>NC_068919.1:66535000-67785000 GCF_023091745.1 Budorcas taxicolor | reverse complement strand
GTAAAGAATCTTGCGGGAGATGCAGGTTCAGTCCCTGGGTTGGGAAGGTCCCATGGAGAAGGGAATGGCAATCCACTTCAATATTCTTGCCTGGAGGATTTCACGGACAGAAGAGCCTTGTGGGCTACATTCCATGGGATCGCAAAGAGTTGGACATGACTGAGCAATTAACACTCTCACTCTCCTCTTCAGTTGACTACAAATTCAAGATTCTACTGTGTGACAATGAACACTTCACCAAAACTCTACCATTAAAGCCAGTACGCTAGATTAACTCATATTCTGACCACCAAATACTTCACGGGAGAGCTAGTGATCTTCAACTTTCACTCCCGTTTGAGTAAGATAATTTTTGTTATCATTACTCATCCTAAGGTCACAAGTGAGGACTGAAAAAACCAGCTGGCTGAAATGTGAATCACAATATTACCAGATTATTACCAATTGTCCAGTGGCCAGGATAAGCCTGCTCAACTAGCTTCTGGGTTCTGGGTAAAAGTGAACCATCCAAATCCATCCCTTTCTCAACTTTTGTTGGCACCGTATGTGGTGATATTTCACTCTGGCTTACATATCAATGGACATCATTCCAGGTCTTAGAGCTCTCTGAAACTGACAGACTATAATGACAATTCCAAAAATCTCCCAGACAATTGCCTTTCTTTGCATCCTCTCAGTAGTGGGACATGGGTGGGAGGATGCAGCATTGTGAGTTCTCTGCTTCACAACTTCCCAGTGTTTTTCCCTGAAGCCTCACCCTCTCCCCTCAAAAGGTTAGAATCTTAACCAGTCCCAACTGAGAATGACAGCTAGAAGATAGGAATCCATTGCAAGGAAAATGATCTAAAATCACACAGCTGAAGAGAAATGGGCTGAGACCCAAATCCGTGATTGGATATTCAGCCCAAACGCTTTTCTACCTCCCTTGAACAATAAGTGTTAGTGAGGCAATTATA
Source organism: Budorcas taxicolor (assembly GCF_023091745.1). Classification (NCBI taxonomy): domain Eukaryota; kingdom Metazoa; phylum Chordata; class Mammalia; order Artiodactyla; family Bovidae; genus Budorcas; species Budorcas taxicolor. The sequence continues at coordinate 67,784,044 of NC_068919.1, read as the reverse complement.
TACCAAAGATATTGCAAATTTTGTTCTTCCCCTCAACCAAAAGAGTAAAATGCACAATAGTTTAGCATCAGTTAAACAGAAACATCTTTTGAAAAGAGACTAAAATGTGCAAAATGAGAATCAGACTCAAAATAGAATGACTTTTTTTTTTTTCCCCTCAAAAGAGGACAGTTTTAATACACATGCCCAAGGTTTCGGAGATGGTTTCATTCACAGTCCTGAACCCAGCGCGTGCTTTCCTAACTTCCCATGCTCTGTTCCTTTGACTCTGGTGCAATGTGGACTTGGGAAGCTCCCTTCACATCCTTCTGAAGTTCACAGGTGCAAGTGAGTTTATTTGGCTGATTGTGTATGTTTTAGAATTATTTTCTGTGTTCAGGAGAGATTTTAGAACATCAGAAACCACAAAATTATAGATCAATCTCATTATTATGCAGTCAAAGTGAAAGTGAAAGTTGTGTCCGACTATACAGTCCATGGAATTCTCCAGGTCAGAATACCGGAGTGGGTAGACTATACCTTCTCCAGGGGATCTTCCCAACTCGGCAATCCAACTGGGGTCTTCTGCATTGCAGGAGGATTCTTTACCAACAGCTATCAGGGAAGCCCGTTATGCAGTCAAATGCTGCTTAAATAATTACTTAAATTACTTGGAAGCAGTATTTTCCCCACCTCTAACAAGAAATAAAGTTTTATCACTGTTGCCCCAACTCTTTTTCCTTTACCTCCAAATAAATGGAGATCTTGTGTTAACCCTGTAAACTGCCTTTTTGTTGTTGTTTCAGTTATTCTTCATTATTTTAATCGACCAGGCAAATATGTACTCTTACTAGTCTGAGATGATGTGAATAAAGAATGATGGTTTGATTTTATAACTTGAGTACCCCCTGGAGAAAGTAGCTGGCAAAAATATCTTGGTATTTAAGTTCAAGTTTGGGTTTTTAGCGATTTGAGTGTGAAGCATATGAATTAAAAAATCAGCTCTTTGGAGCAGTCTGTTCTAAATTCAGACATCAGATATGATATTATTGTTAGTCTTAGAGCAGACCTATCAAGATGCTTCATTTCAGTTGTTGCAAAAGCTATTCATAAAAGCTATCCTGAGTTATTCATCTAGGTCAGGGGGTCATCAAACTTTCTGTAAAGGGTCAGATAGTAAATATCTCAGGTCTTGCCATGCCATATAATAAGAAATATATTTGATCTTTGTACCAGCTCTCTGCTAGAGAGCTCCTAAAATCTTTGTAATTTCCTGAATTATAGGGGTGCTAGGAGCATCCTTTGTTCTAATATTTGGTCTTTGGTTCAAGTTCCTGATACGAGAGCTTCCAAGAACCTTGGATTCCTGGGAGTGAGTGTCTTTTTGTATGCTAATGAGAGGGCCAGTGACCGGGAGCCTCTTGATAGCTTCAGGATGGGAGTTGTCACCAGAAAGATCAAGCCATGATTAGAAGCTTGGAACTTCAGCCACACCTTCAGCCACACCCCACACCGCTGGGGCTGGAAATGGAATTAGTCATGCCTACATGATGAAAACTCCGTAATGATCTCTAAATTACAGTGTTTGGAGAGTTTCTGTGTTGGTAAGCACACCCGCATGCTGGGAGGATGGTGTACCTCAACTTCATGAGGACAGAGGCTCCTGTGCATTAGACCCTTCAGACCTCACCCTGTGTACCTCTTCATCTGGCTGCTATCTGTATCTTTATTATATATAAACTAGTAGATCTAAGTGTATCTCTGAGTTCATATGAGCCATTATAGCAAGTTGTTGAGCTTGAGGAAGGGTTTGCAGGAACCCCCAATTTATAACCTGTTGGTCAGAAGCATAGGTAGCAACCCGAGACTTGCGATTGGCATCTGAAGTGAGGGAAGTCTCATGAGACTGTGCCCTTAATCTGGGGGTCTGTACTAACTCTGGGTAGTGAGTGATAGAACTGAATTGTGGGACACCCAGTTGGTGTTCGCAGAGTTGGAGAATTGGTTGGTGTTGGGGGGAATACCCACACATCGTTTAGTGTCAGAGTGTTATGAATAGAAAAGGGAAAAGTTTTTCCTTTAGTGGGTCATATGATTTCTGTCACAAGTACTTAACTCAGTCATTGTAAAGTGGGAGTAGATGTGGACAATATGTAAGCAAATGGGTGTGGCTGTGTTCCAATAAAACTTTATTTACAAAAATAGGTAGTGGGCCAGAATTTGGCCCATGGACTCTGGTTTGCTAACCTCTGATCTGGAGGCTTCTTGGAATAAATTTGCTATTTTAAACTGTAGACAATTAAACCAGATAAAAAATAAAAGGATCAGTTAGTTGTAGGCAAGAATCTTTATGATTCTGACTCCTATGATTTAGATTCCAGAACTGTACCTTTAAGTGAGGGATTTCCAGTCCTCACATCAGGAATTAGGGTGAACAATTAAGAGAATTTAAGTGCTTCCTTTTAAAATACAACTTTTAAATAAGGCATATTCCCCATGAAAATATATATGTGCAGGACTTCCCTGGTGGTCCAGTGGCTAAGACTTCACACTCCTAATTCAGGAGGCCTGGGTTCAATCCCCAGTCAGAAAACTAAATCTCACATGCCACAGCTAAAGATCCCACATGCTACTACTGGTCCAGCCAAATAAATAAATACCTAAAAATAAATATAAAAGAGAAAATCTAAATGTGCATGTTTGCATATGTATTCATGTATTGTACCACATATCTAATATATCTATACATATATCTAGCATGCTGTGAAACTCTGCAACATCTTTTTCAAACTTTTTTTTAGTAGTTGCTTTCACAAAGAACAAGATTGGGTTCCTTCTGGCTAGACTCCAAGGGAAACAAGCATCCCGATCCATCAGATGTTTGTCAGTAGTTCCAGGGCTGTTCTATTCTAGGTGAGAGCTGCCCAAGGGGCGGCACGTGGGAATCTGTGGCTCTCTGGCCGCCCTGTGCCAAAGCCACTGTTGGTCAGCTTTGATTAAGGTAAAGAAGGATGGTAATCATATCCCAGGTCTCAAAGGCAGGAATTGACAGGTTAGGTAGATAGGATAGATTTGGAGCATTGAAAGAGATGGTGTCAAATAAGCAAGGAAGCAGTTTGGAGGCAAGTTCTCTGAACCCTGGCACAGAGATGTCCCGTCTCAAGGGCAGCCTAGCACCTTTTGCTGGCTGGAGGCCAATTGTAACAGCGAATGAACTCTGTAGGCTACTTAGTGACCCATTCTAAGGGATTTGTAGAGTCCTGAAGGGTCAGTTCACCTTGACTCCCACAGCATAAAGTTGACTAGTCAGAAAGAAGACCAGTAAAACTGTCATCAAATAGCGTTAGGCACAGAATCCGCTTTCATTGTCTGTTAGTGGCGTTTTCAACATGAGTTAGAGCTTTAGATATCATCAGAGGCAGTCAAGGTTAAAAATGAGGGCTCTGAAGTTCAACTGTCAGGTTTCAAACATCAGCTTCACCACTTATTAGTTGGTAATGGTGCTGTGTAAAATAACCTAATCTGTCTAAAATTGTTGACTCTGTAAGATAATCTATTTTTCTTTCTGAAATGATGTGAGCTCCTGCCTGCCTCCTCTGCTGCCCCGTCCTTTCCCCCACCCCACCCCACATATTTTTCTCGGGCTGCCGCAAATTGCTGGATGGAATCATATGAATTCTAAATTACTTTTTAAAATTGACATTACTTTGCTGCAAGCCAACTACTTCATAAGCTGTGTCAGCTAAAGGTCTCCCCACCAGTTAGTCTGAAGAAGTTTTCGCTGTCATATCTGTCCTGTTAATTTAAGCAGAAACTGTAATTAGATGTAAGTGGTCTGTTCCCACAGAAATGAGTGGCAGCATCTGTAGAGAGACAACCGTTCCAAACCCTTTTGGCGACCAGAGCTCTACAAGTTAGTGGTGTGGAGTGAGGCCCAGATCCAGACTCCTGTCGGCCTAATTTTATATCTGTGGACACACAACACTAAATCCAATCTTTCTAATGCCTTGCTGTGATGGGTGCAAAGCCAAGCACATTCCAGACTTTTGTGCTGGTGACTCCTTCTGAGAAGGACATTCTGTGTGTCTGTGTGTGTGTGTTTTCTATTTTCCTTGATCACTAAGCATAGAGAGGAAAAAATAAATAGCCATCTGATAAGTAGCTCTGTGCAAAACCAGAAAAAGCAGAAAGTTGTGCTTATAAATGAGCAATGGAATCCAAAGATATTTTCAATAAAGATGTTTCATTCCTTTGTTAACTTCCCTGACAAAGGAATAAACTGCTTGTACCCTGAAAGTCTGGCTAATGATAGAGTCAAGTGCCAGGGCCTCTTGTGTGTGGGGAGATGTATTTTCAGGAAGAGTATCTATGGTGGATAAGTTTATATCCAGACAGTGAAAGAAATCTATCTGGAGACCATTCATGCTGTACTAAAGCTTCAGCAATGTAATAACATTGTCAGTTGCTGAGTGTCTACCTCTTATCCATACCATGCTAGATGTGGTAGTGTTTTTAAGAGTGATAGAAAACATGATTCTTTTTCTCAGTAAGCTTGCGATTTGCCTGGGGGTTCAAATACACAAACTCAAAGATAACTGGATAATAAGACTGAGTACAATAAGTTGAGTAGAACTCTCTTCATGACAAGAGAAGCATGCTCCAACAAATTCATTTGCTTAAAACCTGGCATCATATTGCAAGATTAATGAAATGAGCAGAGTGAGGTTGTCCAACAAGCCATCTGGGAGTTCAGAGGTCTTTGCCATCTAAATCTGCCCTGGTCCTGGCCTCAGTTTGGTCCCACCTGGTGGCAATTGTCCACTCCAGCTTAAATGTACCTGGAAAGATTCTGGGCCCTATGGTTGACAGGACTTCCAGCAAAGAGGTAGCGATTCCAGGAATCTCCCAGAAAGTTGGCACCTATTTCATTAGCTCAGTCCAGGGAAACTGGGGACATGGAGACCACCCTTGGTTTCCCTGCTTTCTGATGGGGTTACCTGCAAAGTTTCCTCTTTCCCTTCCAAGTTGCTTGTCTTCCCATCCACTAACATCTTTGAGAACAGGGCTGGCAGGCAATGGCAGCCAATCATTAATTTTGTCAGATTCAAATTTACTTTTTACTGTCTTTTAAACATCTTTTGTTATTCTTTTATTTTACAAACCTGGAGAGTAGTTATTCCAATGTATATTGTAGCAGCAAAGATCTCTTGAAATGTTAAATATAGTATGTCAGAAAAGACAAGCTTTACAATATCAAGTAGAGAATATTCTCCTAAGCTTATTTTGCAGTTTTCTGGGAACTATAACCTGATTTAGTATGTATTTGACTAAATGAGATACATTGAGGGAACTTTGGGATCTTTTGAGGTAATAGTAAGGGACAAGAGTCTGTATCGGTACCTGATGGTGCTTGCTGTTTTCAAAATATTTGATGACCTCTAAGCACTTTTGGCACTAGAGAAAAGGACTTTTTTACAGATAGATATTTAGCTGTGCCAATGCATTGCTTTAAACACCATCATCTGTGACAGGTTTGAATGTAAAGATAACACATGGGAGAAAGAGAGATGGAAGAAAAGAGAAAAAGTGTCCAAATGCTCATCTAAGAATTAACTTACCCTGAATTTTTTCTAATTTAAAAAATGGGCTTGCACTTTGTATAAACACAGAAGCTTTGCCTGGAAATGTGATTTTAGTTAGGTCTCAATCAGGCATACCTCAGATACTCCAAAGATCAAGACAGGAAATTTAAGTTCAAATCAATTGCATAGCTCACTATCAGCAATAGCTTTCCTTTTGGTTGATTCACTTGCCATTACCTCTTCCCTTGGTGATTTTCCTATTCCGCCCTATGGTTAATGCTTTGCTTTTTTTATGAAGTGCATTTTAATCTTTAAAGTGCTAGGCAGGCAAGTATTAATCTCTGGTGGAATTTTTCCATTTTGTAGATGGAGGAGATAGCAGAGGAGATATAGATAGATTGTCTGGGACTTCAAAGTGGAATGTTTTCAGAGCTGGGATTTGGTTAGCAGTCCAAGCCCTAGAAATCCTGAGGTAGCTTTAAATATCTGTTTGCTCCTGGACTGTAGATCCTCTTGAACCATATTTGTGAGTATATGTGTTTGTATGTTGATAGAGGAAGTGGGTGAGGGGTGACCTGTGCATTGAGTTAAATGATATGGTTTCAATTGGTTTGATTATTAAAAAAAAAAAAAAACACTCAAACAAGAAAACTGTTGATGGCCTTAGATATAATAGAAAGATCTCTGAGCAGTTACTTCATCTATTTGGGCTTCAATTTGCCCTCCTGTATAAAAACAGACACAAAGACAAAATATCTACTGGGCAGTTGTACATTGTTGTTGTTGTTCTGTCGCTAAGTCATGTCCAGCTGCTCTGCGCCTCCACAGACTGCAGCCTGCCAGGCTCCATGGGATTTCCCAGGCAGCAATACTAGAGCGGGTTGCCATTTCCTTCTCCAAGCTGTACATTACCATATGCCTGAAACTGAGTCAGGCATATTCCTAGTGGCCACTGGATTTCCCAGAGTCCAGTAGCTTAGAAAAGGGAAACCAGAGAGATGCCATGATTTGTTCTTCAAGATTTCTGTAGTTAAGCTATGAACAGAAGAGTCTAACACCTGAACCTAGATCCAGTGCTCTTCCTGTTACATCATAACTGCCTCATAAGAGGGCATGCCTAGCTGATCTTGCAGGTCCTGGATGGCTCTAACATAATGGTCCCATGATGATGGAGAGGGTACAAGTCAATGAGTCTGAGTAGAAGATAGAAGGGCTTCAAGAATAATCATCAGTGTGATGACTCACTGAGTCTAGAAGAATGAATCTCAATCTTGACCTCACATCAGCATCATCTCATGAACTTAAAAAAATAAATAAATAAAATAAACTGCTAGTACTTAGGTCTATCCCCAGACACATTAAATCATGGGGAAGGGGTGCAGCCGTCTTTTCAGGTCTCCCTCAGTGATTACAATATGCTGCCAGAGTACAACTGCTTTAGACACAGGAATTCATACCAGTGAACTTCCTTTCTTGAGGTTGTTTGATACACTCCTCTTTCCCCTCTCTTGCAATACATTTCTTCTTTTGCTCTTGCAAGCCAATGGAAGGACAGCAACCTTCAGCTTCCTTATTGGTTCTTCCCATTTACAACGGAGTGTGATTGCTGTAGGGGAGGGCCAGGAAGAAAGTTAATAACAACAGGGATGAACAACAAACATGGGCAACAGGTCTATTCCTGACAAAGACTTAGCAGTGCATAAGCACGGCAAGCCAAAACATTATTAGCAAGGAAACCACTGATGCATGACTTGCTCTAGTGACTTTGCCAGCAGAGAGCAAGGAGCTTCCACCCAGGGCAGCCCCTCACATAGAGGACAGTGCTGCAGCTTTCCTGTAGGGGGAGAAACCAGAGTGCCATGCAGTGTCAAAGTGTTCCCCGTGTTCAAAATGACCCAATGCCATATGGGATCCTGTGAGCTAGAAAAGAGTTGATTAAAATTTCAACCCTCTTCACAGACCAAAAGGGATTTTGTCCTCAAATCTGGCATACGTAGACTGTGGCTGCTTCTAGAGCTGGATTATGTCCTCATGGAAATGGGTCTTAATTTCTACAGGTTCTTGTTCAGAAATTGGGCCTGTTTTGAAATCCGATTTCAAACTCTGACAGGTGAAAATCCACGCTTCTTGAAGTAATACACATGGCAGAGTTATAAGCAAAAATCTAGATAACTTTGTTAAGTTAAAAAAAAAATCTATGCATTTCAGTAGTGAAGTAACAATAACGGGACTGTATAGTATTTTGGTAAAGGATTTCCAGGATTTTCTTCTATTTTAAGTATGTAAAAAGTAGGATTTTTTCTTTTTTGGTGATTTTATTGATTTATTTATTTTTGGCTATGCTGGTCTTCGTTGCTGCAGGCTTTTCTTCATTTGCAGCAAATGGTGGCTACTCTGGTTGCGATGTGTGAGCTTCTAGAGAACAGGCTCGAAGAGTTGTGGTGCACAGGCTTAGTTGCTCCTCGGCATGTGATACCTTCCTGGATCGGGGATCAAACTCACATCCCGTATTGGCAGGCGGCTTCTTCACCGCTGAGCCACCAGGGAAGCCTGTGAAGAGTAGTTTTAAAATGAATCCATCTTTTTCTGATGTTTTCAGCTGGGTGAGGGAAGAACAGTGAAAGTGAAAATCTAAGTGTTGCCCAGTTTAGGAGTAATTCTCTCAACTCTCAGATTATCAAAGTGCTCTTTCATTTTTCTCCCAGCATTTTGAGTTATCTCAATTATTAGTGACCAACACAATAGTAAGAAGTGCTTTTGATAGTTTTTAGCCTTTTCATTGTTAAATACACACACACACACACATAAGAAAGTTGCAAAAGTAAATAATGTGCAGCCCAGTGACCTGTCACAAATAACATTTGTGGATCTACCACCAGGCCAAGGAATAGAGTGTGGCAAGCCCACCGATATATGGCAAGTGTTCTCAGGTAGGAAAAGGCCATCATTTTTAAACTCTTTCTTCTTCCTAGGAAAACAATAAAATAAACATTTGAAGCTGATTTTTGAAAGATTCCTAAGGGGGGAAACAAAGGAAAGTATGTCAATGGGAAATGCTGAGTTCATCTCCATGCCAGCTAGAACTTTCCTGTTGCTTGAACATTTCTCATATTTCCGTGCCTTTGCCCCTTCTCTTCCCGCTGTGTGGAGAGCCTTCACCCCGTGGATTGTAAAAAGGAGTCGATAATTCCTTTCTAGCCAGAGACTTATAATTATGTAACTTAAATGTTAACTTAGGCACAAGTTACCTAGTCTCTGTGAGGCATTATATTCTGAGAAGCCCAGCAACCACAAGAAACTAAAAGAAGTCTAATTCTTACCTAAATCACTTAAAAACATTTTAGGGGGCATATTTCATATCTCATGGTGACAAGAAATCCACTCTCCCCCTCTCCCATATCCTGTGGCAGTTTCTTAGAAACCAACCCTAGAAACAACACCCCATCCTGTAGTATCTTCTTTCTCCGTACCTCCTTTTTCCCTCTGTTCTTAATTGTGTAGACCAATTAAACTGTTTATATTCTTTTTTTGAAATCCTTTGTGTTTTTCCCATCTCCTAGATTTTTTACAACGAAGGAGAGCAATTAAAGTGACCCTCCTAGCAAGATTCTTCCCCCATTTTCCTTTCTTCCAGGTCCTTTTTCTGTCTACTCATTCCTCAAATTCTGTCTCGAGAAGAGCCCAGACTGGTTTGGCAAATGCCTAACATGCTTAGAGTGTGAGGGACTGAGCAGTGTGCACACCATTCTCGTAGCTGGCCGGGGGGAATGTGTGTGTGTGTGAGTGGGTGAGAGAGTGAGGATACTCATATTAATAAGGCTTATCCCAGAAATGATCAATTGACTTGAACTGATAAAAAAAAAATAAAACAACATTAATTGAATGTGGGTAGAGGTTAGGGATGCTACCTCGTAACCTCAAAAAATGAGTAGGACAGTCCATTAAAACGTTACATGTGTTGGAAGACTGCCTTCTGTGAGTCAGAGCTGCCGAAAGCACTTCTTGGATCCTGGAGATTCCTGAAGACGTGGGAGATGATAGTTAGGGGTGGGATGGGGAGAAAGGAAGGAAAAGGCTAAGTTCTGTGTTTTGGTGGGGATAGTCTTCCTCATGGTTCTTTGCAGAGATCCTCTTTTTTTTCTCCACTGAAATCTGAGTGGAACAGCCATTGGCTGTGACCACCTGGGTGGTGAGTGTTATGAGAAAAAAAAAAAAGTGACCAGTCAAGTCCTAGACCTGAGGCCAAGTAGAGGGTGGTTAGTTCCTTTTTCTAAAGTGTTAAAACAGTCTAAGAGATTTGTGTAAGATGGATAAACATGAAGATGAGAGCAGTGGAGCCCACATACTATCAGTCAATGCTTAGATGCATAGGCTACTTAAGAGAAAAAGTACTATACTGTACCCAGAGTACAGTAACAAGAAAGTTCTATATGTTTTATTTAGTAAAATTTGCTTCTAAAAACCCCATGGTATGATTCAGAAATTCTGACATAATGCCTATGTTTCTGGAATTCTAATTAAAGAGCTACTCTGAAATTATCCATAATAGAAATACCTAAATCTAATTTCACCCAACAGACTCTGTTCATTTAGTCATTGCCCATCAGGGGCTGCTGTACAAGAGGTGTCCTGATGGGGCTGATGCCATGAGGGTATGCTCCTGTTATCCTGACTAATGCTACTGCTTCTGAATTTGTAGTGCCTCAGTTTACAATTGCACATTTATGACTGATTGCAATTATTCATTCTCACCAGGCTTCATGAAGGGACAGATAGATACAAATTGCCCTCTTCAGCTTCCCTTTTCTTGTCAGTGGGACCACCAGATTCACAATCTTTTTCATCTTTAACATCTTTATTTCCTTTGCTCCCTGTATCCTATAAGTTCCCTGTGTCTTTCTTTTTGATGTCTCTGGAATCCAGGACTGCCTCTGTTATTTGAGGGACCCAGAGCAAGAGTAAAATAATAGTGGCCCATATGCCATGTGCCTAGATACTTGAAAGTGAGAAAAAATCAAGCTCACAACTAACGACCAAAATGTTCTCTTTTGTGTGCACAAATAATACCTTCATAATGACACAATAGAAAAGTGTGAGTGAAGCTATGGTTTATATGTGACTGAAATTTGGCAAAATGTCAAAAACAACTGAATTTAAATATAATTGCACATGTCTGAGTGTAATTGTGGATGGTCTGACAATGTTTAAATGAGTGATAAAAGAAGATATACATATTTCATAAGTTACTGTGTATGTATTATTAAAATTTTTGTCTTCTTTTCAGAAAAATCACCAATTATGTTTTTATAATGAAGATTTTCACATAATTTGTCTTCTATTAATTGGGATGATGTAAAGGCTTGAAAAACAAAACAATTCAAGTGTACAAATTTTAAATATATTTTCACCAAAAATATAAAGTAAAAATAAGTGTTGAAACATTCATATGAAAAATTAAAACTATTTTAATAGCTTTCCAAAGTTATTTTCTTCTAAAATATTTAAATTTACATATGAAAGTTTAAAAGGTAAAATACAAATAATGAATTTCAATGTTTTAAAATATAATTATTTAGATAAAGCTAATCTTTTTAATTTAATTTTTTAAAATGAATTCAATTTCATTAATTGTTATCAAAAATGGAACTATTAGCAACAGTGAAAAATTTTTTTAACGTACATGTTGTATTTAGATACTCAAATTTAACAGTAAATGATTGTTTAATATAGCAAAATGTTCTTCAGCTTCCATGTGCAGTTGTTTTAAATATTCCCTTATTTATGAGTACTCTGAAACCACAAATTGGGACACAAAGAGAAGCAAGAAAATGGATGCTCAACTCTACTAGGAAATGATATTTTTTATGCAAGAATCTATTGCATTCATGCTGGGAGGAAGGCTTTATAAATTATTATCTTTTCTTGAATCTAAGCACTCCTGCGGCTGAAGCCCTCCTGTACTCCAACGCAGTGTCTGCCTCCAATGCAAGCAGCAGTGCAGCCCACACCTTCATGGTACTGGACCTACCACTGCATTCTGTTTTAAGGGTATAGGGCAAGGAAGGTGGAAAAGCATATCCCTCAGGCCTGAGAGATGTTAGGTCCATACCATTTCTGTCCTTTATCGAGCCCATCTTTGCATGAAATGTTCCCATGGTATCTCTAATTTTCTTGAAGAGATCTCTAGTCTTTCCTCTTCTGTTGTTTTCCTCTATTTCTTTGCATTGATCACTGAGGAAGGCTTTCTTATCTCTTCTTGCTATTCTCTGGAACTCTGGATTCAGATGCTTATATCTTTCCTTTTCTCCTTTGCTTTTCGCTTCTCTTCTTTTCACAGCTATTTGAAAGGCCTCCTCAGACAGCCATTTTGCTTTTTTGCATTTCTTTTCCATGGGGTTGGTCTTGATCCCTGTCTCCTGTACAATGTCACGAACCTCAGTCCATAGTTCAACAGGCACTCTATCTATCAGATCTAGTCCCTTAAATCTATTTCTCACTTCCACAGTATAATCATAATGGATTTGATTTAGGTCAGTTTTTGGGGCTCCAAAATCACTGCAGATGTTGATTGCAGCCATGAAATTAAAAGATGCTTACTCCTTGGAAGGAAAGTTATGACCAACCTAGATAGCATATTCAAAAGCAGAGACGTTACTTTGCCAACAAATGTCCATCTAGTCAAGGCTATGGTTTTTCCAGTGGTCATGTATGGATGCAAGAGTTGGACTGTGAAGAAAGCTGAGCGCCAAAGAATTGATGCTTTTGAACTGTGGTGTTGGAGAAGACTCTTGAGAGTCCCTTGGACTGCAAGGAGATCCAACCAGTCCATCCTAAAGGAGATCAGCCCCCCTGGATGTTCTTTGGAAAGAATGATGCTAAAGCTGAAGTACTTTGACAATCTCATGCAAAGAGTTGACTCATTGGAAAAGACTCTGATGCTGGGAGGGATTGAGGGCAGGAGAAGAAGGGGACGACAGAGGATGAGATGGCTGGATGGCATCACCAACTCAATGGACGTGAGTTTGAGTGAGCTCCGGGAGATGGTGATGGACAGGGAGGCCTGGCGTGCTGCAATTCATGGGGTCACAGAGTCAGACACGACTGAGTGACTGAACTGAACTGAACTGAACTGAGAGGTATTAGTTGGCAGAGTGAATGTTTAGAGATATTGGTTGTGCCATGCTGGTGCAGAACATTGGGTCCAGAGAGACTTGTCTACATGCTTTTTAAATTTTTTTTATTTATTTATCTAGTTGTTTTTGATGTGCTGGGTCTTTGTTGCTGTGCAAGGGCCTCCTCTAGTTGAGACAAGTGGGGGCTACTCTTTGTTGTGGTGCGTGGGCTTCTCATTGCAGTGGCTTATCTTGTTGTGAAGCATGGGCTTTATGATCTTTGGGCTTCAGTAGATGTGGGCCAATGGGCTCAGGAGTTGTGATACTCGGGCTTAGTTGCCCTTAGGCATGTGGGATCTTCTTGGACCAGTGATCGAACTCGTATCCCCTGCATTACAGGGCAGACTCTTAACCACTGGACCACCAGGGAAACCCATTCATGTGCTTTTTACTAACTTTAATATTTTTGAATTTTGTGGTACATCTGTTTAGTTAAGTTCAGTTCAGTCGCTCAGTCGTGTCCGACTCTTTGCGACCCCATGAATCACAGCACGCCAGGCCTCCCTGTCCATCACCAACTCCCAGAGTTCACTGAGACTCATGTCCATCGAGTCAGTGATGCCATCCAGCCATTTCATCCTCTGTCGTCCCCTTCTTCTCCTGCCCTCAATCCCTCCCAGCATCAAAGTCTTTTCCAATGAGTCAACTCTTTCCAGGAGGTGGCCAAAGTACTGGAGTTTCAGTTCAGCATCATTCCTTCCAAAGAAATCCCAGGGCTGATCTCCTTTAGGATGGACTGGTTGGATCTCCTTGCAGTCCAAGGGACTCTCAAGAGTCTTTTCCAACACCACAGTTCAAACACGTTAATTCTTCGGCACTCAGCCTTCTTCACAGTCCAACTCTCACATCCATACGGAAAAACCATAGCCTTGACTAGATGGACCTTTGTTGGCAAAGTAATGTCTCTGCTTTTCAATATGCTATCTAGGTTGGTCATAACTTTTCTTCCAAGGAGTAAGTGTCTTTTAATTTCATGGCTGCAGTCACCATCTGCAGTGATTTTGGAGCCCCCAAAAATAAAGTCTGTCACTGTTTCCACTGTTTCCCCATCTATTTCCCATGGAGTGATGGGACCGGATGCCATGATCTTCATTTTCTGAATGTTGAGCTTTAAGCCAACTTTTTCACTCTCTTGTTTTACTTTCATCAAGAGGCTTTTTAGATCCTCTTCACTTTCTACCATATGGGTGGTGTCATCTGCATATCTGAGGTTATTGATATTTCTCCCAGCAATCTTGATTCCAGCTTGTGTTTCTTCCAGTCCAGTGTTTCTCATGATATACTCTGCATATAAGTTAAATAAGCAGGGTGACAATATATAGCCTTGACATAGTCCTTTTCCTATTTGGAACCAGTCTGTTGTTCCATGTCCAGTTCTAACTGTTGCTTCCTGACCTGCATATAGGTTTCTCAAGAGGCAGATTAGGTGGTCTGGTATTCCCATCTCTTTCAGAATTTTCCACAGTTTATTGTGATCCACACAGTCAAAGGCTTTGGTATAGTCAATAAAGCAAAAATAGATGTTTTTCTGGAACTCTCTTGCTTTTTCCATGATCCAGTAGATGTTGGCAATTTGATCTCTGGTTCCTCTGCCTTTTCTAAGACCAGCTTGAACATCAGGAAGTTCAAGGTTCACGTATTGCTGAAGCCTGGCTTGGAGAATTTTGAGCATTACTTTACTAGCGTGTGAGATGAGTGCAATTGTGCGGTAGTTTGAGCATTCTTTGGCATTGCCTTTCTTTGGAATTGGAATGAAAACTGACCTTTCCCAGTCCTGTAGCCACTGCTGAGTTTTCCAAATTTGGTGGTACATAGAGCCCTCTAAAGCTTGGGATCCCAATTATCTTGCCTGGCTGTAAGGATGGAACTGTCCTGATATGTCTCTTCCTCTCCATTTCTTAGTCCTGCTTTGAGTTGTCTTGTATACTGATACTGAAATAGCTCTAGCCACCTATGCATCTTTCTTCTGCCAAGTCATCTGAATCATTTGTAAGATGAATTTTTCTTAAATTCTGTGACCTACCATGTCATTTCTTGCTGTAGAAGTTACAGTAGTTACCGGATGCTATCTGAGCCACCAGGGAAGCCCTGATGCCTGCTGGATTCAATGCTAAATAATAAGACTATCTCACCTCATCAGTTTATTTTCTCTTTTTACTGATAAATACCCTTTGCTTAACCCTTTGCTCTCCTGACTCACACTAAACTTGTAGTTATCATTCTTTAAGTAATTTGCTCATAAGCATTCCCTCTTGGCTAAAATAATAGTAACTATCTTTTGGCTTATATCCATCAGCTTCTGTTAGGTGACTTGTGGATTTTTTCCAGCTTTATTATATTTTGTCTTCCTAAGTATTTGTTGTGTGAAAGTAGGGTAATTTTATTTTATTTTTTGTTCTTTTAAGACTGTAATCATATTTCTATTACAAAAGTAAGTATTTATGTTTTAAATACAAATTTAGGAGTATGTGAAGGAAAATGTCACTCTCTTCATCATTCCACTCTCATTTCCCAGGAGAAAGCCCTATCAATAGTTTGTTGTTGCAGACTGCTTCATGTACAAATGCTTACATGCATTTTTGTGTATACATTTTTAAAAAGCGGACTTCCCTGGCAGCTCAGATGGTAAAGCGTCTGCCTAAAATGCGAGAGACCTGGGTTCGATCCCTGGGTAGGGGAGATCCCCTGGAGAAGGAAATGGCAACCCACTCCAGTATGCTTGCCTGGAAAATCCCATGGACAGAGGAGCCTGGTAGGCTACAGTCCATGGGGTCACAACGAGTTGGACACGATTGAGCAACTTCACTTTCACTTTTTTAAAAGCAAAGAAGGTATGTGTGTGTATTAGTCACTCAGCTGTGTCCAACTCTTTGTGATGCCATGGACTGTAGTCCGCTGGGTCCCTTTGTCCGTGGAATTCTCCAGGCAAGAATATGTCAGTGGGTTGCCATTCCCTCCTGCAGGAGATCTTCCTGCCCCAGCAATCAAACCTAGGTCTCCTAAATTGCAGGCAGATTCTGTACCATCTGAGCCACCAGGGAAGCCCCAATCATCTTAAATATTCTTCTATGATGTCTTTATTTGCATAACACTGTATCATGGATAACTTTGCATGCCAGAACATCAGACTATCTCATTCTTTAAAAGCTGCATATAATGAATATTATATGGATATAAAATCCCAGCTGTAATAAGGATAAAAGTAGTATGTCTTTCAAAAAGTTGTGGTGGGGATTAAAAATGTTAAGACATTTGAAGTACTTTGAACTGTGTCTAGCACATGATAGGGATAAATACATGTTACCTGTTTAATAATAAAAATGATTTAATACTGATTTGTATTAAATAATTTAATGATTTGTATTAAATAAGTTAATACTGATTTGTATTGTAATAATGATTTGTCCATTTTCTGCTGAAAGACTTGTTTCTTCTAATTTTTTTACTCTTGCAAATAATTTCTCAATGAACATCCTTACATATACCCCTGCACACTAAACACTGCTAATTCATCTTTTCATCAACAGAAGATAAGGATCCAGTATGGCAATTTTTAAATGTTTGTTTTATTTCTGATTATAAAGGTAACACATGCTCCTTGCAGAGGCTTTTGTTGTTGTTGTTCAGTCATTCAGTCCTGTTCAACTCTGTGACCCCATGGACTGCAGCTTGCCAGGCTTCCCTGTCCTTCACGGTCTCCCAGAGCTTGTTCAAACTCATGTCCATTGACTCGGTGATGCCATCCAACCATCTCATCCTTTGTCATCTCCTTTGCCTCCTTCTATCTTTCCCAGCATCACGATCTTTTCCAGTGAGTCAGCTCTTTGCATCAGGGGGCCAAAGTATTGGAGCTTCAGCTTCAGCACCAGTCCTTCCAACGAATATTCAGGACTGATTTGCATTAGGATTGACCGCTTTAATCTCCTTGCAGTCCAAGGGACACTCAAGAGTCTTCTCCAACAACACAGTTCAAAAGCATCAATTCTTTGGTGCTCAGCCCTCTTTATGGTCCAACTCTCACATACATACATGTCTACTGAAAAAGCCTTAGCTTTGACTAGACAGACTTTTGTAGGCAAAGTAATGTCTGCTTTTCAACATGCTGTATAGGTTTGTCATAACCTTTCTTCCAAGGTGCAAGCATCTTATAATTTCATGGCTGCAGTCACCATCTGCAGTGATTTTGGAGCCCAATAAAATCAAGTCTGTTAATGTTACCCTGGTTCCCCCATCTATATGCCAGGAAGTGATGCCATGATCTCAATTTTTTGAATGTTGAGTTTTAAGCCAGCTTTTCCACTCTCCTCTTTCACATTCATCAAGAGGCTCTTCAGTTCCTCTTCACTTTCTGCCATAAAGGTGATATCATCTGGGTATCTGAGGTTATTGATATTTCTCCTAGCAATCTTGATTCCAGCTTGTACTTCATCCAGCCTGGCATTTCGCATGATGTATTTGGCATATAAGTTAAATAATCAGGATGACAATATACAGCCTTTCCCAATCTTCCCAATTTTGAACTTTCCCAATTTTGATGCACTCCTTTCCCAATTTTGAATCAGTCTGTTTTTTCATGTCTGGTTCTAACTGTTGCTTCTTGACCTACATACAGATTTCTCAGGAGACAGGTAACGTGGCCTGGTATTCCCATCTGTTAAGGATTTTCCACAGTTTGTTGTGATCCACACAGTCAAAGGCTTTAGCATAGTCAGTGAAGAAGAAATAGATGTTTTTCTGGAATTCTCTTGCTTTTTCTATGATCCAATGGATGTTGGCAATTTGATCTCTTCCTCTGCCTCTTCTAAATCCAGCTTGTACATCTGGAAGTTCTCAGTTCACATACTGTTGAAACCTAGCTTGAAGGATTTTGAGCATGACCTTACTAGCGTGTGAAATGAGTGCAATTGTGTGGTAGTTTGAACATTCTTTGGCATTGCCATTCTTTGGTATTGAAATGAATACTGACCCTTTCCAGTCCTGTGGCCACTGCTGAGTTTTCCAAATTTGCTGGCATATTGAGTGCAACACTTTAACAGCATCATCTTTTAGGAGAATTTGGAAACCATCAAAAATGTCAAAGCCCTTCCAGTCAGAGATAAAATCACTAACATTTAGATGTCCTTTCATTGGGAATCATCAGATAAGTTTATGTATTTTGTTTTGACTCAGTACACATTATAAAGAATGCACTTGCTCATGACATATAATATTTTGTCTCATCACTATACCATCATTTACCTAACTGTTCTCCATTTGTTGGATATTTAAGTTATTCCTTAATATTAATTTTTCACCATAAAAGTCTATAGTTAACTTTTGAAGAGAAGTTTTTGCCCACATTTCAGTTTTACTTAAAACATGAAGTGTACAAACTTTTGATTGCCAAGGTGCTTTCCAGGAAGGTTCTTAGCAACATCAGAGAGTGCCTGTTCCAGGAATGGCCTTCAGAAGTCAGCCTCCACTTTTCCAGTCTGGAAGCATCCACTGGTTCACCTCTCCCAGGGCCAGACCGAGCCTGGCCATCTCAGCCACAGATAGCACACTAGATATTCTATTTTGTCATTAAGGCTCTGATGGTCCCTGTGCTGGACTCTTGCTCTGTATTCAGGGCTTATCTAACATCATTTCTTGCTCTTCATAATCTTCCTTTCAAATTCTTTATGGAACACTTCATCCTCGTTTTGGATATCACTTCACTGAACCATAGAAGATTAGATTCTCAGCAAATCTAAATTATATTTTCTGCTTGGGCAGGGACTAGCTGTGTGACATTGGGAAGTGATTTATCCCCTCTGTGTCTCAGTGTCCCAATCAGTGAACTGGAGGTATGTATATGTCTTTTTGCAATATGGTGCTTATGGCATTTTTTTGGTAGTGAATGAGATTACTACAAAATGGTTAGGAAGGTAGAAATTCACATGCATGCATGCCTGTAATGACAATATATAGTTTGCAATTTTGTTGCCCTTTCAAAGGAGGGGTCCCATGTGTTAATGAAGCTGATTTTAGTATTTCTTAGGGCTCTGAAGGAGACAGCTGCTGGTACTGCCTTTACTCTGTGGTGTAACCATGTAATGAGGTAGGCAGTGAAGAGGGCGTGAAAGAAGCCAGGGGACGGACAGGTAATGACAAGGAACTTGAAGCACAGTCTACCTGTCAGGTGTGTTGATAGCTTTGGTCAAGAATTCACATACCAGGAAGTCAGGTACAAAATACCGCAATTTCTTTAGCCACAGGCAGAGAGTTTGTCGGCTCCTTTCTTCCCGCTTTCATCCATATGCAAGCAAGTGATAACATGTACTAAGTTAAATAATGCATGGTACTTCAACTATTCTTACTTTCTATCCTTTGGTTATTGTAATTACATGTAATTTTGTGACGGGTTTTCTATTTTTTAAGAAATCACACTTTTGTACTTGATCCAGCTAACAGGATTTTCTTACATTACTTCATAAAGAGACCATCTTTTAAACTTCTAATGTTATTTCTTATTCATTAGTACATTTGCCTGTGGGGTATGTTCATAAATGGGTTAAAGTTACAAAGTTATGCTTATAAAAGCTCATGGTAATTTGGAGTATCAGGAGGATTTATTAATTTTGAAATCTTAAAAGAGCAAAAGCTAAAATGAGATTGGATTAAGTATATTCTTGCATGCAGTTATTCTAAACACCCTTAAGGACCAAAGACTAACTTACAGAGGACATTATGCAAATGTGAATATATCTCTAAGTGCCTTGTAGGCTTGCTGATGTAATATTTTACATGGTTAGTTAAGTACATCAAGTAGAAGGTTTGACCTTGATAGAGTAGAAAGGTGCTTATTTCAAAACAACTCAGTTGTTTTCCAGGCCATTGTAGAGCAATCAACATAGAGTGAATATAATCTAGAATCTAATATTAATATGTTAGTCAGCTAAGTCTCTGCTTCACAGGAAACCAAATACACTCATATCTCCTGCATTCTTGTTTGTCATGTAAATACTACATGTGCTTGAATACTTCTTAGAAACTGTACTGTTGTGATGTGAAGAAATTGTTTGTAGACAGGGCTGAAACCAAGAAAGGAAGTTAAAAAAAAAACATAGATTCCCAGGTCTCATGATCACTTAATCAGATTTTGGGGTGAGGACAGCCCCCAGCATCATGAGGTTTTTAAAAAACCTTCCCTACACTAATCCCATGGTTAGAAACCATCAGAGACCTCCTAAACTTCAATTTGACAGCCTGATATGGCACTTTTGTATCTTTCTTTTTGCCACTTTATCATCTCAATATGATAAGGAGTAGATATCCATTTCTGGGATTTATAGTTTCCATATTAATATGAGAATAAATAATTATTGATGGGGATGCTAAGACTTAAGCTGTAGAAACTTGGAACAAAGGGACCATTCGGTCACACTTTGATCATCCATTATTAGTCATCATCTACCTATGTGCCCATATCTGAGGTTGACTGAAAATGAGGAAGGAGTTTAGGAAGGAGACAGGAGACTATTACAGAGAAACCTAAGCACTCATTACCTTCCCTCTGCCTCAAGTGGAGCTTTCCCCAAAAGCACCTAAATAAATCCACTCATTGATCATTAATCACTAACTGATCACTAATTTATATAAGAACTTCCTTTTTAAAATTTAGTCAACAAGTATTTACTGCATACTTAGAGGATACAGAGTTCTGTTCTTGCCAAAGGGTCAGTGGTTTTAAGAACTTTCCAAATATTCGCTACCCTGTTCATTAGCAATGGACAAGGAGAAAGCAGAATAAAAATCTGACTGACAAACTTATTTTAGAAGAAATTATTCCAAATGTATGTGGACCAGGAGGGATGCAAACTTCTCATTCTGAGATAATTGCATTTTTCCTCATCTTAATAAGAAATGCTGTTTCTTTCTGATCATTTTAAGCATCGCCAATGCCCCAGCCGACTGAAATGGGGACAGTTGGCAGGTAGAGAAAATGAATAATGGTAGATGCAAAATGTGATTTCTTCCATTATAATTCTCCCCAAGCTGTGTAAACTTTCCTCAGTTAAAAAACAAACAAAAATTTTGAAGATTTTACATTTTCATCCAAACACTGCTGTTAACAACTGCTCACTTTCACTCTTTCGGAGGCTTCCCAAGCAGCTAGGAGATTTGCCTTTTCTTTAATAGTCTCAGCAGTATGCTTTCTTCCAGAAAAGAGAGAGAAAAATGAAAACCTTGCGTTTCCTGGAATGCTGACTAAAGTAACATGACTCTGTTCCAGGTGGCCTAATGAATAAATAGGCAATTATTATTTTTAAATCTTTTTAATGGTTCATGCAGCAAACTTCCCAAGCATTTGAACTTCACACACCACCATTTATAATGTGTTACACCTGCACACCAACAGGAAAGACCTTGAGCTGATCTTTCACTATAGTCACTGGATCACTGAGCACGTCCTCAAATTGGAGTCAGTGGGACAAATCCTACAACTAGAGGCCGTGAAAATTCAAAAGAAGGGCATGTGCATAGAATATGGATGTTATTTTTGTGGAGAGCTGTAAGTGTCTAAATTTCATACCTTTTAAAAGGGGAAATAGGATCTCTAAAGGGAATAAATATAGATATTTAATTTTTCCTTGGGAAATTTCAGTCACATAGCTGATATGAAGGCCCCAAATGTGTAAAATGCAAAAAAAGATGAATGGATGATGAGTGATAGTGTGGATAATTATATCATCCTCATGTAGGGATGTGAGAGTTGGACTGTGAAGAAAGCTGAGTACCAAAGAATTGATGCTTTTGAACTGTGGTGTTGGAGAAGACTCTTGAGAGTCCCTTGGACTGCAAGGAGATCCAACTAGTCCATTCTAAATGAGATCAGTCCTGGGTGTTCATTGGAAGGACTGATGTTGAAGCTGAAGCTCCAGTACTTTGGCCACCTCATGCAAAGAGTTGACTCATTGGGAAAGACTCTGACGCTGGGAGGGATTGGGGGCAGGAGGAGAAAGCGACGACAAAGGATGAGATGGCTGGATGGCATCACCGACTCGATGGACATGAATTTGAGTGAACTCCGGGAGTTGGTGATGGACAGGGAGGCCAGACGTGCTGCAATTCATGAGGTCGCAAAGAGTCAGACACAACTGAGTGACTGAACTGAACTGAACAGGTTGGTGAGCATCTGTATAGCTCAACATGGGCTTCAAATCTCAGTTCGATTATCAACTGGCTGTGTGTCCTTGGGCAAAACACTCAACTACTCTTGCCTTGTTTTCCCCATCTAAAAATAGGGATAATATGTGAGGATAAAATAATGTCTTTACAGCTTTTTGAATAGCACAGAACACATTGTAAATGCTCAGTAAACCCTAGTGATTAATTGCTATCATATAACCTAGCTTTATGAGAGATTTTTAAGAAACCACTAAAATGTAACCATTCTGGTTGGCCGGCCCAGTTATTATTCCCACCCACCATTCTTGCTCCCCAGAGACATTCTCCAGGTAACCCTCCATATCCCCAGGTTAAAAAGATGCACAGCTTTGGGCTTGCCAAATGGTGGTCTCAAGGTCAATCCCATGTGGTTCTTTTATTACCTTTGTAAGTGAGATTCTTGGGGTGACACGCAAGCTGCCACTCTGGGAGTATTTGTACTTCTTCAAATACTACCCTTCCTGCTCAGGACTTTTTTACTTTGACTGTTCCTTATTCCCTTACCTGAAGGTCTACCAGAACATGGCTACATAGGAGCTTCTGAGTCCATGTTCACTGACTGATTGACTGGCAAGCTATGATTAAGAAAAATTAAGGCAATATTAGCATTAGGTGAAACTTTGAGAGTAACTCTAAAGATCAAGAACAGTGAGGAATGCCTAGAAGGAGGCTAAGCGGCTCCAAAATAAATTTTCATTAGAAGCAGATTGTGTTTGTATGTTCTTAGTGGTGCCAGTGGAGACACAAGAGATGGGGGTGGAGGGGGGAAGTAGTGGGTAGGGGTGGAGGTAGGAGGAGTAGGACGTGGGGAGGGGGTGCATAGTCCCTGGGTTGGGAAGATCTTCTGGAGTAGGCAATGACAGCTCATTCCAGTATTCTTGCCTGGAACATTCCATAGACAGAGGAACCTGGCAGGCCACAGTCCATGAGGATGAAGAGTCAGACATGACCAAGTATGCATGTGTTCACAATGTTTTTTTAAAAAAAATATTTAATTTATTTATTTGGCTGCACTGGGTCTTAGTTGTGGCACGTGGCAACTTTGATCTTCATTGCAGGATCGGGATTTTTAGTTGTGGCATGTGAGCTCTTAGTTGCAGCATGTGGGATCTAGTTCCCTGACCAGGAGTTGAACCCAGGCCCCTGCATTGGGAGTGTGGAGTTTTAGCCACTGGACCACCAGGGAAGTCCCTCAGTGTTCTTTATATATGAGTGTGCCTTAGGCTACAGGTATCCACAGCATCAAAATTCAGACTAAACTGCGAGGCCACTCTATAAAGATCTGATTATGAGGGGAGTCTTTCGTCTAGTTCACAACACACCCCATCTCAAAGTTCTCTATTCCTTGGCAGATGTTTTTATTTGGCTGATTAGTTTTATAGCGAATAAGAATGAGACCCTTAATTTGACTTCATAGTAGTCAGCATGAGCTTATGGGAACATCCTCACTTTATTTGAAGGGAAATTAAAAGTTAACAACAACAAAAGAGAAGTTTAGGAAAATTAGGGGAGCAGAGGTCACATGACAGAGGGTAATTTATCTATGATCACCATGACACTCAGGGCAGAATCTAGTTCCGAGAGAGTGGGCCTTCACCATGGACTGGCACAGCTATTTGAAAATAGTCAATACTCTTGTTCTTAAAGGTAATTCTCTAGGAAGTGAGCAACTCAGGGCCCAGACAGAGTAACCAGTAAAGGACTCCTGTTGGATGTTCTGTTAATGGAGCTCTTCTAAGCATGATAAAAGACGCTATCCTATGAATATAACATGCTGGAAATTCAGAGACCTATTACAAATGAAATTGGCATAA
Organism: Budorcas taxicolor; assembly: GCF_023091745.1. NCBI lineage: Eukaryota > Metazoa > Chordata > Mammalia > Artiodactyla > Bovidae > Budorcas > Budorcas taxicolor. Next base: position 67,760,308 of record NC_068919.1, on the reverse strand, counting down.
TTTCATGTTGGAGCTTGTCTTTCTGACTCTCAGCTAGAATTCACAACCTGATTTGTAGTTTCCGACTGAGAATCTCTGCCTACAAGCAAATGACTTCTCTTCTAGGTTCCTAAAGCAGGAGACTTGGATGGAGCCAAGGAGGGGACTGAAAGGAACTCTTTGGTTGCAATCAACAGAACTCCAGTTTCAGTTAAATTAAACAAAAATGCCTATCCATTGACTCATGTTACCTGGAGTCAGGCATTGCTGGATCCAGGACCTCAGTGATGAGGTCTGTTCTGTCCCTCTCTGTCTTTTGATTTTGTGCACTTCTTCTTCTCTCTGTATATCGGTCTTATTCTTTCGTGCTATGAGAAATTCTCACCATGGGGAGATAAAGAAGTTTACTAGCAACCAGGTTGTTATCTCTTGAACCAGTCTAAATAGTCAGGGCCAAATGATACCATAGTTGGCCCAGTCTGAGTCACATGTTCAGCTCTGTGACCAAAAGTGGAGTGATTTACTGTGATTGAAAATTCTACTAAAATTCGTTTGAAACGAACAAGGAAATGGGGTGCTTTTCCAAGGAAGGAGGAGGAAGAGAGACAAATACCAAGCAGATCAAAACCAGGATTCCAACAGCCACTCAGATTGTTTTGCTAACTTGGGAGCTTAACCATAGCCTTGGATGCCAAGGTCTGTGCCTCTGATTTAGTGACCATATTGCATCTAGTTGTAGGCATTCAGGGACACTAACTACTTGTCTAGGCCAGCACAACTCAGTCTGTTGATTGCTTCTTCTCCACATGCATTCCCTCTTCCCATTCTGGTGAATCTTTGAGTCAGTGGAGTGAGCTGATGAGAGAAGTGTGGTGCAGGGTGGCTTCCTTATAGATACACATGGGAATGCCTTTGGCTGACCATGGCACCAATTCTCCCAGAATGGAAAGTATTTGGTCTGTGATAAGCTGTAAAGTCTGCAAGCTCCCTTGCCTTTGCATAGGCTGGTTTTGGCTCAGAATGTCATGCATTCATTCAGTAATTATTTCTTGAATTCTACCATATGTTTGGCATGTTGATATGAGTCATTACATTACTCTTGCCCTGTGGCAATTGCAATCTATTGAAGAGTATAGACAAACTCTGGGAGATAGTGAAGGACAAGGAAGCCTGGCATGCTGCAGTCCATGGGGTCTCAAAGAGTCAGACACATGGCTGAGCAACTGAACAACAACAAAGAGAGTATAGACAGTAACCAAAGAATTACCCAGTTACCTTCTCAGTTTTGTTATCATATCAACTTTTGTTCCTTTACCCATACTCCAAACAGTAGCCAAACTGATTTTTTTAGCAGACTATATCAAATTATATAATTTTCCCTGCTTAAAATCCTTCAATGACTTTTTTATTTCTCTGTAAATAAAATCTTTTTATTGTAATCATTTTTTTCAACTTTAGACGTATAATTGGCATATAACATTGTGTAAGTTTAAGGTGCACAAGGTATTGATCTGATACATGTGTATTTCAAAATGTTTACCACCATAATGTTAGTTAATATTTTCATCACACCACATAATCACCAGTTCTTTTCTGTGGTGAAAACATTTAAGATCTACTCTCTTTCAATACACTGTAATACAGTCTTGTTAGCAACAACCACTGTGCTGTACGTTAGATTCATAGAACTTATTCATCTTGCACCTGTAAATTTGTACTCTTTGACCAACACCTCTCTATATCGCTCATCCTCCAGCCCCTGGTAACCACCATTCTACTTTCTGTTTCTATGGGTTCAGCTTTTTTAGATTCCACTTGTAAGATCATACAGTATTTATCTTCCTCTGTCTGACTTATTTCACCTAGAATAATGCCACATTGTAGTAATTGGTAGGGATTTCCCACCTTTTCATGGCTGACTAATGTTCCATCACACACACACACACACACACACACACACACACACACACACACTCCCCACATCTTCTTTATCCATTCATCTGTTGATGAATACTTAGGTTGTTTTCATATCTTGGCTATTGTGAATAGTGCTGCTATGAGCAGTGGAGCACAGATATATTTTCAAGATCCTATTTACATTTCCTTTGTATACATGCCCAGAAGAAGAATTGCTGGATCATATGATAGTTCTATTTTTGATTTTTTGTGTAATTGCAAAAAATTATCCATGAATTATCCACAGTGACTTCACTGATTTCCATTTCCAACAGTACACAAGGGTTCCTTTTTCTTTGCCATTTTTGTTTTCTTTACATTTACATGTTTTGTTCCTTTTGTTACTCTTTGCCTTTTGGTGATAGCCTTTCAAAACAGGTGTGATGTGATACCTCGTTGTGGTTTAGATTTGCATTTCTGGGAGTAAAATTTGAACATTTTCTGTGTCCTTGAAAGCCCTCCGGGACCTGAGTCCAGCCGAGCTCCCCACTTTCCGCGCCTTGCTGTACTGGCAACACTGCCTTTCTGCTCCTTGCCCACTCCAACCTTTATCTGGGCCTGGCACTTGCCCTTCCCTTAGCTTTGCACATGACGAGTTCCTTGTCATCCTTCATGTGTCAACTCAAGTGTTACTTCCTAAGAGAGGTCTTCTCTAACCAGCCATTTAGGAATTCCTTTCCTTATGGCATCTCCATCAATAGTCCCTTCACAGCACTGATCATAATTATCTCCAATTATCTTTTCTGTTCTCTTCCTTAGTGTCTTTTCCTTTCTAGAGGAATGAATCCAGGGACCATGCTGACCATATTCAGAGCTTTACTTCTGATCTGAACAATTGGTGAACTCTCATGTCTACGAGGCAATGTCTTTTTTAAAAAATTTTTATTGGTTTTACAAAATATTTTATTAAACTTTTGCAATGTTGTGTTAGTTTGCACTGTATAAAAAGTGAATCAGCTATATATATATATATATATATATATATACACACACACATATATATATCCTCTTTCTTGGATTTCCTTCGCTAATTATTAGAGAAATATAAATCAAAACTACGATGAGGTACAACCTCAGACTAGGCAGAATGGCCATCATCAAAAAAATCTACAAACAATAAATACTGGAGAGGATGTGGAGAAAAGGGAACTCTCCTACAAGGTTGATGGGAACTTAAATTGGAATAGCCACTATGGTGAAGAGTATGGTGGTTCCTTAATTAAACATGGAACTATCGTATGAGAAGATCTCTTGAAGAGCCTCCACCTTCTCCATGAAGCCTGCCTTGGGCAGAATTGATTTCTGCCTTCTCAGTGCCACCATGGTGCCTCATGCGTACCTCAGTGACAGCCCTTGCTAGGCTAGGCTATAATTGCTTCTCTCCATGCCTGGTTCCTCTGCTAGCACAGCTCCATGAGATCAGGGACAAAGATTTAGCTCTGTATATCCAAGCTGAACAGTGGTCCCCGGCCCATAGCAGGGACTTGGCTGCTTAGTGATGGAATGAAAGCAACTCCAATTAATCAGCAATCTGTGTCTGTGTGTTTGTATATTCATCAGGGAAGGGAGGGGTGGAGAAAAGACCAGCTTTCTTTCAGCGTTATTTGCTATATTGACAGGGTAAGAGTGAAGGAAGAGCTTTATGAACAGACAACAGGAAACAAGCAAACTTGCAAAAAAAGAAAATCTATTGTCGAGAATTTTCAATTCAATTAATAGCCTCTGGTGGGTTTAAAAAAAGAGAAAACTACTAGGGGAGAACAAGAAGACAAGTACTTGACAGTACTCTTTAATGCTTTTCCTGTTCCTTGATGCATTGTCTTCTTGTGGAAGTATCAATATTGTGTGCAGACAAGGGGAGAAGCATCATCTTCAAACTGTAATGAATCTCAAATGGAAACAAGGCACACAGTTGCCCAACACTGCTTTAAAATTGCACATCAAGAACACTCCCAGTGACAAACACTTTCAAGGCAAACAAACCAAACAGAAATTAAAAAATCTCTGTGGGGTATAAATATGTAATTACACTCACACAGGGAGCATTTTATCAGGTAAACCATCCCACTTTGTTAATTGAAATGCTCCAGCACTGGGCTTTTTTGACAAAGCGTCTGAATATATATGGGTAGGGTGTAGACCTGCTGCTTCCCCCGGCTCTTCCTAGCCAGGGTTAACCGCCTCAAAGGCATTTTCCCATGCAGCTGTGAGGTCAGTTCTTAAGCCTTCCTTTTGTTTGTTTGCTTCCGTTTCCATCTAGCTGAATGTCACCAGGATGCAAACTGGTTCGGAATTCTAAATATCTATCGGCAACATAGCTATTTTCAAAATAGAGAATAATATTTTACTTTTATATGGCTCATTGGAAATGCATAGATAAGTAATCCTCTGTGGTAATTTAGAAATGTTAAAACAAACCAAAAAGAGAGGTTCCAGGATTATACGTTAGTCTGGTGAAGAATATTGAGCTAGAATCCCCACTCCTGTGTTCTGCTTCAGGCTCTGCTCCAACCAGGTATGTGGCCATAGCTCATCAAAACATTGCCACCTTAGTTTTTTCAGTTTTGGTTTATGGCTGTTAAAAATTACTTTCTACTCCAGCAAGGCCTACGATTCATTATCTAATAGTCTTTCTTTATCTTGAGGTTTGCTTTTTCTTTTTTTTGAGTGCTTGGATTATTAACTCAATAAAACTCTTCTAAGCATTAGAAAGTCACCCAAATGAAGTTCCATCTCCTTCCTCTGGTGTATCTGGTGCTCTGGCTTTCTGTAACCCCTTGGCTTGGCCAGTGCTATGCTACAAGCATCAGAGGCAGCTGCAAATTGACTGGATGACCTCAATGCCCTCACTGTGAACATGCTGCTGAGGTCACCTGCAGACGGAGAGATACAGGGTGTTGTCTGGGAGTGGCTGGAGTAGATAGCCATGTCCCAACACATAGATTTTATAGCACTGCTGGAACCTCTCTGTATTTTCCAGTTCCCACGCATAATGTACTAATTTTCCAGGCATGCTATAACAAATCACCACAAGGTTGGTGGCATAAAGCCACAGAAATTTTTTCTCTTACAGTTCTGGAGGCCAGAGGTCTGAAATCATAAGCCTTCCTTTGAAGGTTCTAGGGAGAGTCTGTCCCTAGCCTGTCCAGCTTGTGGTAGCCCCAGTCATTTTGGTTCGCCACTGTCATCGTTCCAGTCTCTGCCGTCACCCTGCCCTTACACTGGCTCTCCTCTTCTCTCTCTCTGTATCTTCTCATTTTGGGTCTCTTATGAGGATACTTGTCATTAGATTTAGAGTCCACCCTGGTAATCCAGGATCATCTCATCTTTATATCTTTAACTTAATTACATCTGCACAGATCCTTTTTCCAAATAAGGTAATATTTATAGGTTCTGGGGATTTGGATGTGGGCACATCTGTTTAGGGCCATCAGTCAACCTACAGTTCAGTCGCTCAGTCATGTCTCTTTGCGATCCCATGGACTGCAGCACGCCAGGCTTCCCTGTCCATCGCCAACTCTCAAAGCTTGCGTACACTCATGTCCATTGAGTCGGTGATGCTATCCAACCATCTCATCCTCTGTCGTCCCCTTCCTCCTGCCCTCAATCTTTCCCAGCATCAGAGTCTACTACACATTAATCTCTGTCCCAAGATTTCCAAATCAGTGACATACAAAGTCTGAGTCTAGTGATTAAATGTGTATATAAATGATTATCATGTAATTCATCCCTAAAGCACCTTAGCCTGTAATTTACTTGTGAGGCACTGTAGGCAGGAAAGTAAGTAGCAGGAAAGTAGCAGGAGTAAGATATGAATACACTGGGGACTTAATAAGGATAAGAAAAGAAGACAGGCATTAGGTCTGGTACTGAGCACTTCATGATCTCGTGAGGTACCAAAGGGCCACAAGGTGTACAGAGTTGGCACTACCCTAGAGCAGCTCACAGAATGAAATAGAATGAAAAGGCAAGAGAAGCAGGGACATGGAGAAAAAGGAAAGTGAAGTGTGGTTCCTCATGTGATAGGCTAGCAGTTAGGTTTTCCTCTAGCTGTCAAATATTTTTTCTGAAACATACTTGGAAATGCACTAACTTTTCACGGGAAGACAGTGAGTAGAGAGGCACCTAGAGCATATCTTCTCTAAAGGTGACCTGATCAGATCCTTTCGCAGTGGAGTTCCCTGGGAAGTGGAATCTGGAATGGAAATTAGCAAGGAGGACGTTTTTTAGGAGAGCTTTGGGGATTAACAACTGAGGAAGGGAAGGGCAAGGGTTATGCAGAGGGTGAAGCTGAGCCGTGATACAGACTCAGCTGAGGTCTCTGTTCGCCTACAGGGAGCTCCAGAGCAAAGTGCCCCTGTGGGGACAGGGCCTTCAAACCCATGATACATGCTGCCCAGTAAAGCTCTCTTCAGCCAGAATATTCCCAGAGAGGGCACTGTGCCCCAGCAACTGGAGGACTCAGTTTTTCAGTCCTGAAGGAGGACGAAGACTGACATGTCATGGGGTCTACTAGAGATCCTTGCTCAAGTTTCACCATCCCCAAACTCCATGGCGCCATTACACAAGTTTTGCAAATTTTTGAAGATAAATCTTACTTGAAAGGTTGGCTGGCACTATCCACAAAAATTCTTTTGTCTGGTGACGTTTGTAAGCTTGTTACTGGAGAAGAGAGCAGGACCACGCTGTAGAACATATATATGTGTGTGTGTGTGTGTGTGTGTGTGTGTGTGTGTGTGTGTGTATTTATAAACACATATTAATAGATGTTAATATATTGTCAGACACTTAGCGCAATTCTTGGCTCAAAGTAAGTGCTCCATGTTAGCCATTGTTAATGTCCTTGTTTCATTTTCACAGTTATCAAGTTGTCCTTAGGTGCCATCCTTCATGAGGCTGTCAAGGTCCCTGTTCCCTCATGTTTTCTCGCCCTTTGTTGTTACCTCTCCTGGGCTAGCTTTCCCACACTCTTTGGTGGAGACTCCCTCAACTTCCCCAGTGTGCAACTCTCCCCGCAACCTCTGCCCTTCTCTCGGACTCTCCTCCTGGATCCCAGAGTTTCTGTCCTGCGTGGTGTCATTAGTCATCATGCCACATGTGCCTTTTATGGTCTCTCCAGGATCAGGGAACATGATCACTGTTAGACTGGAAGGGAGGTCAAACACTGACCATGATGAGCTGAAACCCGTGACACTGAGGTGACTCTAAAGAACAGGAAGCTGTGTGCAGTAATGAAGGTCTCCCAGCCTAGATGAATTAGGTACCAACAGCTCTGCTCTCTGGGTCACTCCCTTTCTTGCTTTTTTGTACCCTCCACCTCCTGGACAAAATTTCCCAGTGACTTTCTGTTGTTTCCTTCTTTCTCTCCCTCTTACTCTAGGTCCCTTTCTTTGCCACTGCCTCTCCACTTCCTTCATTCTTTTATCCAGATATTTACTGAGTGACTTCCAGTGCAGAGCACTGAAGCCCACTGGTGAGCAGGATGAGCAATGCACTCAACAGTTCAACAGGGAAGACCAAGTGCTAGGAAGCGGGCTTTGGAGGGAGATTTGTGGAGGTGTGGGAGTCCATGGCTGGGACACTTGCTGCTCCTTCTAGCTCAGTTTTCTCTGAAATACCCTTCCGCCTGTATACAGGAAATAACAGACAAGGTAAACTGGAGTCATGGCAGCTGGAGGCAAAAAGGAAATTCTCCAGGACTCTTCCTGCCTTCTGTTTTCCTATTTTTGACTTTTATTCCACCACTTTTAACTACTTGGTACCTGCCTTTGGCTCATTAAACCAATACCCATTAAATGACTGTTGCGTGCCAGGTCCTGCACGAGGGGCAGGGAATAGACCAGAGAAGAAGACACAATCCATTCCCTGCCCTCATGTAGCTGACGGTTCTATCCTAGGCCTTGGAGCCAGACCTTAATTGGGTGATTTATATGACAGTATATGAGCTGCAAACATTTCACACATGTTAAGTAATTTAATCCTTGAACTAGCCCTATATGCTCATTTTTATAGATAAAAGAAGCACAGAAAGGTCTAGTCACTTGCTCAAGGTCCTGCAGCTAGCTTGAATCTGGACTCCACCATGTATAAGTTATGTGACTTTGGCCACCTCACTTAATCTTTGCATGCACGCTAAGTCACTTCAGTCATGTCTGACTCTTTGTGACCCCATGAACTGTAGCCTGCCAGGCTCCTCTGTCCATGGGATTCTCCAGGCAAGAATACTGGAGTGGGTTGTTGTGTCCTCCTTCAAGAGGCTCTTCTCAACCCAGGGATCGAACCCATGTCTCCTGCAGCTTCTGTAGTGCAGGTGAATTCTTTACTGCTCAGCCACCGGGGAAGCCCACTTAATCTTCACAATAACAAAATAAAGTAGGGATTATTTTTATCATCCGCATGTTATAGGTGAGAAAACTGAGGCACAAGAAGATTGTTAGTTAATCCATCTAGAATGCTTAGCACGGGACCTAGCAATGGCTGCTATTTTTATGATTATTGAGAAAAAAATGAGAGAAATGGAGCAGTTACAGAAATCTGGAGAGGAGCAAGGGCAATTTCAAATTTTCATAATTGTAGGAGTCTGCCACTGTAACCTGATGAGCTGACATAGGTCCTTGGTAAGATCTACTTTTGACTGGAAGAATTCTTCATGAATCACTGAAAAGGTACTGTTGGGCTTTTGCACTTTCTTTCATGGCGTTAGGAATGTTGGCGAGACAGGACTTGACCGCAGCATATGAAGGGGAAATGTAGAGATTTTGACTCCCAGTGGGCATTATGTATTTGTCTGTTCAGGTTGCCATATCAAAATACCACAGACTGGGTGGCTTAAAGGACAGACACTTATTTCTCACAGTTCTGAAAGTTGGAAGTCCATAATCAACGTGCCAGCAAACTCAGTTTCTGTGAAAACTTTCTTCCTGGCTTGCTTGTGGCCACCTTCTTATTGCACCCTCACAGTGCCTTTCCTCTGCGGTATGGGAAGAGAGAAAGACTGAGAGAAAGAAAGCGAGATGTTCTGTCTTCCTCTTCTCATTAAGACACCAGTCCTATCACATGAGGGCCCAACCCCTGTAACATCATTTAACATTAAGTATCTCTTCAAATATAGTTACATTGGGGGGTGAAGGTTTCAGAATATAAATTTTGGAGGGACGCAATTCTGTCCATATCATGCAACTTTAGTTATCAGCGTGACAGCTACAGGAAACGATAACCTATGTTACACTAGCAGGAATGTGCGTGTGCTAAGTCACTTCAGTAGTGTTCAACGTGGTGTGACCCAGTGAACTGTAGCCTGCCAGGCTCCTTTGTCCATGGCATCCTCCAAGCAAGAATACTGGAATGGGCTGCCATTTCCTTCTCCCAACCCAGGAGATCTTCCCAACCCAGGGACTGAGCCCCCGTCTCTTATGTCTCCTGCTTTGGCAGGCAAGTTCTTTACCACTAGCATCACCTGGGAAGCCAATAGAAGATGAGTGCTCCCAAATGCTCCGTTTCATTTCATGGGAAGGGAAAACAAGCATTTATTAAGCATATACTGCATTTGGTATTGCATTTAGTCTTTATGACAACCTTTTAAGTTGCCGCTATTATGGTTTCCACTTGAAAAAATTGATGAGCAATATGTTACTTAAAATTACACTGGTTATGGTACCAAGGCAAGCCAACTAAGGGAGTGGGGAAGCTGGTGTTTGAACTTGAAAGAGAGGTATTGGAATAAGGGGTCTTAAAAGAAGAAACTATGAGACAAGGTGGAAGATACTATGGATGATTATCCTGAGAAAAACAAATTTCAGTAGATCACCCCTTCAATATGACTCCAGAGGACAGTACACAAATAAATTGGTGGAAATTATAAGGAAGAAGGCTTGGATTTAATATATGTATAAAGCAATTTTAAGCTACAATTTTCCAAAATAGAATAAATTATTTAGGAGCTGCTAATTAAAGCTAGAAAACTCTTGTTGTGGGAGGCAGATGGATAGGAATGAGGTTTGGGATTCTATGTTCTCCATTATTCCAAGGTTAGGGAAATTTTCTGTTGTCACAGAAGGAATTCCACAAGAGCAGCTTTGGTGGTACATGAAAGTCTAAATACTTTAACCTTTGGCAGCAGAGTAGTTCAGGAAATTTATTTGGCGAATAATTATTGCTAATTGGTTTCTAAATATTTTATATACAAAATGCAGTCAATTCAGTAGGAATCTATTTGAATTAAGATATTAGAATTTTAAAAAATGAGAGCCATTTCTCTTTACAACAGCTGGCAACCATCTCCCAAGAATGCCCTTGTAATTACATTTAGAGTTGCTTATCTAGGGCACATCAAAGAATTAGGTGCAAGTGGTCATTGCACTAATGAAATGCTTATCTTCTGCTGCTCATCAAGCTGAAGAGCTTTTAGGAATGTCTGATATTTAGACTCTTCTTCCATTATTAATTAATTGAATGGCCATCAGTGCTCCCAGCTTTATGAAATGAAGTAAGACCTAGATTAATTCTGTTTCTATACAGTAAATATCTTTGAATGCTAACAATTTTCAACATGATCATAAAACATATCTAAGTTAGGATGCATCAAAGAATGGCACCCCTCCCTTCAGAGATGCCTATTTTATAAATGGTAAAAGCAATTTATTTTTACCATTTATAAATGGTAAAAGCAATCCCTTTGTTTTCTTAGGAAGCCTGAAATTAAACTTACATCATTACCTTTAAAATAAATATCTCCTATAAATATGAAACATACCAGTAATCAGGTCAAGCAGCAAAGGCCCTTTTTATTACAATTCTCCAGATACATCTGCACTTCATATTCTAATTTTGAATGTGCTTAGGACTGACAGCCCTTGGTTAAAATGTGAAGCAAAAATACTTTTGGCTGCTTTGGCTGTTTCACCCATCCAAATGTTTCTGGCAAATAAACTCAATGGACAAAAACCTAACATCTCCCCAAGTCTCCTGGCTGCCTGAAATGCAGGAGACCCAGCTTTAATCCCTGGATTGGGACTGATCCCCTGGAGAAGAGAATGGCTACCCACTCCAGTATTCTTGCCTGCAGAATCCCTTGGATTGAGGAGCCTGGCAGGCTACTCTCCATGGGATCGCAAAGAGTCGGATACAACTGAGCAACTTTCACTTTTACTTTCATAGAAACTTCAGTCAAAACATTATCTGTCTTTAATACAAAGAAAAAAAACACTGCCTTTAATAAGAAAGGTCACAGCAAACTTTTCCAGCTGGAGATCACTAGCAAATAAAATATAATTTTCAACTGAAATGGAAGATGGTTGGACCACTAAAAGATAATTGGATGGCCCAAAACTTTTAATTATTCACAGGAAATTTTGGTTTTATAAGGCCTTTCAGTGTGTCTGGGACCTTGAGAACGAACTTTTGTGTTCTTAGTTCTGTTCTATAATATGTTGGAAAATTCTTTTTTCAACCTGTATTTCAAGCCTCCTCCCCCTGCCCATCAGCCCATTTCTTTATGAAGAAAGCTGAAGCTTCAAACACCTTGTCTAGGAAAACACTGTGGATCACTCTGCATGGGAACTAATTATTTTAAGCCACTTTTGTTTGTTGTATTGTGCCTGCTGGGGCAAGCCTCACTTCCCAAGCAAGTTGCCACAGGCCAGCTTTTGCTTGGAACTCAGACACGTGTTGGTTCCATCATAACCCACTTAGTGAGGGGAGCATGTTTGTGCATTTAATGTTACCATCACATTGCAAACCACACATGATGTCAGGTTTGAACAGTTTCCTTTGAAGAAGTTAACCTTTGAATGAACTTATAGGGAAAAAGTTATACTCAATTGAGTAACCTGATGTTGACTGAGTGGTGAGAATATCATTGACATGTGAATAATTTGGGTGATGCTGGAGGGCTCTATGTTTTACTGTCAGAAACTCTTAGGTTAGGTCAAGGGTACAGACTGACTACTTCCTGGTCAGGAGGCAGTGAAACCTGATATACAAATACACCTGCAATTTGATAGACTCTGGGCAAAATCTTTACAAGCAAATTGCTTCTTCAGAACTGTTGCATGAAATGGCTTTTATCTATTTTTCTTTTGGGATAGTGGGCTGTGTGAGAAATCACTAATCATGGTATTCTCTCCGGGCAGCTTGTGGACCAAGCCTATGAAGTAAGCAGTGGTGTTGCCACTTTTGAGGGGCTCTGGAATTTCCTTTATGCTCCCAGCTCCCCCAAAACATATCCCTTGCTGATTCTGTGAGGGCCTGAAATATTTTGACTTATGACTCTCAGGGTTAGAAGGAAACGTCTACCCTGATAGATAGGTAAAAAGTGATGTGCTGACATGAACGCGTTTCAGTGAAGTGACCTCCTCTACAACAGCTTCACTTGTTTTCCCATATTTCTTATGCTGTAATTATTATCTGGAAGAGGAATCATGTCCACAAATGCCAAATATTCAGAGCAATTGTTGCTACTGTCACTGAATTTGCCCATGGAAGCCATCATCAATCAATCAATCTTGATCCTCTTTCCAGTGAAAAGAGACCCAGTGCTTCAGAATTCTAAGACAAGTCTCTGTGCAGTCACTATCCATCCTTTGGTGTTGGGGGAAGAGACGAGATCTATTTTCTACTGTTTTTAGAATGAATCCTTCACCTGTATCTATTTTTCAGCATGTGTTTAGTAGGCCTAGAGAGAGGGGTCAAAGGACATGCGGATTTTCCTTAAGCTTTTTTTTTTTTTTTGACTAAAATTTTTGTTTCTCATACCCATAGACTTAGAGAATGAACTTATGGTTACTGGTGGGGAGGGGAAAGGGGGAAAAGACAGATTGGGAGTTTGGGATTGACATGTACACACTGCTATATATAAAATAACCAATAAGGGCCTACTCTACAGCACAGGGAACTCTGCTTAATATTCTGTAATAACCTAAATGGGAAAGGAATTAGAAAAAGAAGAGATACATGTATATGTATAACTTCCCTGGTGGCTCAGATGGTAAAGCGTCTGCCTGCAATGCGGGAGACCCGGGTTCGATTCCTGGGTCGGGAAGATCCCCTGGAGAAGGAAATGGCAACCCACTCCAGCACTCTTGCCTGGAAAATCCCATGGACGCAGGAGCCTGATAGGCTACAGTCCATGGGGTTGCAAAGAGTCGGACACGACTGAGCGACTTCACTTTCACTTTCACTTATATGTATAACTGTATCACTTTGCTGTACACCTGAAACTAATACAACATGGTTAATCAATTGTGTTGTTCAGTCCCTCAGTTGTGTCTGACTCTTTGTGACCCCATGGACTTCAGCACACCAGGCTTCCCTGTCCTTCACTATCTCCTGGACCTTGCTCAAACTCATGTCCATTGAATTGGTGATGCCATCCAACCATCCCATCCTCTGTCATCCCCGTCTCCTCCTGCCTTCATTTTTTCCCAGCATCAGGGTCTTTTCCAATGAGTTGGCTCTTCACATCAGGTGGCCAAAGTACTAGAGCTTCAGCTTCAGCATGCTCCAGTATAAAATAAAAATTAAAAAACAAAGTTTTGTTTCTTTTTTCTATAGTCATTATCATAATATATGCCAGTTTTTTGTTCTATTTTTTATTTATTATGAAAAATATATTTTTATTTTATTATAAACACTTGAATAAATGTGTAAACTTCATATAATTTATATTATTATTTTCATACCTATTTCCTCATGTTGAACATTAGTTTCCTTCTGGGACTTTGCTTTTTTTTAATTCTTTTTTTTTTTTTTTTTTACTTCGTCTGGTCTTAGCTGCAGCTTGCAGACTTCTCTCTAGTTGTGGCATGCAGGCTTAGCTGCCCTGGGGCATGTGGGATCTTAGTTCCCTGACTAGGGATTGAACTCATGTCCCTGCATTGGAAGGTGGATTCTTAATTACTGGACCACCAGGGAAATACCTCTGGTGCTTTGCTTTTATAAATAATATGATATGAATATAACAGAATTACTTGTAGTGATCCTGATATATTTGGAATTATTTCCTTAGGTTTTCAGAAGTGGATTATTGGGTCATGAGCATTTTAAAACATTTGATAGATTCCCCAGCTGCTTTCCAAAGGATTCTATCAATTTATATTCCCAAATATTATTTCAGTTACCCTGCCAATTTTGCATATATTTTAAAATGTATAGGGAACTCTGTTCATAGCATTTAACTTGCTTCTCTAGGGTTCCTGGCATCTACTTGGTGGTATGGTGTGCTCATTACTCTGTCCGGCATGCTCTGTCTTCTGGTAGGCTGGCAAGGTTGCCCAGGTCTTCATGATATTTATAGCTCTCCCCAAGTTCCCTAGGTATTGGCCTGTGAATTCCCCTGTTGCATCAGCCAGAGACTACAGTTCTCTTGGCAATATTTATAATTAACAGCTTGGTTCTCCGCCTCCAACCTCCTCCATTCTAACCCCTAGTAGTGAGAACAGCAACTACGTGGGTGTTACTATTGCTGTTATTGAGCACTAGTTAGGCGCTGGACATGTTCTAAGCACTCCACATGTAACATTTTCATTCAGTCCTCACTGCAATCCACTAAGTTGGGAGTTATCATCCCCAATTTACAAATGAGTAGTTAGTTGAAATTTAGCAAGCTTAGTAACTTCCACAAGGACACTCAAATGCTAAGTAGAGTAGCTGAGATTTGAATGGAGGCTGTGTCTTATTTCCCATTCCAGGAAATTTTTAACAATTCTGTATAATGCCTCAAAGTATGCCCATCTCTCAGCTCAGTCCTTTCTTTGGTTCTAGAGCTAATCTAGTTCTGAGTCAAGGGAAATGAAGGCACTCTAACCCAACATCTGAAGTCACTCTTCCTGCCCTCAGTTCAGTTCAGTCGCTCAGTCGTGTCCGACTCTTTGCGACCCCATGAATCACAGCACACCAGGCCTCCCTGTCCATCACCAACTCCCGGAATTCACTCAGACTCACGTCCATCAAGTCAGTGATGCCATCCAGCCATCTCATCCTCTTTTGTCCCCTTCTCCTCCTGCCCCCAATCCCTCCCAGCATCAGAGTCTTTTCCAATGAGTCAATCCTTTGCATGAGGTGGCCAAAGTACTGGAGTTTCAGCTTTAGCATCATTCCTTCCAATGCCCTACCAGTTCTTATACTGTACTTGATTAACCCTGAGTAGACTCCTGCCTGGTGACAGAGCTGAAAAGTCATCAGGAAGACTAGGGCGAAGGAAAACATTCAGTAAAAATGAGCCTTTGAAAACACTGAAAGAAGGCTATCTTGGGGTGATGATATGTTTTAGGTGCTCCCACCCCTGATTGGTAAAATCTGACCACACTTCAGCTTCTGCGTCTACCTTTTTTCTTTGCTATTTTGCAACTTGCAGGAACTCATTTCCAGAACCGGGGATCAAATCCATGTCCCCTATAGTGGAAGCATGGTGTTTTAACCACTGGGCTGCCTCTTGTGACCAAATCTCACTTTGTTTTCAATTCCATTGACTATGCTCTTGCCTCAGTTTCTCATGACTGATTCCTGGTCTTGATAAATTTCCCAGTAGCTTAGCTCCCATAAGATTGGCAAAGGAATACTGTAGTAGCTCCTGGCCATTATATATACTGGCAGGAAATGAAGGATTCCAGTAGAAATGATCTTGAGAGGTTTAGAATAAGGGATGGACTATAAGGCTAAATTCACTGATGGGGGGATTTTCATCCTATCACTGAGGACTTAATATTATGCCAAGTACTTGCCCATCAGCTGACTATATCCCCTGGAAGGGTCTGGAAGACACTGTCTTTGTTTTAGTAATAAATTTCCTGGTGAGGAGGCACTCTTACTTTTTTTTTGGCTGTGCTGCATCTTCGTTGCGTCAAGGGTTTTTCTCTAGTTGCAGCAAACAGGGGCTACTCTCTAGTTGTAGTGCACGGATTCTCATTGCCGTGGCTTCTCTTGCTGCGGTTTGTGAGTTCTAGAGCATGCGAGTTTGAGTAGTTGCAGCCCCTGGGCTCTAGAGCACTGGCTCAGTAGTTGTGGTGCACAGGCTTCATTGTTCCACAGCATATGGGATCCTCCTGGACGAGGGATCAGACCTACATCTCCTGAATTGGCAGGCACATTCTTTATCACTGAGCCACCAGAGAAGCCCCAGCACTCTCCTTTTTGATAAATTTGTTGGTGGCTGTATTGTAGAGGTATGTTGAGACTCAGAGAGGAGAATTCAGCCTTGGAATTTAGTTCCCTACTGTCATTAGGGATAAGGGGATAGGGAATAGCAGAGATCTGATAGAAACTGTTAATGATATGTAGTGGATACTGTGGAGCTCTGCTTAGATCCCTTTCCCAAGGCCCGTGCATCCTGTTGCTGGGAATATTGATGGGTAACAGATCACAGATGTCTATAGCCAGGACATGTCTTATGACCTTTCCCCAGTGGCCTCTGACTAATAACAGAAGACGGGGAGGTACAAATGCCTGGACCCCTTGCCTTAATTTTTGACAAGTCTCAAGGTCTATCCTGGTTCTAGAGCTCTCTGGTGAATCAGTGACAATGGTACGATGGATCAGCTTCATCCTCAGTCCCACCCTTTCCTTTCCCTTTCCCTCAGAAGTATCTCCTAAATGTACTCCCCAATAAACCTTCTGCATGCAGTTTTTCACTCAGAGCATGTTTCCAGGGAACCTAGTTCAATACAGTTGGTATCACAAGTGTCCTGGGAATGAGACTGACTCTGAAATGGGAATTTGGTGCTGGATCACTCACAACCAGCTACCAACAACTCTATCACTGAGAACAGGTGGAATGATTAGGCCCTAGCATTCTGTCACAAGGCAATTGTTAAAACTTTCACCAGTAGTGAACTGGGATGGTAGACCATTGGATGGGGATGTGCTGGTGCAATATCTCTACTGTGTAAGGAGTAAGGGAAATATTAGTCTATTAGGACAATGGGAATGTGTGGCTATTATTGAGTTCCACTGATTATTTGAAGAGAGAAAAAGTTAGATTCTAGTGATTGATAACCAATTCAAGGCAAAATGTGAAAACTAGAGGACCTGATGGATAGCATTTAAGTGTAGTCGAATGTCTTGCTGCCAAAGTGTAGACACACGAAGGACCAGACTCAGAATTTTAAAATCGTGGAGCTTCACACCAAGCTCAGCATGGACCTGGTGGTTTGAGATGGGCCTGTCTTATTGTCTTTGTTGCTCAGTTGCTAAGTCATGTCTGACTCTTTGCAATCCCATGGACTGTAACATGCCAGGCTTCCTCGTCCTTCACTATCTCCTGGAGTTTTCTCAAACTCATGTCCTTTGAGTCAGTGATGCTGTCTAACCATATCATCCTCTGTCACCTCCTTCTCCTTCCCTCAATCTTTCCCAACATCAGGGTCTTTTCCAATGACCTGGCTCTTCATGTCGAGTGGTCAAACTACTGGAGCTTCAGTTTCAACATCAATCCTTCCAATGAATATTCAGGATTGAGTTCCTTTAGGATTGACTGGTTCAATCTCCTTGCTGTCCAAGGGACTCTCAAGAGTCTTCTCCAGCACAACAGTTCAAAATCATCAATTCTTCAGTGCTCAGCCTTCTTTTTGGTCCAACTAGGTATACCTATTTGAAGACTTTGAACTTCAGAATTTCCTGAAGCCCCTGGGCCTGCAGAAAGGGGCCCTTCTCCTTGTCAGGATATAAGGGACCCCTTGAAGAGCATTCAGAATACTCAAATAATGCAAGTGCTTTATTTATTTTTTTTTAATTAAAAAAATTTTTTTTTAATTTTTACTTTATTTTACTTTACAATACTGTATTGGTTTTGCCATACATTGACGTGAATCCACCACGGGTGTACATGCATTCTGAAACATGAACCCCCCTCCCACCTCCCTCCCCATAACATCTCTCTGGGTCATCCCCGTGCACCAGCCCCAAGCATGCTGTATCCTGCATCGGACATAGACTGGTGATTCGATTCTTACATGATAGTATACATGTTTCAATGCCATTCTCCCAAATCATCCCACCCTATGCAAGTGCTTTAAAAGACCATGCTCTCTCCCTCATGTCTGTCTCTCTGTATTCCATCTCCTCTCCAAATCACCAGGCTGTTAACAAAGATCAAATCTCAGCAAAGCCTAGCTAGGAATGTGCTAGGCCGAGGAAGGAGAGGAGACTAAATACAGAAGGAGCTATGGCCAGGAGAGTGTGCTTAGGACTCGTACTGAATAAAGACAGTAGAACATAAAATTGGATAAGGAAGAGTTTAGGAAATGATGAAGATCCCAGAGATTGTGTTGATAGGAATGTTCCTAGAAGCTTAGAAAAATTGATGGCCACACTAAGTGTAGAGAAAGGAGCATAACTACCATAACTACCAGCTAACTTTCCATAGCCCAGGAAAGGATCAAAGGGCACAAAATGCGGGCATGCTAAAATGAATACACTATATAAGTCTGAAAACTCTTACTAACCAAGGATTTACCTTCTTCAGGAAGGTAAGGGCCACCAGCATCATTGAGAAGCTCTTTGGTAGCTTTCTTCTTCCTCAGCTCAGGTCAGGAATGGTGGTGGAGATGCTGCTACACAATTGGGCTCTCTGAGAACAAAGGGGATTGTAGTCATTGGTCTTTAAATGTCAGAAGCAAGGTAGGTGCAATTACCACAATCAATGGCAAAGTCAGAGTGGTACCAGGAGAGATCTGACTTGTAGGGAGCCATGAGATGGTAAATCGCCAGGAGCAGGAGGGATACTGCTACACAGTGGGAGCAGGGAAGAATATGGTTTGTGTTTAGTATACCCACTGGCGTGCCTCTTGGTGCTTTCATGTGCAATTTTAGCAATAAATGAATACGTATGGTAGCCATGACCTGAGAAGGGCACGGTCACCAGGGATTCAGGTCCTGTAGAGATGAGAGTCTGAATCACTCTACTAGGCAAGCCACCTAGACCAGCAGAAGCTGAAAGAGTGGTAAAGGAGGAGGAGTGTTTGTTATGGCCTTCTAACTACACATGAATTGTCTACTGTGTGTGGAGGAGGATGTGGCTTGATGGATGTACATGGAATGTACATGGACTCCTGATCAATGGTAAATATCTTGACTGCTTAAGGAGGGAATCTGGAAGGAACCCAACTGGAAGACTGGTGACAAGGGTCTGGGGAAGCGGTATGTAGAGACCCCTGGGAGTCACACAAATTATGTGTGCCTTCGAGTCTCATGTGAATTATCTCTAGAAGAGGCTCTTAACCAAGAGCCATGAGTTTGACCCATGTTGTGGATGTCGGCCAGACTCCCCTTAGCCATCCTGATGCTTGCTTGAGTGCGTGTGTGCTGAGTCTCTTCAGTCGTGTCGGACTCTTTGCGAGCTTATGGACCAGAGCCCACCAGGCTCCTCTGTCCATGGAATTCTCCAGGCAAGAATACTGGAGTCTGTTGCCATTTCCTACTCCAGGGGATCTTCCGGACCCAGAGATCGAATCCGCGTCCCTGACCTCTCGTGCCCTGGCAGGTGGATTCTTTACCACTAGCGCCGCCTAATGACCAATAAATACAGTGATCATAGTAGAAGGGATTGATGCTGTGTGACGCAATACCGTGGTTCCCTCTAGGTGAGCCTGAACCAGCTCCTGCCCGCAGCAGAGATGGACACTGGGCCCTCTACTTGCCACCATTCCTCAGGGAAGCCAGCCAGCCACATACTTGTAGGTCAACTGCATCTAAACCCCTTACATCTGGGAGGGGGTAGCAGTTCATCGTGACTAGTTTGCCTTGCCTGCTTACAGCACCCCCACTAACACTACCATCTGATCCATCGATATTATATCTTCCACAAATTGCCTCAGGTCAAGGGACCCAGTTTATGACCACAAAAGGGGGGCTGTGAAAATAGTCTCATGACCAAAGCATTACCATGTGCTACATTACATGGATTAGATGATTGAACAGCCTACTGAAGCCTTAGCCAAGGTGTTGGTTGTGGGGATAACATCTTGCGTGGCTGGGGTGCTGTCTCCTGGGAAGTGGTATATGCATTACACCACTGCCCGATATATGGTACTCTGTCTCCTATATCTGGAATATGTGGGTCTCTGAAGCCATGATGAAAGTAAGGAAATCACACTCAAAGACCCATTTGTGAAATCTGTGCTTTCTGTTACCATAAAATGTACACACTGTGTATATGTTTCTATATAAGAGCATGCATGCACACATACACACATACTGAGTATAATGACCGTGCTGTAAAGCGTACATTCAAGACCCTAGAGATTGCAAACATGCCTTCCGTTTAGAATAGTGTGTTACATTTATGCCAATTTGATCATTAACATTAGTAAGAGGCCAATTATACTATTCAAGAGTAAGATGTTTTGTGAGAAAATGACAAAAAGATACATGTAATCATTGCAACGCCAGTTTACCATCTGATATGATGTGCAATAATCCCTTTAGCAAGCTTAAGCTTTTACATATTAATGGCAGTATTGGAGAGCCGGAAGATGACTTTTACAGCATTGCTGAGGTCCTTATAATAAAAAATGCCTTTGCTGCTTGGCCTGATTACTGGTATGTGCAGGGAGAATAATGCTGTTTCGTGCGCTCTATCCTCCTCACTACTGGGTCCTGGGGTGGTGTTTTTTTTAAAGCAATGCTTTATAACGATTAATAATGAGGAGGGAAAAATTCATTTAGACGTTTGGCAACATCTTTGTGGCTCTCAGTATGGGTCTCATATAGAATAGATTTTCCCTGCAGAGAAACGCTGGCAACGCATTCTTCTTAAACATACGATTAACCAGCTGCCAGAGACAATAGAACATTTAAAACTCCTATGCCAATGACCAAGTTACCACCTATAAATCTCAGAGCTACTAAAATGTGTTTAAAAATGAGCTGCAGGGCACAAAAACATGTTTCCTCAAATGTCAAACAAAGGGTTTGAGTTAGATTGTGGCTTCAGTGATCCCATTCAGGACAGCAATACTAATAATACTTCCCAGTGTAAAGGCAAATAAAGTAGCAAAAAAATGCAACCTGTTGACTTAGGGAAGTGAAGAAGAAACTCAAGAAAATAAATTGACACGAAGTCCAAAGGAAAATATGTTTCTTAGTTAAACAAGTAAGGCTACTCTCTTCCTTTGCGAAAGATGAGCTAAGGAAAAATCTGAAGATACCTATTCTTGGGTATCTGCTGGACAAAACATCTGTCTTTTCTTTTGAGCTTGCAAATTATAGAGAAGACAATCCAAAAGTCCATCAAGAGTGAGTAGGATAACTGAATGTGGAAGTAAGTCTATTCAACAACAGTGAATAAAGAACAACTCTGAGTAAGAGACAGCCATGAAAAAAAATACTTATTTCATGATTCCACTTGTTATAGTTTGGAAACAGGACAAAGGGACTCTGATGTTTAGGATATAGACATAGAAGGGGGAGTTGGAGGGGAGAAATAGGCAGTGAGCATCACAGAGCTCAGATGGAGATTCCCTCCATGGGGGATGCTGGTTGGGGTTATGATCGAGGAAGGGCCTGCCTTTGAGCCTTTACACTCCTTTTCTTGACCTGAATGCTAGTCACATGCTTTTGCTTAATAATATTTGTGAAACCCTATCAATATAATTTATGCCCTTTTCTATATATACACTGTTTTACAAAATGGAAAATACAGCAGAAAATATACTTTTAAACATTATATGCATTACACAGAGTGACCTAATTTTTTAAAAACTTGGAAGTCCTTTTTAAAAAAATTTTAGAATGCTGTGTTGGCTTCTGCTGTACAACATGAATCAGTCATAATTATACATACAACCTCTCTCTCGCTAGCCTCCTTCCCGTCCCCCATCCTATTCCTCCAGGTCATCAATCTCAGAGCACCAGACTGGGCTCCATGTGCCACACAGCAACTTCTCATCAGCTATCCATCTTACACCTGATAGTGTATATGTGTCGATGGGGCCTTCTCCATTTGTCCCACTCACTCCCAAGGCCACTTGTCCCACTTTCTCCACAAGGTCTATTCTCTACACCCGGGTCTCCATTCCTTCTCTGCAAATAAGTTCATCAATAACATTTTTCTAGATCCCGTATATATGTGTTAATATGCTATATTTGTTTTTCTCTTTCTGACTTACTTCACTCTATATCACAGGCTCTAGGCTCTTCTACCTCACCACAATAGACTCAATGTGCTCCTTTTTATGGCTGAGTAATATTTCATTGTATATACGTACCACATCTTCTTTATCCATTCATCTGACAACGGACATCTAGGTTGCTTCCATGTCCTGGCTATTGTAAATAGTGTTGCTATGAACATTGGGGCACACGTGTTTTTTCAGTTATGGTTTTCTCAAGGTGTATGCCCAGTATATCAGGGTTGCTAGGTCATATGGTTGATTTATTCCTACACATGAAAAGATGCTCAACATCACTAATTATTAAAGAAATGTAAATCAAAACTACAATGAGGTATCACCTCACCCCAGTCAAAATGGCCATCATCAAAAAATCTAGCATGTCCTTTTAAAAATTAAATGAATGGGACCTTACAAATAAAAGTGGAGTCTCCCCTGTACACTTCTCAGTCCCACCCTCCTTCCCCTCTATTTGAAGCAACTGCAACATGAACCTGGGGTGTTTTTTCTTAGTCCTAGTTTGTATACTCTTCTATATATGTGTTTCCCTTGTGAGTTTTTTAACTTTGCATCAATTCTTTGATTCATGTGTTATCCTGCCAACTTGCTTTTTGCACTTGACCTTGTTTGTGAAATCCATCTGTGTTCATATGTATATATATCTGAGGGGCTCTGCTTTCCCTTGCCTCAGTTTCCTCATCAGCAAATATAATGATAATAATGGTATCCACCACACTGAGTGGTTACAGGGTTGAGATGAGTTAATATATAGAAATCATCTGACATGTAGTAAGGGCCACACACATAAATAATCTAGTTAATTAATTCATTGACTAATTACTTAATCTAATTTTGCCTACTACTTACTCTGCCATTATTTCTTCATCTATTTATCTATTTCTTACTGGTGAACATGTAGGAATCTCCAATGTTTAGAATTATAAATAAGGCTATAATAAACAACTGTATGTGCTATGCTTAGTTGCTCAGTCGTGTCCAACTCTTTGCGGCCCCATGGATTGTAGCCTTCCAGGCTCCTCTTTCCATGGGATTTCCCAGGCAAGAATACCAGAGTGGGTTACCATTTCCTATTCCAGGGGATCTTCCTGACCCAGGGATTAACCCTTCATCTCCTATGTCTCCAACATTGCAGGAGGATTCTTTACCCACTGAGCCATTGAGAAAGCCCAGACTTTCAGGGGCCAGTGTTTTCTGATTCTGACTTTGATAAGAATGGGAAAGAAGCCCCAGAACAGAGCAAGGCATCACATCTTTGGAATTCAATGGCCGTCATTAAAGCCTAGGGCTTTTGAGAAATTTTTTATTAATTAGTTAAATATCAATAACCTCAGGTATGCAGATGACACCACTCATATGGCAGAAAGTGAAGAGGAACTAAAAAGCCTCTTGAAAGTGAAAGAGGAGAGTGAAAAAGTTGGCTTAAAGCTCAACGTTCAGAAAACGAAGATCATGGCATCTGAGCCCATCACTTCATGGGAAATAGATGGGGAAACAGTGGAAACAGTGTCAGACATTATTTTTTGGGCTCCAAAATCACTGCAGATGGTGATTGCAGCCATGAAATTAAAAGATGCTTACTCCTTGGAAGGAAAGTTATGACCAACCTAGATAGCATATTGAAAAGCAGAGACATTACTTTGCCAACAAAGGTCCATCTAGTCAAGGCTATGGCTTTTCCAGTGGTCATGTATGGATGCGAGAGTTGGACAGTGAAGAAAGCTGAGCGACGAAGAACTGATGCTTTTGAACTGTGGTGTTGCAGAAGACTCTTGAGAGTCCCTTGGACTGCAAGGAGATCCAACCAGTCTATTCTGAGGGAGATCAGCCCTGGGTGTTCTTTGGAAGGAATGATGCTAAAGCTGAAACTCCAGTACTTTGGCCACCTCATGCGAAGAGCTGACTCATTGGAAAAGACTCTGATGCTGGGAGGGATTGGGGACAGGAGGAGAAGGGGACGACAGAGGACGAGATGGCTGGATGGCATCACCGACTCAATGGACATGAGTTTCAGTGAACTCCAGGAGTTGGTGTTGGACAGAGAGGCCTGGCGTGCTGCGATTCATGGGGGTCGCAAAGAGTCGGACATGACTGAGAGACTGAACTGAACTGAACTGAATTAATTTTTGACTACACGGGTCTTCGTTGGTGCCTATGGGCTTTCTCTAGTTGTGGCAGGTGGGGGCTTCTCTTCCTTGTGGTGCACGTGCTTCTCATAATACTGGCTTCTCTTGTTGCAGAACATGGGCTCTAGGGCTCAGTATTTGTGACATGTGGGCTTAGTTGCCCTACAGCTTCTTCCTGGATAAGGGATCAGAACCATGTCCCTTGCACAGGTGGATTCTTATCTACTGGACCACCAGGGAAGTCCCAAAGCCTAGGACTTTTAAGGATGAAACTCCAGGGCATTGGGGCCAGGGGGTGGGGCAGGGAGGGGAATCACTAAAGTATACTGGCATTTAGTGTTAAATATTTTGCCCACTTTATCTCATTGGTATAGACAACCAATATTATTATCTCCATTTTTCAGATGAGAGAGGCTTGAATAGTTAAAGAATATGGTTAAGATCTTTCAGGCTACAAGGAGAGGAGCTAGCACTCAAAAAAACTAATAGAAAAATGGAAGAAATAAAGGTCAAGAAAACATGGGTTAACAGTTTGCCTCAGAGTGGGGAATAAAAAAAGGATAGCTGAGTGCACCTCTAAGGCTTATACCTGTAAAAATCCTATCCTACTTCAGTGGCAAATCCTTCAGACAGGATTTTACCCTCCAGGTGACCACATGCCTCATTCAGCATCTCTGCCCCATTCTGCCCTTCGAAAAGACCCCAGTGGTGCTGGGAGCTTTGAAGCGGGGTGGCAAGGGGGGAAGAACTGGGGTGGGAAGAGTAGAAAGGGATATGCTACAAAGATGATTATTGAAAGTTGACAGCTGCCAAACACACTGCGTCCCTGGCAACACCTGTTGAGTCAGCCGCCGTGGTGGAGTCAGATGAAGAAAGACAGCTGTACACGTGCCAACAGCAGCAGGATGCAGTGCTGGGCTTGTGCTTTGCCAGCAGAAGATGTGCCAAACTCGCTGGCCCAGATTCAAATGGCTGGGTGTCGACTCAGTTTGCCAGCAAATAAGCCCGGGGAATACATTTGCATTAACACCGCTCCCTGTTCCCACCTCCCCAGTCCTTCTCCCGCTCCACATAGAACACAGTTCCTGTTTCCAGAATGTCATCTTCCGCCTGCTTTTCAGAACCTGTATTTCAGGGGAACATGAGGTAAGCCAGATGCTGTCCTGAATTGCCTCGAAGGAAGCCAGCATCAGCAGTCAAGAGCAAGACCAAAAAAAAAAACTCCATTTCAGGTTTTTGGCAGTTGGTTAGGAAAATATGCTGGGTAATTTAAATTTTTTTTTCTAAAAAGAAAGAATAGATGGGGTTTTACATTTTATCTCGTGCAAACTTATGCTCACCCAGACCCTTCCTTTATTTGAGCAGCTTGAAATTTGCGGGATTCTCAGCTAAGCTGAAAGAGTTTCACAATTGTAGTAGGATATTATAGGAAAGTTTGGTTCTGCCTATAAAATTGCTTCCTAAGATGGAGAAGTGTCAGATATGTCTAATTTCTTCTTATCTTTTCTTTAGACTCCAGGGGTACCCTTGAGGAATAAGAAGTCTCAGGTCTGGATGAGGGAGTTTTTCTCTTCACAGGCCACTGTGTGGTTTAGAGGCAAGATCTATCTATCTACCTATATATGTTATAGCATATATCATTTCAGCCATTTCATGTCAGCAGGCAGCAGAGGTGGTGAGAGAGATAAAGCCTTAAGGAAGAGAGAAGCTTTGTGGATTACTGTTTTTGATACCCTTTCTCCCAGAGGTCTTAATGAGTAACTAGACCTCGAGTGATAGAATTTACCCCCTTCTTCTTCTTTCTGACCTTCTAACATTGTGCACGCACACACACAAATACACATACAAAGCACTCCTTGAGAAAAACTCCACTTCATTTCAGCGTGGTGTTTGGAAGATCATTAACACTCTTGTGAGCATTAACATTTCTTTTTCTCTTAATGATGTTAAATCCTTCTTGAGTAGTTTCAGTTAAAATAGTAATGTTAGAAATTCCCAGTTGGGTAACATGTTTTGAGTCAAAAATTTATCTTAGGAATTTATTGCCAAAATATAACTTATAGATGTACATAAAGGATATTGAATACAGCATAATTTCAAATAATAGCAAAAGGCTGGGAAAATTCTAAAGATCCATCTGTAGGGCATATCTCATTGATAGTACATCCATAAGATATAACAAAGAGCATTATGCAACCATTTAGAAGCATGAATTAGCTCCGTGTGTGTAGACATGGGCTAACCTTTCAGACATGCCACAAGGGGAAAAGTAAAGTGTAGAATAATGGGTATAATGTGCTCTCATTTGTGTAAAAATGGAAAAGAAATACACAGATATGCGTATATATGTTTATCTAGCCATCCAGAAGATAAACAAGCACTTAACAGCGGCTCACTCTGGGGATGGAAGCCCAGTGATCTGACATTCAGGTTTTACTCTGCATTGTTGTGTGCTGCTTGAACTTTTTCTGTCGTTGTGAACCTATGCCATGTTTTCAAATGCATAAAAAACTAAATTAATAAAGTAAACATTTCTCACTAAGCTCTAAAGTTGAGTGCCTGCCTGCCTGCTAAGTCCCTTCAGTTGTGTCCAACTCTGGGTGACCCTATGGACTGTAGCCCTCCAGGCTCCTCTGTCCATTAGATTCTCCAGGCAAGAATACTGGAGTGAGTTGCCATGCCCTCCTCCAGGGGATCTTCCTGACCCAGGGATCAAACCTGCATCTCTTATGTCTCCTGCGTTGGCAGGCAGGTTCTTTACCATTAGTGCCACCTGGGAAGCCCCCTAAAGTTGAGTACTAGATCCTTAATTTCTAGGTTCTTTTCGTGTTGTGTGTGAGTTTGATGTCACATACATCTAGTTTGACCATTATTATACATTAGTAACTTGATTAGTTGAATTCAACTTTCTAGTGACTAATTAGAAAATAAGAGTCAATGTAATCAAAAGATTTAAACTCAGTGAGTTTAAATTGAGATGGAGTTCTTTTTCTTTCTCAGCCACATAAATCAGCTTAAATGAATTGTTGCTCTCCACGAATGAAATAAGACTGCTTTTAAGGACTTAATTGCCATAATTCTGCAGTAGCATTTGCACCCCTGGTCTTTTGTATTACATTTTGATGCCTTCAGAGTTATTCTTGTAAATTTATATCCACATGACTCCATTTATAACAAATAATAGGAAGAACTAGCGAAAATGTTCATGGATCTCAACATACTTGAGATGTTCATCTACCTTCAAGTCAAAATACTTTTTCTCTTTCTTGCATAGATAATATTTTGAAGAAATACATTGAGAGAGATGGAATTTTGCCTATAGGGTTCATAAGATACCGAAACTCTGATATTGCCCTTGAATCAAAGAATGTCAAACTTTAAACCAGAGGTGAGTTTGTTCCCTTTGGGGAGTTTGGAGTCAGAAAAATCTGAGTTTCTGTCAAATTAGCCTCCTGCTTCTCCTAGTTTCAATATAATATAAAATGACTGAAATAGTACTTACCTTGTGAGGATAATTCAGAGACCAGTTGAGCTAGTGGGTAATGAAAGAGCGCTTTGAAACTGTGATGTTCTAGTAGTTATTTTTTTATTGTATATCACACTCATTTTGGATAAGAATAAAGTGGATCTTGTTTCAAAGTTCTTTCCTGAATCTGACATCAGTACAATGGTTGGAATGAACATTGTCAGTATGTTCAAGTTAATTTATGCCTGCCACTTCCAAGGGCAGCTTTGCCTAAGAGAACTGATGCTGTGGCAGCATCCACTCAGAGTGAGCCTAAAATGAAACCCAAGGCACACGTTTAAGGCAGATAACTCTGAGACCACTGGACTCAGCTCATTCTTATGGGTTTATGTGCACAAAAGGCAGAATCCTGGAAAGTACAAACTCATTTTATGAGATTACAGAATCTTAAACTCATGCAAAGAATTTTATTTAGACATGTTGAGTAACACTTAAGTGGAATCCCTTGATCATATTGCTCAGAAATAAGAAATCAACAATTTTGACCCACTTCATTGATGGACAGTATTTCCTGTTGAGAATTTGACTCTAAAGGTAGTAGTTTTAAATAGGAAGACAGCATTAAAGCATTATATCTCATCTTTTAGAACAACGGTTTTAAAACATATATGTTTTAATACGTCAATCCCAATCCCCCAGTTCATCCTATCTCCCTCCTCGGTATCCACATTTGTTCTCTATGTTCATGTCTCTATTTCTCCTTTTTAAATATGATCATCTATATCATTTTTCTAGATTCCACATAAATGTCTTAATATATATTATGTTCTTCTCTTTCTGTATAAAACAGATAACTAATAAGAAACTACTGTATAGCACAGGGGACTTTACTCATGCTCTGTGATGACCTAAATGGAAGGAAATCTTTAAAAAGAGGGGGAAATATATATATATATATATATATATATATAAATATATATATATATAGCTGACTCATTTCACTGCACAGTAGACGCTAACACGGCATTGTAAAGTAACTATATTCCAATGAAAATTAATTAAAACATGTTTTTAAAGTGGCAGAATATTTTCTTTTGTTCAGAAGAAAGAATAGGCAGCTATCCAATATGCCTTTAAAAAAAATGGTGGAGGGGGCACAAAGAAGAGCTGAAGTGAAAGAAAGTATGTGTGTGTGTTAAAGGATTTGGAGCCCAACTTACTGAACTGTCCCTTCTCTGATGCTGTCTTGTGACAGTTTCCATTAGTGGCCAGTGAAATCGAATGAGTATTCCCGCAATGCGGGAACCTTATGCAAAGGCTAAATTGTAATAATGAGTTAGATCATGTTTGGCTATCTTATACAGATATAAAAAAGAGCTGAGTGGAAGTTCAGGGACAGAAATGGTTCCCCTGGGATTTCTTTTACAGCTATCTGATCATTATGAGTCATGTCAGGATTACAGAGTATGGAATTTGAAGGCATTTATAACAGAAAATAAAAGAGGGCTGGTAACGGCAGGCCTGAGAGACATGCGCACAGCGAAAAAGCAGGTTGTCTGGCAAAATAGTTAATTTCTGAACTTTCATGCACAAAAGTGAAGTGAAAGTCATCGTATATTGAGACACACCATGATATGATCAAGTTTCTTCTGGAACTAAAATAATCTTTTATAACATATATTTCAAGTTTACCTCTATAGGATTGTATAGTGATATTTTCCTTATTGGCTATGAGTCATCTAACTTTCACCTTGGCGTAATATAATAGAACTAATAGCTATTTATCCTAAAAAATGTATATTAAATTAGGACTTTTATGCCCATGCTTCTCTGCTTAAATAAGTCCAAATGTGTATGGAATAAAAGGCAATTTACATGTGGCATTGTTAGCCTCCAATATCTAGGAAAAACATTGAAATTTTTATTTCACAAAGAGAAACCAAAAGAACTATTGAAGGTCTTCTTGTTAAAGGAAAAGCAGAATTCATTTCTCAACTTTTCTGATAGAGGACCATACATGTCTCTTTGCATATTTAACATGAAAAAAAAGCCATCAGGCAGCAACCTTTATTTAATCTAGACTAGTGTTGGGAAGGAGAAGGCAATGGCGACCCTCTCCAGTACTCTTGCCTGGCAAATCCCATGGACGGAGGAGGCTGGTGGGCTGCAGTCCATGGGGTCGCTAGGAGTCGGACACGACTGAGCGACTTCACTTTCACTTTTTACTTTCATGCATTGGAGAAGGAATGGCAACCCACTCCAGTGTTCTTGCCTGGAGAATCCCAGGAACAGAGGAGCCTGGTGGGCTGCCATCTCTGGGGTTGCACAGAGTTGGACACGACTGAAGTGACTTAGCAGCAGTAGCAGCAGCAGTGTTGGGAAATATCTTTTATAAGGTTTTCATCTTCAAAAGGCTTAGAGAGTAAAGAATCTACAATGTGGCAGACCCGGTTTGAATCACTGGGTCAGGAAGATCCCCTGGAGAAAGGAATGGCTACCCACTCTAGTATTTTTGCCTGGAGAATCCCATAGACAGAGGAGCCTGGCAGGCTGCAGTCCATGGGGTTGCAACGAGTCAGATGTGACTGAGTGACTAACACTTGCACTTTGAAACCCAGTTCAAAAATCTTCACTTACTAGTTATATGCTTGTTCTAATCATTTTATTCTTTGCTTATCCTTAGAACTTTTGTATCTAATTATAGTTTACATCTTTTATTTTTGCTTTTATTAATGTGTTGCCTCAAAAGTGTAATGTGTCTTGTATGTGTACATTTTATCTCTACAGTTCAGTTCAATCACACGATCATATCTGACTCTGCAACCCCATGGACTGCAGCACGCCAGGCTCCCCTGTCCATCACCAACTCCCAGAGCTTGCTTAAACTCATGTCCATTGAGTCAGTGATGCCATCCAACCATCTCATCCTCTGTCATCCCCTTTTCCTCCTGCCTTCACTCTTTCCCAGCATCAGGGTCTTTTCCAATGAAAAAGTTCTTTGCATCAGGTGGCCAAAGTATTGTATTGGAGCCTTAGCTTCAGCATCGGTTCTTCCAATGAAGATTCAGGACTGATTTCCTTTAGGATGGACTGGTTGGATCTCCTTGCAGTCCAAGGGACTCTCATGAGTTTTCTCTGGCACCACAGTTCAAAAGTATCAATTCTTCGGCACTCAGTTTTCTTTGTGGTCCAACTCTCACATCCATACATGGCCGCTGGAAAAAACCATAGCTTTGACTAGACGGACATTTGTCAGCAAAGTAATGTCTCTGATTTTTAATATGCTGTCTAGGTCGGTCATAGCTTTTCTTCCAAGGAGCAAGTGTCTTTTAAAATCATGGCTGCAGTCACCATCTGCAGTGATTTTGGAGCCCAAGAAAATAAAGTCAGCCACTGTTTCCACTGTTACCCCATCTATTTTATTTACCATGAAGTGATGGGACCAGATGTCATGATCTTATTTTTATGAATGCTGAGTTTGTTTTATTTTTTTAAGACAGGAAATACTTTATGTAAACTCATCAGAGAAATGGATAGCTTGGGTCTATAACGAAGTGCCATGTTTCAAAGCGTAGGTCAGTAATTGTATATGAGAGGATACACTGCTATACACAAATGAAGTGATCAGACCACAGCTTTTCAAGTTTTAAAACAGAATAAGCAAAGGCGCTGTGAAAGCAGCACCCTTGTGACATTCTAACTTCCATATTCCTCTCCTTCTTCCTCTCCCTCTCCTCCCACAGAATCCCCACCAACCTCCTCATAATCCTTCTCAAGGGAAGCCACGTCCTCATGGGCCTCAGAAAACTCTCCTTCCTCCATGCCCTCACCCATGTACCAGTGAACAAAGGCATGCTTGGTATACATCAGGTCAAACTTGTGGTCTCGGTGAGTCCAGGCCTCAGTGATGGTTGTGGTGTTGCTCAGCATGCACACAGCTCACTGAACTTTGGCCAGGTTGCCACCAGGTACCATAGTAGGAGGCTGGTAGTTAATGCCAACCTTGAAGCCAGTGGGGCACCAGTCCACAAACTGGATGGTACGCTTGGTCTTGATGGTGGCAACGGCAGCACTGAAATCTTTGGGAACCACGTTGCCACAGTACAACAGGCAGCAGGCCATGTGTTTACCATGGCGAGGGTCACATTTCACCATCTGGTTGGCTGGTTCAAAGCAAGCATTGGTGATCTCTGCTACAGAAAGCTGTTCATGGTGGGCTTTCTCAGCAGAGATGACAGGGGCGTATGTGGCCAGAGGGAAGTGGATGCGGGGATAGGGCACCAGGTTGGTCTGGAACTCTGTCAGATCCACATTCAGGGAGCCATCAAACCTCGGGGAAGCACTGAAAGTGAAGTGAAGTCACTCAGTCGTGTCTGACTCTTTGTGACCCCATGGACACCAGGCTCCTCCGTCCATGGGATTTTCTAGGCAAGAGTACTGGAGTGGGTTGTCATTTCCTTCTCCAGGGAATCTTCCTGACCCAGGGACTGAACCCAGGTCTCCCGCATTGTAAACAGATGCTTTACCATCTGAGCCACCAGGGAAGTGGGGAAGCAGTGATGGAGGACACAATTTGACCTATCAACTTATTCAGGTTGGTATATGTTGGGCACTCAATGTTGAGGTTTCTAGGACAGATGTCATTGATGGCCTCATTGTCTACCATGAAGGCACAATCAGAGCACTTCAGGGTGGTATGGGGTGGTGAGGATGGAGTTTAGGGCTCACCTACAGCTGTTGAAAGTTGGAAGGCTGGGTAAATGGAGAACTCCAGCTTGGACTTCTTGCCATAATTGATAGAGAGACATCCCATCAGCAGGGAGGTGACCCAGAACCAGTTCCCTCACCAAAGCTGTGAAAAACCGAGAAGCCCTGAAGACCTGTGCACTGCTCAGCCAGTTTCTGAATTTGCTCCAAGATGAGATCATTGATCTCCTTGCCAATGGTGTAGTGACCTCAGGCATAGGTATTGGCAGCATCCTCTTTGCCTGTGATGAGCTGCTCAGAGTGGAAGAGCTGGCAGTAGGTGCCAGTGCAAACCTCATCAATGAGTGGGGATTCCAGGTCTACAAACACTGCCCTGGGCACATGCTTGCCAGTGTCTGCCTCACTGAAGAAGGTGTTGAAGGAGTCATCTCCTCCCCCAGTAGTCTTGTCACTTGGCATCTGGCCATCAGGCTGAATGCCATGTTCCAGGCAGTAGAGCTCCCGGCAGGCATTGCCTATCTGAACACCAGCCTGGCCAAAGTGGATGGAGATGCACTCACACATAGTTGCTGTTTTGTGGCTGCCGCGCAGATGGCAGAGAGAAGAGATTGTTACTTCTTACAGCATGACTCTTAGGCGGTCAATGTAAGAGAACCTGTGGCACATGGGCCTTTGCAGCTCCCTATATACAACTCAGTCCGAATGCTAAGTTTTTGAATTTTGAGAATATCTCTGCAACTGGACCATAAATTCCATGAGGGCAGGGACTTCTTCAATGTCCTCAAAGAATGAAGAGTCCAGTCTTCTGTACCAGATGATCTGTGTACTCTGCAGCAAATGTGTGTTTATTACTACCTGGTACCCTCTTACTTCTTAATCTGTGAACACTTTCCACCTTACTCAACTGGTTTACACTCAGGGAAAACAAACTGCTTTACTAGTCTGAATAAACAACATTCAACAGGAAGGTAAATCTGTTGCTACAAAAATAACATAAATTGCAAGTCAAAGAAAAATATTAAGTGGTTTTTGTATTATCTACTTTCGGTGGTTCTTAAACAGAAACCTTTATCATCTGATTAAAATTACATTCATTATAAAGAAGTAATATTAACTGTTAAATGGTACTATCTCAGGACAGATTGGATGGCTTTGTATACTGTTAGGCATTTCTGTAAAGTGCATTCATTTCTCCTTTATTTGTATCTTGATAAATGCAGAGGGTTTTTAAGTGGTTACGTGTGGTTTTAGGATAGATTTTGTTTGTATTGTTATTTTCAATCTGCGTTGTTTTAGTATTATGATCTTTGGCCATAATATACGCAGGTTGTGTTCATGCTCGGTCACTTCACTCAAGTCTGACTCTTTGCAGCACTTTAGACTGTAGCCCACCAGGCTCCTCTGTCCATGGCATTTTCCCAGCAAGAATACTGGAGTGGGTTGCCATGCCCTCCTCCAGGGGAGCTTCCCAACCCAGGGATTGAACCTGTGTCTGCTGCGTCTCCGGCACTGCAGGCAGATCCTTTGCCGCTGAGACACTGGGGAAGCCTTGTGTAAATTGTGCTGGGGTGTAATTAGAAATGATTGATGAGATTACTTGAATAAATATGCATGAGAAAATGTAAGAGTAAAAAGAAAAAATTGTACTGGGGTTTAAAATCAAGAGGAGGAATTCTAGTTTCCCAGGTTGAAGTCTGTCAGGTCTGTGGCTTTGTAACCCCACTTTTGGCAGCAGATATCAAAGACATCCAGCGGACGGCACAGTCCAGTCTTCGCTTGGGCCCTGTGCTACCCAGCTATGTGACTACCTAACTACCTGGATAAGTTTCATAACTTTTCCAATCCTCAATTTCTTCCTCTATAAAATGAATGTAATAGAGATCAAGAGGATTAAGTAAGATACTTAGTATTTTACCATGTCAAACACTTAGTAGAGTTGCAGGTCCATCTTAAGCATATGATACATGTCAGCTGTTCTGATTAGCAGATGCTCCTCTAAGTTGTAATTTGATTCCCAGAAAGGTCAGCTCTGCTCTTCAATTCCAGCCCACGTCTCTGGCCACAGTCATGAAAGGTGTGCTTCACAGTAACGTTGGCTGCATTGGGCCAAGTCCTCATTTCTCTCCCCTTTCATTTAGGTGGGATAACCCACACAGCTCTGCATATGAATATGAGCCAGTGTCAAAGTAGGATCTTTGAAAATACTTGTAAAATGTAAATCTTACAGTAGACTGTGTTTGAGTAGTGACAGCCTTTAACAGGAAACTCATTGTAATGTGATGCATGTTCCAAGCCATGGGACTGTCTTAGAAGTCAGAACATTTTACACCAAGGGGCTTTGACGCCTAATCTTTTAGGTGGTGCCTGAAGTAGGTGTTCTTCCCTGAATCCTACTCTCAGATTTCTCTAGTACAATCTCTGTGATATTTTCACCTTGCTCCACATCTTTCTCATTTCCCAGAGAGGCTTTTATTCGGCTGGGAGATCTGTCCAGTCCATTTCCCAGGGCAGCAAATGAAGCCGTGTGAACTGAAGCACTCACAGATATCCTTCAGATCAACAGGGCTAAAAAAGCTCTAGCACCACATGTTTGGTTGGAAATCCAGGTCGCTGAGATGGTACTCCCACTGTCAACTGGTTAGCGTGCAGATCTGACTACTAAGAAATAAAAATATAAGTGATTTAGAGCAGTGCAGAGAAGAAACCTAAATATGAAGCCCAGTGCTTCTGGATTCTCTTGTCCACCTGAAGTAGTTTTTATTTTTTTAATCTAGCCTAAATTTCAACAATAAATTTCAGATATTGAAAAAGTCTTCCCTATCTTCTCAGGTTGCCACTCTACTCATCTTTTATTTTTTTTTTTAGCTAAACTATTATTTATGTCTATAAGTTAAAAAATTACTAAAGTACAAAGAAAACCATTTTTAATATATCCACCACTTAGAACAAATTAACTTATGTTCTGATGTTTCTGTGGCATATTTTACATACATATTTTTATATAAGAAAAGTATTTCACTATTTTAATAAAAATGAAACACACACAGAAAAGAATTAGACATTGACAAATAATGCTGAATATTTTAAAATCACCTCACATTCAATTACCCAGAAATATTATTATCATTACGTTAAATGCACATATTTTCAGATGTCTTTTGTGTCTACACCTACTAATACAGAGAGAGAGAAAGAGAGTGAGAGTGGGAGAGAGAGAGATGTGAGCCTTGAGACTGATTTTTTTCCTTTGAAATGCCTTTGAGATCCAGCTGGGATATTTTCTTTATTGTGCAGTGGCCATTCATTGATTTTCTTCCTCCTTCTTCTGATAAGAGATGCTAACTTTCCTTTGGAGAATCATTCTTCCACTCATTCTCCATTCTTAGTCTGCTCACCGCCATACTTCCAACCCTAAGCTCCTGAGGTATTCACATAGCCCAAACCTGTTCTCCGATTGCTGTCAGTGTGAGAGGAAGGGGCAGTAATGGAGATGGCCTTATGCTGTCTGTCATACACTATGCTGAAGTCTTTTAGTAATGACAGTACAGAGAAAGAAGGCAAAAATAATAAAAATCTGATGTAAAATTTGCAAAGTTTCCTTAGAGGAGGAGATTTTTGAATTGAGTCTTAAAGGCCGAGTAGCATTTTTCTAGCAAAAATAGAAAATAGTAGTATTTTTCTAAAGAAAGTGTTGTTGTTGTCTAGTTGCTAAGTCATGTCTGACTCTGAGACCCCAAGGACTGCAGCACACCAGGCTTCTCTGTCTTTCACTGTCTCCTGGAGTTTGCTCAAACTCATATTCATTGAATTGGTGATGCCATCCAACCATCACATCCTCTGTCGCCCCCTTCTCCTCCTGCCCCCAGCGTCAGAAAGTGGAGGTGATAAAACATCATCATTGCCAGTGAAAGATTAGGAGCAGGTACACACACCTGTATGTTAAAAGACATATGAAAATATCAGAAAATACCTCTGCAAGGGAAAACTCAGAAAAAACTTATGAACTAAGCTTACATGCTATCATTTAATTTAGAAAGGTAATTATTTAGCGAAGATCACATACTTTGATTAAAGGCTATTAACAAATAAAACAGTGTTGGATTTGAAAAGAGTGTTCAAATTTCATGAAACATACATAGTAGGTTAAAATTATTTTTAAAAGATATCTCATTAAAACTTTTAAAGAATTTATTTGAACAAGTTTAAGTACACAGGGAAGGATAATTGATGAATTTACCAACTTTTTTTCCTGACCTCTTTGGTTTTTAGACATATTCCATCCACACTTCTTTCCTTCCATCAGGCTTGGTAGATGAATAAAAACTCTACAAAAAGGGATTATGACAATCATTTGGCAAAACAGTAATAGAAATCGCTCCACATATCAACTGACATTCTTCTACTCAATTGCTGAAGCATACATTTACCAGGGATTGACCCCTTCACCATTCAACCTTTCTGTATGCTTTCCTATATTACAGAAACTAAAAATCTGAAAACTGCATTTCCTCGACTCCCTCGCAGACTAGATGCAGGGTCAGATACAGTTTGATTTCACCAATCACATATGTTTACCAAAGACTGAATTAAGAAGAATTAACAGATCTATTGCTTCGGGCAGTTCCTGGAAACTTAGCCTAGAATTTGTATCTTTGGCCACACGACCTCTTGCATAGGCCATGCTGTACAGTGAAATAAGTCCATCTCTGTTTCAGTGAACCAGAGTGGATTCTGTTCTCTGTAACTGATCCCTTGCTCATAGTGCTAGCTTTGGTCAAAGTCTCTAGATTTGATTTTTCAAAAAATATACATAACCACTTAAGTATAAATTGATGTATTAAAGTTGAATTTGGTACTGAGCGGTCAAAGAAGTTTTTACTTTAAAATAAAATATATTGTGTTTTTCTTTGTTCAAAATGGAAACAGTTTTATATAATAGCTTTAGTTCTGATTGTAAAATGAACTTATGTACATAGTAAGTATTAGTTGTTTAGTCACTAAGTTGTGTCTGAATCTTTTGTGACACCATGAACTGTAGCCCACCAGGTTCCTCTGTCCATGGCATTCTTCGGACAAGGATACTGGAATGGATTGTCTCTTCCTCCTCCAGGGGATCTTCCTGACACAGGGATTGAACCTGCATCTCCTGCTTTGGCAGGCAGATTATTTACCACTTAACCACCTGGGAAGCCCCATTAAGTATGTTAGATGACAGTAACAAGAATAAGAAAAATAGCAAAGTTTATTTATAAACATTTTACCTGAGATAATTGCCTTACTTTTCCTGTGCTTGGACATATATAATGCACATATTTTATAAAATCAAGAACATGACAAAAATATTGCTCTGTAATATGCTTTCCACCTGATGTATTGTAAACATATTTTTATATCAAATCTGCATATTAATATAAAAATGGATATTAAATTCTTAGTAGATACTGTATATATCTTCCATATATATTTATAACACATCCCCTGTTCTGAATATTCAACTTGTTTTTAATTTTCAACTGTTATGAACAAAGCTAAAATGAACACCTTTCATTCATTTTTATTTATTTCCTCAGTGTAAATTCACAGAGGAGGAATTTCTAAGTCAATTTTAAAGATACTTGATATGTACTGTAAGATTGCTGTTTACAAAGATTGGATCAGTTTCCAAGGTCACCAGCAGCAATGCTATGCCCATTATTTTGCATGACACTGGATATAAATGATATGATAGTCTAATATGGGAAAAACAGAATATCATTTTATTGTTTTCTTCCTCTCCTTAAAAATGATATATATATCTTTTCTTCTCCTTAAAGATCACTATTTCACGTTTTTAGCTTCTTTAGTTCAGGATTATTATCTAGCTATCTTTCTAATCATGATGTTAAATGTAGATACAGGTTTAAAAACTACAGTTTTCTTCTCGTGTTTTGAAATACTATTTATTTTATATATATATTTAAATACTATTTATTATATATATATTAATATTAATATATTTTAAAAGTAGCAATTCATTGCAAGTGGATTCTTTAATAGCCTTAAGACAGCTGGTTAACATTTGGAGAAATGTTTAGAAACATTAGAGAAACATTTAGAAACATTACAGAAAATTTAGAACTCAACCTCAATCTCACATTTTAGATTAAAATAGACTCCAGATAAGTTTAAATGTGAAAAAGAAAGACATAAACCCAGAAAAATTATAGATAAATATTGTAACTGGTTGAAAGCATGACACATACTGAGACACCATATCAGAAAAGGATAAATTTAACTACATCAAAAAGTCAGATTTTCTGTACTTCAAAAAACACAATAAATAAAATTAGGAGGAAAATGATAAACAGGGAAGTTATGTGCGATATATATGATGAACAGAAGTTGTCATTTTAATGCATAAATTAATAAAAAGATAACTGTCCCATATGAGTAAAGAATATTAATAAGCAATTTGGCAAGAGAAGAAATTGAAATTAAGAACAGAGCTTTGAAAAAACTATTTTTTCCTTGTAACAAAAAAAAGTAACCCAAGCATACATTAATGTAAATATGATATGGTTTTTACCTATTGAAATGACAAGAATGGAAAATAATAAATCCAGTGAAATACTGTTTCTGAAAGTGAACCAGATGGCACCATTTCAGGTGGTTTCTGACTTTGTAATTTCAGTAGCATTCTCCAGTGCAACACTCTAAGATGTAGAAGGGGCAGCGTCACTGCTTTAAACATTTGGCCTCACGGAGGAGAGCCCCGCTGGCACTCCGTGTATGGCTCTGAGGTATAAGTTATCAAAGCTTATTTGATTGCTACCTCTGCATACACAGAGTCTCTCTTCAAACAGCCACAGGGCTCATTGCTATTATTAAACTGTCTCTGTTGCCAGATTCATAGCTTCAGAGTAAGAAAATATTATCTGAGCAAATATTTAAGCAGAAGTCTCTACACTGTTATGCTTCATTAAAGAACAGTTTTCATTCAGTTTGTTCTAGAGTAAAGCGAAATGCTCCAAATCAATACACTCTCCAGTTTTTCCCAGCATTTTATTTTTTTTTCCCCACCGTAGGAAGATAAGGACTTCTCAGGAAGAAAGGCTTTTTATGGTGATGAACCCTCCTCTCTTATCCATGCTCCTCTACCAGAATTTGGTCTGTGACTGGAATGGATAAAATATAGGGTGTTTGTGTACATCCTTGTGCAAAGTGGTTACATATGAGTGAGTGACATTCTTCTGCCAGTTGCTGAAACATATGCTTTGAATTGACTCACGTACTCTTCAGCCTCCTTCATGGGTGATTTCCTGTGCTGCAAAATTTTCGAGTATGTGGCTAGATTGGAAAGCATAAATGTGTCACCTGTTCAGTATCCTATGGTAATATGGTGCCAGCGCTCCTATCCTTATACAGTCTGAGGTCTTTCCTGCCCTCTTCCGCTTCGGTGTCTCCTCCTTATTCTTCGGTTGAATGTACATGCTGTAGAAAAATAAAAAACTAATTAAAAAAAAAAAAGAAAATATTTTGAGAAATGCTTTTGAAATCTAAAAAAAAAAAAAAAAAGCACCAGGGTAAAGTCACTGCAGCAAAAACAAAAACCTCTATATTGAAATTATTGACATGGATAACTAGTATTAGTTAAGCAAGCTAGTTTGACTTATTGGGCCAAACAAACAAACAAAAAAATAAGCCTGGAAAGCAGTGCTCCTGAAATACCAATATTTGGGGGAGTGTTGGGAGAATGTCTTTCTGCTGTGGTTCACACTGGCACAGACGATATTAGGAAATTTTTGTGTTTTCTCTTCAAAGTTGTTGTTTGAAGAGAAGTGTCTTTCAGCTGGTGTTGTTCATGTTGATCACTTCCTATTAATGTAATTGCTGATGATAATCTTATAGGTGGGAGAAATGCCGATGAGCTTATGAGGTATCTGGAATGGCAAACCTTTCAAACTCCTTTTTGGTTTGTCTCAGGTAAGGGAAATTTGGAGCCAGTCAACCAGATTCCTTTTCTCTTGAGAATTTTCTCCCTGATAGTTTTATATCCATGCCCATTGAAAACTGCCTGTTGCTAGATCCTCCCACCTTATTTTATATGAAAGCTTTATGAAATGGAGTTGTATTCTCAGTTTGCAGAAAGGCTGCACTGTCAGTGTCTTCAGGCAGTGTCAGTAGGCCTGCCTATTACTGATATTTACGAACGTTGCTTGAGAGTCTGTTGGAGTTGGGTCCTATGGAATTTTTTCAACACACCTATGGAAGAAAAACCGTAATTTATTATTTTGGATTGCAAACTTGTGTTTAGACTTACAGATAAAAATATCAAACTTTTATCTTATATTTTAAAATAGACATTTTATTATATATAGAAAAAAACATCTCGCTCTATCTTGTCATTTCTTTATCACAAAGACGAGAGAAGTGAAATCCGTATTTAAAAGGCTATGGAACATTGTGCATTTAAAGTACTCAGCAAGTTATTCCCTAAAGCACTCCATATGATATGTAAATCTTTTGATCTTTCACAAAAATGCATGAATACTATAAAGAATAATGAGTACAAGCTTGGAAAATACAATATTGACTGTCAGTAATGTGCACTTAGCCACAATTATTATTTGCATGGCTTTTGCAACATAACTGGAGGGGATACTTCTGTGAATATGTTAAGTACACACCAGTGTCTGCTAAAGAAGATTTGATTTTATAAGAAAGACTTCTTTTCTCCTTTCCCCTTCCACTAGTTATTCTTTTTCAAAACCAGTTTCTCAAGTTAGAAAAAAAGAGAAGTGCTGCTATCCCGTTGCTATTAATTACCATATGATGGATAAAATAACTTGGCTTTGGAAAGAATCATTCTATGCTACCCTGCAGAAAGAATATTTAAGTCATGGTAAGCTTTTCTTTATAGAAATCTTTATTCAAAACTTAGTTCAGCCAGTGGAATGAATTTTTCAATTTTCTTTAGAAATTACAAATTTTGTTTGGACTTATTCAATAGGATTAACTTGAAGCAAACAAGTCAATTTTTTTAATGTATAAGTTCAAATTTTGATATTTGAATTCTTCCCTGGTAGCTTAGTTGGTAAAGAAACGGCCTGCAGTGTAGGAGACCCAAGTTCAATCCCTGGGCCAGGAAGATTCCCTGCAGAGGGAAATCCAACCCATTCCAGTATTCTTGCCTGGAGAACCCCATGGACAGAGGAGCCTGGTGGGCTACAGTCCATGGGGCTGCAAGAGTCAGACACAACTTAGTGACTAAACCACCACCAGTCAAAGTAATGAGCTAATTTGTCATTGTAGGTGGTTATACTTCTGATATGATACAATCTGGTTAGTTAATCCAGTTTGAAAAATGGAGAGCTGCTAACTACGGACAAATGGCTCACTGGTAGAGGCAATGTGCCAGGTGATTTGGAAGTAGCTGATGCACCAATGGGAAGAAAAATTGACTCTCACAATGAGGTGAGTGATCATAAGATGATAGTGGCTTGATTAATACAGAAACAAGAACACATGTAACACTTCTTGAATGCATGGGCCTCGATTTGGGTGCATGGTTGTAATTAAACATTTTAAACTTCAGTTTCTAATTGTATATTAAAAGTATAAGAGTAGATTTTTATCCTAAAATTTGTACAGAAATGTAAAGAAATTAGAATAGCTAATATTCCTATCTGATTTTATGACTTACTGTGAAGCTACAGTAATCAAAATCCATGATATTGGCATACAGACAGATAAATAGGCAATGAAACCAAAGATAGCCCACACTTACTACCTTTTGATTTTTGATAAAGGCACCAAAGTAATCGAATAAGGAAAGAAAATCTTTTCAACAAATGGTGCTGGAGCAACTGGATGACCATATGAGAAAATGAAAAAAAAAAAAAAAAAAAAAACAAAACACAACAAAGAACCTTGATCTTACATCACATCACAGAGAAAAATCAAGATAGATCACTTAAATGTAAAAGCTAGAACTCGAAAGAATTTTTAAGTATAGGATAATACTTTTGCAACCTGAGGGTAGGCAATTGCTTCCTAGAAGGCCATAGAAAGCACAAACAATAATAAGAAAAATCTGATAAATTAGATGTTACCAAGTTTATAAATTTGCTCATAAAAAGATATCATTAAGAAAAGGAACAGGAAAATCACAAATGAGGAGAAAATATTCACAAAATATATATTTGACAAAGAATGTACATTCACACTGTGTAAAGAACTTATATAACTCAAAATATAAACAATACAATTTAAAATTAGAAAATGATTTGAACAGTAAAGAGAGATATATAAATGACTGAGTGCACAAAAAAGGTGCCTACCGTCATTATTCTTAAGGAAAATGCAAACTTAAGCCACAACGAAATGCCATTACAGCTGTACACATGTAGCTAGCACAAGATTGTGAGTCAGCTATACTTCAATGTAAAAACACCATTACACATCTATCAAAATCATTCAAATCTAAAAGACTGATATCATCAAATATCAGTGAGGAGGCAGAATGACTGGAACCTTTATACATTGTTGGTAGGAATGTAAAATGGTATAACCACTTTCAAAAAAAGTCTGACGATTTCTTCTAAAACTAAATATACACCTATCTTACATCCAGACTGGTTCCAAATAAGAAAAGGAGTATGTCAAGGCTGTATATTGTCACCCTGCTTATTTAACTTGTATGCAGAGTACATCATGAGAAACGCTGGACTGGAAGAAACACAAGCTGGAATCAAGACTGCTGGGAGAAATATCAATAACCTCAGATATGCACATGACACCACCCTTATGGCAGAAAGTGAAAAGGAACTAAAAAGCCTCTTGATGAAAGTGAAAGAGGAGAGAGAAAAAGTTGGTTTGAGCTCAATATTCAGAAAACGAAGATCATGGCATCCGGTCCCATCACTTCATGGGAAATAGATGGGGAAACAGTGGAAACAGTGTCAGACTTTATTTTGGGGGGCTCTAAAATCACTGCAGATGGTGACTGCAGCCATGAAATTAAAAGACGTTTACTCCTTGGAAGAAAAGTTATGACCAAGCTAGATAGCATATTGAAAAGCAGAGACATTACTTTGCCGACTAAGGTCCGTCTAGTCAAGGCTATGGTTTTTCCAGTGGCCATGTATGGATGTGAGAGTTGGACTGTGAAGAAGCCTGAGCGCCGAAGAATTGATGCTTTTGAGCTGTGGTGTTGGAGAAGACTCTTGAGAGTCCCTTGGACTGCAAGGAAATCCAACCAGTCCATTCTGAAGGAGACCAGCCCTGGGATTTCTTTGGAAGGAATGATGCTAAAGCTGAAACTCCAGTACTTTGGCCACCTCATGCGAAGAGTTGACTCATTGGAAAAGACTCTGGGAGGGATTGGGGACAGGAGGAGAAGGGGACGACCGAGGATGAGATGGCTGGATGGCATCATGGACTCGATGGACGTTAGTCTGAGTGAACTCCGGGAGATGGTGATGAACAGGGAGGCCTGGCATGCTGCGATTCATGGGGTTGCAAAGAGTCGGACACGACTGAGCGACTGAACTGAACTGAACTGAACTACATCCCAACAATTCCACTCCTTAGTTTTTGCCCAAGAAAAATGAAAACACATGTTAAAGAAACTTTTACAAGAATAAAAGCTTTCTATTCATAACAGCGCAAACTGGAAGCAGCCCTGGTGTCCATCAACAAGAGAATGAATAAATCATGTTAAATTCATTGAATGGTGTGCTACCCAGAAACAGAAAGGTGCAAACTACTAAACAACACAATATGTATGAATTTCAAAAACATTACGTGGGGTAAAGGAAGCCAGGCACAAAAGAATATATACGGTATGATTTCATACGCAGGAAGTTCTAGAACGTACGAAATTGACCTGTGGTGCTCCTGGGGTGGAAGCAATTGATGATGTTCTTTATCTTGATAGGAGATTAGGCTATACATGCTCAGTTGCTCAGTCGTGTCCCACTCTTTGCAACCCCATGGACTACAGCCCACCAGGTAACTGTCCATGGAATTCTCCAGGCAAGAATCCCGGAGTGGGTGGCCATTTCCTACTCCAGAGGATCTTCCTGACAGAGGTATTGAACCCACATCTCCCGTGTCTCCTGTATTGCCGGCAGATTCTTTATCGCTGAACCACTGGGGAAGTCCTTAAGCTATACAGGCATATGCATTTGTCAAAACTGATTAAATAGTACATGTATAATCATTTAATTGTAAGAAAATTTTGCCTCAAAAGTAAAAATTCATGAACAAATATTTAACTCTATTTGCAATATACATGCTCTATTCTTTAGGAGTGATGTGTAATGATGTTTGCACTTACTTTGAATTGCATCCTAAGAATGAGATGCATTGACGGATAGATAGATATGTGATAAAGCTAATAAAATAAAATGTTAATAGTAGAATCTAGGTGGTGGGTATATAACTACTCACTGTACAATCCTTTCAACTTTTCTGTATGTTTGAATTTTTTTATAATAAGATGGAGAAAAGTAAA
Organism: Budorcas taxicolor; assembly: GCF_023091745.1. Classification (NCBI taxonomy): domain Eukaryota; kingdom Metazoa; phylum Chordata; class Mammalia; order Artiodactyla; family Bovidae; genus Budorcas; species Budorcas taxicolor. The sequence continues at coordinate 67,715,458 of NC_068919.1, read as the reverse complement.
TGAGTAGCTTTCACTAAGGTAGACTGTACTTTATTTCATACTCTAATATTTAGGAGAAAGATTAATATAGTTCAAACAACAGATTGAACTATTTCTCATTTATCTCACTTAGCTGATGAATACTATTTGAAGTGTATGGCAAATAAGACTGTCAATAATAACAACATAACATATAACAATGTAACTTCAGTTCAGTTCAGTTCAGTCGCTCAGTCGTGTCTGACTCTGCAACCCCATGTATCACAGCACGCCAGGCCTCCCTGTTCATCACCATCTCCCGGAGTTCACTCAGACTAACGTCCGTCGAGTCTGTGATGCCATCCAGCCATCTCATCCTCAGTCGTCCCCTTCTCCTCCTGCCCCCAATCCCTCCCAGAGTCTTTTCCAATGAGTCAACTCTTCACATGAGGTGGCCAAAGTACTGGAGTTTCAGCTTTAGCATCATTCCTTCCAAAGAAATCCCAGGGCTGGTCTCCTTCAGAATGGACTGGTTGGATCTCCTTGCAGTCCAAGGGATGCTCAAGAGTCTTCTCCAACACCACAGCTCAAAAGCATCAATTCTTCGGCGCTCAGCCTTCTTCACAGTCCAACTCTCACATCCATACATGGCCACTGGAAAAACCATAGCCTTGACTAGATGGACCTTAGTCGGCAAAGTAATGTCTCTGCTTTTCAATATGCTATCTAGCTTGGTCATAACTTTTCTTCCAAGGAGTAAGTGTCTTTTAATTTGATGGCTGCAGTCACCATCTGCAGTGATTTTGGAGCCCCCAAAAATAAAGTCTGACACTGTTTCCACTGTTTCCCCATCTATTTCCCATGAAGTGATGGGACCGGATGCCATGATCTTTGTTTTCTGAATGTTGAGCTTTAAGCCAACTTTTTCACTCTCCTCTTTCACTTTCATCAAGAGGCTTTTTAGCTCCTCTTCACTTTCTGCCATAAGGGAGGGGTCATCTGCATATCTGAGGTTATTGATATTTCTCCCAGCAATCTTGATTCCAGCTTGTGTTTCTTCCAGTCCAGCGTTTCTCATGATGCACTCTGCATATAAGCTAAATAAGCAGGGTGACAATATACAGCCTTGACATACTCTTTTTCCTATTTGGAACCAGTCTGTTGTTCCATGTCCAGTTCTAACTGTTGCTTCCTGACCTGCATACAGGTTGCTCAAGAGGCAGGTCAGGTGGTCTGGTATTCCCATCTCTTTCAGGATTTTCCACAGTTTATTGTGATCCACACAGTCAAAGGCTTTGGCATAGTCAATATAACAGAAATAGATGTTTTTCTGGAACTCTCTTGCTTTTTCCATGATCCAGTGAATGTTGGCAATTTGATCTCTGGTTCCTCTGCCTTTTCTAAGACCAGCTTGAACATCAGGGAGTTCACGGTTCACGTATTGCTGAAGCCTGGCTTGGAGAATTTTGAGCATTACTTTACTAGCATGTGAGATGAGTGCAATTGTGCGGTAGTTTGAGCATTCTTTGGCATTGCCTTTCTTTGGGATTGGAATGAAAACTGACCTTTTCCAGTCCTGTGGCCACTGCTGAGTTTTCCAAATTTGCTGGCATATTGAGTGCAGCACTTTCACAGCATCAGCTTTCAGGATTTGAAACAGCTCAATTGGAATTCCATCACCTCCACTAGCTTTGTTCGTAGTGATGCTTTCTAAGGCCCACTTGACTTCACATTCCAAGATGTCTGGTTCTACATCACGTTATCATGAGTATCTGGGTCGTGAAGATCTTTTATGTACAGTTCTTCTGTGTATTCTTGCCACCTCTTCTTAATATCTCTGCTTCTGTTAGGTCCATACCATTTCTGTCCTTTATTGAGCCCATCTTTGCATGGAATGTTCCCTTAGTATCTCTAATTTTCTTGAAGAGATCTCTAGTCTTTCCCAGTCTGTTGTTTTCCTCTATTTCTTTGCATTGATCGCTGAAGAAGGCTTTCTTATCTCTTCTTGCTTCTCTTTGGAACTCTGCATTTAGATGCCTATATCTTTCCTTTTCTCCTTTGCTTTTTGCCTCTCTTCTTTTCACAGCTATTTGTAAGGCCTCCCCAGACAGCCATTTTGCTTTTTTGCATTTCTTTTCCATGGGGATGGTCTTGATCTCTGTCTCCTGCACAATGTCACGAACTTCATTCCACAGTTCATCAGGCACTCTATGTATCAGATCTAGGCCCTTGAATTTATTTCTCACTTCCACTGTATAATCATAAGGGATTGGATTTAGGTCATCCCTGAATGGTCTAGTGGTTTTCCCTACTTTCTTCAATTTAAGTCTGAATTTGGTAATAAGAAATTTAAATGCATAGGAAAGGTTCAGACCTCTGAACCAATAGGTTTAAACTTGACCAATTATCTGGATCTTGTGAGGGAACCTATGGTATAATAGATTCCATGGCCTCACTTAGATTAGGGAATATCTTAGCGTGAGGACAGAACTTTGTAACTCTAGCAGCACCCTGATGATTCTGCTGCAGCTAAGGTGTTGGGAATCAGTTATGGACAGCAACTCAAACAATAGATGTGTTTCACTGTGCATACGCCTTGCTGTTTTGGGGTCAAGCAACTTCCAGGCTTCTGGGAACTCTGAAAGGGGCACATCTGCTTTTTGATCTGACATCCTGAACACTGCTATGTGGCAGGCTGTGAAAATCAAGCTGGAGATCCAGCATCACAAAGCATTTGAAAAGGAAACATTTGCAAGCTCTTCCTTTACTCAGTGCAGTGAAGAATCAAGAGCTCAAAGAGGCTCTGAGTAAAACCAGCAAATTCATGGACCAGGCCTGGAACCAGCCAGGCCTGGAACCCAAGTCCATTCCTTTCAGGCAGTGCTCTCTATGCCATTTGATCTTCAGTTCAGTTCAGTCGCTCAGTCGTGTCTGACTCCTTGCGACCCCATGGATTGCAGCACGCTAGGCCTCCCTGTTCCTTACCAACCCCCAGTGCTTGCTCAAACTCATATCTATCGCCAACCATCTCATCCTCTGTTGTCCCGTTCTCCTCCTGCCTTCAATCTTTCCCAGCATCAGGGTCTTTTCCAATGAAAAAGTTCTTTGCATCAGGTGGCCAAAGTATTGGAGTTTCAGCTTCAGCATCAGTCCTTCCTATGAATATTCAGGACTAATTTCCTTTAGGATGGACTGGTTGGATCTCCTTGCAGTCCAAGGGACTCTCAAGAGTCTTCTCCAACACCACAGTTCAAAAGCATCAATTCTTCTGTGCTCAGCTTTCTTTATAGTCCAACTCTCACATCCATACATTACTACTGGAAAAACCATAGCTTTGACAAGATGGACATTTGTCAGCAAAGTAATGTCTCTACTTTTTAATATGCTGTCTAGGTCAGTCATAGCTTTTCTTCCAAGGGGCAAGCATCTTTTAATTTCATGGCTGCAGTCACCATCTTCAGTGATTTTGGAGCCCCCCAAAATAAAGTCTGACACTGTTTCCATTGTTTCCCCTTCTATTTGCCATGAAGTGATGGGATTGGATGCCATGATCTTAGTTTTCTGAATGTTGAGTTTTAAGCCAACTTTTTCACTCTTCTCTTTCATTTTCATCAAGAAACTCTTTTGTTCCTCTTCACTTTCTGCCATAAGGGTGGTGGTCATCTGTGTATCTGAGGTTGTTGATATTTCTCCTGGCAATTTTGATTCCAGCTTGTGCTTCTTCCAGCCTGGCATTTCGCATGTGTCCTCTGCATATAAGTTAAATAAGCAGAGTGACAATATACAGCCTTAACATACTCCTTCCCAATTTGGAAACAGTCTGTTGTTCCATGTCCAGTTCTAACTGTTGCTTCTTGACCTGCATACACATTTCTCAGGAGGCAGGTCAGGTGGTCTGGTATTCCCATCTCTTTCAGAATTTTCCACAGTTTGTTGTGATCTGCACAGTCAAAGGCTTTGCCATAGTCAGTAAAGCAGAAGTAGATGTTTTTCTGGAACTCTCTTGCTTTTTCCATGATCCAGTGGATGTTGGCAATTTGATCTCTGGTTCCTCTGCCTTTTCTAAATCCAGCTTGAACATCTGGAAGTTCATGGTTCATGTCCTGTTGAAGCTCGCTTGGAGAATTTTAAGCGTTATTTTGTTAGCATGTGATCTTCAAGGTTCCCATTTAGAAGAAATTGTGAGCAGATGACATGATCCTCTACATAGAAAACCCTAAAGACTCCACCAGAAAATTACTAGAGCTAATCAATGAATATAGTAAAGTTGCAGGATATAAAATCAACACACAGAAATCCCTTGCATTCCTATACACTAATAATGAGAAAGTAGAAAAAGAAATTAAGGAAACAATTCCATTCACCATTGCAACGAAAAGAATAAAATACTTATAGGAATATATCTACCTAAAGAAACTAAAGACGTATATATAGAAAACTATAAAACACTGATGAAAGAAATCAAAGAGGACACTAATAGATGGAGAAATATACCATGTTCATGGATTGGAAGAATCAATATAGTGAAAATGAGTATACTACCCAAAGCAATTTACAAATTCAATGCAATCCCTATCAAGCTACCAGCCATATTTTTCACAGAACTAGAACAAATAATTTCAAGATTTGTATGGAAATACAAAAAACCTAGAATAGCCAAAGCAATCTTGAGAAAGAAGAATGGAACTGGAGGAATCAACTTGCCTGACTTCAGGCTCTACTACAAAGCCACAGTCATCAAGACAGTATGGTACTGGCACAAAGACAGAAATATAGATCAATGGAACAAAATAGAAAGCCCAGAGATAAATCCACACACATATAGACACCTTATCTTTGACAAAGGAGGCAAGAATATACAATGAAGTAAAGACAATCTCTTTAATAAGTGGTGCTGGGGAAACTGGTCAACCACTTGTAAAAGAATGAAACTAGATCACTTTCTAACACTGCACACAAAAATAAACTCAAAATGGATTAAAGATCTAAATGTAAGACCAGAAACTATAAAACTCCTAGAGGAGAAGGTAGGCAAAACACTCTCCGACATAAATCACAGCAGGATCCTCTATGATCCACCGCCCAGAATTCTGGAAATAAAAGCAAAAATAAACAAATGGGATCAAAATTAAAATTAAAAACTTCTGCACAACAAAGGAAAATATAAGCAAGGTGAAAAGGCAGCCTTCTGAATGGGAGAAAATAATAGCAAATGAAACAACTGACAAACAACTAATCTCAAAAATATACAAGCAACTTATGCAACTCTATTCCAGAAAAATAAACGACCCAATCAAAAAATGGGCCAAAGAACTAAATAGACATTTCTCCAAAGAAGACATACAGATAGCTAACAAACACATGAAAAGATGCTCAACATCACTCATTATCAGAGAAATGCAAATCAAAACCACAATGAGGTACCACTTCACACCAGTCAGAATGTCTGTGATCCAAAAATCTGCAAGCAATAAATGCTGGAGAGGGTGTGGAGAAAAGGGAACCCTCCTACACTGTTGGTGGGAATGCAAACTAGTACAGCCACTATGGAAAACAGTGTGGAGATTCCTTTAAAAATTGCAAATAGAACTGCCATATGACCCAGCAATCCCACTGCTGGGCATACACACCGAGGAAACCAGAATTGAAAGAGACACATGTACCCCAATGTTCATTGCAGCACTGTTTATAATAGCCAGGACATGGAAACAACCTAGATGTCCATCAGCAGAGGAATTGATAAGAAAGCTGTGGTACATATACACAATGGAGTATTACTCAGCCATTAAAAAGAATACATTTGAATCAGTTCTGATGAGATGGATGAAACTGGAGCCGATTATACAGAGTGAAGTAAGCCAGAAAGAAAAACACCAATACAGTATACTAACACATATATATGGAATTTAGAAAGATGGCAATGATGACCCTGTATGCAAGACAGCAAAAAAGACACAGATGTTTATAGCAGACTTTTGGACTCAGAGGGAGAGGGAGAGGGTGGGATGATTTGGGAGAATGGCATTGAAACATGTGTACTATCATGTAAGAATCGAATCACCAGTCTATGTCCGATGCAGGATACAGCATGCTTCGGGCTGGTGCACGGGGATGACCCAGAGGGATGTTGTGGGGAGGGAGGTGGGAGGGGAGTTCATGTTTGGGATCACATGTACACCCATGGTGGATTCATATCAATGTATGGCAAAACTAATACAGTATTATAAAGTAAAATAAAGTAAAAATTAAAAGTTAAAAATAAATAAATAAATAAATAAAATAATTTAAAAATTAAAAAAAAAAGAAATTTCCAAACAGGATGCAAATTTTGGCCCCTTCTTCTTGGTTTAATTAATAAAATTTATATGTGAGCCTAAAAAAAAAAAGAAGAAGAAGAAATTGTGAGAGCCTTTTTATTTCACCCTTCTGCTCTTATAGAAGGAATGTAGTGTTTTTAAATGCACAAAATGTAAATAATTGTGCTCAGGTTATCTCATTGCCTCTTAAACTTTCAACTTTTCAAAAATTGAGGGATAGTTGACATGGAATGTTTTATTAGTTTCAGATATACAACTGGATATATACTGTGAAATGATCATCACAATAAGTCTAGTTAACTGAGTTTGAACTTGGAAAGAAATGGCCAATCTGCCCTTGGTTTATGTGGATAAATTATGAAATAATCCAGATAATTGCTTTGTATTAGCTCCCACCTTCAGTTATATCAGTTCCTTCCTTTTTCTCTCTCACTCTTAGTTACCAGATTTTTGATCCCCCTCATTGATCATTCATTTCCTTCAGCACCAATCATTTATTCATTAAAAAAAATAATATCTCTCTTGTCCCCAGTTTTCTCCTTATCTTCATAGAAGAACTTCTTGAAAGAGTTGTCTATACTTTTGTCATCAGTTTCTCTTCTTCCATTCTCTTTGAACCCACTCCTATTAGGTGATTTTACTCTCACCTCTCCAACTAGAACAGTTTCTTTTTTTTCAGCATTTAAAATTTTATTGATTGATTGATTTAAAATATATATGCATTATGGAAATATAGTTGACTTACAATGTTTCAGGTGCACAGCAAGGTGATTCAGTTATACAAATACACATAGATTATTTTTGAAATTATTTTCCTTCATAGGTTATTACAAGATATTGACTATGATTGTGTCTATCTAGGTCACCACATTGCTGGATCCAGAGGTAAGTTAACCGGCTTCACCTCACTTGACCGATCAGTGGTATTGTACTTTATTGATCCACCTTCCTCCTTAAGGAAGATGGATCACTTGACTTCGAAGACTCCTGGTTTTTCAGTATCTTTCTAACCTTTCTTCTTATTAGCATGCTGCGTCATTTTCTTATCATCTCTCAATTGCCGACAACACCTCCATTTGTATATCTAATAGAACTTTCAGACTTAATATGATTAAACTGAAGCTCAAGCTGGTACCCTCCAAATTCATTTCTCCACTCTTCCCATCTCTGATAATGACAACCACACCCTTCTGGCTGCTCGGACTTCCTTGACTCTTTTTTTCTCTTTTTTTGTCTTACATCCCACATGTGATCTGTCAGCAAACACAGATAGCCACACCATAAAAAAATTTGTCTAGGATTCTATGGCTTCTCAATACCCTGCTATGGTCTAATGGAAGCCAACATCGTCTCTTATCTAGATAAATTATCTAGTCTCTCTGCTTCTACCCTTGCTCTACTTCAGCCTGAGTGATCCTATTAAAAAAACAAAGTCAGACAGATCATATTATTCCTCCATTCAAAACCTTTCTTTGGGTCTCCTATTTCCTGTATAATAGTGGTAGAAATTCTTACTATTACTCAAACCAACCCCCCTTTATGATCCGGCCCCACTTATCTCTCTGACTTTATCTCAGATTTCTCGTCCCCTTCTGCCCCAGCCACAACTGCAGTTCTCACTGTTCCTGAAAACACCATTCTCTCATCAGCCTCAGGGCCTTTGCACTTGCTATCCAATCTTCCTGGAATGTTCTCCCTGGCCATATACTGGGCTTGCTCCTTCACCTCTTTAAAGTCTCTATTCAATGTCATCTTCTCAGTGAGGTCTTCCTGATCACATTACATAAAATATCAACCTACCCTACACACACACACACACACACACACACACACACACACACACACTATTCCTTTGATTTGCTTATTTTTCTAACTTAAAACTTACTAATATTTAACATATTTTAAATTTTTTTTAAAGTTGCTTGCTATCTGTCTTTCAAGCCAGAATTTAAACTCCTTGAGAGCAGGGAGGTTTTTTGTCTGTTTTGTTCATTGGTTAATCCCTAGCACCCAGAAAAGTGCCTAACATAAACTATTAATAGACACTTCAGAAATTACTGGTGGTGCTCGCTTCGGCAGCACATATACTAAAATTGGAATGATACAGAGAAGATTAGCATGGCCCCTGCGCAAGGATGACACGCAAATTCGTGAAGCATTCCATATTTTTCAGAAAGAAAAACACCAATACAGTATACTAACACATATATATGGAATTTAGAAAGATGGCAATGACGACCCTGTATGCAAGACAGGAAAAAAGACACAGCTGTGTATAACGGACTTTTGGACTCAGAGGGAGAGGGAGAGGGTGGGATGATATGGGAGAATGGCATTCTATCATGTATACTATCATGTAAGAATTGAATCGCTAGTCTATGTCTGACGCAGGATACAGCATGCTTGGGGCTGGTGCATGGGGATGACCCACAGAGATGCTATGGGGAGGGAGGTGGGAGGGGGGTTCATGTTTGGGAACACATGTAAGAATTAAAGATTTTAAAATTAAAAAAATAAAAATAAAAAATAAATTGGAGATTTAAAATAAATAAATAAATAAAAGCTCTTGTCCCCTGCACAGCAGGGAGAAAAAAAAAAAAAAAAAAGAAATTACTGGTGGATGAATAAATGATTTGAATTAGTTTCCATTTATTATTCATTTACTCTCTTCCTGGTAACAGTTCCTTCAATGGCATTATTTGGTAGATTCTACTACTATTTCAAGTTTGAGCACAGAGATTTTAAGCAACATGTCAAGGTCACACAGACACAAGTGGCAGACTGGAGACTCAAACATAAGTCTGAGTCCGAAATGAGAGCTCCTAGCCATTGAGCTCAAATGCACTGCAAGTATTTTAAGAAAATTATAATTTCAAACATAGATATAAGCTTTATTTATGTATAATTGTCCAGCTTTAAAAACTATTCTGATAATTAAAACTTGTGGATTATACATTCATTACCTTGAACTATCAATTACTATGATAAATGAAGAGTTTCCCCCAAAGCTAAGAGTAAGTTTCCTCAATTCTTGTATCTTTGTATTATTTGTTTGTATTAGGCTTGAGAGAGTTAAAAGGTGAATAAGACAGATTCTGTCTTCATGTGAACTTATGACATAGTTGCCCTTTATCTCTTAGAAGTAACCCAAAAAACTACTAGTGAAAAGGGGTCAAGGGATCATGTTCCAAATGGGACATTTTTAAATAAATGAGACTTTTATAAACAGCATTTATACATTTACAACTTAGATTATAAACTTGTTTTATAGAAACGGCTGCAGAAACGAGATAACTGATTTATTTGTTGTTCTTCTAGTGACTTTGCATAACCTCAAAAGAGGTCAGCTCCCCTGGTTCTCAGGCCTTTGCACTCAGACTAGAATTGCACTGTTGGCTTTCCTGGGTCTCCAGCTTGCTGATGACAGATTGTGGGACTTCTCAGCCTTCATAATCATGTAATAACTCCTATAATAAACCTCCTTTTATGTATGTCTGTATATTTATGTTTATGTATATGTATACATGTGTGTATTCTATTGGTTTGGTTTCTCTGGAGAACCTGTACTAATATAGCCACTCTGAGTAACCATGTCTTCAGCAAGCATGTTCATGCCTTCATTCAGTAGACATGTGTGGATCTCACTATGTGCCAAGTTCTGTAGTAGATCTGAGATGTTGAGATGTTTTAAAAAATTGATCCCAGGGTTCAAGGGATTCAGTTAATTAGGAGAAACAGAAAGCAATGTAAATAACTCATTTTCTACAGTGAGATAACCACTGGGAAGACAAATGTGCAAAGCACCCAGTGGTGTGAAGAAGGGCAGATCAACTCCATGTACATAGATGCAGACAGGACAGTCAAGAGAAACGTGCGAGCTAGTTTTGAGATGACCAGAGTAGAGTGGGTATTCTGGTGATGCTGATAACGTGGACAAAGTCATCATCTATGCTTGAAACGCCAAGATGAGAAGCTCACTTTGTCTGGAGCACGGCTGGAAGCAGGTACTGCTTCCGGGGCAGTGACTGGAGATAAGTAGCCGGAAGGCGTAAGGGCTTTGATGAGAACTTTGGGCTTTGCTCTATTGGAAGCTCCTCAATTTTCTTAAGTGTAGGACCACTGGAGAGAGAAAATTTCATGTATTGGTAGCAATAGGAGAGTGAACTGAAGGTGAGAGGCTCACAAACCAGGATCCAGGGATCCAGCTCAGAAACTTACAAGTGACTTGTGTGATAATAGGACCGATAAGCAGTTGCTCATAAGGAGGAGGGGACACAGCGGACACTTTAAAGGTAGAATCAGCAAGATTTTAGTTGAGAAGTTGATTCAGAGGGAGGGGCTGGAGAATGAAGAGGGAAGACTACCCCCTTGGTTTCTGGTGTGGATAAGTAATAGTACTATTCCTTAACTAAGAAATAGAGGGCAAGGCACTTTTGAAGGGAAATTTGGAAGCTGCATCTTACTTCTTTTGAGTTTGAGATTCCTGGGGGAGGAACAGTTGGAAATAACAAATTGACAGTTCTCTACGTAAATTTTAAGCGTGAATAAAACCTCCCAGAGTGAGTGGGGGATTTTACCCACGAGTGTATTAAAACCACAAGTTTTAATACATTAGTAAAAGATTAAGGGTCAGAGTTCTTAGAAACAACAACATTTAAAACTCAGAAGGGTGGAAGGAGGTGTAGAAAATGGCCTGATTCTGGAGAAGCTGATTAAAAATGACCAATGCCACAGACACAGGAGAGGCACCAGCAACCTCTGTGTCTGTCTGGATCCTTGGTGTAGCTCCAACCTCTTGCACTTGCTTCACTTGAACCTAGGAGCGCATAGAAAACTTAAATATATAGCTACAAGGCAGGGGCCACCTGACTGGGGCTTAATGTATTGATTTAGTTGCCACAACCAACTAATTTCTTCTGATCACGAGAACCTGAAGCTGGAAACACAAGGTTAATGGCTCACACTAATCTTCTGAGTGGTGTGAATTTCTTTGACAAGGATCCACTTGTGTGTGGTTTTGCACCTACATGCCATTCTGACCCCGAAATCAGAAAAGAAGAGAGACAGTATAAAGGATATTTGTTTCAAATCACTTGAGTGCCTCAGGGCATGAGAAAGTTTTTGTGCTGAATCATTCTGTTACTTTAAAAAATGCCTCATTATTGCAGCAAATGCCACATCTAAGCTCTTTCTTGTATTAAAGATGCAGAACACTTTCTTGAAGAAATACAAAGAAATCTTGTGCATTTCTATATGTTGCAATGTTTCCATGAGTCAATTTTCTTTGAGACGATGTCTTTTCGTTTTGAATGACAATTCATATAATTATACCAAAACCACAAACTATCATTGAAGCAACCAAACAGATGGATAGCCAGTTACTCCCACTGGATAATCAAAAAGATAAAGATACAAATTTCTCTGTTCTTGTTTTTGTTTGGGTATATTATTATTATTTACTATTGATGAGTCATGCCATTTGAACCTGATTTTGGAAATTCTCAAAAAAAGAATACATTTAAAAAATAAATTATTGTTCTTGGTAATTGATCCTATTTTTATAGTTACAATGTTGTTTAGAAATAATTACCTTTTTCAGATTCTAGTTTGAATGAATAAAGTGTTTGAAAAAAGACCAGATGTTGGAAAGTTGAGGGTGAGAGTTGTAGTTTACACTTCATCATCAAGGTTAGGAAGGAAAATATTCTGGATAAACCCATGTTTTGCTTACTCAAACACTACAATTAAGGGAAAGTGATACTTTCCTTGGGCCTCCCCCAGTGGCCCAGTGGTAAAGAATCCGCCTGCAATGCAGAAGACACAGGAATCTCGGGTTTGATCCCTGGGTCAGGAAGATCCTCTAGAGGAGGGCAATGCAACCCACTCCAGTATTCTTGCTGGGAAAATCCCATGGACAGAGGAGCCTGGTGGGCTACAGTCCATAGGGTTGCAAAGAGTCAGGCATGATGAAGTGACTGAGCATGGGTACGATACCGTCCTATGAGTGGTTCTGTTGTTCAATCACCCAGTTGTGTCTGACTCTTTGTGACCCCATGGACGGCAGCACACCAGGCCTCCCTGTCCCTCACCAGCTCCAGGAGTCTGCCCAAGTTCGTGTCCATTGCATCAGTGATGCCATCTAACTGTCTCATCCTCTGATACCCTCTTCTCCTTCTGCCCTTAATCTTTCCCAGCATCGGGGATTTTTTCCAATGAGTCAGCTGTTCACATCAAGTGACCAGAATAGTGGAGCTTCAGCTTCAGCATTGGTCCTTCCAGTGAGTGTTCAGGATTGATTTTCTCTAAGATTGACTGGTTTGATCTCCTTGCTGTCCAAAGGACTCTCAAGAATCTTTTCCAGAACCACAGTTTGAAGGCTTCAATTCTTTGGCTCTCTGCCTTCTTTATGGTCCAGCTCTCACAACCATACATGATCACTGGGAAGACCATAGCCTTGACTATATGGACCTTTGTGGGCACAGTGATGTCTCTGCTTTTCAACACACTGTCTTGGTTTGTAATAGCTTTCCTGCCAAGAAGCAATCATCTGATTTCATGGTTGCAGTCACCATCCAGAGTGATTTTAGAGCCCAGGAAGATGAAATCTGTAGTTATACTTAGATCTAATTTCTTCATCTTTTCTAATATGTTTGAAAAGTTCAACTCATTTGAAAATGGTATTAGGTAGCAAAGAGTTTAAGCTGCTTGAACAAAGCAATCATAAATACAGTGGCTTAAAGAGGATAGTTCTAGGAAGAATATTCCACAGTGGTAGGAAAGTTCTACTCCATATGGCCAGTTAGGATCCCCTTTTGTTTTGTCATCCTTTAGGGCATCGGTTTGACCAAATAATCAAGCCTGGTCTTGCTTAATCAAAGCATGGACAAGGTCACATCCATGTCCCAGCTTATGGAACTAAGAAAGAGAGGGGCATTGAGACAAGGAGCTTGTCTGAAAGCTGAAAGTCCCAAAAGTTGCACATATCCCATTGGCCTGAACTTAGTCTCATAACCACACTTGTGCGTGAGGGAGGCTGAAAATGTAGTCTCTAACTGTGCATCCATAATCCTAGCTCAAATTCTAGTGCTATGGAAAGAGGGGAAAATGGACTTTGGTGGACAATCAGGAGTTTTCCAGCCTTTGTGAGACAATCTGATAGAAACATTATGATGCTGAGCTTGGAAGCACTAACTTCAAGAGACAGAACTCATGGTTCAAACAATGGTCATACTAAAGATTGTACTGCAGAATGAGGGAAATAGAATGCAATCTATTCCAAATGGATATTTTGGGGAGAAGCAGTAATGCAGAAAGATAGTAAAAGGCCCAGAGCTTAAACAAACACACTTGAATAGAAGGTGATATGTGGCAAGACAAATGAAAATCAGCTGATTTACCATGCCTCTATCCAAATGAAAATAAGGTCACTCCTGATTCTGAAAAGTTCATATAGGAAAGGAAAAGAATTCTAATTAGGATTAAGAACATTATCTCTCTCCAAATGTCTGCAAGCATAGAATACTGGTTCTGTCTATGGCTATACCTATAATTTCACAATGTGACTTTTTTAAAAGGAGAAGACAATTTGGTAAACTGATAACTAATTTAGATAATGCTAATTGTATTGGGTGGAAGATGATTAGGACAGTTATAAAAGAAACCTCCAGTGTGCTCTGCAAGGGATATTATTGAAAACATGAATATTGTGTAAAGCTGTTATCCGTTCCACAAAAGAGAGGTGATTCCTGGATGTGTCTGTATTTCACAAAATCAGACGAGGAAGAGCTGGGGGCAGGTGTAGAGGGCATAGTGGTTATGCTAATTTTGGAAGGCTCTAGAATCCCTAATTCCCTTCTGTGAATGGGGCATGCACATATGCACACACATGACTTAATTGTATAACATCCTCAACTGGCTGTATAATCACAAACTGGACTTTGCAAGTGGATTGCTGCTGCTACTGCTAAGTCGCTTCAGTCATGTCCGACTCTGCGCGACCCCATAGACGGCAGCCCACCAGGCTTCCCCATCCCTGGGATTCTCTAGGCAAGAATACTGGAGTGGGTTGCCATTTCCTTCTCCAATGCATGAAAGGGAAAAGTCAAAGTGAAGTCGCTTCAGTCATGTCCGACTCTGTGCGACCCCATGGACTGCAGCCTACCAGGCTCCTCCGTCCATGGGATTTTCCAGGCAAGAGTACTTTACTTCCTTTTCAGTTAAACGCAAATAGCCTTGGATATTAAGTAACTCTCCTTATACACTGATTTGCTGCCTTAGGATACTGTAGAACTTACATGTCCCCTCCTATGGAATCATTGCTGTCATTGAGTCAGTTTTTAGATTGTTAGTCAAGTATTTGTTTCCCTTTTGAGTAAATGTAATGTGCTAATCTCCACAAGTGGTGACCACATAGACCCCATTTAGTGTTATTTGGAGTAATCAGGTGATAGTCAACAGTAATGATATGATCACTATTTCTTGAACATTCAATTGAGCAAAAGCTGTGTCCTTTATGTGATGCAACATACATCTTCCTCTTCGGAAATCCAAGTCAAGCAACCTATCTGAGCTTGTTATTTTCTGTCCTTTCCCTCCCCTACCTGTTGACCAGTTTGAAACTCTTCCTGCCCTTTGTGCCATGGCAAGATGGACCCAAGGCACAGAGACCACATCTGAGCTCCCTTGCTGGTGGACTTACAATTAGATTTGATGTACCTTTGGAGATCAGAGGGTGAGAGTGAACGTTTGGGCAGTTTTTCCTGGCTCCCTCCTCCATTCCACACTCTGTCTCAGGCACAGCTGGTTCTCTTTATAACCACAACTCCCACTGGATTATTCTTCTCTACTCTTTCATCTGTTATTGTGTTCTAATAACCTAATTTCTTCTTCTTGCTTCAGTTTTGAGGTGATAGTACCTTCCCCCTATAGCTAATGCCTGGGACTTCACCATCCGTTATTTACTCCCTTAATCCAGCCTACATCTCCTTAAGTAATACTTTCCTTAAAGCTGCTTCATTTAAACCACTTGGAGTGAATTCTGTTTCCTGCCGCGACCATGACAGGGAAGGTAGCTGATACACCTTTGTGTTGATAATACATTCAACAGGTTCTGGAAAGAGTTATCTATGCCTCAGTTCAGTTCAGTTCAGTTCAGTCGCTCAGTTGTGTCCAACTCTTTGTGACCCCATGAACTGCAGCACACCAGGCCTCCCTGTCCATCACCAGCTCCCAAAGTTTACTCAAACTCATGTCCATTGAGTCAGTGATGCCATCCAACCATCTCATCCTCTGTTGTCCCCTTTCCCTTCCTGCCCTCAATCTTTCCCAGTATCAGGGTCTTTTCCAATGAGTCAGCTCTTTGCACCAGAAGGCCAAAGTATTGGACTTTCAGCTTCAACATCAGTCCTTCCAAAATGAACACTCAGGACTGATCTCCTTTAGGATGGATTGGTTGGATCTCCTTGTGGTCTAAGGGACTCTCAAGAGTCTTCTCCAACACCACAGTTCAAAAGCATCAATTCTGCGCTCAGCTTTCTTTATAGTCCAACTCTTACGTCCATACATGACCACTGGAAAAACCATAGCATTGACCAGAAGGAGCTTTGTTGCCAAAGTAATGTCTCTGCTTTTTAATATGCTATCTAGGTTGGTCACAACTTTCCTTTCAAGGAGTAAGCATCTTTTAATTTCATGGCTGCACTCACCATCTGCCTACTCTATCTAATTTCCTTTCTTTTTTTCTTTTTCTTGAATTCATTCCAACAAATCAATACCCCTAGCACTGCCATATCTGCCCTTGTCAAAGTCACTGACGATGTTAATAATAATCCAATGGTCAGTTCTTGGTCCTCATCTTACTTAAGCTCTCAGCCGGACTGGGGGCAGTTGACCCTCGCTCTTGCTTGAAATCTTTTCTTCACTTGATTTCCTGAACATCATGCTCTACTGTCTTCTCTGCCGCCTCATCAGCCTGTCTTTTTTAGCCCACTTTGTTGGTTCTTCCTTGAGGCAGAGCCGAGAGAGCTGCTTATCTTGTTTCTCATGAGCACTTATTTAGCTCTCATTTCTGAATCTTCCTTGCAATTTGAAAGGCTTATGGGTACCACCTCTAAGCATGGTTCCTAAAATTTTTCCATGCACCATTCTCCATGCACCTCTTCACATGAGGCAGATACTCATAATGACCTCAGAAACCATGTGTTGAAGATTGAGGTGCCACAGAATGAAAGAAGAGTCACCCACCAGTGAGAGCACACATTTTAGACTTTGTGTGAGTGAGAAGTGTTCTTCTATTAAGCTTGCACTGTTGCTCGTTTCTGATTTTTCTGGTTACAGCAGGTAGAAGTAACTGGACTAAATTGCTCCTGATCTCCCCATCCATTCAACACTGAGTTCCCAGGGCTCAGTCTTTGGATCTCTTTCTACCCTCTTTTCCTGTGACTTTGTCTAGTCTTGTGCCTTTACACACCAACTCTATTTTTGTTCAGTTTCATTCTCCCAGTTGCTTAGACTAAAATCCATTCTTGAGCCCCACATCTGATCGGCCAATAAATCCTATTGGCTCTACCTTCAAAATATACAGTATCTTTCCCCTTCTCACCATCTCCATAGGGATCAGACTAGTCAAAAATCTGCAGTATTACAATAGCCTCTTTCTAGTCTTCTTGCTTCTGTCTTTGCCCTTTCCAGTCTGTCCTTAACCTAGTCACAAAAATGAGTCAGAATAAACGTCAGATCATGGCACTCTTCTGATCAAAACCTTTATAACTTTGCATCCCACTCTCTGGAATCCAAAGTCTTTACAGTGGCTTCCAAGATCCTGCCAGAACAGCCCCTGTTACCTCTTTGATCTCATTTCTGTTCCAATATCCTCACCATGCTGGCCACCTCGTGACTCTTCCTTGCACATTCTGACCTTGTAGTCTCTTTTCTTCCTGTTTTTCCCTCCAGATGGTCCCAGGCCCTCCGCTTGTCACCTTGACTCAAATAGCATTTTGTCAGTGAAATTTCCATTACTCTTTATTTAAATTGCAACCCTTCCACACACACTCCTCTCAGATTCTCCATAGCAGTTATCACCATCATGCATAAAATTTATTTGATTGGTTGCTTCTTTGGCTTCCCCTCCACAGCATTTAGCTCAGTGCAGGCAGGGATTTTTGTTTGCCTTGTTTCCTGCTGTATTTCAGTACCTAGAGCAGGATCTGTCGCACATAGCAGTGCTCAAGAAATATTTGCAGAATAAGTGAATGAATGAATGCATTCTCTGCTTTCCTTTTAAATCAGACAGGAAGAAACAAATCTTAAAATGCTCTTTAAAAATAGGCC
The DNA here is from genome assembly GCF_023091745.1 of Budorcas taxicolor. Lineage (NCBI taxonomy): Eukaryota > Metazoa > Chordata > Mammalia > Artiodactyla > Bovidae > Budorcas > Budorcas taxicolor. Next base: position 67,697,855 of record NC_068919.1, on the reverse strand, counting down.
ATATGTAAGAGGAAGGAAAAAGTAAGGAGAGAAGAAGAAGCAGAGAAAGGAAAAAGGAAAGAAGAAAAATCTGTGGTTTCACATTCTAGCAAAATACACTGTACCTTTACCAGCCAGCATTTTCACAGCCCTCAAAATTGAATGCATCCCAATAATCATGCTGACACAGCCATTCGTGGAAGATTGAGGTCCTATGACCAGCATTCCAAGAACCCATGGCAAGCAGGCGCTTGAAACTGGTGTTGTCAGAGTGAACGTAACAATATGTTAAACCAAGTGTGTTTTTAGCTTATGTAGTATTACTAAATGGTATCCCTTTAACATGTTTTTAAATGTATATTTCTCTTTGTGAAAAATATTATATATGCAGGAGACATAATTTGGAAAATGTAAGAAAGAATAAACTAAAAAACAATGAAATAGAATGGAAAAAAGCTAGAAAGGAAGGAAAACCCATGGGCACAAAGACATGTATAATCAACATATTGTCCCATGACCTACAATCATTTCTCTACATGAAAAACATCATCTTTCAATGAGATTAATAAGTTAAATACGTCAGCATGAACCTCAGTTCACATAACACAAATCACTTATCAAATGCTGAACCAGAGCTGCTCTCATTTCTTGCTGCACACATATGGCAATCAGTTCTCATGATCATAATTTTCCTGTCATCGGCAGCATTTAACAACAGACAGGCCCATTCAGACATCATAAACAGCCCAACGTGCAGATCTGAGTAGCCTGTTTTCTCAATATGAAATAACAATTCCATTTATGTAGCAGTAATGAAACATTTCTTCATGAAAAACTCTGAGAGATTAAAAATGGTTTTGGCCTTGTCTGTGAGTAATGATGTCAAGCGATGTAGTGGGGTAATTATTGTGAAGACTTAATTCCTGTGTCATCAGGTATTTATAGATATACAAATCATTCTCCTGATTAAACAACATTCAAGGTGACTAAACATTAACTGTGATTGACAGTTTACAGCTCAGACAGACTAAAAAGATTAAATAACATTAGAAAGTGGCAGGTGACTTCTTTCCCCTCAGGGCACTTTGCCCTGTGAGAAAACGGTTGAGACTTCTAATAATATTGCTAACAAGTAAGTTCTGAACTGTTTGCTTGCAGCAGTCATATTCTGAGAAGGAATGCAAATCCTGTTATGCATCTTTTTCATCTTGGTGAGGTTGCAATGGCTATAAAAGTTAGATATAAGGTAAAGGAAAGTATAACTTCCCTTGAGACTTAAAATACCCTGAAACATGTCCAGCTTCTAAGGGCAGATAATGTTTCAAAGCTGTTGGCCAAGATCAATTTGTTTTATATCTGATACATTCTCTCTCAGAAATAGAGGCAAGATTATACCAAATTCAGTTATTCAGAATTTCAGGTAACCAATATTACTTCTCTAAAATGCCCCCTATAGCTGAGCCTTCAGTTATATTACATGATTCCTAATGACATACCTATGTGTGCCTTACCTCAGCTTCTTTTTTTTCTTCTAGAAGTTTCAGAGGAGATTAGTTTTACCATCTTCTCTTTAAGTAGATGGTACTACTTCCTACAAAATCATATCATAAAGCTTATATGCTTGTACTTTAAACTTTATGAAGTGTTTTCCACTTTTATCTCATGGGAATAATAGTACCTATGCACAGGGTTATTATAAGAACAAGGTGAAAGCATGCAAGTGAACTGTTTAGCACGGTCCTGGCCCATTAGCATTTGCCAAATAATTGGAAAGCATTTAAATGAACTAATTTACTGTACTTTTCATCCTTATAGTGGACAGAGTAAGCAGTATTATTTTTGTTTAAGGACTGCTTTTGAATCTGAGGCACAAGGGTTGAGTGGCTTTCCTTAGATCAAGAAGCTTTGGGGGGATCGGAATCAAATTAGAATCCATAACTGCTGGTTTCCAACCTCAAGTGTGTTGCCTAGGGTCTTCTAGATCACATTATCTCTCTGGGGTAAGAGATGTCTCTTGACTTCTCCCTGCGTCATTCCTTAAGCCATCATAACTATCAGTAATTCTTCCCTAACTATGCTCTCATTGGCTCCTCTTGTCCCCATCCCATTTCTGTTCTATTAAGACTGCATTTTGTGCTCATAAAGAGCGCAAGCTTTGCTCCCTGACAGACCTAGGTTTGCATCCTGATTTTGGCTCTTAAAAGCTGTGTTAAAATGGACATAGATTTGTAAAGAAAATGAGATATTGCCTGTGTAGTACCTGGCACATGGAAAGCACTCAGTAGATTATTTTCATTGCTATTATTAGTAGTATTCTTAAACTCCAGTGCTGCCCTTCTGTACCTGCTACCATAGCCACATCCCCACACCAGCTGCTTCCTTGGGCTCCAGCCAACTTAACCAAACTACTGTTCACTCTGTCAATAAATCCTTCTCCTGACCCCTCCAGGACCTCTCCTGCTTGGGATACTGTGGACTCCCTCTTGCTTTTCCTTCTTGGCATCAGGGTACCCATCCTGGAGGTTTTCCTCATACGTGGCTCCTTCCTCTTCCAATTGTGCCACTTTCCACCCTTCATCCCACCCTTCAGAGCTCTCCCTGTCCCTGCAGATAACATCTTGGAATGACTATTCTCCTCTCCAGCTGTGCCCTGTAAGGATCATGGTTTTATTTACCTCTCCACTCATCACCTTGTATTCACCATTTCTACTTCTGGAGCAATTAATTTGGTTTAGCCACATATCATAAATGTGTGTGTGTGTGATGTATGTGTGTGTGTATACATTTTCTCTAAAGGCTTGGTAAGGACCATTGAAGAACTGTGATTAATATTGTTGGCTGGAAGTGAAAGGGAAATGCCTAAGCATTATCGGCCTCTGTTTAACCACCCTTTAGAAACCTTCCGAGTTGAGTCATGGAATCTCCGCGAGTCTCATCCCGTCTGTGAAGGCATCCAGGAGTGATATAAGGGAGTGGTTCCTCCACCACCTCCTGTCCTTGCAAGGTCTTCACAATATTTTAAAAGTTTAGAAACTTATGAATAAACAAGGCACATCTCCAGCACTGGTGTCCCCTTGGAGTCTCATTAAGCAGCAATAAATGCAAACTCATATAAATGCTCTGGCCCTGCTGGGCACCCCAGAGCTAGTGAAGCTTGGGCATCCTGAGTAGCCACGTCTGCTGCCACTATCTCAGCACATGGGGAATAGTTATTACATTCATGACTTGCTTTTTCTAATCATACAGTGCTGAAAATCCCTCTAAAATCTCAAAAATCCTCCCATTTTGGTGTTCTCCTTCACAGCCTTGTGCCACGGTGTAGCTTATTGTCCGTCTGTCACTGCTGCATCAGGAGTCATTGATTAGGGTGTTGTGTTGACCCTGGGCGTTCTGAACACCTTGTTACAAAGGCGCTGCTGCTGCTGCTGCTAAGTCGCTTTAGTCGTGTCTGACTCTGTGCGACGCCACAGACAGCAGTCTACCAGGTTCCCCCATCCCTGGGATTCTCCAGGCAAGAATACTGGAGTAGACTGCCATTTCTTTCTCCAATGCATAAGTGAAAAGTGAAAATGAAGTCACTCAGTCGTGTCTGACTCTTCACGACCCCATGGACTACAGCCCACCAGGCTCCTCCATCCATGGGATTTTCCAGGCAACAGTACTGGAGTGGGGTGCCATTGCCTTCTCCGGTTACAAAGGCGCAGGTACTACCAAACTATGGCCATTGACACAAAGTTCTTCTAACAAAGAGGAAATTTGGGAGTAAAGGGTGGGAACTCTGGAGCCTCTTTCTCCTTCTCCAGTTTGATGCCTGGAGAGACCCCAAGTATGGTATAGACATGCGTGTCAGTGCCCTTTTACACAGAAAATAGGAAATGAATTCCAAACAATACTGGAAACAGCTGACCCTTTTAGCACAATGCTTAAATATGCTAGTGCTGAGCCAAGGCAGCATGTGCAGAGTAAATATTTTAATCCCTAATTAATCACTTTGGTTAGATTGGTAAAACACAAGTCTAATGAAAATAATTTGAAATTTCCTTCATGAATAATTGCCTTGTTCGGGGAATTGTGGGAAGAGTCAACTGACTGACCTTCCATTCTTACTCAGCTGTACCGCTCTAAGACTTAATTTGAGTCCTTCAACCTCTTCCAGTCACCGTCATGAGATTAGAAATACCTTTCATGCAGTTCAGCAGCAACTATGCAATATGACAGTTAAGTCAGCAGAGAGGTAAAGAACCAAGCAACTCCTGGCTTGCTCGCCATGGAGCCTCACAGGACCCTGCAGAAGGGAGGGTGTCTTTGCCACCCTGCATTCTTTTATTAGGTTGTGAGCATGATGGATTGCTCTAGGTTATTGAACTGTTCCTGTTCCTTTTTAATTAAAAACCTGAATAATAAGGTGCCCAGGGTTTGGGCATTTACAAAGGGGAGAGAAAGAATTTTCCAGCTCTGAGTGCAGATGAATGCTATCCTGATTAGCACTGTGCCACCAGATTTAATTACTTCTTTGAGTAAATCAAATCTTTCTTACAGGGCAGTGTTCCTGGGTGTGCAGAGACCAAAGGTTAAGCCACCTTACTAGTTACCTGTTCAGACATGTTGGAACCTCTTAGATGTGGGTTGTGAGTGTGTGCTATGCCATCCCTGTTCCATCTTGCTTGCCCGCCCATTCTTCTTAACTTTCTCCCTAGTGCCCCTCAGCTGCCTTCCAGCAATGAATGTACTGCTTATCTGTTTGGAATGTCACTAGGAGAGAAGCCTGGCAATGCGCCATATGGCTGGTGCGCTCTGGCTCACACTGCACTCAATGCTAAAAATTGCCCGGTCCACCAGTCAGTTTGGCCAGTTCTGTGGACTGTCAAGGTCCACCTGGTGGACCATCTGCCACCTTCCCCCCGGAGGTTCTTCCTCTCTTTTGTTTTCCAGTCTGGTCCTCCTCCTCAATCTTGCTCTTTTATTTGGAAGATACAAATATCAGGGGGGAGTTTTGCTTTTGCTTCTCATCATTCAGGAGAACATGATGTTCTGGAGCTGTTGGAATGCATTCAGATAGTAGCATCTTAACTTTTTGCTGTCCTCCAGTTGCCTTGCACAATAGCCAATAAATGGCATTAAGAACCTTGGTGGGAAAATATCATTCAAATGGAGAAGCACAGAGGCAGGCAACTTGTAACCCAGGGGATAATTGAACCAAATTTTGGAGCAGATTTGGTGTCTCCATTCACAAATGGAATTAACCACATCCCATGCCAAAAGAACCATGGAAGCCCTCCCATTTTACAGGGTCAGAGGCACAGAGAATTCAAAGCCAACCCATTGGTTTTCAATATATTTTGACCACTGTGGGGGTGTGCAGGGATAACGAGGCATCCAGTAGCATGATATATGGTTAAGCATGACTGGTTGAACAAACTGTGGTCATAATGATCATCTTTAAAAATAGCTCCAAAGGACTCTTCCCCAGAGCTCCTGCTGCCAGGCCTCTGAATCAGAGTTGCCAGTAAAAGTCTAGTTCCAGGGAAGATGGACACTGACTGCTTTATCATGGTGGGTCCTGCTGCTGGCATCTAATGAGTGCCTACCCTCATGTGTGCTAGAAAGGAGCAGGAGTGATGGCTCACTCTTCCAGCGCTCACCTCTGCAGCTGGACTGCCTCTGATCTGAGCCATACCACCCTGCGCAGGAACTCTCCATGAAGCAGACTTGGAACTGGTTTTGAAATTGTCTGTCTGCACTCCTGTTTCCCCCCAGCTTTTCTGATTTAAACAAGTCAGGACAGAGCACTCATAGACCCCATGGTATGAATACAAAATGTTCTCTGCGGTTGTGTGATCTTGTATTTCTAGAGTCATCAATAGGACCTGAACGCTGGTAGTGCCTTCCTCACAACTTAACCCTACCCTAGAGCATGTTCATTTGTTACCTGAAGGTCTTTGTTTATATGTGTTTCATTCATTCACTATTAAGTAAGCACCTTCTAGATACCAAGTGCCCTGCTGGGAACTGCCCTGATCAAATAGAGTATTCCCTACTCAATTTAAGTTTTTCTCAACATTGCAATTTCATTCTGTTTTCCTGTTCAGTTGGTTTACAATCTGCCATTGAGTTACCATTCATTTGGCCATTCATACATTTTGCCTTCCGAAGAGCATTTGTTACTTTATTTTAAATCCCTCTTATGGCTGAACGTGGAAAACACAGTGAAACTGAAATTACATTGGACTGTTTTGCAGAGAGATGGTATATGAATAGATGGATAGAAAGAGAGGTGGGCAGACAGGCAGATAGATAAACAGAGAGATGATTGATAGTGATATATTTCAGTGTGAGCTGTTATGTTGCACAGAAACAGTAAATTGGAAGAAATGTAAGACATTTCACAGGTTCACAGATCTGAGTGACTTGCTCAAGGTCACAGCTAACTGTTTTATAGTTGAGACTAGAAAACTTGCTTCCAGCTCTTAGACAATACTGTTTCCAACACACAGTGATCCTTAACCCATGTAATTTGGGCTCTATCTTCTTCGGCTATCTAATCAGTAAGAAGTGGATGAAATACCAGAAGGATTCAAACATTTTAATAAGAAAGTATGTATGAAACCTGCTGATTTCAGTATGCCCAAAATATATTCACAAAATGTTGAAACTTTCACCTGCTGTTTCTTGGGATAGCTATTCCAGGCACTAGCCCAGAACTTGGCTGTCATCAACACCAGAGAGATTTCAGAACTTCCTGTCCCTTCTCCTCTCCTGTTTTAATTACTTTGCTGGTGCTTCTTCATCAGCTGAGCTTCTACATTAAGGCTGAATACCTGGCCCAGCTCCAGAACTGCCTCCTGGATGAGGTGAACTCTAGGTCTGAGTTTGGAGGCCAAAAGATGAGCTCCTCAGTTCCTCTTGTCCCCTCCACCTTTCATATAAATTTAGTTACAGAAGCTACGTAGACCTTTTGGCATTTAAAAACATGCTAATTTCTAGAAATCAGCTAATCAAAACTGAAGAAACTAGATTTGCTTTTTGGGGCAGACATTTTATTCACAACAGCTTCCTTTTCTTTATTCACATTTTAAAGGCAGTTTCTTATGGATGTGTTGCTTGTTTTTTTGTTTTTTTGTTTTTTTTTGTCACAGTGGCTAATATGTTTTAAAAATATAGCCATGAGTTCTGAAAAGAATCACATATTGCAAATCTCAAATAGTTTGGGTCTGTGAAAGCAGGTTGCTCTTAACAAAGTGAGATCCACAGCCCAGGCACTTAAGGGGCACAGTTCCCTTTTCTTTGTTTTTGTGAGTCATTGGTAGAAGCCAGGATGGGGCATTAAGGTCAAAGTGTGGATATGTTATCAAGGTCATAGAAATTTAGAGTGTAGATTGGGGATTGAAGGCAGATCAGACGTCTGATGGGTGGGGATACTGAAGACTACTCCCAGAGTTAGCCTCCCTAGCTATGTCAGTGCTGTGCAAAATGGTAACTTTAGTGGCTTTGCTCTCAGAGCTGCTGCTGGTGGAGCTGACTTCATAGCCTGTCAAATCCCACTTACGTCCCCTCTGGTCCATGACAGTAGCCTTGAGAGTATCATTCATTCTATTCAGAAAGTTCTGAGTAGAGAAAAGGAAGCAGTGCCCTGTATCTGTCTCACCCTCAGTGCAAATTGGACTTCAGGAGAGACAGGTTGGCACTCAGTGTGCATAAGAACCTTGTAACAATTAGAGCAGATCAGTTGGCTGAGGCTTAAAGACTATCTTTTTAGATAAGAGGTTTAAAGACTATCTTTCAAGGATTTGGAAAGAGGGTTCCTGTTTTGGATGGAAAGTTGGATAGATGACTTCTAAGATTCATAAAACTGAAAGGACTGTGATTTCCTGCATGTCGTTAACAGAAATCTGTCATTTGATTTATGAATACTGTTTGACTCTGTTTCCAGATTGGCCGCTTAGTGTACATGAAGACCAATAGCAAGGTCAGAAGAGGCAACTGCTCCTAGGATTGGGTTTCAAAGGACTCAGGAAGGCACTGAGGCTTAGAAACTGTCACAGTTACAGCCTCACTCTTTTCCTTAAGGCTGTGTCCCCTCACCAGTGCAACTGTCTGGGGAAAGTAACGCAGTTACCAGTCAGCTTGTCCCAGTGCACTGAGGCATGATGACTGCAGAGTCCTGTGTTTAAGAGAATGAGCTTTGGGACTTCCCTGGCAGTCCAATCATTAAGACTTCACCTTTCAATGCAGGGGGTATAGGTTGGATGCCTGGTAGGGGAACTAAGATCCCACATGCCTCTGTGTCAAAAAACCAAAAGCTTAAAACAGAAGCAATATTGTAACAAATTCAATAAAGACTCAAAAGAGAGAGAGAGAGAGAGAGAGAGAAAAAAAGCTTCTAGGTTGGCATCCCTGTGTGAATTTTAGCAAGTCCCGAGCCTCATCTGTAAAATGGGGATGGAGATAATGCTTATCCTATAGAGTTGCTGGGATAACTAAATGAAATACATGTCAAATGCTTAGAACAACACCTGGCAGAAAGTGAGAGAGCAGGAAAGAACAGCTGTTATTTACTCTGGGTTGAAGGGTTTGATCAGACTCTCTCTTGAGAGTAAGTTTTGGCTTTGTGTAGGTGAGGGGCAAGAAAGGATTTTTACTTTAGGGAAGCCGATTCTTCGAAGGGCTGGAGACAGGAACAAAGGGGGAGGAAGTGAAACACAGTGCAGGGAATAACACCTTTTATTTTGAAATGTTGCCCAAGGAAGTCCCATCCTACCTGGTTTCTTGCGTTTCCATTTTGATGAGTAAAGCCCAGATAAAAAGTTTTAAGGATTCATCAGACTTGAAATGCATAGGAGACTCACCAGCTTTTCAGTCTTTCAGCTTTTCCCTTCTCAAGTAAGACAAGTGGAGAGAATCAAAGCCCCCAAACAGAACGTGTTTACCATAAGGGCCTAATCTACTTCCTGGAAAATTATCCGCAGATTTTAATTAAGTTCTTCTAAAGCCCAGTGAACCTAGAGGGCTCCACACAAAGGGGGAGAAACAGCCTGCCAGGGGTGCACCTTCCACCAGTTTCTCTGAGAAGGTAGGGTGAGCATTCTCTACTTTTGTCATTTTTGTGACTGGGCCCAACTTTAGCATACTGTAAAGAAAATTCATGTCATGGTATGAAGGGAATCTTTGAAGCTTCCTTCAGTTGTTATTTTAACAACATGGGATAGTTGCCTAACTGTTAGTTATTCCCTCCATCCTGCCCCACCCCACCTCTGCTCATGTACAGTTTAAAAAATAATTTAGAGTACATGAGATCAGCAAAACAGGGGCATTAAATGGTGTCCCCCAGAAATGGACTTCTTGTACTCCGAAAATGTTCTTAGAAACACATGTGAGTTTCCTTGCTCTCAAATTAAGGCGGATTAAAGCCGCCAGACAGTTGTTGCTCAGTTCCTTCAGATCATGTGGCCAAGGCTGAAAGCCTTAAGTTGCTGGCATGAGCCTAAGTCAGTTGCCTGATCTCCAAATTAATTTTTGAATTAAATGATTGTCCCCCCTCCTTTTTTTTTCTTCTAATTGAGACTTCCATTGAAAAATGCTTAGCAAACAGATGGAAAAACCCAGAACAAGGGGCTATTGTGGAATAATGAAATGGGGGTCATTTGAAACAGTTTTAGGTTAGAACTAAAGGTGCCATTGAATCTTTCTTTTAATCATACTTTTATAAGCTATACAAATATTTTTAAATAAATTATAAGCATTGTTTACAAGAGAACCTAAAGGATGACTGAAAGAGCTTAGATCATTTCATAGTTTACTTGTATCAGCTCCTTTCCAGTGACACAGAACAAAGACTTTCAGGCAGAATAGCTTCACCTCTAACTTTGAAATAACAATGACATTATCTTACAGATCGTAAGCAAAGCTTTAATGACCTGAACACTCATAAAATGTTTCTCTAAAGTAAAATAGCAAGAGATACATTTGGAATCCCCAAATGAGAAAGAGCCACATGTATAAGAACAGTGAAGACAGACAAGTGTTTGAGTAAGGAAGCAATACTTGGAAAGTAAACGTTTATTTGGGGAAAAAGAAGACAAAATGTTAACATCAAGAATATGCAAAAATTTCAATTGTGCTGAAGGCTTACATTCAAAATGTTCAGTAAAAAAAGAAAAAAACTTCATGCTGAAAAAAATGCAGTATTGTGTAGTTATGTATATTTCAAATTTTTAAAGTCAACTTGATCAATAAAAGCAATCCTAAAGCCAGTAATTATTGACAGTGAAATAAAAAGTTTGCCAAATTTATAATAAATCAAATATATTTTGACTAGGCATTGTTTAGTCACCAGACCCTTGGCAAGACTCTGTGTGTAATGAGCGCTGGTTTCTCAGTTTTATCACCCTGAAGACCTTTTTATGGATTGAGAAAAGGCAAAGGAATAGTTGTGAACCAATACAATTTCTCTTTTATGTATAATCATCATATTTATTATTTTTATATTTTTATATAATTTTTGGTAAGTTTCCTTGTTTTCATTTTTTGGCTGCACAACATGGCGTGTGGAGTCTTAGTTCCCCAACCAGGGATCAAACCCATGCCCCTTGCATTGGAAGCATGGAGTCTTAACCACTGAACTGCCAGGGAAGTCTCTTCATATTTATTTTTATTTATCATCATTATTACATTTCTGACTAATTTTTTAGGGTTTATAAGTTTATAGATTCTTAGAACAAATACTGTTTCTGACTTAAGTGCTGGAAAGATGTCTTGAGGCTTGATGAGTTAAAATTCTCCGAGCTCTTAGGATAAGGTCATTACATTCATGTAGGGTTAAGTCAGGGCAACTTTATTAAAGGAGAATCATGAGTATGTGAGGGGAAGGGACAAGTCCTTGGAGCAGCAATTAAAAACCAGGGCAGCTTACTAGACCTGGCTCTTTCAAGATTTTCTTAATCTTGAGTTTTAAAATGTTGACTGCAGACCCCTTTGTGACTAATCTGTATATAAACTCTCATAGATCCTTAATGTCTTACTTTTCTTTTTCTTGCCACGTTGAAGTCCTCATCTGGTCCAGCGGCAGAGATGATTTTTCACAAGCTTTCCCTGCCTGCAGAATATGACATTAAAGAGACCCTGAGACGGGTGAAAAGGTGAGAGTAGCCAGTTGCTCCAAATGGATTTGTTAGCCTCCTGATCTTCATTCCTTCACTCAAAAAATATTTATTGCATACCTGACACTGTTGTAGAGGCTGGAAGTATATTAGTGAACAAAGCAGATAAAAATCTGGCCTCTTGGAATTTGTATTCTAGGGAAGTTGAAAGAAGAACAGACAATAAGCAAACAGCTATGTCCAAAGGTGATAAGTGCTGTGTAGAAGAGTAAAGCAGAGATGAAGAGGAGGGAATGCTACAGAGAGACAGATGGTGATTGCAGTTTAGAACAGGAAAGTCAGGAAAAGTTCACTGAGAAGTGAGTCTTCAGCAAGCGAGTGTGGAGGGCATCCCTGTAAACATCTGGGGTGCAAGACGTCCAGTCAGAAGGAATGACAAGTGCCTAGATCCTGAGGTGGGGTGTGCCTAGCATGTCCTAGGCATTAATGAGAATCAGAATATAAACATGTTTCAATGGATCAACCCAAACAAGATGGAATTTAGCAGGAGGGACTAAGGGCAGAGGGATGGTTGATGAGGTTAGAGAAGTAGGAAGGGCCCATTTGTAAAGGGTCTTGCAGGCTATGATGGGGACATTTTAAGTCCCCCTGAGAGAAAGAGCAAAGAAAATTGATCAACCATTATTGACCATCTAACAAATAAAAGAGAAAATTGAAAAGACATGGAAAGGCTACAGATGGGGAATGGTTGCTGTTTAGAAGACAGAAGTAGTTGGCTTTGGCAAATTATAGACCCAAAGGCTGGCTTTTAAAGTAAACAGTAAGGGAGTCCCCTGGTGGTCTCATGGTTAGGATAAGGCACTTTCCCGGCCTGGGTTCAGTCCCTTTCCAGGCAACTGAGATCCCACAAGCAGCTTGGTGCGGCCAAATAATAATAATAATAATAATTGAAGTAAGGATCATGCAGTAAATATTTTAGATGTTGAGGGCCCTCTGGTCTTTGTTACAACAACTCAACTCTGCCTTTAAGGCACGAAAGCAATTGTGGTTATTTAGTCACTCAGTCCTGTCCGACTCTTTGTGACCCCATGGACTGTAGCCCACCAGGTTCCTCTGTCCATGGGTTATCCCAGGCAAGAATACTGGAGTGGGTTGCCATTTCCTTCTCCAGGGGATCTTCCTCCCCACCCAGGGATTTAACCCGAGTCTCTTGCATCTCCTGCATTGGCAGGCAGGTTCTTTACCATAGGCTTTCGTAAATGAATGAGTGTAGCTGTACGCAGTAAAACTTAATTTACAATTACAGATGATAACCTGGATATGGTCTGTAGGCTGTAGTTTGTTAACTTATGTATATAGGCCAATAATTTGTGAGGACTTGGATAAGAAAGAAAAACATCACCAAAAATAAGCTATGGCAGAATCATCTCATTTCTTTATTTAACAGGACTATCAGTATATTAGGATAAGTCAAACAGAGTTAAGATTATGGATCTGCACCTCACCAGGGCACTTAAGAAACTCTTTTCTTATTTTTCTGTGAACAAGGTGGAAAAACTGTCTTGGATTCAAGAGTATTTCTCTGCTCTGTGTCACAGAGGCTGACCTAAGCAAGCGGTATTTCCGAAGCTCCTGCATCAGCTGGTTTCCAGCTGGGTTAGGCAAAGGTAGGAAGGGGAAGGGGGGTATTTTCGCCTCCTTCCTCTTTGCCTTGGTTGGCAGCTCTAGCAGTGGCAGCTTTTCCCCCCTGGCTCCACTTTTCACTGCTTTGTGGGCTTACCAACCCCGCCCCCATGGGTACTCCAGGCTATGACTGACAATGGCTTCTTGTTGTCACTGCTCTTGCTTGCCTAACTATTCCCTGGTTGACATCTCAGATCTTCTATTGCCTGGGAAACGATTCCCTTGTATTAGATCCTCTTTGTTTTAAGTACCCAGGGTAGTTTCTGTTTTCCTGGCTGGACCCTGACTGATACAGGGGCTAATTTACAAGTATCACCCAAGAGGAAGATTTAGACCCCAGTATTACCAGACACTCTTCTCTGCTTTCACCATTTTAATCAATAACTCAGATGATGATGTAGTGGGTAGGCTAATCACACTTGCAAATGGCCTGGAGCTGGTTGGAAATGCTCCTTGGTAGATGGCAGAATCAGAATCTATAAGTATCTCAATGGGCCAAATCTAGCAAAAAGGAATATGTGAAGTCCTGCACCTGGGTCCAAAAATCAGATATGGAATGGGAGAACTGTGACAATAGCACCTGAGAGCTTCAGGGTTTTGGACTGACATCAACTGGGGCCAGAATTTACCAAAAAGATGAAAAAGCCACAGGGAGCACTAGTTGCATTAATACTTTAGTACAGAGAAAGAGAATGAAATGACTCTTCTCTACTGGCCAGACCATCTTGGGGTGTTACATTTAGCATTTCTGCTTTATTGACTATGCCTAAGCCTTTGACTGTGTGGATCACAATAAACTATGGAAAATTCTGAAACAGATGGGAATACCAGACCACCTGACCTGCCTCTTGAGAAATCTGTATGCAGGTCAGGAAGCAACAGTTAGAACTGGACATGGAACAACAGACTGGTTCCAAATAGGAAAAGGAGTATGTCAAGTCTGTATATTGTCACCGTGCTTATTTAACTTATATGCAGAGTACCTCATGAGAAATGCTGAACTGAAAGAAACACAAGCTGGAATCAAGATTGCTGGAGAAATATCAATAACCTCAGATATGCAGATGACACCACCCTTATGGCAGAAAGTGAAGAGGACCTAAAAAGCCTCTTGATGAAAGTGAAAGTGGAGAGTGAAAAAGTTGGCTTAAAGCTCAACATTCAGAAAACGAAGATCATGGCATCTGGTCCCATCACTTCATGGGAAATAGATGGGGGAAACAGTGGAAACAGTCAGACTTTATCTTTTGGGGCTCCAAAATCACTGCAGATGGTGACTGCAGCCATGAAATTAAAAGACGCTTACTCCTTGGAAGGAAAGTTATGACCAACCTAGACAGCATATTCTAAAGCAGAGACATTACTTTGCCAACAAAGGTCCGTTTAGTCAAGGCTATGGTTTTTCCAATGGTGATGTATGGATGTGAGAGTTGGACTGTGAAGAAAGCTGAGCGCCGAAGAATTGATGCTTTTGAACTGTGGTGTTGGAGAAGACTCTTGAGAGTCCCTTGGACTGCAAGGAGATCCAATCAGTCCATTCTGAGGGAGATCAACCCTGGGTGTTCTTTGGAAGGAATGATGCTAAAACTGAAACTCCAGTACTTTGGCCACCTCATGCGAAGAGTTGACTCATTGGAAAAGACTCTGATGCTGGGAGGGATTGGGGACAGGAGGAGAAGGGGACGACCGAGGATGAGATGGCTGGATGGCATCACCGACTCGATGGACATGAGTCTGAGTGAACTCCGGGAGTTGGTGATGGACAGGGAGGCCTGGCGTGCTGTGATTCATGGGGTCGCAAAGAGTCGGACACGAGTGAGCGACTGAGCTGAACTGAACTGAACAGCATTTAAAAATACTATGGATAAAGTGGCTTCAGACACAGGAAAATGATGGAATAGTAAAAGGAAGGGTAAGTTATTGAAAGAAACTGGAAAGAAGCAGTCAGAGCTATAGTTGGGAATCATTTCCGGGTCTAAAAGGATACCAAGCCAACAGTGGTTTTATAGAACGATACATTCACTGGTACCTCTATTTTTTGGAATGGGCAGAGGGTGAAAATTTACAGTAGGTAGATGCAGAGAAGTTTTCCTTATGTCTGTCCACAGATTTGCTTACTCTTGCGCATGTCCCTAGGCAGTCATTGACATGAGAGCTCGGTTTTGCACATAATCAGTGGCTCAGAAATCAGTTATTCTAAGAACCAGTTCCTTTTGTGACCCTGGATAACTCATTCTTTAATTGTCTCTATTTCCTCACCAAAAAAAAAAAAAAAACGCAAAACCACCTGCCAGGGAGATTCTGCTGTACGCTTAGCATTTATCGGCCTTCCACAGCTAAGCAAAACTTTTTTTTTCCTTTTCCTGCTTCTTGTTCTTTATGTACTTTGCAAAAATCAGAAGCACCAATATCCTGGGGTCTTTATGCATTTGCAATGAAAAGAAAGGAAAAAGACTATAACTAGGACAAAATAAAGAATATTTTTTATTGTTGATATTCCACGTTGGAGTTAGCACCCAGCCTCATTAGAAAGACTGTCGCTGTTGTTAGGTTGCCATACTTCTATTGTATGTTTTCTTCTTTTCTTAGGTGGTAAGACTTTTTTGTAAGCTTGAATATTTAGCCTGCATTGTGTTCTAATAGAAATTTCATGTAATTCTGAACACCAAGCTGTTTTTCCTTTGCACTCTGATTCTTAGCTGTGGGATGCCTTTGGTCTGGCATGTTTACCTAGTGACCACTTCCTTCTCTTGATTCTTTGAGGAAAATAAAAATAAAAAATTGACTGACACCTTTTCTACACATATAGAATCGACCTGCCGAACTTAGTTAGGAATTACTATTTCCTGATGTTTCCTAATAACCCTGAACTCATTAGCACTTACACTGGATATCTTGGTGTGTTTATTATGGGTAGGCTAAAAGAAAAACAATTTAATAATGTTTAACCTAGTATTTTGTGCCATTTTGATGGATTTAGGAAAAACTGTGAGTGTCGCTGCTCTAATGGGTACTATGAATTACTATGAAAAGATTTTCTCCATGATATAGTTGCCATGCTTGAGAAATTCTAACATAATCAATGTAATTCTGCAGTAAGAACACTAGGTTTATACAGCATATGCCATTGTTCACTTTAAACATTTTATAACTGGAAGAGATCTTAGTGATTATGCAATTTCTGTTACAGATAAGGAAACTGAGATGCAGAGAGATAAAGTGAGTCTTCTAAGTCTGCTGGTGAGCAGTTCCCTTCTAATTGGCCAGCACCCTTTCTCCTATACCAGCTCAAGGAAGTTCTTCTAGTCCCCCTCCCATGATCTCATGTGTAAACATAATATGCAGATCGATGTTATCTAGACTATTGTGGTGATCATTTTGCAGTATGTACAAATATCAAGTCATTGTGTTGTACACCTGAAACTATCATAATGTGATATGTCAATTGTACCTCAAAAATTTTTTTAAATGCAGATCAGAAATAGTGTTATAACACTGAAGAATTATGCTTCTATCAGTTTAAACTTGGAACTTGTCTATAATCCTAATCTTGTGAGCAGAAAATGCATGTAGATTTGTAAACATCACGTATTTCTTTTGCACAAAGGTGCCCTTGATTGTAAATTGCATAGTTATGAAATTTTATATATACTGAAAGAACTCTTTCAGACTTATTTAGATACTGATCTAAGATGCCTTGCTCTTGTGTTTAAATAGAAAGAAGATATAAACAAGACCAGTGATATTTCTAGCAGTTCCTTCTTTGCAGTGTTCGATTCTTCTGAATCATTTTTGGGCTTGTAGTTATTGCCATACAAGTTTTTTCACCCAGTGTTCTTTATGCCACCAGGAATAGCAGTGATGTGGTATTTCTGGGAAAAGTGCTCTGTTAGAGTCTTGGGACATTTTTCCCAAGCCACAGACATCCTTTCTGCAAATATTGATGGGCATATACAGGTAAAGACAACTGTGTCTCTACTGCCACCTGGTAACAGCAGGTGTTAAAATGCTCAAAAAACTAAAGAAAAAACAAAAGAAAAGAAAGGAGAAAGAAGGAAGAAAGGGAAAACATAAGGAAGTCTTAGAAGCGGTGTCATATGGCATGCCATTTGACATCTGTTCCTAGCAATCCTTCTCTGTTCATTGTATGATTATATACGTGTGTGTGTGTGTGTGTGTGTGTGTGTGTGTGTGTTACTAACATCTCCAAAGAATTCTGACTAATGCATGGGGCATCCCAAAGCATATCCAAAGAATATTCTATAGGTTTAAACATATACAGGACAGTAAAAAGAAAAAAAATGGCTTGCATTGTCAGATAATTTTCTTCACCAGCATGGACTAAAAGGAATATTGAGGAAACAGAAAAGGAATGATCCAAGACACATGACAAAGTTTATTAAATAAAGTTGGAGTTTTGAAATTTAGTCTGTAAAGTATATTCAGAAACTAATACCATGTTTTCCAGTGGAACCAATCCCTAGCTCCTTCTGCAGATGCTGCCAATAATGTGAGTCAGTAATGCTCTCTGTGCCGTGGAGCATGGACAAAGTGCCCAGTCTACGCCCCCATAGGTACTGCCACTTGCTGGGACAACACACCTCTGAAACCTATTTGTCAAGCTGGCTGACACAGGAAGGAAGCAACTAAATAATGCAAGTTTGCTTTCTATTTCCCACTCCAGTCACAGCACGTGACGTAGGAGGAAAGGTTAGAATGTAGTTTGTCACTTGCCTTTCACAGAAACTGCCACGGTTGCTTGGGTAGGTGTGTCTTTAAGGAAAGCTCAGGAGTTTGATTGATGGAAATGTGTATGTGTGTGTGTGTGTGTGTGCGTGTGTGTGTGTATTTACCCATCAGCTAGGGTAACTACACAATTTATCCTTCAAAATGAGACATTTTTTAAACTGAAAGGGATACTAGTAATTAACACTCAGGAACAAGTGCAATCACATCTATTAATAGTATAACTTGGATAGTGATTTTTATTCAACCTGCTAACTTCCCCAATGGCGCCAGTGATAAAGAACACTCCAGCCAATTCAGGAAGTGCAAGAGACATGGGTTCAATTCCTGGGTTGGGAAGATCCTCCCCTGGAGAAGGAAATGGCAACCCACTCCAGTATTTTTGCCTGGAGAATCCCATGGACAGCAGAGCCTGGCGGACTACAGTCCATGGGGTTGCAAAGAGTTGGACACGACTGAAGTGACTTAACAGGCACACGATAGTGCTTTTTTATTCAACTTGTTAGTCAAACTTGCTGTCACCTACTAAACTGACCCCCATAAGGCCAAGGTTCAGCTCTTCTTCATACTCCTGGGCAGTAGAGTGACGCAGGTGCTCAGTGACTGTTCAGAGTATCGCAGAAAACAGCGTAACCAAGGAGATGGTTGTGAGTAACACACAAGAAAACGATGGCCCTTTTCACTTTTTCACATGGTGTGTGGCCACCTATGCTTCCTGAGCAGACCTCTCAGAAGACTAGGCAGATACACAGTCAAACTCCAGAGCAGAAGAGACCTGACAAGTCATCTGACACAAGTGTGCACAGTCGTCACTGTCCTGCTGGTTGCTGGGCAGACTTGGGGGCACGACTTACATGAGAGTTAGACAGGGTCACCTCTATCAGAGGCAGGTGAGATAGAGCAAGAAGTGCTCTGGGGCTTCCTCAGGGACCCACACCCAGATCCCGGTGTGTGTGTGTGTGAGGGGAAAGGTTGTCCGACACCTCGGTGTTACTAGTTGGCATAGGGAAGTGTCCAGGTGTTCAAGCAAGTTGCTGCCTCCCCTCCTCCCCCTCCCTTGAGATGTCCTTCTTTATGGAAGGAAAGCAGCATCGCAGAATCACGTGCCCCAGACATCACAGCCGCCGCACAAGGAGGGATGAGAAGCATAGCAGACCCATTCCCATTACATCTCTGTCACGGAGGGACTCCGGCCTTGGAGGAACCCCCTCTTCCTGTCCCTCCCTCCTCTTCCCTCCTTTCTTAAAAGTTCCTCACCTCAGTCCATGGGCCTCTGAGTCCCTAGCAAGATTGTTGTTTAGTCACTAACTCATGTCTGACTCTTTGCGACACCATGGACTATAGCCTGTCCTCTGTCCATGGAATTTCCCAGGCAAGACTACTGTACTGGAGTGGGTTGCCATTTCTTCCTCCAGGGGATCTTCCCAACCCAGGGATCGAACCTGGATCTCCTGCATTGCAGGTGGATTCTTTACCATGGAGCTACCTGGAAGCTCAAGAACACTGGAGTGGGCTGCAATTTCCTTCCCATTTTAGCAAGATTCACTTATTTTTACATTGTTTCCTCTTGTCTCCTTTCTCTTTCCGTCCCTAAGGAGGTGGAAAGCTGAGGTGGAAGGGGACAGGAGCAGAAAATGTGGTGGAAGTTTGGGGAGGACACCCCCCTACTGAACGCTGCTGCTGCTGGAGCAATGATGGGGGTGGGGTTGAAAGGAAGAGTCGACCAATGTGTTCACACTAACACCCCGGGTGCCTCATTCTTGGCAGGGTTTCCTGAGCTACAGTGTGGTGGGGAGTATTTCCGATCCCAGAAAGAGAACTCGTGAGAGGTGGATGAGACACTGGACTCTGGGCCAGCAGGGGGCCAGATGGGAGCCCCTCCAACTGAACAGTGTTGGCAGAGGAACTCCAAGGGGCTGGAGAAGGGAGGGTGGGCACAGAAGTCATGAGACCGAAATTTCAGAGTCAGTGAAAATGGAATTGAGACACTGCTAAGAGGCAGAGTTGAGGGGAGAGATCTGGGTCTTGACCCCTGGCTCTTGGGTTATTTACCTCTGCAGGCCAGGAGGGTGGTTTAGCTAGTCTCTAGGCCAGCACTGAACAGATAGCACTGAGAGGGATGGGAGTGGGATGAAGGAAGCACAGTTTAGAGGTAGGTGATATTCTTGCTTAAAGCCTTCACCTCCACGTTTGGAGACCCCCTTGATCAACTATCTAGGTATCTTTTTTTTTTTTTTAATTGTAGCTCAGTCAGGTCTGACTCTTTGCAACCACATGGACTGTAGCCTGTCAGGATCCTCTATCCATGGAATTCTCCAGGCAGAAATGCTGGAGCAGGTTGCCATTCCCTTCTCCAGGTTCTTCCCAACCCAGGGACTGAACCCCAGTCTCCTGCATTGCAGGAAGCTTCTTTTACTGTCCGAGCTGTATAATTACCATAGGCAACAAATGCTCCCAAGTCCTACCTAGGCCTGCCCGTCTATGAGGGGATCTTGCTCCAAGCTCTCAGGCCCACTTCTCCTTACTCCCCTTCTTTCAGTCCATGTCATATACTGGTGGCAAAAGTGTATCCAAATTAATTAATTTATTGTTCAATGTTTTTTAACTTGTTAACATCTACCCCTCAAAATGTTATTATCTGAAACATAAAGACACTTGATACTGATCAACCATATGTGTATTGGAGGCCAGTTGATGTGGGTTCAAACTCAAATGCTTGCTGCATGGCCCTGGACACATTATCTAACTTCCCAGATTCTGCATCTGTACACCTGGGAAACATGTCTATTTCACTCAGGATTGCATATAAATTGCTTAGCCAATATCTGGGTGCCAAGTAGATGCTAAGTAATTAGCCTTCCCTTTACTCTTTTCAAATTCCTCAAAATCATAGATCACTTTTCCCCGTTTAGTGATTAGAAGATAGTTTTCATTTGATTAGAGTCTACTAAACGAAACGAGGTCAAGTAATCTTAAAGATCAGATTAATTTTAAAAATTACTTTATTGTCAATAAGTTATTGACAAAAAGTTTGAACTTATTGCTTCAAATTACATTATTTTGATTATTTGGAGTAAAACAACAACTAACATTTAAACTTTCACTTATAGAGTGAAAAATGAAATGTTTTTTCTGTTTCTAGTCATTTTTTTAAATAATAAAAACAGTAATTAACTATGCCTCATCATTACAAAAGGGCCATCTGACTGCTCTGTAGCAGAAGCAACCAAGAAAATAAGGGCAGAGTGGATTTTTATGACAATGTTCTTTAGAGAAAGGAAGAAGATCATAAATAGTTATGATTCACAGTTTAGACATTTAGAAAATTAAAGAAAGGAATAAAAAGAGAATTGGATAAAGGTAGTCAAAAAGTTATAATATAAATAAGTACTAGGAATATAGTTACAACATGCAGACTGTAATTGCACTGCCGTATGGTATATTTGAAAGTTGTTCAGAAAGTAAATCCTAAGAGTTCTCATCACAAGGGAAAAAAGCTTTTCTGAGGGGTAACTACATTAGATGATGGATGTTAACTAAACTTATTGTGTTAATCATTTCACAATATTTGTAAGTAAATTAAAAAAAAAAACTTAGTGTTATATGTTAACTATATCTCAATAAAACTGGGAAAAAAGGAAATTTAAAGTTATTTATTCATACATGGAAAATCAAAGTTCTTCAGCCATGTGATAACAAACTTAGGTCTATGAGATCTGAACCTATAGGCCCAGAGCATCTTTCTTGTAGAGTTTGGCAGAACTTGATTTGTTGGTACTCTTTCTATAAACAGTCCATATCAATGCGGTATATGAATTCACTATAGTAATAAGTATACTGAAAGTATTAGCCGCTCAGTTGTGTCCAGCTCTTTGTGACCCTATGGACTGTAGCCTGCAAGGCTCCTCTCTCCATGGGGTTCTCCAGGCAAGAATACTGGAGTGGGTAGCCATTTCCTTCTCCAGGGGATCTTCCCGACCCAGGGATCGAACCTGGATCTCCCACACTGCAGGCAGATTCTTTACCATCTGAGCCTAATAAAATCAGGGGTAAATAACCATTCCCCTAGAGAATTGGTCACTGTTTTTGTTTTTGTTGTTGTTTTGTTTGATTGGTTGGTTCACATCTGAGAGTTGAGAGGATACAAGAAAAGAAACTATGTGGAAAAGGTTCTAGAGGGTTTGAGGGAGAAGCCTTTCTCCTTGTCTTTCTGCTGCAGCCCTCCCCACATGGGGAGCAGAGAAAAGCCAATTCAGTGACAAGGAAAGGTTTAATGAACTTCTCAGAATACCCCACCACTGCCTGAATTAACCAAATGTGCACCAAGCTGATAATAGAAAAACTACCGGGTTCGACTTGGAGAGGCCTTGGTTCTTGGCCCCCCGAGTGTAAAACAGTTCCTTTCCCCCACAACACAATTTCTTTCCTGAGAATGTTTTCAGTGGGAGATAATGCGGAGAAGGTGCACAATACCACGGGCTATCAAAGAAGCGAAGCTGGGGTCTCTTCTAGTGGGTGGTAGGTAAGAATTACTAATCCAATCTGCTTGAGTTAACTCAAAACAAGGATTAGTGTAAAGTTCCAGAATATGTTAATCTTCCTTTATAGAAGTAAACTTCAGGCTGCCACCAACCCCCTGGTTTATAGTTCCTGGGAACAATGAGCCAATTAAACTTGAGAGGGAAAAAGGATCTTGCCCAAGTTTACTGATTGTTACCTAATACTTCGAGTCGCTTTGATTCTTGATTATTTGGCTTTGTGTCTCAGACACAGGAAATAAAACATCATTTATTATTCATTAGAATGTCCCTAAGTACAGTATACCTCCTAATTAAACACATACTATTGTGAGCTGGTATTTTTCATCTCCTGCCTTATTAAAGAGGCAGTTTAAAATGGCTTTTGTATATAGCTGATATTGCTTTGCCAAATACGTCCGTCAATATTAATATACTTTTTTTTGAAAACATATTTAGAGCTTACATGCTTAGTGAGTGGAACAAATTGTAAGTTATTTGGATTCAGACCCACTTGGTAGAGATTTTCAAATAGACTCTTATTTTCAGATTAAAAACATCATATGAAAGACTAGAAAATTATCACCCCTTCTCCCTAACACTCTGACACTGTTCTGTGGGGGGATTTTTTCCATCTAAACTAAAATTGTTGACACTAAATTAATTTTTAAAAGGGTTTGGTACCCAAAGACATTTTGAAAATACTTTTATTTGTTTGTTTTCTGTAAGTAATGATTGGCTTATTTTATTGAAATATAGGATAGGGAATAGATGTTGTAAAATATCAATTACTTTGATCATTAGCAGTCAGATAGTTGTCGAGAAAATATTCCAATAACTAAGTAATGACAACCAATACTTGCTAGACACTTGCTAGGTTCAAAGCACTTTACATGTGTTTCCTCTTACATGATTCATATTAATCTTCTAGTTTAAAATTACTTTGAAGTTTGAACTGTATGTACTCACATAATTTCTCAAGTGATCTTCAGTTAGAAAATGTGTTAATATATTTTTATAATAAGTTTTTTAAAAAGCTGAAAACTAATTTCTTAACTAATGAAATTTGCAAGCAGGCAATTTTAGAATTCTATACCTTTCAAAAGATATTTTCATTAGGAATCAAATTTTAGGTGTCTGAATCATTTAAAACTCATTGTATTTAAACTGATTTATATTATTCAGGTTAAATAATGGCTTGATATCCTTACTTGAATTTTATCTTCTACAACCAGCTTTCTTGTTTTATTTAATTTTCAGCATCAGAAATTTAGAGAGAGAAAACTCAAAAAAAAAAATCCCTTAAGTTTAAAAATCTCAATTCTCTTTTCTCATCAGTGCCCATGTGTGAACTCCCCACATGTCAACAGCAGCAAAGTCTCCCACGACTAGGCTGACGTGAATCTGTGTAAAGAACTTGGGCTTTGTGGTTAAGACAGCCTAGTAACATTCTCAAAGAACTAGAAACTGTTTACCTTTCAAGTACATGAAAACTTGTGTGTTTTTTTTTAATTTTTGGATTTTATTTGTAGTATCAATATGCAAATTTATTTATTATAAATTGAATCTCATTGAAATGAAAATGAAAAAGGCAATACTATTTCTTTAATATGGTTCACTAACCCTGTTCACACCGAGTTACTGACGCTCAGTAGGAGTTTGCCAACAGCAGTTCTACTCAACCCTTCATGATTATGGAGGATTTAATCATAATTGAAAATGTAAAAAGAAAAAAAAGAACAAAATATAATCCAAAAATCAATTTTGCATAGAATTTAATAACAGATAAAAGCTTAAAATTCTATAACTAACAAATGAAAAATGTCAGTGCTGGGAAATAAGGCTCTCTCAGCATCAGTCCTACACCTGTGTAGATGCTTCCCGACCTGGCTTCTTTCATACACTTCACGACAAAGGAATTGGTCTCACACTGAGGCATGGCAAATACATTATGAAATAAAGGCAGGCATTATAAACAATACAAACCATGAGAGATAGAGGCAAAAACAGGGCTGCAAAGAAACAGTTTCTTCCTCGCTCACATTAAAGCAGAGATTCTTTGCATCTGTGGCCTCTAGTTTTTAGATTCCTCATCTTGCGCCTGCTGTGAAATGTATGGGGAATAGCCGTCAGTGGTTGCCCACAAAGTTATAATAGCTTGGTAACGGTTTATCTCTCGGATGGTTCTTCTGTATCTGCCATCACACCAACAGAAAAATCTCAGGAGAGGGTAAGTGAGGTTTCCTTGTTTAGCTTGAATGCCCTTAGGAGGGGCTCATGAGTGTGGGCCTGCTCTCTGTTTTATGCATTATGTAAAACGTCTTGATTCATCACAGTAAAACGTTAGCATTTATTATTTGAAGTATGGTGTGTGTTTCTATTTTTTTGATGCAATAATCCATTATCTGAGAAAGTTGATGGTTTGGTTGTTTTTAAAAAGTGGACAGTGATAAAATATGGAGGTTTATGAAATGGTGTCACTTAACTCAGATAAAAAGGTCCCTGCTAATGTTTAAAAGGAAGGATTTCTAAGCTGCAGGTGTGTCCTGCGTATGGAGCCCAGTTTTCCCATTAGGACTTCATCAGGATTTTGTTGGGAATGAAGAACGTGATGGTTCCCCAGCCAGGCCCCCTCACTGGGTTCTACTGCAAATAAATAACAGCCCCCTCCCCAGTGTCGCGGCTGTCCCCAGGGGAAGGGCCAGGGCCCACGTGCCTGGGCAGCTGGACCGTCACCCGGAGTCATACCAGTAATAATGAAACTGCGCTATGGGGCTGCACCGAGGGGAGCAGCAGATCATTTGCTTGAAAAGGTGACTTTTTAATTTAAACAAAAGCCTTGAAAAAGTAAAAGTGGGTCTTAAAGGCAGTTTAATCAGTCAGGCAAGAGATGTCTCATGAAGCTGCCAGACAGGCCTGCGGTCAGGCTGTCTCCTTAGCCATCATGTTTATAGCTCCAGGAGTGAGACTAGCTCCGTATCTGAAGACACAAACTTGGTCAAAATTCCTTGTGTCTGGGATGGCTGTAAATTTTAAGAATTTGACAGATTATTTTATTGCCGTGATGACGGTTTGGAAAACTTGACATGTAAGACTTTAGCTCCTTGATATCTCCCTTCTTTCCACTGGACCTAGAGAGCATTGTATCAATGCAATTGATACATATATACAATCAATATACATCTCTCTATATACTGATATATATTCAATCAATATATATCAATGCAGTTATAGACATTTTAAAATTATGTTTCTATAATAAAAAGAGAAAATATGTGTATATATCTATATAAATATATCTATGTCTATCAAAACATTGCTAAATGGATTTTTACATTTTCTTCATATGTTATTTCATCCAATACTTTCAAGGAAAAATTGTCATTTTGGCCTGTTCTTCAGCTAAAAGTTCTTTCCAAAGATGTTTTGATTGAGGAAAACTGTCTTATATGTCATTGTGACCATATCATGTCACAGTTATTAATTAGTTTGTCTATAATTTGAATTTCCATTACATTGTACCTTTTGCTACCAGGGAAGGTTTGGGTGTGAGTTTTGAAAAAGCCTTCCTCTGTTGGTCGTATTTGCTAAATACTAGGGAATTTCAGTGGGAGAAGGAAATGGCAGCCCACTCCAGTACTCTTGCCTGGAAAATCCCATGGGCGGAGGAGCCTGGTGGGCTGCAGTCCATGGGGTCGCAAAGAGTCGGACACGACTGAGCGACTTCACTTTCACTTTTCACTTTCATGCATTGGAGAAGGCAATGGCAACCCACTCCAGTGTTCTTGCCTGGAGAATCCCTGGGACGGGGGAGCCTGGTGGGCTGCCATCTATGGGGTCGCACAGAGTCGGACACTACTGAAGCGACTTAGAGTCAGGGAATTTCAGTAAGTCAGCCTTCTGCTGCACTGGTATTCTTTGCATTGTTAAATCTTCTATTTTGAAATAAATCTTCACTGAGTGTTTAGTTGAAGACATGCAACATAACCTTTTTGTTATTGGTTTTCACCAATCTTATTAAAAAAGATAATTACAGGAAAGGGAATTCTCACCCTGGGGAAAAAAATAATGGTTGTGAGGTGTTTTTTTAATTTTTAATTCGTTGTATTTATTTGCTGAAAACGGCATGCAGTTGTGCATAAACACTAATATTATCCACTTTGTTTCCTGTTAATAATCTAGGGAAGCCTCAGACTAATCTCTCACTGATTTCATGCCGAAAGCACAAATGTATTGCTTTTGTTTTACTATGGGTTTCATTCCATTGGTTGGAAGCCTAGTAAGTCAATATTTATCACATTTATAAATTTTGAATCACTAAGGGAAACATCATATACGGGAAAAGCTTGAGCATCATTTTTTCTTGACTGTTTTAAAGTGTGGTCTCTCTGATGTTAATTTATTTATTTTGAGCTAAAATAATGCCATTTGCATGATTTTTCATTAAGAAAACTTTCTTTAAAAAACTATGTGTTTTTCAAAGTTGTTCCTTTGCCCCCAACCTCTCTATAATTGCCTTGTCATTATTATCATTTTCCTTTCACTGTTGCTTTTTATGGAAGCCCCAGGAAAGAGTTCCTAAAAATTAAATTTCATGCTTGCATGTGTTTCTGTGATCTGCAGCGTGTATGATCTCTGAGTGGAAAACTTCTCTAAAAATAAATGGATTACCCTTTTTACTACACTGTCTGATGTCTCTTCAACAGATAGCACTGCTTCCTGTGATCTCTAACCCACCACAATTGAAATGACAAGCGTTGAAATGGGAGCCTCACGGTGGCGCCCTCTACCTTTGCCGGCCACTTGTGCAGAAGGGAGCCAGAGGTTCATGCTGCAGAGCGCCGGTTCTCAAACTTGAATGAGGACCGGACCCCTTTTAAATGCGGAAAAGCATCTTCATGCACTCCACAATGTATCAGTGGAGTCCACTTTGGAAAACACCGGCTTAAAAGTAAGAATCTTGTTCTACATCAATGCGTTTCAATTGAGAATTTTAACTGCAAAGTAAAGTTCTGTCTTGGTGACTGCTAAAAAGTTAATTTTTTACATCTTTCCTGTTATTTAAATAAAACAATGAAAATATTTTCAACATTTTGAAAAGTAAAAGTCTCAGAACCCTGAGAACATGTCCATGGACCACTATTTGAAAACCTTTTCCTTTTGCAAGGACTTGCATCACTTGCTGGCAGAAGGGCATTTGACCTTTCATAAACTGCTCTGTAAATATCATCCACTGCTTAGTTTGTGAAAGACTAATGTGTTTCCACTAACAAAACTGTCTTTCCAGGGTTGCTGCTTCCTAGAATATTGCTTGTTTTCCTATTGCACTTTCTATTGCTGGTGTGTGTGTGTGTGTTTTTAAGGCAACTAAATCTGTCTAAGGGATTGCTGTTTGAGGCAATCCAAGGAATTTTAATCACGAACCAATGAGGAAGTAAAAGTCTCTAATGGGAAAAACAATGTAATACAGTAGCAGACCTCAAAAATACTGACCAAGTACCTTTTCTAATATTTGATACTTTAACAAGAGAATAAACTGTATTTGTTTATAAAAATGTTTTCAAGCAAATGTTAAAAATAAGTATTTCTTATGTGATAACAGTTCCTATATTAAGTAACATTGACAAGTAATAGTTGGCTTTTCTCTCCTCATGGCAATCAAGAAGTTAGACTTTCTTACGACTAAATGATGTGTCGCTGAAGGATCCGTTCTCTCAAAGAGGTTAAGTTATTCACTACAAGGGGATGGTGAGGAGATGAAGACTAGAACTTTGGCTTCCCCGTAACCTAACTCATCCGCTTTTGTTTGTAGTAGAGGAAGGAGACAAACCAACTAACAGACCTACTAATGAATGAGCTGTGAATCACAGTCTTAGGGCCATACTGCTCAAAGGTACGAGGAGCTCCTTGGGTCCTTTACAGCTCTTGGAATGCTACGGTAATAAGCTCACAGCCACAGGTGTGGCTAGCACTGTTGTCTATCTCTGAGCCAACTCACCCACCTCAAAAACAAATACTGACGGTGACTCATATGTCACTGTGGGAACGTACCATGAAACCAACAAAAAGAAAAGTAGTAAACATGTCATATGATAAGCACATGCTATGATGCATAGCTTCAGCTTTTCAATAGCTGGGTTTTATGACAGTAACCACAACATGAATGGCTTTGGGAAAGAGAACAAATAAGGTCAACATGGAGACTGAAAGAATCCATCAGTCAAATGGTCTTCTTCTCAAAGCATAGCTATCTGTGTGGGGCTCGAGTGAAGAACTTGGCACCAGAAGACTGCTCATCCTAGTAGCTTCAAAGATAAAAATCAAACTATTAAGTCTGGATTGAAACTCATGTTGATTGGTCAATGAAGTTTTGTAAGTGAATTCTTTGTTATGAAACTTAGGAAAGATATTTTAATTAACCTGGTATTTAATCAGGCTGTATGTTATAGATGATCCCAAGTAATCTGTCATAAAAGCCTAAAAATTAGGAGCCTCATTTCCTAAAGAGGTTCAATATGCCCCTTGTGAAGGAATAAGTACTGATTCTTTTATGCAGTTATTTGCTGGGCTTAAAATACTACATCAAAAATATTTTAAAGTTTTTATATGAAATTAAAATTATCTCCTCAGTGTACCATTGTGTTATTCTTTGTTTTACATATTCAGCAATTCTCAAAAAAAAAAAAAAATTAACCCCTTAGTCATTTCTTTCAGTTTAAAAGTATAATGCCATTGGGCTAGTATAATTTTATTAAACAAGAATGTTGTAGGTGAGGATAGGTATTTTGTCTTGTCTTCTCATGTATCCTCAGCAGCACCTGACATATAGGAGCTCAATAAATAGCTGTTGAATGAATGAGTGAATTCTGTGCTAAGCTGATAAAAGATTATATTTTAGTTATATAATAATGTGAAGACTATAATTATGGTTGTCACAATAAAAACAGAACTTGCCTTTTGATGTTTATATCCCCCTAAGTATGAACAGGGAGTTCCTAGCCCATCTTTTTAAAATATTTATTTATCTATTTAGCTTGTGTCGGGTCTTAGTT
Organism: Budorcas taxicolor; assembly: GCF_023091745.1. Taxonomy (NCBI): domain Eukaryota; kingdom Metazoa; phylum Chordata; class Mammalia; order Artiodactyla; family Bovidae; genus Budorcas; species Budorcas taxicolor. The sequence goes on along the minus strand of NC_068919.1, from coordinate 67,668,782 downwards.
GCAGAGCCTGGTGGCATGCAGGTTTCTCTAGTTGAGGAGCACAGGCTCCAGAATGTGTGCGCTCTGTAGCTGAGGCATGGCACACAGGCTTAGTTGCCCCATAGTGTGTGGAATCATCCCAGACTAGGGATCAAACCAACGTCCCCTGCCTTGCAAGGCAGATTCTTAACCACTGGACCACCAGGAAAGTCCCCCAGCCTTTTAATGTTGTTGCATCTAACAAAAAAAAGTGATTCTTCTCCTGCCTTGGATAACTTTCTGCTTTCAAAAACGATCTTATTCAAATGAATGCTCATCAGGGAAATGTCTGTTTTTAAGTAATTCTTAAGGAATTCCTTTAGTTTTTATGATTGCTGCTCTGATCCTTTCCATAATATGTATGTTTGCATGTGAAATTGGGAGGATAGTTCTACTTACGATCTACAGGAGCAAAGTGCAGTATATACTTGATGTGGAAGAGCTCCAGCTTGTATGTAATGTGCTATCTACATAACATTAGTCTGTAGGTACATGTGGAAGTGAGCTGGCAAAAATTAAAAGCTCTACAAATGTCTAGGGAAGAATCATCTTAATTCTTTCAGAAATTCACTCTATGAAATCTTAGCACTCAAATATTTCCAATTGTTCATTTTTCTGTCAAGTAGAAAAGCACATATACTAGGGGCAAAAGAATTATTGTCAGTGCTTAAAATTTTTGACAGTGCAGTCCAGGTAGAGGAGAGACATTTCATCAACAAGTATTTTTAAGCGTATACTGTGCCACGATCTGTATAAGGTACTTTAGAAATTCAAAACAGAGGGAAATTAAAAGATCTGCCTGAAGACACCTGTAGTAATTGAATTCAATTCTCCTGTAGGAGAATTGAAGCACACGTGCATATGTATGTGTGTGTGTACACACAGACACACACAAATTACTAAGAGAATAATTAAAAACAACACACGAATAATAATAATTGCAAGATGGCAAGATTAAAAGCTTATATAGAAATCCACGAGTACAAAGTGCTTTCTGAGAGTGGAATTCGTCAGGAAAAGCCCTCTGAAGTAGTGGGATTTGAAGAGCTCTTGATAAATGCGATATTTTATGTTGCTTTTTATTCAACAAATGTTTGTGAGGTAAGTGCCTCTGTGGGCTGGGTCCTCAGTCTATGAACATCTAGGATGATAGGATGAATGAGACAAGGTCATAGTCCCAAGTTTTAATGTTCATTTTGACCCTAACCTTTTCTGTGTTCTGTATCATATTAGAATTTTCACTGGACAATTTCTAGATCTAGGGACAGATGTTGACTTTCCTGTCACTGCGTAAGCAGGGAGAATTAAAAGAGAATAACAAAGTCTATTATCTAAGATTTATCATTAGGGCTAATGTAGAATAGACAGCCCAAATTCTGTGCCAACAAGGAGCACGGTGAACATCTCAAGCTCACATGGACTTTTCAGACTCGTCCAGCAGTTTGGCCTATTCTGTCAAAAAAGTATTTGGATCAGCTGCTTGCCATTTTGCTTACAAAAGAGTTCCTACATCTCCAGCCCAGACCTTCAACTCAAAGTGTCCAAAACTGTATTCATCACTTCTCCCCAGAGTGACCCTCTCTTCACTCACCACGTGCACCTTCTATGTTCAGTGAGTGCGACCCCTCCTACCTGGCCATCCATGACCAAAGTCTGGGGATCACCCTCCATTCTTTCCACACTCAGTCAGTCCTGTCCTTTCTAGTGCCTTAATGTCCCAGGAACATTTGCCCTTATTCCCACCCCTATTTACCTTCTCTCAGGCCCTTGTCTGTTTTCATCTGGATTTTAACATGCCATCTTAGCTAATACTCAAACAGTCCCATTTTCCAGAAGAAAAAACGGAAGCTTAGTTAGATTAAGTCACTGGTACTTGTGGTGACAATTGTTGGTACCAGGATTTGAACCACACATTATGCTTTGCTACACAAAATGAATTCTAGTCTCTGAAAATGTGGTCCAGAGATCTGCAACATCGCATTAGTGGGGGCCTTGCTAGAAATACCGAATCTCAAATCTCAGGGCCAGAGATGCTGATCAGAATCTGCATGTAACTAACACAATGCTCGGGTGATCCACGAAAGCTCTGCTTTTGAAGCCCTGAGGAAGGCCAGCTGCTGAGCATGGTGTGCAGATCACTAACCCCGAGGCTTACCTTCAAGTCCCTGTTCTTTAATTCCCTCTCAGATGGATGTATCTGTAGTTTGAGGTGAGAATTTTTCCCTTAAGACAGGAGCGCTTCTAACCAATAGCAATGCATCTGGCACAGCTCAAGAAGTCTTTGGGGACACATGGAAAGAGAAGTGGGGACCTGGCATCACAGCTGTGACTATCCGCTCGCTCTAGGATGCCAGCTCCATGCCTGGGCACAGTCTCTACCTATCGAACAGGAGAAGCTATGCGTCAAGAAGTTTCTGAGAGGCTCACTGATGTGGAGGGAAAACACCGTCCCTCCCATCTTTTTTGTGCTGCCTGGTGCCTGAGCCACACTCATTTATAGTCATGAAAATCAGAGGTGGAGAACAGCGAAGGCTCCGGTGCGTAGATGTGATCACAAGACCCAAGAATTCCTAGCTCTTATGCTCTGGCTCTAGCAACGGGACCACACACGTGAAATCATCTTTTGTAGTGATTATTGAGTCCGCCTTTACAAAAACCTTGCCCTGGGAACCCTTGTCTCCATTTCTGAGGCCGTGCACGTGGAGGAAATCATGAATGCCACCTCGTCTGCTCGTGGATGGGAGATTTGCCTTCTGTATTTGCACTGACATCTATAGCCTGAGTTACTCTTCTTTGATGCCTCGGAACTATATCCAAAGACAGCGATTGTCTTACTGCTTATGTAAGAAAATCCTTATTTTGGCTTTGAAATCAACACAGAAGTGCTAAATAGCAATATTGACGAGTCTGGGGAGAGAACCAGAAGTCTGGAGAAAATGTGAATGAGTTTCTTTCTTTTTTTTTTTAAAAGGCAGACTTAGTGGAAATTTATAGCACTGAATCCAATCCCATTAAAACGGGTTGTTAAAAAAATAAAGTTTCCATGCTGCTAAGCTGCTTTTATGTGGCAGTGGCATCTCGGCAGGCGGCGTATATGTTTGTGATGCTTCGGTTCCAAATCAAGCTGGTGCAAAGGTAGTCCTCAGATCTGCGGTCTGCAGTCAGGAGTCTTCCGAGAGAAACACCCGCCAACTCAATCTCTCTCTGACTAAGAGACACTGGAGCCCTCGGACGGGGAAAAAGGAAAAGTTTAATCAAGCACAGTTTCATAAATACCTGCGACTCGTTGTGAAGCCCGCACTGCAGAAAACTGACAGCAGGGCACACATGATGCTGACCTAGTTTGCCGGAACAAAGACAGGATTTACTTTTTCGGTTGTTGGGAATTTCTCTTCTTTATTAAGGGAGAGGAATTTAATGAACATTAGCTCTTAAGGAAACCAGAGGCAGATAAGGGAGGGTGGAGCTGGGTCTCCTTTATCCTCTATCTTCCCTGCCTGGCCCAGCCACCAGGCTTCAGCCGCAACCTTCAAAACCCTTATCTGTCCACTGAAGTGGCAGACTTCTTTAACCTCTGACCTAAATTGTGTTTGAACCTTCATCTTGAGGAAGCAAAGTTTTGAACATTAAGCCACTAAGGACTTCAAAAGCCCCTGGATTTCTGTCCTGTTCTTCAGCAAGAATCTCAATACCCTTGTCTTTGACCAGCAAATAGCGAGGAACCTGCTCATCCCCGTTCTAGTAGTGATATGCTTGGTGAAGCGTTAGCGTCAGGAGAGGGTATTTATTTTCTTTGTTTGTTTGTTTGGTTTCTTATTTCTGGTCACAGAATAAATGTGAACATAGCTTAAGGAAGACTTTCATTTCTACCTCCCTGCAAGAACCGATAGTCATATAAAAATAAGTCCTGTTAATGTTAGGACCTAAATTTTAGAAAGTCCAAAAGTTAAAATATATCATACTCTCTTTAGAATAGCTTGCATTGAAAACAACAATGCCTGTTTTCATGGGCTGCCCTCTATATTCCCAATGAAATTCATGGGAGATTTGCACTTAACCATAAGCAACATCCCGATGAAGATATGCCTCAAAGAGAATATCAGAAGGCAAAGTAAGTCTGAGAGGATTAACAGCAGAATAAAGCCCAGATTAAATCAAATAACCAAAGAAAAATTAGTAGAAGAACAAGAAAGGTTTTAATGTTTGTAAGAGGGAAATGCCGACCTCGGAGCTTTGAAAAAGGAGGGATACCCAGTAATCTTAAATCCAAGTCCAAAACTAACTCTGATTTTTACTTGTAACTCTTCTGACTTGCTCTTTAAAAAAATAATTTGCATTAGTTTTATTTGTCCTGTCAGTTAAAGGAACTGAGGCTGCCAAAACACTGTCATTTCTTCTAACTGATTACTCCCCCTTCCCATGGCTGTCATACGTGTCCCAAGTGCATTTGTCTTTGGAATGTTGTTCCTTTATTGCCTTTTGTGGGACCTGTCTTACTCTGGCATTTTTACCGCGGTAGACACATTGCTATATTACAGTAGGCCAAAGGTCATCTACACAGCCATCAATTCTAAGAATGATTTTTTGGTTAATAAAACTAATTTTCTTAGCTGAGGGCTGCTTGCTGTGAGAAGGATTTATATCGCCAGGTCATGTTTTCTAGAAAGTGGTAGAATGCCAATCATTAAAGTATAATTTATGATGGTCTAGTTCTTTGTCCAAAACCAAATTTTCCTTTTTTTAACATGCAAATTTTGACCACGGTAGGAAATTTGAGGTTATATGTGAAGTGTCATTGATGAAACAAACATGTGGTCTGGGAGAATGCATAATAAGTATTATTTTCCTTCTGGCTCAGAAAGTACCTAGGCAGAGAGAACAGAGGGGGAAGTGCTGATTAAGAACGAGGATTTGTAGCCACAGAAATGTGGAAGAGAAAACTGTCTTAGCCATCTGCACTGATCTTAGAGAAATTCACTTCTCTCAGCCTAGGCATTTCCATCTGTAAAATGGGCATGACAATAATACCCACCTACGAGATTTACTTGGAGGATGAAATAGAATATGCCTCAAAAGTACTTGATCCTATAAATTGAATCAGTCTAGCTAGGCTGCTTATACTGCATAACAAACAGCCCCATGTCGTCACAGACTTGAAATAACTAAATATTTCTAATTTATGCCCACTGTTGGTTGGTGAGGTGGGGGCTCTGGTCATGATAGCCATTCAAAGGTCCAGGTGATGGAGTGGTGGCTATCTTGGACTTTGTTGGTCACATGCGAAGGGCAAAAGAGCTCTAAGGGCTTCATGGCAGCAATAGTGGGCTCAGTGTAGAAGTGACACACATCTCATCACGTTCATTGGTCAGTATCAGTCCTACGACTTTGCCTACTCACAAAGGGGCCAGGAAGGCATATACTTAGGAGGCAGGGAACTGGGAATATTTGGTGAACAGCACTAATGGCTACCACAAAATGTTTTATATACATACATACCTGTATGTGTATACACAAAAGCATATATGTATTGTGTGTGTGTGTGTGTGTGTGTGTGTAGAGAGAGAGGGCACCCAATTCTCTTTTTCTGCTGGTGAAGTAGGGAGTTACTCTAGGATATCAGTATCCAATTAAGGCGCCATAATCACATCCGCGTCACCAGACAAGCCACATGTGGGAGTGTCCACCCCACTGAACACCCCAGGCGAGGTAAGGAAAGGGGTGGGATCTAAAAGGGCACAATGCATCTGGGCCTCCTTTCAAGGAGAGTTTCCCTAATTTTACAGGGATGAAACCCTCCCATCATTTCTGCTAAATATTCAGAGGGACAGTTTTATGTGAGATAACCTTCCTCAGTAAGTCTACGCAGCACACATAAAGTAACTCACAAGAAAGAGAAGAGTTTGTACGGGTGACCTTATTCAGCGGCCGAATTGCCCCATACAGTGGCAGCTATAGGTAACAAGACACTCGGCTGTCGTCAGGGGGCTGGAGCAAAAGCCACATCTGGTGTGACACTGGGCAAGTCACTTCAGCTCTCAGAGCCTCTGTGTCCTTATAGGGGAAGCAGTGATTTTGGAGCCCAGGAAAATGAAGTCTGTCACTGTTTCCACTGTTTCCTCATCTATTTGCCATGAAGTGATGGGACTGGATGCTATGATCTTAGTTTTTTGAATGTCAAGTTTTAAGCCAGCTTTTTCACTCTCCTCTTTCACTTTCATCAAGAAGTTCTTTAGCTCCTCTTCATTTTCTGCCATAAGGGTGGTGTCACCTGCATATCTGAGGTTATTGGTGTTTCTCCCAGCAATCTTGATTCCAGCCTGTGTTTCATTCAGCCCGGCATTTCACATGATGTCCTCTGCACAGAAGTTAAATAAGCAGGGTGACAATTTATAGCTTTGATGTACTCCTTTCCCAATCTGGAACCAGTCCATTGTTCCATGTCCAGTTCTAACTCTTGCTTCTTGACCCGTATACAGGTTTCACAGGAGGCAGGTAGAAGTGAAAGTGGAAGTTGCTCAGTCATGTCCGACTCTTTGCAACCCATGGAATTTTCCAGGCCAGAATGCTGGAGTGGGTAGCCGTTCTCTTCTCCAGGGAGTAAATGATCCAAGCCAAGTTTAAGAGCATCTCGCCAGCTGCTGGGTTGAAAGTAGATTGCGAAGGAGCAAGAGTAGAATCCAGAAAACCAGTAAGAACCTCTTCTAGTAATCCAGACAAGAGACAAGTGGCTGGACGAGCAGCGGCAGAGGTAATGAGACACGGTGGGATTCTGGAAAGAGAATGAGTGTAGGGCTAACAGGATTTCCTAACAGATGGGATGTGGGAGATGATAGAAGTGTCAGGAATGACTCCCAGATTTTTGTTATAAGCCATTACCTGAGATGGGGAAGGCTGTGGATAGAGCAGGTAAGGGAAGGAAGATCCAGGCTTGAGTTTCAGACACACTGAATTTTAGAAGTCCACCAACATCCATGTGTAGATGTTGAGTAGGCAGAGGGACCTGAGTCTGCATTTGGGAGAGGAGTCTGGACTGGCGATAGCATCTTTCAGCATTGTCAGCATAGAGATAATATTCAAAGACATAAGACTGTATGGATCTCCAACAAAGCAAGGGTAGGTAAGAAGAGAAGATCAAGGGCTGAGCCACGGGGGCCTCAAAACTAAAAGGACTGGGAGAGGAGGGGAACCAGTGAAGGAGACTAATGAGACTCGTAATAGGAAATGGGAGGAAGGGTGGACTCCTCCTGGACCAGTTTAGGTTCCTTGAAGCAGGCTCTATAGCCAATGAAAATAGTAGCATCCATTTTTGAGCTAATCACTCAGAAAGGGTCTCAGATTGTGCTCAGTGGCTGACATGTATGAAGATTCTCCCCTAGAACCTAAATGGAGGGTCAGTTGTTTATAATCCCATCCAAAGGGAAAACTGAATATTGGGAAGCAACAGTAAAGACAATCTATCATCTTTCTACACATCCTCTTGGAGAAATAAATCGTTTCTTCTCATGTACCCTTGGAACCTTTCCTTCAGACAGCTTTACACGGTTGGCTCTCTATTTACTGATTTATTCTCTGATTGTTAGCTCCTTGAAGAGGAACTGTTACTCATCTTTGAAGCCCAGGGCCTAGTCCCAGTGAATATTTGTTGAAGTGAGCTAAATGTGAACATGTGAAAGTGTGTGGAGTTTTGGTCTTTCTGTGGAGTCTCCTGGGTCATCTGAAGCCTTAAAAATAAAAGTGAAAAATTGAAAAAGCTTAGAATAGTTTGATCCATCTGTTATATAGACTCACAGAACTTCTCCTAAAAATTTCTTTTATGAAGCTATTTCTTCATAATTGTGGCTGCAAAACAGTTAGTTTTTTTTTTTAATTTATTAATTTTTCTAATTGAAGGATAATTGCTTTACAGAATTTTGTTGTTTTCTGTCAAACATCAACATGAATCAGCCATATGGGACACCCATGTCCCCTCCCTCCTGAAACTCTCTCCCATCTCCCTCCCCATTCTACCCCTCTAGGTTGATTCAGAGCCCCTGTTTGAGTTCCCTGAGTCATACAGAAAATTCCCATTGGCTATCTATTTTACATATGGCATTGTAAGTTTCCATGTTACTCTCTCCATACATCTCACTCTCTCTCTCCTCCCCTCTCCCTATGACCGTAAGTCTGTTCACTATGTCTGTTTCTCCACTGCTGCCCTACAAGTAAATTCATCAGTCTCATCTTTCTAGATGCCATATATATGCATTAGTACACTATATTTATCCCTCTCTTTTTGACTTACTTTACTCTGTGTAATAGGCTCTAGGTTTATCTACCTCGTTAGAACTGACTCAAATGCATTCTTTTTTATGGCTGAGTAGCATTCCATTGTATATATGTACCATATCTTCTTTATCTATTCATCTGTTGATGGACATTTAGGTTGCTTCCATGTTCTAGCTATTGTAAACAGTGCTACAATGAACATTGGTTTACATGTGTCTTTTTCAATTTTGGTTTCCTCAGGGTATATGCCTAGTAGTAACACTGCTGGGTCATCAGTTCAGTTCAGTCGTTCAGTCGTGTCCGACTCTTTGCAACCCCATGAATCGCAGCACGCCAGGCCTCCCTGTCCATCACCAACTCCAGGGGTTTACCTAAACTCACGTCCATCGAGTTGGTGATGCCATCCAGCCATCTCATCCTCTGTCGTCCCCTTCTCCTGCTGCCCTCAATCCCTCCCATCATCAGAGTCTTTTCTAATGAGTCAACTCTTCGCATGAGGTGGCCAAAGTACTGGAGTTTCAGCTTTAGCATCATTCCTTCCAAAGAAATCCCAGGGCTGATCTCCTTCAGAATGGAATGGTTGGATCTCCTTGCAGTGCAAGGGACTCTTGAGAGTCTTCTCCAACACCACAGTTCAAAAGCATCAATTCTTCGGCGCTCATCCTTCTTCACAGTCCAACTCTCACATCCATACATGGCCACAGGAAAAACCATAGCCTTGACTAGACAGACCTTTGTTGGCAAAGTAATGTCTCTGCTTTTCAATATGCTATCTAGGTTGGTCATAACTTTCCTTCCAAGGAGTAAGCATCTTTTAATTTCATGGCTGCAGTCACCATCTGCAGTGATTTTGGAGCCCTCCAAAATAAAGTCTGACACTGTTTCCACTGTTTCCCCATCTATTTCCCATGAAGTGATGGGACCGGATGCCATGATTTTCATTTTCTGAATGTTGAGCTTTAAGCCAACTTTTTCACTCTCCTCTTTCACTTTCTTCAAGAGGCTCTTTAGTTCCTCTTCACTTTCTGCCATAAGGGTGGTGTCATCTGCATATCTGAGGTTATTGCTATTTCTCCCAGCAATCTTGATTCCAGCTTGTGTTTCTTCCAACCCAGCGTTTCTCATGATGTACTCTGCATAGAAGTTAAATAGCAGGGTGACAATATACCGCCTTGACGTACTCCTTTTCCTATTTGAAACCAGTCTGTTTTTCCATGTCCAGTTCTAACTGTTGCTTCCTGACCTGCATACAGATTTCTCAAGAGGCAGGTCAGGTGGTCTGGTATTCCCATCTCTTTCAGAATTTTCCACAGTTTATTGTAATCCACACAGTCAAAGGCTTTGGCATAGTTAATATGGTGGTTTTATTCCTAGTTTTTAAAGGAATCTCCATACTGTCTTCCATAGTATTCCCACCAGCAATGCAAGAGGGTTTCCTTTTCTCCACACCTTCTCCAGCATTCATTGTTTGTAGAGGTTTTGATGATGGTCATTCCAAAGCAGTTAGTTCTTTAATAGCTTTGAGACAGAGAAATCTGAAAAATCTCTTTGATAATTAAACACATTCACACAGCTAATGGTTGAGAGTTCATGAAAGGTGACTAAAGGACTTGTAAGAACTTGTAAATTCATTTTAGGTATATTTTATATATATTAATATATATAAACAGCTTTTTACATATATACATTTATTCATTTTAGGTATATATCAACATATACACAGTATTTTACATACATATTATATATACATTATATAATATAAACTATATAGTTTATAAATATTGGTTAAAACTCAAAGGATAATATAGTTGGCCAAAAGGGTCTAGTGCATAATGAAAGTAAAAGCCTTAGGAGGAAAAACCAAATGGATAGGCATGTGCTCTGCTATTTAAGACTTTTTCTCTACATGGCTGTAATTTTTTTGTTGGACATGATCTGTCTCATAGCATCTCTCAGTCTGTACAGTGAAGTGTTTTGGTACAGTGAAAGTGAAAATGTTAGTCACTCAGCCATATCTGACTTTTGCAACCCCATGGACTGTATGTAGCCCACCAGACTCCTCTGTCCATGGAATTCTCCCAGCAAGAATACTGGATGGGTTACCATTTCCTTCTCCAGGGGATCTTCCTGTCTCAAGGATCAAACCTGAATCTTCTGCATTTCAGGCAGATTCTTTAACATCTGAGCCACCAAGGAAGTTCTAGCTAATTAGCGTTAGCATAGAGTTCTAGCTAATTCTGTGCTTGGCCACAAGTAAAATAATCTGGACTTTCTTAGAAGAGAATAGAAAAGGCAAAATATTTTTCTGTCCACTATATAAATGAAAAAAAAAGCCAAAAAAAGCGCTAAAATATTATAAAGTATATTGTTCCCATTGAGTATATTGGGAGTATATTGCACTCAATCATTGACTTTATACTTTTTGGACATATTTTCCACTGTTACCTCCTCCCATAGACATATTAGGATACATTTGTCCACATGGGTATTGTCAGAAATTGAAGCACTAACACAACTTCTTTAAATTACAAAAGATTCCAAAGATTTATTTGTTTGATTGTTTGATTTTAGAAGATGATGGGAGGACTATTGAAACACTCCTTTTAAATATTTGAAAGCATTTGATACAACAAATATTTGATCCTTATCAAATAAATCATCAGCATCCAAAATTTCCCTTTGAAGGTAAATTCTTTAAGTTCTAAAAAGCACTGATTGTGAGAATGAAGACTTACAGAAACATCAGTCACTGCCATGGAATCAGTCAGCTCAACCTGCATACGGTGCTTCCCAGTTCTTTAATTATTAAGCAAATCACCGATTTTGTTAGGCTAGGCTCTCTTAGCAGTGAAATAAAAAAAGAGAGCACATCTGAAAAACCAGATAATATAATGAATAAGACATTTGGTAAATAAGAGCAATTAAACATCAAAAACAGCACACATCTGAAAAGGCAGATAATAGAGCAGGTAAAGACATTTGGTAAATATGACCAAATAACGATGTTGTAAAACCTCAACCCGAATCAGTTATTCAGGATAAGATTCTATACCAAGTGATCTTTCCCACTTTACTAGATCCATTTAGATTTTTAAAATCAAGATAAACTCCAAAGATCAAAAAGAAGTTGTTCTTCTGACTGGGGTGAGGCTAGACATGCAATGAGATGTGCCCGCATGTACTTTAAGAGGAAAGGGTTTGTGTTGAGGAGACATGGATGTTCCCTTAGCAAAGCTAAGGGTCCCCTCCTCTGGTTCTGAGGTGCAGACCCAGTATCTGAAGTGGGGATGGGAAAGCAGAGTTTCTTTGGAGGGGGTGTAGGGTAGGGCTACGGGAGGACATGAGTTCTCCCATGAAGTGTTTTCCCTGTTTGGTGCTAGTGATGGTTTTATGTTATTGTTATTTGCTCACTTGCTGGGCTAGTGTCTTTCCTGTGTCCTTGACAATGGCATTAAATGATTCCTTGCATGTGCAAAGTCCTACTAATCCAGTGAGCTACTTTGGCAACTTGAAAATGATCAGAGCGTGGTTGATGACCATGCTGGCCAGTTTATGAAAGCTTTAGAGAAGGGCCAGGAAAGTCACTCCATTTAAGAGATCTTCTTCCCTTCTGTGGTCACCCAAACCTCCTCTGCCTGACCACTCAGCAGCCTCCCTGAGGCCACTGTAGTCAGCCTTGCCAGACACAGGGTTGTTTCAGGTGGTGATCATTGTCTTCTTCTCCCTCCAGGGAACAACTTCTCTTCATAAGGATTCTGTTTCCCAGCAAGCAGAGATGACCTGGAAATTTGATAGTGCCAGAGTTACAAACTATACTTTCTCTAGAGAGAGAAGTAGAAACTAGCTTTTATCCTGCTGAGCAACTGTATTCGGCTGTAGGGATTGTCTCTTATTAGAGCCGTGAGAGCTGAGCAAAGCATGTAGGGCTATCTTCCTCACACCAAAAAAGCTGCTGGAATCGCGTGTGACCCTGAAAAGAAACCACAGTGTGACTAAGGGGGGAGCCGAGGAGAGACAAAAACGTCAGCATAAGCCAGCGCATTGCTCATGCACAGTGAGTTTGAATACTCTTAAACGCACCAGGAGAAAAGTTCTCAAGGTTTTGAAACTCCTGGGTGATGGTGGAGTTCTTGGCTAACTTCCTAGAGCATTATTAGGCATTACAAATGTCCTTCACATCCATGCAGTCTCATAAGAATGAAAAAATTGCTGTGGGGATTTTTGTATTTAATCTTCAGGAGTTCTAAAGGCTTTATTTTTCCATGTATCAATAAAACCAAACTTTTATCATATGGAATAGGGTAGAAGAGATTGGGAAGTAATTTTATACCAAAAAGGATAATAAATTTGTTAAATAATAGTCATTGAGCACTTCCTGTGTGCCAGGCACTGTGGCGGGGTGGGGGGTTGGTCAGTGACCCTGCAGACACAGTCCCTGTCCTCATGACTCTTCCACCCTCGTGGGCGGGACAGGTACAGAGCAAGTGTAACAAGCTGGTCATGCCTAAGGAAAATGTGAGGATAGAACTGACAGTCTCCCAGTTCAGAGAGAACTAAGGGCATCTCCTTGCAGGATTTGGACATCTAGTCTGCTAGAGAGAATGCAACTTTAAAAATGCTCTTGAGGACTTCCATGGTAGTCCAGTGATTAGGAATCTGCTTTCCAATGCAGAGGGCATGGGTTTGATTCCTGGCTGGGGAATTAAGATCCCACATGTGGTGGGCTAACTAAGCCTGCGTACCACAATGAAGATCCAACAGAGCCAAAATAAATAAATTTTTTTAAAATACTTGTGATTTCTTTTTTTCCCCTTTTTCACTAAGCTGCCCTTTGGACATGCAGACCCATGTCCATGGAGACCCTTATTCCTTCTCAGGGACTCTGAAGAGCGTGTTAGTCACTCAGCCGTGTTGGACTCTGCAACCCCATGGACTGTAGCCCGTCAGGCTCCTCTGCACAGAATTCTCCAAGCAAGAATATTCGAGTGGATAGCCATCCACTTCTCCAGGGACTCTGAAGGTCTCAGTTATTCTTAGGCAACACCTTAGAAAGAACAAACTTATAGCAGTTTTATTTCCTTTTTTGGCTTTTCAGATATATTTCCTCTTACAACAGCTTCTGCAAATCTGTTTTACCCTATGATTTTCCATACCATTTTCAAAAACCTACATATATATATGTTAAATAAGATTAAATAGAATTCCCAAATACCTATTTGTTCCAGTTGACATATCAGATCTGAATTTCTAAAGAATAATGATGCTCAAATTTGCAAACTTGAACAATGTCCGTTCATACCAAACCATGAGCAGAAATATTTTTTCTTCACCTGAAAGTCTGAACTAATAATTTTAATATTTTTAAAAATTTTAATAAGGAATATTTTTAAGTATATACCAAAGTGAAGAGGATAACCTGTTGAATCCCAGTGTACTCATTTAAGCTTCCAAAGTTTTGTAAATTTTATTTTCTTTATATAGGTTCCCCCATCACACATAGATATCTTTTTAAGAAAATTCTGGAGTACTTAAAATTTAATTTCAAACATTAATAATGTCACTCACAAATATCTCAGTCTTCCTGTCTAACAGATAAAGAGATTTTAAATATAACTCGCTATCACCAGAACTAACAAAATTAATAAACATGCTTTAGTATCATGCAGGCTTCCCAGTTCTAATTCTTTTTTCCTATTCAGTCTAATAGCAATTTATTGTTGTTTTTATAACATCTTTTTGTTATTGTTTTTTCCTTCTTCCATTTTTGTGTTTCCTATTTTATTAACTATCTTTGTCTTTATTAATTCCCACTGTATACTCTTCAGTTTATCTAAGCATCCTTTTACTAATTCTTAAGATGGATGTATTAATTTTCTCAGACTACCATAACAAACTGGGCTTCCCTGGTGGCTCAGACGGTAAAGCGTCTGTCTGCAATGCAGGAGACCCGGGTTCGATCCCTGGGTTGGGAGGATCCCCTAGAGAAGGCAATGGCAATCCACTCCAGCACTGTTGCCTGGAAAATCCCATGGACGGAGGAGCCTGATAGGCTACAGTTCATGGGGTCGCAAAGAGTCGGACACGACTGAGCGACTTCACTTTCACTTTCACCGTAACAAACTACCTTGGAGTGGGTGGTTTAGACAACAGAAATTTATCTCTCAGTTCTGGAGGCTAGAAGTCCAAGATCAAGGTGTGGGCGGGTCTGGGTTCTTCTGACAACCCCTCCTTGACTTACAGATAACTTTCTCATCCCTGTGTTCTCACATGATTGTTTCTCAGTCAGTGCATTGTCTGTGCCCTAATCTCTTCTTATAAGGACACCAGTCATATTGAATCAGAGACCACCTATATGACCCCACTTTACCCAAATTAGCTCTTTAAAGGCCCTATAATCAAATATACTTACTTTTGGAGATGCTAGGTATTAGGATTTCGACATATGAATTTTGAGTAGACATAATTCAGCCCTAACAATAAGTCTAAATGACTTTATTTTCAAATTTCTTCAAACATGAAAGGATTTGAGGCTGTACATTGTTCTCTGAACATAAATTCAGTTTTTTTAATATTAAGAATTTAATGTTAAATGCTCACTTTTTCATACTTTCTAGATAATATGTAATTTCAGTTTAAAAATTTCTCTCTGAGAGGTTATTTAGGAGAGTGTTTCTTAACTTCCAAAATGTAAAGATGTTTTGGGCATTAGTTTTTACTTGCTTCTAATTTTGTGATTTCTGAGTATTCTCCCTTGAAAAAAAATTTTTCTAAGTTACTTTGTAGTAAAATATATCATCAATTTCTGCATGTTTTATAGTCATACAAAAATGCACACTCTGAATTGGTAGGAAACAAAGTATTATATATAATTTTATTACATCTACCTATTGCTTTTACTAGTCAATTTCTCTATGCCCTTATTCCTTGCTGCTAAGTCACTTCAGTCGTGTCCGACTCTGTGCGACCCCATAGACGGCAGCCCACCAGGCTTCCCCGTCCCTGGGATTCTCCAGGCAAGAACACTAGAGGGGGTTGCCATTTCCTTCTCCAATGCATGAAAGTGAAAGGTGAAAGTGAAGTCGCTCAGTCATGTCTGACTCTTAGCAATCCCATGGACTGTAGCCTACCAGGCTCCTCTGTCCGTGGGATTTTCCAGGCAAGAGTACTGGGGTGCCATTGCCTTCTCCGATGCCCTTATTCCTTAGTGTACTGAATATTTCTTTGTTCCAAATACCTTTTCAAGAGTTCTTGTATAGCAAACAGCCTCAGAAGACAAAGATTGTGTCATTTTCCAGCACAGAAAGCAAATTTACTTACTGTCCAATAGAATAAAAATAATCTGCCCTTTAGGGGCAAAGATCAGGCAGGTTTACTGCTCATTATTCCCATGATGGTAAGCTTTTTATTTAAGGGAACATGCCCAAATTTCAGAGCTAGTTACATTTAAAGTAACATAAGTGAATATTATGCTTTGGAGAAGACTCTTGAGGGTCCCTTGGACTGCAAGGAGATCCAATCAGTCCATTCTGAAGGAGATCAGCCCTGGGATTTCTTTGGAAGGAATGATGCTAAAGCTGAAACTCCAGTACTTTGGCCACCTCATGCGAAGAGTTGACTCATTGGAAAAGACCCTGATGGTGGGAGGGATTGGGGGCAGGAGGAGAAGGGGACGACAGAGAATGAGATGGCTGGATGGCATCACCGACTCGATGGATGTGAGTCTGAGTGAACTCCGGAGTTGGTTATGGACAGGGAGGCCTGGCGTGCTGCGATTCATGGGGTTGCTAAGAGTCGGACACGACTGAGCGACTGAACTGAACTGAACTGAAGTGAATATTGTCTTCTTGTTTATTTGTGTGTCTAGCTATGATTTTAGATACATGAAGGGGTGGAATGCCCACACGATGAAGGCCAATATGAAAGCCATTATTAAGAAGTCAAAGAGAGAAGTCTAGATTTTTTCCTTTCTTTAAGAGTCTCAGCTTTTGTCTAAGTACTAAAGTACTAAACTTTCTCCATGGGAGCCTAAATAAAACCTCGAAATTTTTTTTAACTTAGAGCTTTAAAATAACTGTAAAAATATTCATTTTCCCATTTCTGGGAAAATTATGTTATCAAAAACTGTTTGGAAAGATTCTGACACTTTCTGCAATTTTAATGTAATGAATAGAAAAATAAATATAATTTCATAGTGGAACTGACTTTGACAATGAATAAGATATATTTTATCCCATAATATGAGTGTTGAGTTTTTATTTCTGTTTCTTGTGCTGACTGAATAGTTTGTTTATTATGAGGGAGTTTAATATTATCCTAAATATTATATTATTTAATATTATGAGGGAGTTTAACTCATATCCTTTAGTATGAGTTAAAGGAATATGTGGATATATACTAGTTTTAAATTTAGATTATATTCCATGAAAAAATAAGTATAACAGAATTTAGAAATAAAGAAGAGGGAATACCATCAGCCAGGCCAGTTTTTGATTTGCTTGTTGGTGTTGGGAAAGCTTAAAGTAAGCCAGTTTTAAGAAATAGATGTCAGTATGCCAAAAGTTGGCTATGCAATATAGGAATATGCATAGTCTGGCACACTAGGAAATGCTTTGCTATTAGTGCCATGTTGAAATGAGCAAAACATTTGTCTCAGCAAAAATTTATATCAAGGTTCTGGAAACTTTTCTGTAAAAGCAAAACAGTATATATTTTAGACTTTGTAAGCCATATGAGCTCTGTTATAACTACTCAACTGTGTCATTGTGGAAAAGTCGCTTCAGTCGTGTCCAACTCTGTGCGACCCCATGGATTGCAGCCTACCAGGCTCTTCCATCCATAGGATTTTCCAGGCAAGAGTACTGGAGTGGGTTACCATTGCCTTCTCTGAAATGAGCATGGTTGTATTCCAATTAAACTTTTTAAAAATTTAACAAATAAAAACTTACAAAACAAGAAGCAGGCTAGATTTGACCCATGGGCCACAGTTTGCTGATACTTGGCTTGGACGATCATTTGTCAGTGTTCAAAGTTGAAAAAAAGCATTTTGAGGAGGCGGTGGTATCTCCTCCTACCATAAAAAATTTTAAAGTCACAGCTTTTGTGACCCATGTAATCCATCTCTTCATCAATTTTAATACTATTAACTTTATGTCTATGAAAAGTGTAGACTCATTTCAGCAGCCCTATAAGAATGACTAGCTTTGGTATTAAAATGTTTAGACATGTATATAAAAATTTTATTCTGGCTCATTAGAAATCTTTAATGCTGACATAGCACTAAGCAAGTAGTGCTCCTGTCTCCAAAGGCTGAATTTCATCTTCACAGGACTCCACCTTTAAGTTTCTAAGTTTTATCAATTCCAATTTCTTCCTTTTGTTTTCCCAGACCTTGCAGTAGTGGTAGCTGCTTCTTGCAGTTGCTGTGTCTGTGAGAGCATGTAGTTACCTTTAGAAACTGTTTAGTTATCATGTTGATAATTTTGTATGTTGTTGTTGTTCAGTCACTCAGTTGTGTTATACTCTTTGCAGCCCCATAGACTGTAGCATGCCAGGCCTCCCTGCGCTATGCAAAAGCTAAAATTTTGTATAGCTAACAATTCTTTGAATTAAATTCTCTCTGTTCCAATACTGATGTGGTTTTGTCTCCTGAGTGGACCCTAACTGATACATATCCTGAAGCAAAACTCAATTCACTTATTGGAAAATTATCAACTATTTTTGGAACAACTTGGGTATGTTAGTCTACTTTTCCAACTGTAAATTTTGTAAAATCTAAACACAGATCAAATATCCCCATGTAAATTAGTGTCAAATTGAGATGTATTATAAACATAAAAAGAATATAGAATCTCCTTATTAATTTTTAATAGTGATTACATGTCAAAATAATAAAAATCTGAATATATTAGGTTAAATAAAATATACTAGTAAAATTGCTTCCACTTGTTTTGTGTTTCTAAATGCGCCTATTTGAAAATTACATAGGCATATTTACATATTTGGCTCCCATGATACTGCAATTGGACAGTGCTGTTTTATGTTTTTTCCTACATTTTCATCATGTTTTTCATGAGAATAAAAATCCAAGGGAGGGCAGAAGAACTGCCAGAAGACTAAGGGAGGAAAAAAGGGAAATTTTTTCCTTTTTAAAATATACCTCAGGGTCACAATACTTGAGCTTGGTTTTCAAAGCTAAATTACATTTTAACATATTGTAGAGGGCCATCCAAATTTTCCTTTTGCTCAGTAATTTAATTTTATTCTATATTGCCTGTAATATTTGAGCCATTGGCTAGAATCCCCTTAAATATTTTTCAATTAAATAGATTGATTTCTGCAACAAGATTTGGCTGTATAAACCTTTGGCAAAATATATTTTTTGGTTCAACATTAAAAATATACATATCCTGGTTTGTTAAAAATAAATAACTAGACTTTCGTGCATTTTAAAACCGAAATGTTATATTGAACTTTTAACATGAAAAACCCAAATGCATAAATGGTAATAAGTATTGTGACTTTGTTGGATTCATTAATTTTAATTTAACCAGAGAAATGAATTAAAAGTTTTAAGGAGAATTCCATGGACAGAGGACCCTGGTGGGGTATAGTCCATGGGGTCCCATAGAGTTGGACACAACTGAGCAACTAACACTTTTCACTTTCAATAGCTTTCAGACAGGGAAATCAATTGTGGCAATCAATTTAGAGCTTCAAGTGTTAACTCAAAAAGGAAGGATTTGGCCCTAAAAATGGGGCATAACTAGAACTCAGCATCTTCTCAGGTAACTTGGAAAGGAGATCTAGCCTTAAGGGGATCAAACCAATAGAATTTAACTCTATCTTTAAAAAGTATTAGTCCACAACCCTTCCTTCTTTTGAGAACTGCTCCTTCCAGCTCTTGTGTGGTCCTGGTGTCAGAGTTGTCAGATAAAATACACAACATTCAGCTAAACTTGAATTTCAGAAAAACAATAAATAAACGGCCAACTCTATCTTCCAATCGGAATGTTCACAGAAGTGCATGTGACCTAGGACTAGCCAATCACAGTATCTAAAACCCTCTGTTCACATTGATTGGTCTAATGCATAAATATTGTCCCAAGTAGGGCCAATCACAGCCTTTCCATGTGATTTGATATAAGGAATCTGGGAGAGAGATGGTCTCTTTTCATTTTGTGTTGCAAGCTACAAGGATTCCAGCTGGGTGGGCAGCAGTCATTTTTTCTGACATTTGGAAAGAGCCTGCATACAGTAGGTAAGAAAAAATGCTAAGTGCTGTAGGTTAAAAAAAAAAAAAAAAAAGTATTGTACAAAGGACCAGATATGAAGACAGAGAGAAAGTGTTTTGACCATTTCTTCTGTTTGGAAGTATGCCTGCTATTCTGTGCTTAGGTTTGATTGTGATTAAGTACTCTTCCCCTAGCAATGCCAGATAAACTCAGTTGCAATTTCTTACCCTACAACACACATTAAACATAGCCATCATCTTGGCCACTGTGCCACTATAAACATGTATTTTCTTATACGTTTGACATCATTCCTCTGAAATTCTACTGAGTAGGGTGGTGCACAGATGTGATATATCTCACATCTGTTCTTTGATAGTAAATCTATGGTGTTGCTGCCATGAACAATTTCAAGGCAGACCGCGAGTTTCCTTTCCTTTGAAGAGTACTTATAAGAATGCAGTGTAAATGCATATTTTTAAATTTCTTACTTCAACTCTATTACCATTCCATTCATTTTCTAAGACTGCCCCATCATAGTCAGTACTTGCAGACATTAATTGGGGGGCTTCTATTTTTAGGATCCTGAAGGCACTGATGCTACTAATGCTGGCTTCAGAGAAAGGAGTAGCCCCCTAACTTCAGCTTGAATTCTACAGTCTGCCAAGTACAGTGCAGGAAGGGCATGACAGGCTGTTTATTTGGTGGAACCCAATGCAAAAAAAAAAACAGAAAGGAAATATATATATGGTTTAAGAATTTCAAGATGGCAACAGCAAAGCAATAAACCAAGCTTGGGGCCTGTCTAAGCATATGGTCCTGTGTAATTGCACAGGTCAAAGACCCTGGAGCCAGCCCTGCCTGACAGTCACAGTTAATCTCTTGATACCTTAAGTTCCTTATCTGTAGAATGAGAGGAAACACTGGCTTTTTAGTGTAACAGATATTAAATGAGTTATTTGTGAAATTTGTGATGCTCCAGACACACAGTGGTTTCTTGGTAAAAACAGTAACCGCCATCTGACTGCCTTATAGGCAGCAGCCAGGAGTAACGTGTCTGGAGTCAACCAAACATGGGCTCAGATCCTAGCTCTGCCACTTATTGGGGTCAATTATGTAATGTCTAGTGAAGTCGCTCAGTCGTGTCCAACTCTTTGCGACCCCATGGACCATAGCCTACCGGGCTCCTCCCTCCATGGGATTCTCCAGGCAAGAATACTGGAGTGGGTTGCCATTTCCTTTTCCAGGGGATCTTCCCAACCCAGGGATCAAACCCAGTTCTCCTGCATTCCAGGCAGATGCTTTAACCTCTGAGCCACCAGGGAGTCTCTAAAGTTTCAACTTCTGACCTGTAAAGAGGAATTAGTCAATGCATCTACTCCTGAAAAAATTATCTTGAGGACTTGGGGAAATATTACATTTAAAGCATTTAGCACAATGCCTGGTACACAGGGTCACTAAATGTTAGCTGTTATGGCTCTGTGCCAGGCACTGTGCTAAATGTTTTATGTCTACTAGCTCATTGAATCCTTGCAGCACCTGAAAATTTAGATGTCATTACTTTCAGTAAATTGCAACTGAGGAAGGTAAGTGCTTTTCCTCCTGTCAGATTATTACTATGTGGAGGGGCCATAGTTGAGAGTGCAGGTCTCCCTGATTCTAGAACCTCTGCCTTAACCACTGGGCAGACTGTCTTTGGCTGTACAGTTTTCCCTTTCCTCACTCACTCCTGAATCCTTATGCCTGTCTGCCTCCCTGTAACTGCCGGTGGTGAGGGATGATGTAGCATATACAATATAAGGAAATTTTTCAAAATTAATATATTTGAACGGCCATTGGAAGATTCCTCTCCATGCATCTGTCTGTCTGTCTGCCTGTCTATCTTATGAAAAGCAAAGGAGAAGTGCTGGCCACAAAAGCAATGACAGATTTAATGAAACTTGAACTGTTGAAGACTGGTTTGAGACTTTAAGAGGTTTATCAAACTTCAGTCAGAGCTGCGCTTGTTTACCCCCTAATTATATGTTCTTAATTTGGGTGTTTCTGAAACAATACTCTGAGGGGTCTTTTATGTTATTTTTCTTTTCACTGAGCAATTATCGTTTTTCTTTTGAATGGATGCTGCCAGTTTCTTACATAAAACTGAGGTAACACTAGTCACACCCTTTTGTCGAGTCGCAACACAAAAGCAGTTAAAATTGCACTAGAGCTCAGATCAGTCTCTGCTTGTTCAGTCTTTGTTGTTATTTTATTTTGCTTTCATCCTAGCACTGGAGTTTGGCCTTGGGTTCTAAGCCTGAAGAAAGTAGAGTTGTGGGGACATGCTTTGGCTTTGCCGTCTCTGGAACACCAAAAGTGCTTCTGTAACCCTGAAAGTGAACTTTCAGGCTGCTTGGAAATACATAGTGATCAGTACTTTTTAGGACTTTTTCTAGATCAAAATTTTCTTCTTGCTCTGAAACATAAGGTGATAGCATATACAAGAGAGTTAAACTTGCCATTTGTTTCTCTTTTTTTTTTTTTGCAGTTTGTAATTTTAATTAGAGAGCAAGCCTTTCTATTAAATACCTTTTATAAGCCTGCACTCTACTAGGATTGAAGAGAGGCCTATGCCTAAATTTATCATTGCTAAATTAAACAGAATAATAAACTAAGCGAAGTTACCTTTGTCCATTTCACTTTTTTCTTTTTCAGCATTTCTTGCTTCTTTCCTCTCTTAAACAGCTTTTTTCCTCCTCACATCCTCCAAAGACTGTATTCTGAGAGATGTTAATAGTGATTGCACTTACTAGGCACAGTTCAGAAAGTTTAGAAAAAGTTATCTTAATAATAAGAACAGCTTTTACTGAGTGCTTTTACGAGCTGGCTAAGTGCTTTATATTCCTCATTTAAGACATCATTTAATTTTCCCAATAAATCTGTAAGATAAGGCTACTATTATCCTAATATTATTTTTGTCTAAGTCACCCAACAGATGGGTGGGAGAGTCATTATGCTAAACTAGACGGTTTCCTCAATGGGTATGCCTTACTCACCTCCACCAAACCCAACATACGTAGACTTCAGTAGATTTCATTATTGCACAACTTCTCAGAGCCTTTAGTATGCTGCAGTGAATTTCCAAGATGAGAACATAGTTTACTGAAAGTGAAGAAAAAAACTGAAAGTGTTAGTGGCTCAGTTGTGTCAGACTCTTTGGCACTCCCATGGACTATCCCCTGCCAGACTCTGTCCATGGAATTCTCCAGGCAAGAATACTGGACTAGGTAGCCATTTCCTTCTCCAGGGAACCTTCCCAACCCAGGGGTCGAACCCAGGTCTCCTACATTGCTAGTGGATTCTTTACTGTATGAGCCATCCGGGAAGCCCACTCAAGCTGGTACAAATAAAAGAGCAGTCTATTGTAACGATTCAGTTCTCATAGAATCCAAGGATGGAAAATAAAACTGTTTTATTTTAAAATAAAAAATTATTTAAAAATGAAAGTAGTATCTTAGCTCCTGGAAGGACTCTCAAGAATGAAGTTTTTCTGTCTTTCTTAGGGCTACAGGATCTCTTGTCTTCATTTCTCTCTGGCATCTTCTCCATTTGCCTGCTCCTCCTTACTGTTTGACGGGCAGTGTCTATTCATCTCACATGTGGCAAAACCTGGCCATCACACCCGTGTCTGCATGACCTTCCAGTACTGGCAACTACTCTCTTCAGCTCTTGATTCAGATTCACAAGATTGAAAATTTGAATGGCTCCCCCTTGATTAGATGTTTTTCCCTGGTCATGAGTTGTGGCTGTGGGGTGGGCTCATGTAACTTGTGGCCCCTCCAAGCAGGGACCATGCCAGAAGAAACAATGATAGACCTGTCTTCTAAAGAATCAGGCAATAAGACTGAGACTTATTGAAAGATAAGTCTAATCTTTTTTCCTTATTTCCTTTTTTTATGAGTCTTCATAGGAAATGGCATTTTAGTACATCTAGAGTACACTTAAAAGAATAGTACAGCTATTCTTTTAAAAGAAAGATAAGGCTTCATTAAATTAGTAGTTACTTGTCACTCTGGGACCTTCAAGGCACATCCCTGACCCTAGATTCAGTATATCTGTATACTGTAGATTCATGTATATCTGTATCATGGAGTTGAGTTCAACCCCTAACTAGACAATGAATGAGTCTCTTTGGAGTCCTCCATTAAAGGCTCAGAAATCTAGGGTATTGGAAAGAATTTAAGAAATGTCCAGCTGAATTGTTCTTCTAAGGACCATATCTTTAAGGATGGTTGTATGACAAGGTATTTTCCAGGAGTTGTTGGTAAATGTTCAGGGAAGGCAAAAGGATTAGACAGCACAGGACTGCCTAAAACTCCCAGAAGGGGAGGGGTGGTAGCAGCAACCTAGCCTAGTTATAACCAACTGGTCTACCCCATATTCCTACGTGATATGAGGGGAGTAAAGGCTAAGTGATTCAATTTTTTATAAATTTTGGCTGTCCTTTTGCATTAATGTAATAAAAATCATTATTAACAAAACGTTAGTAGAGAAGTGGGTAGCATTTTACTGCTGGATAACACCTTTGATCCTGGTTCCTTTGTGGCATCCAAGGGGTCATTCTGAAGTGGAAAATGAAAAACCACAGTGAGACTTTGTTCTAGCTTTCTGGAGGGGAGTGATTTTCATAATAGTTCTATTTGAAATGGACTTAAAAACTTTCCTCCATTGCTTCCAGCTCAACCTTGGGTGGAGCTGATAAGCTAAGAGAAAGAAGCCTGGTGTTGTATGGAATGTGTAGGGCAAAAGGACGGTGAAAGTATAGAAAGACCAGCAGTAACAGAGGACATTTTTTGCTGTTAGGGCAGCAAACTTCTGTACTATAAGAACATAGCACAGTTCACAAAGGGAGTCAGTGAAGCTCTGTGACCTTTGGACAACTACAGGCAGTACCCCAACTATAGCCCAAGAAGATGTCCACTGGTCTCCTAGGACAGCATGAAACCTAAGAAGAGAGTGTCTCAGGTAGGACAGAAAAGTACCAAGCAGAAAAGAAGCAGAAAAACATCAGAACAAGACTCAGTTGTCTGTGGCTATAGATCTACTCTCTAGGAAAGGAGAACTTGTATTGAAATAAGACCATTGTACATCTAAGTTAATAGTAATTCTGAATATATAAATTCCCCTATAGTATAATTCAGATAGTTTCCAAAGTAAAGTAAAGCGGAAGTCACTCAGTCATGTCCGATTCATTGCGACCCCATGGAATACACAGTCCATGGATTTCTCTAGACTAGAATACTGCAGTAGCCTTTCCCTTCTCCAGGGGATCTTCTCAACCCAGGAATTGAACCCAGGTTTCCCACATTGCAGGCAGATTCTTTACCAGCTGAGCCACAAGGGAAGCCCAAGAATACTAGAGTGGGTAGCCTATCCCTTCTCCAGCAGATCTTCCTGACCCAGGAATCAAACAGGGATCTCCTGCATTGCAGATGGATTCTTTACCAAATGAGCAATCAGAAAAGCCCTAATTTCCAAAAGTGTATTTTGAAAGCACCTCATTCAGATTTGTTACAGTAAGACATCTGGACTGGGGAAAACCTTAATTGTGCCCACTTAGGCCCAGCTTAAATAGGGCATCCTATCAGAAGTGAAATTATAATGCAAACTACTGCTGCCCCAGACTGATTTGTGAATATTTACACTTTATCTTCTTAATATTGATATATGTTATAAGCTCATTTTTGTTAATTTAACCTCTTAATATAAAAAGATGCAAACTACTATCTTGATTAGAAGAGGAGCTCTAGAGTTATAGAGCACACTGCTATACAGATATCAAATCCTTACTATCAAAAGATGGCAGGGTGACAAGGATGATCCAAAAAAATTAAAAAGGGAAGATAACAGATGAAGATTTCGCTTAAACATAAAGGGCAAATAATATTCAACAATATTTTTAAGAATTTATACATTTTGACCAGGGAGGGTTTATCCTGGAACTAACTGGAAGGTAGTTTTAATATATAAAATCAATCATATAAGCACAATCACTATATTAATACAATAAAAAAGAAAAACTATATAATAATTCCCATGGGGTCAGAAAAACTTTTGACATGATTAACATCAATTTATGATTTAAAAATTATCATCAAAATATGAAAACTATTGGGAAATTGCACAGATGCTTGCTCTCTATTCAGCATTGTACTAGGGGATCCTAGCCATTGCAATAAGGTAAGACAAAAGTTATAAATACTGGAGAGAAAAAGAAATCATTTATTTGCTGAAGACACGACTATAGAGAAAATGCTAATGAACCTTACATTCTAGTAAGAACTAATAGTAAGTTTAGTAAGATCATAAGCTATAAGATTAGTATAACAAAATCAGTTATACATCTATATACTGGCCACAGGCAATTGGAAAATTAAGTTCAAAAAATAAATTCCATTTACAACAGTATCCCAAAACAAAACCTACTTACAAATAAAATCATAAGAAATTGTATGCAAGACCCCTACAGCAAAAACTGCTAAACATTACCAGGAAAAAAAAATTTAAGTCCTAAATTAGTCGAAACATTCTATTGTCATGAATTGGAAGACAGTATTCTTAGGAAGTCAGTTATCCACAAATTGATTAATAAACTAAAAACTGAAAACACCAAAATCTCAGTAGGCAACCCCCAAAATTGGCAAGCTGATATTGAAATATATAACAAAATGCAAGTGCCTTGGAATAACTAATGCAATTTTTTTAAGAATAAAATGAGAATATATCATTACCTTATTTCTATAAAGTTATAAAAATAAATTCAGTGTTGATGAAAGGATAGACCAACAAAACAGAGTCAGAAATAGACATCCACATGTATATAGATAATTGATGTTTCAACAAAGGTGCCAGAAAAATTCAACAAGGAAAAGAAAAGTCTTTTTGAAGAAATAGTGCTGGGATTGGCTATACTCTAATACAAAATAAAAAGTTTTTTTTTTAAATAAAGTCTTCCTGATAAAAATAGTGCTAGAATAATTGAATATCTTATGGGGAACACAGGCTTTTATCCAATCATACACTAAAATTAACCCCAACTGGGTCACAGATGTAAAAGCAAAACATAAAACTTCTAAAACAATGTATAGAAGAAAATAATCTTTGAAAACTTTAAGCATTCAAATATTCCTTAGCCACAAAAAGGTGTACTCCATAAAACAGAGAATTGATAAATTGAACTTCATTAAAATTAAAACCTTTTGTTCAAAATACACCATTAAATAAACAAAAGGCAAGTCACAAAATGGAAGAACATATTCAATAGATAGATGAATATTTGTAGGTGATAGGTAGATCTGACAAAAGATTGTATCCAGGATACATAAAAAGAACTCTTCCAAATCAATAAAAAAAGAAAACAAATCCTTAAATGAGCAAAAATTTGAACAAACACTTCACAAAACAAGATATAAGAATGGTAAATAAGCATGTCATTCGACATAGGGAAATACAAATTAAAACCACAGTGAAACACTACTACATATTCCTTCTGTGCATGCATGTTCAGTCATTAACTCCTCTGTCCATGAGATTTCCCAAGCACAGATACTGGAGTGTGTTGCCTTTTACTTCTAAAGGGGATCTAACCAACCCGGGGTTCAATTGAACCCGATGTCTCCTGCTTGGCAGGCAGATTCTTTACCACTGAGCCACCTGGGAAGCCCACATATTCATTAAAGCAGCTAGAATTAAAAAGTCTGACAGTTTTGGGCTTCCTAGGTGATCCGGTGGGTAAGAATCTACCTGCCAACACAGGGGGCACAGATTCATCTCTGGTCCCTAAAGATTCCATGTGCCCAAGAACAACTAAGCCCATGTGCCACAACTACTGAGCCCGTGCTTTGGAGCCCACAAGTCACAACCACTGAGCCCAGGCACCACAACTACGGAGCCTGCATGCTGCAATTACGGAAGCTTCTGCCCCTAAAGCCCATGCTCCACAACAAGAGAAGCCACTGCAATGAGAAGTCTGGGCACCACAACTAAAAAGTAGCCCCCTCTCAGCAACTAGAAAAAAGCCTATGTGTAGCAACAAAGACCCAGCACAGCCAAAAATAAATTTAAAAAATAAAATTAAAACAATATATACTGACAATACCAAGTGTTGAAGAGGATATGAGACGACTGGAACATTCATACACTACTGGCGGACACATAAAATGATATAAACATAGACCTACCAAATGACCAAGCATTTTCACTACTAGATACTTACCCAAAAGTAATGAAAATATATGTCCATGCAAAGACTTTTATGTGGATGTTCATTGCATCTTTATTCACAAAGCCCAAACCTGGAAACAATCCAAATGTCCATTAATTGGGGGGTCAATAAACAAAATGTGGTCTATCTGAAGGATGCCTACTTAGTAATAAAAAGACAAGTGAGCTATTGGCAAACACAGCAAGGTGGATGAGTCTCGAAATTCTTCAGTCAGTTCAGTTCAGTTGCTCAGTTATGTCTGACTCTTTGCAACCCCATGAACTGCAACACGCCAGGCCTCCCTGTCCATCACCAGCTCCTGGAGTTTACCCCAACTCATGCCTATTGAGTTGGTGATGGCATCCAACCATTTCTTCCTCTGTCATCCCCTTCTCCTCCCACCTTCAGTCTTTCCCAGCATCAGGGTCTTTTCCAATGAGTCAGCTGTTCACATCAGGTGGCCAAAGTATTGGAGTTTCAGCTTCAACATCAGTGCTTCCAATGTACACCCAGGACTGACCTCCTTTAGGATGGACTGGTTGGATCTCCTTGCAGTCCAAGGGACTCCCAAGAGTCTTCTCCAACGCCACATCCAAAAGCATCACTTGTTGGCACTCAGTTTTCTTTATAGTCCAACTCTCACATACATACATGACTACTGGAAAAGCCCTGACTACTTTGTTGGCAAAGTAATGTATCTGCTTTTTAATATGCTGTCTAGGTTGGTCATAGCTTTTCCTCCAAGGAGCAAGCATCTTTTAATTTCATGGCTGCAGTCACCATCTGTAGTGATTTTGGAGCCCCCCAAAATAAAGTCTTCCACTGTTGCCACTGTTTCTACATTTGCCATGAAGTGATGGGACTGGATGCCATGATCTTATTTTCCGAATGTTGAGCTTTAAACCAACTTTTTCACTCGCCTCTTTCACTTTCATCAAGAGGCTCTTTAGTTCTTCTTCACTTTCTGCTATAAGGGTAGTGTCATCTGCATATCTGAGGTTATTGATATCTCTCCCGGCAATCTTGATTCCAGCTTGTGCTTCATCCAGTCCAGTGTTGCTCATGATGTACTCTGCAAATAAGTTAAATAAGCAGGGTGACAATATGCAGCCTTGATATACTCCTTTTCCTATTTAGAACCAGTCTGTGTTCCATGTCCAGTTCTAACTGTTGCTTCCTGACCTGCATGCAGATTTCTCAGGAGGCAGGTCAGGTGGTTTGGTAGTCCCATCTCTTTCAGAACTTTCCAGAGTTTACTGTGATCCACACAGTCAAAGGCTTTAGTATAGTTAATAAAGCAGAAATAGATGTTTTTCTGGAACTCTCTTATTTTCTCTACGATCCAGCAGATGTTGGCAATTTGGTCTCTGGTTCCTCTGCCTTTTCTAAAACTAGCCATTCCCTTCTCCAGGGGATCTTCCCAACCCAGGGGTCAAACCCAGGTCTCCTGCATTGCAGGTGGATTCTTTACCAACTGAGCTATCAGGGAAGCCCTCAAAATTCTTATGCTAAGTCAAAAATATCAGATCCAAAAATGCTTATAAGATATGATTCTATTTAGATAAAATTCTAGAAAATGCAAAGTATGTTGTAGTGACACAAACCACATTAGTAGTTGTCTCCAATAATTTGCCGAGGGCCAGGTGTAGAAGAAGGGATCATTTCCAAAAGGTCACAAAGAATAACTTGAGGTTGATGGTAGTTGTCTGTATCTTGCTTCCAGTGATGGCTTCACATATGTGTGTGTGTGTGTGTGTGTGTGTGCGTGCGTGCGCACACGCACGCGTGCTCTAATCACTCAGTTGTGTCTGACTCTTTGTGACGCCATGGACTGTAGCCTGCTAGGCTCCTCTGTCTGTGGAATTCTCCAGGCAAGAATACTGGAGTGGGTAGCCATTCCCTTCTCCAGCAGATCTTCCCAAACCAGGGATCGAACCTGGGTCTCCTGCATTGCAGGCAGATTCTTTACCATCTAAGCCACCAGAGAAGCCTGATACACACACACACACATACATATACACATATCAAAACTCACTGGTTTGTACACTTTAAATGAATGCAATGTACTTTCTATAAATTATTCCTCAAACTTGAAAAATAAAGAAATAAAAGTACTATTTGTTTTTTTTACAAACCTGCCTTATAATTTTTGATAGTCTCTTATTGTTGACTCACTTTAGTGATTCCAACTTTAATTTTAAAAAACATTATATACTTGTTTATTTTATATTCTATATCTGGTAAATTCTGATCATTTAGTCCTCGAAGATCTAAAGGTGTTGATTGTTTTCACTGACTCTCACTTACAGAGGATTACTTTCTTGTGTCATTGGTAATCTTCAATTAAAAGTTTGTATTTTATTAATCCAAATCCTGTGAAAACCTAGGGTTGGGGGTCTTACCTGATGATGCTTTTCTACAGACAGTATTCAGGTTTGCTCTTACAGGGAGCCTGGGTACTACTGAGTTGAGAGCACACCAGCACCATTGCAGGTTTTCCAGCTTAATGTTGGGATGTA
This sequence comes from Budorcas taxicolor, assembly GCF_023091745.1. Taxonomy (NCBI): domain Eukaryota; kingdom Metazoa; phylum Chordata; class Mammalia; order Artiodactyla; family Bovidae; genus Budorcas; species Budorcas taxicolor. Next base: position 67,638,510 of record NC_068919.1, on the reverse strand, counting down.
GATCCAGCCACATCCCTTGTCTCCAGACCAGCGTTGAACCCATGCCAGCCCTGCCCTCAGAGAAACCTCACATGCTCTTTCTACTCAAATGCTAAAGTTCCAACTCATGGATTTCTCCCCTTGCCCCCACCTAGAGGTTCCCCTGACTTCCTGCAAGCTCAGCTACATGATCTAAAGTAGGATACTGTGGAATTGGTTGCTTTGCAGCAAAAGGAACCTTCAGTGAATCTGCTATACTGCTGCAAAGGCATGGGATGTTTGCACTCTTCTTTCTGAGTCTCAGAGAAAATGAAAATAAGCCTAAAACAGTAAAATGATAGCTGTGCCTTTTAAGGGTTTTGAACTAAAACTTGGTGGCAAAATATGTATCATATTCCCAAATCTAAGATCTTTCTCTAAATCTGATTATGGGCAGCCACGCTAAGTGTTACTTATGTATATAGCTTTCCATTTTGCACTAAGATCAAGGAGAGAAGTGTTTGGGGCAAAGATAACAAAACAACTCTACAGAGAGCATCAGACAGAACAACTGAATGTAAAAATCTCCAGTATCATGTGAAACCTAACAAAAATAACTTAGAAAGGGGATGACTATGGCCTTTCTCAATAATCAACACTTCTTTTTTTTCCCCTCTGAATTTTTATCCAAACTATATTTTAGTTATCCTTAGGAATTAAATTATAGTAATTTTAATTATTTGGATTGTGAATATTCACTCTATTTTGAACGTAATGGACCACTTAAAATGACTGGCTCCCCCACGGGGGTTTTGAGGTTGATAGTGGTGGAGAGCTGTGTCTAATTCAAGATTCCAGTTCCCGTCTCTCTTTACATAAGAAATGGTGTAAAAAGTTCATTGAATGTTTTAATTAGCATGCAAGCAGAGTATTAAATCCAAAGGAGAACCTAATACTACTTTTAATTGCATCCTACACAAGGTGATAAACGAATACAATTTTGGAATAGCACAAGGTAAAAGATTTTTATTATTGTTATTTGCAATAATAATATAATCATTTATTAGAAACCCAGGAGCTGCCAGGAGCTGAAGAAACATTTCCTTTTTTCTGATTAACACACTGCTACAGTGGAGGATTGTAGCAGTTTATTGTTCTGGTTTATGATCTTCATCTGAATTCAGAATAACGCGGCAATGTGCCAACTTCAGACCCTCATATACTTTCTTTTTGACCTGAATGGCTGTAAGTCCATTTTTCCCCCTTAGTTTGAAATCTGTAACTAACCTCCTCAAAAACACTGATTTGGTTAGCCAATCAGGAAACAGAAATTAAGGGAATGCCTCATCCTGCTCCATTTTACTGAATGAACTTGACGGAATCACTTGGAGTCCGAATTCTCCCTGGTTACAGTCTGCATCACACGCAAATATTATCTGGTGGGTTTCCTTGGCTGGGGAACCAGGGGGTGGCTAATGACGAGAGGCATATCCAAACCCCAGCAAGGCTCCTTGGGATTTGAACTAAACTTTGGAAAGTGACAGGACCTGGGAAAAATGGAAATACCTCCCCTGACATTTTTGCTCATGTTTTCTAAATTCACTTTCAGATAAGGGCAGTGAGTTTGCTAGAGTGGGAAGTGCTGACAGACAAAGTGTAGTCTCCTACAAAATTCTTCCTGGCACTCTAATTATCCTTTCCTTCTCTACTTCAGTATCACATGTAGCCATGTGTAGAATCATAAAATAATTATGCAGTGTACAAGCTTTCTGGGAGCATGTACCACTGTTTTCCTAATTCTTTATCTCTCCCATTGATCGTGGCGTGTGTGCATTGATCCAAGTCGGCCATCTGGTTAGGCAAGATAAGCGTGCTAGTGTCTTTGCATTGCACTGTCACTAGGGGAGGGGGCACATTTTGGCTGTAGGGAATTACGGGGGCAGGATTAGCCCTCTTCCTATGAGGAAACTGAATTTTAAATGCAATGTTGCAGCTGCATGGACCATGCTGCTAACTTCTGTTTTTGCCATGAACTGGGTAGATTTTTCGTCTTGTTCATATTGTCTCCAAAGGTATAGCTATGCCTTGTATTAAATGGGGGTTGGGGGCAGGACTGGAGAGAAGATTCATTTTTAGCACATGTTAGACTTGTGAGTGACTGATACGTTATAGGATTTCTAAATGGTAAAACTGCTTTCAAATGACTACAAAAGGCTGGTGGATAAAAAGCGTTTTAAACCAAGACTCGTCAGTTTCCCCCCACCCTCGACCCCAAACAAAATTATTTTAAAAGGGAAAAAAGGTTTGTGTGAGTCTTTGCAAAAGAAATGTACAAAGGAAATTGAAAAAAAAAATTGCGTGCGTATCATAGCAGAAGGAATTGCTGCTTGAAGCCCAGAACAGGGCTGTGGGGTATCCCCTGTGTTTATCTCTCTCTTTCACGTATTGAGATGAATGTTTGCCCCCAAGTTTATGACCACTGGGACTGACTGAATGTGCTATTTAACTCAAAGAGACTTCTTTCCAGCCCCTTTGGCCACTGTTGTTTTTAAAATTTGATTGCCGCTATTGTTGTCTCATATTCTGCAAATGTGTGGAAGACTCAAAAGCTTTTCCTCTAAAATTGAACAATTCTGTCAAAAAAGATTAGTTCTATTTTGTCTGCTGGGTGCTGACTATTCATGAACGTGAAGAGAGAGGGCTTGGGTGTCATACTAAGTTGCTAAGGTGGCTGGATTTCGGCTATTGACTTAAGGATAGCAAACTGCAGTCTACAAAAGAGCAGCCAGAAGGAGAGGGGAGAGCGGCCTGCCATGTGTTTGAGCTATACCTTCTTTAGCTGCCCATTTATTTCTTTTGTTGCCAGAACTTTTATTGTCATACAGTTGAAAAAAATGTTAGACACAAGCTTCAGGCAGCACCAAGCAGAAAAAGGGATTAGCATATCACTAGGATCATCTTACACTGAACCAAATTCTTTTCAGGATGTATAATTAGCGAATACAGTCTTTTTTTGGTGGTGGTGGGGGCGCGGGTAGCCTATGGACAGAAAAAAGTAAGCTCGGATCTTTGGCTAGAATATTAGAAGAAATAAAAGACAATTGCCAATTTCAGAGAGATATATACATATTAACTGTTTCTTTGCAGAGCCTTTGCAATTCCCTCAAGAAATGTCTGGTTGAATGGGAAAACTTACTATGAATTCCTGCCATTGTCTCAGGTTTTCTAAGAGGGAAAGACGGTGTCACTGAACATACGTTCAAAATTTTAGACTGATGAAATCAGATTCAGGAGTCAGTGAATGGAGAACTTTTTCCGAGTGGGGGTGACTAAAATGGAAATGTGTGGTTTTCACACGATGACTTTTTAACTCTGCAGAAGGCACTTTGTAATTAAAAATGCCATTAGGAAATAGAAGGCAGTAAAATGTACATTCTGGGTCTATTAGTCCATAATTCTGTGGGGCTGGCTTAAAGCTGTCTAAAACTTCCCTTATAATTCGTGGACGTTGAATAGGTTTATCTGAGAGTAAGAAAATGGAAGTCTGGGATTGCTCCCTTTTATCTTCTCTCTGAGTTGTGCATTTAAGGAGTTTACACTGAGCATACAGGGGAAAACAGATTGGTCTAATTAAGTCATAGTTCCCTGGGTGGATATCTATTTGTATTTCCAAATATGCAGGCTTTTTAGAGAAGCACTTATGAAGTGAGGTAGGCAAGAACCTTTTTTCTAGAAGTACATTTTAAAGAATTAATAGAATATTCCTTTAAAGAACTCATCTGCGTGTATCTCAGTTTAAATTTCTTGAGATAGCTGGTGTTTTCGTTTAACAGATGAGGTGTCCTTACGTCAATTTGTGTTTTTCCGGGATTCTTGGTTTTGAATAGTGTACCCTGCATGTTTTTCACTCTCCTGCGGATTGTATCACTCTGTCTCTCAGCCCTTCTCCAAACAAAACACCCACAAAATACACCCTCCCAGTCTTGAATCTGGTTCAACTTTATTGCATATTTTCTGAGGACACCTTTAGCTCATCTTTGTGCTAATAATTTTTTTTAATTAAAAAAAAATTTTTTTTAAACTATTAAGAAGCAATGGCACTTAGGTGCATAGAAAGCAGTTATTTCAAGTTGCACAACTCTTAAGATAAGGGGAGAAGTGTCCTTTGAGCTTTTCCTTGGAATTAGAGAACTTAGCCCTGGCTCTTTATTTTCATATTTCTTCTGGCTTGGAATTTTGGGTCAAATGTCTCTCTCTTGGCGAGAAACAAACCATGGATCAAGGACTCAATTGTGTTGTCTTCATTTAAAGAAAATCATTTTAGTTTGCATGGGTTATGTTTCCATGGAAAATTTTGTGTGGAATTAACAACATGACAAGGAAGAAAGAGTAAAATAAAACTGTTGTAAAAATGTTAACTAGAGATATCATTCTTCAATTATTTTCTTCACTTATCCTAATGATACTTTCAAAAAGCCATTCTTTGCTATTTCAGTAAGTATAATATTTTTAAAATTTATAATATCCATGTTGTTCTATGCCATTTACTTGTTAGAAATGTCAGTGCCTACAAGAAACTGGGTATATACATGGCTGCTTATGATTTAAGACAGTCTTAACTCACTAATACCATTGGTAATTTTCTAAAGACACAGTTAAATGAAACTTGTGATATATTGTCATCAATCATTGATTATTTAATTATTCACAGATATTTCCTCATCTTCTACCAGCTTAGGGCACACAATCTTGGATCTTCTTGTGTGCACACACACTCACACCCTCACAGATTGGAAATTTAGATGCCCTTTCAAAGGACCAACCCCAGAAACACGACTCTTGGCCATCTAGACAATAAGAGAAGGATGTTCACATCTAAAAAGTTGAAATGTGATGTCAAGCAAACACAGAATATCCACTGCTGGGTAACCTAAAAGTGAATTCAAGAGTTTTTTTTTTTTTTTTTTAAGCACTTGAGAGCAATGGCATCGAGGTGTGAAGGACTCTGCGTAAAGCAACATTTGGGTTACTCTGGATTCTGGAATAGCTCAAGCAGTGGGCAGGGAAAGAAGGCGTGTGACCCAGCACTGGACATAGAATTCACAAAGGTAATGAAGGGAAGGGAAAGGAAAGTGATGACAAGCTTTCTAGTTTAAGTTTTGTGAACACCAAAAACAGAGAAACAACCAGAATCCCTAAATATCAGATTTGAGCCTTTCAAGAAAAAGTACTTTGTGATTAATCAAAATATATTAATTGTTAATATTAACAAAGTCTTTAATATTTTTAGCTCATCAGTATATCACTAGCAAATATATAGTGTTTTACATTGTGTACATAGTGTTAGCATGTTATTCAGAAGAACCTACTTGACCTTTCTGTGACATACTAATAATGTCCGTTCTGAAGTTTAACATCCTTCATGGCAGGAGCCATTTAATATAACATGTCATCAAGTCAGCACCACACATTCATTAAATACCATTAACTAAAGGCTTTCAAAGACATAAATAAGATTCTCCAAAATACGAGTATGTTGAATACAACTCTAGCCTACCAAGTCTCATGCCTTCTATTAAAGAGGACCAAAGAGCCTTAGCATTTTAAACTTACAATAATGCCACCCTTCCCATTTTAAAAATATTTGTTCATTTAAATAAATATACATATATATAATTAGAATATTTAAATTGCTTTTGAAGCTAGACCCAATATAAATTATCTTTCATTTTTCTAAATAGATCATTTACTCAATGAACCTAGAGCCTGTTATAGAGTGAAGTGAGTCAGAAAGAGAAAAACATATTGTATATTAATGTATAAAGATGGAATCTAGAAATATGGTACTGATGAAGCTATCTGCAGGGTGGCAATGGAGATGCAGACATAGAGAACAGACGTGTGGGTACAGGGCAGGAAGGAGAGGGTCGGATGAGTTGAGAGAGTGGTGCTAAAACATATATATTACCATATATAAAATTAGATAGCCAGTGGAAATTTGCTGTATGATGCAGGGAGCTCAAATCCAGTGCTGTGACAGGGTAGAGAGGTGGGATGGGGTGGGAGGTGGGAGGGAGGTTCAAGAGGGAGGAGACATATGTATACCTATGGCTGATTCATATTGATATATGGCAGAAACCAATGCAATATGTAAAGCAATTATCCTCCAATTAAAAATAAATAAATTTTTTTAAGTTAAAAAAATACGTTATGTAATTAAATCAACTGGCTTTTTGAACATTGTATATGTACACAGCTATCAAGAGGAGACCCTCCACTCTTAAAGGTAGAAATTGTTATGACAAAGATAAGCAAGTGCAAATATTCTATGATATGATGAAAACATAGTTCCTTATCAGACATAGCTCTATAGGCAGGTGTGATTTGTTGTTGTTCGGTTGCTTAGTCATATCTGACTCTTTGCAACCCCATTGACTGCAGCATGCCAGGCCTCCCAGGTGTTATAGCTAATGTTAAAAAAAAAGAAGATAATATTATGAGCCGTTTGTGTCTAGAGAAGGCAATGGCACCCCACTCCAGTACTCTTGCCTGGAAAATCCCATGGACGGGAGAGCCTGGTGGGCTGCCGTCTATGGGGTTGCACAGAGTCGGACACGACTGAGCGCCTTCACTTTGACTTTTCACTTTCATGCATTGGAGAAGGAAATGGCAACCCACTCCAGTGTTCTTGCCTGGAGAATCCCAGGGACAGGGGAGCCTGGTGGGCTGCCGTCTATGGGGTCGCACAGAGTCAGACACGACTGAAGCGACTTGGCAGCAGCAGTGCCTAATACATTCTTGTACATTTTACTTATTGATCTAGAATCTGGAAAAAGAAGCCATTTCATTTCAATGGCTAATATTTGCTAAGTCCTAACCAAGGTCTGGGCACTTTCTGAGAGCTTACAATAGACCTTGTAACTCTATGAAATGCTATTGTTATTGTACCCTTTTTATGGATGAGGAAACTGAGATTCAGGGAGGTCAAATAACATGCTCCTGGTTAAACAGCTGATAAACAGTGAAGCTGTGTTCAAAAGCAGGTAATCGGACTCAAATTTGTCTTAATCACACTACGCTAGCCTTCCACATATTCAATAGAATTGAAAATATCAAGTTACCCCTCAGCGTACAGGGTTATTCCAGTGAGAAACATCTGCCCAGGGAAACAGAGGAAGGTATAGATGGAATCAACAAGACTAGCAAGAGACAGCACTTCTCATGAGACTCTAAATTCCTGTTTAGGAGTTTTTATCTAGACCTGTGGATGCATAGGGTGTGAGACTCGGAGAGGAGTTAAGAGCTCACTGGAGTCTTAGACTGGTGAAATGACTTTACACTGTCAGAGACAAAACAAGAACAAGAACACCCAGTTCTCCCAAGTCCCAGACTAGAGCTCTTCCCAGAGTCCAGAGTCAGTGTCAGAGTTCTTAGGGAAAGAGCAAAATAGGCAGAGAGATATGTATGGAGATGATGCCTGCTTCTGCTGGTAGGCATAAAAATCACTGGAATGTCTAAAGATGTAAAAGAAAGTGACTGTAGGACTGAACTGCCTAACAGTTGATATGAACGATAGAGGGAAAAGAAGACTTCAATTTTAATGCAATGCTGAAATTGGGAAGGAAGACAAGGACAGAAAATAAAATTTTAAATATTAAAAAGTTGCTCTTAAAAAATCTTTTATTTTTACTTATTTATTTGGCTGCATCAGGTCTTTGTTGCAGCATGCAGGCTCTTCATTGCATTGCACATGTGGGATCCTCGTTCTCCCTGGCTAGGGATCAGTCCTGTGTCCCCTGCCATGGAAGGCAGAGTCTTAACCACTGAACCACCAGAGAAGTCCCAACATACTTGCTTTTAATTGGAAATTGAATCCCCAAGTGGAGATGCCCTGTTGCCATTAAAAATCAGGAAACAGAAAGGGAGAAAAGATCTGGACCAGAAATGCAGAGCTGAAGGTCAGTGGGACATAAAAACGGGCATTAGGAAGTCCAGTTCATCTTCACACACTTATACATCCAGGTCTTCACCCCTTTATCTTTTTTTTTTTTCCTTGTGTAAAGATATCTTTTAGGGATGAGAAAATACCACCTTTGTTCTCAGTGAGGTTCACACTTACAGGAGTAAATTTGGTCTGGAAAAATCTTCATAACCCTCCTACTGGAATGGGTGAAGAAATGGTACACTGCATGACAAAGCAGAAGGCAGAGCTTTGGAGATGAGTCAGACATTTTCTTTTTCCCTTTTATAAGTTCTCATTGCCATTTCTCAAGGTCATATTTTGGGGTTAATGAGTGTTGCAGGATATTTATTTAAGCAGTGTTCTGGACTGGCATTCACAGAACCTTTAACTCTAAATCTGCTGCCACTAAATTAGATCTTGTTCAAATAAAGAAGGTTAATTGCTGTACACATTTGTTCCCCATGTTGTCTGTTTTAATTATTACAAAGCTTGTCAAGACAAACAACTGTGTGGCAATTTTTGCAAAAGATATACCTGAATTATAAAATGGTTAGATCAGGCCTGTGTCTATGACTTCCTGTCCCAACCATTGCCACGTTAGTTTAGTGACAAAAGTTAGTGTTTGCAGAGGAGGAAAGTGGTTTGGTCACCAAAGAAGGAGTTCTGTTTTCACTATGGGGAGAATGTAGTCTTAATTAGGTAAACAAAGAGGTTTTTCATTACATAGTAAACACATTTCACAAAAAAGACTCATTTAAGTTTCTTTTTAAAGAAACTGGAAAATATTAAGAAAGTTAATTGGAGGGCACTCGAATGACAATTAACAAACAGGCACAATTATCTTCTGACTAGTGTGTGGCTTAAGGATGTTTTTATCATTTACTTATGGCAATGTTTTAAAATGTGGGAATGCCAACCCAAGTAGAGGCAAGCACGGTATTAAGTGACACATTTCTCTATTTATATTTAAATAACCATCTGCATGAAATTATGCACAAATCATGGAATAATTCCTAGCAGAAATTACTACTTAGAAAATTAAAAAAATCTGAGACATGGTGTGCTTTTCATATTAAATTGCCCATTTCCAGAACATCACATACATTTGCACAATGTAAAGATGCTGCCATGCGGGCCAATACAAATTGCTCACAATGTTAATGAAGATGGATGGGGAAAGCTGAAAACATTCATTTACACACAAGGGAGGAAAAGAGAGCAGCAGTATTCACAATCTCTACCTTAATTTTTTTTTGCCTTGATAATATCCAACTGAATGATGGTAACTTTAATAATAGAGTTCTTAGAAAGGTTTTATGATAAATTTTCATTTTCAGAGTTGAATATGGCCTGTTTTTTTCCCATTTAGAGTGAAAATTGTGTGTGTGAAGTTTGGAGGCTGACTGCTAAGCTAGGAAAAGGAATCTAACCTTGTGAAGAATGATGAACAGGGTAGACTGACTACACAATTTAAATAACCTTAAAAATTGAAAAGAAAAAGAAAAAAAGCTTCCTCATCTTGAAACGACTTTCCAACCCAGACAAACGATCCCCTCTTCTCAAAGCTCCTTGGACAAGGGGCACCTATGGTGGAGTCTATGAAGAGTAGGACACACTCTAAGATAGGGAATCTATTCTAGGACTATAGCACCAGGACCTACCTTAGCCCACCGCCTTTGCCTAAACAGTAAGAGGTTGGGGAATGGCCATCCACGGAGTATCAGGAGGAGTGGGGTGCCCTTTTTCAATGAGCAAAGGAAAGTGAGTTGGGGAGGGTTTGAGTCTCCCCACGACGCCATCTCCACCTTCCTCGCCAGCTCTCTCATACCAGCAGATATCTGACGTCCTTCCCCAGTCATCCAGGATTCCTTGACATTGCTGTTTGCTTTGGCGGTAGTATTTACACTTTGCAACATATCTCAGGAGGGAGGGTAATACATAAAGGCAGAGAACCACTCAATCAAACATATTAAAAGGCTACCATTCCTCAGGCTCCAGGATAATTCTTTCTTCTTGAGTTCTCCTATTCAAGAACCTGTTTTGCTAATATATTTATTCGTTTGTTCAATAAATATTTATTGAGGTCTGTCCTATGCTAAATGGACTTCCCTGGTAGCTCACACAATAAAGAATCTGCCTGCAATGTGGAGACATGGGTTCGATTTCTAGGTTGAGAAGATCCCCTGGAGAAAGGAATGGCAATCCACTTCAGTATCCTTGCCTGGAGAATTCCATGGGCAGAGGAGCCCAGCGGGCTACACCCCATGGTGTTGCTAAGAGTAGTACGTGACTGAGTGACTAATACAGTTCACTTCAGTTCAGTCGCCCAGTTGTGTCTGACTCTTTGAGACCCCATGGACTGCAGCATGCCAGGCTTCCCTGTCCATCACCAACTCTCAGAGCTTGCTCAAACTCATGTCCAGTGAGTCAGTGATGCCATCCAACCATCTCATCCTCTGTCATCCCCTTCTCCTCCCACCTTCAATCTTTCCCAGCATCAGGGTCTTTTCTAATGAGTCAGTTCTTTGTGTCAGGTCGCCAAAGTATTGGAGCTTCAGCATTAGTCCTTCCAACAAATATTCAGGACTGATTTCCTTCAGGATGGACTGGTTAGATCTCTTTGCAGTCTAAGAGACTCTCAGAGTCTTCTCTAACACCACAGTTCAAAAGCATCAATTCTTTGGTGCTCAGCTTTCTTCACAGTCCAACTCTCACATCCATACATGACTACTGGAAAAAACTATAGCTTTGACTAGGCAGACCTTTGTCAGCCAAAATGATGTCTCTGCTCTTTAATATGCTGTCTAGGTTGGTCATAGCTGGTTGCAGTCACCATCTGCAGTGATTTTGGAGCCCAAGAAAATAAAGTCTATCACTGTTTCCATTGTTTCCCCATCTATTTGCCATGAAATCATGGGACCAGATGTCATGATCTTAGTTTTTGAATGTTGAGTTTAGAGCCAACACTTTCACTCTCCTTTTTCACTTCCATCAAGAGGTCCTTTAGTTTTTCTTTGCTTTCTGCCATAAGGGTGGTATCATCTGCATATCTGAGCTTATTTATATTTCTCCCGGCAATCTTGATTCCAGCTTGTGCTTCATCCAGCCTGGAATTTTGAATGATGTACTCTGCATGTAAGTTGAATAAGCATGGTGACAATATACAGCCTTGATGTACTCCTTTCCCAATTTGGAACCATTCTGTTTTTCCATGTCCAGTTCTAACTGTTGCTTCTTGACCTGCATACAGATTTCTCAGGAGGCAGGTCAGGTGGTCTGGTATTCCCATCTCTTGAAGAAATTTCCAGTTTGTTTTCATCTACATAAAGGCTTTGACGTCATTAATAAAGCAGAAGTAGATGTTTTTCTGTTATTCTTTTGCTTTTTCTATGATCCAAGAGGTATTGACAATTTGATCTCTGGTTTCTCTGCCTTCTCTAGCTTCCAGCTTGAACATCTGGAAGTTCAGTTCATATACCATTGAAGCCTGGCTTAGGAGAATTTTGAGCATTACTTTGCCAGTGTGTGGGATGAGTGCAATTGTGTGGTAGCTTGAACATTCTTTGGCATTGCCTTTCTTTGGGATTGGTATGAAAACTGTCCTTTTCCAGTCCTGTGACCACTGCCAAGTTTTCCAAATTTGCTGGCATATTGAGTGAAGCACTTTCACAGCATCATCTATTTGATTTGAAATAGTTCAACTGGAATTCTATCCCCTCCAGTAGTTTTGTTTGTAGTCATGCTTCCTAAAACCCACTTGGGATTTGCATTTGCACTCCAGGATGTCTGGCTCTAGGTGAGTTATCACACCATCATGTTTATTTGTATTATTAAGATCTTTTTTGTACAGTTCTTCTGTAATATCTTATCTCTGTAACACCTCTTCTAAATATCTTCTGCTTCTGTTAGGTCCATACTGTTTCTGTCCTTTATCATGCCCATCTTTGCACGAAATGTTCCCTTGGTATCTCTAATTTTCTTGAAGAGATCTCTAGTCTTTCCCACTCTATTGTTTTCCTCTATTCCTTTGCATTGAAATAGTGACTAACACTATACCCCCTGGAAGGAAAGTTATGACCAACCTAGACAGCATATTAAAAAGCAGAGACATTGCTTTGTCAACAAAGGTCCATCTAGTCAAGGCTATGGTTTTTCTGGTGGTCATATATGGATGTGAGAGTTGGACTATAAAGAAAGCTGAGCACAGAAGAATTGATGCTTTTGAACTGTGGTGTTGGAGAAGACTCTCGAGAGTCCCTTGGACTGCAAGGAGATCCAACCAGTCCATCCTAAAGGAGATCAGTCCTGGGTGTCCATTGGAAGGACTGATGTTGAAGTTGAAATTCCAATACTTTGGCCACCTGATGTGAAGAGCTGACTCATTGGAAAAGACCCTGATGCTGGGAAAGATTGAGGGCAGGAGGAGAAGGGGATGACAGAGGATGAGATGGTTGGATGGCATCACTGACTCAGTGGACATGGGTTTGGGTGGACTCCGGGAGTTGATGATGGACAGGGAGGCCTAGTGTGCTGCTGTTCATGGGGTCACAAGGGGTCAAACATGACTGAGTGACTGAACTGAACTGAACTGAACTATGCTAAATACTGAGAAAACCACTGTGGACACGAGAAGTGTAATCCCAGCCATCCCAAAGATGATGGACCAACGAGCGACACATGGCATTAAAGGTGAGCAAAGGGACTTGGAACTCAAACTAAGAGTAGTCCTTTAAGTGAGTTCTGTATTTTTTATAATGTTGGTTGAAGTCTTGTTTGTAGTTAAACTTGCCCAGGGAGAGTGGATAAAGTCCATACAGAACTTTAGTGTAGAGACAGAACCCTGGACAACACCAGTGTTTCATGGGTGACTTCTGAGAAGAAGCAGCTTCATCTTAGAGTTGGAGTCTGCAGGGACTGAAGACAACTATAATCATGAAGATAATGTGATTTCAGCCATAAGACTTGTGTCATAGACATCCACAAACTTACCTCAATCGTGTTATCTGGATAACAGCACAGATCTTAGAATGTTAAATATTTTCCAAAAATTGAAAAAGATGAAATATGGAAATGTCATAGCCACATTTTATAGGTTTATAAACTTCTTTAAGAGTTAGGACTATACTTGCTCTTGGTACCCTTAATCTCTAGCCACACCAAGATGCTTATTTAGTTTCCAAACCCTATCCTGTTTGTCTGGGTTTTTGCATGTGTTGTCATTATTGTTGTTATCCTGAAATGTTCCTCTCCTCATCCCACCTTTTGTCCCTGAAACTCCCTACCCTCAATTTGCTTCCCACCCTTCAACACCCATCTAAACAACCCTCTCCTTTGTGCAGCCTTCATCCTTAACACCCAGCCTGCCCATTCCCAGATGACTTAGGTATCTCTCCTCTGGGCTTCCCTCTGTCCCAAAGCAGCTTAACACTCTGCTGCTGCTGCTAAGTCGCTTCAGTCGTGTCTGACTCTGTGCGACTCCATAGACGGCAGCCCACCCGCTCCCCCGTCCCTGGGATTCTTCAGGCAAGAACACTGAAGTGGGTTGCCATTTCCTTCTCCAATGCATGAAAGTGAAAAGTGAAAGTGAAGCTGCTCATTCGTGCCAACTCTTAGTGACCCCATGGACTGCAGCCTACCAGGCTCTTCCATCCATGGGATTCTCCAGGCAAGAGCACTGGAGTGGGGTGCCAGTGTAGACATAATTGATGTTTCTGGTCTGTTTGCCCTCTGAGACTTGGATAGGAAAAATATATCCTGCCACACCCACCAGCACTTAGTGTGTATAAAATACAAGTCTGACATAGAGTAGCATTTGCTAAATATTGTTAAGATGTGAAAGGAATCTATCACTCTCTCACCTTCTTCTTTCTGCCTCTTAATTTGTATACCTTTTAATGTGATAGATTGAGAAAGGAGTTTCAAATTTTCCTACTAGCTACATCAACTTCTCCACTTACAGCCTTCCTCCTTACTCCCCTCTTTTACAAGGCCAATCTCAGTTGGTCAGAATACCACACTCCTAATGCAACCCCATTCTACTCAGCAATGCTGGACAGCATGCATGAGAGAGTCTGAATATCACGTGTGTGATTCAGGGAAACAATTGGTGTTTGTTGTTTGCAAAGTAGGAGATTTGAGCTCACATTTAAAAGATCACTACGCAAAAAAGCCCCTGAAGTGGAGCCTGGATCCCTTGGGGAATCTCTTTAATCCTGGAATCATATGAAGATCTTGAGGGAAAGAATACTCTCCTTTGTTATTGTTTATAAGTCGTGGGTGGGCAATGGGGGTGGTGGAGAGAGCAAGAGGATGGAGAAGCAGCAAGTTGTTGGCTCTTTCTTGTAGCATAATTGACAAATGTAGAAACACTAGCTGGGAAGATTATACACAAGGATGTATCTACGGATTAAAGCAGCCCAGAATGCTTTCAAAGTGAAGTTAGGTACTTCAAGAGCAAAATTAACCACTTGTGGTGAATATGCTCTGATGAGACTTGTGGAATCATTTCCGTCTTCGAGGAGGCCCATTTATGTACATCCTGCTCTTCTCTCCAAGCACAACAGATGAAACTAGAAGTCAAGACATCCCTGCTCTTACCCAAGGGATGTGTCCCACAGGACACCAAGTGGGGTCCTTGAGAAAGAAATCCGGTGAGGGCAAACACCACTTTTTGTGGTGTGGGTAAAAACACCAGTTTTTACCAAAGCTTGATCCTGCAAGAAATAATAATAAGTGGTTTATCTTCATGATCACATGGGTCCTCCGTGGCCAGTCAGAGAAGAGTGAAGTTAGCAAGACGAGTCTAATCAGCATATCACAGGAAGGTGGGAGGGAGATGCATTTTAAGTAGAAATGGGGCTGCAGAAAGGAGGCAATCTGGCCTGGACCAGTTTCACAGCCTCTGAAGACAAAATGGCTTGAGGCTTAGTCATTGTTTAAAAGTCATTCCTCAAATTCCTTGTTTACGGTCAGCCCAGGGAGTTGTGGACTCTGTGACTTTAGCTGTTAATGGGACTAAACACTTCTGCCAACAGATTAAGCCTTGCTGAAACATTAAGAAAACTGGCCCAAACAGAGCTGGGATGGACTGTTGTTTAGTGTTTGTTTCTTTTTTTGGGGGGGCTGGGGGGGAGGGGCAGGGAGGGTGACTGTCCCAAGACAATGGGATACCTGTGGAACAGTAGCAATTGGTGAGAGCCACTGGGTAGATTTTCTACTATGGGAAAATGACTGTTAAAAAAAAAAGCAAACATTTAATCTCAATCATTTGGACTGACTACACAGAATATAAATGAGGTTTTTCTGAAACTAAAACTGACAAATACTTTGAGGCCCACCAAAAGTCTTAAAAAGGGGTGTTTTTTTTTAAGTTATAATCAATTTCTAAGAGAAATGAAAAAAAGTCACTATTTTCTTTCATTGTAAAAGGATCCTCCAGGCAGCTGGATGATACTGAAGGTGGGAAAACTTTTCTTTGTTACACTTGAACCTTTTAAGATTTGTCAAACCTATTTCTTGGAGAAGAGGAAGCAGCGCTTGCACGCTAAATGTATTAAACTTCAAAAATAGTATTTCAAGTCTTTCAGACACCATAACCCCCTTCATGTAAATTCATATCTTTACTTGACATGTCTTCTTAAGCAAGGATTTTTTTAGGTGGCTTTTATAAATCTTCTTCCAAGAAAGAAGCGAGAACAATTAAATGTTCCATTTTGATTCCAGGTCTTAAACTTACAGTTGGGAAAGGACTTTATATTCAGAATTAGAACATTGTCCCATTCTTGCTGTAATCAGAAATATATAGAGATCAAAATCTTTCAGATGAAGACTTCAAGGGTCAAAATTGAATGCAAAAATGATTTTGAGTTTGGAAATTAAAAGTTCATATTCTATTACAATAACTTTTTGTGTACACACACCATGAAAATACACTTTTACATTTGTGTTTGAGGAAGAAGTAGACCGGATAATGAATGATTACATTGTTCATCTCTCTAACATTTCCTTACATTTTCTTCCATGGCCAAGTTGTTTATTCCATATCTATTATCATGAGTAACAAATTTCTCTTTGCTAGTAACTTTTTCAGTAGTCATTAAAAGAGAGAAAATAAGGATCCAGGGAGGTCGGGAGGGAGAGAGAGAGGAGGAAAAGGGAAAAGAGAAGAAAGAAAAGGAATCTTCAGTGCTCCCTCTAAATGCTCATAGTCAGAGAGGTGCTATGATTTCTATGATTCCGTGTCTTTGGAAACTTCAAACTTGACTTTGATTAACCATGCTAATGACCAGGGTGCTTCTTTTTAGTTTTACTCCTAATGTCACTTAGCAGAGCTGTAAAGACATGCTCATAATATTTGCTTTTCATCTGAATCAAGAAGGCAACGCTAAGCAAAAAAAAAAGTATTTAGCAGTGCATATAGGATTGAAGCGATGATAATCAGGGACCCTGGTAATTGAAGCTTTTGGGGAGGGAAAGGGAACCTTTCTTCTGGATCCTTCAGTCTGTTTAATAGGATAAAATTAGCTTGAGTGGTTTGGTGTTTGAAGAGGATATGATGTAATTGGAAGTGCCTCCTGGGTTTGCTGCTGGACAAAGCAATCAGGTAGAGATAGGGGAGGGCATGGGAAGCTCTGAAGTAATGGAGCTCGGCTTCCGCCATCCTAATTAGCCTAAATGAGCTATGCCAGTTTTCTGCTTGCTTTGGGCTTTCCCTGCTAATGCTTCTTTCAGGGCTGAGAGAAAAGAAGTATGAAATGCCCACTAACTTCCTATCTAACAGATAAATGACAAAACTGGAGGGTCAGGCTTTGTTGTTAAGGCCTTAAAAAGTGAGCCCCTTTCAGGGAATACAAATGGCTGATGGGCACAAACTGTAGGGAGTGGTGGACACTGTCACTTGTCCTGTGTGGTGAGGAAGTTTACAAAGCATCTGCAAGAAATTGATTATTTTGAGAATTTTCTACATGTCACTTAGAGGTCTCACCTGAAAGCACTCACATTGACTCTTCAACTTGAGGTGAACTAGGCAGGCCTTCACACAGCAGACTCGTTTCTTCTCAGATTGAATTTCAAAGTCCAGATGCCAGGAGCATTTCTGTGTGTGTGTGCATGCAAGTTACTGTCAGTTAAAAATTTTCCCTTTTGACCTCAATTAATCAACTTTCGGCAAAGAGCTTTGCCGCACATTCAAAGTAGTTTGTACAGAAATAAATTGAAGTCAGTATTTGGGTAGAAATAAATAATATCTTGATCTCAAAGCCACAGATTTAATTTTGCCAATGAATAAAATGAAACATAATGGTATATAGGATGAATAATAAAAACCAATAGGACCTAAACAGACATTTCTCCAAACAAGGCATACAGATGGCTAACAAATACATGAAAAGATGTTCAACATCACTCATTATTAGAGAAATGCAAACCAAAACCACAATGAGTATCACCTCATACCAGTCAGAATGGCCATCATCAAAAAGTCTACAAACAATAAATGCTGGAGAGGGTGTGGAGAAAAGGGAAAGCTCTTGTACTGTTGGTGGGAATGTAAATTGATACAACCACTATGGAAGACGGTATGGAGATTCCTTAATAATCTAGGAATAAAACCACCATCAGTTCAGTTCAGTTCAGTTCAGTCGCTCAGTCGTGTCCGACTCTTTGCGGCCCCATGAATCGCAGCACACCAGGCTTCCCCGTCCATCACCAACTCCCGGAGTTCACTCAGACTCACGTCCATCGAGTCCGTGATGCCATCCAGCCATCTCATCCTCTGTCGTCCCCTTCTCCTCCTGCCCCCAGTCCCTCCCAGCATCAGAGTCTTTTCCAATGAGTCAGCTCTTCGCATGAGGTGGCCAAAGTACTGGAGTTTTAGCTTTAGCATCATTCCTTCCAAAGAAATCCCAGGGCTGATCTCCTTCAGAATGGACTGGTTGGATCTCCTTGCAGTCCAAAGGACTCTCAAGAGTCTTCTCCAACACCACAGTTCAAAAGCATCAATTCTTCGGTGCTCAGCCTTCTTCACAGTCCAACTCTCACATCCATACATGACCACAGGAAAAACCATAGCCTTGACTAGACGGACCTTAGTCGGCAAAGTAATTTCTCTGCTTTTGAATATGCTATCTAGGTTGGTCATAACTTTCCTTCCAAGGAGTAAGCATCTTTTAATTTCATGGCTGCAATCACCATCTGCAGTGATTTGGGAGCCCCAAAAAATAAAGTCTTCCACTGTTTCCACTGTTTCCCCATCTATTTCCCATGAAGTGATGGGACCAGATGCCATGATCTTCGTTTTCTGAATGTTGAGCTTTAAGCCAACTTTTTCACTCTCCTCTTTCACTTTCATCAAGAAGCTTTTTAGTTCCTCTTCACTCTCTGCCATAAGGGTGGTGTCATCTGCATATCTGAGGTTATTGATATTTCTCCCGGCAATCTTGATTCCAGCTTGTGTTTCTTCCAGTCCAGCGTTTCTCATGATGTACTCTGCATAGAAGTTAAATAAGCAGGATGACAATATACAGCCTTGACGTACTCCTTTTCCTATCTGGAACCAGTCTATTGTTCCATGTCCAGTTCTAACTGTTGCTTCCTGACCTGCATACAGATTTCTCAAGAGGCAGGTTAGGTGGTCTGGTATTCCCATCTCTTTCAGAATTTTCCACAGTTTATTGTGATCCACACAGTCAAAGGCTTTGGCATAGTCAATAAAGCAGAAATAGATGTTTTTCTGGAACTCTCTTGCTTTTTCCATGATCCAGCGGATATTGGCAATTTGATCTCTGGTTCCTCTGCCTTTTCTAAAACCAGCTTGAACATCAGGAAGTTCACAGTTCACGTATTGCTGAAGTCTGGCTTGGAGAATTTTGAGCATTACTTTACTAGCATGTGAGATGAGTGCAATTGTGCGGTAGTTTGAGGATTCTTTGGCATTGCCTTTCTTAGGGTTTGGAATGAAAACTGACCTTTTCCAGTCCTGTGACCACTGCTGAGTTTTCCAATATGACCCAGCAATCCCACTCCTAGGCATATACCCTGAGGAAACCAAAATTGAAAAAGACACATGTATCCCATTGTTCACTGTGGCACTATTTACAATAGCTGCAACATGGAAGCAACCTAGATGTCCATTGACAGATGAATGGATAATGAAGTTGTGGTACATATACACAATGGAATATTACTCATCCATAAAAAGGAATGCATTTGGGTCAGTTCTAATGAAATGGATGAACCTAGAACCTATCATACCAAGTGAAGTGAGTCAGAAAGAGAAAGATAAATATTTTATTCTAATGCACATATATGGAATCTAGAAAATTGGTCCTGAAGAATTTATTTACAGAGCAGCAATGAAGAATTGATGCTTTTGAATTGTGGTGTTGGAGAAGACTCTTGAGAGTCCCTTGGACTGCAAGGAGATCCAACCAGTCCATTCTGAAGGAGATCAGCCCTGGGATTTCTTTGGGAGGAATGATGTTAAAGCTAAAACTCCAGTACTTTGGCCACCTCATGCGAAGAGTTGACTCATTGGAAAAGACTCAGATGCTGGGAGGGATTAGGGGCAGGAGGAAAAGGGGACAACAGAGGATGAGATGGCTGGATGGCATCACTGACTCGATGGACAGAAGTCTGAATGAACTCTGGGAGTCGGTGATGGACTGGGAAGCCTGGTGTGCTGCGATTCATGGGGTTGCAAAGAGTCGGACATGACTGAGCAACTGAACTGAACTGAACTGAATAGAGAAATAGACATAGAGAATGTCTATTCTCTATATCTTACTGGACATGGGGAGAGGGGAGGAGAGGGTGAGATGTACGGAAAGAGTAACATGGAAACTTATATTACCATATATAAAATAGGCAGCCATTGGGAATTTGCTGTACAACTCAGGAAACTCAAACTGGGGCTCTGTATCAACCTAGAGGGCTGGGATGGGGAGGGAGATGGGAGGGAGGTTCAAAAGGGAGGGCATATATGTATACCTACGGCTGATTCATGTTGAGGTTTGACAGAAAACAACAAAATTCTGTAAAGCAATTATCCTTCAATAAAAAAATAAAAAGAAATGACTGTTACTCAAAATTGAAACATATACATTACCATATGTAAAATAGATAGCCAGTGGGAATTTGCTATGTGACACAGGGAACTTAAATCCTACGCTCTGTGACAACCTAGAGGAGTGGGATGGGGTGGGAGGTGAAGGGAGGTTCAAGAGGGAGATTGGCTGATTCATGTTGATGTATGGCAGAAACCAATACAATACTGTAAAGCAATCATCCTCCAATTAAAAATAAATAAGTTTATAAGAAAAGAACAATAGGAAATTATTTTATTAACCATTGTTCACAGGCATCCAACAAAAGCACAGGGTTCTCCCTCAGTCCCTTATTAGTCCTCATAGATAAACTTTCAGTTACTCCTACACAAGCCTTTGGGGTACAATGCCATTTTTTTTTTTTTCATTTTTTGGTAAACTTTGAACATCTTGGAAAAGACTCTGATATTAGGAAAGACTGAAGGCAGGAGGAGAAGGGGGCGACAGAGAATGAGATGGTTGGATGGCATCACTGACTCAATGGACATGAGTTTGAGCAAGCTCAGGGTAATAGTGAAGGACAGGGAAGCCTGGTGTGCTGCAGTTCGTGGGGTCACAAAGAGTCAGACACCACTGAGCAAGTGAACAGGGAACAACAAGTGAACATCTAGAGCTAAATGTTTAAGATGAGTATTAGAAACACACACACAATGTATTTTATTTGCTATATCAAATGCATACTGAGCCCTGCAGTATGGAAGCCTCTGTGCTAGGCCCTGCAGGGATGCCCAAATCCTCCCTGGTGTCTGTCAAGGTTTTTCTGTAGAAAATAGCTAATAAAAGCATCTTCAAAAATTTCAGAGAAAAGCTAGAGAAAACAGAGGCTGGGTG
This sequence comes from Budorcas taxicolor, assembly GCF_023091745.1. Lineage (NCBI taxonomy): Eukaryota > Metazoa > Chordata > Mammalia > Artiodactyla > Bovidae > Budorcas > Budorcas taxicolor. The sequence goes on along the minus strand of NC_068919.1, from coordinate 67,617,657 downwards.
GATTAGGGTTTTGGAGCACCTGAAGCGTACACAATTTGGGAGCCTCTTTAGGAAAAAGAATATGCAATGGCAAAAAAATTGCCCCCTTGGAAGGCAGGGTGCAGGTTGAGTGTTCTAAAGCTCCACCTTCAGTAGCTTCAGGGCAAATCTGCTCTCCCTAGGACAGCTGCCTTCAGATGTCTCTTCCGTCCTCTTTTCATACTCAGGAGCCCATCCAGTTCCTTCCTCCATTTCCTTTACAAAAAGTATTTTGACCATTTACTAAAATGCCCTGTGGGGCCTTCAGAGACACAAGCTTCGTAATTTCAAAATACGCATATTATGCAAGTTGGCTTAGTAACTCAGAGTGTGATCAGGAACAACTGCGGACTACACAATTGACATGATTTGGTTTATGTTTGCAACATTAGCAAACAGATTATATGAAACTGGGCAGTGCCCAGGAGGGCAGCTATGATAGACTGCGTGACTGTGTGCTTTGCAATTCGCCACGGGGGCAATGTCGCCCACACTTCCTGATGGCTGGAGCTCCTCAGGCATTTCCAGGATCAGGGACCGGCTCGCAGCAGACAGAATGGAATCGCTGAAAGCTTTCAGTTGTGAAATTGTGTGTTTATAAAACGCACAGAAGCCAGGTGCTGAGTTAAGATCACATATTGTTCTGAATGACTCAGTAATTTTCAAGCTTCAGTTTAAGAGATGAAATTTTGTTTTCCCTAGTTTTAAACGGAGTGTTGGGCAGCACCATGACTTTCTTATCAATCCAACTTGAGTCAGTAAGTTAGCAATTTAGGACTTGCATTTCTCTGACAGAGTTCCTCCCCACCCCCCAGTGCAATATTTTCACTCCATTAACTCTTGATACAAAGCAATCTTAGTGTTGGGCAGCCTGAAAACGGGGCAGTGTACAGTTTTCCATGCAGGGTTTGTGAAAAATTTTTATGATTCACTTTGAATTCCAATTCTAATTATTGAAGTTGATGTATTTCTTTTATGACATATCTTTTCATTTAAATTGTTTTTGGTCTTCACTTTTAGAAGTCCTATGGTAATGGTGTCCATTGGTTCAAGGATTTTTCTGATGCCTGATACAAATAATGTAGACTCATTATCTAGTTCACACGCCGTTGTTCAAGCACTGAACTTAGGACAAACGGATTAACAGTGATAGTCATATAGTGCTTCAAGGAAAACATTTGTACATTCACTTATTCAACAGATGCCTGCATGAGACAGGAACAGTTTTGGATGCTGGAATATATAGAAGTGAACATACTAGAAGTGGCCCTGCCTTCATGGATTTCTAGACTAGCAACTGAGTAAAAAAGAAACACCCATGTTCATTTATATCACATTAAAACTATTAAAAAAATCAGGTAATATCACAATGAGCTACTATTTCACACCTATTAGAATGGCTATAATATTTTTTAAAGCAAAATTTCTTCTTTTTTTTTTTGGTCATGCCATGTGGCTTGTGAGATCTTAGTTCCCCAACCAGGGATTGAGCCCACGCTCTCAGCAGTGGATCCAACCACTGGATAGCAAGGGAATTCTCTGGATAGTTATAATTTTTTTTTAAAAAAGGAAATAACAAGTGTTGGCAAGTATGTGGAGAAATTAGAACCCTCATACATGTAATGTGGTACAACTGCATAGGAAACAGTTTAGTAGTTTCTCAAAGAGTTAAACATAAAACTAGAATATGATCCAGAAATTCCACACCTAGGTTTATACCCAAAAGACTTAAATAAATCATTGTACACCAACATTCACAGCAACATTACAGTGTCTGAAAGATGGAAACAACTCAAATCAGATGAATGGATAAACAAAATATGATATATGCTTATGGCGGAATATTATTCGGCCAAAAAAAAAGGAATGACACTTTGATATATGCTATAACGGACCCAGAAAACATCATGCTTAGTGAAATAAACTAGACACAGAGGGGAAAATATTGTGTGTTTCCACTTATTTGAGGTACTCAAAATAGGCGAATTCGTAGAGACAGAAGGTAAGATAGAGATTACCCAGAACTGGGAGGAGAGAGGAACTGAGGGAATTATTGTTTAATGGGTACAAACTTTATGTTGCTAAAAAAGTTTTGGATACAGATAGCACTGATGGCTGCACAATATTGTGAATGCATTAATATTCAGTGCCACCAAACTATACACTTATGAATCATCAAATGATTCATAGTATGTGCATTTTACCACAATTTAGAAAAATAATCAGAGAGCTGTGACAGAGAATGACTGATGTGGGTTGGAGGAGCACTTACGAAAGCACTAAGTAGGAGTGCTTTATTTAATAATCCACAAAACCTGCATCTGCTCTTGGGGATAAATGATGTAAAAATGAACATGAACATTAGAAGATGCTGGGTATCATCATTTATATATTGGTGCTTGGGAAACTAAATTGATGTGCAAAATATCAACAACCTCAGATATGCAGATGACACCACCCTGTTGACACAAAGTGAAGAGGAACTGAAGAGCCTCTTGATGAAGGTGAAGAGGAGAGTGAAAAATCTGGCTTGAAACTCAGCATTCGAAAAATGGAGATCATGGCATCCAGTCCCATCATTTCGTGGCAAATAGAAGGGAAAAAATGGAGGCAGCGACAGATTTTATTTTCTTGGTTCCCAAAATCACTGCAGGTAGTGACTGCAGCTATGAAATTAAAAAACACTTTCTCCCTGGAAGGAAAGATATGACCAGCCTAGACAGCATATTTAAAAAGCAGAGATATCACTGTTCCGGCAAAAGTCAAAGTGAAGTCGCTCAGTCGTGTCCGACTCTTTGCGACCCCATGGACTGTAGCCTACCAGGCTCCTCCCTCCATGGGATTCTCCAAGCAAGAGTACTGGAGTGGGTTGCCATTTCCTTCTCCAGGGGATCTTCCCAACCCAGGGATCGAACCCGGGTCTCCCGCATTCCAGGCAGACGCTTTAACCTCTGAGCCACCAGGGAAGCCAAGGTATGGTTCTTCCAGTAGTCATGTATGGATGTGAGAGTTGGACCATAAAGAAAGCTGAGCACCGAAGAACTGATGCTTTCAAACTGTCGTGTTGGAGAAGACTCTTGAGAGTCCCTTGGACAGCAAGGAGACCAAACCAGATTATCTTTAAGGAAATCAACCCTGAATATTCGTTCAGGGTTTGTTCAGGGTTCAGAAAGACTGATGCTGAAACTGAAGCTCCAGTACTTTGGCCACCTGATGCAAAGAACCGACTCATGGGAAAAGACCCTGATGCTGGGAAAAATTGAAGGCAAGAGGAGAAGGGGGTGGCAGAGAATGAGACGGTTAGATAACATCACCAACTCAGTGGACATCAACTTGAGCAATTTCCAGGAGACAGAGGAGCCTGGCATGCTACAGTCCATGAGATTGCAAAGAGTTGGACATCACTTAGCAACTGAACAACAACAATTCATATATTCACCCATTATGTTATTCATTCACTTATGTAAGAAATATTTAAGAGGCTCCTAACATACAGTGTCAAGCTGCAGAGAGGATACAAAGAACACATCCATAGTTCCAATTTCAAGATTTAGTGGAAAAAAAAAAACACCACCAAATCAATTACAATATAGGGTTTAAAAACATTTCTAAGTATTGAGTCTGTTTCATCATCCTAGAGGATTGAAAGCTGTTGGAAGACATGACATCGTATTTTATAGCTATATGAAACTTAAAGGGTCATCTTGTCTTCCCTGGTGACTCAGGCATTAGAAAATCTGCCCACAGTGCTGGAGACCCAGTTCGATTCCTGGGTCAGGAAGATTCCCTGGAGAAGGAAATGGCAACCCACTCCAATATTCTTGCCTGAAAAATCCCATGGACAGAGGAGCCTGGAGGGCTGCAGTCCATGGGATGGCAAAGAGTCAGACATGACTGAGCGACTAACACACACACACACACACACACACACACACACACACACACACACAAGTGGAACCTCTCAACTTATATTCAATAAACTCAAGGTAAGAGAAGCTAGATAGGTTGTCTAAGGCCAAAGAAATAATGTCTAAGACCCAAGACTAGAAGGCAGATGTGTCTGATTACCAGTGTTGGTCTTGTCCCACTGTTCTACACTACCACCCTTCCACGGGTTCCTTCCATGTCTCTTTCATCTCTTTCATCGTGTAAGCATCTGAATTTAGTGTTCCAAACATGATGGACATTGGATAAATGGATATTTGATGGTAACAGTCATGTGTGTATATAATGACAGTTCCAGACTGGATGGCCTTCAGGAAAAGCCTTCTCCTTACTAACGTGGAGGTTGTCATGAGAATGTTGTGAGATAATATAGGGTTAGCTCTTAGCACAGAATCAGCTTGCCAGTGCAGGAGATGTGGGTTCAAGCCCCAGGCCGGGAAGATCCCCTGGAGAAGGAAATGGCAACCCACTTCAGTATTCTTGCCTGAGAAATCCCGTGGGCAAAAGAGCCTGGCAGGCTCACAAGAGTCGAACTCAACTTAGTGACTAAACAGCAACAGCAAGCTCTCAACACAGTTCTAGGCACATAATAAGCACACAATCGATGTGAGGTTTTGTTATTAGAGTCATTATCATTAATGCTGACAAATTTTTATGAGCTTCTGTAGGATGTTTGTATTATGGTCAATTTTCTAACGCTAAGAAGCTGAGTTTGGGAATTCAGTTCTCTAAAATCTAAAAGGCATGTACAAATTGAAATATCATGCCAACAAATTAAGAAAACTTACAAATAAATATTGACCTTCACTCTACCAGCCCTGCCATTTAAAATCCACTCAAAATCATCACCTCCGTTAGAGTCACCCAAAAAGGAGAGTAACTGAAAACCACATTCCCAAGCTGGCCTTGTATAAATTGCTATTTGCCCCAGGCTATTTTCAAGGCTGTAAACAGATGTTAAAGAGGAAACGTTGACTGAGGTGTAGACAAGAGATGGATAATCAGAAGCTTGAAAATGATTGAGGCTTTGCAGTCAAGAGGAGAACTGTGAGCAACTTGCACTTCTGTCTTTGACACCAACAAACTGGTTCATTCCTGTTTATGTGGACAGTTATAATGCTGCTCACTTCACAAATTTAAACTTTTACTCAATGAAAACCAAATATCTCTTCTCATACATGTGGTTTTTCCCCTTAAAGAAATAGATTTAGGTGTACAGAAGTTCTAAGATGATGAGCTTAATGGGAACATAGGAAACGCTTGGCTTTATTTCTTGTTGGGAGAAGGAAAGTTATGCTAAATCATATTAACTTCCTCTTGTTCATACCACTGCTGGCTCTGCAAGTCAGTGTTTACCCCTGGATTATAGGTGAAACTTGAGAAACATCTCTGTCTCAATGCAACAGAGAAAATGTTAGTGGAAATGTTAATTGCACCTTGACTGGACTTGAGGAGATGATTATAGGCACTATGCAAAGCTATCCAACATATCTGAGATATTCTTCTCTAAATATTTTCAGACTTTTTCTTTATTCATTTAAATTTGCAGCAAATTCATTCAATTTGCAGCAAAGCATCAATCTGTATGAATCTCATTTGCAAAAATTACAGGTGTCTTCTCTTTTAAACAAAAGAATAAGGTGTGAGTTGCCTGAACAATTACTAAATTTATACGAGCCACACTTAGCCAAGCTTATTAAGTAAGTAATTGAGTAGAACCAACCAAGAAATGAAAATCAGGAGGCAGGAACAGCAAGGTAATGAAACTCAAACTTCTTTTTGATGAATTTCACTTTTCATCGTTTTTACACAATTTACGTCTAATTTGAAATTTGCTTCTGAAGATGACAGGTAACTTAGGGTCTGTGGAGGTTTCTAACACATAGGATATAAATTCATGGTGATATCTATTACACCATCCTGTTTCACATTCTTTATGGCATTTAACACCTTCTGATTCTTTTTGGTTTATTGGTTGGCTTATTGTCTGTCTCCCTACACTAGAAAGGAAGTGCCGTGAAAAACAGAGACTTGTCTATCTTCCTCATTTTTATGTCCCCATGCGCGCCTAGCTCAAAGTGGGCCCTCTACAGATGCTCCTTGACACAATTACGGCTGTGCTCAATAGAACCATGTATCTCAAATTATGCTCAAGAGGGCCAGAGCATGGGGATTTTAGGAACAGCGTGAGATTTGTTTTGTTGCTACAGTTGAATAGACCTACTTCTCCATTTCCAGAAAAACAAAATGGGTAATGAATAATGTTTAACACTTTACAATTTTCTCCTTTAAATTCCTCATGCCTTACTTTTTTGCTACCTCATCTCTTTGCAATCAACATAATGGTAAGCAAGTAGCAAGCTAATATTTTCAGAGAAATTTGGAAACAGATAATAGCACTAAATTGAACAGGCTCTTAATATGTTTGTATATATGTTTTACCACAATAAAAATGGTTAAAAATATATATCTTTATATATATATATGTATTGTAAACACTCTGGAGCTGGACATTGGTGATAATTGCATAGCAACATGGATGTACTTAATGACAATTAACTATACACTTAAAAACTGTAAAATTTTTAATGCACATTTTACCACAATTGAAACATGGTTTTAAAAATATACAGCCAGTGACTAGTGAGTACTTGAAATGTGGCTAGTGCAACTGAGGAACTGTATTTTTTATTTACTTCAAATTGACTTACATTTAAATTTAAAGAATCATATGTGCCTGCTGGACTTCCCTTGTGGCTCAGCTGGTAAAGAATCCGCCTGCAATACGGGAGACCTGGGTTTCATTCCTAGGTTGGGAAGATCCCCTGGAGAAGGAAGGCTACCCACTCCAGTATTCTGGCCTGGAGAATTCCGTGGACTGTAGGGTCACAAAGAGTCAGACAGGACTGAGCGACTTTCACATGTGCCTGCTGGATACTGCATTGGACAGTACAGGGCTAAATGCTTGGACCACTTCACTTAAATAATGCCATTTGGGAGCTAATTTTTAAAGGTATTATTTGGATGGATTTTCCCCTTGTTTTCAGATTTTTATTATGAAATTGTCAAATATACAAAAGTAGGGAGAATAGTATAATGTATATCAATATGTTCATCACATTGATTACAATTGTTAATGTTTTACTATATTTGCCACAATGTTACTTGAGCTCCAACTATGCTAATGAGTAGTTGGAAAGCTATGGGACTGAGGAGGGCTCATTCCCACCCACACTCCTTCAGGGTCAAAACCAATTCCATTAGCCCTGACCTTCCCTTTTGCTAACCAGTTACATTTTTCCCCCATAGTTTCTAGGGTAATTGTGCCAGAAATTACAAGAATGTAATGACAGTCATTTGTGAGTACGATAAAATTATAACTTCTAAGTTGTCTCAGATTTGAGCTAGGATTGCTTTGTTATTAAATCATGACTTCTTGTGGTACTTAGGTATTAACAGTAAAAAGCCACCAACCACTGAGTGTGTGACACCTCAATGAGACAGAAGTGTCCCAACAAGTATGGCCAAGATGACAGCTTAACTGGCTTTCCAAAATTTAAATTCCCAAAAGTGAATTTAAAAATTGGGCTGGGAGGATGGCTATAAAGTGATGAGACCTATAAGCCATTCTGACCAATGTTTTCCATCATGACGATGCTGTAGTTAGGATTAAAGTGGTCATCAAGAGCAGTAGGCTTCTGGGGCTTCCCTGGTGGTCCAGTGGTTGAGAATCTGCCTTTCAATGCCGGGGACTCAGGTTTGATCCCTGGTCAGGGAACTAAGATCCTGACTGCAGAAGGGCAACTAAGCCTGAGAGAGAAGCAGCTAGAGAAAAGCCTGTGTGCTCTGAGCCTGCACACCGAAATGTGTGTAGATCCTGCATGCTGCAACCAAGACCCAACACAGCCAAGTAAGTAAATATTTTATTTTCAAAAAATCAGCAGTGCTGAAGCTGAAACTCCAATATTTGGCCACCTGATGCAAAGAGCAGATTTCACTGGAAAAGACCCTGATGCTGGGGAAAATTGAGGGCAAGAAGAGAAGGGGGTGACAGTGGATAAGATGGTTGGATGGCATCAATGGACATAAGTCTGAGCAAACTCAGGGAGATAGTGAAGAATAGGGCAGCCTGGCATGCTACAGTTCCTGGGGTCACAGAGAGTTGGACAAGACTTGGCAACTGATCAACAACAGTGCTAAGTGAAGTCAGTCAGACAGAGAAAAACAAATACTGTATGATGTCACTTATATGTGGAGTCTAAAAAATACAACTGGTGAATAAAACAAAAAAGAAAGAAAGACAAAGAAGCAAAGCAACCTCACAGATACAGAGAACAAACTGGTGGTTACCAGTGGAGAGAAGAAAGTGTGGAGAGGGAAGGAAGGAGAGGGAGGAAAAAAAGTGTTATTATGGGATTATATAAAATCATGTGTGTAAAACATTTGAAAGTTGTAAAACACCATAGAATTTAAAGAATCTTTAATTAAAAGAAAAATTGTAAAAGTAAGTATACAAAAAAAATAAATGAGATTTTTTTAAAAAGATAATATCTCTTTGAGGAAAGCAGTAAGTAAGGGCAGTAGAGATTGTCTCTTTAACCACAGTCCTCACGGTCTAAAGAAGCATCGTACTCCAGGAGGCTGGAGGCAGGAAAGAACAGGGAAAAGATGAAGGATATTTGTCAACTGTCTCTAGAGTTTTCTAGAAATGACCGCGTAATACATAATTCTAAAATCCAAAAAGATCTGAAAAATTAAACTTTGTTATATATTTTATTTATTTTTTAAATAATGAGACATACACAGCTTTATTTCGTCATCTGTAAAAAGTCGTACTCCGGCAGAGTGACACATTCCCTATTTGAGCAGAAAGCAAATGCTAAGTCTGAGAAGCTCCTACCCAGGACTGCAACTGTGTAACCCTGAGCTGACATCTCTGTGCTGTCAAAGTGGGATCCTTACTGGGTGGCAGCTGCTTTCACACTCCTCCTGGAGACACTCTCTGGGGAGGCTGTGGGCCCACTCTCTGTGGGCCCCCTCACATAGCCGAGGACCAAACACAATTCTACCTGGACGGATGCCCTTATGGCCCCTTCCCTCTTACAAGAGGGAGATCACAGAATTAACTTTCTGAGAAACGGCTCTATCTTTCATTTAGGCTCCATTAAGTCTGCTGAAATCAAGGTTATACTTACAAAGCATTATATTGTGTTAATACCTGTTCCTCTCTCTCCAGCCATTTCCTCATCATCTATATAATTTTCAGGTATTTTTTAATTGGAGGGAAATTGCTTTACAACGTTGTGTGGGTTTCTGCCGTACAATAATGAGAATCAGCCATAATTATACATATATCTCCTCCCTCTTGATCCTCCCTCCCCTCCCCCCATTCCACCCCTCTAGGTCATCATAGAGCACCAAGCTGGGCTCTCTGTGTTATCCAGCAACTTTTCACCAGCTATCTATTTTACACATTGGTAGTGTATATATGTCATTCTCCATTCATCCCACTCTCAACAAAAACTCATTTGAAGGTAAAATTTGACTTGAGCTGGCATGAGACTACGACCTTCATTTATCCCACTTGGAGTAAATACTATGCTTTGCTGCAGTTGACAGTGATATGCTGTCCCTGACTCCAACTGACATATTCCACAATAAGCAGTACGTGCACTATAGCACCTTCAAAATCTGGAAAAATCCTGAAGTCCAAGCCATATCTGGTCCCAGGCATTTGGGATCATTAATTCTGGACCACTACTCTGCTTATATTTCACTGTCCAGAACTTAGCGATGGGTCCACTATTAGCTATAAATGTGCCTGGGAAACCGCCTTTATTCCAGGCAACCGTAAAAACCCAACAAAACTTCTATTACTATGGAATAGGGAAAATTGGACATTAGTACCCAGTCAATAGTCTCTGACACAATTTCATTTTCCCCCTAAAGCTTTATCTTAAAACACCCTTCCCCCAGAACCTCCTAAATAAGATCAGAATAGATAGAAATTATCCCTTTGGTTCTCTGTAAACAGTCTGGACTGACTTCAGATGACCCTGGCTTGGCTGGCTTCTTGCACTCCTACAGAATGCTACCCTGACTTCTCACACAGATCTACAGTTCATAAATCTTCCTCTCACAGAACTACCTCAGTTTAGTTCAGTTGCTCAGTCGTATCCGACTCTTTGCAACCCCATGAACCCAGGCCTCCCTGTCCATTACCAATGCCCAGAGTCCACCCAAACCCATGTCCATTGAGTCGCTGATGCCATCCAACAATCTCATCCTCTGTCATTCCCTTCTCCTCCTGCCCTCAATCTTTTCCAGCATCACGGTCTTTTCAAGTGAGTCAGCTCTTTGCATCAGGTGGCCAAAGTATTGGAGTTTCAGCTTCAACATCAGTCCTTCCAGTGAACACCCAGGACTGATCTCCCTTAGGATGGACTGGTCGGATCTCCTTGCAGTCCAAGGGACTCTCAAGAGTCTTCTCCAACACCACAGTTCAAAAGCATCAATTCTTCTACGCTCAGCTTTCGTTATAGTCCAACTCTCACATCCATACATGACTACTGGAAAAACCATAGTCTTGACTAGACGGACCTTTGTTGACAAAGTAATGTCTCTGCTTTTTAATATGCTGTCTAGGTTGGTCATAACTTTCCTTCCAAGGAGTAAGCGTCTTTTAATTTCATGGCTGCAGTCACCATCTACAGTAATTTGGGAGCCCCCCAAAATAAAGTCAGTCACTGTTTCCACTGTTTCCCCATCTATTTCACATGAAGTGATAGGACCAGATGCCATGATCTTCGTTTTCTGAATGTTGAGCTTTAAGCCAACTTTTTCACTCTCCTCTTTCACTTTCATCAAGAGGCTCTTTAGTTCTTCTTCACTTTCTGCCAGAAGAGTGGTGTCATCTGAATGTGTGAGGTTATTGATAATTCTCCTGGCAATCTTGATTCCAGCTTGTGCTTCTTCCAGCCCAGTGTTTCTCATGATGTACTCTGCATATAAGTTAAATAAGCAGGGTGACAATATACAGCCTTGACGTATTCCTTTTCCTATTTGGAACCAGTCTATTGTTTCATGTCCAGTTCTAACTGTTGTTTCCTGACCTGCATACAGGTTTCTCGAGAGGCAGGTCAGGTGGTCTGGTATTCCCATCTCTTTCAGAATTTTCCACAGTTTATTGTGATCCATAGAATCAAAGGCTTTGGCATAGTCAATAAAGCAGAAATAGATGTTTTTCTGGAACTCTTGCTTTTTCGATGATCCAGCGGATGTTGGCAATTTGATCTCTGGTTCCTCTGCCTTTTCTAAAACCAGCTAGAACTACCTCAGTCTCACAGATATTTCCCAGTCTTCTGGTAAATTCAAGACAATACCTTTGGTTCTGACTGGTCAGGGTCCCTATGAGTTGGGACTCTCATTTGGACTAACTGCCCATGTCTTTCCAACCTTTCCTGACAGAAGAGATGGAACATCTTCATAAGAATGTTCAAGAAACAACCTTCAAAAATGAACATCCAGATTCAAACATTATCTGTTTGAATTTATCAAACTCCATCAAATGCAAATTCTTCTTCTCTCAAAAAAAAAAAATTATTCTATTTCAACAAATTCAGCTCTGGCATAGAAATAGCATTGTGTTCCAGGAAGCATGGAAAATAAAAGATGAGTATTTTCCCCTGCTTATTGCAAATGGACACAAAAAGAGGAATTTGGGATGAGTGTTGAAAAAAGAAAAGCAATTAAAATTGGATTTTATGTTCAACTTGGAGGCTAAAAAAGCACATCTTAAGAAAATGAATGTGGATAGTGTTTGGTAATAACTCAAACCTAGTCATTGGTAAAAATCTAATTTTTCCTCTAGTATAAATGAAATGCAAGATGAGCAAGAAAGAGTCACAAACAGTAACAAAACAAGATTCAGCCTCTAGCATGGGTGCAGTAAACTGTAAATAGATCAGTGTTTTATAGTTGTATGAGATGCTTCTGGAACCCTACTTTATTTTATGCATTCCTCATCGGTTCCTATAAGAATGTGCTTTTGAATGCCCAATAGTTAAATCATTAAATGGAGATGCCAAACTTTAAGTATTCCATAAGTTCTTATTTAACTTTTTAAATGGCAGTTTGTACAACTGCTCCAGGTAACTTTAAATAGATAAGTATTCTGGGGAGTGTCAGTATTATTCAACCTAAAAGCTAAGTGTAACATAAATGGAAAAATAGACTGTACTTCGTGCATTTCATACATTTTAATGGCCAAGTACTATTGATTGTTGTGCTTTTTTTTGCAAGCAAGGGAAAATTCACACATCACATTGTGTATGTCCTTGCGGTGGAAAGTTATTTTGCTCACACCTCACAAATGATCCATACTGATATTAAGTTTACAGTCTTGGGAAAAGAAGGGAAGAGTGAACTTAATTTGAATTTAGAAAGTCTCTAAATGATAATTGAATCACAAGTCTGGATTATAATTCTAGGAGCAACACTTGACTTGGTCAAAATCACTGTTATGAAGAGATGCAATTTTTACACAGTACTTCACATTGATTAAGTAATGTGTGAAAATGGAAAAAAAAGTATTTGAATCTTAATCACAGTCATTTGCATGAAATAAAAGTCTGTGTCAGGGGAATGCACATTATAATAACTCCTGGGTGTTTTGGTTGCATCAGTGAGCAAAGAAGTTGTATGCATTTTTTTTAGTGCTGATATACAAGAATTCCTTTTATATTTATTGTATCTTTGATTGTACGAAAATTCAGCAGTATAGGATTTTGGCTGGTGAGAGACGACAACTGATTAACTACCTTAACAATGGCTGTAATTAAAACAGATGTTTGATAATGCATGCGCCTGAATTAAACTGGGAACATTCAAAGAGAGAAAAGAGAAATAGGAATTTGATATGAACCTCATTCTCAGTCAAGCTCTCCATTAGATGGAAAGGTAGTAAATGTGAAATGAACTTCGGAAAAATTCTTACAGTCTCTCTTCTAAATATTCTTACCCCCACCCCTGCCTGCAGCTGTAAGCTTGTGTGCTAAGTCGCTTCAGTTGTGTCTGACTCTTTGTGACCCTAGGGACAGTTGGCTGCCAAGCTCTTCTGTCCGTGGGATTTTCCAGGCAAGAATACTGGAGTGGGTTGCTATTTCCTCCTCCAGAGGATCCATCTGACCCAGGGGTGGAACCTGAGTCTCTTACCTCTCCTGCATTGGGCAGGCATGTTCTTCACTACTGGTGCCACCTGAGAAGCCCTGTAAGCATGCAAGCTTGAAATGCAGGAAACTGAGGGTCATTCCTGTGTGCTCCTCTTCCCCCGAGTCCTACCTGGGACTGAGCTGCAAGGCTATAGGTTCTACTTTTCTGCGCTGGTGCACACTGTCTTAATATTTCCAGCTTCACTGCCCTGATGAGACTTCAAAGTCCGAATGCCTCCAAATCTGGGTCTAGACCCTCTTCTGCCTTCTTCAGACCCTGAATAATCGATATCATCTTTCAACAACCTGAAATCTCCTGTTCAGATTGATATACATTTCCTACAATGTTGAATAAGTTTTTTTTTTCTAACTGAGCTCCGAAGAATTGATGCTTTTGAACTGTGGTGTTGGAGAAGACTCTTGAGGGTCCCTTGGACTGCAAGGAGATCCAATCAATCCATTCTGAAGGAGATCAACCCTGGGATTTCTTTGGAAGGAATGATGCTAAAGCTGAAGCTCCAGTACTTTGGCCACCTCATGTGAAGAGTTGACTCATTGGAAAAGACTCAGATGCTGGGAGGGATTGGGGGCAGGAGAAGAAGGGGACAACCGAAGATGAGATGGCTGGATGGCATCATGGACTCGATGGACATGAGTCTGAGTGAACTCCGGGAGATGGTGATGGACAGGGAGGCCTGGTGTGCTGCGATTCATGGGGTTGCAAAGAGTCAGACACGACTGAGCGACTGAACTGAACTGAACTTCTAGTTTAAAGGCAACAGGACTTAGGAATAGAGATTTCAGCTTCTGAACCTTTGCACCGTCCCTGGTTTGTGGGTGAGAAGGAATCAAAACTCTGTGAAACAAGAGTTTTGATTCCTGAAGAGGTTGAAATTTCCAAAAGACAATAATAATTATTTCCAAAATGTAAAATTCTAATTTGCTCAACCCAGGTCAGAAGAAGACAGTGGCTAGGAAAATATTTGCCAGTGATGGATCCCCAGTAAGGGATACACATGGAGCAGAGATGGGACGGTAAGGGTGCAGCGGTGTCTTTAATTAGAACTGAATGACGGTAAAAACTAATGATTATAGTAACATTAATAGTGATAAATACATCTTTATATATTTCACTAACTGAAACTGAGCAAACAAAATACAAAACAGTAAAATTAAAAGAATGAAACAAAGAAATTTCAGTGGTAACCGAAAACAACTGTGGGCTCAGTCTTATCTTACAGAGAGAAACACACACTCTGAGCAGATGATAGCAGCCATAAAATCTCAACGTAAATGTGCTGAGCCAGATGCACTGAAGTTATTACACACTCAAATCTTAACAGCGTTCCAAAATGCAAGCGTGCCTCCTCAACAGCAGCACTCTCTCCACCTGAGCATGTAGGAGTTTGCTTCGATGGTCTCCTCTGTCATAGCAGATTGCAGGCACTCCACAATATCTATTGAAAGAAACAATCCATCTTGCCGTTCTCACAAAACCCACCGCTTCCTTTAAAAATACAGTTTTAAGGAAGCACTCCCTCTTTTCTATACCCTCTACCACCAGCCCTGTCAGACCTTCTCACTTCCAAAGATAATCTCCCTCCTGCTCTTCACCTCTCCAGAACCCATCCAATCTCTGGAGCTGATTCAGACTGCATCTACTGCAAGCCTTCTGTGACGGCTCCAGGCCACAGTGACTTCTTCCTCCTCCGCACACCATTGCATCCAGGGACAATGCTCTCTAGTTTATTGTTTTACGTTAGTTTCTAGTGTTTCTCCCTCCCCAGTGGTAAGCTTCTCCACGATGAGAACAATGCCTTATCTTCGTTTCTCCCTACTTTCCTTCCTTCTTTTCTTCAACAAATACCAAGTATTTAGTTCCTACCTGGTGGCTCAGTGGTGAAAGAATCCTCTTGCTAATGCAGAGACTTGGGTCCAATCTCTGGGTCAGGAAGATCCCCTGGAGGAGGAAATAGAAACCCACTTTATTATTCTTACCTGGAGAATCCCATGGACAGAGGAGCCTGGCCATGGGGTCACAAAGAGCCGGACATGACTGAGTGACTGAGCGTGCACACAGTGTCAAGCAGGGCACTTCCTGATTTCCTCCTATTGCACGTGGCAGCATTTACCATGTAGTAAAGTAGACTTGAATTACATGTGCATTTTGTCTGAGGATGTGTATTCAACAGCTCTCTATCACCCTGGATGATTTAGCTTAACTCATCTGCTGCTTCCCCAGCATATATTTAACTCATTCTTTTTGACAAAAGAAAAACCTTCATTATCACCATTCAGCCTATTTGGGACTGTCTGATAGAGGGAAGCAGAGAGGTTTATGCCTCAGTAGCAAAAGCCTGTTTCTATAACCGGTTCCATCCAACTTCATGTGTGCTATTGCTCAAGTTTCTTGACTTTCTTGTGCCATCATGCCCCTTCGAGAAAAGAAAGATAATAACATATTCTATGCCACCCTCAACACTCCCTAGGGTGAGGGTTAATAGAATAATGGCTGTAAAACATTTTAAGCTAATCCAAAGAAAGGTGCCACACTGTATAAAAATGTAAAGAGTTATTATGCAACTAATCAGATTCAAAATACAGGTTGCAGATGGACCTGCAGAGTACTGAAATAAAGCCTCAAGGAAGGATGCTAATGCTTAACTTGCCCCACAGGTCCAGGCAGTGCTTCTGGAAATTTCTCTTACATAAATGAACTTCAGAAAATACATTTCAAATTCACTTTTTTTTTTTTTAAGGGAGGGAAGTTTATGCCTGAAGAACAAAGATGAAGTTGGACAGACAGAATTCAGAGTCCCTCAGTCATGTCCAACTCTTTACAACCCCATGGACTGTAGCTGGCCAGGCTCCTTTGTCCATGGGATTTCCCAGGCAAGAATCCTGGAGTGGGTTGCCATTTCCATTCTCCAGGGGATCTTCCTGACCCTGGGATCGAAGCTGGGTCTCCTGCATTGCAGGCAGAGTCTTTCCTGTCTGAGCCACCAGGGAAGCTCCCGATTCCTGATACTTGCTCCCATATGAGGAGGTGTCACATTTGATTTTACAAGCTGCCCTGTGAGGGCAGGAACTGGTTCCTTATTTACAATTTTATGGTCAGCGCTCAAATAATATGGGACACAGTAGATAAGAACTTAATAAATAGTACATGTTCTCTTTATTGCTTGAAGGAGTCTGGCTTGCTGGTTCCTGAAAGGAGAGGAGAGCTAAAATAATTGGGGACCACCGGGCCCGATACTCATTTGTTCACAGAAGGTGCTGAGAAACATACCACCCACTAGGCTGATTGTGTGACAGCCATGCTATGTGGGTGCTGCCATGGGCTGCTGGGAGCATATCGGCTAGGTGGGTGCAGGAACAAAGACCATTTTAACCCCACATTTTGCTGGAATGTACAATTTGGGGCCCACCAGCTGTAAATGAGAAACTCACTAACCTCAGTTATGAATAAGACACAAAACACCAAATAAAACACTAGCATATTTAACTATAAGAATAGTAGAATGAAGTAAGAACATATTATAACCAATTGGGGGTAATTCCAAATTTCTGAAGCTAGTTCAATCATATGAAAATCTATTCAGAGACTTTATCATATAAACAGATCAGAGAATGAAAACCACATGATTCAATAACAAGGATCTACTGTTACAGGGAGTTATATTTAATATCTCATAATAACCTATAATGGAAAAGAATCTGAAGAAGAAGAGGTATATAAATATATATGTATAACTGAATCAGTTTGCTGTATACTTGAAACATTGTGAATCAACTGGATTTCAATTCAAATTTTTAAAAAATAATTTTTTACAAACCTTCCATGATTAGTTCAATACTTGCCATCCCTCCCCCCAAAAGGCTTTTTAAAAGATCTTATTATTGTGATAACAGAGTAAAACTTTTTAAGCCATATATTTAAAAAGATATTTCATACATATCTTGTAACACTTACTGGGAGAACCTAGAAATATTCTCATAAAGGCCAGGTACAAGACAAGGGTACTTGTTATCACCACAATTATTTAATGATTGTTCTTGAAGTGCTCACCAATATAATTAGATGAGAGAATGAGATAAGCACAAATATTGGGTAGGAAGAGGCAGAAGTATCCTTATTTGCAGATTATAAAGATTACAGTCTTGAAAAACCCAAGCGAATCATCTTAAAAACTCCTAGAAACATGAGAGAATTCAATAGATTATCTGGCTTAAAATACAAATATACAGAGTAATAACTTTCTTAGTTGCCTACAATAATTAATTAGAAAGTAAAATAGTTTCCCACTCACAAAAGAAAAAATAACAAGAAATGTGTATGCTTTGTATTAAGGAAATTATAAAACTTTACAGAGGACATTGAAAAAGGAAAGAAAAAGAATATTTTAGAATCTTATTATACATGAAACTAAGTGATAAATACAATTGAAAAATACAAATTCCTAGCAGATCATTTTTCGACAAACTTGATAAAAGGGACTCAAATTTATTTGTAAAATTAGTGTGTGAGAATAACCAAAACAGAGCTGAAAATAAGAATGATTAGAAAATGACTTTTTAGTTTATATTGATAATTTTGTTTATAATATATTGTTTGTTGCTGTTATTTAGTCACTAAGTCATGTCTGACTCTTTGTGACCCCATGGACCGTAGCCTACCAGGCTCCTTTATCCATGGGACTTTCCAGGCAAGAATACTGGAGTGGGTTGCCATTTCTTTCTCCAGGGGATCTTCCCAACCTATGGATCAAACCCATGTCTCTCGCATCTCCTGCACTGCAGGCAGATTCTTTACCACTGAGCCACGAGGGAAGCCGTTATAACATACTACATAATATATAAATTGATACTACATTAATAATTTTAATTTTAAGTTAGGAATTAGAAGAATGTAGTACTGAGCAAAGAAACAGAACAGAAAACCAAGAAATAAATCCACACTTAAAAGGAAATGAATACACGAGAAAGACAATTTTCTCCTGATAGGCAAAAAGATAAATTGTTTAACAAATTATATTTAGGTATACAGGCTCAGGCTAAACACCTCGATGTCATTTTGATTGTTCTCTTTCCCTTCCTACCATCCTCTCCATCCATTGGGAGTACTACTGGCTCTTCCTTCAAAACACACCTGAATCTGGTCACTTCTCACTATCTCCACAGTTACCAGCTCCATCGTCTCTTACCTGGATGTCTATAGTTTCCTAATTGACCTTCTGGTTTCTCTCTTGTAGAATCTTCCCCACACTGTAGTCAGGGTGGTCTTTTAAAAACATAAATCAAATAATGTCATTCCCTTCCTCAAGACTTTGAATAGCTTCCTATCATACTAAAGAAAAATCTCAATTCCTTCTTAATGGTAGACATCCCCTGCAGGCCTGGTCCCTGCCTGCCTGGCTGTCATCACTCCCCTCTTACTCACTTCATTCAAGACACATTGGCCTTCTAGAACACACTCAATGTTTTCCCATCTCACATCTTTGCATTTTCTTTTCTCTCTGCCAGAGTGGCTCTTCCCCAAGATCTTCAGATGGCTCACCCTTCCCATCCTTCAACTTTTCCTGCACAAATGTCCACTCCACAAACAGGCCATGTCTTACCATTGAGTCTAACATACTCCCGTCCCATAACCCTCTACTTTATCATCACTGAATTTATCACTCCCCAACATTATTAGATCAGATAGCCTTGTTTAGCATCTGTCTCTCCTGCTACCTTACAGGCTCCATGGGGGCAGAGACTGTTTTGCTCACTACTGTAAACAGTGGTAGCTACTTAATAAGTATTTGTTCAATTAATGAATTGCAGGGGGAACAGAGCAAACAGGACAGAACTGGGTTATTTAGCTGGTAGACTGATTGGATGAGTTACTCAAATGATAAACTTAACAGCAGAAGCCTGAGAGACTTAGGCTGATTCTAAACTTCTGGACCAGAGGATTGAAGAGATATTGCACCATTTTTATATTAAAAATTTGAGGATGAGAAACTGCATTCCTCGGGAATACGTTGAGTTCAGTTTAGTTCACAGTTCAGAAAATTAGGGTTCATCACTATTTTAATGAATGAAAGAGATGGGAATACCAGACCACCTGACCTGCCTCTTGAGAAATCTGTATGCAGGTCAGGAAGCAACAGTTAGAACTGGACATGAAACAACAGACTGGTTCCAAATAGGAAAAGGAGTAAGTACGTCAAGGCTGTATATTGTCACTCTGTTTATTTGACTTATATGCAGAGTACATCATGAGAAATGCTGGGCTGGATGAAGCACAAGCTGGAATCAAGATTGCAGGGAGAAATATCAATATCCTCAGATATGCAGATGACACCACCCGTATGGCAGAGAGTGAAGGAGAACTAAAGAGCCTCTTGATGAAAGTGAAAGAGAAGAGTGAAAAAGTTGGCTTAAAGCTCAACATTCAGAAAATGAAGATCATGGCGTCCAGTCCCATCACTTTATGGCAAATAGGTGGAGAAACAGTGGAAACAGTGGCTGACTTTATTTGTAGGGGCTCCAAAATCACTGCAGATGGTGACTGCAGCCATGAAATTAAAAGGCGCTTACTCCTTGGAAGGGAAGTTACGACCAACCTAGACAGCATATTAAAAAGCAGAGACATTACTTTGTCAACAGAAGTCCATCTAATCAAGGCTATGGTTTTTCCAGTAGTCATGGATAGATGTGAGAGTTGGACTATAAAGAAAGCTGAGCATAGAAGAATTGATGCGTTTGAACTGTGGTGTTGGAGAAGACTCTTGAGAGTCCCTTGGGCTGCAAGGAGATCCAACCAGTCCATCCTAAGGGAGATCAGTCCTGGGTGTTCACTGGAAGGACTGATGTTGAAGCTGAAACTCCAATACTTTGGCCATCTGATGAGAAGAGCTGAGTCATTTGAAAAGACCCTGATGCTGGGAAAGATTGAAGGCAGGAGGAGAAGGGGACAATGGAGGATGAGGTGGTTAGATGGCATCACCGACTTGATGGACATGAGTTTGAGTAAACTCCAGGAGTTGGTGATGGACAGGGAGGCCTGGCGTGCTCCAGTCCATGGGGTTGCAAAGAGTTGGACACAACTGAGTGACTGAACTGAACTGAAAAGAGAAGAAAGGAAAGATTTGCAAAAAAGGCAAAATGCTGGGGAAAGATATTACCAAGAGTGAATTTCTTAATTGCATTGTTTTGACACAGAGGCAAATGTGCTCCTGCCATGGATAACTGGAATGAACCATCAGCTGTAAATAAGATGTTTTCTCTTAACTATGAATAGCTCAATAATGTATCCTAATGAAGAAATGAAATGCCAAATGTTAGAACTCTAAATTTAATAAAGGATATGTTCAGTTGAGTGATCAAAGAGCATCTGTTGAATAACTAATTCATGCTGCTTTTCTCTTTCAGTAGTAAACAAAGGCATCCACTGAGGGCTGATCACCTGTGTAAGTGTGCCTCATAGATGCAAACTACTAAATACCAGCCCTGCTCTTCATCTTACTGATCATCCAGTGGGGAAAGTAAGTGAAGACGTCATTTTGACCATTTTGCCTGTTTGTTCATGAAAGATATTTTAAACGACTAATTCTTTACCAGTTTGATGAAGCTCATGGTGCATGAAGCATAGTTTTAGTAAAAGACCCTAACTGCTCTTGGTAAAGGGGAATTATCTCAGATGAGGTCTGTACTCACCTCTAGGTTTGAGACCAGAGCATCTGCTTCTTCAATCCTCCATCAGCCACTCAGTGGGAACCCAGACATTCTGTCTCAGCTGCTTACCAGATTACGTTTGCTTTTGATTTTTACTTTTAGCATAAAGTAATACTCTGTAGAAAAAAATTTAATACAGATAAGTGTTTTTAAATTTATCTGAATACATTCAGAGGTCATCATTAATAACATTTTGGCAAATACATATCCAGATAATTTACATGTTAATTTATTCCTTAACAATATAGCATAAACATTTCCTTATTTCAGTAAATACACATTTACATTATTTTAAATGGCAATAGCATTCAACTGATAGACGTCCCAAAATTTATTGAATGAATCGTCTATTATTGGATATTAAATTCATATAATTTGCTAGTAGATTTGCTGTGACATGATTCACTGTGGTAAATTTCCTTTTACATTGAGTTTTTCCACTTACATAAATCTATTCTCAGAAAGAAGTCTTAGATGTGAAAGTGTGGGTTAAAGAAGACACACATTTTAAGGTTTTTTCTCTGTATTGCTATAGTACCACTTACTGAGCTCTTGACTACTCTTCATGATCTTGGTTCCATCAGGCATATCTGTGGGCTTCACTCTAGTTTCTCTGCTAATGGTATAATTCACCTAAAACAGTAGATATGGATGCATCTTAGGCCAACCAATGAATTCCTAGGAGTTAATCAGCAAAGGTTTTCTTTTTAAAGATCTTTTAGGAAATGGAAGGATAATGTCAGTATCCTTCCAAGTTGTTCATTTTTTTTTTCTCCTAGAGACCTAAAAATTTCTCTCCTCATTTCTCCAATGTCCCATCTCCCATTCGAAGAACTAAATGCTGTTTAACCAGAATTATTGTTTACTGTATTTCTCCTGCTAACTCTAAATCCCAGTGGCTGCCTGTGAGCCTGCCTGTGTGGGTGCCAAGTCGCTTCAGTTGTGTCCGACTCTTTGTGACCCTATAGACCATAGCCCGCCAGGCTCCTCTGTCCATGGAATCCTCCAGGCAAGAATACTGGAGTCGCTAGCCATTCCCTACTCCAGGGGACCTACCCGACCCAGGGATTGAACTCACTTACATCTAACCTGCATTGGCAGGCAGGTTCTTTACTACTAGTGCCACCTGGGAAGCCCCTCAGTGGCTGATTACCAGTCTACTATTTTCCACATCATACCATCATTGCTACTTCCACTGCTAATCCAGGGAATGCTATCTGCTTAGCATGGGCTTAAAAAATCACTTTCAGGTGGTCCTGTCCAAAGAAAACTGATTTCCCAAATGGAAACATTCTTGTCAGAGCAGAAACCTCAGCAAGTCTCCAAAAATCTCTGAAGAATAAAGATAATGGTTAAATTAAAGAAGGTAGAAAGATCTCAAAGGGTGACAGGCTGTAACACATACATTCAGGAACAAATCTTTCCTATCCCTTATAGTTTTAAAAATATGCTAAATCTGAAGTACCCATATCTTTCATTGTGATTATTCTATCAAAAATGATAATCAGTCAGTTCAGTCAGTTAACAGTCGTGTCTGACTCTTAGTGACAACATGGACTGCAGCACACCGTAGTCTTCCTATCTACAGGAAGACCTCCTTGTCTGTCACCAGATCCCAGAGCTTGCTCAAACTCACATCCATTGAGTCGATGATGCCATCCAATCATCTTGTCCTCTGTCGTCCTCTGTTGCTCTTGCCTTCAATCTTGCCCATCAGGGTCTTTTCCAATGAGTCAGCTCTTCGCATCAGGTGGCCAAAGTATTGGAGTTTCAGCTTCAGCATCAGTCCTTCCAATGAATATTTAGGACTGATTTCCTTTAGGATGGACTGGTTTGATCTCCTTGCAGTCCAAGAGACTCTCAAGAGTTTTCTCCAACACCACAGTTCAAAAACTTCAATTCTTCAGCCCTCAGCTTTCTTTGGAGTCCAACTCTCACATCCATACACAACTACTGAAAAAACCACAGCTTTGACTAGACGGACCTTTGTCAGCAAAGTAATGTCTCTGCTTTTGAATATGCTGTCTAGGTTGGTCATAGCTTTTCTTCCAAACAGCAACCATCTTTTAATTTCATGGCTGCAGTCACCATCTGCAGTGATTTTGAAGCCCAAGAAAGTAAAGTCTCTCACTGTTTCCATTGTTTCCCCATTTATTTGCCATAAAGTGATGGAACCGGATGCCATGAAATTAGTTTTCTGAATGTTCAATTTGAAGCCAGATTTTTCAGTCTTCTCTTCACCTTCATCAAGAGGCTCTTAAGTTCCTCTTCACTTTCTGCCATAAGGGTGGTGTCATCTGGGTATCTGAGGTTATTGATATTTCTCCTGGCAATATCCAGCTCGTGCTTCATCCAGCCTGGCATTCCGCATGATGTATTCTGCATATAAGTTAAATAAGCAGAGTGACAATATACAGCCTTGACATACTCCTTTCCCAATTTGGAACCAGTCCATTGTTCTATGTCTGTTTCTAACTGTTGCTCCTTTACATGCATACAGATTTCTCAGGAGGCAGGTCAGGTGGTCTGGTATTCCCATCTCCTGAAGAATTTTCCAGTTTGTTGTGATCTACACAGTCAAAGGCTTTGGTGTAATCAATAAAGCAGAAATTGATGTTTTTCTGGAACTCTCTTGCTTTTTCTATGATCCAGTGGATGTTGGCAATTTGATCTCTGGTTCCTCTGCCTTTTCTAAAACCAGCTTGAACATCTGCAAGTTCTTGGTTTACGTACTATTGAAGCCTTGCTTTGAAGAATTTTGAGCATTACTTTGCTAGCGTGTGAGATTAATGCAATTGTGCAGTAGTTGGAACATTCTTTGGCATTGCCTTTCTTTGGAATTGGAATGAAAACTGACCTTTTCCAGTCCTGTGGCCACTGCTGAGTTTTCCAAATTTGCTGGCATATTGAATGCAGCACTTTCACAGCATCATCTATTAGGATTTGAAATAGCTCAACTGGAATTCCATCACCTCCACTGGCTCTGTTCATAGTGATGCTTCCTAAGGCCAACCTGATTTTGTACTCCAGGATGTGTGGCTCTAGGTAAGTGATCACACCATCATGGTTATCTGGGTCATGAAGATCTTTTTTGTATAGTTCTTCTGTTCTTGCCACCTTTTCTTAATACCTTCTGCTTCTATTAGGTCCATAATATTTTTGTCCTTTATCATGCCCATCTTTGCATGAAATGCTCCCTTGGTATCTCTAGTTTTCTTGAAGAGGTCTCTAGTCTTTCCCATTCTCTTGTTTTCCTCTATTTCTTTGCATTGATTGCTGAAGAAGGCTTTCTTATCTCTCCTTGCTATTCTTTGGAACTCTGCATTCAGATGGTTATATCTTTCCTTTTCTCCTTTACCTTTCGCTTCTCTTCTTTTCTCAGCTATTTGTAACGCCTCCTCAGACAACCATTTGGCCTTTTTGCATTTCTTTTTTGGGGGGGATGGTCTTGATCACTGCTTCCTGTACAATGTCACGAACCTCTGTCCATAGTTCTTCAGGCACTCTGTCTATCAGATCTAATCCCTTGAATCTGCTTGTCACTTCCACTGTATAATTGTAAGGGATTTGATTTAGGTCTTACCTGAATGTTCTAGTGGTTTTCCCTACTTTCTTCAATTTAAGTCTGAATTTGGCAATAAGGAGTTCATGGTCTGAGCCATAGTCAGCTCCCAGCCTTGTTTTTGCTGATTGTGTAGAGCTTCTCCATCTTTGGCTGCAAAGAACATAATCAGTCTGATTGCAGTATTGACCATCTGGTAATGTCCATGTGTAGAGTCGTTTCTTGTGTTGTTGGAAGAGGAGTTTGCTATGACCAGTCCAATCTCTTGGCAAAACTCTGTTAGCCTTTGCCCTGCTTCATTTTGTACTCCAAGACCAAACTTGCCTGTTACTGCAGGTATCTCTTGACTTACTACTTTTGCATTCCAGCCCCCTCTGATGAAAAACACATCTTTTTTTTGTGTTAGTTCTAGAAGGTCTTGTAAGTCATCAAAGATCCGTTCAACTTCAGCTTCTTTGGCATTAGTGGTTGGGGCATAGACTTGGATTACTGTGAATGGTTCGCCTTGGAAACGAACAGAGATCATTCTGTCATTTTTGAGCATGCATTTATATATTATACATACTATTTTGAATATACATATATATGTTATACATACATACTATACATATGTTATACATACATACGTACACATAAAGTATGTGTGTGTATATATGTATATTTATACTTTATACTTTATATATATATATATACTATATATGCTGCTGCTGCTGCTAAGTCACTTCAGTCGTGTCTGACTCTGTGCGACCCCATAGACAGCAGCCCACCAGGCTCCCCCGTCCCTGGGATTCTCCAGGCAAGAATACTGGAGTGGGTTGCTATTTCCTTCTCCAGTGCATGAAAGAGAAAAGTGAAAGTGAAGTTGCTCAGTCGTGTCCGACTCCTAGCGACCCCATGGACTGGAGCCCACCAGGCTCCTCCGTCCATGGATTTTGCAGGCAAGAGTACTGGAGTGGGGTGCCATTGCCTTCTCCGATACTATATATATATGTGTATATATACACTTTCTACTATGCTTGATAAAGGCTTGAGAAAGAACATCAAAAAAAAAAGAAGGGATGGAGAAATTGGAGAACATAAACTAAATGAAATGGGAGAACTGAAAATGAAATAGAAAAAGCTAAACAAACTAGATAAAAGTAAAAGATAGACATATATTCCAGTTGTTTTTAAACATGGCTGCTCATTAGAAACATATCTGTAGCTTTGGAGAAGAAGAGCAACACCGGGCATTTCTATTTTTCAAAACATTCCATGATAATTCTGATATGCATCTGGATTTTAAAAAGTGATTACAGGTTTTTCTATTAAATGCTAGTTTTGGTGATATAGAATTCTATCATTTTCTGTTGACCAATCATGATACAATGATACTAAGTGAATAATAGTTACATAATCACAATAGTAAAAGATATTTATTCATTTTCACAATCAATAGCCAGGCAGAAAGTAAACGATAATTATAATTGCAAGCCCACAATGGAAACATGATTAACCTAATAATATAAAATAATTACATACAATTTGGGGGTTAAGGAGAGTGATGTAGTAAGTGGAAGTGCATACATGCACATGTTTTCATCTGCCCAGCCAGTTTATGTCTTTTGGTTGGTGCATTTAATCCATTTACATTTAAGGTACTTATCAATATGTATGATCCTATTACCATTTTCTTAATTTTGAGGGGTTTATTCTGTGTAGCTCTTTTCTTTCCTTTGTATTTCCTAGCATTTGTTGTAAAACTGGTGTGGTGTTGCTGAGTTCTCTTAACTTTTGCTTGTCTGGAAAGCTTTTGATTTCTCCATCAAATCTGAACGAGAGTCTTGCTGGTTAGATTATTCTTGATTGCAGGTTCTTCCCTTTCATCACTTTAAGTATATTGCGCCATTCCCTTCTGACTTGTAGAGTTTCTATTGAAAAATCACCTTATGGGAGTTCCCTTATATGTTATTTGTCATTCTTCCCTTGTTGTTTTTAATATTTTATTTTTGTCTTTAATTTTTGTCAGTTTGATTACTGTGTGTCTCAGTGTATTCCTCCTTGTGTTAACCTTGCCTGGGACTCTCTGTGCTTCCTGGACTTGGCTGATCATCTCCTTTCTCATGTTAGGGAAGCTTTGTGAGCTAAGCATTATTCTAAGCATTTTAATATAATAACTCTATCTTCACTTAAAACAAACAAACAAAAAACCCTTACTATTATTGTTCCCAGATGTGAAAAATGTTATAGACAGTTTCAGTAATTTTCCCTAGAACCTACAGCTAGGAAGTAATAGTGCTAGACTGAAAATGAAGGTCCCCCCAAAAAAGTTATATTAATATAATTTCAAATCATATTTGCCTAGTTTGGTTGAAGCATTTAGGAAAGAAGTAAGATTGATATTTTATCTACTTGCAGTATTTAAAAAAAGTACTTTTTCATTTATTCAAAAGCATTTAAGGACCACATATTAAGTTGGAACTATCATGCCTAATCAGAGAAGGCAATGGCACCCCACTCCAGTACTCTTGCCTGGAAAATCCCATGGACAGAGGAGCCTGGTAGCCTGCAGTCCATGGGATCTTTAAGAGTCGGATACGACTGAGCGACTTCACTTTGACGTTTCACTTTCATGCATTGGAGAAAGAAATGGCAACCCATTCCAGTGTTCTTGCCTGGAGAATCCCAGGGATGGGGGAGCCTGGTGGGCTGCCATCTATGGGGTCGCATAGAGTCGGACACGACTGAAGAGACTTAGCAGCAGCAGCAGAAGCAGCATCATGCCTAATACTATAAGAAATGCAAAAGGGAACTTGTTTAATTCATTTAACAGGTATTTATGGGGCAATTTCTATCTCCCCTGCCCTTGGATGGGCTCAGGGAATACATCTGTGATCTTCTTCCTGGAAGAGTTTACAGAGAAATTCAAGGACAAGTAAATATTGGAGGGTGTGTAGTGCTCCCACAAGGGGAGAGTTTGTAATTCCACATTAAGAAATAGGGTCATTGAGTGGATTATAATAACTATCATCGGAAGGGAAAAATGAGTGCTATTATTCAAAGAAGGGTAAAATGACTTATACAGAGTTCAGTGTAAACAGTTCATGCCAGGTGATATTTTTGGCTCTGAATTAGAGCTATAGATGAGTATTCTATTTCTTCACAGGGAAGCCATATTTTAGGAGCTGATGGAACCAATGAGCATGATTGTGGATCTGGAATGGCATATATGAAATCAAGTTTTAGGAGGGCTAGCCTTGCAGTAGTGTGCATAATGGACTCAATGGAAGGCTGAGGCTGAGGGGGCCTAGGGTGACAAGTCAGACATGAGCCCAGTGTGGGGAACGTGATGAAAGGAAAGTGGAGATGAAAACAACATTGAGAAAGAAGACCTAACTCTTCTTGGGAGAAATGCAGTGAAAAAGCAGAAGGTTTGGAATCAACTAGAATCTGATGTGTCACTTCTAGTTATGTAACCGTGGACAAGTCTCTCTGCCTTTGGTCAATAAATGGTATATCAATATGAACATCACAGATATCACTTTCATAAGAATTCAGTGAGCTGGTAGTAGTTATAATTATTACTGATGACATTCCCCAAACCTGTCACCCTCTGTCTCCTTCCTCCATCTCTTGTCAAAGTTCAAGGCATCCTTGGGGAAAAAAGTCATAAATAAGGAAACTTGTAAAGGGATAAAGGTAATCTCTGACTTCCCATGAACTTGGTTGATGAGCTTCCTGAAAATATCACTTTCCTTCTCCTCATTCATTCCAAAACAACTGAAATAGATAAAATAGTAAAGCAGATATAGACCAAATTGCCACCTTTATCACTGGCAAAGCAGATGTTGGAGAATGTGGCTTTTATTGGTAGACAATGCTTTCTAGTTCTGAACATAGAGATAATCAGACCTCCACTGACAGCCACCCACAGGCACGGGCTGCACTGGGTGGCCAGAGGCCTTCTGCATGGGACAGGCTTCCTATGATACATCCTGCGGAGAGAAGGATGGGAGAGTGCTGTGTCTGGTGGCTCACTCCTACAAGAAAAGGAGAGGAAGGGTGAGTTTCACAGATTCACTAATCAATCATCACTGATTCTGTGAATGAGAACCCAGGAGACCCAGCAAGTGACACCAGTGTGAGTCCCTCTGAGTAAGGAAACAGCAGGCTAAGTTTAGGGGTAGTGACTTCAACTCGCATCCGCACCATCCCGTTCCCTCTTTCATCTCCTCTCCCTCTGCCTCTCACCTTCTCACTTGGCTCTTGGTGCTTTATTCACAGAACTGCTTTCTTCCCCATGAGGCTGGACCCTTAACAGGAATTCAAATCCCTTAAATGAGAGGAATGAAGGCCCCCGGGGAGTTGGGGTGGTAATCTGTGCAGTCAATAAAATCCTTTGCAGGGCTTCTGAAAACAGCACTCCCTTGGGTGGTAGTCTGCTGGCCAATGCTCCCAAGATATTTCACTTTGTCAACAAGGGGCCTGGGGTATAGATTATTTATCTTTCCTGAAGCAACTGTTCTGGCATAGCAGAACTCTCACTTTTAGGGAAATATATGGCTCTGCTGGGGCTAGGTCCTCAAGAAGAATACATTTTGCACAGTGAAAATGCAGCTGGACCACTTAAGAAGGAAAAGAAGACAAGTAGTCTGACTAAATAAGTGCTGCCCACCCCAGTTTTTCCCTAATGCTCTGCAAGCAGCTGTCATGGAGGAGGACATCTCTAGACTTGGACCAGAAGATCTGGTTCTATCCCTTTCTAGCTTTGAGAACTCAGACACAGGATAACTTTTCTTTTTAAAAAGCTATTTATTTATTTGGCTGCATAGAGTCTCAGTTGCAGCACACAGGATCTTTGTTGCACCATGCATGATCTTTCTTTGCAGCACACAGACTGTCTAGTTGTGGCACGGAAGCTCAGTAGTTGTGGCACATGGGCTCAGTTGCTCTGCAGCACATGGGATCTTAGTTCTCTAACCAGGGATCGCACCCGTGTCCCCTACATTGCAAGATGGATTCTTAACCACTGGACCACCAAAGAGAGAAGTCCCAATGATAACTTTTCTGAGTTTTCATTTCCACATTCAAAAAATAACACTTTACAACCAAGATGTTCTTCAGCGGGGAAATGGATAAACAAACTTTTGTATACCCATACAATGGAATACTATTCTGTGATGAAAATAAATGAGCTATTAGGTTTTAAGAAGACATGAAGGAACCTGAGTTGCACATTGCTAAGTGAAAATAGGCAATCTGAAAAGGCTACGTACGGTGTGATTCCAACCAAATGGCATTCTGGAAAAGGCAAAACTATAGAGACAGCTAAAAAATAAAAAGTCAGTTGATGGGGGAAGAAAGAAAGAAAAGGATGAATGAGTAGAGCACTAGGATTTTTCAGGGCAGCAAACTATTCTGTATGATACTGCTTTCATAGATACATAACACTATGCATTTGTTAAGACTTGCAAAATGGTGCAATACAAAGATTGAGCCTAGTGTAAATGGTGGGCTCCAGTTAATAAGAGTGTATCATATCCACTCGTCAGTTGTAAGAAAGGTACTACACTCATGTGAGATATTAATAATGAAGGAAACTTGGGGAAGGGTATATGGGAACTATGGGAATTCTATACTGTCTGCACAATTTTTCTGTACACGTGAAACTTTTCTAATAAACAAAATCAATTTTTTAAAATGAGGCTTTAACATATACTTCCCAATATTGTCAAGAGGACTAAAGATGCTCCGGAGCAGGCCTGGCACCTAGGAACTACACTGTAGTGTTCCGCCTGTTCAGCATCACTGAGATGCTCGGGGTTCCAGCTGTGCCCCCTTCTCCTTCCTTATACACTTAAGCGGAGGTGGGAGGGGTTGCTGTCCTGGTAGTGATCACACCTAGAACTCTTCACTTTCAGTGACTAGACATTATGACCATTTCCCCCATAAATACAGCTGCATTTCCCCCATAAATACAGTTCTAGTTATTTTTTCCCATTATGTCAATCTTGTTTATTTTTAGCTAGCAAGTCTCCTGACCTCAGGAGTCTTCCTGGCAGCTGTGGTATAGCAGTGAAGAGTGCAAGTGCCAGAACCAGTGCCTCTTATATCCCAGCTGTACCATCTACAGGGTTCAATCCCTGGGTCAGGAAGATCCCTTAGAGAAGGACATGGCAACCCACTCCAGTATTCTTGCCTGAGAAACCCCATGGACAGAGGAGCCTGGAGGGATACAGTCCATGGGGTTGCAAGAGAGTCAGACATGACTTAGCAACTAAACACACACCATCTACCAAGAGACAGGGCAACCTTGTGCAAGTTATCAGACCTTTCTCTGCCTCTGCCTCCTCATCTGTTATTTTTAAAAATCTGTTAATTAGACTGATAAATACCTTCTGCACATTTTTTTGAGATGATTAAATGAGATGACCCATGGAAAGCACTTAAAACAGTGACTAGCATATAACAGAAAATTAATGCTATTTTCCTAAATGAGCATTTACATATCAAAGATTTTGTCTTTATGTCCATTAGTTCTCTCCATATGGCTTTTCCCACATTCATGCTTGTGTCATTGGGAACAAGAAGGTGTGTTCTTCCATCCACTTCCAGGGTAAACCTTGGAATTTTATCAAGTAGACAGTGAAGAATTCAGTATGTGAGTTTTTCAGATCCATGTTAGACTGACCTGATGGCCAGATCCACTGTTAGGATAAGATCTGGATGAGGAAAACATGAGAATAACTTGGAGCTCTAGAACTCCTAGTTTAATAAATGATTATCTATCTATTTTAAAATGAAGCATGTGTATATTTAACAGATAACTGGTAACTATCTGTTGAGGACATAGACAGGTAATAACCATTCCCTTACCAGATCTGCATTGTCAGCATCTTATTCAGCAATGCAAAACCCTTCTGCATGTCAGAAACATGCTGTTTTCTCTCTTTCAAGAAGGAAACACAGATCTTTCAGATGGACAGTGGGGTCACATCTCCCTGCCCCCCTTCCCTCTCCACACCTTGTCCACAGCCCTGGAGCTCTGCTAAATCACATAGAACCACCATCCTCAAGAAGCAAGCTCCATGAGAAAATAATGGAGCTCATTATATTTACATTCAGCACGTCTAGATCAGCAGCTTCATCTGGGACTTAGACCCACAATGTTGATGATGCAGGGAGCCAGATATTTAGTCACATCAAAGCAATTTGCTAATTGCAGATGCTTCCTTTCTGTTTAATGTTTCATGTGCAAGATTAGGTGGTTGATTTAACTGGTTCATAGTGCCTGTTTTATCTCATTAGCTATCTTTAAAGGAAATCAAATCGTGTCAAATATAGACAGAAGACATTAATTATCTGGAAAACATAATAGTATAATCTGTATATGAGCATATAAGAGAGATGATTTAAGTCTGTGAATTTTCTAGCATCTTAAGTATATGAGAACTCATACATAGATAAACATGTTAACCTGCAGAACCATCACATATATGAATTAGATATCTGTGCATGTCAATTATAACATATGCATTCAACACACAATCATCAACTAAATATACACAGGCTTTATTTTAGCACAGATAGATAATCATTTATAAACTAAGCTAGCAGTTCTAGAGCTCCAGGTTATCTGGTGCTTTACTCATCCCTTTTATCTTCAGCACATTTTTAGACTACAGTTCTAGCAAAATGTGCAGATAGCTTTAACGTTGCTCCAACCATGCTCCTGGTCTAAGCTTTATTTTCATGGACTCAAACTAACCTTTATTCTAGTCTAATTATGCAATTGAAACATTTCAACCTGAGATAAAGCAGCATTAACATATCTGAGAGAAGGAAAAAAGTCACAAAATTTCCAGAGGGAAAAGAACGCACAAAATCTATACTTTAAAAAGTTGGCTTAAAAAAACTAAAAAATAAAATAAAAAGTTGGCTTAAAACTCAGCATTCAGAAAACTAAGATCATGGCATCCAGTCCCATCACTTCATGGCAAATAGATGTGGAAACAATGGAAACAGTGAGAGACTTTATTTTCTTGGGCTCCAAAATCACTGAAGATGGTGACTGCAGGCATGAAATTAAAAGACGCTTGCTCCTTGGAAGAAAAGCTATGACAAAGCTAGACAGCATATTCAAAAGCAGAGACATTACTTTGCTGACAAAGGTCCATCTAATCAAAGCTATGGTTTTTTCAGTAGTCACGTATAGATGTGAGAGTTGGACCAGAAAGAAGGCTGAGCACCGAAGAATTAATGCTTTTGAACTGTGGTGTTGGAGAAGACTCTTGAGAGTCCCTTGGATGCAAGGAGACCCAACTAGTCCATCCTAAAGGAAGTCAACGCTGAGTAGTCATTGGAAGGACTGGTGCTGAAGCTGAAGCTCCAATCCTTTGGTCACCTGATGCAAAAAACTGACTTATTAGAAAAGACCCTGATGCTAGGAAAGAGTAAAGGCAGGAGGCGAAGGGGACGGCAGAGGACAAGATGGTTGGATGGCATTGCTAATTCAATGGACATGAGTTTGAGCACTCTGGGAGATAGTGAAGGACAAGGAGGCTTGGCATGCTGCAGTCCATGGGGTCGCAAAGAGTTGGACACAACTGAGCAACTGATAACAACAAGAAAAAACATTCCTCTGGTAGAGGGTGTCTTAGTGGCAAAGGCTGTGCACGAGCAGAGAAGGGGGCCTACAGGAACTCTCTGGACTTCCTGTTCAATTTTTCTGTGAACCTGAAACTGGTCTCAAAACTAGTCTGCTTAAAAGAAAAAATTCCCTTGTGATATTAGTATCAAAAGACAAATGTGGCAGGAATAGAGACGCAGATGTAGAGAACGGACTTGTAGACACAGATGAGGAAGGGGAGTGTGAGACAAATTGAGAAAATAGCATTGACATATATACACTATCATATGTAAAATATCTAGTTAGTGGGAAGCTGCTGGATAGTACAGGGAGCTCAGCTGAGTGTTCTGTGATGACCTAGAGGGGTGGGATGGGGGGAGTGGGAAGGAGGCTCAAGGGGGAAGGGATATATGTATACATAGAGCTAATTGACTTTGTGGTACAGCAGAAACTAACACAACATTCTAAAACAATTATATTCCAATTAAAAAAAAAATGTCCCATGTAGTAAACCAGGGTCTTGTGTAAGTTTGGCCTGTAATAAGGACTAATGCTTGTACTGTGTATACTGCCATGCCACCAGCATAGAGATATCACAGTAGCCAATAACGACTCCTTAGGGAATGTTTATCACGTCACTGAGCTTTGAATTCACAAGGCTTTACCAAGCACATCAGCCACTGAGGATTATCAAGGAAGGAACTCTTCATTTAAATGCTCCCCACTATTTTACATGATAGAGTATAGCAATCTCTGTATCATATTGATTTATTTTAGTCTCTGAAAATAAATGAAGACAAGTACAGACAAGAGCACCATGAGACTCTGCTTTCCCCCTGTGTCTCCCACTCCCACCACCAAAAGAGTGAGTTATTTCTACAAACTTTCAGGACCTGTTCTGATCCCAGGGCCTTCACGTGGATGAGGTGGGACTACTCACATTTCCCTGTTTTATCTAAGCAATGGCTAAAGAATCCCATGGACAGAGGAGCCTGGTGGGCTGCTGTCCATAGGGTCGCAAAGAGTCGGATATGACTGAAGCAACTTAGCACGCATACATGCGTTGGAGAAGGACATGGCAACCCATTCCAGTATTCTTGCCTGGAGAATCCCAGAATAGAGGAGCCTGGTGGGCTGCCATCTATGGGGTCACACAGAGTCAGACACAACTGAAGCGACTTAGCAGCAGCAGCAGCAGCAGCACTACATGGGCATTAGCAATGCTCTGGTCCAACTGGACAGATCTTGTCCACTTTGGCTCATGTTCTCATGACAGATAATGATATTTTAAATTAGTTCCTGAATAAGTAAGAGAGACTAGTATACATTTTAAAATGTTTGTCTCTTATAATATTTTTTTAAAATGCAACTGAATAACTTCCTTTCAGAGATTATAGTACCCTCGGAAGCCACTCTGACAAGGCCAAGATGCTGATCCTCAGATAGGATAAAGCAGTATAAAGTAAGTGATGTTCCAACTCATTTAATTATAGAACTTACTGAAGTAAAAAGTGATAATGTCATTTTTTTAATCAGAAAAAAAAATACTTCTCAGAGTATAAAGGTAAGAGCGATACGGTAGATTTGCCTTTTTAATGGAGTTTTTCTTTCCACCTAAGGAACTGTGCATCAGTCCCATGAACAATGTCCAAGCAATCACAGCATCATTAATCACCTTTTGCTCAGGCCCCATCTAATGTAAGGATTCTCATTGCATCATACATGGCAGAGCAGATTCTGAAGACCCTAACCACTTGAAGAGGAAAATGATTTCTTAAATGCACTGCCGCTATATAACTCTCCCAGCCGTTTTCTGCACCACAATTTTTCTCATTTTGCTTCCTTTGTGTTCCATTCAAGGTTTTCCTGCACTGAGACAATCTTTTACATTTTTTTCTTCTTTCGCCTGCATCAAAGGTAGGACTTTGTTAGGGATGCTTTGCTATCAGCATCTGTTACCTCTTTTTCTTAGGGGCTAAGGAGGAGGCTGCTGTGTGGCTGAAAAAGACTCTCATTCAGTTTGGAATTGCCTCCCTTTGCTTTCCTGTCACACTGTCAAGCTCAATCAGAACGCAATGAAAGTGATACAGAGACGAGGCTTTGCTGGCAAGACTTAGAACAAAGACAGCTCCATGGCCTAGTACAGATTTCACATCCAATTTAACTCTTTGGAAAAGGATTTCAGGAAATACATAGTCAAGAGTTGAAAAAATGGAGTTGGGTCTACTATAAAGGCTAAAAGTATTATCCTGGCTTAGATAAGCTACAAAGATAGGTTGATACTATTTTCTAGCATAAACCACATTAGCTGGCATTACACATTGAGCTTTCTTTACTCGTTAAGTTGCAAGGAGATTTGAGAGGAATTTAGCAGCTACATAAAATGACTCTTTCATGATTCTAGCTTTACCAGTCATTTTAGTTGTACAAGGTGCATGAATAGCAAGGACCTAAATCATGTTGTTTAACAAATCTGGTATTAGAGGGTTAGTCTCAGTTTACTTATTAAGAATTTAGTTGAGTAAAGGATTTTAGGACTCAGTTCTTTGTGTAGATGACAATGAACAGGCCAATACTTGTATTTTTGGGGGGAAAACATACATCAACTACACATGTTTTGAACTGTGCTGATGGGCCCATAACTAATGTTTTTCATTCAATATATTTTTCCACGGGGAACTAACTGTAAAGAAGAAAATTCATTAAGAAGGACATAGGTCAATGGTGACCTCAGTGGACTCTACCATGACTTTGTTTCTGAAACCTACTTTCCACTTGTTCTTTATCTTAAAAGAGACTTGGCTTAATGCTCTGAATTTTTCAAATTTAGATCATGACAAGAAAGAAATGCTGTTAAATTACTGACTTGATTCTAAAGAATGATGGGCCTCTTTTTTTTCTCCAGTGGATTTGAAGCATGCTGAAAACTGGTTCATACAACACACACCAGTGGTGAATCAAACATTCTATACAGCAGCAATAACACTAAGGCAATAGTGAGGAGAATATCCTATAGGTTAAATGAAATATTTTTATAAACTATTCTTTAAAACTGTTATGGTCATAGATATCATTGTCAAAATGCCAATTAATGTTTGTTATTTATGCATTGATAGGTATTTTTTGCATGTACTTTTATCTTACTGAAAATATAAAATTTTAAATAACATATATATATACATGTTTATATACACTTGGAGAGAGAGACATTGAAATTATTTTACAGACACAATTGCATTTAAGAAAACAGTCATATAACTGGTACCACATCACCATATTAAAGAAGATATCTCTTTGGAAAATTTTCCATGAACAAGAGATGATTAGAAGCAAGCATATGATAGACACCAACATTTCATCTCTGCACGCAATTATGATACAAATTAGAAATGCTATTATGTTGGTGCTCCATAATTAAGTAAGCAATTAAAAACAAAACTAGTTCATTAACAAATTGTCATAGCTAGGCCGACAAGTGCCCAAAGAGGTCACGGTCATGGCAATTGCACAAGATGATGACTAAGTCTTTCTGAAAGTAAAAATCCCAACCAACAGCATTGGATCCATATCTAATTGGCTCCATATCTAATGTGTTATATAAATAACAATTTCTTGGTGGCAAAATGGAAATAAATATTACAGGCAAGTGTGGGGAAGAGGAGAGTTCTTTGTGGTAAGTTACCTGTACCATGTGTTAGAGTGGCATGGTTAGATAGAGTATGGTGAGATGTTAAAATGAAATGCTAAGTTTATTCAAAAATGAAAATAAAATGTCTTTTGATATTTGATATAGCTCTGGTTATTTTCTCATAAAACTCTGGCTGTTTGGCTCTTTCAGTCTCTTTGCTTTAGGGGAATCTGTGCTCCTATCTTAATGAAGATGGTGACTAGAAATGAGCAGTTACTAGCAGAAGCTGTGAGATCCAGATATTTGTATGTATTTTTTAAGTGGCCATCAGTTCGTAAGTATTTTCATTAAAAAAAAAAAAGGTTTCCCATTATTTCCAGTGAAACCAGATAGTGTCACAGAAAAAAAATTATATCAACAATGAACACGTTTAATAAATAAGAATGAAAAAAAAGTAAAATGGTTAATCCCTATACTAATTATTTGTCCCATTTTTGTTAATACAAATTAAATGTTTCACTTGGTTAATGACAAGTTTGATCAAACAGTTCATAAACTGATGGATTGACTTTGAAATGAATTCAGGGGAAAAAAAATGACATGATGTGGAGCTGGCAAAGGGCCGCCTCTAGTGGGAACAGATGCCCAACAAATTTGGCGAGTAGTTTTGTTCTCTTCTATCTGTTGCAGTTCACAATCCTAATGAATGTTATGTTTAAATAACATGAATAAAGATAAAGTGAAAATGAATTCAACTCCAGTTTGAGCAGCAGAATAAAAATGAGCAAACTGTATTATCTTCTGCCACCTAATCTGGGTTGAATTTCCTCTGTATCTTTTTTGTTTGTTGAAGAATCCTTTTCTTGAGTCTCCTTGGCCATTGACAAGGTCTTTTGAGATGAATATGAAAAGATAGATTTAAAGGTTAAGGCCAGGGTCAGATGGTTGCAGATGTTTTGTGAGAGATTGTTCGGTTCAGTTTGTGGTACTTCTCCTGACTAAGGTATTTCAAACAGGCAGACTCATGGCCAGCAACTGTCAATGAATGTTGTTTGTCTCACAATTGATCCATGCAAACACAAACACACAGTAGAAGGAGTGTTTGTTTTTCTTAGGCGGATAATTTTCCCCTAGCCTGAAGACATTATCGAAAGCCAGAGAAGAAGATGTGGTTTTTATTTCTAGAAAGTAGAATGTTTTAGGTTTGGCTCTTCAGATGACCACCTGAGACCACTTTTCAAGGGATGAATAAAGGCACCATGTGACAGAAACTGATTAATCTGTAAAAGGTCGCAAATTTTTTCAAGAGGAAGAGAAAGGAAGTGGTGCTTGGACATAAAAAAATAAATAAATGATAAATGAACTAATCTTATCTTTTGACTTTAAATTCTACTTAACAGACAATGTGAAAATAACGGGGTAGAATTCATGGAGGTCATATTGATTACCATTGGGATATTTCATTATTTGATTTAGCTCAAACTCTGTCTCCTCACAAGGAAGGTTAGAATAAATAAAGTTGCATACAGACATATACACATATATACAATGTGTAAATACAAATAATGTGTATATACAAAATTTGGGTGTGCAAGAATTGCTATATACTATTTGGTCAAGTTTATAAACATGATTAAAATATCCCCATGGGCCATTTCCCATTCCTCCCTTGAGTATTTTAACATTAAGTATGACCTCTGAAATCCTACAGTTAATTGACTAAGGCCAATGGTTTCTTTCTATAATGTGCAATTTAGAACCCACAAGGTTGGGATAGTTCCTTTCTTAGATCTTGTAAAGAAGGCTTTTGATTAAAGCATATTTTGGAAAATTCTATGTAAAAATATCTAGGATCTTGAAAGATTAAAAAAAACAAAGAATTTTTCAATCAACGTACTGATAGGAAGCTTTTATAGTTCTTACTCTCCTATCATCTATTCAACGTTAGTCACTCTTCACATTTACATTCTTCTGAATTTTATCCTGCCTAATGCTACTGGGAAGACCATGTTTATTATTCTGACTTGATTCTTTGTAAAATAGGTGCTTGATAAGGATTATTTTTAAAAGACAAAAAGCCCCTCAAGTGATTACCCTCTCAAACTTCTTGTAAAGGAGGACAGATAGCGATCCTCATCATCACCAAAGGCAAATCTAGAATTTTCCAGTGTTTTACGTACTTGGATATCATACAATATAATCAAAGAATTTTGGGGTTTTGTTTGCTAAGGTGAAAGTCTAGGATTTTTTCTTCCTGAGGCCTGTCGCCTCTGTTGAACATTTAGTCACATTTCAAAAAACAGCAAATTTTCTGTCATTCCTATATATGGAATACAGTATTCTCCATTTTGCAACTTCATCCAACTAAACCCTTTCAGTATAGCACTTGAGAATGCTATAGGTTTGCAAAAATTATGAAAAAAGTCATTCTTATACTTCTTCCTGTAATAGTGAAAATATTTGGAAATATAAATGAAAATTTAATTTTCAAATCTACTTCATGCCGTCAACACATGCATAAGAGGTATGAAACAGTCTCTTTACAAGGATTCACCAGTGCTTTCAGACTGTAAAGTGAAATGATTACCTTTTTACACAACCCAATATTCTCCATTTTGCAACTTCATCCAACTAAACCCTTTCAGTATAGGACATGAAATTTTTAAGATTGTGATTTTGGTAGTGAGAGTGGTATCTGTACAGCTCTCTGAAGTAAGTGGAATGCTATTTGAAACGCACATTTCACTTTTTGTTTTTTGGCTCTCCTGAAGGCAAAAGAAAAAACATTCAAGGAGCTGAAAAGAAAATTCCACAATAAAAAAAACAAAACCTATATATCAGCTATGGTTTTTGCAAGTGCTGGTTTTAAATGCTTTATGATAAACAAGAATCAACATAATTTATTCATATCACAATTTTCTGAAGCATATTTGAGTTTTTTTCCTAATTCACACTCTGCCATTATCCTGTTTTTATATATATTCATTTAAAAAGATTTACCGAACATAAATAAGAACAATTACAGAATTACAGAGTAGGATTACTTCTGGGAAAAAAAAATTATCATCAGTCGTATTCTCATCAGCTATCCTATTTGACTTCATCATTAAGAAAAGTATTCAGGATGTCTAGTGGGTGAAGAGAGCAGAAGTGTGTTTTCATTTTGATATGATAGCTGCATTCAAGTTATTCTCCTCTTTACAATAGATTTTACCTAGCTTTATCTTCATAGGAAGCTGTTTTCAGTTGAAAAGCAGAAGTGAATAGAAGTGTCATGACATGGGATTAACAGTACAACCGGTTAGTAAATCAAATGTTTGAGGTGAAGAAAGTAGAATGTGACATGCATCAGCAGGATGGACTGGCAGGATTTTATGGAGACAAGTGAAAAGAAAAATTTGAATCAATGGTCGATGCTCCTGATATCTGTGCTATTTGAAAGCACGTGGTCCATTTCACCAGTCAGTCATTGTAATGGAGCTGAGTGCAAAGAGACACTCTCTGCAATGTTAGTTCATGCTTAAATGATAACCAGAGAAGAAACTAGCCCAAGTTCTGTTTCCAGCTACTAAAAAAAGAAAAATGTTCCTCAGGCTGAGAAACTAGCTGGTATGGTTCACTTTTGAGATGCCAAACCTCACTGTAGGTTCACGTCATAATATCCACATTATTCACTAAAGAATTAACTTATTCCAAAAAAATCCCTCATGCTGCCACTTACATAGATTTTATAAAATACTCAAGAGTTAAGACTTGAAAATCTTGAGTGTTTACCTCAAGTTTTAAACAGATATGAGCAATTTATTGGGGGCACTTTAAAATGCATGCTGCAGCGCATGCATGGATTCCTTTCCTGCTTTTGGTAAGTATTCACAGAAATACATAAAAATTTAAATCGAAGTTGGTAACGCTTAAAGATTTATCTGAGTAGCTTTGGAGGTTATCTAAAAGGTTAATTTAAAGGCTTAATAAGAGATACTTCATGTCATCATCAGTGTCTTCACATGGAAGATTCTTAAAACTCCACATACTTTGGCATTTTCTCCATAAGTCCATATTTTTCATTCTCCATATTTTTTACAGCAAGTTTCATTAAGAATAGGGTTAATACTGTTATGTGCCTAATTTTTACTTAAAACTATGCTTTTTTAAAAGAAAAAAAAAAAAGCAGACTACACACACCAAAAAAAAAAAGCCCATTAAATACCCATACTTTAATATATGTTCCTCAGAAACAAATGTACAGTTAGATAACATAAAGAATTATGAATGACTAATTATATTTTGCATATTTACAGCAAAGACAATTAGCAAATAGCTTTTATATGCAAAATAAATGAAAAAGTAATTAAGATGCACTAACCAGAGCAGCAATATCAAGTCTGTTGTCTTGCGATTCATTCCTAACAAACATAATAATTATGCATTCATTGTCATATAATTAAAACAGCTCTGTCCTTTAGAAAAATGGTTATTTACTGTATAATAACATGAAGAGTGGCAGAAGTTCCTCATAATGGTGAGCAGGATAATTAAATATTTCTTCTTAGGAAATGCTCACCCAGTTTAGTTTATTATCATAACTTCTACCAGCAAGCAGCTGTCCCTCAGGAATGCCAAGTGTTCTCTCTGAGGTCTGGGAAAGTTGTTTTCCGTTTTGTTCGTCAGCTCTTGTCTTCGCCTTGCTGTTGAATTGAGCAGGGATGCTCCTGGGCTACTTTTCACTTTGCTAAGCCTGGTACCCCTGGTACCCCCTGGTACCTCCAGAGGGCTTCGGGAAACAACTCAAGGCCTGTCTCTCTCTGCAATACAAATGTGCTGTGACTGCTTCTCTGAAAGAATATATTTTCTTTTCTGAAAATATTCCTGGACTTTCAGTTTTTAACCACTAAGAGAAAACTAAATGATAACATGAGACTTTAAACAATGTATTAATTATTAACATCCAGTATATCATATCAGATAAACCACCTGCATTTTAGAAATATGCACAATTCAAAATGGTTAATGTATCTGGAAGTTAGTCTAATTAATGTGGTAGAGATTGTTCTCTGTATCCTCCACAAATAGATTGAGGGAGCCATTTTAGGTACCCAAAGCTGAGAACATCTCTGTGTTATATTACTGACCAGTCATATCACTGACTATTCATTCTTTACGTAAGTACAGTACCTGTGTAATGCAATCAGAAATCATTCAAGTAAGAGATATAAATTATTTTGTGACTGTTTGGTGTGTCCTTATATACTGATGCTACTATATTGTCATGAGTATATAGTCAACAAAATTAACTTATTTTATGTAATAAAATCATGTGTCCAGTGAGAGGGGGGAGAGCAGTATCTGTTAGTTGTCAGTTACTGATTTTTAGAAAATGTAATAACAACTTTAAAAATTATTGTTTATAATATCGTTGATATCAAAGAAAGGTAAATCTTAAGTAGGAAAAATATATTGAATTATTAATTAAATTTTTCTTATTTAAAATATCCTTTTAAGTATATTTATTGCATAATTTTAAATAATATTAAATGTAAACATCAACCTCAGAGAATAAGAAAGTAAATGGTTTGGTTTAGATTTTGTGATTTGACTTTATTAATATATTTGAAACTATTTCAGCAGTTACTTAGCTACCATTCATTAATCGATTGAGATCAAGAAGGAGATAGCAAACAGTAAGCATAGCGTCTTGTTTTGTTTAAGAGCCGTGACTTTATTTTGAACATTTTATCCTGAACTATTTAGATATTTTCTAAATATCCTATACTATAAGCTTATCTGGCTTGTAATAAAATGGATGTATAGACCAAGGAGAGTCTATAGAGATAATAGATGCTGCTTGTTTCTGTGTTACTTTTAGGAGAACTTAACCATAACTTAGAACGCCAAGAAGAAATAATTGCCCTTAAATGAGACTTGGTGAAGTGTTTTGCTAGAGCTCCTGTATACTACCAACAGAATTTGGGAATAGAAAGAAAACAGAACTTAAAATTATAACAGGGCATTCTGATAGCTACTTCATCAGTGAAAAGTAGAAAAGAAAAACAATATAGTCACATCTTAAACTCTAATGCAAAAACAGTGCATTACCCATTACCAGTATAGCAGAGGCATCAGGAATACTAAATAAATATATATACATATTAGATTTTATAGTTTATTTTTTATTTTAATCCCAAAACAATTTTAAGTAGTCATCATGGACGGCGGAGCTTGGTGGGCTGCCGTCTATGGGGTCGCAGAGTCGGACACGACTGAAGCGACTTAGCAGCAGGAGCAGTATGGGGAAGAAAATCATATCTTTATTTCTTACATTTGCTTTTTGTTTGACATAGGTTTTAAATTTTAGCTACTTGGGCAATGGAAGAGGCAAGGAACACCATAGTTTTTTTTTTTTTTCTATTCTTAGTGCTTTATTAAAAGTGTTCATTTAACTATATATGCATCTATATTTCATCTAATTTAAGTCCTTATTCCAGAATGTCAGTAATCTTCTATCTTGATGGTTTAA
Organism: Budorcas taxicolor; assembly: GCF_023091745.1. Lineage (NCBI taxonomy): Eukaryota > Metazoa > Chordata > Mammalia > Artiodactyla > Bovidae > Budorcas > Budorcas taxicolor. Next base: position 67,574,451 of record NC_068919.1, on the reverse strand, counting down.
AGAATAGTGGGGTTCTTGACCATTATAATCGGAGAAGGCAATGGCACCCCACTCTAGTACTCTTGCCTGGAAAATCCCATGGGCAGAGGAGCCTGGTAGGCTGCAGTCCATGGGTTCGCGAAGAGTCAGACACGACTGAGCGACTTCACTTTCACTTTTCACTTTCATGCATTGGAGAAGGAAATGGCAACCACTCCAGTGTTCCTGCCTGGAGAATCCCAGGGACGGGGAGCCTGGTAGGCTGCAGTCTATGGGGTCGCACAGAGTCGGACACAACTGAAGTGACTTAGCAGTAGCAGCAGTGACCATTATAATAGGAATATCAGTTTTTGTATCTGCTATGACAGAGAGTAAAAATGATCAAACATTACACCCTTAGTAATAAATCTGCTACTCTTTTCAATAAAGTTCATAAATGTGGGAATTGGTGAATGCATGCACCTTTTCATGCACCTCTTGCTATCTTCCTTCCAAGAGTGCACATTTCTCAGCAAATTGGGAGATAGGAAGCCCAAGCCCAATGATGCAAAATTTATAGTTCACCTTGAAGTTGTTATTTGTACCTTTCAATGGAGCCTTCTCATCCACCATGAGTCAACTATTTTATGTGTATATATTATGCATTCACAGTCAGGCTATGGAATGAAAAATCCTGGGAGAAAGCAACAATGACCTTTCTTGTTTAAGTACATGAGATGGTGCATGAGATGTGGCAGTTGCTTGATCAACATTATTGAGTGAATATTTCCATCATATACTCAAAAGACATGCACCAAAGGTCTTTGTCCCTTTTCAAAATAATGTTGAAGGAGAACTCTGTTTCTGTCTCCATATTATTCATCTCTACCCCACTCTTCCCTCAACTATATACAGTTTCAGTTCTGACATATCTTACAATACATACACACAACTCTGGGATGATAGGGTGGGGAGGGAAGTGGGTGAGGGGTTCAGGATGGGGGGGACACATGTATACCTACTAGCCGATTCATGTTGAGGTATGGCAAAAACCATCACAATACTGTAATTATTCTCCTATTAAAATTAATTAATTAATTGGGGAAAAAAGAACCCACCTTGCAGTGCAGGGGACGTGGATGCAATCCCTTGTGGGGGAACTAGGATCCCACATTCCGTGGAGTAACTAAACCCCTGGGCCACAACTAGAGAGTCTGTGCACCGCAATGAAGATCCCGTGTGCTGCAACTAACACCTGATGCCACCAAATGTAAATAATTATTTTTAAAAACATGATCCCAGCTGTATCTGTTGTCACATGTATGATATACCTGCAGTAGAATCTCAATCAACAATCACTGTATGACCAGTTGACAGTCTAAAAGTGAAAAAAAAAAAAAAAAGGAATGAATAAATAATATAAATGTTAACTGAATGTGCCTGTGGAGATGTGCAAGCATATTTTTTCAGCAAATGTAAGTATGTTTGCTCTGTTTCATCTTTGGCTTGTATGAAATCTGTGATGCGGCCATCTCTGTCATGACATTCATGCATTAAGCCCAAGAAGTCTTTCTAGGTGTATATTCTGGAAATAAATACTCTGTATGTAGGAATGAAAGATAATCGAACAGGGAGATTAGAAAAATAATAATTTCTGCTGAAGACACAGACCTTCCTTTTGAAACTCGCTTTTGGTTCTTGGGCCAGTACCCGCCATGACTGTTGACCTAGAGGGTTCCAAGTTCTCCCAGAGGTCTGATGTAGAACTGAACTATGCACTATGAGTCACCACCACGCCCTGATGTGCAGCCCAAACAATTATACTGCAGAATTTTTTGCTAAGAAGAGCTCAAACTAATGGAACTTTTCAAATTGATGGCCTTATTGTAAAATTTTCTTTTTTGAAGGAATGTTAACCATTGGACTGCCAGAGAAGTCCCTGAAAAAATTATTTATAAAAAAATTTCTAGGTACTTTATTAAAATTTAAGGTAAATATACTTGTAAGTCTAATATTTACTCATAAGCTTAACAACCTAGAGTAAAAAGAAAGACTTTTATAAAGCTGATATTAAAAATCAGAACAGAAAGAAAGATTTTAGGTACACATAATGAAAAGTCATCTCAAACTACACTCTCCGCCTCACATAAGGCTTAATAAAATGGATGATGCTCAAGAACATAAAAACACAACTGTTTTTATTGCTCACAACCTTCATTTCTGACTATTGGTTTTCATTGACTTACTGAATCTCCAAAGGAATAAATACGAGCAGGTGCAAAGAAAAAGGAAGTCTATTTATAGACCCCAAATGATGCCATGTGATTGAAAATTGGGCCTAGAATCAAACTGGCCTAGAATGGTTGAATTTAAAGCAGGTGAGTCCAGGAGATTACCATATGAAGTTTTCATGGCCCTTTCTGCCCAATAAAGCAGCAAGGATTTTCTGAACTCCTCACTTCTGTGCCTTAAGACTCTTCTAAAACTTTGGTTTAATTTGAAAAACAGGAGTCAAATAAACCTTAGAAAAATTATATAAACACATACACAAAAGTATCAACATAGAATGTTGCGGTGAAATCCAGGGTTAACAGGTAGAAATTAAACATAGTCTTATTCATTTTTTAAAATTTTGTGTCTTTGTTAGTTTCAGAAGGACAGAATACTGATAGTCACGTGCAAATACAATTGGTGAATAACCCACAGAGTGAGTCTGCCTTTCCCATTGCACACGCAATGGGCCTGTCCAGACTTAATGCTGGCTCCACGCTGAATTACTATTCATATTTCCAACAAGGTAGAATTAAAAAAAAAAAAAATCTCCAATGAATAAAGAACTCTTTAGATGGTTATTTAAAATGGGATAAATAAAATTGACATTTACATGATTAAAACAAGATTTTATATTACTACATCACCTAAGGTTAAATGGGCCAAAAAGGACCCCCTACTCATCCTCAACTTTAAAAGCCAAACAAGTCTGTTCTATTTACCCTAATTTTAAAATGTATATATTAGGAGGCTAGAAAAATTAACACTGATATATCTGATCAGCAATTATTTGAAGCAACAGTCAGGCCAAAGGGCCTGAGGCTCAGCTCAACTCCACTCTGAGGATCCTAGAGCTTTTCATATTAAAGTAAGTAAAATGGACAGGGAACAAAAAGAAAAGAAAAACTTCTAAAACTCTTTCTCTAAGACCAAGCTTGTTGACCGGATCCTAATGAAAACTAAAGTTAAAGATATAAGAAGTTACAAAATTGAGATCAAAGTATATAAAATTGATATATTTAAATGAGCATGACTGAGCAACTAACAGTTTCACAGTTTGTATAAGATGGTTACATCTCTTTGGTTTAATTATATAATGGAATAGGGTCTTCCCCAGTGGTTCAGTGGTAAAGAATCCACCTGCCAAACAGGTTCAATCCCTGGGTTGGGAAGATCCCCTAGAGAAGGAAATGGCAACCCACTCCAATATTCTTGCCTTGAAATCCCATGGACAGAGGAGCCTGGCGGGCTACAGTCCCTGATGTCACAAAGAGCCGGACACGACTTAGCAACTAAACAACAAGGACAATCACCACACTAAATACTTCTAAACTCCTTAAACTCCTGGACTTTGGGATTTTCACTCCCTGTTCCTCATTATGTCCTAGATGCCAGAGGCATGCCAAAATGAACCTGAGTGTTACCCAATCATGCACAAAAGGAGGTTGGTTATTTCATCACGAGGAAGTAATCCATCAGGCCTATTTCAGGCAAGGGAAAAGGCAGTGATAGAACAAGAGATGTTTGTGGTGAAGGCCACAAGCATGTTCAAAAAAATCCCTTCTGTCTGCCAAAGGGCCCCCAATGTTGGAAGAATCAAATTCCACCAGCTTCAATCCAGCTATATTATATTTGAATCATAATCCTGAAATGTACATTGATGCTGAAGAAGTCGCTTCTTCAAAACTTTCAGGCAACAATTAAGTATTCCATTGTCATGGCTCAATTAAATGGTTTGGCCTGAGAAAATTGGGGATTGTAAAGTGAGGATGGAATGTGCTTTGATCCTCTTTCCAGGGTTATTGTTTCATTAATAAATGAACATGTCATTTGTCTCACCAGAGGGAGCTCATGCCCTCCAGGCTTTTTTCCCTTTTTTGTTCAGGTTTTATAAAGATGAATTTCCAGTGCTCTGAAATACCATGGATTAGTAGTTAAGCCTGACAGCACTTCGGGGAGTAGCGAGCTTAAAGTGCCTCACACAGGTCTCCAAAGCACTTGTTTACTAATAGAGGAAATCAGCGACCGTCTGCAGCTGCTGATATCGTATTACCATTTGGAAAGACAGTAGCTGAGATAACAAATCACACAGTTTTAATAATTACTCCTGCATTCCCGGTTTTTGTTTCCTGCATAACTGTAAAGGCTGGATTTCTTCCAAATAAACAGATAAAAACAGTATGGAACTTTTATCTTTTAATGATAATGACAACACATCATGTTTCACTAAAAGTTTCCTGCTGAATTTTTTCTGATTTCTAGAGTTTCAATAAAATGTAATTATACTTTATAATTCCACTCTTTTAATCTTCACTTCAAAAACTATTCATAGTGAGCAAGTTAGCCAGGCACCCAGAGTAGGGGGACAATCTGCCTAGACTCACCCATGTGGACCCGCTCTTGCATTCTGTCTTGGGGTAAACCTGTCATTGAAACCTCATCCTGTACATTGGCCTGCTTTGCATTCAAATTAATAGCTAGTTTAATTTGAATGTAAAACAGCTCCATTTATGCCATCACTTAAAAAAAAAAAAGAAGTAAGGTATTTGGCAATGAATGGATGTTTAAGATATGATACATTTGCAACATATTTTTAATCCTAAATTGAACCTATATTAGTATAGGGACATTTTAATATCAATAGATAAGTCATAAAAGAAGCCTTTAAAAAATCTGCATAGTAAATACGTGCTTTAGGGGTCAAAACTACTCCATTGTACAGATACAGTACAGGGTTTAGTTCATATGGTTGGCGCTGGGCATTTTCCGGCAAATCTGTGTATTGTTACATTTCTATAGTCCAAGAATGGCAATTGATTTTTAAAACACATGCTGCAACTTTATTTGCTCAGTAATTACATGGACTTTATTTGGAGGTCAGTGAAAGAACAACTAAATAGGAAAATGAAGTCTTCCTCCCTTGTGCAATGAAACCATAAAAGTTGGCAGACAGAAAGGAATGCTAAACTTTTTCCCAGAGCTCTGAGTTTGGTTTCCACTGGTCCATGTTCCATTGGGTGATTAGAGAAAGCTTTTTTAAAGCCTTACTTCAGAATGATCTTAATTGGTACAAGGTTGAGCCCTTTCTAGGAGGGGAGGGAAAAGGTTGAATAGCCTTTTCAAGTCACATGAAAGTTTCTAGGATGAATGTACGATAATTAGATTAATAAGTAGCTTAATTTATCACAGCTGAGGATTTCAACAGCCACACATTAGAGCAAGAAAAAAAGATTAGTGTGATTCTAGTTTGTAAAAAAAAAAATTGTACTGAAACTTGATTAACCTTAAACACAAAGTGCCTTTCTTCCTTAGTCTAAATGTCTGAAGCAGGGAGGGTGAGTGGAGTGGGGAAGTGAGAGAGAGGACCTGAAATAATCAGAAAAGTCTTAATTTATTCCTTTCTGTCTCCCAGTTAATGAACGGTATCAGGATTGCTTGAACCAAGTTTTCCCTTTACTGTTTCTTATCCTTAAAATAATGGGTTAGGCCTAAGCCTGTAAAATCTTAAATTATGTTGCCCACCTACATCATAGAGATAAGTCTTTTCTGATGTGTAATTTGTCATAAACAGATTCTCCTGTTTTCACTGAAAAGAGAAAGCAGTAATGTGGTGGGGAGAAGAATGGGATTTGGAGGAGATCATAATTCCAGTTAGTATGTGGTGGGAACATCAAGGCTTAGATTGTTGGATATTTCCAAGAGTTATCTCAGAGCTGTAAAACCTGAATTTAGTCCCATGCCTTCAAAAATCATGTTCCCCAAACAAAGGTCAGCATAAGTTAAGAAAAGAAGTATTCACTGCTAAATCCTGCTGAATCAAAACAATTATTATGAAAGCAAGAATAACTGACACAAATAGTGCTAAAAAATCAAATAGGAACTGACACACAAAAATAGGCCCATTGGGAGTCTTTTTCTCCATCTCCTCCACATATGCACAATAAAATATTTTGACAAAAAGTGGAATCTGCTGGACCATCTGATGGTCATATCCAACAGGGGTGGGCTAACATCAGATTTGATTAACCTTGAACTTCCTAACTCCTGTCTAGCTACCAGCGAAACTTCAGCACTGTGTGGAACAAAGCCGCTGGCATCAGCGTCAGATTCACAGTGGAAGAGCCTGGAGCGTGAATCTATGGTACCTGTCAACACTCCACAGTCATCGTGATGGGGAGGCCAGCTAATGTGAGCCCAGCGGTGGATTGGTGCATGGGGCACTGCCCCTGTGGCTGCGAGAGAGGGTGTGAGGGCTGGATGTGGGCAGGCAGTGGGGACACCCCCAAACTGGAGGGAAAAAATGCAAACCTAAAATGCCAGACGACCTCAGGATGGCACTACCTCTAACAAACCAAAATCACTGTGCCTCTGAAACTTACACAGGGGAGTTCTGACAGAGCTGCAGGTGTGGTTCCAGCTAAAATGTTGGAAAGTTACCTGTGGCCCAGCTTGACAGACGAGGGCAATGCCAAGGGCGCTCATGCACCAGTCTGTGTGAGAAGTTCGGAAATGGAGCCAGAGCCCAAGGTCAGTCAATATCCACCATGGAAGTCTTCTCAGAGCACATCTCTTCTGCTGGCATGAAGAGAAGCTTTAAATTTTTTAAAAAAATCATATAATGAACAACAATATCACATTATTTCAAAATACTGAGATTTAGAACATCAATGTAATTATGGACTCTGAGTAAACTTGGAAAACCAAAGCACAGTTAAGCCAGCAGCCAGAACCTGCAAGTGTGCTTTTATCTGAAATGGATATCTCATTACTGGTTAACATTATTTAGTTAGGAGGAGATATGACCTCTAATTTGCCTTTAAATGATTAATTTGGTGTTTAAATAAGTGTCTTTTATTTAATAATGTTTTCTTCAACCAATTCACTTATGTCAATAAACTCTTTGTTTAACCTTCTTAAAGGAAACATTTTCTCCGCTCAGAGGCAATTAATGAGCTATCAAATAAATAGTTACAGGAAAATGAACTAAAATTAAGGCCTGTCCAGGACAGCAAATGTGCTTTAATCAATGAAGTAAGAACTATATGTTACTGTCCACTGCACCATAAGAAGCCTATCTATTCCATCATCTGCCCATCCGTCCCCTTTCTGTCAGAGTTCATGGCAGAAGCAACTCACACAGTAAAACTTGCTGCTGTGGGAATATCTCATACACAGTAAGAGGCATTTTCTCTTGAGTGCTGTGTCTTTAAGTTTGGTGAAAACAATTATATATCTTCAGTCTGGTGATGAGTTGTCATTTTTTTAATAAGAAATTAAGGGAAACAGAAAACATATGCCATATTAATAGAACATATAAAAATGTTGATATTATATTGATTAATATCAATAATATCAATTTTATTGAAGGATAATTGATTTATAGTGTTGGGTTAGTTAGTTTCTGGTGCACAGCAAAGTGATTCAGTTACACATATATATACATAATATTTTCCATCATGTTTTATTACAAGATACTGAAGATAGTTCTCTGTGCTATACAGTAGGACCTTGTTGGTTATCTAAAAAGGCGAAAGAGTTATACAATTTGAAGAGAAACCAGAGTATACATCTATTTGATATATAGTAGTTTGTATATGCCAACTCCAAAGTCCTAGTTTATCTCTCTCCTACCATCTCCCCCCTTTGGTAACCATGAGTTTGTTCTCTATGTCTCTGAGTCTGTTTCTGTTTCTCAAACAAGTTAATTTGTGTGATATTTTAGATTCCACATATCAGTTCAGTTCAGTCACTCAGCTGTGTCTGACTCTTTGTGACCCCATAGACTGCAGCACGCCAGGCTTCACTACCCATCACCAACTCCTGGAGCTTGCTCAAACTCATGTACATCAAGTCGGTGATGTCATCCAACCATCTCATTCTCTGTCGTTCCCTTCTCCTCCTGTCTTCAACCTTGCCAAGCATCAGGGTCCTTTCCAGTGAGTCAGTTCTTTGCATCAGGTGGCCAAAGTTGGAGCTTGAGCTTCAGCATCAGTCCTTCCAATGAATACTCAGAATTGATTTCCTTTAGGGTTGACTGGTTTGATCTCCTTGCAATCCAAGGGACTCTCAAGAGTCTTCTCCAACACCACAGTATAAGTGATATCATATAATATTTCTTTCTCTTTCTGACTTACTTCACTTAGTATGATAATCTCTGGGTCCATCTCTGTTGCTGAAAATGACATTGTTTCCTTTTCATGGCTGAGTAGTCTTCCATTGTGTATATATACCACATCTTCTTTATCTGTTCATCTATTGATGGACATTTAGTTTGCTTCCATGTCCTGGCTATTGTAAACAGTGTTGCTATGAACATTAGAGTGCCTGTGTCTTTTTGAATTATGGGTCTCTCTGGATATATTCCCAGGAGTGAAATTGTCAGATCATATGGCAACTCTATTTTTACTCTTCTAAGGAACCTCCATACTGTTTTCATAGTGGCTGCACCAATATTTGTCAAAGGGAAATGGCAACTCACTCCAGTGTTCTTGCCTGGAGAATCCCAGGGACAGCGGAGCCTGGTGGGCTGCCATCTATGGGGTCGCACAGAGTCGGACACGACTGAAGCGACTTAGCAGCAGCAGCAGCAGCAGCAGCATCAATATTAATATCAGAGTGTCAGATGGTATCTTTTTCAGTCTTGGGGACATAAAAGTGTATCATGGATAACTTAGCTTACCATTTTTCAGGTAACATTTTAAAACCTAGTTTTTTCTAGATAGTTATCTATAGTATTCAAAGGCATTTTGTTTTGGGGGATATTAACAGAGTTAAAAGCTGTCAAATTTAGTATAGCTTTCTACAGTATGTGACAAACAATTAAAAAAAATTTCATCAGTAGTAAAAATCATCAACATTATTTTTAAATTCAGTTTTTTCTAACAGGAGTAAATGAATCACCAAACTCTCTCATTCTCAGAAGAGAAACACACTGAGTGTGGCAGGGACTGCTGCCCATCCCCTAATAATCATGCCCCTTTTTTCCATAGTTATAGATTTTTGCCCCAGGGCACACAGCCATCAGAAAATATAGATGACAGTAAAAAGGCTGGCTTAAAACTCAAAATCAAAAAACTAACGTCATGGCATCTGGTACCATGACTTCACGGAAAACAGAAGAAGAAAAAGTGGAAACAGTGGCAGCTTTCGATTTCTTGGGATCCAAAATCACTGCGGATGGTGAATGCAGCCATGAAATTAAAAGACCTTTGCTCCTTGGAAGGAAAGCTACGACAAACTTAAACAGCATATTACAAAGCAAAGACATCACTTTGCCAACAAAGGTCTGTCTAGTGAAAGCTTTGGTTTTTCCAGTAGTCATGTATGGATGTGAGAGTTGGACCATAAAGAAAGCTGAGTGCAGAAGAATTGATGCTTTTGAACTGTGGTGCTGGAGAAGACTTTTTAGAGTCCCTTGGACTGCAAGGAGATCAAACCAGTCAATCCTAAAGGAAATCAGTCCTGATGCTGAAGCTGAAGCTCCGATACTTTGGCTACCTGATGCGAACTAGCTCATTGGAAAAGACCCTGATGCTGGGAAAGATTGAGAGCAGAAGGAGAAAAGGGTAACAGAGGATGAGATGGTTAAATGGCATCACTGACTCAATGGACATGAGTTTGAGCAAACTCTGGGAGATAGTGAAGGACAGGGAACCCTGGCATGCTGCAGTTCATGGGATCACAGAGTCAGACATGACTGAGTGACTGAACAAAAACACAATCCTCCTCATAACTGCTGCCTGCAGCCACAGACTCAATTCTGGCCAAGTTGAGGTGAGTGGAAGAGCCTTTAACACCAATTAAAGAGTGTTTAACAGCTTCCTGGAATAGGGTTGCCAACTCAACTCCTTTGTGAGAGAAAAATGAGCTTCTATCTTATTTAAAGCCCTGTGTTGTCAGCTAAACCTACATCTTAACTAATGCACTAAGAATGGATATAAAATGAGTAGAAACTTATGTACTGCCTGTGCCATGTTAAACTACCCAATAAGTCTGTCTCTCTTCTCTCTGTTTTAAATTACTCTTTTTCTTTTTAAATTACTCTTCCCTAAAATACACTTCTGACTGAGACTCCTTCAAAACTTTTTGGATCGCTCCCCATTGCATTCGGAAATAAGGACAATCCTTCACTAGATATTCAACACTCCACAATTTTCTGAGCCTCCGCTACTCATATACTTTCTATACACTTCTTCCTACCTTCTCTGACAATGCTAGATAATCGCACTTTGGGGGCCATGCCTGCCCTTCCTCTCTGCCAGTGCAAGTCTTACCCACTAAAGTGAAAAAGACTAGTATCATTTGAGGGAGGACTTTGGTATCAAATGGACCCCATTGGAAGCCATGGGTCCTCATACAACATCCTCTGACTCGCCCTCCTAGCATTTCTCACAGCTTGTTATTGCACACTTGATCACTCTCTGACTTCCTATTGCTTCCCTGGTGGCTCAGCTGGTGAAGAATCCACCTACAATGCAGGAGACCTGGGCTCAATTCCTGGGTTGGGAAGGTCCCCTGGAGAAGGGAACGGCTACCCACTCCAGTATTCTGGCCTGGAGAACTCCAAGGGGTCACAAAGAGTCAGACATGACTGAGTGACTTTCACTGGCTCCCTTTAGACCATAAGCTCCACATGGGCAGGGATGAAGTCTAATTGTCTCATCATTTTATCTGTAGGAGTAGCACAGTGCCTGGTAAATTGACAAATAATAAATATTTGTTGAGTGAATGGATAAACATCTCCGAATCTTTTTCACTTATTGAATGAGGCTAATAATATCTAACTCACAGAGTTGTTGCTAGAAATAAATGAGAAAATAAAATAAATAATGAGTGTCCAAAGACTGACCCATAGTACCTATTCAGTAAATGAGAAGTAATATTGTGCAGTGATTCACAGCATGAACTTTCAAGTTAGACCTACCTGGGCACAGCTTTAGCCAGGTACCTGTTGGATGATATTGGACATTATCTTTTCTAGTCTTTCATTTCTTCCTTTTAAAGCGGATATGGAATTTACCTGGTATTATTGCTGAATGTATTAAAGCTGAACACCACTGTGCTTATCACAATAAGTGAAGGTGAAAGTCACTCAGTCATGTCCGACTCTTTGCGACCCCATGGACTATACAGTCCATGGAATTTTCTAGGCCAGAATACTGGAGTGGGTACCCTTTCCCTTCTTCAAGGGATCTTTCCAACCCAGGGATCAAACGCAGGTCTCCCACACTGCAGGCGGATTCTTTACCAGCTGAGCCACCAGGGAAGCCCAGGATATGTAAGCTTACCACAATATGTGTTACCTAGTAGACATTCACAAGTGGTATCTGTTGCTACCCACCACTCATCTAATCATTTATTTGTACAGCAGATTTTTTATTGACTAAATACTATGTAGCAGACACTGGGCTTCATGCTGGGAATACATTTGGGAACAAAGCAGAGGGACCATGGGGCCCACCTCTTGAAATTTACAGCTCGGTGAGGCAGACCACTAAACACATAAACATGTCAATACATATATAAGTATTGGCTGTAAGTAACTTCTAAGGAAGAAAGGACAGAGTGCTCTGAGAAAGATTCTGGGTGTGCAGAAATAGCTACTCTTCATGAACCAGCTCAAATGGCTACAGCTCCATGTAAACTACCTTGTCTCTTCCCACCCTCTGCCAATTAGACAGACTTTCTCCTTCATTCAAACCATATATTACATTATACTTTTATTATGACATTTCCTTTACTCTTTTACTTGTTTATTTTTACTCAGAAGAATAGCTAATGAGGGACTTCCCTGGTGGTCCAGTGGTTAAGAATCTACCTTCCAGTGGGAAAGGGTACCCACTCCAGGGACACGGATTCAACCCCTGGTCAGAAAACTAAAGTCCCACATGCCACAGGGCAACAATAAAGTCTATTCTCACCCACTTCTACTGTACCTGTAGATCTAAAAGGGTTCCTGGCACAAATTAAGAGCTCCAGCAATACTAGTGGAATTGAAATAAATTGTACTATCTCCTTTGACTTTCATATACAAAGTATTTACCCTAATTCAAATGACTCTCATCTCTACATGTAAGGCTATCCCTTTAGTTAGTGAATTATCATACATCAATTTCTTCAACATATCATTGACAATAAATAAAAATCAAAAGTACATTATAATAGTCAAGAGTTTTAATCATGAAAAAGCTTTAACATCCCATGACAAGAGGTATATTCTTAGAAGAATCCCAGACTGAAATCCCTTGACCAACATCAAAAGACTTTCTGTTTTCTGTAGTATTTGGAAGTGCCTTCCCAATATAAAATTCTGCTGCTGTTTGTCCCATGATCTTGTCAAAAAGAACAGTCATCATTATTTACAACAGAAAGCATCCTAATGGCTCTTTCTGGCAGTATAATCCCTTTATAGAAAGGCAAACATTCACGTTACATGCAGGTTGAAAGGAAATAATATAGTAAAGAATATTGATCAATTCACATAACTAACAAATCCAGAGATAGGGCTATTTTACATGAGGCTTGAGCCAATGCTTCAAGGATATCCCAGAGACCTGGGTTCTTTCCATCTTTCTGTGTCAGCTTTATCCTAAAACTGGCTCCATTCCTAGTCCCAAGATGGCTCCTCACAGCTTTGGGGGCCATATGCTTTCTTTTTTGTGTCAAAGAGAGCAATTTTGTTCCAGCATTCCCAGAAAACCCCCTATAATTACTGTGTGGTCTGCTCAGTTCACACATCAACCTTTGCTTCAATCACTGCAGTTAAGAGGATGGGATGGAATGACTGGCTTTGTCCATTCTACCCAACTGGGAGGTAGTAGGTCAGTTTCCACAAAATCACATGAGTCCCAAAAAGAAACGGGACTATTGGGGAGGGGGAAATGGATGTTGGCAAGGCATCTAACACATTTTGACTATATAAGTTCTCAGTCAGCTTTGGTCTGTGAAGTCTGCCTGTTCAGGATAGGACTGTTCATTCACATCAGAAAGATAAAAAGGAAAAGGCATGGACTTCTCTCTCTTCTGAAAATGGCAGCATATTCTTGAGGATGGGGAGGTGGGAATGAACATTGCTTTTGTATTGGCTCTATTCACAGACTGTCTAATACTGTCACCACTTTTAAATAAAATTATTTCTATTCTAAATTTTAAAAATCATGACCGCATTGCCCCAGTGGTTAAGAATCTGCCTGTCAATGCAGGGGACAGGGGTTAGGTCCCTAGTCCAGGAAGATTCCACATGCCACGGAGCAGCTAAGCCCACGAGCCACAACTACTAAAGCTCACATGTTGCAGCTACTGAATCTGTGTGCCTAGAACCGGTGCTCTGCAACAAGAGAAGCCACTGCAATGAGAAGCCACTGAATCACAATGAAGAGTAGCCCCTCCTCACTGAAACTACAGAAAGTCCACATGCAACGACAAAGACCCAGAACAACCAAAATAAATAAAATTATAAAAAGTAAAATCAATAAAATCATGATGAACAAATAAAGGCCAAGTAACAAGATTATATTCTTTGCAGCCAAAGATGGAGAAGCTCTATACAGTCAGCAAAAACAAGACCAGAAGCTGACTGTGGCTCAGATTATGAACTCCTTATTGCCAAATTGAGACTTAAATTGAAGAAAGTAGGGAAAACCACTAGACCATTCAGGTATGACCTAAATCAGATCCCTTATGATTATACAGTAGAAGTGAGAAATAGATTTACAGGACTAGATATGATAGTCCATCAACCTCCTGATGAACTGGATGGAGGTTCGTGACATTGTACAGGAGACAGGGATCGAGACCATTCCCATGGAAAAGAAATGCAAAAAAGCAAAATGGCTGTCTGGGGAGGGGTTACAAATAGCTGTGAAAAGAAGAGAAGTAAAAAGCAAAGGAGAAAAGGAAAGATAAAAGCATCTGAATGCAGAATTCCAAAGAATAGCAAGGAGAGATAAGAAAGCCTTTTTCAGTGATCAATGCAAAGAAATAGTGGAAAACAACAGAATGGGAAAGACTAGAGATCGCTTCAAGAAAATTAGAGATACCAAGGGAACATTTCATGCAAAGATGGGGTTGATAAAGGACAGAGATAGTATGGACCTAACAGAAGCAGAAGATATTAAGAAGAGGTGGCAAGAATACACAGAAGAACTGTACAAAAAAGATCTTCATGACCCAGATAATCACGATAGTGTAATCACTCACCTAGAGCCAGATATCCTGGAATGTGAAGTCAAGTGGGCCTTAGGAAGCATCACTACAAACAAAGCTAGTGGAGGTGATGGAATTCCAGTTGAACTATTTCAACCTGACCTGCCTCTTGAGAAACCTATATGCAGGTCAGGAAGCAACAGTTAGAATCGGACATGGAACAACAGACTGGTTCCAAATAGGAAAAGGAGTACGTCAAGGCTGTATATTGTCACCCTGTTTTATTTAACTTGTATGCAGAGTACATCATGAGAAACGCTGGGTTGGAAGAAACACAAGCTGGAATCAAGATTGCCGGGAGAAATATCAGTCACCTCAGATATGCAGATGACACCACCATTATGGCAGAAAGTGAAGAGGAACTAAAAAGCCTCTTGATGAAAGTGAAAGAGGAGAGTGAAAAAGTTGGCTTAAAGCTCAACATTCAGAAAATGAAGATCATGGCATCTGGTCCCATCACTTCATGCGAAATAGATGGGGAAGCAGTGGAAACAGTGTCAGACTTTATTTTGGAGGGCTCCAAAATCACTGCAGATGGTGACTGCAGCCATGAAATTAAAAGACGCTTACTCCTTGGATGAAAAGTTATGACCAACCTAAATAGCATATTCAAAAGCAGAGACATTACTTTGCCAACAAAGGTCCTTCTAGTCAAGGCTATGGTTTTTCCAGTGGTCATGTATGGATGTGAGAGTTGGACTGTGAAGAAAGCTGAGCACTGAAGAATTGATGCTTTGGAACTGTGGTGTTGGAGAAGACTCTTGAGAGTCCCTTGGACTACAAGGAGATCCAACCAGTCCATTCTAAAGAAGATCAGTCCTGGGTGTTCATTGGAAGCACTGATGCTAAAGCTGAAACTCCAGCACTTTGGCCACCTCATGCAAAGAGTTGACTCATTGGAAAAGACTCTGATGCTGGGAGGGATTGGGGGCAAGAGGAGAAGGGGACGACAGAGGATGAGATGGCTGGATGGCATCACCGACTCGATGGACGTGGGTTTGAGTGAACTCCGGGAGTTGGTGATGGACAGGGAGGCCTGGCATGCTGCGATTCATGGGGTCGCAAAGAGTCAGACAGGACTGAGTGACTGAACTGATCTCAACAATATACACTCTGTCTTAAGTTACTAAATTTCCTAGTAGAAAGATTGACGTTTTGCCTCATTTTCAAGGAAAGCTATGTTGAAAGAACTTTAGCTGGAAGCCTTTCATTTGCCTCCACTTATTTTGATGAAGTGAAAGCTTCTAGAGAATGCACTGTATAGGGCCTGTTATCTTTTTCTCACTTTCTTTCTTCTTCTTCTGTTTCTCCCCAACCTGACCTATCTACCCCCATCACCGCCCCACTTCTACACACACACACACACACACACACACACACACACACACACACACACTTTTTCTTCTTCTCTGTGCTATCTCTTCGTCTCCTCTCCCTCTACCCCCTTTCATTTTTTCCTTCCCTTGCTGGAATTCTCTTCACACCTTGTCTTCTCTCTCTTTTCATTCATGTTTTTCTCTCATTCTCTTCCTTCAACTGGGTCCCAATATGTAGATTAATCTAGTAGGAGAAACCCAGTTCTCTTTTCCTCACAATATCATGGAAACAAGAGTGAAATGATGGTAATGATTTACGGCTGTCTTGGGGTGGGCTACTCCCACTTCTCTGTGGCCTCTGAACTGCCTCAGAGGACAGAAGTCTCAGTCATCTGGAAAGAAATACGCTGGTTTCACCAAAATGTTCCTCACTAGCCATTAAAAGGAAGAAACTCCAAACTGTTTAATAGTGGGATGCATGGTTTAACTCTTTTCTCCCCAGTTCTTCCACATCCTTGAGAGTGAAGACGGTAGTTTAGTTTTCTCAGCCCCATTTCAGGGTTTTAAAGGATCACTA
Source organism: Budorcas taxicolor (assembly GCF_023091745.1). Lineage (NCBI taxonomy): Eukaryota > Metazoa > Chordata > Mammalia > Artiodactyla > Bovidae > Budorcas > Budorcas taxicolor. The sequence goes on along the minus strand of NC_068919.1, from coordinate 67,558,125 downwards.
AGCATAGGCATGAACTGTGTGGTAGAGTGACCAGATTTTTCAGTTCAGTTCAGTTCAGTCGCTCAGTCGTATCCAACTCTTTGCGACCCCATGAATCGCAGCACGCCAGGCCTCCCTGTCCATCACCATCTCCCGGAGTTCACTCAAACCCAAGTCCATCGAGTCGGTGATGCCATCCAGCCATCTCATCCTCTGTCATCCCCTTCTCCTCCTGCCCCCAATCCCTCCCAGCATCAGAGTCTTTTCCAATGAGTCAAGTCTTCGCATGAGGTGACCAAAGTACTGGAGTTTCAGCTTTAGCATCAGTGCTTCCAATGAACACCCAGGGCTGATCTCCTTTAGAATGGACTGGTTGGATCTCCTTGTAGTCCAAGGGACTCTCAAGAGTCTTCTCCAACACCACAGTTCCAAAGCATTAATTCTTTGGCACTCAGCTTTCTTCACAGTCCAAATCTCACATCCATACATGACCACTGGAAAAACCATAGCCTTGACTAGAAGGACCTTTGTTGGCAAAGTAATGTCTCTGCTTTTGAATATGCTATCTAGGTTGGTCATAACTTTTCATCCAAGGAGTAAGTGTCCTTAAATTTCATGGCTGCAATCACCATTTTGAAGCCCCCCCAAATAAAGTCTGACACTGTTTCCACTGTTTCCCCATCTATTTCGCATGAAGTGATGGGACCAGATGCCATGATCTTCGTTTTCTGAATGTTGAGCTTTAAGCCAACTTTTTCACTCTCCTCTTTCACTTTCATCAAAAGGCTTTTTAGTTCCTCTTCACTTTTTGCCATAAAGGTGGTGTTATCTGCATATCTGAGGTTATTGATATTTCTCCAGGCTTAGGGTATTATTGTCTTTACTTTTGACTAACTTTTTCCATCTGACACCCCTGTAAGCAGCATGAAATTCCTTTTCCAAATAACTTTTTCCATTAACCATCAGCATTACCAAGAAAGACAGCTCATAGGTAAGAGAAAACAACATTAAAGAACAATGTAGCAACTTTTGCTAATAAAATAAAAGCATTAGGCTTTGGGATCAGTCTAAGCCAAATACAGTTCTCAAATAAACAAGTTCATTGTATGTTTCTTTAGAGAACTTGATACGATAAAAAAAGGTTTTATTTACAGTTTTAAAATAGCTATTCTTAGTTATTAAAATACCTTTGTTTGGGAGATAACTCTGAGAAGATTAATATGAAAGTTCTTCTAAGAAATATAGCAAAATAGTTTTGAACAACTTTTTCTAAATAGAGACATAATTACTAATGGTAAAGGAAAAAAATTCTATACCTAGAGAAGTAATTGAACACTTAGAGCTTACTTACAAAAGATGGAAAATTAATAAAGCTTTAGGATGCCTTTATATCTAATTTTAATAGTTTTTCTCATGATGACACACAATATACTATTTTATGGTGGTGAAGGATTTACATACAATCATCATCTAATTTCCTTCAATGTTCTTTGTGATTCTGCATGGCCATTGTGGCACATGAACATTTGTCCTAATGGAAGGATAATATTGTATTGAAGTTTAGCCAATCTTCAACAAACGTATTGAGCTTCTGCTCACTTGACAATGTACTTTATATCTGGCATTGGGTCTATATAGTTCCCACCCTTAAGAATCTCGGTCTCATGGGGAAACAAATTTATTTAAACAATTAAATTACATATTGTAGGTATGTGCAGTATACAATGGGAACGTAAGAAGGGAATTAAGGTTATGTGATGGAGTCTGAAAGACTTCACTGAAGAGGTGGCTTTTGAGATGGAACGTGAAGAGTGAAAACAAAAAGAAGTGAAGAAAGTAGCATTTCCAGCTGTGATATTAAGAGAATATCCACATGCCAAGATGTGGATATATGGTCCTATATGATCTCCTTAAGAAAACACAAGTAGTTTATTATTGCTGAAACATAAAACAAGGAGAGTAGCATAGAAGATGAGGTGATTGGGAATCTGTAGACACAAAATCACAAAATTTATTATATATCATATTTAAAGATACCTTAAGGATGCAGTTTGTATTTGTATTCCATAGACCATAGAGATGAGTTGAAGATTTCAAATAACATGATCAGCTTTTTATTTAGAAAATGTCTAGTTTAGGACTTCTCTGGCGATCCGTGGTTAAGAATCTACCTGCCAGTGCAGGGGACATGGATTCGACCACTTGTCCAGAAGGATTCCACATGCTGTGGGACAAGTAAGCCCATGTGCCACAACTACTGAGCCAGATCACCACAGCTAGAGAGTAGCCCCCACTTACCACAACCAGAGAAAGCCCACACGTAGCAATGAAGACCTAGCACAGCCAAAACATTTAAAATAAATAAATAGAATGCTGAAAAAAAAAAAAATTAAAAAACAGTGTGAAGAAAACTAAAAAATAAATAAATAAATAAAGAGTTTAAATTGGGAGGGGGCACCCCTAGAAACAGATAAAATAATCATTGAGTACTACAACAGTCCAGGCAATGGCTACTGGAGCTCTAAACCAAAGCAGAGATACTGAGGTTAGAAAAGAGGAGAAAGGGAAGATATATTTAGGGAATAGAATCAACAGTAGCTATTGACTCATTAGGTATGAGCAGAAGGGAAAGAGAAAATCCTTAAATAATAATTTTTAAAAAACTCTTAGGACTTCTGCCTGAGCACTGAGGTCAGTAGATGTTGGTGCCACTCATTCTAATAAGGAAAATGGGAGAAGCAGCAAGTTTGGAGAGGTGGTTAGTAATTTGAGGGAGATTTTCAGCTTGAGATCCTTTTGAGATATCCAATTGTGATATCTGATTGACCAGACTCTTCTTTCTATACTCAAAAAAAATCTGAACTAAAGATATCATTAAAGCTACAAATGTGATGACAGAGGAAACGTTTATCATAAGAAGAGAAGGGGACAGAGCATAGAATCTTGGAATGCTCCTCTAGTTAATTAAAGGTCAGAAAGAGGAACAAGAGTCTACAAACAAGCCAAAAGAAACCTGCTCAGATAAGTAGGAAGAAAACCAATAAAGAACGCAGTCCAGGACTTCCCTGGAGATATAGTGGATAAGAATCGGCCTATCAATGTAGGGGACACAGGTTCAGTCCCTAGTCTGTGAAGATTCCACCCGCTGCAGAGTAACTAAAGCCAGAACTGCTGAGCCCACAAGCTGCAATTACTGAAGCCCGTGCACCTAAAGCCTGTGCTCTGTTACAATGGAGGCCACCACAATGAGAAGTTCATGCACCACAATGGAAGAGTAGCCCCCACTTGCCCCAAATAGAGAAAGCCTGTGTGCAGCAATGAAGACCCATCACAACCAAAAACAAACAAACAAACAAATAATGCAGTCATGGAAACCAGGGAGAAATGTTTACATCCTTGCATTGTTTCACATTTTTAGCAAGCATATCATGTATTTCTTTTGTCATATGGTAATACTAGATTACAAACATAGGTTTAAAAAAAAACGAGAAACAACAAGAAAAAGACAGAAACCCAATCAGAAAATGGGCAAATGACTTGAATACACATTTCCCCCAAAAGATATACAAGTGACCAATAAGCACATGAAAAGATGCTCCACAGCATGGGACATTAGGGAAGTGCAAATCAAACCTGCAGTAAGATACTTACACAAGGATGGCCATAATCTGAAACAAGACAGAAAACAGAATCTGGTAAATGTTGACAAGGATATGGAGAAATTGGAGCCCTCATCCATGGCTTGTGGTAACAAACTGGCACATCTGCTGTGCAAAACAGTTTGGCATTTCTTCAATAACTTGAACATAGAATTACCAAATGACTCAGCTATTTCACTCCTAGGAGTATACTCCCAAAGAATTGAAAACAGGTGTTCAAACAAAAACTCACGCATCAATGTTCATAGCAGCTCTATTTAACAACAGTTAAAAGGTGGAAACAACCCAAATGTCCATTGACAGATAAGTAGGTAAACAAAATGTGGTATATTCATACAATGGAGTATTATTCAGCTATAACAACGAAGAAGTATTGATACATGCTGCAGCATGGTGAACTTTGAAAACATTATGCCAAGTGAAAGAAGCTGATCACAAAATGTCACATATTACAAACAACGGGCAGAATAGGAAAATCCCTAGTGATCAGCGGTTGCCAGGGGCTGTTGGGGAATGGAGAGTGGGGAATGACTGCCTGATGGGTGTGACATTTCCATCTGCGGTGATGAAAAGTAATAGAACTAGATAGTGATGATGGTTATGCAACACTGTGAATGTGCTTAATGCCACTGACATTCACTCTTTAAAATGGTTGAACTACAACAAATACTATGAATATTTTACCCTAATAAAAAAATGAGAGTGAAATCAGCAGTGTCTTGTTAGGTGAGAACTGTAAAGTAGTAGCCCTTGGTGGGAGAAGGCAATGGCACCCCACTCCAGTACTCTCGCCTGAAGAATCCCATGGACAGGGGAGCCTGGTAGGCTGCAGTCCATGGGGTCGCTAAGAGTCGGACACAACTGAAGTGACTTAGCAGCAGTAGCAGCAGCCCTTGATGACATTGTTGAGAACAGTTTCAAGGAGAAGCAGCAATGCTAGACTGCAGTGGGTTGAGATTAAATAAGAAGTGGGGTGTGGGTTTGAAGCTGGACAATGATGAACTGAAGGACTATGACCTATGTGTGTGTCAGAACTTCACCTGACAGTGGTCAGATGGGGAGACGAACAATCATGAAATTATTGTTTCTGTTTGGTTTGGTTTGGTTTTGGGTGTGTGTGTGAGTGTAGATGAAAACAGCTCGAATACATTTATTTGCTGGGAAAAGAAAGCCTTAGAAAGGAGAGAGGATGAAGATAGAGGATGAGAGGTAACTGATAAGAATTTAATCCTCAAAGAGCAGGAACAATTATGGACAGGGACGCCTTCAGCTTTGTAAGGAAAAGAGACCTTCTCTTCAGAAAAGGGAGATGGTTGCCCCCTGAAGAGACAATCTGGACTGGAGAGCAGAGGCCGAAGGACCTTATGCAGGTTGGCTTCTACCAGAGATTCAAGAGACCTTACGTACCACTAGAGCTTTCAGCCCTAAGTGCACACTAGAATTATTGGGGAGGATCTATTCTAAAAAGTACTGATGCTGGTCCTATACCCAAAGATTCTGATTTCACTGGTGTGCAGATTATTTTTCAAAAGCTTTTTTTTAAGAAAAAAAAAAAAGCATTTTTTAACTATTGAAGAGGACTTACAGAGGACTAATAAAGTCCTAGATATGAACCCCCAATAATATTAATCCAGTTGACCTCACTCTGGTCAGAGGCTCCTCTAGACCCTGCCCAACCATTTGAAATCCCATCCCAACCGCAACAAAGCAACATGTTCATTAATAATAATAGTAGTAGTAGAAGTAGCAGTGTATGAGGTACAGAGGGCTTACTATAAGCCCTGTATGATACAAAGCAGATTGTTTGCATTATCTCATTTTAATCCCACAACTGCCCAATGTGGTAAAAACCACTTTTATTCCCATGTTATAGATAATGTGCTACACTGATGAAGAATTTCCTTCATATCAGAAAGTTAGAGGTTGGTAAAGGCAGTCCTGCCTGACACCAGGACATACGTCATTAATCACTGTGTTAGTCTAACATTAACTTTGCAAATGAGGCCTGGCTTGGACCAGTTTCATATTCAACACCAGTTTAGACCATTTGAAAATATGAAGTCGCATTCTTTGATATAAATATGACTCTTAATATATCCCCTTATATTAAATGGGCTTCCCTGGTGGCTCAGATGGTAAAGAATCTGCCTGCGAGGTGGGAGACCTGGGTTCACAGGTCTCCCTGCAAGAGAGATACCTTGGCGGAGGGCATGGCAACCCACTCCAGTATTCTTTCTTAGAGAATCTGCATGGACAGAGGAGCCTGGTGGGCTACAGTCCATGTGGTCACAAACAGTCAGACATGACTGAGCAACTAAGCACAGTACGGCACAGCTTGTATTACAAGTTCAAGGTTTGAGTTACTTTATCTTGGGCTGTTTCAGCTAAAACAGTTACAGCCTATGTTATGCATCCATAACTTCATCTTCCATAATTTATGTCACCTCTTGCATCTAATAAGAGAGCTGTGTGGTAGAAGGATTTAAAACATAGGTTTGGGGTCTGATAAACTTGCTTTGAATCAGAGCTTCAGTCTAATATATGGCTATTATGTGACTTCAGACATCCACAAATCCTTTGTTTTCTCGCTTGTAAGGTGGGGATAATAATACTCATGGTAGGGCTTCCCTGGTGGGCCAGTGGTTGACTCTGGACTTCCAGTGCAGGAGGCATGTGTTCAATCTTTGACTGGGGAAGTTCCAAACACAGTGAGTATGGCCAAAAGTAAATTAATTAATTTTTTAAAATTTCATGGTAGTGTTGGTGAGAGGTGAAAATGATATGTCTCTGAAAGGAAGTAAGTACAATGCCTGGTGTAGTGTAAAAAAACCAAAAAGATGGTAGTTTTTATTATTATTGTAACTATATCATCATCATCTAGGTTTATCGGGAGCATCATGAAAATCAAGGAGATACAGTGCCTCTTTCACAGATATTGTGGCTTTCTAGACCAGTGCTATGCATTTGAGGTTTCTGTGGTGATGAAAATGTCCTATAATATGTGTTCTTCAACATAGTAGCCATTAGTCACATGTGACTACTCAGTACCTGAAATTTGCTTAGTGTGACTAAGGAACTAAATATTTTATTTTGTTAAATAGCCACACATAACTAGACCTAACTTTACTGGACAGTGCCGATGTAAAGCACTTGGCATATACCTGAGGCAAAGTTGCTAGGTTAAAGCTCAAAGTTCAATTCATTCAGAAGGTTTTTTGGTAACTTCTTAAGAGATGTCGCTAATATCCTATCGGAATCAGAAATCTTGGCAAGGGCTTCATTTCCCAGAGGTTTTCAGGATCACATGCAGTTGACGGACAGCATATGTTTGTCCTAGTAACCAGGACATTGGAGTCCATTTAAGTACTCCTGAGTGCATTGCATTACAAAAATGTTGGATTTTATGACCAGATACAATGTTGAGAAGTTGAGGACATCTATCTAGTGAAATACAGACAAATAAACTTGAGCTATTCTTTATCAAGTTCTTCCTGATTGGGGGAAAAAAAAGTCTAACAGAAAAAATAAATCACCTGTGACAATATTTTGAAATTTAATTTTTTTTTCAATTATGAAGACCTTGAAAAGTAAACTTCCAAAAACAGAGTTCACTATATAGAGAACTGATGAGAAAAAAAGCTAAAAAATGCAGAGGATGTGGAAACCCCATTAGCTACCAGACTGTGGGCAGAGGCACATTCAGTACACAGTATAACCAGAAGGGTCTTAGGAAAGATACAAAACTGAAATTTTAGATATTCCTAAAAAATAAAAGGTAACAAAATAAGTGAATTTAAATGTATATCCAGTAGTTAATAGGTCAACAAAAAGGACTGGCAAAAAATAATTTAAAATGCTCTATAATAATTACATTATCAGTGGTACCTTCAGAACTATTATTCTATGTAATGCAGTGATAGAGTGAAGAAAGTGAGAAACTTTTTGACAATCTAATTCTATCATCTGTAGTGTCTTTGAGAATCAGAATTCTTAGTGAGAAAAAGTAGATATAGATAGAAGATAAAAGAGCTTGAATAATAAAACTTACAGTCCTAAATTTGAATTAGAAATATCAGTGGTATATCATATCTTTTAAAATTTTCCTAATTCTATCCAGTGAGAATACCCTTATGAAAATAATAACCATCCTTTAGTGTTTAGGTAGTGGACTTGAAATTCCATTTCCTTTAAGGGAAAGGAGAACTTCAAAGAAAAATGGCAGAAAATGTACAAAATTGGCCTGCAATATCTTATCATCCTACCAAATAGCAAGGAAAAAATTATTAACAGCATGCTAGAAAGACCCAGGAACCAACTCAAAGACACTCCCTCTTGTTGAGGATGAAGAATTTGAGCAATAAGGATATGGTCTGAAATCCATGTGTTCAAATTCATGAGTTCATAATGGTACTGAAACAAACTGATCACTATTAAAGGATACCGGTCAACCAAGGGCTTCCCTGGTAGCTCAGCTGGTAAAGACTCTGCCTGCAATGCAGGAGACCCCGGTTCAATTTCTGGGTTGGGAAGACCCCCTAGAGAAGGGATAGGCTTCCTTCCTTCCCACTCCAGTATTCTTGGTCTTCCCTGGTGGCTCAGATGGTAAAGAATCTGAGGTTTTTCAGATTGGGAAGATCCCCTGGAGGAGGGCATGGCAACCCACTCCAGTATTCTTGCCTGGAGAATCCCCATGGACAGAGGAGCCTGGCAGGCTACAGTCCATGGGGTCACAAAGAGTGGGACACAACTGACAACCAAACTTACTATTTGAAAAGGGTAAATAAAGAGAAAGAAATATGTATCCTACCTTTCTTATATATGTTTATCACTGGTTCACCAAATAGTATATGAGGAGAATTTCTTTTTTTTAAAGTATTCTAGCTAATAAATTAAGAAGAAATACTAGAACTAAATATTGTCATTTTGCAATCATCTAATGAATTCACAGATCTGGGCCTTGAGCATCAATGATTGGTAACATCACAAAGAGAGACAAGCAGACATTATGTATTAATATCATGTGCTCCCTAATAAAAGATCAAATATCCACTTATGAGGCAGCCTGGTCAAAAATTTCAAACCTGAATCCAATCAAGCTTTTAGATCCAACTATTAATTTACAGGAAAAAATCAAAGACAGAAATACATTAAACTACACCATGAGGATGAAATCATTGAAACAAAAAGTACAAAGGTTCCAACTTCTCCAAGAAATAAATTACAAAAGGAAAAAGAGAGAGAGTGATGGCTGGGGAAATCTATAAACTAAAAGCCTTTTTTAAGGCTTAAAGACATATCACCTAGAGTGATAATTACTTTTTTGCATACCCCTGGCTAAGCCATGGTATCAAGATAGTCGGTCAAACACCAGTCTAGATATTGCTGTGAAGGTATTTTTCAAATGAGATTAACATTCAAATTAGTAGACTTTGAATAAAACAGATCATCCTCCATAACATGGGTGGGCCTCATCCTATCAGTCAAAGGCCTTAAAAGAAAAATATGCCTATGAAATTTATCAAAAAGTTGAAAGTGATCTATTAAAAACCAGAAACAAAAGACCTTGAAAAGTATTAGGTATCTTTATTTTATAGGAAACAAATACTCTTACACATGAACATGGCTGGTAGAAATTTAAAATGGTACAACCTTTAGAGAGGAAATTTGGAAACCCCATCAAAACTACAAATCCATTTACCCTTGACTCAATGATCTCAATTTTGGAAATGAATCCTAAAGCTATGCTTGCATGTAGAAGTGGCATATATTTAAGTGATCTATTGCAGCACTGTTTATAATAGCTGAATATTGGAAACAACTCATATTTATTATCTCTCTCTCCTTCTTTAGACAGAAAGAGAGAATGGAAGAGAGAAAGCAAGGAGTGTTTAAATAGCTATTGATGAATATGTGGGTTATTTCCTAATTCTGCTAGTATGCATTCTTCAGGTTTTTTGTTTCTGAACTTTTTTTTTTTTCTGCCACACTATGTGGCATGTGGGGCCTTAGTTCCCCAAGCAGGGATGAAACCTGCACTCCCTTCAGCGGAAGCCTGCAGTCTTAACCACCGGACTGCCTGTGAAATCCCTGTTTCTGATTTTTAATAGACCATGTTCAACTTCTTAATGAAGTTTAATAGGCATATCCACACTACCGGACACACCTAGGTCAGGAGATAGGACAACATCAGCACCTCAGAAGCCCTTCCCATCGCTACCACCACCACAAGAGTAGACACCATTCAAGTCTGTAACACCATAGGTTAGTGGTGCTTATTTTTGTGCTTTATGTAAATGGAATCATTCAAAGAAAAAGAAAACTGATAACTATACAGAAGTGTACATATGGAAGTTGAGGGTCTGGACAACTCTCCCTGCCTGAGTGCTCCTGGGGACATCTCCCAGGGCTTACATGTAAACCACTAGCTTAAGATAGAGTATCCATTTAAAATTATCTCAGTATGATTATCACAGTATGAAATTAACATTATAAAAATCTTTCCCCAGAGACATGTGTGAAGAAATTAAATATTTATTTGGGCTATAGAATAATTTGAGGAGAAATTATAAATATTAATTATATTTATAATATATTATATATAATATTTATATTAGGGACATTATATTTATAATGTTTATATCATATAATTTATATCATAATTATTATATTTATGACATTATATTATAATATTTATAATTTTTAATAGAAACATGCCATTCATAAAGTTCTAAGCTGTGGATAATAGAAGTTGAGTAAGACACACGCTTGAAGACTTTAAAGTTTATTTATAAAGACATATATTCAACTGGAGAAGGAAATGGCAACCCACTCCAGTATTCTTACCTGGAGAATCCCAGGGATGGCAGAGCCTGGTGGGCTGCAGTCTGTGGGGTCATACAGAGTCGGACACGACTGACGTGACTTAGAAGTAGCAGCATATTCAAATAATTATAGAACAAGATGGTTTGCAATAAGCTTCTTAGAAACTAATTGTTGTTTCCTAATTCTGCTAGTATTTATTAGAAACAATATTATGGGATTCAGATTTTAAGTTTAGATAACTTACTATCAAAGTGATAATCTCAGATATTCATATATAGGAATTGTCTTTAAAAAAGGAGTCTAATTGACTAATACAACTGAAAAATTAAAGGTTAGCTCTCTCAAGCACCAGATATGAATGGATCTTGAACCACAGATTATCATTCTGAAAAGTTAAGATGCTGAAAGAAACAATAAGATAAGACTATTGCTTCAGGGTATAGAACATTGTGGGGGGTAGGGGGTGGTGTGAGAAGAGGAATTCTTGAGCATTTTTTTAAACCGTGGAATTCTGAAGAGGAATTTGTCTGTATCTATTTTTTTCATAATTTTTTTTTTTTTTTTTTGGCTGCAGTGGGTCTTCACTGCTTTCCAACTTTTCTCTAGTTGGGGTAGCAAGGGCTTCTTCGTCAAGGTGCTAAGTCTTCTCATTGTGATGTCTTCTCTTCTTGTAGAGCATGGGCTGTAGGGCACGGGAGCTCAGCAGTTGTACTGGGCTCTAGAGCACAGGCTCAGTAGTTTGGGCACGAGGGCTTAGTTGCTCCACAGCATGTGGGATCTTCCTGGACCAGGGATGGAATCTGTGTCTCCTGCATTGGCAGGTGGATTCTTTATCACTGAGCCACCAGGGAAGCCCTGGGTGTAACTAGATAGATAAAAGTTTAAAGTCTATTTCCTCCTACCCAGCAATTCCAGCTCTAGGTAAACACTCCTGATAAAATCTCAGACACAGGCATACATACTTCACTTTATTGCATTTTGCTTTATTGAGTTTGCAGATACAGCACTGTTTACCAATTGAAGATCTGCAGCAATCCTGCACTGAGCAAGTCTATTGATGCCATTTTCTTCAACACCATTTACTTGTTTCATGTCTCTGTGTCACATTTCAATAATTTTTGCAATATTTCCAACTTTTTCATTATTATTATATTTGTTCGGGTGATCTGTCACCAGTGATTTTTGATGTTACCATTGTGACTGTTTGGGGATACCACAAACTGCATCCATATAAGACAGTGAACTTAATCAATAAAAATTGTGTGTGTTCTGACTGCTCCATTAACCAGTGTCCCCAGCCTCTCTCCCTCTCCGTGTGTGCGTACTGAGTCATTTCATTTGAGTCCGACTCTTTGAGACAGTGGGTTGCCATGCTCCAGGGAATATTCCCGATCCAGGGATCTTCCCAACCCAGGGATCAAACCTGCGTCTCTCATGTCTCCTGCATTGGCAGGTAGGTTCTTTACCACTAGCGCCACCTGGGAAGCCCTCCCTCTCCATAAGTATTCCTTATTTCCTGAGATATAATATTGAAACTAGGCCAATTAATAATCCTATAATGGCCTCTAATTGTTCAAGTTGGAGTGAAACATCTTTCACTTTAAATCAAAAGCTAAAAATGATTAAGTTTGGTGAGGAAGCCATGTTGAAAGTCAAGAAAGGCCAAAAGCTAGGCCTCTTGAACCAAATAGCCAAGTTGTGATTACAAAAGAAAAGTTCTTGGAGAACATTCAAAGTGCTACTCCAGTGAACATACCAATGATAAGAAAGTGAAATGGCCTTCTCTGCTGATTTGGAGAAAGTTCAGTGGTCTGGATAGAAGATCAAACCAGCCATAACATTCTCAAACCAAAGCTGAATCCAGAGCAAAGTCCTCTCTTCAATTCTATGAAGGCTGAGAGAGGTAACGAAGCTGCAGAAGGAGAAAAGCTCAAAACTAGTAAAGGTTAGTTCATGAGGTTTAAGGAAAGAAGCCATCTTCATGACAGAAGTTCAAGGTGAAGCAGCAAGTGCTGATATAGAAGCTGCAGCAAGTTATCCAGAAGATCTAGCTAAGATCATTAATGAAGGTGGCTACACCAAACAATAGGTTTTCAGTGCAGACAAAACAGACTTCTATTGAGAAGAGGCCATCTAGAGCTTTCAGAGCTAGAGAGGATAAGTTAATATCTGACTTCAAAGTATCAAAGAATAGTCTAACTCTTATGTTAGGGGCTAATGCAGCTGGTGACTATAAGCAGAACAATACAATGCTCATTTACCATTCCAAAAATCCTGGGGTCCTTAAGAATTACACTAAATCTATTCTCCTTGTGCTCTATAAATGGAACAATGGAGCCTGGATGACAGTATATCTGTTTACAACATGGTTCACTGAATATTTTAAGCCCACTATTGTGAACTACTGCTCAGGAAAATAATTAAGTACTCTCAAAATGTTATTGCTCATTGACAATGCACCTAGTCACCCAAGAGCTCTGATGGAGATATACAATGAGATTCATTTTGTTTTCTTGCCTGATAACACAGCATCCTTTCTGCAGCCCATATATCAAAGAGTAATTTTGACTTTCAAGTCATTATTTAAGAAATACATTTTGTAAGTCTTGTAAGTCTATAGCTGCCTTATGAATGTTCTGAATAATTTATCTGAGAGATCTGGGCAATGTAAACAGAAAACTTTCTGGAAAGGATTCACCATTCTAGGACTTCCTGGTGGCACAGTGGATAAGAATCCGCCTTGCAATGCAGGAGACACTGGTTCAATCCCTGTTCTGGGAAGATTCCACATGCCATGGGCCACCAAGCTCATGCACCACAACTATTGAACTCTCACTCTAGGGTCCTTGAGCCAAAACTACTGAGCCTGTGTGCTACAGCTACTGAAGTCTGCAAGCCTAGAGCCTGTGCTCCGCAACAAGAGAAGCCACCACAACAAAGAGTAGCCCCCACTTGCTGCAACTAGAGAAAACACATGCAAAGCCACGAGACCCAGCACAGCCAAAAATAAAAGAATAAAATTATTTTTTTAAAAAATATTCACCCTTCTAGATGCCATTAAGAACATTTATGATTCTTAGGAAGATGTTATAATATCAACATTAACAGGAGTTTGGAAAACGTTGATTCCAATCTTCACAGTTGACTTTGAGAGACTCAAGACTTCAGCGGAGGAAGTAACTGCAAATGTGGTGGAAATCGTAAGAGAATCAGCATTGAAGTGGAGTCTGGGACTTTCCTGATGCTCCAGTGGTTAAGAATCCACCTGCCAATGCCAGAGGCAAAGGTTTGATCCTTTATCCTTACAGATGAGCAAAGAATGCAGTTTCTTGAGATGGAATCTACTTCTAGTGAAGATGCTATGAAGACTGTTGAAATGACAACAAAGGGTTTGGAATATTACACAAACTGAGTTGATGAGAAAGCAACAGCAGGGTTTGAGAGGACTGACTCCAATTTTGAAAGTTCTACTATGGGTAGAAGATGGTATCAAATAGCACTGCAGTGCTACAGAAAAAAAATCATTCGTGAAAGGATGAGTTGATTGATGCAGCAAACTTCATTTTTGCCTTATTTTAAGAAATTGCCACTGCCATGCCAAACTTCAACTACCACCACTGTGATCAGTTAGCAGCCATCAACAAAGGGCAAGATCCTCCACCAGCAAAAAGATTATGACTTGCTGAAGGATCAGATGATGGTTAACATTTTTTAACAATGAAGTATTTTCAAATTAAGGTATGAATATTGTTTTTTTAGATGTAATGCTATTGCACACTTAAAAGACTACAGTATAATATAAAGAGCTTTTATACCCATTGAGAAACCAAGAAAACTATGACTCATTTTATTTTGATATTTGATGGATTACACTGGGCTGGAACCAAACCAAACTAGCTCCAAGGTTTGCCTGTATAGTGATGTCACACAACATTGTTTGTACAGAGAAGCATGAACATTAGAAACTGTACAGGAGGGAACACATAAAATGTGGTATGTTGGATATTCATACAGTTGATCAGTATATAGCAGTTAAAAATGAGCTATCTTAATATCCTAATTAACTTAATTCACAATATCTATTGAGTGCCTAGTTAAGTGTTCATCACTCAGTTGTGCCTGACTCTTTGAGACCCCATGGACTGTAGCCCACCAGGCTCTTCTGGCCCTGGGATTTTCCAGGCAAGAATACTAGAGTGGGTAGCCATTCCCTTCTCAAGGGGAACTTCCTGACCCAGGAATCGAACCCAGGTCTCCTTCATTGCTTCATTGCGGGCAGATTCTTTACCATCTGAACCACCAGGGAAGCCCTTCTCTGTGTCAAATACAGGTCTAGGTTCTGGGATTCAGTGATTAGCAAGCCAAAAACCTGGCCCTCAGGGAGCTAACAACTACATCTGCATATACCAGGACAGCAGAGGACAGAAACATCCTGTGGGGGGAAGTACATAGGCTGTGAAATATAAAATATGCAAATTATTCAATTATCCCCTAAACAATCCTATGCATTATTTATGTATACACATATGCAAATGTGTATTTTAAAGACCTTAAAGAACATGTACAAAAGTCATAATAGGGTTGCTTCCAGGAAGGGAAAGATGATCAGACTGAGGATGTGAGTCAAAGGGAACTTCAACTTCATATGCAATTTTTCTTTTTATTAGAACATCATAACATTAACAATGATGATTTCTGGGAATTGGAAACACTCATATTTGTTATATTTATCTCTGTAGTTTATTTTTTACTTCTTCAAAACTAAAGAACCTATGACCAAGAAATTTTGGGTTTCAAGGACAGAAGTTACAATCTGTAGAGAAAAGTCCTTGAAGGAATTGAGTTCAATCTAGAAATAAGAGGAATGGACCCTCCTCTGAGACAAGAGCAGAAGATGAAATGGATGAAGAAAAATAGAAAAGACTGAGGAAAGAAATAGTAAGTTGAAGGAGTTTTACAGGTGGCCTTGAACTTCTCAAGGCCAGGAGGCAAGAGAATCTTCTGAAGAAAGGGAAGATCAGTGAGCTCCAAAAATATGAGTTTTTAAACAACCAGTATAGGAAATTCACAAGGAAATTTCCAAGAGATTAATAAAAGGAGTACAGAGCAGCAATAAGAACCAGGGGAGGTTCGATAGCATGAATTTTCAGGAACTGAATCAGAATAGTTTCATGTTTTTCTCTAGAAAAAAATGGGCAGTCCAGGGGAAAAAGAGAGAAATAACTGATAGTGCTGAATACAACTTAGGAAATGTTTTTGTGAGTACTTGGTGAAGACATAAGGAGGGAATGAAGTGCACCAGAATTAAAGGATTCTTTAAAGCTCTCAACTTGGAAATTAGACTGAGGGAAAAAATGTATCTGGGAAAAGCTTTGGGCTTTCCCAGATTTGGGTTTGGCAAGGGCAGGACACATGTGCCATCTGTCCCTGAGTCATTAGCAGATCATTAATTGATCCTGGCACTATTTCTTACCAAACCTAGACATGAGCCCAGAACCCTCCTCAATTCAGTATCCCAGAGATCCAGTCCCAATTGCTTAGAGTAGATATACAGTGTGAAACTTGCTGAATATGCCTGCACCAGACAGCAAGCTTCTTCTAGGCAGTAAGCATCTCCAAAGGCTGTATCTGACACAAAACAAGCTCTTATTCAAGAAGTAATTGCAGGGAATTCCCTGGCTGCCCACCGGTTAGAACGTGGCACTTTCATGGCTGGGCCCCAGGTTCAGTCCCTGGTGGGGGAACTAAGATCCTGCAAGATGTGCAGTATGGCCAAATTAAAAAATAATAATAAAATAACATGAATGTATCTTTAAAAAATAGTAATTGTGGAAAGAAGGAAGTAAGAGGGAAAAGGAGAGAGAGAATGGAGTCCTTAGTGAATAACAAAGAACAAGTTCAGCAGAAATGAAAGAAAAGAGAAAGGAAAAGAATGTCAGACTGGGGTCAGAATAGGGGTTTCAAAACTGATGACATAAAATGCTACCGTGTTTAAGTTTAAAAAACTGGTGACCCTGGAACTTCCCTGGGGTCATTAAGGTGAAACTGTTTCAAGTAGTGAGAAAAAGTTAAAAGTCTGTCTCTTGTAATGAATGGGGGGGGGGGGGGGGGGAGAGATTTGTTAAGCCCTTACTCTAAATTTTCTTCCATGAATTCTTCTTCCTCTCCTACAAAGATTCCCTGTAAAAGGTAGCTTATCAAAGATGACAAGCGTGAATAAGCTTCTGCCATCTAAACATTTACAAATTAAGAGTTTGGTAATATTTTATTTTGTTTACATACTATGCATTTTTATGAGGGAAAAAAAACCCCACTTTCTGTCACATTGCTATAGAACTGTCGAATTTTCAATTGACAAAAATATGGGGTTTTTGCACTGACGTTTTCCATAAAAATCATGGAAAACATTAGCTAGAATCTGGTACAATATGGAATACATGAGAAATATTCCTCATTCTTCAATCTTTAATATGTCATACTGACACATTTTAATCATCTTCACATTAAAAAATTCTCCTTTTAGTGCTTCCACTTTTGATTTTTCCTATATGTCTATAGACATACTTAGGCAGGGATAAAAAAGTAAATTATATTAATGTGTTTGTGTTCCCAAACTGTTTTCTTGGCTGAGAATTATTTGAAGTGTAGAAAGATCCCCAGTAATGTCAATGACTGCATAGGAAACTGATAACTGCTCAACCTCCCATTCCAACTTGCCGGGCCGACAAAAAAATAAAATCTGCACCACTGGCTACACTATGCCCTTGGTTGCTTTGTTACCCTGGGAAATGCAGAGGGTCGGCGGAAATTATCCTGTAATGAGCAATCCATCTGGCTGCACCTAAAAATGGAATAAAAATGCCACCCTTGACTTTTCCATGGTAGTAAATTAAAGCCTAATGTATAGTTCTAATTGCTAACATTTTCTCTCTAATTATGGTTCAGTTTGGCTAGGATTTCTGACAATCCCCTTGTTCCCCTAAAGCAAACACCAGAGAACGTTCTAACCCCATCGGTGGCACTTATTAATAACCCCCTTGACAAATGAAAAAAATCATTATTCTATATTAGACAGGAAAAGATTTTCCCAGCAAAAGCTAATTGATTCAAAAAAAAAAATTCAGACGCTATAGAGGAATTAATTTCAGAGAGAGGAAAAATACAATAGTGTCAAAGAAAAACAGATTCATGCGTAGTGTGATGTTGCCTGGGCACTGTTTGGGGTACCAGCTGGGGAAAAAAAAAACAAAACCTGACAAATGTATGAAAAATATCCATGCCTCCTTATATATGGGGATGAAGAGATGAGAGGAGGAGAGCTCTCTTGTGAAGAATTCTTACTTTGTGCCTCCATGAAAGAGATCAGATATGATAAGCTGGTTTCTATGGATGGCAAATACAAACACATACAAAAAGAAATGGTTGGAAATGTTTTCACATTCTTTTATTAATCTCTTTCATTCTCATTTTTAAAAGGCGTTATTCCCTTTAAACTAATGTGCAAATACATGCTAAATACAGATCAGTATTTATCTATAGACCTAGTTTTCATCAAACTGTATACAGCTTTCTGAGTGACAATTAATAATTTAGAAATACTATACAAAAATAAGATTTCTGATACACTGAGAGGAGGCATGGTAGAAAAAAGAAATATACTGAAAAAATATTTTTGTAAGCTACACTCCAGAGTATGCTAGTAGTAAATAGAAATGCAACTTTATAAAGCAAAGCATGGTGGACCCAAGCAGGTGGATTGGGGGTGAGAAGCAGCAGTGGAATCAGTGACCTCCAGTACAAGCACTAGGACACTGTCTACGGAGAGTGGAAATCCAATTTACTAAAACCAACTAAAATCCAATCTGCCTTTTAGAATCACCATGCACTGACCATTCTAAACAATGTCAAGAATAAAATACTTCCCTCTGCAAAACAATGCTGTTTGTCTAGGTTCTAAGCAATTTCTGTGGTTACTGTTAAATGTTGATATTGTAAGTATACACTTTAAGTCAGCACATTTTATTACTTAGGTTTATAAACACTATATTCTACATAAAAGTTCATTTGGAAAGCTGTCAGATGCACTGTTCTGGACCCATGCAAACCCAGCTACACACATCTATTGCTGCAACTGGCAAATATGTAGATATAATACTTCTCCTCACATAAAAAATGCTTCAATATATTTTAAAACTATTAATCCTTTTTTCATTTCTGTACTGTAGTCTCTAATCTACAGTTATTTTTCCTTCACTTGCAAACTATAAATACAAAGTACAATAAAAGAAAATATTCAGTGCCTGCATCTCTTTTCTGGACATTATTATCATGTTTCATTTCATGATTTAATACATTTACAGAGAATAGTTTTGTTCTATAAAACATGAGAAATGTTAAAAAGGACTTGCTTCAGGTATCAAATATACTACTTGCTATACTGAAGCAAAGAAAATGAATTATAGTATCTGAAAGATTGGAGTATAAGGTCTTCAGCTTAATCAAATAATCTAGCTAAATAGTTTTTAAATAGATGGTCAATTATTATAAAATGATGATTAAAAGCAAAAATCAAATAAAACTAGAATGTGTACAAATGAATGCTCTTTGATAATTGACAAGGTCTTACACTGACTCATTATTATTGTGATCAATGATAATATCAATTATCATTGTTGTATAACTGCAGAAATTATCATCAGGTAATATGATGAAGTAGTGCTAATGGTAAAGAACCCACTTGCCAATGCAGAAGACAAAAGAGATGCAGGGTTCAATTCTTCGGTCGGGAAGATCCCCGAGAGGAGGGCATGGCAATCCACTCCAGTATTCTTGACTAGAGAATCCTGGGGACAGAAGAGCCTGGTGGTCCATGGTCTATAGGGTCACAAAGAGTCAGACACGATTGAAGTGACTGAGCCAAAGCAAGAGAAAAAATACAATGATAGGTAATAGAACATTAAGACATTAAAATGAAGGTTTATGGTAAATGCTGTTTAATTCACATCCCCATTTCTCAAAGAATATAACAGTTATCCGCAATTTACTGTGTCCAATCTCAAATAAAATTTCTGTGGACCTGAAATGTAATTTTAGAGAGCAATTTATATTTTTAAAAAGGGTTGTCACATTTATCGTTATTCACACTGAGATTTATATGTTTTAATAAATTAAATAATATTTTTAGAACTCTTGTAATACAAAAGACTTGGTCTCTCCAAATCAGCTGATTAGATTCATTCTTTGTTACTCAATTCTTTGTTGATTCATGCCATGCAGAGATTCCTAAAATGCTTATGGGCAAAGTCTATGGGGCAAGATAATGGCAACATGAGATTCCACACTATCTGATGGAAAGATATCAGTGCTCTGTCAGTCAGATCACTTTGAATTTACTTTTCAATTGTTGCTGAAAACCAGTTTTGATAGGACAAGGATGGGTTGTAAACCTTGGTCAGGTTTTCCTGTGAAGGGCTTCTATTTTTGACTCAGCCTGAGGCACAAATAGGCACCTACAGATTCATTTGGGCATCAATGGAATGGCAGAAAGCTCAATATTCATGCAGAAGCTCCATTAGCCACACAAATCTGACATCCTGTCAACACATTGACTGAAATTTGTATATGCAAAGGTTTGCCTAGGCAACCTCAGCAGCTATCTAAGGGGATCTCCTCTGAAAGGAAGCCTGCCCCTTGGGGGAGGAGAGGCCTCCTTAAAACCTAGTCTTTATCAATTTCTTATTTAAAGGGACACTCGGCATTTCATCTAGAGGTAAAAATGTGAATGAATTACAACTCACAATTCTCCATACATTGTACCGTGTGGTTTTTACTGCAACTTATGCTGGCTGTGAAGAAAACAACAGCCTAAGCCAAAATTAAAAGAATCATTCATCAATTAATAACTGAGTAACAACTATGTCAGTCCCCAAATTAATCATTGTGACTCTAGGAAAAAGTACATGGTGAGTGCTAAGTCGCTTCATTCATGTCTGACCTTTTGCGTGTGACCCCATGAACTTTAGCCCACCAGATCCCTCTGTCCATAGGATTCTCCAGGCAAGAATACTGGAGTAGGTTGCCATTTCCTTCTCCAGGGGATCTTCCCAACCCAGGGATCTAACCCAGATCTCTTATTAAGTCTCCTGCATTTGCAGGCTACTTCTTTACCACTAGCATCACTTGGGTACCCAAGAAGACAGTTTCCTGTTAATAAACATATACATCTAGCTGGTGAGATTACATGAATCTATGCATACAAAATGAAACTGTTAGGGGAAGCACACTGATTGGAACCGCCCACCCTGGCCAGGCACCATAGTAAACATTTGCATGAGTTGTTTAAGGACAGCAAGTCCTGGTAAGGAACAGGGAACTAATAAGCCTCCACCAACCAGAAGAGTTCGGGAAAGGTCAAAAGGAGACACCACCTGTCTGACCACCCCCCAGAATCCTTCTCTCTGGCATCCATCTTGGCTGAACAAGGAGTGAACCACCAGGAAGGACTCTGAGTCAGAATGACTGGCTAAGGACAACCCGGAAACTAATCCCATCACCATAAAACCCAAGACTGCAAGCCATTTGACAGAACAGTTCTCCTGGCTTCCCTTACCCTACTGCTCTCCACCCAGGTGCCCTTTCCCAATAAAATCTCTTGCTTTGTCAGCACATGTTTCTCCTCGGACAATTCATTTCCAAGTGTTAGACAAGAGCCCAGTTTTGGGCCCTGGAAGGGTTCCCCCTTCCTGCAACAAAATTATCATGAAAAGTCTAAGTGTGCTAAATCCCAAGTGAGTGGAAAAGTGCTAGACATGTTTATAAAAGAAAAGAACTCTCTGTAGATTGAAGGAGCAAGTAAGCAAGTCTACAGGTTCCAAAATGAGACTTGGGTGAAACTAAACATTAAACTGGCCTGTGCACTGTATGAACTATGAAAACTTTATATTAATAAAAAGTAAAACTTTTGGACAGTAGCAATACAAGATACAATATCTTTCTACTTAATGGTAATAGTTCTATGTTAAATTATATTCAGTTCCTGGTCCCCTACTATTTTCAAGTCATTTTCAGCTGTTCTTCAGGCCTTCTGTTATAGAGTTCATTATTCTGCATTTTTCCACTCTGGGAACAGTTATTCCATCATCTTTACCTTGCCTTTTCATCCATCACACTAAAGAAGATGGTGGACTTTTTCATAACCTGATTCTTATTCAATCTCCATCATTATCCCACAGCTTCAAACTTGGTTTTATCAGTGATTTTATTAGTGACTGCTAAAATAGAATTTCTTTTCTATATGTCTAAATCCATAAATTGAGTCCTCTGGCTACATTTAAGCTATAGCACAGTGCATGGCAGGAGCAGGGGGTGGGAAAGAGACAGAGATTGGACTCATAACATCTGAGTTCAATTCCCAGAAATGCCACTTAATGGAACCGTGACCTTTGACAAATCACTTATGTCTCAGTTTTCCCATCTGTAAAGTAGGGGTAATGATAACATAAGCTCAGGATCATTGAACATTGTCAAAGGAGGAAATATATGAAAATAGTTCATACATTTAGAAGCACATAGCAAATACTAGTTGTTGTTACTTCACACTATTTCCCTGAATAAAATTTAAGTGCTAAGACTGTGGTCTCCAGACCAGACAGCCCCAGGTACTAGATATAAAAGTCCTTTTACTTTTTGAACCTCAGATTCCTCCTAAGTACCTGTTTAATAGTGTGTTGAGAGGCTGAAATAAGTAGTGCCAAGCACTTAGAGCACTCTTTGGAAAATCATGAAATACAAATAAATGTTCATTCATTCATTCATTTACTCAACAAATGTTTATTGGGTGCATACTCTATGCCAGACTTATTCTAGGATGGGAATATACTACAAAATATAAGACCAAAAATATTCTCATTCTCATGTTGCATATATTTTAGTTGGGGTAGAAAAGATTTTATTATTATTGCACACAATAGTACACTGATATATGAGAAATATATTTGGAGATGACATGCTATGAAGAAAAAAGACAATATGTTTCAGAGTGACACAGGACCTCTACTCTTTTTTCTTGTTTTAAATTTGTATTTCAATAAATAAAACATTTAAATACACTCCATAGTCCTTTGGCAGTTGTCCCCAAATTCCATTTCCTTTGCAACATTACTAAAGTAATCGCTAGTCTGAAGTTGATATTCCTTCTTGTCCATATTTTTTTTCTTTTTCTTTTTTTTTACTTTTGTTAAAAATTTTAACGTTGGATTATAGCCAATTAACTGGCTTTCCAGTTGGCTCAGCAGTAAAGAATCATCTGCAGTGCAGGAGACATCAGTTCAATCCCTGGGTGGAGAAAATCCCCTGGAGGAGGAAGTGGCAACCCACTCCAGTATTCTGACCTGGAAAATCCCATGGACAGAGGAGCCTGGCAAGATACAGTCCACGGGGTCACTGAGAGTTGGACACAACTTAGCAACTAAACAACAACAATAATAGCCAGTTAACAATGTTGTGATAGTTTCAGGTAGACAGCAAAGGGACTCAGTTATACATAAACATGTACACATTCCCGCCCAAACTCCTCTCCCAACCAGACTGCCACATAGTATTGAGCAGAGTTCCCTGTGCTATACAGTTACATGTGCTAAATAGTATGTCCTTGTTAGTTATCCATTTTAAATATAGCAAGTGTGTACATATCCATCTAAACTGCCTATCCCTTCCGCCTAACCTTCCCCACTGGCAAACATAAGTTCATTCTCTAAACAGCACCTCTACTCTTATTAACCAGAAACTGAACTACTATTACACTACTATTACTGCCATGACTTTTCCTTCTAAATCTACACTGTTGAGGCATCTCTTTCTCATCCATGTGTTCCACTTTGACTGAGAGATGAAAAGGAAGTGAAAGAGAAAAGCAAGTAAAGAGGAAGGAAAGGAAAGGAAATATATATTAAGAAATTATTGTACATCAGAAGTTAGAAGACTGTGTTGTCATGAAATGACCGTTATGCAGACTTCGCAGAAACCTGGGGTAATGTTTGTGATGCACAAATCAAAAATTCTTATCTATGGCTCTCCACTACTAATTAAAACTAGGTCTGTGTGCACATTAAAGAAGACACTATTTACAAAGGCTATTAACAAAGAGTTAATGGAAACTAACAACAGATGAGGTACCATCCTGGGCTAGCATGAGTCAAAAGCCAAAACCACCCTTGAAGGCGCGAGGGAATGGGAATGTGGAAAGAGCTGTAGCAAAGGAGGGTCTCATCAACAGAAGCTGTGGCCTTAGGTAGAACAGAACACCTCCTGCCTACCACTGGGCAGCAGGGAGGACACCGGGCTTCCCCCTTCTCTGGCCCTCTGATCTCCTGCTGATGCCTCCTACTGATCCAACAAGGAAGCCAGATTAATGCAATCCGTGGAGATCAGCCTTCATCTCCCACCCAGGCATGGAATGAATAAAGTAGAGGAGGAAAGTGAGGAAAATGAAGCATGGAGGAAAGTGAAGTGAGTATGGAAGGGCAAATACATGTGTGTGTGTGTACATGTACATATTGTTTTCTGGGTGGAGTCGGGGGATGGATCATATGAAGGTAAGATCAATCAGCAAGGGACTGCAGTAGGGCCAGATTATGACATCCATGGGTTTTAGCACTTTTGTCTTTGTGGGACTATCCTTCTATTTTAAAAAAAAAAAAAGGTTAAAATTCTACTTTACAATTGCATCAATACAAAGACAAATGCAATCTAGGTTGGATTATATTCCACCTTTTTCTTCTGATTTTAAAAGAAACGGAAAAATTTTCAGGAGCCCCTAAGTATCATGGCCCTAGGCACATCGCACTGTACCTAACGGAGAAGAGGGCTGTGGACTGCAGAAGACCAGATGTGAAGCGGTAAGACCTCAACCAAATACAGGAAGTAAATGGTATATATATGTTATCTGGGGTTCTGAAAGAAAACAGAAGGACACTCAAGATAATTCAAGGAGAGTTTACTCACACAGGCACTATTTGGAATCTGGGGTTGGGGTAGGGGTGGGATGGGGACACCTACCAAATTCATGTGGTAACCGAGGGCTATGAACAACACAGACCCTTGCTGTGCAGGCCCAAAGGGAGCAGGAGAGGGACCATTACCGGAGGCTGGAAAAAGTGTTGTGAGTAGGAGAAACAGTGGCTTTGACTTGAGGGACAGTCAGGCTCGGGTAAGCTTGCAGGGTGGAATTCAGGACTATAAATAACTGTCTTCCTCCCTCCTCCACTGCCTGAGCCTAGCCAGAAGACAAGGCCATGAGACCTTGACACTCTGCACATATGCTGGAAGGGTGGATCTGCTGGACCAGTCGGAAGCTCTGACATGTATAGCCTTTCAAGCATCGGCTTGGACTAGGACTCAGCAGTGGAGCCCAGCTCAGAATCTACTGGTCAGGGTGTTAACCATGATTGCTAATCCCTCCCCCTAGAGTTTCTGATTCAGTGGGTCTGATTCAAGAACACGTTCCCAACAAGTTCCCAGGTGTTGCTGATGCCGGTTGGGCTTCCTAGGTGGCTCGGGGGTAAAGAATCCACCTGCCAACGCAGGAGATGCAGGTTCAATCCCTGGGTCAGGAAGATCCCCTGGAGGAGGACATTGCAACCCGCTCCAGTATTCTTGCCTGGAGAATCCTGTGGACAGAGGAGCCTGGCAGGCTACAGTCCATAGGGTCTCAAAGACCCAGACACGACTGAGCATGCATGCACCCACGGCGCTGACACAGTCGATCTGAGGAGCACACTTTGAGAATCACCCTCTAGTGTTCTCCAGGGACTTCTCTGCCCTTATATTATGATTTAATCACTGTATCCGCAAACATCTAGAAGAGCGGTCAGTAACATAGAGTCGACCCATGAACAGCAAATGAATTGCTCAGTGGGTCCACTTCTACATGGATTTTTAAAAGAAACACTACAGTACTACTCGATCTGCAACTGGTTGAGTCCCAGGATGTGGAACCCTGGATAGGGAGGAACCGCATAAGAGGAAAGCAACTAAAAGAAACACTCAGATTTTCAGTAGCGGAGTGTCATTGACCCTAACCCCTGTGTTTTTCAAGGTTCAACTGTAGTTGGTACTGAATAAATCTCTGATGAATTAATCAGTTAATGTATGTGTTAGTTGCTCAGTCGTGTCCAACTCATTGCCACTCTATGGACTGCAGCCCTCCAGGCTCCTTTGTCCATGGGATTTTCCAGGCAAGAATACTGGAGTGGGTTGCCATTTCCTTCTCCAGGGGATCTTCCCGACCCAGGGATCAAACCTGGGTCTCCTGCATTGCAGGCAGATTCTTTACCATCTGTAAAACCTTAACTAAAGTAAATTGTTTTTGATTCAGTGTAATCACGCATAAAGTATGCAATCATCCATGACATATATCGACACGGTAGTCAAACGAACACAACTGACCTGAGATGCTGAGGGATATCCTCTAAGTAGGGGCTCTGTCCTGGGCAACTTCAAATCTTCTCACATGTCACAGATGCCTATTTGCTTTGTTAACATGATGGTTCAAATGTTTTATTCAGTGTGAACAGCATAGTGAATGACTCTATCATCAGTATTTCCATAGTATATTATATAGAATCATTCATCCATCAAATATTGAGTTAGAGAGTTGAGGACCATTCACAATGCTAGTCCCCGGGGAAGCAAAGATGAACCACTTCTGCCTTCAGAGCTCAGAACCTAATGGGGAAAACAGACATGTACACAGAAAAACCAGTGAATATTATCTTAGAAAGACATTGTGGTGCAGGTACACACAGCTATATACAAAAGAGATGAAACCTACTATATGGCACATGGAAGTATATTCAATATTCTGTAATAACCTAAATGGAAAATAATCTGAAAAATATTAAATTTGTAGCTGGACCCACTCCACTGTATATCTGAAACACTGTAAATTAACTATTCTTCAATATTAAAAAAAAAAAAGCCATGATGGTAAAAACAGAAGTACAAATGGTTGGCTAAGAGCTGGAAGGAGGAGGAAGGCAACTGTGCCTAGGAGTTTCAGAGAAAGCGTCACAGGGGTGAGTTTAGGGATGGGTATTGAATCACGTGGGCTTCCCTGATGACTCAAATGGTAAAGAATCCACCTGCAGTGCAGGGGACACAAGAGATTTGGGTTCAATCCCTGGGTCAGGCTACAGTCCATAGGGTTGCAAAGAGTCAGACAGGACTAAGCATGCATGCACAATGCAGAATCAAACGATATATAGAGATTCTCTAGTTCTGTAAATGGGGAAGGAGCATCCAAACTGAAAATCTCGCTTGTGTAAACATGCAGTGTTTGAAATGAGTGAGAAGTGAGTGTGAATTATTGCACAGGAAATTCAGGAAGGTAGGTGGAGACTTACAGGGGTAAAGCTAGAGAGGTCGATTATATAGGAATCCAGGTTGTACACAGTACCTAAATGACAGGCTCAACAGAGCCAACTTACTGGTCTTCTCCTCCAGGAAGCTTTCCATAACCCCCAAGGGAGAGGGGGATAGATCACCCATTGCTGAGGCTTCTATAGCACACTTCATATATCTTTATCACAGCAGTTACTTCATTAGATTGAAATCATCTGTTCATTTTTCAACTTTCTCACTCAATCATAAGCTCATCAAGGACAGAAGCCTTTATTCACTTTTGCAGTAGCACTTGGTCTGGAACGCAGTGTGTGAATGCGAAGTTGCTTCAGTCCTGTTGGACTCTTTGTGACCCCATGGACTGCAGCCTTCCAGGCTCCTCTGTCCATGGGATTTCCCGGGCAAGAATACTGGAGCGGGTTGCCATTTCCTTCTCCTGGGGACCTTCCTGACCCAGGGACTGAACCTGTGTCTCTTGGGTCTCCTGCATTGGTATTGGCAGGCGGGTTCTTTACAACTAGCACCACCTGGGAAGCCCCCTGGCATAGGGTATCAGTGAATAAATGTTTGCTGAACTAAGGGAACCTGCAGGGCTTCTATTATCGGTGGTAGTGAGGGGATCTCCAGCTGGTTCATTTCACTGGGACAGGTGCTGGGCCTTTTTTTCCTGCCCCTCTCTTTCTTCTCCTCCATCATTCCACCAAGTATCTTGGGTCCCACTTGCCATCCTGAAAGCTCTGAATATCCCAGGAATTTGAAAGAGAGGGTTTGCCCACAGCAGATAAACTGAAGGGAATAGTCATTGTTCTTTCATTTTGGGGGGATGCTGATGTATCAAAGGAAGCAAGAAATCTAAGGGTTTGCATGATAAGGAACTGAGGGGTAGGAAAATACTAAAGACCTGAATAATATAGTGTTTGAATGACAGATAAAATTTGAGAAGCTAAAGAAAAGGAAGAAAGTCACTCCCAGTCCTGGATAGCTGCAATCATCCATTTTCTCTGCTCTTTATCCTGGGTTATTAGCGGATACTAAAACCATATGCATAATTGTGCTGATTCTTCATTGTAACTCCACATATAAAATGATGCCTGGCACATTTAAACACCACTTTTAAATGTGAATAGGTTATAATTTGGCCCAACTCATCTACTCGCCTACTAAGGACAAGACTGATTTAATCTCTTCCCTAAGAAAGATAAGCTATCATACATATAAAGTCAGGGAACTGTAAACAATAAGTGTAGCATTTATTTTTTTCTTTATATAACTACATCAACAGTGCACAAGAAGAGCTTAAAAAACTAAGCTCTCTGAATTTACTTCTTTATAAGTTGTTTAATATTGGGTTGGCCAAAAAGAACAAACTTTCTAGCCAACCCAATACTTCTACTATGCTTGACAATGTTTGTATAGGCTGTTCCTTTCACCAGGGCATCTGACCTTGGGGACAAGCAGGGCTCAAATCCAGCCCAGATTCTGTACAATAAGCCATGTGCCTATGAACTACATATACCTAGAACAATCACCTTTTAAGGAAACTTACAGCAGTTTACATGGGCTAGCAGTGGACCTCACTATAGACTCTCCTTTTATTCCTGCCCTATTCTCTTTTGAAAAAAAAAAAGGAAGGGGAGGCTGAAATCTCAACAATGGTCCTATCATTGCTGGGTTTGTCTTCATCACATTTCTGGTACACTAGTTTCTCTAGAAAATAGTCCTAAGTTAAAAATTATGATCTAAGGCTTTATTGGTAGGTACAATTCCAGGGTATTAAGAGAGGGAACTGGAGAAAAAAGGAAAGTGGATAAAAATATGGTACACAGAGAGCTGACCACAGCATCATAAGAAAACGCAGCCAGTCAGTTAATGATGAAGGATATCTTCCAGGCAGCCTACATGAAACTGCCTGTCATTACTTCTCTCTCATGGTTGAAGTTGGCCCTAAGGGACCAATGAAAGTGAAAGTTTTAGTTGCTCAGTCATGTCCAACTCTTTGTGATCTCATGGACAGTAGCCTACCAGGCTCCTCTGTCCATGGCATTCTCCAGGCAAGAATACTGGAGCCATTCCCTTCTCCAGGGGATCTTTCCAATCCAGGGATTGAAACTGGTCTCCTGCATTGCAGGCAGTTTCTTTGCTATCTGAGCCATACACTCCTTTCATATGTTGCCAGCTCCAGTGATTATTGGCTATGGAAACCAAAGCCCCTACTCTAGGATGTGGTGATCCATTTGGATCCACAAGTGATGTGAGAAGCCAGAGCTTCATGTGGGTACAGTAGAGTCAAGTCTAGGTGCTAAAACTGCTCTGGCTGCTGCTGGATCACATGTGGGGAAAGCCAGGGCACAACTGAGAAAATTTTAGAGCTCTGGCAGGCTTAGAAGACAAGGCAATGGCAATGACAATGGCGATGGGCAGGTCCCACATTGAGCAAGTAGAGGAGGACCCAGGAGACACAGCCAAGCAATTCAAGATACCTGTCGTCAATGAGCACCACTACAAAAACAAAAGAACTAAAATCTTATCCCTTCTCAATGCTTGTTAACACGAAAATACAGAAGAATTTATATTTCTTGATGACTCAATCCCATAACAAAAGTTAAGCAAGGTAGAAATTTTCATATGTTTACATGGACAATATATCAATGATAATAAGGGAAATGGGCACAGACATGCCACAGCAGTAACTGTGTATGCAACAAAATTGGCTTATTATGTTTATCCTTTGGGAAATGGAAATAGCTTTACTTTAATAGAATGACAGCCACTGTACTGGGATTTACATGTAGTTGAAATTTATCTGATAACTCAGCACTAGTTTATTTCTAAAATACTATGTGAAGGAAATTTGTCACACAATTCTAACAACTCAAAAAACAATAGTTGCCTCAACTCACACACGCACAGAAAATGGTATCATATAGAAGTGATGGATATGTTAATTAGTTTGACTGTGGTGACCTTTTCACAGTGTATATGTGTATCAAAACATTGAGTTGTACAAATATATACAATTTATATATGTCAATGATACCTTTATAAAACTGTTTACAAATATAAATAAAATTTTAAAATTAAAAAAACAATGATATTGAATAGACACTTGCTATGCATGTATTTGAACATAGGTTAAGATAGGATAGTCAGGATGATGATTTGTCTGTGTGATATGACCATGCCTTCCTTATATAAGACATAAATTTATTTATTTTCCCTGTAAAAGTAAAGGTGCAAGCAATTCAAGGCTGATGTGGCAGTTCCTTGGTCATCTGCAATGTAGACTATTCTCACTGTTCACTCTGCCAACTTTTGTTGCTTTTGACTGCACAGTCTGAGAAGGCAATTCAGCCATCATAACCACCTTCTAAGCAATGGCTGGAGGAAAGAGAGGAGGGGACCCACTTCCTTTAATATCACTTCTTAGAAGTTACACACATTGCTCTTTTCATAGCCCATTGTCCAAAACCTAGTCATATAGCCACATGTAGCTTTTTTTCCTGGATAGTTTTGTGTCCAGATAAAAATCCAGTTATTACCATAAAAGAATGAGATTTCACAGAACCACTGCCTTTGTACCACAGCACAGGTTTCTCAATTAAAGATCACCCAAAGATCCCAAGCACAAACTAACCGGAAGTTACAACTACCAAATTTGTATCTCATAAAACTCATTTTGCTCACTGACTAAGGAGGGAGAAACAGTATTTTAAGTGACTGCTTTATAATCAGCATTTTCCTTAAAGGTTTTATCTAAACATGAATGACTAAGCAAACAAGAAAAACTAAAGACAAACTCAATGTAACATACAATCCATTTTACCTCGGTGTTACAATGATAAGACCTGATGGGAATAGGAAACAGTTGGCTATATGGACACCTGTTCTTCAACCTCAAGGAAACTTCCATTCCCCTAACTCCTAGAACGTTCTTGCACCAGGTCCACGATGGCTGGGTCTTTCCCATTCTTCAAAAAAAAAAACAAAAACAAAAACAAAAAGGCTCAATGTCACTTCCTAGGAGTAAACCTACCACATATAAAAGAGATGCTTTCCAGGAACTCTCTAGTTCCTTGAGGGCAGTGACCTTGTTTGTCTTTTTCATCACTGTGTCTTGGAGATCTAGAATAGTGTTTGGCACTTGCCAAGCATCCATTAATATTTGCTGAACAAATGAACAAAGATATGAATGAAGGAGTTCCCATAGAGAAAATCCCATTGCAATGCAGATGGGTGTGACCTAAAGATATTGTTTCCATTTCCAGTTAGCCTCTCAAGGGTAATCCTTTTTATCCATCTTCAGTCACATTCCTCTTCTAGTGCTCTCAGCAGCAATTCCAAACCATTTTTTTCCTCTTGGAATCCCCCAGACTAAAAATACACACACACACACACACACACACACACACACACACAGAAGTCAACAATCCTGAACCAGCTCATCTTCTCATTCTGGATCATTCAAATATAACCCTATCCATGGTCATTTCCCAACTCAGATGTAAACAAAACTGCTCTTACATCCTCCAGTCCTCAAGCTCCTGACCTGTCTGTCCCTCACACCCAAGCTTCTCAAAGTAGCTCAGAATCAACATCTCTCCTTCCTTACCTCCTATTAACTCATTGACTATGGAGACGGTGATGCGTTTTTTTGTTTGTTTGTTTGTTTTTAAACTATTTATTTGGCTGTTTCAGATCTTAGCTGAGGCACATGAGGTTTTTGTTGTCGCATGTGGGATCTTTTGTTGTGGCTTATGGGCTTAGTTGCCCCACAGCATGTGGGATCTTAGTTCCCCAACCAGGGATTGAAACTTTGTGCCCTGCTTTGAAAGGCATATTCTTAACCCATTGGACCACCGACATCTAGACTGTTCTAACTCAAGCCTTCTGCAGCAACCAATCACCACTAGGGCACCAGGCTTTCCAAACTGCCCTGATATTACTAGACTTCTAGAGTATTAGTCACTCTATTTTCCCTTGACTTCCATGGTCACTCTGCCCTCATTTCTCTTTTCTTCTGACTTTCTTTTCACCCTCCTTTGTTGACTTTTTCCTCTGTCCACCCAGTCATACTGGTATTACCCAAGGTCTTACTCTAAGCCCTGTTCTGTTCTTGTTGCTGTTCAGTAGCTAAGTGGTGTCCAACTTATTGTGACCCCATGGACTGCAGCACACCAGGCTTCCCTGTCCTACACTATCTTCTGGAGTTTGCTCAAATTCATGTCCATTGAGTCTGCAACGCTAACTATCTCATCCTCTGCTGCCCACTTCTCCCTTTGCCTTCAGTCTTCCCAGTATCAGGGTCTTTTCCAATGAGTTGGCTCTTCTCATCAGGTGGGCAAATTATTGGAATGTCAGCATCAGTCCTTCCAGTGAATATTCAGGATTGATTTTCTTTAGGATTGACTGGTTTGATCTCCTTGCTGTCCAAGGAACTCTCAAGGGTATTCTCCAACACCACAATTTGAAAGCATCAATTCTTCAGCACTCAGCCTTCTTTACTGTCTAACTCTCACATCTGTACATGACTACTGGAAAAGCCATAACTTTTACTATATGGACCACTTGTTGGCAAAGTGATGTCACTGCTTTTTAATATGCTGTCTAGTTTTGTCATAGCTTTCCTTCCAAGGAGCAAGCATCTTTTAATTTCATGGCTGCAGTCACTGTCTGTGATTTTGGAGGCCCCCCCCCACAAAAAAAATAAAGTCTGTCACTGTTTCCATTGTTTCCCTATCTATTTGCCATGAAGTGATGGGACCAGATGCCATTTTTTGAATGTTGATTTTCAAACCAAGTTGATTTTGAATGTTGAGTTTCACACCAACTTTTTCACTCTCCTCTTTCACCTTCATCAAGAGACTAAGTTCTTCACTTTCTGCCATAATTGTGGTGTTCTCTGCATATCTGAGGTTGTTGATATTTCTCCCAGAAACCTGGATTCCAGTTTGTGAGTCCTACAGCCTGGCATTTCTCATGATGTACTCTGCATATAAGTTAAATAAGCTGGTGACAAACATTGTTGTACTCCTTTCCCAATTTGGAACCAGTCTGTTGCTCCGTGTAAGGTTCTGTTGCTTCTTGACCCACATACAGGTTTTTCAGGAGACAAGTAAAGTGGTCTGGTATTCCCATCTCTTTAAGAATTTTTATAGCATCATGACCAAGTGGGCTTTATCCCAGGGATGCAAGGATTCTTCAAATCAATCAACATAATATACCACATTAACAAATTGAAAGATAAAAACCATATGATTATCTCGATAGATGCAGAGGAAGCCTTTGACAAAATTCAACATCCATTTATGATAAAAACCCTCCAGAAAACAGGAATAGAAGGAATATGCCTCAACATAATAAAAGCTATATATGACAAACCCACAGCAAACATTATCCTCAATGGTGAAAAATTGAAAGCATTTCCCCTAAAGTCAGGAACAAGACAAGAGTGCCCACTCTCACCACTACTATTCAACATAGTTTGGAAGTTTTGGCCACAGCAATCAGAGCAGAAAAAGAAATAAAAGGAATCCAGAGTGGAAAAGAAGAAGTAAAACTCTCACTGTTTGCAGATGACATGATCCTCTATATAGAAAACCTTAAAGACTCCACCAGAAAATTACTAATCAATTAATATAGTAAAGTTGCAGGATATAAAATTAACACACAGAAATCCCTTGCATTCCTATACACTAACAATGAGAAAACAGAAAGAGAAATTAAGGAAACTATTCCATTCACCATTGCAACAAAAAGAATAAAATACTTAGGGATATATCTACCTAAAGAAACAAAAGACTTATATATAGAAAACTATAAAACACTGATGAAAGAAATAAAAGCTAACACAAATAGATAGAAAAATATACCATGTTCGTGGGTTGGAAGAATCAATATAGTGAAAATGAATATACTACCCAAAGCAATCTATAGATTCAATGCAATCCCTATCAAGCTACCAATGGTATTTTTCACAGAACTAGAACAAATAATTTCACAATTTGTATGGAAATACAAAAAACCTTGAATAGCCAAAGCAACCTTGAGAAAGAAGAATGGAACTGGAACCTCAACTGATTTTAGGCTATACTACAAAGCTACAGTCATCAAGACAGTATGGTACTGGCACAAAGACAGAAATATAGATCAATGGAACAAAATAGAAAGCCCAGAGATAAATCCATGCACCTATGGACACCTTATCTTTGACAAAGGAGACAAGAATATACAATGGATTAAAGACAATCTCTTTAACAAGCGGTGCTGGGAAAACTGGTCAACCACTTGTAAAAGAATGAAACTAGAACACTTTCTAACACCATACACAAAAATAAACTCAAAATGGATTAAAGATCTAAACGTAAGCCCAGAAACTATAAAACTCCTAGAGAAGAACATAGGCAAAACACTCTCCGACATAAATCACAGCAGGATCCTCTATGACCCACCTCCCAGAGTAATGGAAATAAAAGCAAAAATAAACAAATGGGACCTACTTAAACTTAAAAGCTTTTGCACAATGAAGGAAACTATAAGCAAAGTGAAAAGACAGCCTTCAGAATGGGAGAAAATAATAGCAAATGAAGCAACGGACAAAGAATTAATCTCAAAAATGTACAAGCAACTCCTGCAGCTCAAATCCAGAAAAATAAACGACCCAATCAAAAAGTGGGCCAAAGAACTAAACAGACATTTCTCCAAAGAAGACATACAGATGGCTAACAAACACATGAAAAGATGCTCAACATCACTCATTATCAGAGAAATGCAAATCAAAGCCACAGTGAGGTACCATTTCACACTGGTCAAAACAGCTGCTCTCAAAAAGTCTACAAACAATAAACGCTAGAGAGGGTGTGGAGAAAAGGGAACCCTCTTACACTCCTGGTGGGAATGCAAACTAATACAGCTACTATGGAGAACAGTGTGGAGATTCCTTAAAAAACTGAAATTAGAACTGCCATATGACCCAGCAATCCCACTGCTGGGCATACACACCGAGGAAACTAGAATTGAAAGAGACACGTGTACCCCAATGTTCATCGCAGCACTGTTTATAACAGCCAGGACATGGAAGCAACCTAGATGTCCATCAGCAGCTGAATGGATAAGAAAGCTGTGGTACATATAAACAATGGAATATTACTCAGCCATTAAAAAGAATACATTTGAATCAGTTCTAATGATATGGATGAAACTGGAGACTATTATACAGAGTGAAGTAAGCCAGAAAGAAAAACATCCATATAGTATACTAACGCATATATATGGAATTTAGAAAGATAGTAATGTTGACCCTATATGTGAGACAGCAAAAGAGATATAAATATATAGAACAGTCTTTTGGATTCTGTGGGAGAGGGCGAGGGTGGGATGATTTGGGAGAATGGCACTGAAACATGCATATTATCATATGTGAAATGGATCGCCAGTTCAGGTTTGATGCATGGGACAGGGTACTCAGGGCTGGTGCAC
Organism: Budorcas taxicolor; assembly: GCF_023091745.1. Lineage (NCBI taxonomy): Eukaryota > Metazoa > Chordata > Mammalia > Artiodactyla > Bovidae > Budorcas > Budorcas taxicolor. Next base: position 67,522,792 of record NC_068919.1, on the reverse strand, counting down.
TGGGATGACCCAGAGGGATGGGATGGGGAGGGAGGTGGGAGGGTGTTTCAGGATGGGGAACACATGTACACCTGTGGCTGATTCATGGCAATGTATGGCAAAACCACTACAATATTGTAAAGAAGTTAGCCTCCAATTAAAATGAATAAATTTTTTAAAAATAAAAGAAGGAAAAAAGAATTTTTCATAGTTTGTTGTGGTCCACACAGTCAAAGGCTTTAGTGTAGTCAATGAAGCAGATATTTTTCTGGAATGCCCTAGCTTTCTCTATGATGCAATGAATGCTGGCAATTTGATCTCTGGTTCCTCTGCCTTTTTTAAACTCAGCTTGTACATCTGGAAGTTCTCTGTTTACGTACTGCTGAAGCCTAGCTTGAAGGATTGTGAGCATTACCTTGCTAGCATGTGAAATGAGATGCTCTGTTCTTATTCTACATGAAATAATTGGAAATGGAATCTTTTCCACTTCCATCCTTTAGCAACCATATGTCTTCTGACAGCTCCTAAATATCTCTTGTATGTGAGTTTCAAACAGATCTGTCTATCTATCAAGAAAGGAATATATTGGGACTTTCCTGGCAGTTCAGTGGTTAAGACACTGCCTTCTACTTTAGGAGATGCAAGTTCGATCCCTGCTTGCAGGATGTGGCCAAAAATTTGAAAAGAAAAAGAGAGATGTATATAACTGTCTAGTTCACATCTGCACTTGGATATCCTATGGTCACTCAGTCATGTCTGACTCTTTGCAATCCCATGAACTGTAGCCCACCAGGTTCCTCTGTCCATGGGGATTCTCCAGGCAAGAATACTGGAGTGGGTTGCTATGCCTTCCTCCAGGAGATCTTCCCAACTCAGAGATCAAACCCAGGCCTCCTGCATTGCAGGTGGATTCTTTACCGTCTGAGTCACCAGAGAAGCCCCATAGGATATCCAGGTGCAAATGTGAACTTCACATGGATGTCCTTCAAATTCAACATGCCCTTAACTCATTACCTAATATCCCTATTCTACCCTCAACTTCTATTCTTTCTTCTTTATTTCTATTTTGACCAATCAGCTCACCATCTCACCAGGTGCCCAAATCAGAAAACTTTGTCTTCTCAGTGTTGCCGTCACACATCAGCTGTGTCCTTTATGCTTTTATTCTTCAGTGCCATTCTCCCACTCTGCAACCGTTATCCTATTCAAGTTTCCACATCCAGGGTTAGTAAAGTTACCAAAAGGAGCGAGGGAGAAGAATTTTATCCTTTTGATAATCAGCTCTTAAAGATATTCATTCATTCAAAGATACTTATTTAGCACTTAATATATATGAGAAATAGATATGATTTACTTAAATTATCACCTCTTTCATAAATGAATACTTTTCTTCTTAATGACTATCTGTAGCAACCATTTGTAAATAGTCTGTAAAAATCCAAACACAAGGCCTTCACTTCTGTTACCATTTTACAGCAAGGTTAGGGACACAACCAGCAATCAGAAACCATTCACAGAAATGTTCAGCAAAAATCCTGACTTTAAACATTACATTGTAATGTTTAATTAGAAAGGAGACCTTGAAGTATACCTGATCCTGTGAAGTAATTCTGTCCACAAAATGGGCAAAAGGAGAGATTTCCCATTTTGTTCACCAACCCATAATTTGGTAGGAGGGGTTTGGGCTATTTTAATTAATCATTGCAAATTAAATATTTCAACAACTTGAAATGAGCCCTTAAAAGAATGAAAAAAATATACACAGCTCCCCTCTGTTAAAACTACAGTGGGTGACAGAATTCCTACTGTCTAATCTATAAAAATAAAACCCGAGTTTTCAGCTAATTCCGTTTTCTCAAACACACACAAAAAAACAGTACCACCCCAGTTAGATGCTTTAACATGCACGTTGATTTCCACTCACAGCTGTGGCAATTAGAAAGTGTACTTAATGGAGTGTCATGTTAATTGTTTTCGGAGTTAACCGATTTCTCCATTTAATTGTCAATTGATTAACCTATTGAAATGTTAAGTGACTCAGTTTCCTTCCAGAGTAAACAGCAGCAGCATATGGTAGCTTCTACAGCCCAAGGCAGCACTCATTTGCTTGGATTCAATGTGCTGGTATTTTTCTACACCTCCCTGAGCTTTTAATTAGATGAGGCAATGTTACATGTATTTGTCTGCTGGAAAGGTTATCAGTGCCATGACTGACCTGCGGAGGCAAGGTTGAGTCTAGCAGCTTTAATAGAAATGGTTTTCAGCTATGACTGTTGTACTTGATTTCATTGTGATGGTAATTAACTCAAGACTGCTTTCCCCAGCTCCTGTGTGTGTGTGTGTGTGTGTGTGTGTGTGTGTGTGTGTGTGAGCTCGTGTGTGTGTTTTCCTGGAGTTCTAACTATGCCGTGAGATGTTTCCTCTGTCATATATATGCACTTATTAAGCACTCATTGGATTCTAATAAGCAAATAGTCAAGAGTTTCTTTAGGCTAATACCACAGTACTCAAATTGTTATGCCATTAAATAAGTACGGTGTTCCTAGCCTGCAGCACATTTTACAGAGAAAAAAGCCAGTTCCCTTTGGTAGAATTTCATTCCTTTATTTTCACAGTGTCTCATTCCAGCAGATCTTTACAACTATAAAGTAAAAATGATTTTACAGTATTCAATTCAAGCACGTATAAGGCCACACAGGATTGAAGAAGAGACAGCCTTGAATTTGGAAGCCTTTTTCCAATGTTCCTGCTAAAGATAACTGTTTTTTAGTGGCCAAATTAGTATGAGGTCCTGGTGGTGAGCTAGCAATTCAATCTTCTCATCTCTTGCACACTGCTTCTGACTCTGAGTGCGTGTTTCTTGCATGTGTGTTTTTACTGTACCATGCTATTGTTTAATTACGAGCCAATCCACAACTGAGCCAGCATTATCATCCTTGATAATGTTGGTAGCAGCAACTGAGACAAAATGATTACAAACCTATGTTGTGTTCAGTAGTTCTTTAGAGGATTTCTCTCTTAATAGTGCTGGCTCATTCATGTTTGATTCAGCACATTTGTTCTTTAAAAAAGGCATAGCTTAGAAGAGTTTCAGGGTGGGTTAATAACTCAACTGAAAATGGCTGCTTGTATTGTAAAAGCTTGTTCCTGCAGTTGCTTGGGGCTTTCTTCAGTTTTGCCGCTCTGCAGCTTCAGCCCAGTTGGTAAACAGCTTAAGTCCAGACATCTTTTCATTCTCGGAGCAGCGGATTGAAATAAAAATGCATATAAGTGGCGACTGACTGGCGCTGGCCTAACAATAGCCTGTAACATTATGCAAGGGTATTTACATAGGAATAAGGCCTTACTGAAGGAGATGGGGCAATTAATGGTGTGGGCCACACATATAAGGAAAGTTTGTCCAATCCTTTCCTCAATAAAGATCTTTTGTAAAGTGCTATGGAAACTCATGGAGGCCCCAAAGAGATTAAGGGAAGGACTTTTCTGGAAACTTAAAAAAATACATATATATATGTATATATTTTGGGGAACTTTCTTTCAATTATGTTATATATACATTTATATGTAAATTGAAAGTTTTAAAAAGCCAAACAGAAAAGAATATGAATTCTTTGCTTTGTTTTAACCATTTTGAGTCTTTCTCCAACCTTGGAAAAGAAGGCAGTTGCACTTTTTTTTTTTCAGTTCTCCTCCCTTCCTCTCCATTTCTTTCTTTTCTGCATGATGTTTATTGAGTAGAAAATTCTTCTGAGATAGACAAATTCCTTAGTTATCTTGTTTCTCTGTGTGTTTGAAATTGAAGCCATCATCTTTGAAATATTTGAAAAGTTCTACCTTAATGCTTATTTCCAGTAATGTTGAAGCAAAGGGAGGAAAAACTACCCGGTAGCCAGGCCTAAGGGGAAAATCCTCATGATTTTCAGAAGTGTCAGGCAGCTTGGCAGTCACAGTGAAAGTGAACAGCCACAAAAACTGGGAGGGACCAGAAAGAAAATGCAAGGGGTGTGTCAATAGGAGGATATGAAAACCTTAATGCAAACCTCGTTCTTTTTAGGATGTATGTCATGAGAATAAATATCTTGTCAGTCCAGATAAAAATTAAAGTCAAATGCTTTAATTATTTTTGTCCCAATACTGTCCCAATATATTGTCATTGATTTTGGAAGTGAGAAGTCCTCCTTACCCCCTCCCCCACCCCTAGCCCACCAACCCCAGCAGTAAAAGACAAATCGGGTGGCTCCATCACAGGTTTTCATGCTTATCAGAGGCTCACCATCTGCTTCTGCTCTTAGCCAGATAGTATTACCGTTATTATTACTTTGGATCAGAATACTTTTAATAAAGTATCATCAGCATTCTAAAAATAAGAGTCAGAAAAGAATCCAAGACTTCTTTGCAGGTTTTAGGGCCAGTTAAAGCATTTACTATCTATTTTAAGCAAAATACATTATTTTTTTCCATTTTTCTTTTTTAATGTTTCATCTCCTTCAAAGAACATTTTCTAAGAAAGCAGAACTTTGGCAGGGAGTACTCAAGTTCAGATTGCACTTGCTAGTCAACCTGTTCCTACTTCCAAAGTTGCTTTTTAATCCCATTTTCTCATTTATAGTTGGTTCATGAAATTCATGCCCATATAGGATAAGTGGAATAAAATCTTAATGTGATAATGCATAAGATTTAGGTGCCTCTGTGTGTGTGGTGTATGGAGAAAGCGATTTCAGCTGCAGCCCTGTCAAACAGGCAGAAATCAATGCCTCATTCAGGACTATTGATCAGTACTAAATTAATTAGACTCCAAGGCTTATGGCAGTTGATAAGACAACTTGTTAATTTAGTCAATGATAGTGTTTTCCCTAAAGCAGCAAATACCCTCTTCTTTAGAAAAGGCATTTCTATATTTATTGCCAGTTTTTCTTTTATTTTCTTTTTATTGTTTTCATCTTTATATTCTTTTTCTGGGAAGGGGATCTATAGAGGTACAAGGGTGGGATCGGGGGAGAGCAACAGGCAAAGGAGTACTGTAAAAATACATATGATGAGGAATCAGTCTGGAATTTCAGTAACCCACTGCTACTTCTGTTTCTAGCCTAATGTTGTAATTTCAAGATGAAAAGAATGCAGCCAGATTGTAACTGTAGACCTGGATTTCCTACGGGGCTTTGGCTATGTAAGGCCACTCCAGCCCCACAAGGATGTTCATTTGGAAGGGGGTTACTTCCTAAACCTGCATTTAGAATGGACTGATATAGATCACTTTTGCTTTTCATTTAAACCTGCAACAGTGATGGTCATAGTCAATAACAAAGACATGGGCCCTGTCGGATATGGAAACTGTGAATGGAATGAAGGTATCCCAGAATGCCCTGAACATGGGGCAGTACTTCCTGCTGACTTGGAAGGACAAAAGGACAAAGGGAGTGTAGGGGTCCCACCAACAGCTCTTGGAGGCAACAGCCTGCTATCAGCAGCACTCCAGCCTCTGAGAATGCTAATAAGCTAGTGAAGAGCTCAGCTTTCTTGCCATAATTCTATAGTGTGGTTGAGGACCCCATAGTGCTCACTAAATAAAGACAACTAATTGAGAATTTTTTGCACATTTTGCCCAGGGGACTTGTTGTTCATTCGATTCTTTGGGGAGAATGTACCCCTACTGACAAGAGGAACTGATTGTTTTGGCAGCCTCATGTTACTCTTCCCTAGGTCTAAGACTGACTTCGAAGTATGACAAAAATGTTCAATTTTGATTTTTGTTTAATTATGTTGCTGGGAATTATTTTAGATCTCACAGAATAGGCGTTCCAGTGTTCATCTAAAAAAAATCCTGGCAGAGTTTTTGAATTAAAGCCCTGTTTTTTCTTTTTCTTTCTTTCTTTTTTTTTCTCTTAAATTGTATTTTCTGTGGTGAGGCCTACATTTTTGTGTCTGCAGGTGACACGTTGATTGAAACTAAAATTAATAAATCAGCTGAAAAGCTCACACCTACAGCTCACAGCAGGGCCTGGAAAACACGTTTATAAAGGGAGCTTTATGCCCTCATATAAAGAAGGAATAAATTACAGAAGCACTTGTTGCCCTGGGACTTGATTTTGCTTTGCAGTCTGGTATCTTATTTTTGGAGGCTTATTATTAATCAACAGGTTCCTGGTTGCTTTAGCAGGTGACTTTGCTATTAATCTCTTACTTGACCATTATAGTATATTAATGAGGAGGCTTATAGATGTGGCTCTATCTTCTGACCAAGGAATTAGTTTAAAAGGTGCACTTTTTCCTCAATGGCTTGCAGTCAGCCACGTTGAGGACCAAATGCAAAGTAGCATTTTCTACAGCTTGTGTAGTATTAAGGAGTGTTTTACTAACATCTGTGTCTTACTGTGCTTTTCTTCTCTCCTACACTTATTCCTTCACCATGGTGGGCAATTATGGAACTTACCAGTCTCTGTTCATTTTTTTAATAAAATAAAATTATATATAAATAACAAAATGATATCCTTTCTTACTAATGTGCACCCTCATTTTAATTAAACAATGTCAGTGTTCTTTGGAGGTGTGTTCAGAATTAAAATGTATGATTTGGGAAGGCAAGAGGTTCAACATTTCTCACCAGACCCTAGATTAATAAATGTCGTTACAAGTGCAGGAATTTAACCATCACATTTCCCTTTAGAGTCTGAGGTAATTGGAAATGTTTAAGCTTGACAAAAGAAGGAAGTAAATATACCTATGGGGGTAGTTTAGAAATAAAAGAAGAACTGAGGATTTAAGTCTTAAATTTGTGATTACAAGGATTTTCAAAGCACATAATGGTGCAAAACAGCCTAGACAACCCCACATATGGGAAGAACCACTTTGTTGCAATCTGCAGATATTTCAAAGGACATCTTTTGCTGTAGTATTATTCTTATTATTGTTCTTTTCCTTTCAGATCTTCAGGACAATCTGGTCCACACCTCAAGGATGCATGCTGTCTTTTCTTTAAAAAAAAACCTAAGACATGTCCAGCTTGTGTTTTTCTTATTTTTAGCTTTAAACTTTTTAAAATTTTATTTATTATTTTTATTTTTGGCTGCACTGGGTCTTCAGTGCTTTTGTGTGGGCTTTCTATAGTTGTGGCTGAGTGGAGGCTGTTCTTCATTTTAGTGCACAGGCTTTCCATTGCAGTGGTTTTTCTAGCTGCGGAGCACAGGCTCTAGGTGAGTGGGCTCAGTAGCTGTGGTGCATGGACTTAGTTGCTAGGGCATGTGGAACCTTCCTAGGCCAGTCATCAAACCCATGGCCCCTGCATTTGCAGGCAGATGTGTATCCACTACACCAGCAGGAAAGTCCTTTTTTAGCTTTCTAAAATGACAAGTTTGGGTCAATTGAGGCACATCTGATGTCACAGTCAACCTTATGCTTTCAGACTAAGTCCTGAGGTACCTCCATTCTGTAGGTCAAAGTCAACGTCATAATCTGTTTCAGCAAGATATTCTCTGATTAGATTTTAGAAGGGGAAGAAGAAAGATAGAGGTATTAGTAGAAAAGTTGAAAGCTAATCACAGGAATAAGTTTGAAAAGAGCATTCAATAGATTGAACATTAACAGAGCCATTAGATTTGACATTATGAAATGCTTGTCTATAAACATGCACACTAACAAGAAAGTCATCAGACACATTCTACTGCTATAGCAATACATGGACTGGTTCCAAATTGGAAAAGGAGCATGTCAGGACTGTATATTGTCACCCTGCTTATTTAACTTATATACAGATTACGTCATATGCAAAATGCTGGGCTGGATGAAGCACAAGATGGAATCAGGATTGTCGGGAGAAATATTAATAACCTCAGATATGCAGATGACACCACCCTTATGGCAGAAAGTGAAGAAGAACTAAAGAGCCTCTTGATGAAAGTCAAAAGAGGAGAGTGAAAAAGCTGGCTTAAAACTCAACATTCAAAAAACTAAGATCATGGCATCTGGTCCCATCACTTCATGGCAAATAGATGGGGAAACAATGGAAACAGTGAGCGGCTTTACGTTTTGGGGCTCCAAAATCACTGTAGATGGTGACTGAAGCCACGAAATTAAAAGACACTTGCTCCTTGGAAGAAAAGCTGTGACCAACCTAGACAGCATATTAAAAAGCAGACATGACTTTGCTGACAAATGTCCATCTAGTCAAAGCTATGGTTTTTCCAGTAGTCACGTATGGATGTGAGAGTTGGACAATACAGAACCTAAGCACCGAAGAATGATGCTTTTGAACTGTGGTGTTGGAGAAGACTCTTGAGAGTCCCTTGGACTGCAAGGAGATCCAACCAGTCCATTCTGAAGGAGATCAGCCCTGGGTGTTCTTTGGAAGGAATGATGTTAAAGCTGAAACTCCAGTACTTTGGCCACCTGATGCGAAGAACTGACTCATTGGAAAAGACCCTGAAGCTGGGAAAGATTCAAGGCAAGAGGAGAAGGGAATGACAGAGGATGAGATGGTTGGATGACATCACTGACTCAATGGGCATGAGTTTGAGCAAGCTCCAGGAGTTGGTGATTGACAGGGAAGCCTGGCGTGCTGCAGTCCATGGGGTAGCAAAGAGCTGGACACAACTGAGTGACTGAACTGAACTGAATAGTAATATTAAGCTACTTCCTTGGATGGAAAACAATTGGAAATAATGCTATCCTCTTCAAAGTGTCACCCAAGACACCAGCTTATTAGTTCACTGGAATGACACTACTTAGCTGACCATTTTATAAGAAGCACGGGAACTTGATCTGCTCCAGATCAATACTGTTACCTGGAATTTGGATCCTCATGCTAGATTTTTTTGTGCAGGCTAATAAACCAGGGAGAACTTCGGTAAGGATGACCCCAACCTGCCTCCAACAGCCACTAAAATTAAAACAAAATTAGTTGATTCTAATTTATCTTTTAAAACCCAGGAAGAAAAAAATCTGTTCTATGCTTAAGTGAATCTTAAGTGAAGTCGCTCAGTCGTGTCCGACTCTGCGACCCCGTGGACTGTAGCCCACCAGGCTCCTCCGTCCATGGGATTCTCCAGGCAAGAATACTGGAGTGGGTTGCCATTTCCTTCTCCAGGGGATCTTCCCAACCCAGGGATCGAACCCAGGTCTCCTGCATTGCAGGCAGACGTTTTAACCTCTGAGCCTGTTCTACGCTAGATAGAAACAAATCTTAGACTCTAGTGATCCAAAGTCAACTGCTTTAGATTCTTACGTACCTTGGAATAGTTGTGTGGGAGTAGGCAGTGGGGGAAGGGTATTGTAAGTGAGGAAAAGAAGGAAATAAAACTCATAGTAAAAGAAATAAAGGAAATGGCTGGAGTCTTCTACATTAGTCAGGACAATTTTATAATTGTAGTACAAATTTCTAGAAAAGCAAGGTCCGTCTATATCCCCAAGTGCTGCGCAACGACGGGCGTAGTGTGCATTTATAAAAGAAGGACAGTTACTGCTGGAGGACTTTCCCCTCCCCCAGTTCTCCCTCAAGTACACACAGCGAAGGGGGTTTTCAGCCCTTTTTGTCTTTTTACAATTTAGCAAGATCAGACACATTTCTGCAATGCATATGCAGATTTCACCTCTTGTTACTTTCTCTAATGAGCGTTCACTTAATCAATTTGACAGAAGCCTTTATCCCCCTCCCCCTTTTCCCTGCTTCACTTTCACTAAGAAAGTTTCCAGGAAAAAAAAAAAAGTGTTAACAGATTCAAGGGGGCATTAGAAATGTGAAAGGGTAGCCGACCAAGATGGGGTGGATGAGGGCTTTTCAATAGCCCTGCTCTCTGGCCACCAGCTCTGTCCAGTCCTGAAACCAGGAAGCAGGTCTGCCAGCCTCCTAAGAAAGCAGGTATTTTAATAGCTGACAGGAAATGATTTTCCTTTTCTCTTCAAAAATCAAAAAGAATTGTTATTTAACACAACATTTAAGCATAGTACTTTCTCATTGCCCGCTGCCCCCATCAGCCCAAAGCACCTTAAAAAATATTTATGCAAGAGATAATCTTGTCAGACTTTCTGGGTGGTCCAGTGGTTAAGAATCCAATGAGGGGATGCAGGTTCGAAGGTTCAATCCGTGGTCAGGGAACTAAGATCCCACATGCCTCAGGGCAACTAAGCTCGGGCATCTCAACTAAGACTGGTGCAGTCAAAAACAAATATTTTTCTTGAGAAAGACAATCTTGCTATAAGAGAAGAGCAACCAATCCACACTGGCACTCTCCCATCAAATTTCCCAGGCACCTAAATATCACAACCTGAGCTGGGAGTGGGGAGTGTGGGGACAAAGACCTGGTAAGTTTCAAACTAATACAGTTCAATATTCCCAGGGAATGGGTGATGAGACCAAAATGCCAGGAGTTTTCAATCATATTCTCAACATCAAATTGAATCTGCTACTGAGCGATGGATACAACTTATGACAACACATGGCCCAGCTGTTGGGATTTAGCAGATCCTCAAAAAATAAATAAATAAATAAATAAAATAAAAAATTAAGTTAGAAAATTAAATAAGTAAATAAAGTGAGTTCCAGACCCCACCCTCCTTGCCTGCAGGCAGCCAAACCCCTGGTACAGCATCTGAGAAGCCTGCTTTACTTCTCATTGGTCATTTTCTCCTTCTCCCAATTCCCTCTTCCTCTCTCCAGCAGAATCAGGTCCCTAATCTTGGTCAGTTTTATAATTCATCCGTTTGACTCCTTTTCACTTTACCAGGGCCAGAAAAATCAAACTGAGGAGAGGCGAGGGGAGGGGAGGGGAAGCCCCCTCAACCCCTCCCTATCCGTTCTCTGCTTAGTAGATCTGGTTTTGCCTTTCTGCAAACTCAGTTCCTTTGTTCTCTACACCATTAAGTCCTACCAACAGCCACCTGTTCACCTTTTACATTCAAACTGAATAGAAAACTTAGTATCGTCTTTATCTAGCAGGTTTGTTAGGTCACTGATGAATCTTTCCTCTCCTGATCTTTTGATTAGAGGAGGGAATGTACACAAGTGGCTGCCTACCTTCTCTAACTTGAGCTCCTATTCTACTCTGGAAGCTGAATCTGTTCTCACCAAGGAGAGTCTCCAGCTGGGAGTCCCTGAGGTCTGCAAGTGAGCAATAGTTCAAAGCCTGGCTTCAGCCAGGATGTCTTGAATTCTAAGAGCTGCACTGACATTTTCAAGAAGCCGAACTGAGTAGATCCACAACTGAAGAAGCTGCATTATATTATCTGAACTCTGTTTCTTGTCAGAAAAGCAGAATGGCAGGCCTCATCCCAAGACCTATTGAACAAGAATCTGCATTTTAACAAGGTCCCCCAAGTGATTCATATGCACATTTCTTTAATTACCTGAGAATCTTTGAGAAAGCAGAGATATAGAGTACCCTTATGGATTCTATTTGTTTTCCGTCTTATAATCACAATCTCTTTAGAACTGCAGTGTTGGAGAAGACCCTTGAGAGTCCCTTGGACAGCAAGGAGATCAAACCAATCAATCCTAAAGGCAATCAGTCCTGAATATTCATTGGAAGGACTGATGCTGAAGCTCCGACAAGTTGGCCACCTGATTCAAAGAACTGACTTATTGGGAAAGACCCTGATGCTGGGAAAGATTGAAGGCAGAAGGGGAAAACAGAGGATGAGAAGGTTGAATGGCATCACTGACTCGATGGATATGAGTTTGAGCAACTCCGGGAGTTGGTGATGGACAGGGTGTGCTGGTGTGCTGCAGTCCATGGGGTTGAAAAGAGTCGGACACGACAGAGCAACTGAAGAACAACAATAATCACAATCCCTAGTGAGTCAGGGAGGATGTGAAGCTTGGGTCTGAAGGGAAAGAGAACAGTGGGAATCAGCAGTTATTCGATTATTGCTAACCTGTTTTTTTTTAATATGCTGATTTTTAAAACAACTTGGCACATACACAATTAAAACTATATGCTGTTAGTTTCCTATTCCCTCTGGAAATAATTTGGAATTTCATCTAATGCTCCTCTTCTTTGTTTTATGGAAGCTTCCTGAAATGTCTTCTACTGTGTTAGTCTTTTGTGTTTAGTGGAATGGTAGTTTAACGTTGATTTTTAGTTTCACTTAAAATTGGTTTCTATGCAAACTTCATTCTAGAAAATGTTATGGTTTTCCAGAGTTTCTAGGGGAACTTCCTGAAGGAGTGTCCCCAGCCCTTGCAAAGTTTAGCTATTCTTGTCCAGCACCTGAGTGCGCCACCAGCCCTGGGGCAGAAGTGCAGTGAGCAAGGAAAGTTAAGTAGAAGAGCAAGGCCCTGAGGACAGCAACTTGGATTTACAAAGCTGGTTCTGCCATAAGGGATAACTTTGACCTTTGGCAAGTGATTTAACATTTTTCAGATACTGTTCTGTGAAAAGGAGATGATAACTGGAAGGGGTGTTGGTTTGATAAAAGAGGTAAAATTTCAAAATAGCTTACAGCCAGCAAATTTGGAAAACTCAGCAGTGGCCACAGGACTGGAAAAGGGCAGTTTTCATTCCAATCCCAAAGAAAGGCAATGCCAAAGAATGCTCAAACTACTGCACAACTACACTCATCTCACATGCTAGCAAAGTAAAGCTCAAAATTTTCCAAGCAAGGCTTCAACAGTATGTGAACTGAGAACTTCCAAATGTTCAAGCTGGATTTAGAAAAGGCAGAGGAACCAGAGATCAAATTGCCAACATCCGTTGGATCATATAAAAAGTGAGAGAATTCCAGAAAAACATCTACTTCTGCTTTATTGACTAGACCAAAGTCTTTGACTGTGTGGATCACAACAAACTGTGGAAAATCCTTCAAGAGATGGGAATAACAGATCACCTGACCTGCCTCCTAATATATAGGTCAAGAAGCAACAGTTAGAACTGGACATGGAACAACAGACTGGTTCCAAACTGGGAAAGGAATTCGTCAAGGCTGTACTTGTGGTTCAGTTAGTAAAGAATCTGCCTGCAATGTGGGAGACCTGGGTTCCATCCCTGGGTTGGGTAGATCCCCTGGAGAAGGGAAGGGCTACCCACTCTAGTATTCTGGCCTCGAGAATTCCATGGACTATGTAGTCCATGGGGTCCCAAAGAGTCAGACACAACTAAGTGCCTTTCACTTTCAAGGTTGTGTATTGTCACCCTGCTTATTTAACTTATATGCAGAGGACATCATGTGAAATGCCGGGCTGGATGAAGCACAAGCTGGAATCAAGATTGCCAGGAGAAATATCAATAACCTCAGATACACAGATGAGACCACCCTTATGGCAGAAAGGGAAGAAGAACTAAAGAACATCTTGATGAAAATGAAAGAAGAGAGTGAAAAAATTAGTTTAAAACTCAACATTCAAAAAAACAAAGATTATGGCATCCGGTCCCATCACTTCATGGCAAATAGATGGGGAAACAATGGAAACCGTGACAAACTTTATTTTCTTGGGCTCCAAAATCACTGCAGATGATGACTGCAGCCATGAAATTAAAAGACACTTGTTCCTTGGAAGAAAAACTATGAGCAACCTAGACAGTATATTAAAAAACAGACATTACTTTGCTGACAAAGGTCCGTCTAGTCAAAGCTATGGTTTTTCTATGTATGGATATGAGAGTTGGACCATTTAAAAAGCTGAGTGCTGAAGAATTGATGCTTTTGACCTGTGGTACTGGAGAAAACTCTTGAGAGTCCCTTGGACTGCAAGGAGATCAAACCAGTCGATCCTAAAGGAAATCAGTCCTGAAGATTCATTGGAAGAACTGATGCTAAAGCTGAAACTCCAATACTTTGGCCACCTGATGCAAAGAACTGACTCATTGGGAAAGACCCTGATGCTGGGAAAGATTGAAGGCAGGAGGAGAAGGGGACAATAGAAGATGAGATGGCTTGAAGGCATCACCAACTCGATGGACATGAGTTTGAGCAAGCGCTGGGAGTTGGTGATGGACAGGGAAGCCAGGTGTGCTGCAGTCCATGAAGTTGCAAGAAGTTGGACACAACTAAGCAACCAAACTGAATTGGACTGAAAGTATGAAGTTGGTATATGTACGGGTTTGTCCCTTCCTCTTAAACTTTCTTATCTAGACCTCAGAAGAGCTAGTCAGCAAGGAGATTAGCTGTCTCACCCTTAAAGCAAAGCTCCTCCAACTTGGAAACAAGGAGTTTAAAGGTAGGTGAGAATCCATGTGCCTTGGCTTAATGATTATAGAGTCCCCACTTGCTACATACCTACGATGTTGTTATAACATTTGGCAAGTGCTGTAACCTTCCTGAACCATTCCCCCCACTCTGTGAAATGGAGATTATAATGCCTAACAGAATCGTTGAGTTTGCTTTTACGTTCATTATCTCATCAAATCCTCCCAATGACAGTGAAACAGGCCTTATTTAGCCCCATTTTATAGGTGAGGACACTGAGGTTCAGAGATGTCAAGTAATTCACTGAGGGCCATACAACTAATAAATGACAGCTGGGTTTAAGTCTGGATCTCTCTAATCCAAAATTTATATGCTCTCCATTGTACTTCCTACACCTTAGGGACACTGATAAGTAAAAGAGAAAGCAGATAATGGCAAACACTTTAGTATTTCTGATCTCTAAGAACATTACAGTTCACATTCCAGGAAGGGAGTGATTTTCAAACTTCTTAATTTATCTTTTTTAATCTGCAAAAGAGTCAGCAACTAGCCAAGAAAGGAGAAATTCCCCCCTGCAAGGTATCAGTTGTGGCCGATAATAAGTAATTCTTTCACCTCTGGAAGGATAATCAAGTTGGATGTCCAGACCTGAGAAGCAGCAAGATTTGGTTCTTTACTCTGCCTCTGAATAGAGTCGGAGCCTCTGGCTTCAGGGAAGGACAATCTCTAGCAAAGGTCATCGTGTCTGGGAGCAGGTGGTGCTCAGAATAATGAGGATGCTATGAACCAAGGGGGATTGTCTCCAAACTTACATCCTCATTCAGTAGAAGGTGAATCACCCTAATTCAGAAGGAAGAGACTTAGGAATGATGAGAAATCAAAGTTCATCATTTGGGGACCAGTTGATGAGCAGAGAGGCAGAGAAAATGGGTGGGGAATGGGAAGCAAATGGGGATTTAAAAAGGGCTTGTTGCCTTTAAACGAGCACTGAACATCACACTCAGGCTTCGATGCTGACCTTGTATTACGCACTTGCTTGGGCAGCATTTGACCCAACAGGTGGAAAATGCATTTCCTGTGCAGTAGCTGTGGCACGTGGGAATGCTTGTTTCTACAAATAATGTGCTCACACAGAAAAATTCTTGACAATCTAAAATGGAGTTCGACTTGATGATGGGCACACCTCGGGTAAAAGCGTGTCTCTTCTTTGCATTAGGGGCAGCCTCCTAGGTAGCATGACCCTCCGTCTAGCTAGGCTGGCGCTTCAGAACCTCAGCCTCTATTTCCCAGAACGCAGACGTAAGGGTGTGCCTGTAGAATAATGTCAGATTAAGAACAGTCTTTGAAATAAAGTGTTTACTTGCTTTGAATTAGGGCTATCAAAGTGCCATGTTTACATAAAATATAAGAAAAGTATTTTAATTTGATTTGCCTATAATGTAATAGTGTTATGGCTGATAGTAAGATGAGCACTTTAGTGACCTTTGATTAAAAAATAAATGATATTTTAGGATAAGCAACTTCCTTCTCCCTTACATATAATTTTCTTCTTTTAACCATGTATTTCTTGCTCAGTAAAAGTGACAGAGATACCAGATATCTGCTGTCTTAATAGAGGTAGGTATAGTTTGAGTGACTGATGAAATCAAGATAGCTTTCCAAGTTAAATAGTTTGAAATTCTAAAGCCTGATATTTACAGTGAAATATGAGGGTTCTCTTATTTTTATAAGCAAAAGAAATCCAAATATCCTTTTCTAATAAAGTTTTAAACATAGCAACCTCAACTCCAAGTGAATCAGCAAAGCATTTCTATGTTGAGGTTCTCAACACTTAAGGAATAATTTTCAGGAACAGCTCAATCTCTTGGAGGTTGAACCCTGAAAATAAGAACATCTCAAACATAACTGTTTGGGTATTGTGTATTATTGCCAGTTTTTTGTTTGTTTGTTTTTTCACCTTCAGATTTTCTTTCTATGAGCCTGTGTCCTTGTCCCAGGAAGCCCCCTGGACTGGTAACTCTCTAATCTGTCTGCATCCTGGTTTTATTAGGTGGAGGACACCAAATGATAATGTACGACTTTAAAAAAAAAAAAAGAAAAACATGGACAGGTTTGTTTTTTTAACTGTCAGCAATGTTTTGGCTATTTTGAGAATGTAGGACAGGGTTAAGGATTAGTACCAGCATTCTCTTTTCTGTGTATCAGAGCCGCTTAGCAGTAATTAATCAGGACATTAGGTTTTGTGCTTTTGGTTCAGGTCATTTGCCTATGAGCTGCTCGAGCCTTTAACAAAGGCATACTGCATATGTTTCTGGGTACCTTTTTGAGAGAAGATTTAAATTGGCCAGATGAATAATACTTTGTTACAAGTGTTTTGCCCTAGGCAAAAAGGTTTTCTTCATATTATCATAGCCTGAAGCTGCAATCCTCAAGCGTGATGTGACTGGTGTTATACTGTCACATGGCAATGATGTAAGAACAGGCCTCTCTGTGTCAGACAAATCTGGATTTAGGGGAATTATAGCAGATGTTGCAAAATGGCAACAGTTTAGCAAGTTCCTTTTATCCCACTGTTGGGAGGCAGGACTACTAAGTGTACCAGACAGAAAAGAATGTTTTCTTTGATCCTTCACACTCTAGGGTAGGGACTTCCCCAGTTAGAGAACATTCTTAATGATATAGTTATACAGTCACTGATGGATCAGAATACAGAATTAAGGGTTAGCCTTTTTTTTTTTTTTTAGTATTTGTTTTGATTGAGCTCAGTATTTGTGGTCATTTACATTACATTATAAGCTTTGGAAACCCTCTAAGGTTTTATTCTTGTTAAAGAAGCCTAATTCAGTGGACGAAACTGAAGAACAATAACAGAAACTAACCTGCATGCAAAATATTTTAACTTTGGCAACACTATCCACTCAAAGCTGCTATGTAAAGCGAAATTACATGAATTTGGAGAAGAGAAAAATAGGAAATACAGGAGTTATTTTAATTTCCATATTCTAATAAGTATTAGCAAGTATATTCAACCATGTTGAATAACAAGGTACACTGCATTGTCAGTGTTCATGCAAGTCTTAGTTTCTTAAAAGAAAAGCTGTTTTCAAAAGCTTTGGATTCCTCTGATCTGGATTCTTTCCCATTCCATTCTAATAAAATTAATTCATACACATGATCAAGGTGAGTAGGTAGATGACAGTGACGTGGGGACGAAAATAAACATAAAATCCATTATCTGATAGAAGTGATGCCAGGTTTGATTTATGGAACTGTGTTTAGCTGTGGTTTGTGTGCCTTTCTAAGACTGTCTCTGAGTCTCTAGAACCTTCTTTTGGAAATGTAGTATTAAATATCATTACAGTGTCCTGTCCATGGCACTTCCTAACATGCCTGCAGAAGTCAGCCTGTGTATGCAGGACAAGCAGACATAATTTCTCACTAGGTTAAGATTTCCAATGACTATTAAAACCCACATGCATAATGAGTTTGTCTTTTTATGCCAATGTTTATTGATAATTTCCATTGAAGCATTAGACAATGAAATGTGTGCTAACATTTAGACAATTTGTTTAAAAGGTTTCTATCTTTATGAAGAGTACTTTTAAAATTTTTAAAGCATTTTTATTTGCAAATTGTGATCATAGTTGGGAGCCTCTGAAATAATTAGTGTATCCTAATTTTTCAGACTGTTTTCAATTAAAACAAAGGAAAAAATGAAAATAAGGTGTATTTAAAGAACGTCTATATAGGTAGCTATATTTTGTATATATTTTTAAAGATGTCAAAGGTAAAGACAGTCACAAAAGCAAGCCAATAGAACACTGTCAATAATGCTGCATCACCCTTAATAAAATACTATCTGTAGTTGTATTTGATTATCTTTATACCTTTCACTTATTTTACCACCGTTTGACCTAGAGAAAGGATTTGTCTACGCAGCACAAAGAGAATGTTGAGGAAGCCACTGAGTCTGTCATTTGAATAATAGATATTATATAGAAATATACTATGATTACATATATTGCTGTCCCTTTAGTAAGATAAACTGTGTTCTCAAAATAAATGTGCCAGAAGTCAATGTAAAATGTACATTTAAAAAATGTCAAAAATCATATATTATTTAAATTTAAGACTCAGTGTCCTACTGAGATCTTTAAAATGGGAACTTCCTTAAAAGCAGCTTAGCTCCAACTTTGAATATGAGATTATACGATAAAATGCACACATTTATTGAGTATCATTCATCCAAACCCCTGACTGAATCCTTTCCTATGATTTAAATCAACCCCTCAGTCATCCAAAGCCAGATCAGCAACACATTTTATATTTGGTTACAAAGACAGCCACAATGATTAAGTATGGCACTACATTTATTGATGTTTCTGTAGACTTTCGAAGAGGGGGAAAATGAAAGTGGCTTTGTGAAACCTGCTGTGTTGAAACCAAAAAAAGGTCTTTGTCTTTGCTTCCCTTTTTCCCCTGATGTGTCTGTCCCAGATACCGCAAACTGCAAAAACTGCATATCTTTCTCAGAAATCCCAACACAACTCTCAAATATTCTGGCAGCAGTGATTCCCACACATACGTAGCTCAGCTCAATCTAAGAACAATGTGGAAGAGTTTGCAGCACGGTGGTAGCATCTGTTGTTTCACTGTTCAATAATTCACAGTTAGCCAAAGTAGGAAAGGCAAACAATCCTTTTTCATATTTGCATACTTGGAATTTGGCTTTTTGATTCATGATTGTTCCCATTAGCTTTGAAAATTCACGTTTCTGTCTAGTTGCATGTTTTGCTTGAGTGAGCTCAAATTATGCTCTTGACTCAAAAATTATTACAAGTGTAAATACTTTGGAGATATAAGTGCCTGCCACTGATTTGGGGGTGTTTGTTTTATTGATTTTCATCTGGCGAGTTTAAAATATAAGCAAACTTTTCATTGAGGGTTTGGGGCATTTGTTTGAACACTCCTGGAGTAATTGGAAATGCAACAATTGTTTAAAAAGTGGCATTGTCCATGAAAAGATTTAGTGAGGGATGAAGAAATTTCTTGAACCTAAAGACCTAATCTGGTGATCCAATTCTCCCCACTGTGTCCATTCCCGTGAAACTCCATTTACTTGCCCCTATCCATCACCAGCTCCCCGCATCCTACCTAGCCAATCCTCTAGGTTTCCCACATTGTCTCCTCTTTGTCTTTTCAGTCTAAACAGAAGAACAACAGATAGGGTTCTGAAGGGCAGGGAGCATCAGGAGCTGCAGGAGAATGGCTGAGATGAGGGTCAGAGTCCTGCCCCTACTGCCAACAGTTACTAGGGTTTGTGCTGCCCGGCTGAACAGTGTTCAAAGGCTTTGCTGGGCTTTGTTCCACTGTGTAGGGATTAGGCCTGGCGGTCTGAGAATTTGCCTTCTAATTAAAAAGGATAAAAGATAGAAGTAGCATTAGACTAAAACAGAGCAGTGATACTTCACAGGCTGATTTTTTTTTTTTTAAGTCACAAGACAACGCTAGAAGTTGTCAGGATATTTTATTTCTTTAGTATTCCACTCAAATTAAAAAAAAAAAGAAAGAAAGAAAGAAAACTTTGGAAACTCTTCCCAGCTGTTGTGCATGGTGCATGGAAGTCTAATTGCCTCTAAAATATCTGCTGTTTACAGTGAGACTGTTCTGGTGGGGGATTTGCAGTCAACACTGGAGGAGGAAGCCTGCCTCTAGAGCCACCTTCCTCTTTTTCAAATGCTGGCAAGAAATTAATTCTACCAAAAGTGAATCCTGCCTTTCACGCCACCCCAGTGTGCCCTGCTCTCAAGCCTTCCAGTGCCCACCCTACCTATTCTCTTTTCAAGGATCAATCATTCCTTTCATCTCCTTGCAGCTGTAGACACTATCTCAACCAGGTGTGAAATGCAATTAAGAAATAATTCTGACCTCACAGTCTTTTTTTTCTTAATAGCAATGCAATGGAGGGCGATTTTTAAACTTTCACATCAGTACGGTTGATGTTTTGTGACAGTAAATGTGATACTGTGTCTCCATGTTAAGAAAGAAGCTGTCCCCAGATCCGGGGGCCGACTAGAGCATCCACATAGATGATACACCCTCTTAAACGCACTTGCGGCCGTCCAGCGCGGCCCTTCTTGCTGTGTATAAAGAAGGCTATGCTGACAGAAGCTCAAGTGACACTTGTTGAATATAACCAGCGGCTGGGAGTGATTTGCCAAGTACTCCAGAGACTGGTTCTACCCTCTGTGTCACAGGAAGAAATTTGAGGTGAGAATGTCTGTTAGAAATGCTGATGAGATTATATAAGTTAGTTGAGGTGGCTTTTGGGGTTTTTTTTGGTTTTGTTTTTAAGAGGGAAAAGGGAGGAAAGAGTTTTGTGGAGGACTTCAGAGCTTGCAAAGCCACTGAGCTCAGTAGAGCTCCGATTGCATTGCAGACAAGTATAAAGGGATGCTCCCTCATTCCCACAGAGCTCATGCTACGTCATGGAGCCAAAAGACTGAATTTATTTTTCACTTTCCTTATTTTTTCAATTTGTCCAGAATAAAGAAATGAAGTTCCCTTAGTAAAGGGATGTTTTTAAAGAATGAGATTATAATGAGACTAACCTCTATATTTCAGAGACACATAAATATGCTTATGTTCACTTTCTGGAAAAATCCATATGATTATTATTTTTGTTTTTTGCTTACTTTTATTGAATTGAGCACGTTACCAATGGACTACATTAGGCATACATGGAACCAAAAAGGCCAGGGGAAGGACACAGAATCATCTCCCCATCTAGCATACAATTTGGAGGGCTAAGTCTATGAATACTGTCAGTATTCTAATTTCCTAAAGTTTAGCCTTTTTTCTTTTAACATCTGAATGGAATGAATATGTCAGTGGCTATACTTTAAAAAAAACAAATGCATTATGCATGTTTACCAAATGTTTAAGAAACAATGTTTGCAAAATAATCCATATTGATTCTGATGGTCAGCTTTGTGTCCCAGAATGAAAAGATTCTCCCCAGTCCTGAGTTCAGGGACAGCCATGGTAATTTATGTTAAATTTCAGTCCCTTCTTTTATTTTTGTCTTTTTGAGATGACCATTCCCCCTGCTGATTTTCCAAATGTAGCAAAGCTCGGTCTGCTAGTTCCACTCTAAAGAAAACAAAGATAATCATCTGATTTAGACATTGAGGAAAATCAGTATGAATGACAGCAGTAGTAGCTTAGAGTGAGTCAACATTTCTCTTTCCAGTCCCAGCTTCTCTTTAGCATTTAAAATATGTCAGCCAGTAGTTCAAAGCCAGTTTTAAGAATGTAATTCATAATATTTTGGCTTCTATTTTTTACCAGCTTCTGAGTAATATATTGTACAGAAAGAGGTCTTTGTTGTGTTTATAATACATGTATAACCTGGTGGGAAGTGGAATAAAAAATGTATATTATTTGCATAACTTGAACCAAAGAACCTAGTGCATTACTGGGTTTGAATGTCTTAAATTTAAGTGAGCTGGCTTAAGAGTAATATTACTCTATTATTGTTCTGTAATTCATATAATGAAATCACACCGCTAAAAAAAATTTAAGGTTTTAACAATGATACGTGAGACCTGATTTTTGAGCTCCTTTTTAATGAAAACAGTAATTTGTAAACTGGCACATGTGTGCCCCTTTTTGTTTGCTATAGCATTTGTATCCTTTCACCTGCTCTCCTCTCCGTGCATGGAAGAGAAGCCCGTTTGGCTTAATGGTACAGTCACAAAGGACTAACACTCCTGGAATATCGAGCTTATGTCTGCTTCCCAGACACAACCAGTGGAATGTCTGGACCCCGTGCAGCTTTCTCCAAACTGATGGCCACCCCACAGCAACCTGCGTTTCCTTCAAGCCTACCATGTGAGCCATTGCAGTAAGTTGGGCTGGACTGAAGTCCAATGCTCCCATACTTTGCACCACATGCAGAAAGTGAGAACAGACTTCACCTGACATGGGTGGTGCTAGTCATCTTCGATTCTCATGGGTGAGGGGTTTTTCTTTGAGAGGAAACATAGACCCACAGCAGTGTAACCACCCCCACCCCAGATATGTGCCTTTGCTTTTAAAATAGCTGAAGTTGCTTAATATTTGCATGTAGGGAACAGAATCTTAAATGCTTCTAATGGTACTGTCGCAAAAGTTCATGTTGTTTGCCTTTACAGCCAAAGAGAGATTATTTTTATCTGTCTATATTTGAAATAAGGGATATAGTATAAAAGCAGATGTTGGAATGCTTCCTTCTTGCTATGCCAAGTAAGATTACTATATAAAAATGACTTTACTCCAAAATTACTAAAATATTTATTGAAAGGACCTAAGAATGACTAAATTAGTAAACTAATAGAATGAAAAATAAAGGAAGTGATTAAATGTACAGAACCAAAGAGGAATTGTTTACAATAAGATGTTACACATTTGGGAAATTTACTCATCTCTATTATCAGATAAATTCAAATGTCAAATACAAATGACATGGTCTTTTATAAACTTGATTTAAAATTTATTTTTAATTTTAAAATGTTCATATGGGGCAGGAAAGTTTTTCACTTATCCTATAGCTAATGGAGTGGGTCTTCTCCCTGAAAGTACAATGCTACAGGTATA
The DNA here is from genome assembly GCF_023091745.1 of Budorcas taxicolor. Lineage (NCBI taxonomy): Eukaryota > Metazoa > Chordata > Mammalia > Artiodactyla > Bovidae > Budorcas > Budorcas taxicolor. The sequence continues at coordinate 67,500,064 of NC_068919.1, read as the reverse complement.
ATTATAATCATAGTTAACTCTATTATCTAAGTGACTATGTTAAGAATGGAATAATTATTTTTTATCTTAAGTTTAAGCAAAATCTGAAGCAGATCAGCGCAGTTGGGATCATCCTTTCAGAATGTTAAAACTGTCACACATGTTCTACAAATGGCATCCTAAAGATCCTTCCAGTTGACTTTCTGCATTTTTGTCTCTGGAAGGAGAGGGGTGGGTGAGGGAAGAGTTTAGAGAGCAGGTATTGGCTTGAGAAATAGACTTGGACGAGTTGCAAGCTCTGAAAACAGATTTCTTTATCTGCAAGCCAGGTTGGAGCGCATCCCCAGACTGCTATTCTGAGCCACCTCGTCCAGTCGAGAAGACTGCCATCTCTAGGATGGCATATGAGCTGGATGCTTTTTCACGTCCATGCCTCTGGATTTTTTTCAGGCTTAGGTCTCTCCTAAGCAGGAAAAGTCCACTTTTGCCAATCTGTATTTTGGATATAGGGACTACCTTTACCTGTGTAGGCTGAGATCATATAAGTCCTTTCATAGCAATTTGGATTGGAACCAAGGTCATAAGGTAAATAGCCAATTCTTTGTCCTGTCAGCCAAGCCCTTGATAAAGGGTGCTCTTTGATGTTGAGAATGATAGTTGGCTTTTTCAGAACTTATATCCAAAGCAGTAATACATAATGCATTTGCTTCCATCGCACAGCTGCTGATACATCGTTGAAGGTCAATTTAAAGATTACTTAATGACAAGAGCTACTTAAAATCAATCAGATGCTTCAGAAAGCAAAAATGATCCTCCACTAACAAAAAATAAAAACTGCAAGCAAATATACCTACAGTTTTCAACTTCTTCCCAATAATTCATTATATTTCTTCCTTTAATAAATGCCAGCAACTGGCTGATTGAATCCCTCACTAATGGCACCTCTTACTCCATGGCTTCATTGTGGTTAAATTATTTACAGTATATAATGCCCCTTCTATGAGGTGTAAAGACTTCTGTGATGCATAGAACGGTCTTATCTCATATATTAGTAATAAATGGCTTCCACCTGGTGCCTAATTGCAACAAAAAGCTGTTCACTTTTTCATATCTTTTGGTTCTGAAAATTGTGTCTCTTTTCTGCTCACTGGAGCAATATAGATGCTTCACCAGGGCAAATGCTATGTATGGTGCCCTTAACTTCTGCAGTTTTTCCTTGATAAGATCATTTCTTCATCTGGACATCCTAGTAACCTATTCTTTTTTGTTTCTCCTATGACATCTGGTTTTGCTGAGCCTCATCCTGACTAGATTTCAGAAGATGTTAGAAAGAAAGCTAACACTAAAATGGGAAAGAAGTAACAAAGCAACAGAGATCAAAGTCAGAGGGGAAAAAAGTAGTTTCCTCTTTAAAAAAGAAGGCAGTCACATTATTTACTTTTCTTCCAATTTTTGCCTTATTTTTAAAATGCTGTGAAAATGAATTAGGTCTGGTTGGCCTCTATAACCCCAACGTGTTTCTGATCCACTCTGTTCATAGACAGATAGTAACAGAACTAATAAAAACCATAACTACCCTTAATGCTTGCTGTGTGCCAGCTCTGTTAATTTTCACATTATCCCCATCTTACTAAGCAGAAAAACTGAGGCATGGAGATGTTAAGTACCTTGCTCAAGGTCACACAGCTGAAGCTGGAGCAACTATGACTCGATCCTAGTGGTTGGCTTGAAAGCCTGTCATTTTAGACACTATGCTAGGGGCAACCAAACACCATCCTATGGTCCCTGGATGGCACATCCTCTGTTTATTAAATATGAATGTTTACAAGCATAGACTGTAGAGCTTGACTGCCTGTGTTTAAGTCTTCTACTAGTTGTATTATGTGGGACAACTTATTTAACCTTGCTGTGACCATTTCCTCACCTGAGAAATGAGAATAGTAATAGTCACTTTCTCAAAGTGGTATTGGTAGGATTAGATGAGCTGGTCTGTAAAAACTCAGAACAGCACGTACTTTGACATGGGCAACGCTTAACAAGCATCTTGTTTTCTTTTGTTGGTGTTAAGTATCCCAGTGTTGATTTTCTTAAGCTTTATTCATGCACTTTTCTGTGGCATTCATACCCCACATAGTTTACTCTGCCAGTATATGTCAGGATATGTGCATGTTGTCACCACATAGCCCAGCGAGCAAATAACTCTTCTACGAGCCGTCTGAAGAAGAATGCCAGGGTCTCCTTTTCTTTATTAAAGCTCTTAACCAAAATTATATATATATATATATATATATATATATATACACATACAAAATACACTATACATATATATTAATAAATACATTTCCTAGGGAGGAAGAAAATATTTGGGTTTAAGAAAGCATTAATTATAATTTAGTGTACTTTTAAAATCAAAATGCAAAACTCAAATGTTTTTTAAAATTCGCTCAGAAATTTTTTGAAAATATGGAAGTATGTTATTGACATCATTAAACACAAATCAAACTCTCACGACTTCTAAAGTGGAACATTCAATAACTTGTTAACATGCTTAGCACTAGAGTACACAGCCAGTTGCTGTACCTGTGTATATTCTCTGGACTTCAGTATGCGTTTCTAACTGTGATGTTAATGGCTCCTTTGAAGAGGTTAAAAGCATATTGAGAGCAGCAATCGATGCAACTGTATTTATATGTCATAATTTTCTCAAATGTGAGGATACACCTTAATCAGAAATGCATTCACCAGTTTACAATATAAAGGACACTTGTCATACTAATAAATACTGCTTATTGTCTTTGTACCCTGACAGTGACTTTTTTTTAGCATAACACGCATCAAGATGATCTTAATATTCCAATACTAAATAACCATGTAGTCATAAAAGCCTTTTAGAAATTTGAGCAAAATTTTCAGAAATCCTTATCCTAAATTTAATTTAAATTGCCTGCAATTTTATTTCAATGTTTTTTTGGCCACATTGAAGTCATGACTGGTTTCCCTGGGAAGTCAACAGAAGTTTGGCAGGTGCATACGCTCTGCAGGGCAGAAAGCAAGAGGAGAGGTAAGCTCAGAAGGTAACTGTACAATTCTGGACACCTTTCTGCAGCTTTAATCACTCAAACCCAAAATAGTACTCATGGAAAAATGGAATTTGGGAGAATTTTGAATCTGGAGTTGGCTGATTTAGTAGCTTTCTTCTAACTAAAATCTAGACGCACACAGAGAGAACTTAAAATGAAGAAGTAAAGAGGGACCCACACACTAAGCAGACCTCACCTGAGAGTGGGGGCATGCCCACCACCACCACCATGACCCACTGACACCAGATTTCTATGAGGGGGTCCACGGGCCTTTCCACAACAAAGGCCAAACCAAAGAAGGGCATCCCTCCTCTCTACTGTTCTGCCCATGAAGAACAATCTGATGTGTAGACTGAGGAAAAACTGAAGCACAAGGTGGATTTTCTTTTCTTTGCATTTTTCTGCTTTGATTTTACTGTTCATGTCCTTTATCAAAATACCTTTCTCCAATTTCCTCAGCCCAGGAGTTTGAATGTTTGCATGAAGTAGATACATATCACTACATATGAACCATGAAATGTATTTGAAAATAAATGTTTTAATTAAAATTGACATTTCTGAGCCTACTGCTGAGGGCAGCTGCTTTTTCTCTAAAATTACTTTGTCCATCTCCCTAGGAGTCCAATATAAGAGGAGTTTCCATTCCACTTTAATACTAATTTAATATCAAAAGAACAGCATTACTGTGTATACACAAATTTTCTTCTTTGGGTTGTTAAACCAGTTCTAAAAGACTACAAACAGGTTTTGCACTCTCAAAGCATTTGCCTATTTTCCCCAAATGTATGCGTTTAACAAAATGGCTGTCCAAGATGAGTGGACTAGAAGCTCTCTCATTCAAGGTTTATAAATGCAGGGGGTCAAGGAGTAGACATCTGTGCCTGCATTTACCCCTGTCTCCTCAGCCTTGCTGGAGCTGGCACTGCTGGGGAGGTGAACATCATCAACATAGCACCAGATGTTTGGAAAGCAACCATAGCTCCCAGGCTGAACAGAGCCCTTACTCTGCAGAAGGCATCATTCATTCACTCAACAAATACAACAATATTCCAGTTCCCACTAACTTACATTCTAGGGGGAGAAGGCAAACAACAAAATTATGTAGCATGTTAGCATTCAGGAGTTGTGATGGGGAAAAACGAAACATAGAAGGGAAAAACAGCTCGGGGAGTGAGGGTGTTTGCTGTTCAAAAAGAGTGATGACAGCTGAATGAAGAGTCAAGGAGGTAAGGGAGCAAGATGTGCTGAGATTCTCGAGAAGAATGTTCTGGGCAGAAGGAAAGCGAATGTCCCAAGGCAAGAATGTGCCTCATGAGTTTGAGAAGGCAGCGAGGAGTCCAGTTGGCTGAGGCAAGGAGAGCAGAGCAAGAAAAGGTCAGGGACGTAAGGCATGCTGAGAACTTTGGCTTTACTCTGAGCCATTGTTGGGTTTTCTTTTAGTGGGCTGACATGACTTGACCTATTTTTTGAAAGGATGACACTGGGCACTGTGTTAACAGATCATGCCCTTTCTAAACACATATATCATTAAGTCTCACAGAACCCTCTGAAAAGGGTGTTAGTGTCATTATCTCCATTTTATAAATGAGTTAACTAGAGCACAAAGTCGCATGACTTGCCCACAATTATACCTAGAAAGTAGGAGAGAGGGATTTTCAAACCCAAGCTGCCTGGCTACAAACCCTGGCTTCTGACTGCTATGCTCTCCTGCCTTTTGGCAAATAGAACTGAAAGGAAGACATCCTGCCACATAGGGGCTTGCTTTTAATTGGGCAGCCAGACAAATGCATATAGAGATATAACAGTATTTCAGTGAGTATATTAAACATACCATCAACTCCCATACTTCAATAACCACCTAAAAACCAAAGACGTACATCTTTCTCTAACCTAGATTCCTCACCAAGTCTCCTGAATACAACGCTCTATTTCACTTCAGAGATTTCGGCACCCTTGATTAATAGCCTATCCTGGGCTGGGATCAACACTAAGCAGCTGTATTATCTTTTCCCATAAGGAATTTATATCACAGATCACAGAGAAGTGACACGTAAGTATTGTTCAGTTTAATGTGTTTCTGAAATATCTCTACCTGGAGGTTTCATAGATACTTCACAGCAACAGGAATCTTCCCAAATCAAAATATCTTCCTGCCCTGATCCCTCTCTTGTATTTTGTACATTTGATGATGATACTCCCTCATGTACAGTTTTTGGATTCATCCTTGAAATCCCCCTGTTCTCTTATTCCCTGCCTCCTTCCGGTCAGGCTCCTGTGAACTCCGCCTCCTAAGGATCTTCAGGATGACCTTCCTCATCCTCATCCCCTCTCTTACCTTCCCCTCTTGCCGAACACCACCTGCTTTAAGCAGAGCAGAGAACGACAACGTTTTCTATTATACAGGGTCACATATAATCTCTGTCAAATATTATTCTTTCTTTTATTTGTTTGTTTTACAACCCTTTAAAAATGTAAAAAACCATTCTTGGCTCCCAGACTGGATTTGGCCACAAGGTAACAGCAACAGACCCCAACAAGTCTGCCTACTTCCAGAGCTTTCTTTCAGGCTGTCCTCACACACTGACATTCCCCACACCCCTGCCAGGCTCTCCGATGCCCATCTTTCTGTATTAGATGTTTTAAAACCCCAAGGCTTTGTTTCTTTCCTTTTCATTTAAATCATTATAAAAGAAGCCCATATCACTCTCCTCCGTGAAAATCTTCAATATGCCCCTATTATGTGCAGAATAAAATACAGACTCTTTCTATACAAACATGCCTTCCGGTTCTCCCTCCCATTTCTCCATCGTCCACACACCATGAAGGTATCACAAAGAACTCACCATTCTGCAAATACTTTACAGTTCCCTCAAGCCTTCCTGTCTTTGAACATGTTGTTGCTTCTGCCTGGAATGCCCTTCCTTTCTTTCTTTCTTGCTTTTTCTTCTTTTTTTTTTAAAAAAAATTCTCAATTGATTCACCCCTTATGGTACCTTGATTCACATTTACCTTTCAAGGTCCAACTGAAATGTCCTCTCACCCATGAAGTATTCCAGATCCCTCCTCTACCGCTGTCTGGTCCAGCTGGAAGCAAATGCTCCCACAGGGATTTGCATTCCCTGTCCCTGGCCTAGTGGTTTTCAACTGAAGTGGGTTCAAATTCAGTTCTTTCACTGACCAGCTACGGGATGATAGGCTAAGCTCTTCTTTGGTTCCCTCTCGGGGAAATAGAGATTGCGGGATGATTAAACCAGTGAATATGTGTTATATCCTTAAGAGTGTCTGGCATATCTTCAAGACTCAAAGGCTAGCTATGATTATTATCTCAGCTAAAGCACCGAGTATGAGGTCTGATAAATATTTGATTAAGAATCTGTCCCCTACTAGATTAAGTTGCTTGAGGGCAGAAATCAGGTTTTCTTCATCTTTGCTTGAGGCCTAGGACACAGTTTATGTTGAATAAATGTTTGCTAAATGAGTGAATGACCCGAAGTAACGGATTTTGAAACCAGGTGTGGTTCTTCACAAATCTCCCTGGGAAAACAGAAAGCACTTTCTGCCTCCCCTGGGGTTGCTGGTTAGCAGTAGAGAGGAGGGATGCCCTTCCTTGGGAGCAGGAAGGCCAAAGACCGCAACGATGGAGACTGGGTTCTCTAATAGGCAGCCTGAGTTTATGCCCTTGTTCCATCAATTATTAGATTTCTAGCCTCGGGCATATTACTTAACCTCTCTGTGCCTCATTTCCCACCTGTGTAAGCAAGAATAATAATAGCGTAGACTTTACAGGGTTTTTGAGAATGAAATGACTTATGCAATTAAAGCATTTAGTGTCTATGTAGAGAGTACACAATCAGTAATATCAACCATCACTATGATGATCAGTATCATTCTGTCTGCTATGTCAGGACAGATCCATGCTTCTAACTCTAGATTCAATCCCACTGAGTTCGGTCATCACATATTTTATTTTCTAAGGTCATCACATCTTATCCCAGGCATGGATGAAATATGCATATTCTTCATACGGATATTAGGTATGCCAATATTTTCCTGGCATGCGTGAGAAAGAGATACATCCAGATATCATAGGCTTCCAGGAATAGAGGCTTCTGATTAAACTGACCTAAACAGTGAGGAAATTACCATCAGGACTGCAAGGAGATCCAACCAGTCCATTCTGAAGGAGATCAGCCCTGGGATTTCTTTGGAAGGAATGATGCTAAAGCTGAAACTCCAGTACTTTGGCCACCTCCTGCGAAGAGTTGACTCATTGGAAAAGACTCTGATGCTGGGAGGGATTGGGGGCAGGAGGAGAAAGGATGACAGAGGATGAGATGGCTGGATGGCATCACTGACTCGATGGACGTGAGTCTGAGTGAACTCTGGGAGTTGGTGATGGACAGGGAGGCCTGGCGTGCTGCGATTCTTGGGGTCGCAAAGAGTCGGACACGACTGAGTGACTGAACTGACTGACTGACTGACGGTAAAGAAGGTCAGAGGTAGGTGGTGCTGCAGCTGATTAAATCATTAAGGACCTAGATTTTTCATCCTTCTGCTCTGCTGACTTCACTGTGGCTGCTGGATGTTAGGCCAGAACTTTCATCCTTACGAGATGGCTACAGTAACTAGAGTCTGGGAGTCATGTTCAGATATAAAGTCAGTGGACAGATAGAGGAGTGTCTCTTCTCATGTGCTATTTTGAGAAGAAAAATACCTTTTGCAGAGACCCCCAAGAAGACTTCCCTGCACACTCTTTTTTTAAAATTTTATTTATTTTTGGCTGTGTTGGGTCTTCGTTGCTGCTCAGGCTTTTTCTCTGGTTGCAAAGATTGGGGGCTACTCTCGGTCACGGGGCCTGGGCTTCTCATTGAAGTGGCTTCTCTCATTGAGGAGCTCCAGTTCGAGGGCGCACAGGCTCAGTAGTTGTGGCTCCCAGGCTCTAGAGAACAGGCTTAATAGTTGCTCTGTAGCATGTGGGCTCCTCCCACATCAGGGATTGAACTTTTGTCTCCTGCACTGGTAGTTGGATTGTTTACCACGAAGCCACTGGGGAAGGCCCCCTTCACAATCTTAATGGTCAGATTTGGCCCACCTCTGAACTAAGGACTGCCCATGCATTCACCACGACTGAATTATATAAATCAAGATTTACCCTAAAATTAAGAATAGGATATTTTCCGGAACAGAACCAGGTGTTCTGTGAGCAAAGAATAAAGGCAGAGTGGCTGTCGGGTAGTCAAAGAGCAGGGTTTGCTACAGACAACTTTTGGTATTTTTGTATTTTGGTGCTGCTTGTCACAGTGGTTTATTTTGGAAGGAGTAGGGCCTCCCTGGTGGCTCAGATGTTAATGAATCTGCCTGCAATGTGGGAAGACAAAGACCTGGGTTTGATCCCTGGGTTGAGAAGATCCCCTGTAGAAGGTAATGGCTACCCACTCTAGTATCCTTGCCTGCAGAATCTCATGGACAGAAGAACCTGGTGGGCTACAGTCCATGGGGTCACAAAGAGTCGGACATGACTGAGCAACTAATACTTTCACATTTTACTTTCAGAGCAGAAAACAGTCTCATTTGGACTAAAGTTTCTTGGTAGGGTCATGAACACCCTGTTTTCTGTTATATATATATATATATATATATAAACACATCTGGGATTCTAGTTTTAAAATTCTGGGTAGCACAGACAATGAAATTTAACTCTCCAGTGTAACTGGTATACAACAGAAAAGGGGCTTTTTCTAAGAACCTGGGGAGAGCTTTTATTTTAAAAAGCCATCTTCAGGTCCATGAAAACTGAACAATCAGTCTTATGCAGGGATTCAACCCTGCACATTCATTGGAAGGACTGATGCTGAAGCTGAAGCTCCAATACTCTGGCCACGTGATGCAAAGAGCTGACTCACTGGAAAAGACCTGATGCTGGGAAACTGAAGGCAAAAGGAGAAAGGGACGGCAGACGATGAGATGGTTAGATAGCACCACTGACTCAATGGATATGAATTTGAGCAAACTCTGGGAGATAGTGAAGGACAGATAAGCCTGGCTTGCTACAGTCCATGGGGTCACAAAGAGTTAGACATGACTTATTGACTCTACAACAACAGTCTTCAAGTAAGTGAAAACTGAAGAGTCAGTCATGCAGGGATTCATATCTGTGCGGCTTTCATCCTACCTTGAAGAAACAAAATAGAGGATCCTAAAAAGAGGCATGCTCTGACCGTCTACCAGGCTCAACATTCACCTTAATTATATGTTCTAACCCTACTTCATCTAAAGCTCGATACAAGCCTTCAGTTAAGCATCAGATTTCTGAAAGGGCACCAACCTTGGCTACATCATTTAGAGAACTGGAATTTACAACTGGAATCAATGAGGGCATTGCTTTTTACATTTCAGAAGCACATTTGCTCAATGTTGTCATTTTGTAAGCTTTGGCTAGAACCAGGAAGCAAGGAAAATGCATAGTGAATTCATTATTGATAATGAAATTTTGTATTGGTATCTTTTGGCCAACTCAAGTTTTATATTTATATAGGTCCAGAAAAAAGTTCCTAGACACTAAAAGTACTCTAGGTATGGGACTTCCCTGGTGCTTCAGTGGTTAGGACGCTGCGCTTCCACAGCAGGGGGCAAAGGTTCAATCCCTAGTCGGGGCACTAAAATCCTGCATGCCTCGCTGTACAGCAAAACAAAAATAAGCCAACAAAACAGAACCACTGTAGGTAAATTTAAAGAAGCGTTTCTATTCTCAAATGTTGTCTCTACTTTGAAGGCAGAGAATCCTTAGAATTTTGAAGTGAAAGTCTTTATGATCATTTACTGAATTTCTGGCATTTTAAAGATGAGGAAATGAATTCTCAAAGCAAGTGCTATATGGGCCCAAGTTCCCAGAGCCTGGGAGCAGCAGCATTGGAATTAAGAGCTCCATCCTGTGACAGATTACAGGTGGCCACAAAGTTTTTGCTACTCCTGCCCTCAAAAGGAAAAGTCTAATTCTCTTCCTCTTGAATCTGGCTGAACTTACTGACCAGCTTGATTGACAGGATGTGACTCAAGTGAAGTCCTGGGGCTTAGGAAGCTGAGTCAGAAGACTTGGAACTTCTGCACAGCCCCTCTTGGAATGCACACTCTTGGGGAGCCAGCACTAAGAAATCTGAGTCCCCTGAGACTGCCATGTCACGAAAAACTCCAAGCCAGCCAGTGGACAGACACCATAAAGAGAAGGAAGCCTGCCCACCCCTTGGTCATTCTAGACACCCTCCAGTCCAGATCCCCAATGGAGGAGTGAAGAAGCCTTCAGATGACGCTAGTCCCAGTCACCATTTGACTGTAAGCACATAGGAGCCCCCAAGCTATTAATAAGACCATCCAGTTAAGCCCACATTAAGATCTACACAACAGTGAGAGGTAATGATAAAATCTGTTTTAACCACTAAACTTTGGGACAGTTTGTTATGCACCAATATATAACTAGAGAATCCTCTGACTTGATACCTGTACCCACATCATTAGTAAAAATACACAAGACAGGAAATTAAAATTCTAGGTGGAACGAAGTTTCCTCAGGCCATTGGGGAGTTACATCCTGGCTCTGCTCACATGTTCTGTGAAGCACAGTGTCATCTGAAGTCCAGTTAGAGTAAAATCCTTAAAATGCATCACATGACAAAACCAGTCTTTATTATTCATGTGACAATGTAGCTGAGGAATTGAGGTATATTCAGGGAATTGGGGCAAGACACTTCTGGACTCTACAGTATTCACACCAATGTTCATAAATGACTGAATGCAACTAGAAAGAAAAAGATCTTCCACAATATTTTTAAAGACCCTTTCGAGGATTATTAAGATTCAGATACATTCTTCAATATTAAACTATGGCATAGCTGATATCATTTGAAACCATTATTGGTCAATGTTTGGTTTCACACCACAAAATTCTCTTGGGAAAAAACTAGTTTATTACCACTAAGGAATTTTTAGTTTCTACTGCTGAAAATTATAACATTGATTCAATGACAGCAGACTTCCATGGGAAGTTGTCCACAAATATCTCAAAGATTTATAGTTTACAGGGGGTACCAATATTGTCCCCTAAGGATCTATTGTATCATTTCACTTATACCTTTAAAGAATTTTGAAAACGTTATGGTAAATGAAACAGTGGTCATGTATGGATGTGAGAGTTGGGCTGTGAAGAAAGCTGAGTGCCAAAGAATTGATGCCTTTTGAACTGTGGTGCTGGAGAAGACTCTTGAGAGTCCCTTGGACTGCAAGGAGATCCAACCAGTCCGTTCTAAAGGAGATCAGTCCTGGGTGTTCATTGGAAGGACTGAGGCTGAAGCTGAAACTCCAATACTTTGGCCACCTCATGTGAAGAGTTGACTCATTGGAAAAGACCCTGATGCTGGGAGGGATTAGGGGCAGGAGGAAAAGGGGACGACAGAAGATGAGATGGCTGGATGGCATCACCGACTCGATGGACGTGAGTTTTGGTGAACTCCAGGAGTTGGTGATGGACAGGGAGGCCTGGCGTGCTGTGATTCATGGGGTCGCAAAGAGTCAGACAGGACTGAGTGACTGAACTGAAATGAAATGAAGCAAGTCAGACATGAAAGAACAAATTGTATGATTCCACTTATATGAGAGGCCTAGACTAGTTGAATTTATAGAGACAGAAAGTAGGATGATAGTTACCAGGAGCTGGGGGAAGGGGAGAATGGGAAGTTATTATTTAGTGGTCAGAGTTTTGTTTTGTTTTTGTTCAGTCACTAAGTTGTGTCTGGCTCTTTGTGACCCCATGGACTGCAGCATGTCAGGCTTCCCTGTCTTTCACTATATCCCAGAGTTGGCCAGTTGCAGTAATATTGTGAATGTATCAGTACTAAATACCATCAAATTGTCCACCTAAAGATAGCTAAATTGATAAATTTCGTTATGTATGCTTTACCACAATAAAAAGAAAAACCTTTTACTTTAAGAAAAAGAAATAATACAAATAGAAAGAAGAATTGGGATGTTTTATCAGTCAGCTTCCCAGCAGGAAACAGATGGCACACTCAAATTAGGACAATTTGAAGAGAGCTTAATAAAAGGAACTCTTTACAAAGGTTTGGGCAGAGCATAAGAAAATTGCAAGGGAGAGAGGAGAGCCCCGGGGCTAGGATGGAAGGAGTGGATAACCAGAAGCCAAAGAGATAGAAAGCTGTGTGGAGAGGGCCTTTGAGAGAAATAAGTCTTTCTTTCCGTGGGGGCAGAGCAGCATGTAAGAAACTCACAGGAAGGACTCAGGAGGAGAGCATGGAAAGCAGACAGGAAGGGCAGAGGAAGAGCCCCCGTGGTATTCCGGCTAACGTGGGGTCCTCTCTATCAGTTATAACACACTGCCACCAAGTCTACTCCTGCTTTGGATCCCAAAGCGTAGTATTAACTAGGCCAAAACACTACTTTGTGAAAACACAGGGAACCCAAAAGGAAACATGCATGAACGTGGATACATGGCTTCCTCTCCGAGGCTCAAAGGTGTGATCTGTTGCAGTCCTCATAAGCCTGCATCGTCTCTGCACGACTTCCTGCACGATCACCCTCACTCTGCAGAGACTAAAACCCAAGAGAATGAGGCCCAGAAGGAGAAGGAAAACCTGTTACCAGTTCTCTGCTATTCTGTCTGCAGCCAGTCCTGCAAGTTCAGGCTTCAAAGGTAAGGGCCCATCTCATTCCTGACCACCCCCTTAAAGGGCTGTAGACTTTTCCTACAGACTTAGCAAAATGAAAATATAAGCATATGCGTAACGATGGGCCCCATATATTTGTGGTTCTGCCAAGTTCCTGTTCTTGTTTCGTAGAAGAGTTTTCAATAATTCTGGTTTAGTGAAGGGATGTTCTGAGAAATCCTCTTTATTCTTTGCAGTTAAGGTGTGAAAAGGGTTAATGCACCCACCACATTAGTAGACCCTCATGTGCCACGATCTGAGGGTCATTTTTGCCTGAATCTGACCATCTCCTGCCTGCCTCAACCCAGTTGCCCTCCTACTTGACTTAAAAATCTCATTCCATTAACATCAACCCTCCAGGTTAGACCACTACAGCCGGGTCACGGTCTCTAGAAGAGCACTGCTGCTCTGCACATATGTTACCTGGCAGGAGAAGAAGGGCCCCTGATTAGGAGGTAGGGGAAGGACAGCCATCTTCTGTAGGCCCTCTTTCATTAGCACATTAGCATGAATGAGCTTATCAGATTAGCTAATTGTCACCTGGACACTTTGGACGGTGCAGAGATACTGGTGAGACACATTTCCACAAAAAGCAAGGGAAAGGCACAGCAACGACAAGTCCCAGAAGAAGCCTGGAGCATCCTGGAAGGATAGGGCACAGTGAAGAAAGGCCAGCAAGGTGCTACAGAGGACAGGAGACCCAGGAGAGAAAGCGCCACCTGACAAGATGCTAAAGGCGAATTTCACCGTTTTCAGGTTTTACCTGGGAAGCCCCCGTTCCCTGCTTGAGGGATGGCAGATGCACAGAGCAGCTCAGGAGCAAGCAGATAACTGGGCTTGTGTTTCTTGAAATACTAATGTGGGTAACAACATGCTCCAGTAAGATGTAAAATTAGATTAATTTGCAATCTCCCCCCCTACAAACACCTTAAAAAGCTACCTAAAATACAGAAATATTTTAAGTACAAAGATAAGCATCTAAGAAAGAAAGGGACAGTACAGGCCTCTGTAACACAGAAGCTTGGCTTTTAACACCCAAATAGAAACAAAAGACAAGACTGTGGGAGATGGGACTATCAGACCACCTGACCGGCCTCTTGAGAAACCTATATGCAGGTCAGGAAGCAATAGTTAGAACTGGACATGGGACAACAGACTGGTTCCAAATAGGAAAAGGAGTATGTCAAGGCTGTATATTGTCACTCTGCTGATTTAACTTCTATGCAGAGTACATCATGAGAAACGCTGGGTTGGAAGAAACACAAGCTGGAATCAAGATTGCCAGGAGAAGTATCAATAACCTCAGATATGCAGATGACACCACTCTTATGGCAGAAAGTGAAGAGGAACTAAAAAGCCTCTTGATGAAAGTGAGAGGGGAGAGTGAAAAATTTGGCTTAAAGCTCAACATTCAGAAAACGAAGATCATGGCATCTGGTCTCATCACTTCATGGCAGATAGATGGGGAAACAGTGGAAACAGTGTCAGACTTTATTTTGGGGGGCTCCAAAATCACTGCAGATGGTGATTGCAGCCATGAAATTAAAAGACGCTTACTCCTTGGAAGAAAAGTTATGACCAACCTAGATAGCATATTGAAAAGCAGAGACATCACTTTGCCAACAAAGGTCGGTCTAGTCAAGGCTATGGTTTTTCCTGGGGTCATGTATGGATGTGAGAGTTGGACTGTGAAGAAAGCTGAGCGCCGAATATTTGATCCTTTGGAACTGTGGTGTTGGAGAAGACTCTTGAGAGTCCCTTGGACTGCAAGGAGATCCTACCAGTCCATTCTAAAGGAGATCAGTCCTGGGTGTTCTTTGGAAGGAATGATGCTAAAGCTGAAACTCCAGCACTTTGGCCACCTCATGCGAAGAGTTGACTCATTGGAAAAGACTGATGCTGGGAGGGACTGGGGGCAGGAGGAGAAGGGGACGACAGAGGATGAGATGGCTGGATGGCATCAACGACTCAATGGACGTGAGTCTGAGTGACCTCTGGGAGTTGGTGATGGACAGGGAGGCCTGGCGTGCTGCGATTCATGGGGTCGCAAAGAGTCGGATACAACTAAGCGACTGAACTGAACTGTGGGCTATCATAAAGTGAGGAGTTGAAATTAAGACCTGGCATAAAGCCAGGACTCAAATCTTCACTGAAATGAAGGGCTAGGGAGAAAATTCTACCCAATGACACTGAGAGATAATAAGGAGATTTATCTGCATCTTCCTTAGCTCTAGGTAGGAAAATCCTTTGGAACTCATACCACAAGTTCCAGGAAACCCAAAATGTAGAAACCGACATACAAAGTGGTTTTAGCCAGTGGTAGCCAGACTTTGAGATGGCCCTCTATGATCCAGTGATACCTCTTAGCCACTGGGCAAAAATACCTGCTGTCAGGAGATGTACCTCAACCCAGGCCGCAGAAGCTTTCCACAGAGAAAGTCTCATTGAGATGAACTCACAAAGTTCATCATAAATACTCTTATATTGTCAGGTCACACAGACAGAAGAGAAAAACAGAAAACGAAAACCCACAGTATTTGAGCCCCATGAAATTCAGATAATAGAACCAGCAGTGATATAAGTATATTAAAAAATCATATGAGAAAGAACTTAAATCACAAAAACAGGGTACTGTGAAAAAAAGTATAGGTAAAGTTGAAAGAAAAAAACTAGAAGTAAAGTTTTCACCTACTTAGAAAAAAAATTCAGTGAATTTGTTAAACAGTAGTCTAGAGCCAGATGAAGCTAGAATCAGTGAGCTGGAAGAATAAATTTGAGGGAAATCTCAGAGTGAACCACAGACAGATATATGTTAGGCCTTCTCATGACCATCTCAACATTTCTTTACTTCTCATATTTCCCACCTTTTTACTGTGAGGAATTTGAGAAGGATAGACTAGAGAGAATGAGAGAGATACAGTATTTGAACAGAGAATGGTTGAGAATTTTCAAAATTAGTAAAAGACATGAATCCTCAAATTCAAGAGCTACAATGAGTAGCAAGTAAGGCAAGTAAAAAATAAATCTATATCTGAACATACTGTAATGAAAATGCAGACCACCAGAAAGAGAAAGGGACAGAGAGAGAGAGAGAGAGAGAGAGAGAGAGAGAGAGAGGGACAGAGAGATGCTAAGAGCCTTCACTTAGAAAAGAAAATACAAAAATGATTGGTAGACTTAGAACACTCAGTAGCAACAATGGAAACAAAAAAAAATTGGAAAAATCTCTC
Organism: Budorcas taxicolor; assembly: GCF_023091745.1. NCBI lineage: Eukaryota > Metazoa > Chordata > Mammalia > Artiodactyla > Bovidae > Budorcas > Budorcas taxicolor. The sequence goes on along the minus strand of NC_068919.1, from coordinate 67,484,062 downwards.
TGTAATACTAAGGTAAAATAATTATCGACCTAAATTTCTATATACAATTAAATTATAATTTGGGAATAGAAGCAAAAAGATAAAGACTATAAGTTTACCACTCATCGACTCTTACTGAAAGAACTTTCCAAGGATAGATTTCAGGAGAAAAAAAGGAAAATCGATCCAGAGGGAAATATGATGCAAGAAACAAAGGAGAAGAAGTAAATTGCTAACCTTGGAGGGCAAATCAAAACAAAGCTGGACAAACTGCAGACGTGTGTGCATGCACACACAAGCAATAGAAGCAACAATGATAATAATGTAATGACCAGATAACCATAATGAAAGTGTTCTAAGACCCATGTGTTGTTCAAGATGTGGTAGCAATATTTATTAACTTCAGACTTTGCTAAATGAAGGGTGCTCATTAAAATTTTTAAGGTAGTTGTTATCACTAGCATTCAAATGGTCTCAAATAAGCCTCATCTCCTTGTATTCATGCCTTTGTGTAGTCCCTACCGGATTGGTCTAATTGTGACTGATAAAGTATGGTGAAAGATATGGTATGTGACACCCAGACTAGCTCAGAAAAGACATTAGCTTCTGCTTTACTCTCTCCTGGATCTCTTACTCAGAGGAAGACTAGCACCATGTTGCAAGGACACCCAAGCAGCCCTAGGGAGGTCTGTCTGGTAAGGAACTGAGGCCTCCCACCAACAGCCAACACCAACTTATCAGACATGTGAGTGAGCCATTTTGCAAGCAAATCTTCCAACCCTAATTGAGCCTTCAGATGACTGCATCAGTTCAGTTCAGTTCAGTTCAGTCGCTCAGTCACGTCCAAATCTTTGCGACCCCATGGTCTGCAGCATGCCAGGCTTCCCTGTCTGTCACAAACCCCCGGAGCTTGCTCAAACTCATGTCCATCGAGTCGGTGATGCCATCCAGCCATCTCATCCTCTGTCGTCCCCTTCTCCTCTTGCCTTCAATCTTTCCCAGTATCAGGCTCTTTTCCAATGAGTCAGTTCTTTGCATCAGGTGGCCAAAGTATTGGAGTTTCACCTTCAACATCAGTCCTTCCAATGAATATTCAGACTGATTTCCTTTAGGATGGACTGGCTGGATCTCCTTGCAGTCCAAGGGACTCTCAAGAGTCTTCTCCAACACCACAAATCAAAAACATTAATTCTTCTGTGCTCAGCTTTCTTTATGGTCCAACTCTCACATCCATACATGACTACTGGAAAAACCACAGCTTTGATTATACGGACCTATGTCAGTAAAGTAATGTCTCTGCTTTTTAATATACTGTCTAGTTTGGTCATACCTTTTCTTCCAAGAAGCAAGCATCTTTCAATTTCATGGCTGCAGTCACCATCCACAGTGATTTTGGAGCCCAAGAAAATAAAATCTGTCTCTATTTCCATTGTTTCCCCATCTATTTGCCATGAAGTGATGAAACCAGATGTCATGATCTTAGTTTCTTGAATGTTGAATTTTAAGCCAGTTTTTTTCACTTTCCTCTTTCACTTTCATCAGGAAACTCTTTAGTTCCTCTTTGCTTTCTCCCATAAGGGTGGTGTCATCTGCATATCTGAGGTTATTGATATTTCTCCCCTCAATCTGGATTCTAGCTTATGTTTCATCCAGCCTGGCATTTCACATGATGTACTTGGCATATACTAGTCAAGGCTATGGTTTTTCCAGTGGTCATGTATGGATGTGAGAGTTGGACTGTGAAGAAAGCTGAGCGCCGAAGAATAGATCCTTTTGAACTGTGGTGTTGGAGAAGACTCTTGAGAGTCCCTTGGACTACAAGGAGATCCAACCAGTTCATTCTGAAGGAGATCAGCCCTGGGATTTCTTTGGAAGGAATGATGCTAAAGCTGAAACTCCAGTACTCTGGCCACCTCATGCGAAGAGTTGACTCCTTGGAAAAGACTCTGATGCTGGGAGGGATTGGGGGCAGGAGGAGAAGGGGATGACAGAGGATGAGATGGCTGGATGGCATCACTGACTCGATGGATGTGAGTCTGAGTGAACTCTGGGAGTTGGTGATGGACAGGGAGGCCTGGCGTGCTGCAATTCATGGGATTGCAATGAGTCAGACACCCCTGAGTGACTGAACTGAAGTGAACTTGGCATATAAGTTAAATAAGCAAGGTAACAATATATAGCCTTGATGTACTCCTTTCCCAGTTTGGAGCCAGTCTGTTGTTCCATGCCTGGTTCTAACTGTTGCTTCTTGACTTGCATACAGATTTCTCAGAAGGCAGGTAATGTGGGCTGGTGTTCTCATCTCTTGAAGAATTTTCCACAGTTTGTTATGATCCACACAGTCAAGGCTTCATAGTGTAGTCAATGAAGTTGAGAAGTAGATGTTTTTCTGGAATTTTCCTGCTTTTTCTATGATCCAATGGATGTTGAAAATCTGATCTCTGGTTCCCTGCCTTTTCTAAATCCGTCTGCAAGTTCTCAGTTCAGAGAACTTGAAGCCTCACTTGGAGAATTTTGAGCATTACTTTGCTAGCATGTGAGACTAGCGCAATTGTGCGGTAGTTCGAACATTCTTTAGCATTGTCTTTAGAACCGGAATGAAAACTGACCTTTTCCAGTCCTGTGACCACTGGTGAGTTTTCCAAATTTGCTGGCATATTGAGTGCAGCACCTCCACAGCATCACCTTTTTGGATATGAAATAGCTTAGCTGGAATTCCATCACCTCCACTAGCTTTGTTTGTAGTGATGCTTCCTAAGGCCCACTTGACTTCACATTCCAGAATGTCTGGCTCTAGGTGAGTGATCACACCATTGTGGTTATCTGGGTCATGAAGATCTTTTCTTTATAGTTCTTCTGTGTATTCTTGCCACCTCTCCTTAATATCTTCTGCTTCTGTTAGGTCCATACCATTTCTGTCCTTTATTGTGCCCATCTTTGGGCGAAAATGACTGCATGCATGCATGCATGCTAAGTCGCTCCAATCATGTGCAACTCTTGGCAGCCCTGTAGACAGTAGCCCGCCAGGTTCCTCTGTCCATGAGATTCTCCAGGCAAGAATATTGGAGTTGGTTGCCATGCCCTTCTCCAGGGACTCTTCCTGACTCAGAGATCAAACCCATGTCTCTTATGTCTCCTGCACTGGCAGATGGGTTCTTTACCACTAGCGCCACCTGGGAAGCCCTTCAAATGACTGCAGGCCCACCCAGCTAAATTTTCCTCATGAGAGACTCAAGCCAGAACCACCCAGTTAAACCACTCCCAAATTCTTGACCCACCAAAACTGTGTGAAGTAATAAATGTTCATTGCAGTTTTAAGCTGTCTTGTTTTAAGATAGTTTGTTACATAGCAATATGTAATACAATAACTATGAAAATAATAAAATTAGGCCATGTAACTTCCAAACTATTAAAGAAAGGAAGGAAATTTGTTAAAAAAAAAAAACAAAAAACCCACTCAATTACAATAGAAAACTGGAAGTGAGAGAGGGTATGTAACAAGGACTAGCGAAGGCAAGTACAAAATAACATGGTATCATGAAAAATGTGAACAGGCTAAACTTGTCATTTAAAAAAATGATTTCAGATGAAGTTTTTTAAAAGAATGTAGCTAAATGTTACATTTCAAACAGAACAGAAAGCCATAAGCATTAGAAGTGAAAGATAAGGAAAGATATATCAGACAAATAATAACTAAAAGAAAGCTGGATATGTTTATTAATGTTGTATAAAATAGACCTTTAAGCAAAAAGAATAAAGGAAGATAAGAATAGATGATAAAAGGAAAACATTACCAAGAAGATATAACAGTTATCTAAGTTATACCCAATAGCATAGCTTCCAAATTAAGCAAAAACCTACAGAATAACAAGAAGAATTTGATCAATTAACAATCAAATTCTTAAAATAAGTTTAAATCAAGAAGATTTAAACACTCATCTTTCCATAATTATCAAGCAAACTAAAAGTTAGAAAGCTCATATATGATCTGAAAGGCATCATTCATAATGATTTAAATAAACATGTGGAGAATTATGGGCCAACGATTAAAGAACATGCTTCTTTATAAGTCCAAGTGGAATGTTTACATGAATTGACCATGTATTAGGCTACAAAACAAATATAAAAAAGTCAGTACCTCATTGAGCATGTTCTCTAGCCACAGTCAAATAACACCAAAAAAATAATAATAGAGGACTTCCCTGGTGGTCCAGTGGTTAAGAATCGCTGGCCAATGCAGGGGAGACAGGTTTGATCCCCAGTCGAGGAAGATCCCACATGCTGAGGAGCAACTAAGCCCACGTGCCACAACTACTGAGGCTAGCTCTAGAGCCCCTGCTTTGCAACAAGAGAAGCCACTGCAATGAGAAGCCCATATACCATAATTAGAGAGTAGCCCCTGCTCACCACAACTAGAGAAAGCCTGAATGCAACAATGAAGATATCTAGTGCAGCCGAAAGTAAATAACTAAGTAAAACTAAATTTTTAAAAAATTCCTACAAACAAGTGAGGAAAAACTGTAAAGCAAAAATTATGAATATGCAATTGACAAAGCAAGAAACTTGTGTGCCAAATAAATACATGAAAAATTTGCTGAACTTCATTAACAACTAGTGAAATATAAGTGAAATCAATGAGATACTATTTCACACTCAGACCAGAGAAGGCAATGGCACCCCACTCCAGTACTCCTGCCTGGAAAATCCCATGGAGGAGGAGCCTGGTAGGCTGCAGTCCATGGGGTCGCTAAGAGTTGGACACAACTGAGCGACTTCACTTCCACTTTTCACTTGCATGCACTGGAGAAGAAAATGGCAATCCACTCCAGTGTTCTTGTCTGGAGAATCTCAGGGACGGGGGAGCCTGGTGGGCTGCCGTCTATGGGGTCGCACAGAGTCGGACACGACTGAAGCGACTTAGCCGCAGCAGCAGCAGCAGCAGCAGCAGCAGCAAACATTACTGACTGAAAATACCAAATGTTTTTAAAGACATGGGGCAGTTATTATACATTTCTAGTGGAAGTACATATTGATATCATCACTCTAAAAGCGATCTTAGAGCCTGGAAAACTTAAAGTTTCCAAATTTTCCAACCAGTAATTATACTTTTAGGTGTCCTCTCAAAAAAATTCTTATACATGTGTACATAGAGACATCCATTGCTGCATTATTTGTATTAGAGAAAAATGTACAAACATTCTAAATGTCCCTTAGTATAGAAGTGGATACATTCATTTAATGGAATTCTGTACAGCAGCTAAAATGAATATATTAGATCTGAATATATTAACATGACTCAATTGAGAACATAATAATGGAAAACATAATAATATAATAATTGAAACATTATAATTGAAAACAGCAAATTCCAAAGGATATGTATGGTGTTCCTTTTTTAAAAAACATAAAACAATAGTTTATGTATCTGTCAGTTCAGTTTAGTCGCTCAGTCGTGTCCGACTCTTTGCACATGTAATCGTGTATATATGGATATGTGCTCAGTTGTGTCCGACTCTTTGTGACTTTATGGACTATAGCCCACCAGCATCCTCTGTCCATGGGATTTTCCAGGTAAGAATATTGGAGTGGGTTGCCATTTCCTCCTTCATTATGTAATCATACATGTATTGTAAAAGCATCCATGAAGATGGTACAACAGTTTCAGGGTGTGATTACCCTTGAGAAAGGAAGAGAGTGAAGAAAGGATAGAGGTGGGTCCTTAACATATTTTTCTTCAAACAATAGAAATTTATTTTAAAAATAAAACTCTAAATCAAGTAATAATAATAGTAATATATATTTAATGTTTTGGGGGATAGACAGAAATTTGGTATATTGTTTTCTGATCTTTCAGTGGGGTATAAAATGTTATTATTAAATTTAAAGAGGAATTCAGACATGTGAGATTGTGATTTCTTTTCATCATTCATCTTACTTGTTTTCTGTTTTTACTTTTTCTTTTTTTCAACTTGTTTTCTTAAACTCTCTACAATGGTTTTACATTGCTTTCGTAATAAAAAGAAGAATATGGAAAAATGTACAGATGACTTTTGACAATCTCTCAGGCCACCTTAATCTTACATATGGACATTATAAATCAATCATTTAAAGTCAGTTTCTAAGTTTGGTAAACTGGTTGCCATGTGAGCATTCACCATAATACTAGGTTTTGGCACAATGAACTGGATCATCTCAATCATCTTAGTCAACAGTGCAGCACCTGCACCATTACCTGAACATGGTTATCAGTCTCATTCATTACTAATGGCCAACTGAGCAGATCTGTTACACACAAATAGGTGAGCATTTTCTGATTGCATCAATGATTTCATTTTCTCTCACTTATGTGTGTATAGCAATGTGTGTGTATCCCTTATATAAATGGCACCCCACTCCAGTACTCTTGCCTGGAAAATCCCATGGACGGAGGAGCCTGGTAGGCTGCAATCCATGGGGTTGCGAAGAGTCGGACACGACTGAGCAACTTCACTTTGACTTTTCACTTTCATGCATTGGAGAAGGAAATGGCAACCCACTCCAGTGTTCTTGCCTAGAGAATCCCAGGGATGGGGGAGCCCGGTGGGCTGCCGTCAATGGGGTCGCACAGAGCTGGACACGACTGAAGCGACTTAGCAGCATATGTGATTTTTTAATCCCATGAAATGTCTTGCAGAGATGAGGAGTTGAGGTGATTCTGGACTTCTGGAGAAATTCTGAGTGCTAAGTGAAGCAAAGATTCTTTTACTTCCGAGTCATTGTTTTGCCTCCAAACAAACAGAAGATGTCAACAGTTGCCCAGTGATCTCTGTGAAATGTCTGTGGTCTTGTGTCAGTTCCTAACAACGAGTATCCACATAACAGATGTACTTTATTTATTGTATATTCTCCTTTGATGTCTGTCTAGTTTTTCTATGTTTCTTTTCTTTTTATCTGGTTTATCACTGTTGATATTATCTTCCTAGATTGAAAGGACCATGCATGTTCACTTAACTAACTTGGCATGGCAACCATTGCAATTCTGATGGGCATGTGGGCATAAACTGTTTTTATCACGCTATTATTGATGGCACCAAAATTGTGCTGACAATTGTGCCTTAAAAATGAGTATCTATGCATACCATGATATGAAGACTCTGGAGTCCACTGCCCAAGCAGAATTGCTAAAATTAGCAAATAAAAATACAAGATGGCCTGAATAATTTTTTTCAGTATAGTCAGAGTGTGTTAGTCACTCAGTCGTGTCCAACTCTTTGAAATCCCATGGACTGTAGCCAGCCAAGCTCCTTTGTCCATGAATTCTTCAGACAAGAATACTGGAGTGGGTAGCCATTTCCTTCTCCAGGGGATCTTCCCAACCCAGGGATCAAACCCATTTCTCTTGTGTCTCCTGCACTGGCAGGCAGGTTCTTTACCAGCTGAGACACCAGGGAAGCCCTTCAGTTAAACATGTCCGAATCATTGCATGAGATATATTTATGCTAAAAAAAATTATTTATTTATCTGAAAATAAAAATGTAACTAGATGCCCAGTATTTTATTTTATAACCCAACCCAGACATCCTTTTTTTAAAAGGATGGAATTCTGTACAACAGTTAAAATGTATGTGTTAGATCTCCAAAATATTTGGCAGAGTAATCACTCCTAATGGGAGAGTTGAGAACTTTCTTAAAAGAACTCTATCATATTCATCTGGATGGGAAACAAAGAAAATAAGTTTTAAACCTGCTTTTAAAACACTTTTAAACCTGCTTCACAGTTGTGTAGGTGTTTGTCTCTGTGCACAAACTTCATGACTAAATTACTGTGAGCTCTCTTTGGACAAAAGAATAAACTTGAACGTAAGATGGCTGTTATCTGAGTCACCAAACTCTCCATCTTCCCCAGAGTTGCTGCCAGCATCTTCCACGAGCCCTTGCTATATGGAAGAACCAGAACAGATCCAAGGGAACGTAACGTAATGGCAGAAAATGTGTCCAGAAGTTATTTTTCAAAAGAATTTTCAACCCCTCCTCATCCCCTGTCTACTCTTCTACTACCACCCATCTCTGCCTCCAAAGCATTCAGGGTGGTCTCTGTGGCTCAGATAGTAGAGAATCTGCCTGCAATGCCAGAAACCCAAGTTCGATCCCTGGGTCAGGAAGATCCCCTGGAGAAGGAAATGGCAACCCACTCCAGTAGTCTTGCCTGGACAGAGGAGCCTGGTGGGCTACACTCCATGAGGTCACAAAGAGCTGGACACATCTGAGCGACTAACACTTTGTTTCTGAGAAAGTTGCACTCTGAGGGATAGACAAATATGCCAAAATATTAGGACAAAAGAAACTACAAAATTCACCTAGACTCCTGACTGAAATTCACCTAGACTCCTGGCTGAAATCAATCCATGGAAAAGAAAAAGGAACCTAATGCTAGTTTCATGACATGGAAACACTAGTTTCCATGACAAACTGTGGAAAGCTCTTAGAGAGATGGGAATACCAGATCATCTTACCTGTCTCCTGAGAAACCTGTATGCGGGTCAAGAAGCAAGAGTTAGAACCCTGTAGGAACAACTGATTAGTTCAAAATCGAGAAAGGAGTACGACAGGGCTGTCTGCTTTCATCCTGTTCGTTTAACCTATACCCTGAGCACATCATAAGAAATGCCAGGCTGGATGAGTTACAAGCTGGAATCAAGATAGGTGGGAAAAATATCAACAACCTCAGATATGTGGATGATCCCATTCTAATGGCAGAAAGTGAAAGTGAAAGTGAAGTCGCTCAGTCGTGTCCGACTCTTTGCAACCCCATGGACTGTAGCCCACCAGGCTCCTCTGTCCATGGGATTCTGCAGGCAAGAATACTGGAGTGGGTTGCATGAAGAGGAACTAAAGAGCCTCTTGATGAGGGTGAGGGAGTAGAGTGAAAGAGCCAGCATAAGACTAAATATTAAAAAAACTAAGATCATGGCATCCAGCCCCATTACTGCATGGCAAATAGAAGGAGAAAAGGTGGAAGTGGTGACAGGTTTCCTCTTCTTGGGCTCCAAAATTGCTGCAGAAGGTGGCGGCAGCCATGAAATCAGAAGACAGTTGCTTCTTGGCAGGAAAGTGATGACAAACCTAGACAGGTGTTGAAAAGCAGAGACATTATTCTGCCAACGAAGGTCCTTACAGTCAAGGCTATGGTCTTCTCAGTGGTCACATATGGTTGTAAACAGAGCTGGACTGTAAAGAAGGCAGAACGCCAAAGAATTGATGCCTTTGAACTGTGGTGCTGGAGAGGACTCCTGGAAGTCCTTTGTACAACAAGGAGATCAAACCTGGCAATCTTGAGGGAGATCAACCCTGAATATTCACTGGAAGGACTGAAGCTAAAGTTGAAACTCCAGTATTTTGGTCACCTGATGCGAACAGAGGACTCATTGGAAAGTCCCTGATGCTGTGAAAGATTGAGGGCAGAAGGAGAAGAGGGCATCAGAGGATGAGATGGCTGGACAGCATCACTGATGCAATGAACATGAACTTGGGCAAACTCTGGGAGATGGTGAGGAGATGGTGAGGCCTGGTTAGCTGCAGTCCATGGGGTTGCAAAGTCGGACAGGACTGGGTGATTGAACAACTGCAACAACACTAATTCTTTAATACTAACTACTGTTCAGCACTAACACTAGTTAGTACTGGGGTGTGAGGGGAATTGTGAGAGTCACCTATTGTGGGATTTATAATAAAGCAACTTGGGAGAAATCCCGTTTATAACAGAGCATAACTACTGACATGAAAACTGTTCACACTTATTTACTTCCTGCTTAAGTTGCTTGCAGGAATGTCCCAAGAACTGGTTTCTATGAAGCCTTCTGAGCCTTTTCAGATTACCTCCTAACCCAAGTCTGCACCTTCAAATTCCCTCCTATAATAAACTGGGTTGTTCTTCTTGCTGTATCCCTATATCCTAGCCCAGTGCCTGGCACACAGAAAGTACTTAACGCTATTTATTAATAAAGAAAGAAAACTTCAGTCACCCATCTGAAAAATACGTTAAATTAATTTTTGATTTTAAGAACTGATCATCTTAAGATAGAGGCCAATAGTGGGGGAATAAAGCATTGTCATTTTCAAAATTTTTATACTTTTTCTCAGTATTAACTTCACAACAGAGTTTTATTTTTAAATCAAATGAATTAAAAAGCAATAAAAACCAGACATAGAGAACAGACTTGTAGACATGGGGCGGGGCGGGGCGGGGGAGAAAGAGACGGTGGGCTGAATCGAGAGAGTAGCACTGAAACATTTACATTACCATATGTAAAATTAGATTGCCAGTGGAAATTTGCTGTATGATTCAGGGAGCTCAAATCTGGTTCAGAGGAGTGGGATGTGGTAGGAGAAGGTTCAAGACTGTGGGGGACATACGTATTATACCTATGGCTGATTCATGCTAATGTATGGTAGAAACCAACATGATATTGTAAAGCAATTATCCTCCAACTTAAAACAAATAAATTTTTATAAAAGAAAATAAAAATAAATAAATTTAAATTAAAAAATAAGCAATAAAAGATAAGAGATAATAATTATTATTAAAATAAAATAATAAAAATAAAAGATAATAATTATGTATGTCTTGGCTTTTAAATGTTTGCCTTATACTATGAGGCCTCAGTTCAGTTCAATCACTCAGTTGAGTCCAACTCTTTGTGACCCCATGGACTGCAGCATATCAGGCTTCCCTGTCCTTCACTATCTCCTGGAGTTTGCTTAAACTCATGTCCATCGAGTCAGTGATGCCATCCAACCATCTCATTCTCTGTCATCCCCTTCTCCTCCTGCCTTCAATCTTTTCCAACATCAGGGTCTTTTCAAATGAGTCAGCTCTTCGAATCAGGTGGCCAAAGTATTGGAGCTTCAGCTTCAGCATCAGTCCTTCCAATAAATATTCAAGATTGATTTCTGTTAGGATTGACTGGTTGGATCTCCTTGCAGTCCAAGGGACTCTCAAGAGTCTTCTCCAACACCACAGTTCAAAAGCATCAATTCTTTGGTGCTCAGCTTTCTTTATGGTCCAACTCTCACATCCATACATGACCACTGGAAAAACCATAGCTTTGACTAGACGGACCTTTGTTGGCAATGTCTCTGCTTTTTAATATGCTGTCTAGATTTGTCATAGCTTTTCTTCCAAGGAGCAAGTGTCTTTTAATTTCATGGCTGCAGTCACCATCAGAAATGATTTTGGAGCCTAAGAAAATAAAGTCTGTCCTGTTTCCATTGTTTGCCCATCTATTTGCCATGAAGTGATGGAACTAGATGTCATGATCTTAGTTTCTTGAATGTTGAATTTTAAGCCAGCTTTTTCACTCTCCTCTTTCACTTTCATCAGGAAACTCTTTAGTTCCTCTTTGCTTTCTGTAAGGGTGGTGTCATCTGCATATCTGAGGCTATTGATATTTCTCCCCTCAATCTGGATTCCAGCTTGTACTTCATCCAGCCTGGCCTTTTGCATAATGTACTTGGCATATAAGCTAAAATAAGCAGGATGACAATATAAAGCCTTGATGTACTCCTTTCCCAATTTGGAACCAGTCCATTGTTCCATGTCTGGTTCTAACTGTTGCTTCTTGACTTGCATACAGATTTCTCAGGAGGCAGGTCAGGTAGTCTGATAGTCCCATCTCTTTCAGAATTTTCCACAGTTTATTGTGATCCACACAGTCAAAGCCTTTGGCATAGTCAATAAAAGAGAAGTAGATGTTTTTCTGGAATTCTCTTGCTTTTTCTATGATCCAACAGATGTTGAAATTTGATCTCTGGTTCCTCTGCCTTTTCTAAATCTAGCTTAAACATCTGCAAGTTCTCAGTTCATGTACTACTGAAGCCTGGCTTGGAGAATTTTGAGCATTACTTTGCCAGGTAGTTTGAACATTCTTTGGCATTGTCTTTCTTTGGGATTGGAATGAAAACTGACCTTTTCCAGTCCTGCGGCCACTGCTGAGTTTTCCAAATTTGCTGGCATATTGAGTACAGCACTTTCACGGCATCATCTTTCAGGATTTGAAATAGCTCAACTGGAATTCCATCACCTCCACTAGCTTTGTTCATAGTGATGCTTCCTAAGGCCCACTTGACTTCGTACTCCAGGATGTCTGGCTATTAGTGAGTGATCACACCATTGTGTTTATCTGGGTCATGAAGATCTTTTCTATACAGTTCTTCTGTGTACTCCTGCCACCTTCTTAATATCTTCTGCTTCTGTTAGGTCCATACTATTTCTGTCCTTTATTGTGCCCATCTTTGGATGAAATGTCCCCTTGTTATCTCTAATTTTCTTGAAGAGATCTCTGGTCTTTCCCAATCTATAGTTTTCCTCTATTTTCTTCGCATTGATCACTGAGGAAGGCTTTCTTATCTCTCCTTGCTATTCTTGGGAACTCTGCATTCAGATGGGTATATCTTTCCTTTCTCCTTTGCCTTTAGCTTCTCTTCTTTCCTCAGCTATTTGTAAGGCCTCCTCAGACAACCATTTTGCATTTCCTTTTCTTGGGGATGGTTTTGATCACCACCTCCTGCACAATGTTATGAACCTCTGTCCATAGTTCTTCAGGCACTCTGTCTGTCAAATCGAATCCCTTGAATCGATTTGTCACTTCCACTGTATAATCGTAAGGGATTTGATTTGGGTCATACCTGAATGGTCTAGTGGTTTTCCCTGCTGCTGCTGCTGTTGCTAAGTCGCTTCAGTCGTGTCCAACTCTGTGCGACCCCATAGACGGCAGCCCACCAGGCTTCCCCGTCCCTGTGATTCTCCAGGCAAGAACACTGGAGTGGGTTGCCGTTTCCTTCTCCAATGCATGAAAGTAAAAAGTGGAAGTGAAGTCACTCAGTTGTGTCCGACTCTTCGCGACCCCATGGACTGCACCCTACCAGGCTCCTCCATCCATGGATTTTCCAGGCAAGAGTACTGGAGTGGGTGAGTGGTTTTCCCTACTTTCTTCAATATAAGTCTGAATTTTGCAATAAGGAGTTCATGATCTGAGTCACTGTCAGTTCCAAGTCTTGTTTTTGCTGAATGTATAGAGCTTCTCCATCTTCTGCTGCAAATTGACCATCTGGTGATCCCGGAATTGGGTTCCGGGACTTTCCTGTGGTATAGTGAACAAGAATCTTCCTGCCAACGCAGGGGACACAGGTTCAATCCCTGGTCCGGGAAGATTCCACATGCTGCAGAGCAGTTAAGCCCTTGTGACACAACAAATGAGCCCACTTGCTACTGAAGCCCTTGAGCCTGGAGCTTGTACTCCATAATAAGAGAGACCGCCACAATGAGAAGCCTATGAACCACAGAAGGGAGGGACCCCTCCACTTGCCGCAACTCGAGAAAGCCCACAGGCAGCAACAAACACCCAGTACAGCCAAAAAGTAAACTAATTAATTAAAAAAAATAATAATTGGGTTCCAGACTAATGTTGTAGGTTTTTCCTAGAAAAATTTTATATATCAGTCTTGCTCTTCAATGCCTTTAATGCTTTCTATTGCTCTTACTAAAGTCCCAACTCCTTACCATAGTATTCAAGGTCAATAAAACTCTCTAGCCTCACCTCATATTGGAGAAGGAAATGGCAACCCACTCCAGTACTCTTGCCTGGAGAATCCCAGGGACGGGGGAGCCTGGTGGGCTGCTGTCTGTGGGGTCACACAGAGTCGGACACGACTGTAGTGACTTAGCAGCAGCAGCAGTAGCAGCCTCACCTCATACCATCCATCAAGCCCCCAACTGCTAGGTCACTGTGCTGAAGACCCGTGAAAGTTTGCTCAGTCCTGTCTGACTCTTTGTGACCCCGTGGACTATACAGACCATGGAATTCTCCAGGCCAGAATACTGGAGTGGGTAGCCGTTCCCTTCTCCAGCAGATCTTCCCAAGCCAGGAGAGTCTTCTGGATTGCAAGCAGATTCTTCACCAACTGAGCCATGAGGGAAACCAGGCTGAATACACGTGGGCCAGAGCAATACTGGGCTCTGCGCTTCCTTTTCCACTTGACGGAATGTTCTTTCCAGCTCTGTTCAGGACTCTGGCTCTTTATCATCCTTCCAGTGTCAGTTTACACACCTCCTCCTCAGAAGGGCTTTCCCTGACCACTCAATATGAAGTAGCTCTCCTAAGACCTCCCCAGCCTCTTGCAGTTCTCTCCTCACATCATCCTCTTTATCTCCTTGTAGCACTTACCATAATCAATAATTACCACCTGGCTGCAAGCTCTGAGCTATCACCAGTGTATTTCTGGCGGCTAGTATTGTGCCTGGTCACACAGATGGTACTTGGTATTGTCAAATCAATTCTTGAATACATGAGTGAATAATTAAGCTAATAGTATACGTTGCCCTTCTCTTTTCTTTGTTTATTCTTAAGTAAAGTGTCCATACCATGCAACATACTAACCTGGAACAATTTAATATGATAGTGTTTTTGAGAAATTTTAATAAGAAAGAAGAATAGTAAGAGGCAGATGTTAACAAACATTTTAAGACATGTTCTAAAATAAGTCTGTCTTTAAGAAAGATCACTGGTGTTGGACAGATTCTCTAGAATTTTTTCTTCCTGCTTTTTCTGTTTGTTTTTTTCTCTCTCCCCTCCCCCTACTCTCTCTCTTCCCTCTCCATACTCTCTTCCTCCCTCCTTACCCCCAACCCCTCTCCTTCGCTTTCTCCCCATTTGTAAGTTATATATGACACCGGTGATTAACATCTCAGCCCCTAGTTCTTCACCTAAAAGCCTTTCCCTAACTCTTCCTCAACTATGTGAGTTGATGTGCAACTTGAATCACGAAAGAGTTGGTGTACAGTTACAAAGTCATCTGAAAGTCAGTCTTTCAGGGATCAGAATGGCAAAGAAATCTAGAGTACAAAGCATCAATTTTATATTTGGAAGAAGCATGTTAGAGAAAAAAGACATTAGAGTCAAGAGACAGGGATTCTAGACATTTTGCCACTATGGAAATGATAGAAAGTCCATTCACTACTCTGTGCCCCAGTTTTCTCATCTATAAAATTGAAATAATATCTCCCACAGGTAGGAAAGGACCCATCAAGATGACTGTGTGAAAGCACTCTGCAGAATATTATATAAAAATGAGAGATATTATTACATGAAAAAAGAAGGAGAATTTTCTAGTTTTAGAAAAGGAAGGATAAACAACAATCATATCTGGGAAGCAATGGGTACAGTGATGATATTTTCAAAACCAAAACCAGGATATATCTTTTGGCTTATGATCTGACACATGGTCTGACCACATGACAGAATATTTGAAATCAAAATGTCCTGAAAAACCCAGGACATGTGGTTGCCATGGCAATGAGGAGCCATAGGGAGGCTATGGGCAATGAAAAGACAGGGTCGAATTGGCAAGCATGGAAAACTATTTTGCCAGTGAGGTACAGGACAGCTTGGAATCAATAGATTTGGAAGACTGAAAAGGCAAGAAGAAAGAAATTTTACTAATCTGAGTGTGAGGTCTAAGTAGCAATCCTGAGTCATCCTCATTCTGGAAAATTTCCCCACTCGGGGGAAATTCAGGGTAATCTCTGGTTCTCATGAAAATGGAGCAGGAAGAGGTG
Organism: Budorcas taxicolor; assembly: GCF_023091745.1. Classification (NCBI taxonomy): domain Eukaryota; kingdom Metazoa; phylum Chordata; class Mammalia; order Artiodactyla; family Bovidae; genus Budorcas; species Budorcas taxicolor. The sequence goes on along the minus strand of NC_068919.1, from coordinate 67,468,491 downwards.
TTTCAGATAAGACTTCTGTTGGAGTGGACAGATCCCCCAAGGTGATCCCATGTCTACATTCAATATCCCAAGGGCACCTCTCAACTGAGATTTATCATGTGGTAGCCCAGTTCCCCAGAGGAGGTGATGGCACCCCACTCCAGTACTCTTGCCTGGCAAATCCCATGGATGGAGGAGCCTGGTAGGCTGCAGTCCATGGGGTCGCGAAGAGTCGGACACAACTGAGCAACTTCCCTTTCACTTTTTACTTTCACGCATTGGAGAAGGAAATGGCAACCCACTCCAGTGTTCTTGCCTGGAGAATCCCAGGGACGGGGAAGCTTATGGGGTCACACAGAGCTGGACATGACTAAAGTGACTTAGCAGCAGCAGCCCAGTTCCCCAGAAGTACTGCCCTATAAACCCAAATCTGTTTCCATCTGGATAGAAAGTTCAGGGAATCTTCATCTCTCAGAATTCTGCTCTTCATGGACTGCATTCTGCCTCCATCCTTCTCCAGGCAAAATCAAAGCAATCCTGTCTCTGCGATTGCTCAGGAAATACAGCTTTTGATTTACATAGCCCCAGTGTCACATGAATTCTACTAATTAATTTTAGCACAGAAAATCGGCGGGGGCGGGGGGTTGTTGCTGTTTTCTTACGGTCAGTAAAAGGAAGGTACAGAAAAATCTCTAAAAGAGGTAATGACTGAACTCAGAAGAGAAGGGCTTATCAAAAGTACAATCTCTTTTATCATTTTGCAGATTCTTATTAAAATTAATAAATTCCATATTCTAAGAGACAAACGTTGTTTCCTGGGGCAGATTTTCCCCCATTTAGCTCTTTTATTCCTTCCCAGTCCTTGAAGACTATAAGACCGTCAAATTCCATCCAGTGCCTATCACATGCTATTGAGTTGGCATGTTTGCAAATTGCATGCAGTGAGATCCTTCCATACCAACAGCCCTGTCTCAGATTCTCCAGCATCACAGCCAAACTAGTATTGCCTGCACATTTTCTTCATCTTTTCATCGAGTTCAATGTGGCAGCAGCACATTCCTTAGCACAGGCTCCAGTCGGCATGGTAACTAGTTAGAAACTGCAAGCTGCCTTCTTGCAGAATCCCGTTTCTTTCTGGGAGTGCTTTTTTTTTGGCGGGGGGGAAGGGGTGGAAGGAGGGGATGGTGTTGGAGGAAGTAGTGAAAAGAAGGTGGAAAAAGAATTGATTGGGTTGGGCTGGGGGAGGGGGATGGGCAGAAGAATGACTTAAACTCGCTCTTTAAAAGAGTTATCTGGTCCACCCATGGTGTTGGTGCTAAATTGCCTAGGCAGAAAAAAAAAAGGCCTAATTGGGGTGGGGAGGCAGTGACAAAGCAAAGCTTGTTCAAGCCTCGGAATCTGCACTGTTGATAGTGCAGGTACCTCAGGGCAGTTGGGAGTGATTGCTGTGTTGACTTTGTCTAATTGTAGGGGAGGAGTTATGTGAGCGGTGACAGGCAGTGTTACACCCAGTGGGGTGGTGGACCAAAACTGGCATAACCACGCAGGGCTAACAAAGCTCTTGGCATATTAATAAAAATCTGGCAAAATGTTCATCTCTTGACAAAAATGTAGAGACTAGTAATGCATAACTTTATCCCATGTTGGATTTTAAAATGGCTAATGCCAAGTTGTCTGTCAAAATTAATAGGGCATTGCTTCTTCTTATAGAACAAAAAAAAAAAATTCTCATACATTTTATTCATTTATTCATTGCTAAAAAATCATGTATCTGCTAAAAATTTCATTTAGGAAAAAGGTTTGGAGGTGGTTAACCTTCATTTTAAAGTGAATTAAAAGCTACTTTTTTTCATGTTTGTTACAATAAAAACCATACCTTCATTAAATTGTAAAGCATTTTGTGCTTAGAATAAATGAAAAGTCTTCACCCAAGCTTACATTAAAAGAGTCATTAGAACTCCAATTATTGATTATATCTTTACATGAGTTTGAGGTTGGAACTTATTTAAAAAAAACTTCCTTTACATCAAGAAAAATGTTCAATGGTTAATTGACTGTTGAGTAGATTCTCAGCATCTTCATAGGAATTAATCACTGTATTGATTTTTTAACTCTTCTACTTTGCTATTTCATATGTTAATCGCACTATTTCTCTTTCTTTGCTTTCCACAAAGGTTTATCCATGCTTTTCTATAAAAACTACTGTTCTAGTAAGTTTTATATGCATAGGCTAACTTTTTGTTCTAGAATCTAAGTATATTTTGTAAGTAGTCAGACCTCAGAAAGGAAGTGTACATAATACTCTACCTTGTCATACGCATATGGTGCCTGTGGGGAGCTATTTCTTTTCTTATTTTTCACATTCTAAAGCTTTGTAATTAAAGGGAAATGAAGAAAGATTCCCCAACATATAAAAAAAACTTTTATAATGTGTTTTAATTCTTTAGTTTGCTTTACTGAACAGTAATTTTTTTGTTTATAAGTTTAAAATTTTTAACTTAAAAAAAAAGTCCCAAATGGCATTTCTCTCAAAAATCTCATGTTTTTGCTAATTCTGATATTTTTTCGGCCTCCAAATAAACTAGAAATTCAGTGTGGCTAGTGGGAAGACTTTGCTTTAAAGCACTAATAAATTGATTTGATTTGGTGGGTTTTCTCTTCTTTTATTTCTTAAAGCAGCTCTCTACAGCAGAGTCTATAAGCTCTGTTTGAAAAATAAGATATTTGAAGCATAAACACTGATGTGCTTCCAGGTAGAAGGGAAACATACAAATGTTCCTTAACTGCTGAAGGAACAAACATGTAAATAAGAGATGGGACTGAATTCCTACTGTTCATGTTTGCTCACTGCGAACATTTGGTTCACTTGGCTTGGCTCATTATTTCAGCTGGGAAAGTCACTATATGAATTAATAGCAGATTTCCCAGCTGAAAATAAATGTTTACCAGTTTAGGGGGCTGGGGTTTTTTGGCAAAGACCGGGCTTTTTGTCTGACTGGCTCCTTTTTTGGCGTGCACATCCCTGAGGTGTGTAATTAAAGTAAGGGAATTTGCACATAGTGCTTTAGGGCTTTAATGAATAGAAAACACAGGATATTTCAGCAATTTGGTACCTAATGTCAGAGTGTGCATTTCCTGTGTGAGGTATCACAATAATAGGGCTCTGTGATAATAAAAGAGCCTGCAATGCCATGCAAAGAAAAATGGGAGTGACAGCCTTCGTTCCTAAATTCCACTACAATATACATAAAAAAGAGCAATTTACATTTAAAACAGAAGGGCTTTGAACTTGAACATACTCTCAGAATTAATGGCTATTAAATCAGCCCCACTTTGCTGAATACTGAAATTCCCTTTAGGACAAAGATCTTGGCTGTTGATATCAGGTTACACTACAAAATTAAATACCCAATATTAAATGGTTATAATCACAAACATTCTTGCCTTGCTATTGAAATTTTTGAGCAGCTCACAATTGGGAAAAAAAATATTTTTAAACTTCAGGAACTGTGCGAGAAAGCTAGATAAAACAAATTAACGTTGATTGAGCACCTGTTTTATGCCAGCTACTTTTACGTGACATCAAATTTAATATTTTACAAAAATACCGTGCAAAAAGAAAAAAAAAAGCATTAGATTTCTTTTTTGTCGGAAAAATTACAAAGTTCAAAGACTGGCCAACTTGCCCAAGAAGCCATTGCTAGTAATGTTTAGCACCAGGATACGAAAGAGGACACTGCCCAGCACAGAGGGATCACTCAGGACCTACTGTTTTCATTATTTTCAAGATCCAAAACCCAAGCTCTTTCAACATATTTTACTATTATTATTTTTAAGTCTCTTATATAAAATGTCTTCTAAAGAGAGATGAAAACCTTGTTCCCGCCTTATCCCCAGTCCCTAATCATTCTTGTGAATAAGGTTTACATCCAATTAAAAAAAAAAAGGCCACAAAACCTCTTGCTCCATCCTCCCCGTAACAGTGCAGAAGCAGCAGGCTTTTGCTTCCTGGGTCATGGGGAGGGTATCTCAGTCTGAGGCCAGGTGGTACTTTTAACCACAGGACAAGTGCATCCATGAAAAGGAACAAGTCCCCAGCAGAAGCATGGAAATAGGGGGTACTTTCATCACAGCCAGAGGCCAGAATAGGGTGCCCACATCTCCACAGGATAGGGGAACCCAGATTTTACCTTGCTGGGCCTCAGATCTAATGTCTAGAAAATGAAAAGATGACTCTGGATGATCCAGAAAGACCCATTTTTTATTTAAAAGTGGAAACTACCAAGTAACCCTTGGCTGCGACCAGAGGGCGGGGTACGGGAAACTGATATAACCCATAAACAGGAGAATCCCCAAAGAATAAGCCTCTTGTGGTCACTATAGAAAGACATCTGCCAGCATTTTTATAGCCATATTTCCTAGTGACATGATTATCAGTTTCCTACCAGTTATTTCCTACAATGACATATCTTTATATTATTCGTAAATTAAATTCTAAGGTAGAACATTATCTTTAAAAGGTTTTCCTCCTGCCTTGTCATCTTATCCTGGCCTCTCTCTGGGCTTCCTCTCATCCTCCAGAAACCCTGAAGACAGACTGACAGACCACACACCTGGGATGGGGCACCATTCTGATTCCTGGTGAAGAAGGATAAAGCACAGGTTGGGGGCACGTGTATGTGCCACTTGGGAGTCTCTACACCTCCTACATCCTAGGAATACAAAAAAACTTCCCTGGTGGTCCAGCGGTTAAGAACCTGCCTTCCATGTGGGGATGTAGGTTCAATCCCTGGTCTAGAAACTAAGAGCCAGCATGCTGTGGGACAACTAAGACTCGATGCAGCCAAGTAAATAAAAAGAAAGAAAGAAAGAAAACTCAACAGATTAGAGACTCTGAGACCTGCTATCTCACATCAGTCATCTTCCTCCTCGATGAAGGGCCAACACTCTGCCTCTCTTCTCTCTTGTCAACAACCACCGATGCTGGCAGGCAATAACTGCTCCAACAGAGAAGCCCCATCCCCACAAAAAAACGGAAGATGTTGCTATCTCCATTGTCATTTAGAGAAATGTGAACATCAAGAGTTTGAGAGACTTTTTAGGGTAAAGGTCAGAAATGCCATTTAGGCACAGATTTTTTTTACTCCACTGGGACTTAGAATCTACTGATCCTACCACCTGGTCACTGCCCTCATCCTCTTGTGTCATTTCTTCTTCCTTATCCCGCCTAAGTTCCATGCTCCATCATCATTACTATTCTCTTGCGAGCACCCTTATCCTCCTTGCTCCTGTCTCACTGGTAAATGTTCACCCCTATTAAACTTTCTGTCTACTCAGGTCCAGCATCCCTGCAACAAAAAGTACTAGAGAAGAAAACACAACCATACTGGCCAAAGTCATTCTAAATACCTGGTCATTGTAACCTCCCATGGACCAATAATGCGGCCCAGCTATCATTCTGCCCTAGACTGTTCCCTGTCCCATTCCCCTCAACAGCTCCTGAATCCCTCTCCTCAATCCCCCACAACCAGCTCACTCATCATCATTCACCTGCTTCGTTTTTCACAAAGAAATGAAAACATTCAGAAAAATTTACATGTTCAACCACCACATCTCCCTACCAGCACCGGAGCCCGTATAGCCTGCCTTTCTTCCTGTGGCTCTGGATAGAGGACTGGGGCTCCCAGGCAAGGCTAGTCCCCACACTCATGCACTAGATCCCATCCCGTCTTAATGCCACGAGGATACTTCTCTAGCAATTCTCCCCCTCTCTTCTGCATCAAAAGTTCCTCTCCCTTTTTCAAGACCGTCACTATACATAGAAACATGTTCTTGTTTCTTTCATTAAAAATAAATACAAAAATCTTTTGACAGCACATCTCCATCCAACTGCTGCTCCATTTTCTTTGTACCTTCTGACAATAAAACTCCTCAGAGTTGTTTGTGCTCACTGGTAATTTCTTTCTTCCCATCTTCTCCTGAACCCAATTCAATCATCGACCTACCCCACCTCCCAACCCTGCAAAGATCAAAACTGCTCCTGTTAAGGTCACTAAGGAACTCCACATCGCCCATCAGTCAATTCTCTGGCCTCATCTTACTGGTACTTTAAATGTCTGATGCAGCTGATCACATTCTCCTGATTGAAACATTTTTAACTTGCCTTCCACGACCCAATGCTCTACTGAGTTCTTTGTCAGTCTCCTCTGCTGGTGCCTCTCCATCCCCTCTCTCTAAGTGTTGGAGTGCCTTGGAGTTTAGGATTCTGACCTCTTCTTTTCTTAACTACATTCAGTTCCTACAGGAGCTCATCAGTTACACGGCGTTAAATAACATCTCTACACGGTTGTCCAGATTTATATCTTCTGTCTGAGTGGCTTTTACCCTTGGCCCTTATTGTGAAACCAAGATCCAGGTTCCCTCTTGCTCCCCAGCTATGTTAAGTGGGTTTAAGGCCTGAGACCCTACATTGTTCTTGTTGATTCCCATGGAAAGGCTCTGAACCTGATACTCCCTGACAGATGGTCCTGCCTACCTGCCTAGGTATCTGAATGTCTTGGAAGGAAGAGGAGGAAGTGGAGGAGGAGTTGTGCTGTTATACACAGCCCTGTGCTGTTGAATGTTGTGGGATGTCTCCTGCCACCCTTGAGGAAAAGGCAGCAGGCTCCCTCCTTGCAGCCAAAGACAAAGTCATGACTGACAAACTTCCTGTGGTCTAGACAAAGTTTGCCCTTAGTACTGCAAATCAGAAATTTTATATTTTCAGAAAGCAAATTAATCTTTTTAGGGCAAGCTACCTAACCTCTCTGACATATCAAACCAGGGAACCATTTTATTAACTTACATTGGGAAATAACATGAGCACCATATTCTCTCTCTACCATCAAGAATTTTGAAAAGCCTAATCATGTTCAAAATTCAGCATATTATTTTATAGTAAGAAATGGCTATCTTGGTGAACAAAATTCTTGAAATTCATATGATTTGTGCATTCCTTGTTACTTGTTTTTAATATAGTATCTTTAACTGTAACCTTATAAACCTAATTTTTAATTTTTGGGGGGTTGCATGTAAAAATTAAAAGTTATTGGTTGCATGGCGAGGCACGTGGCATCTTAGTCCCCGGCCAGGGATCAAACAGCACCCCCTGCATTGGAAGCATGGAGTCTTAACCACTGGACCATGAGGGAAGTCCTGATTCCCTCTTTCTCTATGGACTTACACAGGAAGGAAAAGCATCATCAAATTTTACAAAAATGGTAGCTAATCACACTGCAACCAGATTGATTTTTTTCAAAGCACACATTTGACCAGGTCACTCCTCTAAAACTGGATATTGTTCTTACGAGAAGACAAAATCCTCAACTACTAGCCCTGCATGGTCTGACTGCTTCAGACCTGGTACTCAGTATAAGGACTGGTTAGGAGTGTGGGTTCTGCACTCACACCTCCACGGTTCAAATATATCGCTTGGTTATATAATATCATAGTGACTTAGTTATATTACACCAGTTTCCCTAGTTAAAACAGAAATAAAGATAGTGTTTATTTCAAAGCATTGTGATGAAAATTAGAAGAAAAACTGCTTCAACAGTGTCTGGCACCTCTAAGCACTCAACAATGTTGTTTATTGTTCAGTCACTTAGTTGTGTCTGACTTTTTGCAACCCCATGGACTGTAGCACGCCAGGCTTCCCTGTCCATCACCAACCCCCAGAGCTTATTCAAACTCATGTCCATCAAGTTGGTGATGCCATCCAACCATCTCTTCTTCTGTCATCCCCGTCTCCTCCTGCCTTCAGTCTTTTCCAGCATCAGGGTCTTATCCAATGAGTCAGTTCTCTGCATCAGGTGGCCAAAGTATTGCAGTTTCAGCTTCAGCATTAGTCCTTACAATGAACACCCAGGACTGATCTCCTTTAGGATGGACTGCTTGGATCTCCTTGCAGTTCAAGGGACTCTCAAGAATCTTCTCCAACACCACAGGTCAAAGCATCAGTTTTTCGGCACTCAGCTTTCTTTACAGTCCAACTCTCACATCCATACATGACTACTGGAAAAACCACAGTTTTGACTAGACAGACCTTTGTTTGCAAAGTAATGTCTCTGTTTTTTAATATGCTGTTTAGTTTCGTCATCATAACTTCTTCCAAGGAGCAAGCGTCTTCTAATTTCATGACTGCAGTCACCATCTACAGTGACTTTGGAGCCCCCCAAAATAAAGTCTGTCACTGTTTCCATTGTTTCCCCATAATGTTTCCAATGTTTCCCCATAATGTGCTCTCTTTCCAGATTGTACCTCTTTTGAGAGCACGCAGTTTCCATACTCAGCACTTTCTCCCAAAACTAGACATCTACTTGACACATTATAGGCACTGCATACTGACTTGTCTGAGTACCTGTTGAGCTCATGCTTACTCCAGCCTGAGAAGGCTTTGACTGGCCAGCCGGGTCTTGCAGGGGCAAAGCTCGAGTGGGCACTGCTAACTTTTGCCTCAGGGGCTCTCTTTTTACCACCTCCCAGAGCTGACCAACCCCCTTCTGATTAACACATTCTTTCTTTGCATGTGTTAATGCCTTTGCTCAGGTTTCTTAGGGTCCTTCTAGGGCATAAGAAAACTTTGCATATCTATGCTCTATTTTAGTTTGCTCTCAAGGGGGCATTTTATTTCCCTCCTTTTCAAGTTCTGGCAAGGGTGGGGTTCCAGAGGGTTCAGTCAGTTCAGTTCAGTCGCTCAGTCATGTCCGACTCTTTGAGACCCCATGAATCGCAGCACGCCAGGCCTCCCTGTCAATCACCAACTCCCAGAGTTCACTCAAACTCATGTCCATCGAGTCGGTGATGCCATCCAGCCATCTCATCCTCTGTCGTCCCCTTCTCCTCTTGCCCCCAATCCCTCCCAGCATCAGGGTCTTTTCCAATGAGTCAACTCTTCACATGAGGTGGCCAAAGTATTGGAGTTTCAGCTTCAGCCTCAGTCCTTCCAATGAACACCCAGGACTGATCTTCGGAATGGACTGGTTGAATCTTCTTGCAGTCCAAGGGACCCTCAAGAGTCTTCTCCAGCACCACAGTTCAAAAGCGTCAATTCTTCCATGCTCAGCTTTCTTCACAGTCCAACTCTCACATCCATACATGACTACTGGAAAAACCATCGCCTTGACTAGACGGACGTTTGTTGGCAAAATAACATCACCTCTGCTTTTCAATATGCTATCTAGGCTGGTCATAACTTTCCTTCCAAGGAGTAAGCGTCTTTTAATTTCATGGCTGCAGTCACCATCTGCAGTGATTTTGGAGCCCCAAAAAATAAAGTCTGACACTGTTTCCACTGTTTCCCCATCTATTTCCCATGAAGTGATGGGACCGGATGCCATGATCTTCGTTTTCTGAATGTTGAGCTTTGGAAGCCAATATTTTCACTCTCTCTCACTTTCATCAAGAGGCTTTTTAGTTCCTCTTCATTTTCTGCCATAAGGGTGGTGTCATCTGCATATCTGAGGTTATTGATATTTCTCCCGGCAATCTTGATTCCAGCTTGTGCTTCCTCCACCCCAGCATTTCTCATGATGTACTCTGCAAATAAGTTAAATAAGCAGGGTGACAATATACAGCCTTGACGTACTCCTTTTCCTACTTGGAACCAGTCTGTTGTTCCATGTCCAGGTCTAACTGTTGCTTCCTGACCTGCATACAGATTTCTCAAGAGGCAGGTCAGGTAGTCTGGTATTCCCATCTCTTGAAGAATTTTCCACAGTTGATTGTGATCCACACAGTCAAAGGCTTTGGCATAGTCAATAAAGCAGAAATAGATGTTTTTCTGGAACTCTCTTGCTTTTCCCATGATCCAGCAGATGTTGGCAATTTGATCTCTGGTTCCTCTGCCTTTTCTAAAAACAGCTTGAACATCTGGAAGTTCATGGTTCACGTATTGCTGAAGCCTGGCTTGGAGAATTTTGAGCATTACTTTACTAGTGTGTGAGATGAGTGTAATTGTGCGGCAGTTTGAGTGTTCTTTGGCATTGCCTTTCTTTGGCATTGGAATGAAAACTGACCTTTTCCAGTCCTGTGGCCACTGCTGAGTTTTCCAAATTTGCTGGCATATTGAGTGCAGTGCTTTCACAGCATCATCTTCCAGGATTTGAAACAGCTCAACTGGAATTCCATCACCTCCACTAGCTTTTTCGTAGTGATGCTTTCTAAGGCCCACTTGACTTCACATTCCAGGATGTCTGGCTCTAGGTCAGTGATACACCATCGTGATTATCCAGAGGGTTATCTCTTTGCATGTCTCTGTTAGAGACAACACACCTGGACAGGATTCTATCTACCAATGGGGACGCCCTGGTGGTTTGTATTAGATATGACTGTCTGTTCACCTTCCCAGCACTAGCACTGAACTTCTCCTAGAGCCTGAGATAGATCGGCCCTGCCCCCATGAGCCTCTCTCAGTCTACTCACCTTCCTGGCAGGGTTCTTAGATAGAGCCCAGCAGATATGCTCTATGGGGGATACAGGTGGTAGCTATACAACTCCACTTAATTAATGGAGGTAGGTGTCAAGCATGGTTTTTGAAATGAAGAATACAGCACTGCTCTGGGAATTAATTATTCTGTCCTAAATGGAAATACTAAAATTGACACACGGATGAGAGTAATAAACACAAAGTTATTCTTACCACCACATATTTGCACTGTACAATGAGACAGATGCTAATCCTCAACTGAGGGCTAGGCAAAAAACTACCACTGTAAAGAGTCCATCCAGTCCTTGTAAAGCCTCCGTCTAAAAGACTCAATTATATGCTAGCCAAAATTAATTGGCTTACAATACATTCCTGAAAACCTAGACTTTGAAAAGCATTGCTCTGGTCTTTCACACTATTTCCATGATGTTGAGGTCTCGCTTAGGCTGGATGATGTATATGAAAATGTACAGAGATGCATATGAAAATGGTTATATATAAGGAAAGGACCTGTCCAATCCAACGCAGGAATTCAGTGAAAAGTAAGAAAGACCACAAAACTCAGGTCGGAGAAAGCCTCTCCCTGGGGTATTTCTCGTCCTTTATTTTCACCCCCAATCCAAGACTTGTGGTTAATTCAGATAAGCACTTGACCTTTGTGGGTGCTTATCCAAAGTCAACCTTCCCGTGTCTGAGGGTCACCTGTAACTCATTAATCTCAGCCCATTATTGTTTTGCAGGAATGTCTGTTCCATTTAAGATATAAAACTCCTATACAGATAACATGGTAGGTTAATGCACTCACCTTTCATTCCCTGATTGCTGGGTTCACACCGAACTCAATTCTGTTATGAGTAAGGATTACGTTTTGATATGTTCCCTGTCCCCAGGAGCCATTTGTCTATAGGTCTTCACATCCTAAAAGGATGTTGCAGGCATCAGCATACTCTTTGGGGCCCTATAAAGGAGATTCCGGGGAACAGAATGGCCCAGAGGTTACTGGGTCAGGACTGGAGAGGAAGGAACTGTTCAGGGATCTTGCTGAGTGCATGCTTCTGAGGGTGCTATCAGTCTTTTCCACTCTAAACTCTTCAGATGAAAACAAGGCCATTATCTCTTTTCAAAAAATAATAAATTGCTTTATATAGAATCTAGTACTGTTACGCTGTACTTCTTTCCCTACAGCAAGAAAAGTGCTAGCAGGCAACCAGGAAAAAGGCACAAACTCTTTTCAGTTTTTTTGAACATCATACTTTTCAAGCATCCTCTTGTTTATGATTTAACTTAATTCCCTCTACCATTAGGAAATGCCCACCACCTGTACCAAAATCTGAGATGAGAATCTAGAGGAAAATAACAACCAGGGGTTCCACTATCTCTAAGGCAGTATAGCATGGTGGATGGTGTGTCGGTTCTGGAGTCAGACTGCCAAGCTTAATCTCTCCCAGCCTCAATTTCCTAGCTGTAAAATGGAAATAATTAGAGCATCCACCACAGAGTTATTGAAGGAATCCAATAAGATAATGATGCATAAGGCACTTAGAACAGCATCTAACATATATCAGGGGCTCAGGAAGTGAGAGCTGTTATTGGAACTTAATGGCTCTGTTTTATGTTACAGAAACTGAAGGGATTTCTTTCTTTCTTTTTTAATCTGTGGCTTCCTTTCCAACCACCTGACAGGTAACTAAATCCCAAATGAATGCTTCTTATTTTTTTCTGTCTTGCAAGGCCACTCCAGTCTTCACCTCCCCTCCTCCATGCCCTTGAATTCCAACCAGTTAAAGTACAAGGGAGTGGCCAAAGAGTGGAGATACTGCATCCCAAACCGCCTGGCTTAATTAATTTTGGCCAGTTCTTGCTGCTGGCCACGCTGCCACCGCCTCAATTACCCTCAGTCCTAACAACAGAAAGTGGTGCACAAAGGCTTTCACTTTGTAGTGACAGAAGGAAAAATGTACTGTCGATACATATTACTCGTCAACGTAAGTGCTTTCAGGAGCCCTTCGCTATTTCTTTTCATGTTCTTTGAGCCTAAGAACCATTTAGAGAAGCCCTGCTGTTCCAGCACCCTAAGGACATGTAAGAGAATGTGCATGGGCAGCCGAGAAACAGAGCTTCTATTTATGTGGAGCAAGGCAGGCCTAGATCTTCAATTCACAATAAGCAGAATATCTTAATCACAAGCATTCTGAAGTCATGCCGGGTGGAGTGCTTAGTGTTTGTTCGCTTGCTTTTCTTTCTTTTTAAAAAATACAACTTGGGAAAGATTCTGACAGGTGGGCTGTTATTTTAGGATCTGCTATGATCTTCTCATTGGGAGGCTGGGAAAGAGTTGGCACCTAAATATTCCTCCAAATCCCCACACCAGGAGTGGTCTTCCCTGGTGGCTCAGCAGTAAAGAATCCACCTGTCAATGCAAGAGATGCGATTCGATCCTTGGGTCAGGAAGATCCCGTGCAGAAGGAAATGGCAACCCATGGCAGTATTCTTACCTGGGAAATCCCATGGAGAGAGGAGCCTGGTGGGCTACATTCCATAGAATCTCAGAGTTGGACACGACTGAGTGATCAAACAACAAGGAGTGGTCTAGAATTTCCAGAAAGGACAGGGGCAAGGATGGCAACCTTTTGGAAAAGGGAGCTAGTGGGCTTCCCTTGAAATGAAGTTTGCATAGTAAACAGGCTGTTGTCTGGAGTCATGTTGACTGGGGCTGGGTCTGTAAGGCTGACCCAGATTTGGAAGGGCTCTTCATTTTACATGTGAACAATCACGGTTCTCAACACATTCCCCACGCTTTTAGCAGCCTTTAACTACCCGTTCTAAGGAAATGTCTTTGCCAGATGTAACATGCCATAACGAAGTTGTTGGTAGTGTAGTAGGTGAGGGTTTTATCTGCTTAGAAAGAAGCCTTGTACAAGAGGTGCTCAGAAACATTTGTTAAATGAATTTATGATTTTATGGAAGCTACAAAGGGCTTTCCTGGTGGCTCAGACAGTAAAGAATCCGCCTGCAATGTGGAGACCAGTGTTTGATCCCAGGTCAGGAAGGATATTTGATCCCTAGAGACGGGAATGGCTATCTGCTCCACTGTTCTTGCCTGTAGAATCCCATGGACAGAGGAGCCTGGCAGGCTGCAGTCTATAGGGTCGCAAAGTATCAGACATGACTGAGCAACTAACACTAACACTAAAGTAAAAGCCCTGGTAAAGAAATCACCGACAGGACAACTGGCTTCTCAGGTGAAAACCATGCATCCTAGAGCCCAGGCTCTGCAAAAAGAGAAGCTACTATAACGAGAAGCCCTGTCTAGGCACCTCAGCTAGAGAGCAGTCTCCACTCGCCCTGACTAGAGAAAGCCCATGCGTAGTAATGAAGACCCAGAGCAGCTAAAAATTTAAAAAAAAAGAAAGAAGAAGAACTGGTTTATATTTTTTTGGCTTAATTAATCATTGAAAATATTTAGAATGTCGCCCTTCCCCAGTTGAAGCAATCAAATGTTATCTGTATAGAATTTAGGGACTATTTTTTGTAATATGTAAATATGAAATAACAGTAGGCAGAGACTTTCTGCTATCTTTCAATATTTCAACAATTCTATTCTCCCATCTTCCTGTAAGACTAGAGCTCCCAATTTTAGTTGGATACGGAGCTTCCCAGATAAAATTATATTAATATTTTTCAACTCCTACCCTTTTTCTGCTAGCTTTAGGTATGTCACTAAGTTCTGACTGATGGAATGTGAACAGAAGTAATACACATGACTTCCAGGTCATACATTTAAAGGTAAGGAGTGTGGCCTTCTTCCCTTCCTTTTCCCCTTATCACTGTGTGGGATGCAAATATGATGATAGGAGCTGCAGCAGCCCTTAGACTGTGAATTGAAAGGTGTGTGTTGAAGATGACAGAGCAAAAGACAGCCTATACCTCTGACACCATCAAGCCTCCCTTAGATGTTTAGATTGCCTGTACTCGAACTATTACTGAGAGGGAGACTTCTATCTTGTTTGTTCCAACCACTGCTTTTTGGAATGCCTCTGTTACTTTAGCTGAATCTGTATTTAAACAAATATTAACACCATCAGGGAAGAAAGCTGCAAGGAAAACTCTATTCCCTTGAAACAAAATCAACAAGAGCAGAATCAATGATTGAGATGTTCATTGGTTCTCAAAATTTTCCTCTTCTAATTCAACTACTATTTTTCAGAATGAGTTTATATTGTTGTTGACTCATGAAGGAAATGTTGGTTCTGATTTCTAAAGCTGTCACCATAGCCATCGACACTACTGGCGAGTAAGAAATCCAATCTACTGCCTGTTTTTTAATAGCCTGGGAACAAAGAATAGTTTTTATATTTTTCAATGGTAGAGTAAACCAAAAGAAAGCTTACAATACGTGGAAATTATATTAAATTCAAATTTCAGTGTCTGTAAGTAATGTTGGAGTGCGGCCACATTCATTTATCTAAATATTGTTTGTAGCTGCTTTCTTGCAGAGTTGAGGGGTTACAACAGAAACTGTATGCCTAACTTCACAAAGCCTAAAATGTTTACTGGGTGACCTTTAAAAAAGAAAAACGTTTTCTGCCCATTCCCTGGACTGTCTTTCCTGTTGTTGGTAGTGGAAGGTAGACATATATTATTTGAATTAATTTCCTTTACTTTGAAGTTGCAAGCTACAAGAACATATTTATGCATTTAGGGGTTTTATAAAATAGCTTAATTTTAATCATGAAGAATATTTGATAAACTGATAAAGAACTTGAAAAGTAACAGGGGCTAAATTGCACCTTTAGTATTTCTATGAACAATATAGCACAGATTTTGATGGTTGAATCTTCAGTCCCACATTTAGCTTCACTTCCTGTGGCACTGGTGAGAACAAGCCCTGTTGTGAAATACCACCCTTATGATGTTTCTTGTGCCATCTCCTCAACTCCTTTCCCACAGCCATTATACTGTTTCAGTTCCTTAATAACTCTAGACCATATTTTTGCAGTAATTTTCTCACTGCCTTTCTTGCATCCAATCTCTTCTCCTGTACATCTTTCACCAGACAAACTTTCCTTTAAAAAAAAAAAAAAGAGTACAGCTGACCCTTAAACAACATGGTTTAACCATGCAGCTCTACTTACATGAGGATTTTGTTCAATAGTAAATACTACATGATTCATGGTTGGTTGAATCTGCAGGTATAGGACTTCAGATATGGAGGGACCTTGAATAAGGCAGGCCAACTATAAGTTTTATTCAGATTTTTGACTCCAAGGAAGATTAGTGCCCCTTGTTGTTCAAAGGTTAACTGTACATAGTTAATTCTATTTAATCACATAGCTGCGTGTCTTATCTAAAATATTTTAGTCCATTCACTGCTAATAGAATAAAACCAAATTCCTTAGGCTGGTATTCATGATTCTTCATTATATAGTCTTAGTGGCTCAAATGGTAAAGAATCTGCCTGCAATGCAGTGGAGTAGGGTTCAATCCCTGGGTTGGGAAGATCCCCTGGAGAAGGGAATGGGAACCCTCTCCGGTATTCTTGCCTGGAGAATTCCATGGATAGAGGAACCTGGCGGGCTGCAAAAAGTCAGAAATGACAAAGTGACTAACACACACACATACACTCTCCACATTTTACCCAAATGGAACCTTCCCTTTCCTCAGTGTATCTCTGTAGGACAGGCCCTGTTCTCTGGCCCATCCTCTGTGCCTCTGTTCATAGCATGATCTCTTGCCTCTAAATCTAACCCTTCCTCCCCATCTTTTCATATTCAAATTCTGTTTGTTTTTTAGAGCCTAATTCCAATGCCAACTCTTTCATGGAAACTTCTCCAACTCTCCTATTCCAAGCTCAGTAAGTATTGTGGACACCAATAGCTTCTGTCTGGCCTGGCATCATTTGTTCATCATTCTTCTGGGAAAAAAAAATGAAAAGTGAAGTCGCTCAGTCGTGTCCGACTCTCTGTGACCCCATGGACTGCAGCCTACCAAGCTCCTCTGGGCCAAGCAGAAACACCCTCTCTCCAGCTTGTTCTTGTTCTCCTGCTATCTCTGTCTCTTTACAACCTGATTCTTGAGTACTGCAAGCACAGAAAGCACCTGGAGCTCATTCGTGTCCTGAAGAACTCAAGTCCATTGTTTCTGCTAGTGGATCCCTACAGCTGCTCTGCTCCAGCCCTTGTCAGTGCTGGTTTCTTTGCCCTATCTTTTGATTTTATGAAAAGCTCCTTCCTCTTCCAGTAAACTCTTTTGTGAATCAGCCACTGCTGGTTTATATTGTTTGCAATCAAAGACGCTGACTGATAGAAGTGATCATTCCTTCTTCCAAGCCCTCAAAGTACTTTGCCTATACATTTCTTAGGGTCCCTAATGTTTCATACCTTGTATAATAGTCATTCACGTTATCATTTTCTTTGTCTTACACAGGATCAATTCCAGAATTCTACACAGGAGGAGCAATTGGGGGTTGAAGCAGGAAAGCATAAGGGACTTATCATGAATCCTTATTGGAGTTAATAACATAACAGTTTTCTCTTTTTTAGACTGCATTTTTTAAACCTGTAAAAGAGCAACATTATATAGAGATACTTTTATTCATATATTTATTTAAAATTAATAAAAAAGCATCCATTTTCCTTTTCAGAGAACACTTATTTGAAGGAAAGATGGCACTGGAGCTTATGGCGGGGTGACTTCCTTTGGGTGCAGAGGCTGAAATTTAAAGACTGTGGGCCCAAAGCAACTAACCCCAAGTGCCACAACTACTGAGGCTGTTCTATAGAGCCCAGGGAACCGCAACTACTGAAGGCCTCTTGCCCTCAAAATGAGAAGTCCGTGCAGCACAAGTAGAGAGTAACCCCTGCCCCCGAAACTGGAGAAAAGCCTATTGAGCAATGAAGACCCAGCTCACCCGAATAAATAAAAACAAATAATAGACAGATAAAGTTATTTTAAAAATAAATAAATAAGGACTGTGAGCCATTTGCAACCTCTGTGGTCCTTTGTATACTTCCTTACAAACAATCACCACACCGAGTACAGTTGTTGAATCAATCAATCAATGGTCACTGTATCATCTCACATCATTTATTCGGAATTTATTTGGGTTACTAATTTTTTTTCAATAAATAATGATTAGAGAATTCCCTCGCAGTCTGGTGGTTAAGACTCCATGCTTCCAGTGGAGGGGGCACTGGCTTGATCCCTGGTTGGTAAGATCCCACATGTGCTGTGCTCCTCCCCCCCAAAATTGTTTTTAATTAAAAAATTTTAATAAATAGGTAATCACGAGATGTCCACCACTATACTGGACATTGTTCTAAGAGCTGGAATGCATCAATGATTGGGCAATATTTCTGCCACCACAGAACTTACATTCTAGTGAAATGTATGTCTACTCAGAGATAATTTCTATATAGTCATTTACTTCCTAATTTATTATAAGTGTAGAACCAAATATGTTCATCATTCTTTTGAGTCACTTTGTATTTCTGCTTCTTCTTTACTTTTTCCCCCTTCTATAACACAGTTTACTTTTAAAACTTTGCATGAACCCAGGGCTTTCTTTGGTTGATTGGTTGGTGGTATTGTTCAATTGCTCAGTTATGTCCGACACCTTGTGACCGCATGGACTGTAGCATGCCAGGCCTCCCTGTCCTTCACCATCTCTTGGAGCTTGTTCAAACTCATGTCCATGGAGTCGGTGATGCCATCCAACCATCTCATTGGTACTACTGTGTTTTGTTTTTTTTGTTTTTTTTTAACTTTTTATTATTTTTGGTTGCTCTGGGCAGCATGTAGAATCTTAGCTCCCTGAAAGAAAGTGAAAGTGAAAGTTGCTCAGTCATGACCAACTCTTTGAGACCCCATGGACTATACAGTCCGTGGAATTCTCCAGGCCAGAATACTGGAGTGGGTAGTATCTTCCCAACCCAGGGATCCAACCCAGGTCTCCTGCACTACGAGCAGATTCTTTACCAGCTGAGCCACAAGGGAAGCCCAAGAATACTGGAGTGGGTAACCTTTCCCTTCTCCAGCAGTCTTCCTAACCCAGGAATCGAACCTGGGTCTCCTGCATTGCAGGCAGATTCTTTAACTGAGCTATGAGGGAAGCTTAGTTCCCTGACCAGGAATCAAACCCATGCCCACTTCATTGGAAGGTAGGCTCTTAACTGGACTACCAGTAAAGCCCCAGGACTATTGTTTTTATTTTTCCCATTACTTTTTTTCTGTGCCTTCTGATGTTTGAACTAATCTTCAAAAATCACAACACATTATTATTGAATCTTTTGTCCAAATCTCCTAAATCTTAGACATATTAGTCACATATAGACATTATCTGTGAGTCACAGGGCCACAGAAAACAGCATACTAAAAGAGAAAGCTTCCACAAAACTAACATTTAATGACTTTTACTTTTTAAACCTTGATGTACCACTAGCATCCAACAGAAACTGAAGTACTAGAGTAAAATTAAGCCAGAAGTTAATACAGTTCTCTGTTTCTGACAAATCCAAATTCTTATGTTGCTCATGGAAAGGAAGTAGAATGGAAGTAAAAGAAGAATCTGATAAAAAGATAATAATAAGTACTCTACATCCAGAAAAAAATGTATATAAGTGTCTATTCACAGCATCTTGCCCACAGTTCCAGGTGTGCCACCATCACTTGAAGTTGTAGCAAAATAGGAAGTATTATGATTATCTTATTGTTACATTGTAGAAACATATACACACCTGGAAGGTAATGTACACATACCCCATTCAGCAAATATTAATTGAGGGCCTACTATGCATCACACCCTCTGCTAAGCTGAGAGAGTGCTGGAGCCTTTGCCTATTCAACAGAATCTGTGTCCCCTTTTTTTACAGGCAAAGAACTGGTTTCCACTTGCAGTAGCCATGTGCTGAGTGCCAGCCAGTGTAAAGGAAGCAAGAGTCTTGTGTGCCACTTCCAGGATCAACCCGTGCTGCTCTCCAATTCTCATGCCTCTGCACTCCCTTCCAGGGGTGGTGATAGAGAGAACCATGGTGAAGACAGAGGACACAGTTTGAACATGGCAGGGCCTCTGTCAGCCTGGTGCCCTGACTGAGCACACACAGGAGAGCCTCTGACCAATCTGTTCCCCTTCCCAGGGCTCTGATGTGAGCAAGAAATAAACTGCCACAATAACATTAAGCCATTACTTTTTCCAGTCTATTCACCATCAAAGCCTTGCCTACCCTAATCATACATAGAACTAGACATGAGTTTTGAAATAATTATTTAAAATTTTTTATTTCTGCTTATTTACCCAAAATTAAAAATGTTGAGATCATATGATAAAGTCAAGATTTTTCCTCTTTTTTACTTCTTTCTTTTTTCTTACTTGTTAGAAGTCTTAGGGTTAAAAAAAAAAGTCTTACGGTTTACCCAACAATCTAAAAAGTTGGCCATTTATGTTTCTTACTTATTGATAAAGATGGTGATAAGTTTAAAAAAAATCAAAGTAATTAACTTTTATTTTTTGTTCATTGTAATCTTTTGAGGTTAAGAAGACATTTTTAAAAATGCTTAGATAATTCCAAATTAAACTTCTTAATTGAGATCCCATGTCTCATACTTCAGCCCAAAGTAGGTATTTTTTTCATCTCTGAGTGTCATTTTTGTGCAAACCTTCATAAGAAAAATAGTGTTTTCCCCACAAATTGGAATACTACAGTGGCGTCAACTATGTTCAATGGCTATACCACCCAAAGCAATCTACAGATTTAATGAAATCCCTATCAAAATAACCATGAAATTTTTCACAGAATTAGAACAAATAATCCTAACATTTATATGGAATCATAACAGACTCAGAATTGCCAAAGCAATCATGAGGTAAAAGAACAAAGTCAGAGGCATAACCTTCCCAGACTTCAGACAATACTACAAAGCTACAGCAATCAAAACAGCATGATATTGGCACAAAAACAGACTTATGGATCAGTGGGACAAAACAGAGAGCCCAGACATAAACTCACACACCTAGGCAAGAATGTACAATGGAGAAAAGACGGTCTCTTCTGCAAGGGGTGTTGGGAAAGGTGAAGAACTGCCTATAAATCAAAGAAGTTAGAATATAATCTCACAACACATACAAAAATAAACTCAAAATTTCTTAAAGACTTAAATATAAGACATGACACTATAAAACTCCTAGGAAAGAATATAAGCAAAGCCTTCTCTGAAATAAATTGTACTGATGTTTTCTTAGGTCAGTCTCCCAAGTCAATTGAAATAAAAGCAAAAATAGACAAATGGAAACTAATCAAACTTATAAACTTTTGCACAGCAAAGGAAACCGTAAACATTATGAAAAGATAATCTATGAACTGTGAAAAAAATATTTGCAAATGATTCAACTGACAAGGGCTTCACCTCCAAAATACACAAGCAGTTCATACAACTCAATAACAACAACAACAAAGCAACCCAATCAAAAAATGGACAGAAGACCTAGTCATTTCTCCAGAGAAGACATACAGATGGCCAATAGGCATGTGAAAAGACGTTCAACATTGCTAATTATTAGAGAAATGTAAATCAAAACGATAACAAGGGACCACCTCACACAGGTCAAAATAGCCATCATTAAAAAGTCTACAAGAAACAAATGTTAGAGAGGGAGTGGAGAAAAGGGAATCCTATACTGTTGCGGGGAATATACACTGGTGCAGCCACTATGGAGAACAGCATGGAGGGTCTTTTAAAAACTAAAAATAGAATTGCCATATGATTCAGCAATCCATTGCTGGGCATATATCCAGAGAAAACTCCAATTTGTAAAGGTACATGTACCGCAGTGTTCATAGAAGCACTATTTACAATAACCAAGGCATGGAAGTAACCGAGGTGTCCACTGACAGATGAATGGATGAAGAAAATGTGGTTCATATACACAATGGAATATAAAAGAATGAAACAATGCCATTTGTAGCAGCATGAATGGGCCTGGAGATTACCATACCAAGTGAAAGTGAAAGTGTTAGTCACTTAGTCATGCCCAACTTTTTGCAATCCCATGGACTGCAGCCCGCCAGGATCCTCTGTCCGTGGGACTTTCCAGGCAAGGATACTGGAGTGGGTTGCCATTTCCTTCTCCGGGGCATCTTCCCGACTCAATAATCGAACCTGGGTCTCCTGCACTGCAGGCAGATTCTTTAGTAAGTTAGAAAGAGAAAGACAAATTATCATATTTTGACATATGTGGAATTTAAAACATGACAAATAAATTTATTTATGAAACAGAAACAGACTCATAGACATGAAAACAAGCTTACAGTTACCAAAGGGGAAGACGTTGGGGAGGGATAAATTAGGAATTTGGGATTAGCAGATACAAACTATTGTATATAAAACAGATAACCAACAAGGCTCTACCGTATAGCACAAGGAACTATACTCAATATCCTGTAATAAACTATGATGGAAAAAAAATAAAAAAGAATGTGTGTATGTGTCTGTGTGTGTGTAACTGAATCACTTTGCTGTATATCAGAAACTAACACAACACTGTAAATCAATTATACTTCAATGTTAAAACTTCACTTTTATTTTCATATAGCATCCACAGTAATCATTATGGGGGGGGAATTAATGTGCAAGTTTAATTTCATAATCTGCAGTAAAAAACTTGCTTAGACTATTACATATACAATTAGAAGCTGAATGCTGGCAGAGATATCCACATGTTAATATGTAGGTATATCTAGCAGTGAGATCTTTAAAACAAGAAAAGAATTTCACAAACTGGAACACATACTCAGAACTGGAAGTAGCATTTGCACAATTCCATTTCTAGCACACATACTTAAGACATTTTTGCATCCATATGTTTCAGACTTCCTTCACCTCTTTTACATTTCAGTCTGTCAGAGCATATGGGTTAAGGTTTTCATCATAAATCATCTTTTGTTCAAGTGAAAAGAACTGGTCCTATCTCGGCCATAAGATTCTGAAAAAGCCCTCATCACAAACTCCGTCTTCAGGTCAGCAGGGTGCCATCAGCCCTAACAATCATTTTTTATTTCTTTCTAAATATAAACACAAGGATTTAGTGCACAGAGCCCCTTACTCACAATTGGATTGCAGTGGGTATTCCCAGATCTTAGAGACACCTGAAAGCCTTGGTCCTCCCATCTCACCCTCACAGATGCAAGAATTGTTAAACTGAAAGCCGACCAGAGGAGATGTGTAAACATAATTCGCTCTACTAGGATGCCCGCTTGCTTTAAAGTCAAAATTACCACATATCCGTCACCATCTGACAATAATAATCTCTGGTTTTCAGTTTCTATTAACCATAAAAATCAGTGTGAACTTACACCTCTATTTGTGACCAATGGCAAGTAAAAAAAAAAAAAGTGATGTTTAAAAGCCAGGAAATAGAAATTTACCTTCATAATTAATAAGCTAATGGGGTTAAAGCTATGGTGAGAGTGGAGCCGGGGGAAGCCACACTCTTTGTTGAGTAAATGGGGCATGGGGGAGGGTGCAAACCCCAATACTCTTCTCTAAAATGAATGTCACTCAGATGACAAATTAAAATAATAACCTACTCCACACAGGTAGATAATTTTTCTCTCAGCTATAGTTCTCATTTGGTGTTTATGGGAAACACTTCAGAATGACTTAATATGATTTTAATGGCAGTAGGAAAAGAAGTCAGAGCTCTTAAAGAAAGGAACAAAGGTAAACGTGCAAGTGCCACTGAGGCCGACCACAGGTATACACACCTGGGCCCTGGTTGGAGACAGAAGCCCTGCATCTTCTTGGGTTGCCCTGATGTGTTGCCTTTCAAAAGTGATGCAGGACATGATTTTCCCCTTTGTATTTAGAGCTATTTAAACAACTGCTCATCTGGGACTCACAAGGAATTAAAGTGAGGAAAAGTTCAGAAGCACTTATAAGAAGTACTCATTAAAAATCTGAAGGACTACTTAATGTACTGTAATGGCAACTACATCTCCCCAAGGGTTGCCCCCAAGAGATGCCACCACCCCAAGCAACCTTACTGTAAAAATACTTAATTCAAGTATGCATTCATTTGTCAATTTATCCCAGCTTTCATTCAGGGGATAGGGACTGTGCTCCAGCTCCGAGCTGGGCTCTCTGCAAGGAGCTGGGATTACTTCAGTGAATAAGACAGGCCAGGTCTCTGCCTTCATAGTAGGTCCGCACTGTCACTACATTTTGGAATTCAGTATAAATGACCATCTTGTGCCCTGTTTCAAAATACTGTAGAAATATATAACATTTTATCTTGAATTACTTATTCATTTGATCAACAAATATTTAGTGAGTACCTGTTATGGGAAAGAGAAGGGGGAAAAGTGGAAACGGTGACAGGTTTCATTTTCTTGGGTTCCAAAATCACTGTGAACAGTAACTGTAGCTACAAAATTCAAAGATGCTTGCTCCTTGGAGGAAAACTTATGACAAACCTAGACACCATATTAAAAAGCAGAGACACCACTTTACTGAAAAGGTCCATATAGTCAAAGCTATGGTTTTTCCAGTAGTCATGTATGGATGAAAGAGTTGGACCATAAAGAAGGCTGAATACCCAAGAATTGATACTTTTGAGAAGATTGCTGAAGAAGACTCTTGAGAGTCCGTTGGACTGCAAGAAGATCAAACCAGTCAATCCTAAAGGAAATCAGCCCTGAATATACATTGGAAGAACTGATGTTAAAGCTGAAGCTCCAATACTCTGGCCACCTGATGCGAAGAGCCGACTCATGGGAAGAGTCCCTGATGCTGGGAAAGATTGAAGACGGAAGGAGAAGAGGGCGGCAGAGAATGAACGAGATGGTTAGATAGCATCACTGGCTCAATGACATGCTGCTGCTACTGCTGCTAAGTCGCGTCAGTCGTGTCCAACTCTGTGCGACCCCATAGACGGCAGCCCACCAGGCTCCCCCGTCCCTGGGATTCTCCAGGCAAGAACACTGGAGTGGGTTGCCATTTCTTTCTCCATTGCACAAAAGTGAAAAGTGAAAGTGAAGTTGTTCAGTCATGTCCGACTCTTCATGACCCATGGTTTGAGCAAACTCCAGGAGATAGTGAAGGACAGGGAAGCCTGGCGTGCTGCAGTCCATGGGGTCTCAAAAAGTTGAACAACAACACCTGTTGTGGATTTGGATATATTCTGGAACAGCACACTTCATTTTGTTTTTGTCTTAACTAGGTGAGGTTCACTCTGAGCCAAACTGTCAACTGGCTTTTGGATCTGATCACCCTCCAAAAACTCTATTTGTAATGCTAGTGTATGGTACATGGGAGATGCTTCAGATATGATTTTTGAATGAATTATTTTCAGTGAGTGAACACACTTCAAGAATTACACATTCTAGCCTACTCCTTTTTTGAATTCCAAGTACCATTCACTTTGGTATTTTGTGTTTTGTGCTTAACTAGTTCACTGTTTCAAGAGAATAGCAAGCAAAAGTGAAAGGGTCCAGATATCCTATTATCTTTGGTGTCTTCTTCTGTTCAAAATCTTTGCAGACTACAAGGTATATTGTTGTTGTTGTTCAGTTGCCCCATTGTGCCTGACTCTTTGCCACCCCATGGATTGTAGCACATCAGGCTTCGCTGTCCTTCACCATCTCCCAGAGCTTGCTCAAACTCCTGTCCATTGCGTCAGTGATGCCATCCAACCATCTCGTCTTCTGTTGTTCCCTTCAATCTTTCCCAGGATCAGTAAAAATAGGGCTTCTCTGGTAGCTCAGCTGGGAAAGAATCCACCTGCAATGCAGGAGACCCTGGTTCGATTCCTGGGTCGGGAAGATCCACTGGAGCAGGAATAGGCTACCCTCCAGTATTCTTGGGCTTCCCTGGTGGCTCAGCTGGTAAAGAATCTGCCTGCAATGCAGGAAACCTGGGTTGGATCCCTGGGCTGGGAAGATCCCCTGGAGAAGGGAACAGCTACCCACTCCAGTATTCTGGCCTGGAGAATTCCATGGATTGTATAGTCCATGGGGGTCACAAAGAGTTGGACATGACTGTGCAACTTTCACTTTCAGTAAAGATAAGGGGAAATTTTATAGATGGCAATTTTCACATTCTCACAGAAATCCCTGGCATTTTCATTAAGGCATCTATTTTGTGCTTCAGCCAGTTGGACATATCTCTCAATCAACTATGCCATATTCACCCTTATCTCCAGGCCTTTGTTCCCTCTGTTGTCCCCCCAACTGGACCATCCTGCACATTAATTTGTGAGTTAGTTGCTCAGTCACTTAGTCGCTTAGTCTGACTCTATGAGACCCCATGGATGGTAGCCCACCAGGCCCCTCTGTCCACGGGGCTTTTCCAGGCGAGAATACTGGAGTGGGTAGCCATGCCTTCCTCCAAGGGATCTTCCTGACCTAGGGATGGAACCCAGGTCTCCTGCATTGCAGGCAGATTCTTTACCATCCAAGCCACCAGGGAAGCCCAGGTTAGTCTGTCCTGACCTAATCCTAGCATGCTCTTGAAGGCCCAACCACAGATGTACTCCTTTTTTCCTAAGAGTCTTCCCTGAGTTATACTACAACCCCCCCTCCTCCCCCTCAGCAGGCCATATTGCCCTATGATGTGTCATTATCTGGTGACATTTTTGTTGCTTTGTTCTGTGTTTAACTTGCTCTGCATGTATATTTCAAGGTCAGTGTTCTGGGTGCGCTGCTTGTCCCTAGAACCATCCTCTTCCCTCCTCCACTCTGTTATGTATATTGGGGTCCTGACCTTCAGTGGGCTCCCATTCTCTCTGGTTTTCTGGCTTGGGGGTCCGTTTAGCCATGACAGCCACCCTCAGGAAATCAGAGGGTGGGAGGAGAGAGTGCATGGTGTCTGTCCCTCAGTGCCCTCCCTGACGGGTCGTGGCATGTCAGCGTTTCTCTCCTGGAGGGGGCCAAGCTCCTGTTAGGTGGCTCCCTCCTAGGGTGACAGCCACAACTGTGGCTGCAGACTGCCCTCGGTTCCAGTAACTGCTCCTTCCCTTCATTATTAGGAGCGGTAATGGCTCCTAGTGTTGCTGGTCCCATGGTGCTTCACCATCCCTCGTGGGCTCCCTATCCCCACCAACACGTTTGTAAATAGTCCCTTCATTCATCTCTCCTCAGTTACCATGCTTGAGTGCACCATCTATTCCTTGCCAGAACCCTGACTGATAGATGCAGCAACTGTGGCTTTTGCCTCTATGTATCCCATGGATTATACCTCTATATAGACCCCACAGCTTCTAGCTCACTGTAGGTGCTTAATAAGCATTTGCTGAAGGAAGGAATAAAACCAAGCATGAACTGCCACACCTGAATTAACATTTTATGATTCACAGAAAAAAAAATCTTTATGAACTAAGGCTCCTCAAACAATAGGAAGATTCACTTTTGGTTAGCATTTATATGTGACTAAGTGAAGTGCTCACCATTTATTTTGTTTTCATAGTGTTTCAGGCTGCTTCCATTAAATTTATATTCATAATATTAATTAATCTGTATTAGATATGGTTCATATATTTAAACCCATTTATTCTTCTGGGGAAAAAATTAGTTGGGTTAGGTGAATAGAGCAGGGCTTCCCCCATGGCTCAGTGGTAAAGAGTCCGCCTGCAATGCAGGAGACGCAGGAGACATGGGTTCAGTCCCTGAGTCAGGAAGATCCCCTGGAGGAGGAAATGGAAGTCCAGTATTTTTGCCTAGAGAATCCCATGGACTGAGGAAACTGGCAGGCCACAGTCCATAGGGCCGCAGAGAGTCAGACACGACTGAACACACACACACGCACAGATGAATTGAAGTTTCCATTTCCCCCCCCTTCCTTTTCTCTTTTTCATTTATTTTTATAGGAGTCCCTTAACTGATAATACATCCATCCCAGGTTCTGTCCTGGCTTTTCTCTAAACCTGTTTTTGTATACCTCAATCTGACTGTTGAAAATCAAATTCATCTGAAATAGACAAGCTGTCAATCTCTTCAGAAAGTCTCAGTTTTTTCACCAGCTTACCCACTCCCTGTTCTACTGGATGTCCAAGGTGCCACCTGACATATACCTATAACACGTGGGTGAGAAAAGAAGTGTGTTAGCTCTATGAAGTAGAGATTAAAAGACAGGTGGGCACAGATAAC
Organism: Budorcas taxicolor; assembly: GCF_023091745.1. Taxonomy (NCBI): domain Eukaryota; kingdom Metazoa; phylum Chordata; class Mammalia; order Artiodactyla; family Bovidae; genus Budorcas; species Budorcas taxicolor. The sequence goes on along the minus strand of NC_068919.1, from coordinate 67,440,912 downwards.
CTCAAGAACAGGTGAGATGACCCCCTGGGGAGTGATATTTGTAAAGGGTGGAGGCTGGCACCTCTCAGATAGACACTGCTTGGTCTTCCTTGTTCAGTGGTCTTCCTTAATAAACATTTATGTTCTTCAACATTGTCTTTTAGAGCCAGAGGTTGGCCCATGACCACAAAACAAATGCTCCCTGAACCATGCTGGTTTGAGTAGCACCCATATCTGATTAATATCCTGTCAGTATACTAAAAGTTTAACTCTTATTATTCACCAAGAATTTGCAATTAGTGAATTGCTAGCTAATACGGGCCATGATGAACTACTGTTGGAGTTTGCCAGATCAATGAGGAGCAACACAGGTTGAGTACGGTGGCTATGCCAAGGTCCTACTGCTCAAAACCATAACAGTGGTGTAGCCAGATTGAGAGTTACAACAATGAACCTTGAGGGATTTATAAAAGAAAAAAAAGGCAAAATCATGTCAGCCAAATGATTCATCATTTTAGCTACTGTAGAATCAAACCTATGAGGGAGATTTTGGCACCTATTCTTTTCATTTCTAAAAATTCAGAGAGGAAGGGGGAAAAATCTATCACATACTAACTCCAAATTTTTATTTTATAAGAGGAAAAAATGATTCATAATTAGTTAGCCGCAAAGAACTACATACTGACACTCTTCTGATAATGTATCCAATACCATTTCTACTTTTTCCCAGGATGAAATTGTGGGGTGAAACTGGATGGGTTTTCAAAAGGTAAATATAACAAGGATTTAATCCTTTCTAGCTTCTGACCTTTATTACATTTTGAGTTTATTTGGAGTTCAGACAGTACTAGCCTACCCACCCTCTAGAGATAATAAGTAAATAATCAAATGACCCAAATAAGATTTACCCCAGAAATAAGGGGATGGGAAGCAATGAGCATTAAGAAGCAGCAGCACTGGTGGTACAGAGTTTGAGCTTTAACATCATGGTTTTCTTTATGGGTAGAGATCTGACACCACTCACCCCCCTGCCCAAGATGCTCATTTCTTCTTTACACTTATACAAATGACATCTACTTATAATTCCTATGGATTAAAAAAAAAATCTGAAACCATTTCATCATGACAGGTAGAACAGTTTTAAAAGATGAACAAAATAGGTAAAGAAACACTTTACAATCCAAGCAACCACAAACAGCTCAGGTTAACATCAGAAATGGGGAAGTACTAGGACAATTCTGCAGCACTGAAGGAAGTCTTTGAGTTGAATAATTGAATTAAGAGACAGCTAACATAGCTTTATGAAAACGATACCTCGTGTACTTACTAGTTGGAGTGTTTAAAGGGCATTTACTGCCATAGAAAGAAAATGGAACACAATGGATGTCATATAATTGTTTAAAAGCCATTGGATGTTGTTAACAATGAAGATTATTGGCTAAAACCACATCTATTGTGTGAGGTAAAATAGCTGGTTGGATTAAAAAATTGTTCAAAACCTTCAAAAAGTGAGTGAATGTTAATGGTAATTTTTTTTTTAACTGAAGAGAGGTTATCAGTAAGGGTGAAATAATAGCTTTGAAAAGAAATGACAAATTGGAAGAATACACACAATCCAACCTCATTACATATGACTATTGTGGTATCTTCTCTGACACCATGTCCCAAATTTCCAGGTATTTTTAACCCTATTATGTTTACTGTCTCATAATAACTTCCCTTTCTGAAGAAGAGATGAAAAGAAAGGGGAGTGTTTAACAGAATTCTCTTCTGTGTGTTGACTGTGATTGAGTAAGTAAGTGTAAGTAAGTATTAGTAACTCAGTCATGCTCGACTCTTTGAGACCCCATGGAGTGCAGCACACCAGGCTCCTCTGTCCATGAGATTTTCCAGGCAAGGATACTGGAATGGGTTGCCATTTCCTTCTCCAGGGAATCTTCCCAACCCAGGAATTGAACCTGGGCCTCTTGCACAGCAGGCAGATTCTTTACCTACTGAGCTACAGGGGAAGCCCTGACTGTGATTAGTTGAGCCCAAATCCTTGACTTTTTCACTTTTATCTGAAAATTACAAACACATATTTTCATCTGTCTGTAGAAACAACATAGTCAAAACACTGCTATTTTACCTATACTATTCCTTTTCTGTGTCTATACAAACTGGGCTTGGTTCTGTGAATTTTTCAACATATGTATAGAGTCCTGTAAATGGGAACCCACTCCAGTATTCTTTCCTGGGAAATCCCATGGACAGAGGAGCCTGGGAAGCTACAGTCCATGGGGTCACAAGAGTTGGACACGACTTAGCAACTAAACCACCACAGACTCCTGTAACCACCACAGTCAGGAAACCCTGAACTTACTCAGCATTAGACATAAAACCAAGTGTGCCCAAAGAGTCAGTTTTACTATATAACAATTCAAACAAAGTTAGCATCTAAAAAAAGAGTTCAGGATACAACAAATGGCTGAAATTTTTTAAGGTTTGTGTTGGCTTTGGAGGGATAAAATATAGCATGTAATAAAAAATTGTAGCTAAGTAGTAAATAATACCAAGATGTTTGAAAAGTACGTACAAAAAACATGCAAGGACTATGAGCTTTCTTGAGAGAGAATTTCAAGGCTAGTTCATTTTTGCACAACATGAACTTCTTAAATCCTCAAAACATGAGAAGATCCTCCTGGAATTTACTGGTTGGAAGTAAATATTTCCCTTGGCTATTAATAAAACAATTTAAAAATTATATTCACATAGAATAAAAAAGAAACTTAAGAAATCATTAGATTACCTTCAGGCAGGTATAAATAAAGCTATCTAACCAAAGCTTTCAAATCTCTTCCCAGAGATCTCCAAAGAAATCTACAGAGACTCTACAATGGCCACCAGTAAACATATTCCTGTGTTTTACCACTGGGTTGGGTAAGTTGGGGATGTGAGTCTGATCTTATAAAGAAGGCATGGAGCACTTCCTTTAAAAACTCTCTTGTAGAAATTATCTCTGTATTTCATGACATTACTTGGGTCATCACTTTAGCTATTCTTCTTCAAGTTAAAAGAACTCACCCTTTAACTATGTGCTATGCTCATGAAATATTTTTATCATCACAGCCCTTTCAGTTCACTTGGGTTTCCACACTTTCTTTATGTTTTAAAGAACAGTGTTGAAAATAGGTCCTGCATTCTCATTAACACTCAACTCTAGTCCCAAGGGTTGAGTGCCTCCTAGGCCATGAATGGTCTGTTTCATGTTGTTTTTTTTTTAAAACAGCCTGTATATACAAACCACATACAAATGGGCATCAAGTAGAGAAGTAAGCACATGTTTCCTTAGTTCGTTTCTTAGCTAATGATGAAAGTGCAGGTAAAAATATGACAAAGAAGCAGCCATAAGGACATATAAGTGATGGAAAGAAAAAGAAACTCCTCTAGGTCATGCCCAGAGGAGTTTCCATTCTGCCCCATCAACCCTGGGTGGATATACAGGTCCTTTCCTCTACAGCAGGAGGAAAAAATAAAAGGAGTGTTATAACTGACAGTCAAATAAACTTATAGACCCCTAAAGAATTAAATGAGCAACACATTCTGACATTTTGCAAGTATAAATAGGAACAAAAAAAACTAGAGGTATAGAAATAGTTGAAGACACTCAATATTAAATTCTAAACTTTAAGTTTGAAACACCCAGAGATTAGGCTGTCTCTGTAATTACTAAATCAGCCTTAATTCAAAGAAATGGCCAAGATGGCATGGGCAACACAGGATTTGGGGAAGCCCAGCAGAACTCATCATCTGTTCATAAGGACAAGATCCAAAACAGAACCAGGACAAATAACCCCATAGTCTTACTATCAAAAGTACCCATATACTCTTTATCATGGAAAGGATCCACACTTCAGTTGTATTTTAATAATTTTTTTGCCATTTGACATATTACTCATTATACAGCTATATTTTATTTCTCCTCAAAAGATTCTTTTGCAACCTTTAGAAAGCCGTTCATTATGTTTCTTTTTATTTGGCTGAACTTGGTCTCAGGAAGGAATGATGCTAAAGCTGAAACTCCAGTACTTTGGCCACCTCACGCGAAGAATTGACTCACTGGAAAAGACTCTGATGCTGGGAGGGATTGGGGGCAGGAGGAGAAGGGGACGACCGAGGATGGGATGGCTGGATGGCATCACCGACTCGATGGACATGAGTCTGAGTGAACTCCGGAGATGGTGATGGATAGGGAGGCCTGGCGTGCTGCGATTCATGGGGTCGCAGAGTCAGACACAACTGAGCGACTGAACTGAACTGAGCTGAGCTGGTGGACATAAGAAGGTGGGATTGTCCTAAAATAGTGTTGCTCAGAGTATGTTAAAAAAATAAAAAAAGTATCACCTCTTATCCAACCCCTAGACAACAACCCCTAGACAGGCATGTTACTGTTTGAATGTGCCACCTGTTAACACATCCAGGAATGAGGCCTACTTTGCTAGGAAGGAAAGAAGGTCTGTTCTAGAAGCTATTCACTAAAGCTCTTGCTTTATGTTGAGGGGTGTGTGCTCAGTCGTGTCTGACTCTTTGCAACCCCATGGACTGTAGTCCACCAGGCTCCTCTGCCCATGGAATTTTCCAGGCAAGAATACAGGAGTGGGTTGTCATTTCCTACTCCAGGGGATCTTCCCGACCCAGGGATCAAACCCGCTGTCTCTTGTGTCTCCTGTATTGACAGGTAGAGGGTTTCATAAAATGGCCATTACCAAATGCATAAGACAAAACTTGTGTTAGTTTGAGGACTTGCCCCTGTTTTCAAATCTAAAAAGATAAAGCCTGAAGATTGGGCCATATGGGCCATTTCCACTTTCTCCACAGCCTCCCTGATAATAGGCAATTTGGGTCTGAGGAGGAAACCAAAGATTAATGGATTAAATAAAGCAGAAGCCACGTGTAACTGCCCAAATGTTAATACAAACTCATTGCTGCTCAATTTGTTATTTAAAGACTGTGCTTTATTTCATTAACTTTGTGGTCTAAGCAAGTATTTTTATGCAGAGATACCTTCTATTCAGTATAATAAAAACACTACTTTAAAAAAATATGAAAAACCAAAAAATTCACATTCAGAAAAGGGAAGAAAAATTAGTATTGGGAACAATTATGAAAATGACTAAAAATTTCACTTTTCATCTGCTGCACAGGGAAATTAATATCATGAAAACTTAATTATAATGAAATATTTTGTCAAACAGTATTTGTTCCTATAGTAAGAAATTAATGTCCATTTGTACAACTGAGTCTACAGAAACTAAATGCATAAGGTAGAATTGAGGATTTCATTTTCCTCTTTATAATTCTATGTATTTTGCAAATATTTTGGAAAGAAGTTTTCAACATTAAAAAAAAAAGGTTAAAAACGAAAAATTCTTTAACCTAATTTTCCTGCTGAATTAGTATATCACTCATGAAACCTGAGCATCATAACTCAAAGTTACTGCTAACTTCATCAAGATATGGCTAGTTATGTGCTTAAACAATAATTGAAGTGAGGATGATATATACATTTGAAGAGAGTAAGAATTATATTATGCCCTGTCTATATGATCCCAAACCTGAAGATATTTTAAAATATTTCAGTGACTGGGCTTTTAAATTTTTCATCTGCATTAGTGGTACTATATAGCTATTTATATTTTGGTAATCACCAAAAAACTTAAATGTCAACAGTAGTATACATGTTATCTATTTTCTTACATCAGAATTGCTCAAGCTTGGCACCTATTTACATTTTAGGTCAGACAATTCTTTGTTGTTAGGGCCTGTTCTCTGCATTACAGGATATTTACCAGCATTTCTGGTCGCTACCAACTAGATAAGAGTTGTGATAACCAACAATGTCTCCAGACATTGCCAAGAGTCCCCTGGGGGGAGAAATCCCCCTGGTTGAGAACCTCAGCTCCATAGTAAGTTATTACTATCCAAATATTTTGATTATCTTTTTAACCATTACCTTTTACCATGGTCGAATTAATCATATCATGATTCACATTGATCACAATGATTAAAAAAATTACAGATTTACCCTGGCACTCAGGGTTACTATAAGGCTATTAGATGAAGTCTGGGAATATTAAAGGAAAAAAAAATTCCTATAATTAGAAAAATAAAAGATTATACAAAAAGGGCATAGATTTTGGTTGTACACTGTAATCAAATTATATTCATTTGCTGAAGTGGTCTGAATGACTCAAAAACATGCAGCAGCTATTATTCACTCAGCTACAACACAACAGATATTAACATACATTTTGAAAAGGAGAGATGTTACTTCATAGGACAATCCTGTTGATATTTAAGAAGACATGCTGGGGAATCAGACAGTCAGGCATGATTTTTTTCCCCTTAAATGTTCCTTAGCATTTTTCTTACTGCTTTTTGGACTTAAACTATATTTACTGGCACCACAATCAAAATTCTGTTGCAAAATGGATCCTAAAATTAAATATCTCACTTATATTTCATGTAAGTAAATTGTAAGTGATCATAGTTAATAACATAAATAATACCATCTGCATCACCATTTTTCTAGTAATATTTATCACCATTCTTCTAGTAATATTTATCTCATCATTGTGAATGGTGGATGGTCTTTCCTCTCTTCTAAATGTCCCAGTCCTCATGGGACAATTAAATATGACCCAAAAGCAAGATAAAATTTAAGAGTGTTTTTTATCCAGATATGCAGGCTTGATTTGTACTATTGTCTTCCAATTTCCTTTTTAAATTTTCAAAAATAACATGAGCCTTAAAACTTATTTAATTTAAAATGACTCTTTTTTTAAAAAAGAAAACACTGTGGTGGGATGCTGGGATTGCATTCATCCCAGCATGCCCCACCACTGTTCTTTGGACGGCAATCACAGGACCCAGACATCAAGCTGTGGAGGAGATTCTTCCAAGCAACAGCATCTGGCTCTTTGGCAAACTGAACAGGCAGTTGCCCTGGTGGCTTTGGAGTTGCCTCTGGGTCTGTCACAGGGTAAGGCTGCTGATGGAGTGTCTGGATTCTCATCTCCTTTTCGTTTCACCATCTTTCTCATCTACCCTTTTTGGCATCAAGAGACCCGCGAACTTCCATAAACCAAATACTGCCCTCCTTACGTCTAATGAATTTCTACATTAACCCTGTTGCACTTCAGGAAGTATTCCTGTGTATTGCCCACATCCCTTACGAAAGTGTAAAAACAGGCAAGCATTCTGGCAGCAGCAACACAAGCATTCTATTTCACACCCCACCTGCAGAGAGAATCAGAAATTAAATGTTCTATTTTCAGTCCTGGATATTTTAGGCCTGCATTTTCACCTTCTTTACTTGCAAGAGATCTCTTTGCCAGTTAAATTTAATAAAGTCATATTTATAATATGAATAGCTACCTAATCTTGTGGAAATTTTTTTTTTCCATTCCCAAGAATTCAATCTAAGCTGGCATGGTAGTATAAAGACTATAGGGGCTTAGTTAGAAGAATTTATGGCACTTTAAAATCACAAGTGCAGTCCCTGGAACAAACAAACAAACACCTTGAACACAAGAATCCACAGCTCTAGAACAAAAGGGCTTTCATATCCTCTTAGCTGTACAGGAAATTAAAAAGACCAAATTTGGAAAGCAAGGAATGTATTTTTGGATGTTTTTAGGATATTAAAAAAAAACCCTCCAAATACTTTGTATCAAAGGTATTAATGAATATGGTGTCTCTACAGACCACGGACTAAACGCATGGGTGCCATGACCCTCAAATTATACTCAAAAGATAAAATAATTACTGGTGAAGAGATGGCTCAAAGACTGTAGTGGGTCTAGATAGACATAGATCAGTAAGATTGCTTTATAAAAGATAGTATTTAATTCATCCCTGTTAGAGTTCACCAGAAAAAAAGGAGGCTTTACACACTAGACACTTCTATGGAGACTTAGTTCTAATCTATCACTTGATCACATTCAATAACTCCATCAGTGACCAATGAAAAAATCCATGGTAGTATCTGTTTTATGGATGGAGGGCAAGTTAAAAAAAGGGGGAGAAAATCTTCTTAGGAAAGACAATATTTGAGTGTAAGTTGTTACTTTGGAAATCGTAGATTCACAAAGAAATAACACCCATCAAATTTAAGGACTCACAAGTAGTCAAAGCTAAAATGGTCAAAAACAAATAAATATACAATAATTATGTTGAGCCAAGAAAAAAAGACTTAAAAGGCAACTGGTATTCATAATCATGTCAAATACTTTCTGTTGCATTCTCTTAAGAATAAGATGAACATGTAACAATGCCACACATATCTGTATCTTTTAGATACTGGCTAAAAGAATATAGAATTAAATCTCAAGGTTATGTTTATTCCTATCTAAAAAAAGCATCTGCTGAAGAGCACATAATCTATCTGAACATAAAATAAAATGTACACTCAGCTGCCTTCTGATTTTATGTTTTAGGAACAAATCAAATTTGAACATTAAGAGACACCTACTTTTGTCAGTGAATGCAAACAACTCCTACAGTTTTCCCTCGGAACACTGCTGTGGATGATCAACCTAAGTACTTACAACCTTGAGCAACTGACAAATCCCTCCATGCTTAATTTTCGTCCCCAGTAATCTTCTATACTCTAAAAACCAGAAAAATCAAGATGACTTCTGCCCTCAGATTTGTGATGATGAAATTTCCAGAAGACAGTTGATAATGTAAACTTTTAGATGAAATGCTTATTATAACTATTTGCTTCTGCTTTAAATAGAAACAAAAATTAACTTAGTTTCTGGTTCTGATTATATCTGAATCTCTAGATATAACTCCTGAAAACTGCATAATACATAGTAGGCCCTTGAATATGATTGTTGAATGAATGAACAAAGGAATGAATATGAGTTCATGTTACAATCAACTTAAAAAAACAAAACTTGTGTTATAGAGAATTTTGGGATTGACAATTACTCATCTTTAGAGAAATCAGAAATTTCAATGGAAATTTTTGAACATGAAAAATATTTATCCGTCCTTCCATGTGTTGAATAAATTGGTTAATAGACCAAATTGATCCAAATATGCAATTGGATTTAAGACTATACAGTCTAATGCAAAATGCATTTTTTTTTTTTTTTTACTGGAATGTAGTTGACTGAGGTTGTATCTATCCAAGGTCAACTACCAGGTCATTTAAAAATATTTCTTAATGATAATGGTATTATTTGGTTTCCCTCCACAAGTGTCTTATTATAAACCCAGGCTTCCTTGATGTGACCTATTCTTTGGTAAATATCTAGTGTCTACAGAATATCTCCTTGTGAGAAAAAAACCTTCACCTAGGACTTTGACACTTCTGGTTTCTTGTGGGTTTTTTTTACTGAAACAGTAGGGCAAGGTAAGAATAAATTGTGAAAGTCATGATTCTATTGATACTCAATTTCTATAAACCATGCTTGTTTCTTCTGTGTTTCTTTGGCCTATTTAGTGCATCAAATACAAGAGAACACAACCAAACAGCTTTTCAAAAAGTAACTTTTGGTGTGGTCTGTGTGTCTCTTCAGTGGTAACTGCCATACTCAGGAGTTAAGCATTGGATGCGATTATGTCTTTTGCTTTTTGCTTGTCCATTGGTTGAAGCAGCTGCCAGAAAACTTCCATTTAGGCTAAGAGCTACTATCTGTTGCTGACCTAGCTTAAGTTGTATTCAATAAGTGATTATGAGTGTCATTACTGAGTTGCTACCCAAAGTCACACACATGCTAATAAAGATGCCTCTAGCATCGATAGGTCAAATGCCAAGAAACAGATCCACAAAAACAAGTTAGTCTGTTGTTACTCTTCTGTTGTTGGGCAAGTATGACATCTAAGGTTCAATAAATCCCAAGAAGGGAACCGCTTCTTACTGATCTTGGTAACCTTGTCTCTCCCTTGATATCCAGCTAATACAGGAGGCCTCATCACGAGCTTGTCTAATAAATAGCAACTAGAGTACTTCACGGAGAAGGCAATGACACGCCCCACTCCAGTACTCTTACCTGGAAAATCCCATGGACAGAGGAGCCTGGTAGGCTGCAGTCCACGGGGTCGGGAAGAGTCGGACATGACTGAGCGCCTTCACTTTCACTTTTCACTTTCATGCATTGGAGAAGGAAATAGCAACCCACTCCAGTGTTCTTGCCTGGAGAATCCCAGGGACAGCGGAGCCTGGTGGGCTGCCATCTATGGGGTTGCACAGAATCGGACACGACTGAAGTGACTTAGCAGCAGCAGCAGCAGCAGCAGCAGCAGAGTACTTCAACTTTTGCACTGTGAAAAATGCTGTCCAAAGGAACAGGAAAAGCTCTTGATACATTAGATAGAATGAGGTGGAGGAGGAGGAGAGAAGGTTCTTAGACCATGACAAGTAACTGATCAACCTTCCTTCCCTCAAAGGAAGCTTACAGGGCTCTTCCACCTCTCCCTGAGGGAGGGAAAGGAGGAGCCTGGGGTTTCCCAGAAAACTCCAGGTACGCTTGTTTTCAGAAGCTTTGAGAGGCTCCCTAACCCGGGAGCAGAATCACAAAAAATGGCAAGTCTGCAGGAAGTTTGAAGATGAATAGATGCAAACAGGAGGAAAAGTGGGGTATGATTAATGGAGGGATATAATAAGGCTGGCCCAGGGACACTGAGAGCTGCAGATGAAAGTGCATTTGTGAGAGGAACTTTCCTCTGAGGCTACCTTCCAATGGCAAGGCGTGTGTCCAGTTGGGCCATGGAGGATGGACCCGGTTCCTCCGAATGTGCGTGTGAGTGTCCTGGGGCAGCCTTGAACGTCTGACTACCAGGCTCCTCTCTTACCTCCCAAGCACCTCCCACGAGCTCAGACCCCAGCAGTGTATCTCTCCCTGGCGCTCTGTGTGGCTGGCCACTGCGAGAAGCCTCCCGAATTCCCTGAAGGAACTCGGCCCCCCTCGCCGCCCCCTCCACTAATCCTTTGGTGAAGGGAAGACACCTCCTGGTCTGAGTGCGCCTGTTAGCCTGCGGCCGCCCCTTGCCCCACTTTGAGGGAGAGAGTGATACTGATGGAGAGCCACCACCTCCCCTAATTGCCTGAGCCTCGGGCTGGGAGATGGTGCTGTGGAAGAGACAGGGGCAGAGTGGGTTCCAAGGGCGGTAGGACTCCAAACTGTAGGCGTCTACCCCTCGCGGGCGCCGAAACACCCCGTAAAAAAAAAAAAAATTGAGATCACCCCTTTCCCAACCTGTAGCCCCTCCCCTGCTCCCCTACCCCAGGGCTTGGCGACTGCCTCGGCCGACCGTGACCTCGGGTCCCCGAGCCCCGGAGTGCCAGGCTTGGCCGTCCGCAGGGTCACGCCTGGCACTAGGCGCTCCCGGCTTTAGAGCCCGGGGTCTGCCTTTCGTGGGCTGGCTCGGGCTGCTAGCCGCCCCAGGTTCGAGGTGGCCGGCGCCAGGCCTGAATTGGCCGGGCCTCGCCGGGGAAAGGATAAAGCCCAGAGGTGACTGCCTCCTCCTCCCCATTGCCCAACCTGGAGCCGGGGCGTGCTCGAACCTAGGGAAGTTTGGGATCCCCAGCGTTCAACACACACGCACGCGCGAGCACACACGCACACACTGAGAGGCGCGCGCGCACACTCACGCTTTGCTCTCTTGGCCCGAGTTGGAGAGGGGCGCTTTGGCAAACTTGGTCACTCCGCCGGATGACCATATGCGCCCAGAGCCCCCCACCCCACAAGCTCTCGATTTAAAGATTTTTCTCCCCCCACGACTTTTCCGTAAGAGAATCAAAGCAGAATCCAGTCTCCGAGGCAGCCCTGTCTCTTTGGGTAAACTTTCCAAAATGCACCAGGTGGCCCTGGGTCTCCTAACCTTCCTCCCCGCGGGGGTCGCCGCCGCCCTCGTCCAGCTCCGATCGCAGGCTGGAGGGCGCCAGGTTTGCGCGCAGACACCCGCGGCTGGGGCGCCTCCGGCCGGACGGCGCTGCCCGGGACCGCGCGACCTGCGGGAAGGGGCGCCTGGCCCTGCGCCGCACTTGCCCAAAACTAGTCGGCCTGATGACAGTGGCCCTGGCGCTTACACGTTACGAAACCCAAATCAAGAAGTGGGTGAACTGGGGAAGGAGGGAGCCAGGGAGTTTGCACCCTGTATCTCAGGTATGAGCACTTTTCACTGACATTGATGCAACTGCATTAGAGTTAATGGCAGCAGCCTGCTTCTCATTATTAATTGTCTTTGTGTTTGGATAAAGTATGTAATCTTCTTCTCAACCACACCATTAAAATAGGTTGCCTTTTCAATTAAGAACTGTCGTGAGCACAGCAGTCAATTTTCCTAATGAAGATGCATTATATTTTCACATTTTTTTTTAAATAAAGGAAAATCCCAGGTTTTCATTAGACGCGATTACGGAGAAATACAAGAGAGTTTCTCTAAAATGTATGCGGCCATGTAGTGCATTAAATGGCAGGCTTTTAAATAAATTGAAATTTCTGCAGATAAAAGGAAAGCATGAGTATCAAATATGTTCAAACTCGCTTCATTCAGATTTCAAAAAGCAAGTACCATGAGTTCATTTTTTAAAACGCATTTAACAGATGTAACAATAAAAACAAGTCAGTGACTGGAAAATACGCCTATAAACTTTTGGGGGATCCCTTCTAGTTTAGGGATAATTTGCAGATCTTAAACTAAAACAGTGATGTTTGTTGAAAATGCACTGAGCACATTTAGACAACGTGCAGTCTTTGAACAAATCCCTTAGCCTGATCATTAAGGGGCAAAAAATGTTTGGGCTATGCACCTACAATTAGTTTTTGTTTATCTGTTTTCTTCCTTGCTTTCATATTTCTTCTTAAAAAAAAAAAAGGAGGGGGAATTGAAAGCTAGTAACTCTAGCAGAACTGTTTAAAATTCTATTCCTTTGTGATAAACAACTTTTCAACTATTGCAAAAAAAACATTTTTTTAATCACAAAATTCTAGTGTTGAAGTTTAAAAACTGGTCAGAAATGTTCATTCCTGGATATGAAAATGAAAACTGCATCCATGAGCAAAAATGAAAGGTGTGTATTATTCATTTTCTAATCTTGGGAATTTGGAAGGCTGTAGTGAAAAGGATCTGTCAAGATCTGTGTTTTCTTTGTTAATAAAAAAATTTTAAGTTACTACCTTTTGCATATGAAATACTATTTTAGACAAACAATTTCTCTCTTTTTCTCTCCCCATTCAATGTGAATACTCTCATAGGAGCCACATTACATTATGGAATAGTGTTTGAGAAAAATATAAGTCAAATTCTTCTAAATAGAAGAAAAAAGTTCCCTACAAAAGCTAGACTTTTTTTTCTTTGTAAGGCGACATCAGTCGGTTATTTTGCAGACATGATCTTTTCCAGGTTTTAGGTGTTATGTCTTTTAAAAATTGAACTCTTAAAAAAAAAATCAACCAGCTCCTTAAAATGATCTGCAAAGAGTGGGAAATTAGATTTTCGATTAAAACCTTATCCCATCTCGAAGGATTACTTTATATTGATTCTTAAATATGGCTACAATTGATGGACTCTAATTAAAAATCCAAAGGAAAAGTCTGTCGTGCCCATATAAAAGAAGCTTTTCATATACAGGAAATAAAGCTTGTAAAAGGTTACAAATAAAAGATTAGAGATTTATCCAAACTAGTTTAAAGCTTCACTGCGGTTTTCTTTTCTTCTTTTTTTTCTTTCTTACAAAACCATTCTCGGGTCTTTTTTCCCCCAGTTTTAAATGAAGTTTGCAAACAGGCAAGATATTGGACTGTAATGGTTGTTTTATATCAGCTCTGTAAGCTCAAGGCTGCTGCCCGCAGTAGAATTGACTTCAAGGAAACTTCAGGACCAAGAGATGAAAATTATATAAACTGACAGCTACCACCCTTCAACAATCCATCCACATTCCTTTCCACACTCTCCTAACACACACCCAGACCCACACTCACACCCCTCACACTGCTCTCTGTCTCTCACAATCACATGCCCTTCCTATCCCCCACCCGAACCTTGCTCTGCACACATCCTTGGTCCCCACACACTCAGGGACAGACGCATAGCTCCCAGCTCACACTCAGCTCATAAATGTCTCACAACCCCACATCTCGCACTTGTCACACAATCTTAATCCGTTTCATTCCGGAACAACATGGTCTTTTCCTTTTTTTTTTTTTTTTTGCATTTGGAATTTGCCTCCGATTCTTTTATCAGGACAGCACAATCCTATCTTTGATGTCGTTTCTTTCCCCCTTACCCTCTTTTCTGAGGCTATAGCAATACAGGGAATAAGCGACTCAAGCTTAATTCATAAGTGATCTGTCACCTATTTCCCCTCCAATTCTGCCTGTATCACTAATATTTAACTCTTGTTAAAAAAATTAAAGTTAATCTTGTCAAAGTTTTTAATAGACATATTTTAAAACCTAATGAAAAAATGACTTCTTTCTAAATATCATGGCAGTTTTAAGGCTAGATGTGGTCCCCCACTGTCCACTGAATCATTGAAAAGATTGGAAATTAATCTTCATATTTCTGAAGTAAGTGTACAAGGAGTCTAACTGGCTCCTTTCCCCCTGAGAGTCTGTGTTCTCACGGAATATGGGTTTTGTTCTTCATCTTCTTTTTTAATTAGCCTGAAAGAATACTGAGATCTCTCTCCTTTCTCCTCCCACTCCTCCACTCCCCTCCACCCCATACCACCACACTTAATAAACTTGGAGGAAAGTTTGGAATATTTTAAACTGCCCTGGCATGTGGGGTGGAGAATGTAAGCCCAGCTAGCACCAGACATGCATCTAGATTTTGAAATATGAATATCAGCCATATGTTGGAAACTGCATGCAAGCTCTGACAAATAATTTAATTCCCTGTGTGTCGGTTTTCTTAATTTAGCTTTTGAATGCTTACATCTCATATTTATAGCAAGATAATTGTACTCATGGCAATTAAAAACCATCCACTTGTTTATGAAAATTACTTAAAAACATAAAGCATGCTACTATAAATCAGATTCTTAGGGGAAAAAAAAAACTTAAAGACAGAGGACACGGGAAAAAAAAGTTAAACATGAATAGAGAAAATAAAACGACCATGTAGTAAGTACATTGGAAGCTCAAGGACTTACAGAAAATCGAGTTAGACTTTTCATCCAAGGAGTCTTTTCTCCCACCAAGTGTCTAAGGTTTTCCCTACAACAGCCCAGCCGCCCCCCACCCCCCCAAAGCTAGTGGCTTTTGTCCTGACCTAGAGTAGGTTTTGTGGGGACTGTACCTGAGCCCGGCTGTCTGCAACTTCCGAATTGACAAGAAGAAACTGGAAGATAAAAAGCATGTTCTTACAGGTGAAGAGCAATTTTGCAACTTTTCCAGGAAGCACCCAGGAGAAACCTTGCTTGCTCCAACTGCTGCAGAGTCTGGGCAGAATTCCTCTAGAAAGAAAAAGAAAGTCTTTTTCCCCCCCTGTCTGCCTCTCTCTGTCTAGTTCTCTTTCTCCTCTCTGTCTCTCTCTCTCTCTCTCTCTCTCTCTCTCTCAGATCCAATCTTTTAAGAGCTTCAGCACATTGCTAAGCTAAAGGGAAATTCTCTTTGATAAAGCGGTGTTTCCAGCTTCTGGGTTTTAAAACCTAAATCTATATTCAAATCTGGCTGAAGGTGTGTTCTGGGATTTATGAAAGCCTCTTAAAGGGGTAAATTTACCAAACCGTGACAAAATCATCACAATCTTACTTTAGACATCTGAAGTGGATGAGAATTTTAAAGAGACCCTTGTTTATTTAACACTGTCCATTTCCAACTCGTGGTTTATTGGCCCCGCATTTCTGCGAAGTTATTAGACGAGAGGGCAAAGGAGAAGCGGGAGCTGTCTGCTCCAGGCCGCTGGAAAGGGAAAAGCCCTTCCACGCCCCCGAGGCACCGAAATCTGCCCCTATCGCCCAGAACCCGGGGATTTTTCGGGAGATTCGGCTGCCCCCGCCATCAGAGAAGACGTCGGGCCGGAAGGGTTTTTTCCCACTGCTCGGGATCCCACTGCAGAGAGATCTCTCAATCTAAAAATTTTCACTCACTTTGTGGAGATCACAAGCGCGCGTTCTGATATTTCTCCACCCCACCCCGCCCCCGCTGCCCCCAAGGCCTCCCTCCCGGCCCTTTCCCTCCGCCAGAACCACAACGTCCATTTTTCTTTTTCGTTCTTTGATGCTTTAAACCTCATTGTGATCAAACTGGGGAAAACCCTGTTCTTCTCTAGGGGTAGGTAGGAGACTCTGCTTCAGGGGATCGGGGTGGCTTTGCCCTTCCCTCATCGAAAGCAAGGTGACCCTGGTCTAGGGTTCCCAACCTACGCCGCACCCGCCAGACCGCCTGGGGCGTTTCCCCCACCCTCAATTACAGGCTCCGGGCAGTGGTCAGGCATTTTAGCACAGTGGGGGCGGGGTGAGAAAAAAGGTCCGTACTCACCCTCCCCCCAGCCCGGGCCCCCTGAGAGTCTCGACTCCTGGGAACGGGACAGTCACCGGGTCTCTTCGGACTGGAGCGCTCGCGGAGGGCCCAGGAGATGGACAGACCCCGGGCCGCTCGAGGGCTCGTGGGGGACCCGGGGCCCAAAGCTCTAGAGACACCTGCCAGCCCGGCCGCGGCCGCCGAGTGCCCATCCCCGGGCCGAGCCCGAGCCGGAGCCCAGCCGGGCTGCCGAGCGCCGGCTGCCTCGTGCGCACTCCCGTAATTCGTTAATTGCTGTAAATCCCAAGGACGTCCACATTTGATTACACATACAGTATAAGAACCGACAACAAAGCGACGAATTAATTACCAACTTCATTAACATAGGTCCCCAAATTAAAAGCAGCGAGCCGTTTCTTTGGGCCCACTTGCTTTGGTGGCGTGGTTGGAGGGGGGAGGGTGTTTAGGAAGAGATTTTATATTTCTTTTCCGGCTTTGGGATTTGTAAGGCAGGACTGTTTTCTGCTCTCCACCCCCACCCCACCCGGCCATTCACATATCCTCAGCCGGTCCACTTGGACCCCCCCACCCCACCCCACCCCGCCCAATCAGTTTCTGCTTTTCTGGGGACTCAGATCTGTTTGCCAGCGGTCGGGCCCCGCTCTCTGTGCCAGGCGGAAAAGTTGGGCTGAGGTTCGCTCTCTCCCGTTCGATCCCCAGGTCCAGAAACGCTCTACCCTCGGGGCTTCCAGTCCACGGCTCGGGCCGCGCGGGCTCAGTTTAGGTCCAGGCCCCGCCACGGCTAGCGTTGAAGTGGCGTTTGTTTTAATACAGAAACTCTTGATTGTTTCCAGCACGGGCCTCCCACGTTTGCTCCCTCCCCGGGTATACTGCCTACCCCACTCTCACACCCTCGAGTCCTGACCTGGCTCTTGCTACCTCCCCAACCGGCCCTGGGGTTAGATTCAGGGATTCGTGTTCTTTGTAGGCTGCCTTGGGCTTCTTAAAACTCTAAAAACCCTGAGGGAAAACCAGGAGCCCGGGTCTTTTGCTTCAGGGGCCGAGAGATGTTTATAGGGACAAAAAGAGTGAGAAAGACACTGACTTTTTAAAACTAGTTTGTTCGTGGACTTGGGTATCTGCATCTCTCTTGCCTACACGCCCACGCCTACCCTCAGGCCTCCTTTCTCTACCCTTCCCGATCCCCTCGGCCTGGGCTGACCCTGTTTGAGACCACATAGTGGTGTTTTTAACCTTCAGTCTCAGTAGCTTTCTGCGTCTGTTCTACACACTTACTGCTATCTTGGAGTGTGATAACCAGCTATCCCCTACCCTCAGTCTCCTCCATCCTTGACTTAAATATTTTTTATCTTCCCACTTTGGGTATATGGGTTTCCTTTCTCCCTTTCCTTAAAACAAAAGCAAAAACAAAAAAAGGGGAGGCGTGGGAGGGAGGGAAGGAAGAACAGGAGAAGAAAAAGAGAGGCCTCGCTGTCCATCATTTTAATTATACAATAAGTTCACATGCTCCAGCCGTAATGTATATTTTAGGCAGAGCCCAGTGTCTTTCAAGAACATTCTGGTAATGTCGGAGGCCTGGATTTGTTGCCTGCTCGTCCCCCCGTGCAGCAGCGGCCTGTTTTCCTCCCCCTGTTGTGTGTTTTTATTATTTTCCCTCTGGCTTAGATGTGTCAATCATTCTCTCCCTGCCATTGGTTGGAGAGTTTGCGTCAAAAAGTTGCCAGAGAGGCGCTTTCTCAGCAAATCTCCCTGAGAGCGGAACCGACCTCAGCTCCAACTCAGCCTCCACTGTTATTAAAAATAAAAATCGCTAGAGAAGCCCTCCTCAAGTCTACTTTGTATGTATCGCAGAGGGGCCCACGCGCGTCTCGAACCTGAACGACTTTCCTCGTTTTCTTTTCTTTAGAAAAATATTTTTCGTTGTTTGACTTTTTATGGAACGATGAAGATTACAAGATATCTAACTCAATACTCTTGATTTCTTTTAGGATAGCTGGCTATTTGGAATTTTGAAGGATAATTTGATTTTTTTCCTCTAACCCCCCATGTGGCTGTAAGGTAAGTGTCTGTCTTGTCTGTCTGTCTATATCCATATCTGTGTGTCCCTCTGTCTACCACCACCCCAGTACCTCTAACAAACCCACTGGTGCACCTTTGAGAACGTGGAGCTTTCTAAAGGCTGATGTATTTTCTTCCCTTTGCAAAATTCTGAGGTGCAGTAAGGATCACTGCGAAAAATTTATTATCTGGGGATAAGGACGAGAGTGGGAGGTAGGGAGGGAGCGCGCTCCTGCGGTCGGTGCTTTAGCAAAACGTCGTGGAAACCCTGCGAATCTGATGTGGGGTGTTTTGGAGGGGTGTTGTTTGTGGTTTTATGTCAACGCCCATTCTGGGTTTCTCCCTGCGATCTTTGCGTTTTGGCCATCAGATTTGTTTGCGGCCATTTGGATTGATCACAAGGACGTTTTAAGAGTCCGAGACAAAAAGACGCAGATGTAGCTAGATGAATGGATAGATGGATGGACGGATGATGGTGATGATGATAATTTGGGCGCTTCCCAGGGCCCGCGTGCCCAAAGCCTGGCTCGCCCGCGGGTCGGAGGGCACCGGTGGGCGCCCTTCGAGCCCCTGCCTGCCCCATATGAACGTTAGAGGAAACCCGAGAGGATAACCGAGAAGGCAGGGAGCGCCGGCATCTCGTCCGCCCCGCGCTCGCCGCTCACTTTTTCCGGCCCCCTCTACCCCAGCCAAGGGAAGCTCACTAAGGTTTTCAGCCTCTTCTAGAGGGCCTCCAAATCTCCTTTTTCTTTTTTGATCACCATTTTCCCCACCTCCGGGGAGTAAAAGAAAACACCCGGCAGTGCCATAATCCCCCATGGCTGTTGTGTGTTGTGGTCCTAGACCCAGCGAGTGCGCCAGAGTCGTTTTACAACGTGACTGCCGGGGTCGGTTCCGAGCCCGCCCCGCGCAGCCCTCCTCGCGCACCTGGGGCGGACAGAAGTGGCGGCGAGTGGCCCCTGCTCCGCCGGAGGCCGAGCAGAGCCGAGGACTGCAGTCCTTCGGATGGGAAGGCTGCCACTCGGTAGTTCTCGGACGGGGCCCGCGGCCGGGCCTGCTGCGCGCTCCTCTCCCAGGCTCGGGGACCCCCGGGCGTCGCGGGCCGGGTCGCTCCGGGACAAGCCAGGCGCAGAAGCCCAGCCTCCAGTCTCGGTCTGCCCGGGGAGAACCAACAGAAGGCCTCAGCCAGCACCCAGCCTCGGTGGCGAGTCGCGCCGCAAA
Source organism: Budorcas taxicolor (assembly GCF_023091745.1). Taxonomy (NCBI): domain Eukaryota; kingdom Metazoa; phylum Chordata; class Mammalia; order Artiodactyla; family Bovidae; genus Budorcas; species Budorcas taxicolor. Next base: position 67,421,170 of record NC_068919.1, on the reverse strand, counting down.
TTCCTAAGAAGACTTCGTGTTGAGGCGTTAAAGTGACTCGAGATCATAGTCTGGTTTCAGGATACAATTTTTGAAACCCAAACCCCCGTCAGAATTCCGCCCAGTCGGCTTCTTCCTCCTTTGCAGACCGAAGTGGGGTGTGGGGGCCGAAGGCCGAGCTGCGTTGCCCGTGAAGTGGTGGATTGCTTGGGGAGGTGCGGGGAGGTCACTCCTGGAAATTCTCCCTCCATCTCAGAGCTTCGCGGTCAGGGTTTCTCCTGCCCACCTCGGGACTCTTCCCGTCTCCAAAGTTATTAGCAAAAGAGAGGAGGTGAAGAGGAAACTCCTCCCCCGCCAAAGGCAGGTAGACACCCAGACCTGTGCTCTCAGAGCTCACACCAGGGCTTTCTCCTCGCTATGATTAATAGTCAAGGCCAACCCTTTTGGCACGTTTCTTCCTCTCTCCCGTGCGGGTGGCAGCGTCGTTCGATTCCCTGAGGCCAGAAACTTTCACTCCGGTTCGCCGGAGGGAGGCCCGCGCCGGCTGTTTTCCGCCCTGCCCGCAAATCCCCTTTTCTTTCTCTCTCCTCTTCCTCTTGGTCGTCTTCCGCGCCGCAGGCCGGTCGCCAGTCCGCGTAGTTTTGTTTCCTTTCCATCATGCAGAAAATTAATCAGCCCGGACGAGAAGCAGAGCTGAGCCCGGCGGCCTGTAATTAAGGGACGTGTGCCCTTCGGATTATCTCGTTAGTTTATCAAGAAAACATTTATTATAATTAATTCTCGGACGAGGTAATTATTATTGAGCGAGGACACAGCAACTGGTAGATGGGCTCCTTGGAAGATGAAAAAAAAAAAAAAAAAGCAGAGGGGGGGAGGTGGGAGGGGGAGCGACAGATTGCACGAATTGACCGTTAGATATAAGGCGGCGCGGCCCGGGGCGGGCAGTGGAGCGGGAGGACCTCGGGCGCCGAGGCTGCGGGACTGCTGGGCAAGGACGCCGCCGGACCGAGTCACTCGCGCCCGGAGGTGTGGGCGCCGAGCGGCTACGGGGACTCGCCGCGCGGCCGCCGCCCGCTCCTTCTATAGGTAGGAGTTCTCCAGGGGCCACCTCCTGAGCAGTTGTTTTGAGGTTTGTATTTTTGAAAAGGGATTTCTTTTTCCCCTTCCCGGCTCTGCTTAGAGAGGAGGGGAGAAAGGCGTCCTGGCAGGGCTTTGAAAGTTAGATGGAAGGGTCCGAGGCCTCTTCTTTGGAGAGCGCGTACCTAGGCTGGCTGTCGAGAACACGTCGTAGTTTTTGTTTTGTTCCTTTTTCTTTTAAAGATGTATCCCGTAGTGAAGTCGAAAACAGTCTTATGCCAAGATTTTTGGTCGTTTCTCCATGGTAGATCAAAGGAGCTCCGAGAAGAATCTCTGTCCTGGTGCTTTCTGTTTGTAACTGCTTTTTATGCTGGAATGTGCTACTTTCATGTATGATGTGTCAGGCATTTTTAATTGGGTGAGAGCTCTACATGGAGAACTCTTCCATATTCCTCATGTGCAGATCCGATATAATTTTAGTTGTTTCCATAGTAGTTCAGGACTTTCCAACATAGTAAGATTGCATTAAACAAGACAGAATTCCAGGTTAGAGGCTATTAAAACCAATACATGACTGTATTTTAAAGCAATAATATTTTCACAGCCTCCAAACAACCGTGTCTTGAGAAGAAAAGATAAAATGTCTTCCCCCCTCTCCCCCCCAGGAGCTGAGTTAGTTTTACTGGTGAGATAACACAAACTCCTACAAGGGCATTTATAAAATTACATTAAGTTACAGCTAAAAGTCAGGCACTCAACTGAAGGATGGAAAAGAATGAGCTTTGTGCTATGAACTTAAATCAGCAAGAAGTTGCAGTAACCAAGTTCCATTTATGGAGTTTTGTGTCTTGATCTCTTAAGCAATGTAAATATGAAAACCCAGAGTCCTTAAAACTCAGTAGGAACTCTAAAAGAACTTCTCCTAATCTTATATCCGCCATTTTGAAGCACTCTCTCATAATGTCAAAGTCGAAAAGTAGAGTTCCATGCAGAAGTACCACCTTTTGGGAAAATAGAAGTCAAAATTGCAAACAGCCAGCCTATAAACACTCATTTTTGAATCCCTTTGCTTGGGGGAGTGAGAAAAAACTCATCTGAATAAAGTAAATAACTTTTCTTTTTCTTCCTTGCCCTCTCTGAGCTCTTTCTCTTATAGGATTTTAGGAAACTTAAAAGGTAGGGAGAAATTCTATTAGTTTCACAACTTTGGTGTTTGTGTATGTACTTTCTGCAAAACTAGAATGTGCAAAAAGGAGGTAGAGTTAACAGGAAACTCTGCTGTAGCTGCTGAAAGCCCAAATGTCGGAAAATTTGCCTCCTGCGGGATCAGCAGACTCCACACATCAAAATCAACATGGGAGCGGCTTGCACTACAAATGCGCACCCTTTCTATTTGCAAATACGGGAGCCTGTCATTATCTGATTGGTGGGATTCTAACTTTACTTCAGAGTTTCTTGCAAACCTTGTGCCAAACTGGAAGACTTTCTTTGCACTACCTTTAAATATTTGATGGGTGTCGATTAAAAGTTAAATACTTGTTTGTTTAGCTTGAGTTCTTTAGACACATATAATCAAGGTTCTCCAAAACCCTAATAAATCTGTTACTTACCTCGAAATCTAATTACCCAGACTACTAATTAGGTGAAAATGATTACTGGAAATGACTTCAAATGTGGAATAATAGTGGTTGAGTAGTTTTCTCAAGTTTGCTGTTGAGCAAGTTGGTATTTTAGATGTTAAATGCACTGACATTTTAGGTTCGCAGCAGTTGAAAGTGGTAAAAAGCTAAGATAATTAAAATCTGCCTTGGAAAGGCAACAGTCTGGGGAGAGGTAGATTTCTTGAATTGTTTCTTTGTTTCTCACCAATGGCCTTTGTTATCAGCATTATTTATTTAGCCAAAGAGTTCTTTGTCTCTGCAAATGGCCCCAATCAAGTTTTGTTTGAGACAATTAGCTAGTGCCAGCCAAGGAGTCCTATGCAAATGTAGGGATAGGAATGCAATGTGAGCATTTGGAGGCGTGGGGTTTTGTTGGGGGGCGGGGGGCAGATTGTAATTGCTTTCTTCGGGTCTTTTTTTTTTTTTTAAGTTTTGGCTGGGCGGGTGGGGAAGACAGGTTTATCTGGTCTCTCTCCATCTCCTCTAGTTCCAGGGCAGCTGGGGAGGGGCGGGGGTTGTTGCTCTGCAAGTCCTTTATAAACCTCTGCCTTGTGTACCTCGGGCTCTTTTTTAAGTCAGTGGTGGAACGTGAAAGAGCTGCATCCTACGAAGCGGTAAACCAGCACCTCTGTTTGTTTGTTTACTTTGCCTTAGTTCCACCACTCCAAACCCAACCACCAAGGACTCTGAATCTGTCCAACCCGGGCGAAGCGAGACCTTCCGGCTGGGTCCCCCGGATTTGGGCCGACTTTGCGCCTCCAAACAACCTTAGCATGATGTCTTATCTTAAGCAACCGCCTTATGCAGTCAATGGGCTGAGTCTGACCACTTCGGGCATGGACTTGCTGCACCCCTCGGTGGGCTACCCGGGTAAGTGAGCCCCGTGGCACTCTTGCCTTCTCCTTCCTCACGGCCGCTTCGCGGGGTTATAACACCCTTTCCTCCGGAGCACGGGGGTAGAGGGTCGCGTCGCCCCCGCCCCAGCTCCAGGAGAGGTCCCCGCTGGGTTTTTCTTCCAAGCAGCAGCTCAAAGCCACAGGGCATTTATTGGTGGATTAGAAGGGTGTACATGGATCTACAACGTTTTTAGAAAATCCTATCTTTTTAATTGGAGTGAATGGGGACACACATTGGACTGGGGCAAAGAAGGCTACTGCCCTTGTCATTTGGGCGAGACACCCCAGCCCGTACCTCGAAGCCCAGTTCCTCGGAAGTGCCCTCTTGGCGAAGTCGAGGTCCTCATAAATTCTCCCCGCCAAACCTGCGGCATCTCCTCTGACCTCCAGGCCCTTCATCTCTAATCCCTAGAGGTGTGATTTATCCGGGGTGTGAGTGTTTTCCTTTCCGATCAGATCTGTTTTGTAAAGTCGTAGTAGAAGGAGAAGTATAAAGTGAAATGTGCCCCCATTTTAAAGATGGAGGAACAAAGACCTCATCAGTTTGAGCTGCCGGTCCTCGGGGATCCTTTGACTTGGGAGAATGGAGTTTTTGTGTTGTGGTTTAGGGGTTGATTTTGGAGGGTTCTTGTTTTTTGTCTTTTATTTCATTTTTTTCTTTTTGTTTGCTTTCGAAGGAACGCTCTGACTGGAGCGATCTCAGACGTCAGGGGGAGTGGGGTCTCCCCTGGAAGGGGCCGTGTCTGCCCGAGGAGCCGAGGACAGGGAGGGGGTGGGGAGAACATGGGTAGCGTCCCGGCTGAGCGGCTGCAGAGGACCTGGGGAGTGCTGAGGTGTGGGGGTGGGGAGAGTCGGACACCCACAGAGACCCCTATGACTGAGAAACTGCTCCCCCACCCTAAAGGGCCCTGGGCTTCTTGTCCCGCAGCCACCCCTCGGAAACAGCGGCGGGAGAGGACGACGTTCACCCGAGCGCAGCTAGATGTGCTGGAAGCATTGTTTGCTAAGACCCGATACCCAGACATCTTCATGCGGGAGGAGGTGGCGCTGAAAATCAACTTGCCTGAGTCCAGGGTACAGGTAGGACAGATGTAGACAGAACCGTCTTTCCTGACTGTGACACCCGCCCACCTCACCCCACCCCCAGTACTGTGTGTGTGGGGGACCCAGAAGAGTTCCAGGTCTCGGAAAGGACCAAAGGAAGGTTTGAAACTAACCGGCTCCATCTGAAGGCAGTGAACTTGTCTCTTAAGGTCCCCTCCTCCTACTCCTTTTTGTCCCTCCACCCCCACCCAATCCTATAACCAAGGGTCTTCCAGCCTAAGCTGCAAGGTAAGATGGGTGATTTAGCTGTGATGATTAAGCCTAGTCCTAGAACCCTTGGAGTCAAGGAGAGTCACATAGTATTTTAAAACTTCCCTTCCTCTATTGGAAATCCACCCCTCCCCCAACTCCAATTCTCATCTACTTTTAGGGGTAAAAGAAGGTTAGCTCCTGGATAGTTCCAATATTTTTACAATGAAGAAGTAGAATAAATGGCCTGCTCAAGGTCACATGTCAGTTTGGTAGTAGAAGAAATTACACAATATGAGTGTTTTCTTTGACTTCTTATGGATTGAACAGAATTTGCTAGATCTTAGCCATTCTGCAGATAAAATATCAACATGATATCCCTGTGATAACTACCTTCTCCCCTTTCTCCCCCTTAACTTGACCTTAAGCTGGAGAGGAAAATGAGCTCCCAACTTTCCTGGAATGCAAGTCCCATGTAGATTTCTCTGGGAAGAATGTTGAGCACTTAAACCACACACTTGGGACTACTCTTCAGCTGGGACATATCACCTTGAACAGCAGATCAAAAAGAGACTTTTTCAAAGTAGGATAGAAGTTTTAGCACCTGTGAGGCTTGAACTAAAGTTTTCACTGAAAGAAAATAAATGGCTCTGAATGGCTGGTGGTTTGTGCTCAGCATTATGGCATTATTCTCACAGTTAAGACGCCAATATGGAGAGCTCACTCAAGAAGACAACTAAAAACTTTTGCCCAGAAAATGCCCATAGTTTCCCTGATAAACTTTCCCCCTTGCACACCAAACACAGCTCCTTCATTGCAGAACACGAAAAAGGCTGGTAAAGAGGATTTTGAAAATTGCACACAGCGGTGAGAAGCCAATGGAAACAATCTATGTGTGGAGTGGCACTACCCTGAAGGAAAAGTCTCAGTCTCAGACTTGAGGCTAGAAGAGAAGTTTGGTTCTGAGTTCAAAACAGAGTACATACAATTCACTCCACTTACCATAAGGAAGGTTTTGGCAAATAGTGGCTTTCAGACCTTCCTCAACAGGGTCATTTCTCCTGAGAGCTTTCTTGTATGAATCTTTCTAGGAGGGACAAAAAGTAAAGTGATGGATCCAGCCTTCATATTAGCGGTTGCTACCTGGAAGATGGACCATAAAGTGTTTGAATTTAGGCTGTTCTTGTTGGCATGTAACAAAAGAATTGTTTTATCTCATTTCTCCTATGTTCTCATCCAAAAGACAAATACATTCTATTCCATTGTAAGAGTGTTCCAAAATGCAGCTAGGTCTACGATTATGTGTGTATTTGAAGGGAAAGAAGAGATAGGAAAGTGAGGGGGAGAGTTTTTAGCTGTATGATTTGAGTGATTATCTTAAATGTTACTGTTTTGAGCTAGGAGTAAATCAGGGTCAAGTGCTTTTAAATAGAGCCTCCTTGATTTTCTTATAATTCCAGGAGCATATATGAGAGTTTTCACTGGCAGGAGAGATTGTCCGCTTAGCTCATCTGTCACCTAGGACAGATTTATAATCTGGGAGCCACTCTTTTCCTTAAGGAATTACTGAAACCATGTTAAAGAAGTTTCTTTCCCTTTCAAGGTATGGTTTAAGAATCGAAGAGCTAAGTGCCGCCAACAGCAGCAGCAACAGCAGAACGGAGGTCAAAACAAAGTGAGACCTGCCAAAAAGAAGACATCTCCTGCCCGGGAAGTGAGTTCAGAGAGTGGAACAAGTGGCCAATTCACTCCCCCCTCTAGCACCTCAGTCCCAGCCATTTCCAGCAGCAGTGCTCCTGTGTCTATCTGGAGCCCAGCTTCCATCTCCCCACTGTCAGATCCCCTGTCCACCTCCTCTTCCTGCATGCAGAGGTCCTATCCCATGACCTATACTCAGGCTTCAGGTTATAGTCAAGGATATGCTGGCTCAACTTCCTACTTTGGGGGCATGGACTGTGGATCTTATTTGACCCCTATGCATCACCAGCTTCCTGGACCAGGGACCACACTCAGTCCCATGGGTACCAATGCAGTCACCAGCCATCTCAATCAGTCCCCAGCTTCTCTTTCCACCCAGGGATATGGAGCTTCAAGTTTGGGTTTTAACTCAACCACTGATTGCTTGGATTATAAGGACCAAACTGCCTCCTGGAAGCTTAACTTCAATGCTGACTGCTTGGATTATAAAGATCAGACGTCTTCGTGGAAATTCCAGGTTTTGTGAAGACCTGTAGAACCTCTTTTTGTGGGTGATTTTTAAGTATACTGGGCTGGACATTCCAGTTTTAGCCAGGCATTGGTTAAAAGAGTTAGATGGTACGATGTTCAGACTCATCTTCTGATCAATGTCCTGGGAGGCATAGAAGGAAAATGAAAGGCCTTAGAGAGGCCTACCAACCAGCTACCTGAAATGGACAAACCAATCTACTTAATATTTAAGATCCTGTTATAGTTTTAGATCATTGGTTTTCCTGATTCACAAAGTGATCGAAAGCATTCTAGCCATGTGCAACCAAATACCACCAAAAATAAACGAGCAGAACTAAATTGTGAGGGGAAGGAGGGAAGGACATAGCCTTCTTAAGCAGAGGTATTCCAATGTATTAGCCAATCCTTGGTTGAATCTTAGGAATGGACAGTGTCTCAAGCTCACTCACGTTTCATGACCAACTGGTAGTTGGCACTGAAAAACTTTTCAGGGCTGTGTGAATTGTGCGACTGATTGTCCTAGATGCACTACTTTATTTAAAAAAATTATGTTCATAAGGAGTCAATATGTAGTTTAAGAGACAATCAGTGTGTGTCTTATATAAATGGTACATCTGTGGTTTTTAATCTGTGCTAGACTTCAAAACTGTGATCTCCTGTTATTGTATACAACCTTGAACTCCACCTCTGCAGGGGTTCTTCTGTGATTAAATAGGTTATAATTATAAATAAATTCAGAGCAACTGAGTACTTATCTAAAAAGATTACCTTTGACTGGAGGTGAGCTGCACTGAAACTTTACAACAAAATGTCTCTGGACAAGGAGAGTAAGAGAAGAGAAACAAAAGGACACTAATTCATCATGTAATTTACTGTTGGTAAACCTAGCAGTAAAGAGACATTGGTCAATTGCTCTGACCCTGATGAATTTATAAGCTGAGATCATCGTTGTTTATGCTTGCAGATGTTAACTGGAAAAGTTATATATGCATAAACCTTTCTTCCTGATTTGGCAGATATGTATAATTATATTAAAATGGTTCTAGCACAACATTGGGTCCTGTTTAATTTTATACCACTATTTGTGAATGAGAAGTCCACATTCAGCCACTCCTCCCCCAAAAATGTTTTTCTTGGATCAGAGAGGGAATCAACAAACTTTTTTTTTTTAATTGGGAGGGTGCTAAATATGAATGACTAAGATATGAATGATTGGTATGTAAACTTTTTGTGACTTTCATTAATACTGCTCTGAAATTGAATATCGAGAGCCTAACAATCAAAACCCCTCCTTGCTTTTCCCTCCCTGCCAGATACCCTAATGATTTCTTAGCCACCTTACTAGTATGTCTTAACATAGATCAATTTTTTAAGCAAGAAATGACAAACTGTAGTATCTCAGAGAAAATGTGAATGACAAGAATCCCTTGTTTCTATTCTCTTATTTGATTAAGGGATTTTTTTTTTTAAGTTCCAAAAAAATCTGAGGTAAACATGAGAGGGAATGTAATCAGAATCTGAAAGCAATTCAGGCAGAAATGATTTCTGAACAAAAGAGTTTCAGAAAAGTTCTAAAACGTATAATTTCAGTACTTGAACATAAGGCACTCTGGTCTTTTTTTTTTTTTAAGAAAGTGTTAAGGGAGAAAAAAAAGGTCCCTTCTGGTTATACCTGCATTTTGTAAACCAACCATGAGAAAAGACAAATGGGCCAATGATTATGGTGCTCCTCAGGTAAAAGCAATATTTAATTTCATTTTACACTCCTTATGCTCTTAAGTTTGACCAAAATGAAGTGACTCTTGACTGTAACTTTTTAAAATGAACATTAGCAGTTACAACCATTTTGTTTTCTGGCTAATTTTCCCTGACTGTGCATGCTCTCTCGAGCCCTACATGATCTTGTCGAATAATTGTTTTTGTTTTGCTGCTAAAGGAAATGGAATAGTTCACAGTCAACAAGTGAGGCACAACTCAATGGCAAGATTTCCCAGTTCTTACTGATAATATTCACCCTACCATAGTTCACACTGGAGTGAGATTGAGGGGAGGGTGGGAGAAGACACCAACATGAATCTTTATAGTCCAGATACTGGGTCTTATTCTCCCAGATTTTCTCATGCAGCAGTAAAGCAGACCCAAAATCACTTCTCACACTGCCTTAGGTTTTCAGAATGCCCCACAAAGGGACAGAAAAGAGCACCCTCTCCACAAAAACAATAACGACGACAAATAGCGGAGTACTCGGCAGTTGCGTTTCTCTCCCGGTAGTTTAAAAAAGGAGGAAGTCAGAAAAAGGCGCTGAGCCCCCTCTGAAACTAATTTTTCCATCACCTTTGCACAACTCCGTTTAACAGACCACGGAGTTAAATCCCTTTGAATTGACAGTGAAGTAGAAATGAATTCCCCTTGACCACAGGCAAGAGAGGGAGGGTCTGGGAGGCGGGCAGCTAGCGCGGGCTCTTTCGTCCAGAGTTCTGGTCACCGCGCCCAGCCAAGACCCGGCTTAATAAAGTAAAGTTGGTACCGAAATGATGCCACCCTCCACAGGCGTCAGGGAGCTATTTCAGCTGTCTGGAGACCAGCAAAGACTTGAACGTTGATGTAATCTTCGTTTTGAGGGGTGCAGGTGAGGGTGGGCTAGTTTGCTCTACAAAGATCTGTAGTCCCAAACCTTTATCTTTCCCGCAAAGATTCTGGGCCCTTTGTATTTCACCTTGGGAGTGTTTCGCCCCTTCAAAGATAAGAAGAGAAATCCAATCAAGTCAATTAAGTTCCGGCTTTCGAAACGTCGGAGTTTGAGATAATGGTCAGTTTCCTCCACCCCACCCCACCCCACCCCCATCGCTTTCCTCTAATCTCGTCTTTCCTGGGGCTCTGCCCACCCTCAGCCCGGGAGGCCCGCGCGGGACTCCGAGGACTTGGCGCCGAGGTGCGCGCGAGGCGGCACTGGAACCGAGTCCACGGCGAGTTTTCAGGGTTGCGGTTTCTAAGTCTCGATGCCCCGATCGGAGTAAGCCGGGAAGAGCACCGTCTCTGCCCCGGGGCCCCGCGGCCCAAGTGGCTATCCAGGCTGGCGCCGCCCTCTGGGCCCCGCTCGGCCCTGCAGGCCGGGCTGGGGCGGCCTGTGGGGCGCTGGTCCTCCGGCTTCCCCTCTTTCTGGGCTGGCTCCGGCTCTGGTCGCAACCTCGGCCGAGCCGCAGCCCACCGCACGACCCGGTCCTCAGGCCTCCCTCGCGGCTCCGGGCGCTGTGGATTGCGGGGAGACTCGTGCGCCGCCGGCGCCGGGAGGAGGGCTCCTTGAGCCCTGAGGGCAGGCTTCGGGGTCAGCCGTGGGCCTGGGCGCACCTGGCCCGACTTCACGGCCTGGCTGAGTTCGGGGGGCGGACGGACTTCGGGTGCGTGTGTGTGGCCAGGCCAGAAGACGAACGCCCCGAGCTGGAAGGAACGGAAGCCACGGCCGAAGGAGAAGAGGGCGATCTGGGCCTGAGGGGCCCGGGAAAGGGGGCCAGAGAGGAGAAGACGGCGCGGCGGGGCCCTCGGCCTCTTGCGGTCCTCGCCCCCTCCCTGGGAGGAAGCACCGCGGACGGCCGGGGCTCCCACTGGCGGTGAAGCGCGAGGCCGCCGCCGCCGCCACAGCGGGGCCTCCCGCCGCGCCTTGGGCCTCCGGTGTCCTGAGCAGACGAGGCGCCGAGGTGGGGTCCAGCTGAGCCTGCCTGGGGCCCCAGGGATCCTCCAGGAAAGTCTGGGGCTTGGGCTAGTGGGTCTGGGTGAGTGCTGCCCTGCCTGGGGCTCCTCGGCTCTGAGCTGAGCTTTTCAAGGGGGAGCCTGTGGGACTCGCGGTTACCCTTGGAGCAACCCTTTTCTCCGACGTCTCTAGATTTCCTCTTTAAACCAGATACCCTGACTTCCTTTTTAGACCCGGCGCAGCACGCAACTGCCCTGAAGGCCGGAGGTCAGTTCTGGAAGAAGAAAACCTTGCCTCTGGCGTCCCGGACAGCTCCGGGTGGCCCGTTCCGGTTACCTGCAGCGCAGGGCCGCAGTGCTGCTCCCGCCTCCACTTAACCAGAAGCGGGTGCTCGGGCGACCGGCCCCGGCGCGCGCGCCGCAGGTTTGAACCCGCGTCTAACTAACACCCGCTTGAAAACCTCACTGTTGTTACCCGGACAAAGCTGTAACCCAAAACCAGGCGTTCCAGTGTGAGGTGGTGATTTATTGCGTACAGAGGCGTGTTTTAATCATGCAAAGGAGAAACACAAAAGGAATCAGGCCGGAGACAGGCGCATCCCACACAAATGGAAGCTGAAGTCTTAGAAAATAACCAAAATGCGGAGATGCAGGGTCAGTTTCAGCCCTGACCCCGGCTTGCTTCACGCCTTCCTCCAAAACCTTTACATAGAACAGCTGTCTGGTACCACAAAGGGTCCACGCCCCCCGTCACGCATCTGCATGCCCAGATCTGCGACCAGAGTCTTGAACACTTCTTTTTCTTCTCTTCAACGGCCAGAACCCTGTCAGCGCAGCGTGCCCTGATAAAACCTGATCCCTCCAGTCGCCCCATTTGCGCCCTTAGGTTAGCATGGTATAAAAGACGGGGAGCCCCTGGGACGTTCCCCTGGGATGGAGAGAGCAAAACCCCAAACAAAACCCACCCCGATGTTTTTCCGTATTAGGCTCTGAAACGGCACAGATTATGGGATTTGTCTCGGACAGAATTAACACTACATGTGAAACCATAGTGCTCCTGGTGCACTGAGACACATTGTATACCATTGCTTGAAGCATCTCTTCTAAACTGCCTGTTAATAGCCACACGAGGCCTTAAAATAATAAGTGGGTTTTTGGTTTTAACCTGATTAAAATGAAATTTCGACACTGTAAAGGGCAGTTTTTCTGGTGGAAGCAGTTCGAATGAAATGGAACCATCACAGGGCTAGAGGAAGCTTTTATATGGGGAAATGGCTGGAGAGGAGAAGGACGCAGGCATGCATTTAAAAGGCCTTCCCCTAAGCAGTGGTCCCCACAAGCCAGGAAGGTGCCCCCAGTTCTAAAGAGAATTAGCCTGACTTCCTCTCTTAAAAGCAGTGGGCTTTATATTTTAAAACCAACCCGCTGTTGACTGCAAACAAACAATAAGCAAATTCAAATAAAGAAGCCCTACCAAGTCCAACCCATTTGGTCAAAGATAACTGCAGGTGCCAGAGAGGCCAGGCTATCACTAGGGGGAGGGTCAGCTTCAAATTTTGTTTTTCTCCTAGAGGGAAAGTTGAACGGCATGAGGTCTGTGACTCACTTTTATTCCTTAATCTTCCCCATCCTTTACCTTCAATTCTCAGTGGAAGGAAAACAACAACAAAGGGGGGAAGAAGAATGCCATAGCAAATATAATACTAAGTGGCCAAAGTTTGAATTCACTTCTGTTTCAGTACCACAAGGGGGGAAAAAGGCTATCCCAGAATCAAATGGAATCCTCTGTCCACCTCTCCAGTGTCCTAGACTTAGTTTGCCTACTTAGGAGTGGGAATGTGGCCTTTTGGGTAAAAATAGGCTTGTTAACCTACTTGACGTTACTAGAAAACCTTTCCAGCAGAAGACTTGAAAAATAAGATGAGAGTGTTTAGCAGCTATACTATTGCCTTTTTGTTTTTCCCCTTTGAACTGCCCATGATGGGACCAGCAAATCCCACAGAAGCAGTAGACTCTGCACCCCGTCGGTCTGTTCACCCTTCAACCCTGGTCCCCGAGTTAAAGGCCAGAAAATGTCCCATAGAGACAGCGATTGGGTGAAGGCTCCCCCTTAGGCCCTACCTCCAGTCTCTCAACTGGAATCTCCAGAGGCCTCAAGCTACTCTGAAAATCACTCATAGCAGCCTCCAGTTGTTAAAATCTGTTCCTAGAGCCAATAGTCACATTTTAGGCTCCTGGGCCATTAATAAAAATCGCCTTAACATTCAAATGGCTCTAAAATGCGTTGATAGCGGATTACTGGGCCTAATGGACGTCGTGTGTGATAACATGGCCCCTGAGCAGCGAGGTTCTGGAGTGGATGTCCGACCACAGCTACCTGATTATCAGCTTACAGCGAAACCTCTTCTTAGCAGCGATGCTCTTAAGAAGCGTTCTTCCGCAGAGCGGAGAGGGAGTCTTCTGTGTTCTTCATTTAACCGTATTTAACTACCGCATAGTGCTCTGGAAACCAGAGGGGAAAACTTGCCTGGAGGCGTTAGGTCACCCTCAGAAGTTAAGAGGGGCGGGTCGCCAGCCACTGCCCCTCCCATCCCGGCTTTTAAGGGAGCGAAGCCCGAAAAGCGGTGGCCGGGGCAGATCGAGGGCCTTGCCTGAGATTTGGGTTTGCCCTAAATATGGGGCTTCCTTCGCGGGACTCTTCGAGCCGCCTCAAAGCAGAGCTTGTGAAGAGGCTGCCTGGCTAGCTCCGACAAGGCCTGCGGCGTCCCGAACACTCGCGGAGCTCCCCTCTTCTGCAGACCGCGGGGAAGCCTTCCGGCCAGGACGCGAGCAGCTGACTGCGCTGAGGACGTCCTGGCAGCGGCCGCGGCGCCAGGGAGAGAGGGGGTTCCTGGGTTTCAAATGTGGCAAGTGCACCGCGTTCCTATTCTCCAGCCCCACCTTTCAACCCGCAAACTAAGCGGAAGACCCCCCAAAAAGCAGGGCCTTCGGGGGTTGTAAAGTACACCCGGGCATCGCCCCAGGGGCCTCCTCTGCCCGCGCACCGTCCCCAGGCTAAGGTCATTTGGCGAGGCCAGAGAGAGTACCAGGGGAGGCCAGGAGTTACTATAGTAGCTGAGAGGCAGCCTACGGATCAGCTGCCTGGGACATCAAGATCACGACCCCCCGCCCCCTCAACCCATGCAGCAGACGGGCACCCGCCCCGGAAGTGGGCCTCGAACCCACAGCGCCCCAGCCATGCTCCAGGCCACACGTGGTGCCGCCGGGTCCCCTGCGGAGTAGTAGACTGTGGGTCACACCCACCTGGCAGAGGCGAGGCTTGGTCCACACGGCTTTGTGCCTCCTCGCGGAAGCGGGGAATACCCAGGAGCCTGCGATCCGCGTGCTCTTCCTTCTCCAGCAGCGTCCATGGTCTTCACGAGGATCTGATGGGGGTGCGATGTAAGGACGTCGGGCGATTCCCCTCAGTCAAGGGCGCATCGCACACAAATGGTAGCTGAAGTCTCTGCGCCCACGTCGCCGTCGACCCATCAAAATCACTGCCCCCCACACCCGCCCCTCGCCGTCCTTGTGTTGTGAGCGCTCTTCTCGCCTCGTGCCTTGACCGCAGCCCCACACTGCGGGGGGCTCCGAAGTCCAAACTTCTCTCAAGCTTCTTGTGGTGAAAGATGCAAGAACTGAAACAGGCTTGTCCTTAGAGCTCGAGACCTGGCATAACCCTGTCTTCCGCGCCGGGCCTGAGCTAGGAGCCAGGAACCGAGTGTGCAGGGCCGCGAGGTATAGCCGGCACCATCCCGGGGTCCCCAAGGAAGTGCACCCACCCGAGCCCCGAGAGCTTGGGCAGCCGGCTGGCAGCGGCTTCCGGTTGCAAGTTACGGCCTTGCCAGCTGGTGAGTGGAGTGGCGACTTCGTGCTAGGGCGCTAGGGTACTTTTGACGACTGACTGACAAAATCACCTAAAATGAATTTTGAGATAGTTGTGAAGACTAAGGATGCACATGTAAAGGACTCCCCCCGAATCCTTCTTGGCCACTAATCTAAAAAACTTTATAACTTTTGAGTTATGTTTGGTTAGGAATTTCAGCCATTTTTACTGCTGTGGAAGTGGTAAGGATTTTTTTTTTTAATGGTAGGCAGATATTTGGGGCACTTATATACATTTATATGTGTAATATAGAAATTGCACATATATACATGTGTATTACATATATGTCTAAACTGAAATTAGGTTATTTTGGAAATAATCACATTTTATAATTTTAAATTAATCCAACTCTCTAATTGAAATTTATTTTTCAGTAGATCTTGCTGATTAAGTGGATTCTGTTTTTAATTTGGGGGAAGCAAATGGCAATCCACTCCAGTATTCTTGCCTGGAAAATCCCATGGACAGGGGAGCTTGGACAGCTACAGTTCATGGGGTTGCAAGAGTCAGACAGGACCTAGCAACTGAACAACAACAGTTTTTAATTTTAGTCTGAGTTGGCCACTTCTAGTTTTAGAAAGCTAACAAAGACTCAATCTGTTTGATAATTAACTTTTAGCAAAATCATGGCCTTGTTTGGTCTTAAAATTGGACATACTCTAAGGCTCTCTAATTTTGAGATTGAGAAAACTTGATACAAACATGTATTCACCATTTTCAAGGACAAATAATCGGCCTGATTAAACCAATAATCTTGATTTCTGCCCATTTTAAGAGAGCACATTGCTTTCTTTCTCTCTCTCGCTCTTTTTTTTTTTGCTTTTCTTCATTTGTATTGATAAAAATGCAAAGTATGTACTCTTACTCGAAGTTGTCTGAGATGATATCTTTTTCAGAAATTCTTTTTAAAAACTATTTATTTATTTGGCTGGACCAGGTCTTAGTTGCAGCGTGTGGGATGTAATTCCCTGACCAGGGATCGAACCTGGGCCAACTGCATTGGGAGCACAGAGTCTTAGCCACTGGACCACAAGGAAAGTCCCTTCTGAAATTCTTACCCCTGTGTTTCAGGTATCCTTTTGGGGATGGTTGTTTGTGACTAGATTTTAGAGGATGAGTAAATTAACTCAATTGTACAAAAATTTCTTTGGTTTGTGTAACTGTATTTTTTTTTTTTTTTAATTCCTGGACAGAAGATCTATAGCTTTCACCAAATTCACAGAAGGGTTTGTTGTTGTTTAGTTGCTAAGTCGTATTTCCAACTCTTTTGTGAGCCAGTGTACTGTAGCCCATCAGGCTCTTCTGTCCTTGGGATTTCCCGGGGCAAGAATACTGGAGTGGGTTGACTTCCTCCAACCCACGAATGGAAACTATGTCTCTTGCTTGACAGGTGGACTCTTTACCATTGAGTCAACTGGGGAGCCCAAAAGGGTTTGTGAAAACTCCAAATTAAGAGCCATTGGTTTTTATAGGTTGTGAATGAAGGGTAAACTTAGTAACAAAAAAGGTGACAGTCCTGTAAAATTTGAGTCCACCCTTAACTTTTAGAAGCCTTTAATTTTCTTTAAACAAAATAATCTTAAAAGTCCCTTTATTTCTAAATTCTATCTAGTTAGGCCCAGTTTGAATTATTGTTCATGTGTCTGTTTATGTGTAACACATTAAATTAATGAATGAAGTAGACAAGATTTATTCTAATAGTATTTTGCATGAAATGTCAAGTAGAAAATTTAAGCAAATATTTTAATGATTCAGATCCAAAAGCCTTTGTAATCAAAACAATCAACAATAATAAGATATTTTCTGACTCTGATTAAATATTTCAGGAAATTTAATGTGAATTTGTTCTTTGTCTTTCTCTCTCTCAGTCAGCCAGTTCAGTTGCTCAGTCGTGTCTGACTTTTGTGACCCCATGGATTGCAGCACGCCAAGCTTCCTGGTCCATCACCAACTCCCAGAGCTTGCTCAAACTCATGCCCATCTCTCTGCAAGTACATAAATGTGTGTGCATATTCCAACCGTGCCCAAGTGCCCAAATTTTTCTCTTGAAAAGTTTTTCATTTTCAAGCTTGACAACTGTCAAACATGGACAAAACAATAGATATGGGAGGTGTAGGACCTTCTGACTGAGTCAGAAGGAGGGCATGACTATACTATCCAGGAGAGGAATTCAAGATCAGACGGTATACTCACCTCTAGGGGACCCAGGATAGAATTTAAATTAAATACTTAGAGGCCTTTCGTCTGGAATAGCAGATCTTGCCCACTTTCCCCACTTAGAACTCCCTAGCTTACTTCAAACTTTGTCTGAGAGGATATCTTCCATTAATGCAAGAAGAAGTATAATCTACAGTTTTATTTAGCATTTGATCTTTGCACAGAGGCTTCCATTTAGAGGAACCATTGCAGCTAAGATTTGGATCTGGTCCATCAAATAGCCTGAACCGGGCGACCTCAGGCAAGTAGACGCAAGATACTAGCAATTTATTTCATATCAGCTCCCAAGCCATCACCAGATGATAACAACCGTTGGACACCGTTAATCTCTGCTTGACTCAAACTGGTGACCGCGAGGTGAAAGGCAGGGCGTTATCTCTGAGCAATTCGTGTGGCCTTCCACAGATTGCCAGTTGGGCCAATACAATTGAAGCCTCTTCTCCAGTGGTTACTTTAAAAAATTCATATCCAAAGTCTTTGGTCTTTGTTGGACTAGAAGGTAGGAGGGCTTTATCAATGAAAATGCCTGAGGGCCAAGATGTAGGAGCTTAGAATCCAATAAAAATTAGAAAGGTTGAAAAGGTAACCTTGTGTGTTCCCAGCCCAATAAACTTTGAACAACACCGCTGTAACTATGACTAGAAAAAGCCTCTGGAAATGAATGTTTTTGCCAAACAGTAGAGGGAATATGCACTTTAAACAAAAGGCAATGTTGTTTTATGTAGAATTGGTTTCCTTGTTTTGAAAATGGCATTTATTTTGCCGTCTCTAATAAGGTCAGTTCAGATCACCATATACTAACCTGGTATCAGTTCAGGGCTAGAAAGGAGAGTGGAAGTGGGCAGCCATGGAGAATAAAGGAAAGGAGTATACTGAAAAACAAAAGCTGTCCTATGTGTTGATGCCCAGAGGGGGTTGAGTAAATGACTTGCAGGGTAAATAAAACTACTACTATTTAAACTTTCGAATGTGTAGAGGGAAGAGCAGTAGCCTCATGTTCCAGTGTACTCAGCTCTAGCTGAAGTCATACAAACCTGCCATTACTACTTTGTGGAATTATTCTGCCCCCTGCTACTCCAATATACTAATTGTAATGATGCTGTTTGATTTTGCTAGATGGCTCTAGAGAGAATTGACAGATTTTTTTTTTTTAATGGAGAGGTTTCAAAAATACTGCAGATATTTTAATAATATGTTTTTTAAGGTCCATGTATTGGAAGTTGGATCATTGGATCACTGATGGTAAAAGTAAAACCAAATTGTTTTAGGTATTTTTAGCAAAAAGTTCCTTTGGACAGGATCAAAGATCAGCTTGATTTATGCAGAACTTCAGTTATCAGCAAAGAGTGTCCCAGAAGCATCTCACTATATTGTTCCATAACTTCATTCCTACACTAATTGTTTGCTGCCCTAGCTTTTTAATTAACTGGTATTTGCAAACCCTATTCTGTTGTTTGGTATCTTCTCCTCAAAATGATATACTAAATAAACCTAAGCTATAAATGCTAATCAGAGGATGAGTGCATTGTATACATTTGGTAAAGGGACACCCCTTGTAAAGATTTATGTGTTAGCTGTGGTGAGTGTTGCTGTACGTGGGCTTTCTCTAGTTGTGGTGAGCAGGGGCTAGTCTTCACTGCGGTGTGCAGTCTTATCGCCATGGCTTCTCTTGTTGTAAAGCCCAGAGTCTAGGGCACACAGCCTTCAGCAGTTGCAGCATGTGGGCTCAGTAGTTGTGGTGCATGGGCTTAGTTGCTCCGTGGCATATGGGATCTTCCCAAACCAGGGATCAAATGGTGTTCCTTACGTTGCAAGCTGGATCCTTAACTGCTGGACCACCAATCACTGATGGCTAAAGTGGTGCATTTTCTAATATTGGGCAATTCCCTAATTGATTTTGGGGAAATAAGACACAAGATAAAAAAATGAAGGGTTGTTACTGCTTAAGATTGGCCTCAGCTCTAGTGTCTTAAGGATGTAATGTTCAGAAAGCATAAAGAGAATCACAACATTTGCCTGGTCAGACGAGTCAAACTCACGTTCAGAGTATTTGCAAGGGCTTACAATTTCAGGACTATTTTTCTAAAGTATCTGTCCGCTCCATGAAGGGGTCTGGATAGAGTCGAAAGCCTTAAGAGGGAGAGTCTAGGCTTTGGTTCTCTTGCTTAATGCTGCCACTTCTTCAAGATGATGACGGTGAAGAGGGGATCAGTCTCCCTAATTGAAAGGAGACATTTGCGTATGGCTTAAATCAATAAGCAGAGCGTTGGACTGGGTGATTTACTCAGCCTTTCAATGATCTATCCAAAGTGGCAAATTTACCAGTTTTTATTGTAGGCCTTGAACTTTTACATCCATGTTGTCCATTGATAACTTGAGTGGATTTGGTGCTAAGGAATGTCTGTAACTTCCCTTGTGGACATGCTCATCTTGTCTGAATATTTTTAGCTTTTTCTGAGCATTGGTTAATTTCATCCCAACTTCATATACAAATTGCATTGTGGTTTTTGCCTATATTTCTAGCTCTCTTAAGGACTTCCCTCATGGCTCAGGTGGTAAAGTGTCTGTCTGCAATGCGGGAGACCTAGGTTCAATCCCTGGGTCGGGAAGATTCCCCTGGAGAAGGAAATGGTAATTCACACCAGTACTATTGCCTGGAAAATCCCATGGACAGAGGAGCCTGGTAGGCTACAGTCCATGGGGTTGCAAAGAGTTGGACATGACTGAGCAACTTCACTTCACTAGCTCTCTTAACATTGTGGAAAACCTCACACACCATTATTTAATAAGGAGATATAACTTCCAGGTGCCTTAGAAAATGTAAGTTAGTATGTGCTTTTCGTTATTTGAGAAATTCGCCCCTAGCTTCACCAGGGGAGCAGTTAAGGATAGCAGTGAAGCATTTAGGCTTTAGAGTTGGATTGTTTGAGTTTGAATTCAAGCTCCTCTATAATGGTATTTGTAGATATTTGTCCTTATGAAGATAATTTAACCCCTCTGCACCCTAGTGTCCTCATCTGTAAAACAGGAAAAATAATAGTTTGTATTTCCCCAATTGCTATGGCCATTGAAGCACTTAGCTCAATAAATGCTCAGTCCATGTTCTTTGTTCTTACTATCACCGTTATTGTCATTGTCATTGTAGTCAGTCACTGCCCAGCAAAGTTGAGTCAGAGACGCCAGGATGAACTGATGTTGACTGTACTCATCCTGTTAAAGGGACAGGATCACAGATGTAACATGAAGAATGCAAGAGGAGTGAGTATATAATAGTGTATAATATGTGTCAAACTATATGTTTTGTGTAACTTCATAGATTAAATTATTTGTACTCTGTTTGCCTTTATCATGAAGAGTCTATATTTTTTTTGTTCAGCATTGGTAGAGACCATAAGGATTTTGAACTCTGCAAATATGTTTGGAAAGAAGGAAGTAAGAACGAAGGGATTTTACAAGGAGATCAAGGTGTAATGAGGCAAACCACCCTATTTTATTTATGTGTTTGGTGGCTCAGCATGCAGGATCTTAGTTCCCCTATTAGGGATTGAACCCATGCCCCCTGTAGTAGAAGCATGGAGTTCTAACCACTGGACTGCCAGGGAATTTTCAACCCTACTATCTTAAAATCATACCTTTGGTCCTTTCCATAGAAGAGTTAAAGTCTTTATTCATCCCTGCAAGTAGTTTTTTCCTGGCTCCAAGCACTCTGAACAACAAACTGTTCTTGCTTTAGTGAAGAATGATATTGGCCTCTTTATTCCCATGTAATGTGGTGGTGATGGTGGTGAAGTTGCTCAGTCGTGTCCAACTCTTTGCGACCCTGTGGACTGTAGCCTACCAGGCTCCTCCATCCATGGGATTATCCAGGCAAGAATACTGGAATGGGTTGCCATTTCCTTCTCCAGGGGATCTTCCCAACCCAGGGATCGAACCCAGGTCTCCCACATTGAAGGCAGACACTAACCTCTGAGCCACCAGGGAAGTATGTAATGTAGGTTAGTTCATTCTGTGGGCCATGTTTATTACCTCATCCCCATCTCTGAAAACACTGTCAGAGTATACTTTTAATTTTCTTTTAGATGTGGCTTAAATAGGGCTGTCATTGCATTTCACGTTTCCTCCCTTATCAATTGGCATTGAACAGAAAGAATGAGGTGAAGTAATTTAGTAATAAAGTAATAAAGACCTTGTAAATTGGGCTCTTGGTTTAAAAAAAGAAGTAAGAGAATAATTGAGAATGAAAAGACTTTATGCAAATCAACTAGTATGGATGATGGCAGAAGGAGAAGAGAACAGGGTAATGAATTTGTTCAAATGAATTTACTGAAGATGGCAATTCAGCTCTCTAAGGAATTTCAGGTAAAATGAGTAAGTGGCTAGAGGGACTGATGTCTCAAGAAAGCCTGAATAGGCAAAATGGACCATATTTGCAAAGAGTGAAATTTTAGTCATCCGCTTCCACAGTGCTTCAGCACACACCATGCAAGCAATTTGTTTAAGGTTGCAAAATGAAAACGTGTCTCTGAGGGCATGGATAAGGAGGCAAGACCTTTGTGATGTCTTACAGTGGAACAAAGACCCGACAACTGCCTGCAAGTGCCTGAAAAGGTATCACCCATCAGATAGGCAGAAGAATTGTGCAACAGGCTAATTTGGAGTAAATTGATGGAAACAAGAAATCTGTCAGTGATGACCTTTCACAAGTTATGGGAAAGTTCTTCCAGGAAAGTGGCACCATCTTCAGTTTGGAACATTTAAAGCTAGAGAAGGAAGAACTCTTGGACTTAAGTCTCAGGAACTGTCCAGCACTAGTGGAGGGCTGGAGTTGCTGCCAAATGACCTATTAGGTTCTGTGAGTTTCCCTCTACGATGTATCTAACTATATGCTTATTTAACACCAAATGTCTTTTTTCAGTTTTTTTGACAGTTCTAATACTAATATTGTTACTGCCAAAGAGATTTTTGTAGGTTAATGTAGATTTGCATTTGTTCTACAGGAAATGTAATTATTTACTGAGTCAGCATTTGTCTTGAAGACATTTCAGCTATGACCTCATCAGGAATTTCAAAGAATAACCAAGCCCATTGTCATTTTTCATGCTTGCTCTAAATTTCGCTAAACAGCAGTAACTACATTATTAACAAATTACATGACAAATAAAATCATAATGTTTTTCTGGTTTCAGAGACATTAAAATGGATGTTAGAATGGCCATAGGAAAGGATTCTCAGGTGTCAAATTTATGTAAAATTAAGTTTCTGCTTAAAATTTCATTCGGATTTAAGAAAACTGGGACCATTATAAAGATGTATTTATTCATTCAGTGACTACTTGAGGGACTTCTTTGTATCAGGCATTCTCTTGGGTTTGAAACACACAAGGTTTCGGTTCCTGTGGAGCTCACATTCGTGTTTATGGGAGAACACATTGATAGGTGGTCATTACAGGAGACAGAAACTTCAGAGTTAAAAGGGAAACAATGATGGGTCTAAAGATGCGTGGAGGGACTTCTCTGGTGGTCCGGTGGTGAAGAATTCGCCTTCCAGTGCAGGGGACGTGGTCAGTCTCTGGTCAGGGAGCTAAGATCCCACGTGCCACAGGGTAACTAAACCTGCACATCATAACTGGGGAGCCCACACACCACACCTAGAGAAGACTATGCCACGAGGAGGACCCAGCACAGCCGAAAAAAAAGTGTGGAAAGTTCTAAGTGACATTGGAAGTTTAATGTTTGACAGCGCTTTCAAGAATGAAAGTACTTTCCCCACTCCTCCCCTATGCAAATAGAAAGTAGGTGTTCCAGTGAAGAGCGGCACAGTCTGCATGCTCCATTCTCAGGCCCCTCAGGGTGACTTGAGCATGTGGAGGGAGGTTGGAGCACTTGAGCTGCTCCTCAGGACATACGTGGGTCCCCGGGTCTGTGGCTGTTGAAGCTCCACATGGTGTCCTGTGTCCTGGCCTTGTGTGACAGTTGCTGCTAACAAGCTTGGCTTTGGCTTGACCATCTTTGAAACTAACCTCTCCCTCAGCCTCTCCAATTGCCTCGATCAAACCAACAGGGCTGTTAAAGAAATGGTCACAGTATCACTGGAATGGCAAAGGCAGTTACTTCATATTTTCTACACACATACTGACTGTAAATTTTAAAAAGGCCTTTGTGGAAAGGACAGTCCATTAAGAAACCACGTGATGTTTAATTACACGTGGTTGGGAACTCCACAGAGGAACAGCCCAGTCAAACAGGGCATCAAAATCAGAGACATGGTGGCTGGTGCAGAATTTCCTTTTGAGTTCCAGGTACAAAAATCCAAATCCGGAGTGCCGTATTCTCACACTCTGGTGCTGCCATAATACTTAATTATTGCTGTCGCTGGAGTGTAACATGATCTCAGAAAATGTCACACAAGAATTCTGCCAAATTGTTTGTTTCATTACTCTTCCTCCTCCTCCCCAGGTTCTCTTTCTTGGCTATGTTCTTTTCTGTAGTTGCCTTTCTCTCTTTCCTCCCTACAAGAGGCATTGTGAGGTTGAATTCACCAGGTGTGCAAACTTCCTCCCACATCTGACACTCCTTTGGCAGAAAGCACAGGTAGCGCAGCAGGTATTGTCAGGGTCAAGTTAAAAAATAACAAAAGCTGCCAATGCACATTTCCTTCTTGTGGTGCCTGGCATCAATGGGCTCTCAAAAAGACTGCTGTGGCTTTAGTATTTCCCTTTTTACAGCAGTCCATCCACGGCTCACCTCCTCTGTCCTCTGTCTTTGTCAGGACCAGAGGATGGCCGTCATTTCTCCCAGTTCCAAGACAGGGAAGGTAGGGACAGGAGCAGAATGGTGGACAGCATTACTCTATTTAGAAATATACACATACCTATATATGAATGTGATTTCCTTTCTTCAGGAATTTCTTCACTGGAGTCAACCGTAAAAAAGGCATCGTGAACACAGAAGAAATAAAGACTTGCATAGTACATTAAGAAATGCAGTGAACATATAATCCCACGGTGTTGGGATTATTTAGAAAAGTAAATTGGAAAAAAGTACTGTTGTTAGATTGCAATTTAAACCTCAGTGGTCACTATTAGGTCCTTGATGCATCGGAAGTGAACTGACTTGGTAAAGTATTGGATATACTTGATCTCTGTGGTGATCTTTTAAAACTTAAAACCAGAAGGAAATGTGGTACTGTAAGTAGTGAGTTATATGCCAGGTAAGTGCCAAAGTCTTCCCGTCTAAAAACTTAGAAACTAGTTGATTGTGAGAGAAATAGTACCAGGGTTTTGTTTGCTTGTTTTTATTTTCCATATTATAGTAATAATCCTAGTAAGGAAAAATAAAGTAAATATATATGTCCTAAAAATCAGACATGCCACTGTCATTAGAAAGCTTTGTCTACAGTACGTCTAGGTTCATGGCCCTTTCTAAGAGGGAGTGCCCAGACTGTTCCCAAATTTTTCTCAGAATGGTAGGATCTGCAGTGACGTTCCTGAACCTCATCGACAGCTGGTGCTCCCAACAAGTTCCTAATGCGTTGTTATGTAATAGTGAAATGTAATGTTCATATCAAGTTTCCCAGTGGTTTTCTGCACATGTTTATATATTCTTTAACAACACCATGGGATTACATGTTCACTGCATTCCTTAATGTGCTGTGCAAGTCTTTATTTCTTCTGTGTTCATGATGCCTTTTTTATGGTTGACTCCAGTGAAGAAATTCCTGAAGAAGGAGATCACATTCATATATAGGTATATGTATAAATGTGTGTAACACAGATATGCACCCAACCACACACATCTTTTTTGTTGTTGTCAACTTTTCATGTGTCTCTGTCATCTCACTATGTAGGATAAAATTTTCAGGGGATTTCACTTTAAGCTTATTTTCATCCCTTCAGTACCTAGCCCAGGGCTTGGAATATGGCAGGTACTTAATACAAAGAAATTGTTCCTAGGTAATGATGACTCACACAACTACAGGCAAGACCAGAGGGCGTTCATCTGTCAGCTCTGTGCCCTCTCAACCTCAATAGAGCCCTTACTTTGGTCTCTTATCTAGTCTTCCTGCTCCCCACCTTCCGATCTGTTTGTTCATGTTGCTATTAGACTTACTTTCTAGAAACCAGATCTATAACACATACAGGCCATGGGGTGAAAGTGTAACATCTAAGCTTGGCATTTAAGGTTCTACCACAGTGCTTTTCAAATTTTAATGTGCATACAAATCACCTGGGGATTTCCTTAAGGCAGATTCTGATCTGGTAGGTCTGGGAGTGAGGCCTGAGGATGTACATTTTTAGTCATCTCCCAGGTGATACAGCTGCTGCTGATTCTGGACTGTATTTTGGGTAGCAGGTTTCTACAACACTTGACTTAGCCCAGGTGTTAAATGGCATTTTAGCTCATCTTAATTCACTCCCCACCCCATACCCTACATTCTAGCAAAACTGTTGTTCTTGACATTCTCTGGCAATTCTCCGACTTGTGCTTTGATTCATGTCATACCCTTTCTGGTTGCTAAGCCATTACTCATTCTTCCGGAGAGCTCAAATATCACCATCTCTGTGAGGCCTTCCAGCTCAGCTGCCCCTGCCTTGGCCAGCTAATCCCTCTGTCTTCCAAGTTCTCACAGCACTTTGCTAGTGCTGATGTTTAGCACTTATTACAAGTTATCATAATTGTTTGTTTACATGACTGTCTTTCCAGCTAGACTATGAGCTACAGGGCAGGGAGCCAGGCCTTACCTATCTTACAATCTCAGCACTCAGTATAGAGCACAGCACACACAGTAGTTTCCTAATAAATACTGGTAATTCAACTGGATTTAATTGAACTGGATTTCTTAGTGATGAATATTTTGAGACAAAAATATATCTTGACAGAATTGATGGGAAGTCATGAATAATCATGTCACTATAATATTATTATTATCATTATTAATGATGTGTATTATTTATCTATTAATATTAGATGCTTATTATGTACCCAACATTGTGCTAATCACTTACATACAAAGTTTCATTTAAATTTCACAACTTATATTTTAGATAAGGGCATAGCCACACAATTTAGAGGATATGTCCATTGCTGCAGCTCCAGGAAATGACAGAATTTGAACTTGAAACCTTACTCTCAGGTTCACTCCATGCTCTTAGCCATTTTACTGATGCTGGAAGAAAATAGTCTTGCTCTAAGGCTCTGCTGAGTGTGTCTTCCTTCACCAATTATATGTACTCTAAATGCAGCAGGGTCTTCCTCTAGGAGAGGGACCCTAATCTCTTTCTGTACTTTAGACTCCTTTAGCAGTCCCACAATGCTTATAGACTCCTCTGAATAATATTTTTTAGTGTATTAAAAAACAAAATTACAAAGGAAACCAATTTTTTCAAATATAGTTATCAAAATTAGAAAGAACCCCAAAGCTGTGACAGAGTAATTTGTGCCTTTCTTTATTAATGCCTTAAATAATAAGATCTACCAGTGAGACTAATAATGAGGTGGGTTTTTTTTTTTTTTTTTGGCTGAGCCACACAGCTTGCAGGATCTTAGTTCCCCAACTAGAGATTAGGGACTGAACCAGGACTCATGGCAGTGAAAGCACAAAGTCCTAACCACTAGACCTCTAGGGAATTCCTAGTCTAATAATGACTTTAATTTTGAATTATCAATGGGGCTAAACAATATTTTGAGGTATCTACAACTGAAATATGATGAAAATATCCATGATCTCTCTCTATTTAAGAAAAAAATCATAGGTATTATTTCAGATACTGTAGGTTTTTGCCTGTATTTACAATGGAAAAAAATTTCTTTCTTTTTCTTTTTTTTGGCTGCATCATAGTGCATGAAGGATATTAGTTCTCAGACCAAGGATCAAACTCATGCCCCCTGCATTGAGCATGCAGAGTCTCAACCTCTGGACCACTACAGAAGTCCCCCAACTTTTTTAAAAATTTGGTTTATTGATGTATAGTTGATTTAAAATGCTGTATTAATTTCTGCTGTACAGCACAGTGATTCAGTTATACCTGTATTTTTTTTTTCATTTTCTTTTCCATTATGGTTTATCACAGGACATTGAATATAGTTCCCTGTGCTATACATTCTATGTATGAATGTTGTCCATCATTCTATATATGACAGTTTGCATCTACTAATCCTCAATTCGCAATTCCTCACTCCTCCATCCCCTTCCCCTTGAACCACAGTCTATTCTCTGTCTGTGAGTCTTTCTGTCTCACAGATAAGTTCCTTTGTGACATGAGAAAATACCAACTTTAAATGAGATTAGTACAGTTAAAGATGTGATTTTTTTTTTCCCCTCTGATCATGAACCTCCAGAATTTTATGCACAGACACTTTGGATATGTGTTTGTGGGGACTGGTCCTGTGAACTTCAGGTTAAGAACCCATGTTCTACGGCAAACGGATGTTCTACCTTTTTAAAGAGGTTGAGGTACTCATACCCATGCATAGAAGTCAATCATATGTAAAAAAGTGTTATGTACATAGAAATGCCACAAAGTCACTGCCAAGAGGTATGTAGGCATGTAATAGAGGGGAGGAAGAGGATAATCTGGCAGCATTAGAGCTCTGCAACAGGTAAGAAGCTCTGCTTTTGGGGGGTGAACTCTCAGAGATTTTCAGAAGAGGATGCAGAAAGTTACTTGGAGGAAACTCAAGTGTACATAAAAATCTTAAGAGGGACTTTCCTTGTGGGTCAGTGGTAAAGAACCTGCCTACCAATGCAGGAGACACAGGTTCGATCCCTAGTCCAGAAAGATCCCATATTCTGCACTCGAAGCAACCAAACCCCTCCACCACAACTGTTGAGTCTGTGCTCTAGAGCCTGGGACCTGCAACTACTGAAGCCCGCGTGCCTAGAGCCCATGCTCCACAAGAGAAGCCACCACAATGAGAAGCTGCGTGCTGCAACTAGAGAACAGCCAGTGCTAGCTGCAACTACAGAAGAGCCCCTGCAGCAATGAAGACCCAGCACAGCCAAATAAATAAGTAAAGTTATTTTAAAAACAAAAGTCTTAGGAATTGGGAGATAAATTCTGTAGTTGTCCCCAGGAAAAACATACTGTGATAGTCCCATACTGAGGTGAAAGGGCCCTATGCCTGGAGTCATCATATGCTGGTGAAGTGGGCACTGTCCTCATCTTTCTGTATTATATATATGCTGATGTATGGCATGGGTCCTCAGGTCTACTAGCCTCTCTCTACCTACTTTGACTGATTCAAATGGCAGTGTAAACCCAAACCTAGTGTATATCTTTATTGACTTTGAAGAGATAGGCAATCCAAAATTTGGTGCTTTGATCACTCTAAGCTGAAATTTTGTCATTCCAATGGCATCAAATGCCTCCGTTTGGCATTCAAGTACACTAAGATAAGATCCTTTTTTTTCTCTTAGGGTTTTATCTCCCTTTTTTCATGCACTGTATAGTCTTGGCAATTGAACCTATTGAAATCCTTTGCCCACTCCCACTATATTCCCCTTCGTAAATCCCAACACCAGTAATACCCTTTCCTCTTATCTCAGTCTTCTAGCCTATTCTTTCTTTAAGGCTCAATTCAAATTCTGCCTCTTCCATGAAGATTTTCCTGGGACTACCTCTGTCAGTCACAGCCTCTACTCTGGAAGCAGTCTCTTCCTCTGTGGAACACTCATAGCACTTTATCTATATTTCTTTTATGATATATAACTTCAGTGTTACTATAAACAACAATAGTTGTGGCTTTTGAAGAAAAATCAAACTAGAAAAAGTATCCAGTTATGGGAGGAAAAGCAGAGAAGAGAAGAAAAATCAGTATTTAAGGCCCTGAATAATTCCATATCAATATACAGAATATGAGTAATAACATGAACTTGGAGTATTAACCAAAGTTGTAAATGTAATGGCACAAGTATAACACAAATGGTATAATAGGATTATGAATAGAATGAGGCAAGTAAAATATGTATATATATTTTTTTGGTTAATAAATTTAAAAATTTACATTAGAGGTAGAGGGAAAGTTTAAGAAGATATACAGTATAAAATACCAGCTTGGAATGACATGATCAGAGCCCTCCTTATGAAGATTACTGTGGTGGAGGCTGAAGGATGGATTAAAGAGAGATTTAAAGCAGAAAAACCAGTTGGCAGCCATTTAAATAGTCCAAGTGAGGTGTAATAATAAATATCTACTTAGGTCTTCAAGATTTCAGGTCTAGGTGCCTGGGAATAAGATGGTATTTTTAAGAAGAGCGTGTAGTAAAAGGATTTGGGGGTAATTTCAGGATAAGAAAGGTTTGTGTTCTAAAAGCTTTTGGGATACAGGAAAAGTGAGACTCTTCCAATCAAGGAATAAACATTAAATGCAACTGTAGACTGAATTACTACAAACACCATGTCCCAGTCATAAATGAAGGGTTGCAAGCAGGTCTGGGTTCGTACTTTAAATATGGTAACTATGCAGATTTTCTCATTTGAAGAACACTGGAAGAAACTTGGAATATTTAAATCGGAAGAGATAAATGGGATAATAACTGTCTTACAAAGATAAATGAAGACATAGAAAAAATAAAGAGGTAATTAATTACATTCTGGGGTGAAAGGGGGTGGGGTGGTGGTAAATGGAGTTACAAGGAGGAACTTGGGGGCTTATCCTCAGAAATAAGTTAATCACAATGAGAGCCACCAAGCAGTGGGAAGAACTGACCTCCAGAGCAGCGAGCTCTTCATCTGTGAGGCAGGGAAGCGGAAGCAGGATGAACCTTTGGTTGTCTGTTCTGGAGGAGTTTCTATAGTCTACAGTGCGTGTGTGTGCACTCAGTTCCTGTAGTGACTCTTTGTGACCCCATGGATTGCAGCCCACCAGGTTCCTCTGCCCGTGGAATTCTTCAGGCAAGAATACTGGAGTGGGCTGCCATGCCCTCCTCCAAAGATCGAACCTTCGTCTTCTGTATTCCAGGTGGATTCTTTACCCACCGAGTCACCTGGGATGCCCCCGTAATCTATAGTAGAGAGTTTAAATTACAGGATGTTTAAGATATCTTGCTACTCTAAACTCCTCAGCTTCTGTTCTCCAAGAAAACCTTTCTTATTTCCTCCTGCCCTGGTGGGAGTGAGCCCTCTTCTCTGTGTTCATGAAGCACCCCCAGGCCCACCCTTGTCACACTGGTATCACCCAATGTGGTAATTGCTTATCTGTCTTCCTCAACAGACTGCCATCTCTTTGAGGGTAGGCATTGTCTTTTAACTCTACATGTCCATCACCTAGTGCAGTTTTCAAACAGAGTGCTAGCATTCAATAAATAATTTTTGACTGATGAATAAATAAATGAATGCAAGGGATTTAGATTTGACTGCTACAAAATGTGGGCTAAAGAGAGCAAGAGCTGGGAGGTTTCAATTTGCAAAGTTACCTTCATGGGAAAGTCTCATTCTCCTGAATAATATGATTTCTTTCCATCTTCTTCTGTAGTGCAGACTCAGTTAACAGACATATGAGGGAGTCTGATTATGATGGAATGATATCAGCTTATCAGAAAAGTCAGAACGTGCTTGCCGAGTAACAAAAAATCAAGGGGTTTCAAAGTTGCGTAGAGATTTCTATGTAATTAATAAAAATTTAAAAGCACACAAACCTAAGTGGCTATTGTAGCCAGAAACACACCACGGTGCATACAGAAAAGAACAGTATAGAGTCAGCTTACACAGTTTGTGAACAGTAGAGCATCATGTGATCACACTCACATTCTTGGGAATCATCTGACATTGAAGGTAGTTCTCCCGAGAGATCCAGTTTCTCACCTAGCCTTTGATATTATTTGCACACCGATTATAATGCCCACAGTTGTCAGTCTGTGTTAATGCAGACTGTTGCTGCGTTTGACATGAGACTGAACTATATGGTTCCTCTGGTGGGGAATGGTCTAAACAGAGCTGGTATTTGGAGTGAATGGAGATGTTCCTTCCTGCTTGTTTGCCTTCAGAACTGTGTAAGATCTCAAATCAGATCTCAGAACATGTCCTCTGTGCAGCCATCGTCCAGATTTGGAATTTATTTTTTAGATTTATGCTGCAGCCAATGAGAAATCACATTTGTTTACAGAGAAAAGAGAGGCAAATATCTTCCTTATGGGGAGAGGAGGCAGTGTGTTGATTCCTCAGACATTTTGGGTGGCAGACTATCTGCAGTGCCCCTGACTGCCAAGCAGCTTTGGACATTTCTTGGTACCAGCCTAGTGCACACTCAGGTCAGGGGGTGCATGTTTAGAGATGACACCACTGCAAAGAGAACCATTACATCAGAGGTAGGTACTTGTGGCTGTAATGGGAGTGATAATATAAAGGAAGTAAATGAGGTAAATATTGCAAGTGTAAAGGTTTCTTAACAACATAATAATTGCAACCACAACTGCGAGTGAAGGTAAACAGATCCTGACATTAATATTAACACTGTTTCATCAGCCTCAGTGAAAACATATTCAGCTGTCATTTGATTAATTTTCATTAATAATTAAAGAAAAATCTTACCTGTCTAAAATCCCCTACTATATTTGCATTATCAGTGTTGACATTACAGATGGACCAGCCTGATCATTTGTTTAATTTACCTTAAATTGCCTCATCGTAAGAGACTGAAGAAAGCTTTTCTATGAAACATAGGACTGTACATGAGTGTCTGTGTTTATGTGTATGCGTGAGAGGGCCAGGTATGTGTGTTCATGTGTGTTCATGTGTGTTTCTGTTTGAGGGATGCTATTAACTATATGAGACATGATCTTAAAAGTTGGAATTTCAATGTGCTAAAGGTAACATAAACTGAAGAGTGTAAATACTATTGTAGAAACAAAAGCCTTAACACACCTGTACTTAGTAGTTTTCACCTCGCCTGAATATCCAAAACAAGAAGTGTATATTGAACATACTTAGAGATCTATTCTACTTATATCTTTATTCCTGTTGCAGCCCCAATCCTATTTACTTTGAATCAAAGTGTATACAGATGGTGAAAGAGTGAACGCGATCTAGTAAAGGGTTTTTTCTCCTCCATGCATGTTGTCTTACACTTTAGGGAGTTTAGAAAGCAAGGGCAAAATTTCCTATTGGCCATCAGGGATGGACAATTCAGTGAACTGATGATAGTGAATTCTGAGAACAGATTTAATTTATAAGGCCGAGGGATTTGCTCAATTGCGTCCAACTCTTTGTGACCCCATGTACCGTAGCCCACTAGGCTCCTCTCTGCGTGGAATTCTCCAGGCAAGAATACTGGAGTGGGTTGCCATTCCCTTCTCCAGGAGATCTTCCTGACCCAGGGATTGAACCCGGGTCTCCTGCATCGAAGGTGAATTCTTTACCGTCGGAGCCACCAGGAAAGCCTAAGGGATTTAAGCACAGTGGGCTTCTTTCTCAGACCAAATTCCCAAGGTAGTCAATGACACCCCAATTTGACCTGTTATTAATTTAAGTTCATTGAAAATTTGGCCAAGGTCTCTTTCCTCTCAGCCATATGTGGGCTTAAGGAAACTGTGAAGCTACTGGTTTTACCCTTGAGGTGAGAAAAGAGTGCAGTGGAGAGTAGACAGACGCTGATTTACAGTGTTCCAGAAAGTGTTTGGGCTTCCCTGGTAGCCCAGTCGGTAAAGAAACCGCCTGTAGTGCAGGAGACCCAGGGTCAATCCCTGGGTCAGGAAGATCCCCTGGAGAAGGAAATGG
This sequence comes from Budorcas taxicolor, assembly GCF_023091745.1. Taxonomy (NCBI): domain Eukaryota; kingdom Metazoa; phylum Chordata; class Mammalia; order Artiodactyla; family Bovidae; genus Budorcas; species Budorcas taxicolor. The sequence continues at coordinate 67,388,515 of NC_068919.1, read as the reverse complement.
CAACCGACTCCAGTATTCTTGCCTGGAGAACCCCACGGACAGAGGAGCCTGGCAGGCTACAGTCTGTGGGGTCACAGGAGTCGGACACAACTTAGTGACTAAACCACCCGAAAGTGTTTACGTTAGGCACTTGCTGTTCTCTGGCTTCGTCCTACAGGTCTAAGATCAGCACACTTCCTTGCAAATTGCTGGAGGGCTTAAAGGGCCACCATAAACATTCTTTTGTGAGTAAGACTATTGTAGAAACGATCAGCTTAAGAATCACAATTTTTAAAATTTGTAAGGAGAGGTGTTAAATCAGCACTCAAGAACTTAGAAATGATGGAAAAGAAAAGCTACCCTGATGATCTCCGAAGCAGTGCTAACCAGAAGGAACAACAGTGATGAAGATCTGTGCTGGTATTCGAGGGTCCTGGAAGGGGATCAAGACTCTTCACTGGATGGTCACAACACTAATCTCAAGAGTTGACTCAAGCCCCCCACCCCCCATGGCAAATTTTCTAAAAGAGCAGAGGATAAGGAAGGAGTCAGCAAAGACATCTGTTCATAATTTTCCCAAGCAACATTTTTGTCTATCAAAAGACCAAAGCTGAGTTGAACTTTAGAGTCAGGGTTGGAAACAGAGCAAGCCAGTAGCACCTTTAAACACTTACCTGTTTTGCAAACCACCAAGGGAGGTAAAACCTGCAGAGTGCATGGTGAGGGCGGCACTAGGAAGGCCCCGCAGAGGTGCTTCATTAACCCAATTAAGCAGGTGGATGGAGAGGGCCTCACTGATAATTTACACCTTGCTAATGAAGCGTGTGACTCTTAATCTCCTCCAAACAAGATACACTCATGAAACTCTGGTGCAAGGAAAGGGGAAATTAATTAGGTGAAAAAACTATGAGATTATAGCAGAGGGATTCCTGCAAGGCAACTGTAACCTGGGTGCTTTTTCATTTTAGCCTTTCTGAAATTAATGGCTGAGCTGTCAAGTAAACAAGTTGTGGTACATTTTGGGCTTAGAAGATGTTCAAAAGCAGTGCATCATTATGTGTATAATTTTATATTTCTGTGATGCCTTAGAAAATCACTCTAATGGAAATGGTTGCTCTGATGTCTCATGAGTCATTTTAATATATTTGACTACAGTACATCTGTTTATAGTAAGATTATATAAAGAAGATCCACTTACATATTGCCTATAATTTAAAAATGTCAACTTACAAAGTAATTCTTATATCTAATGTAAGACGCGAAGGCATTTTGTGTCCTGAAGAGAGATATTTTGTTTCATGTTTATTTAATTTTATTTTCCAGCTTTATTGAAATATAACTTACATGTATCATAGTATAAGTTTAATTTAACATTTAAGTAATTTAACAATTTATCATTGTGTAAGTAATCAATGATGGTGTTGATTTATACACTTAAACATTGCAAAATAATTACCACCCTAGCATTAGCTAGCACCTGTATGATGTCTCATAATTACCTTTTTTTATGAAAATATTAGAAATTTAGTCTCTTACAAACTTTCAAATATATAATGCAGTATTATAAACTATAATCATCATGGTGTACATTAAATTCCCAGAACTTATTCATGGATGTTTTTGTCCTTTGACTAACATCCCCCCATCACCCCAACCCCCCAACTCCAGGTAACCACCATTTTATTTTCTGCTTTGGAAGAGAAATATTTTACATGACTAATTAGAATTATTACATGAATGATATTATTAACTTAGTTAAGGAAATGTAATGACAGTAACTAATATTGTCAAGTATTTGTATATATCACATACTAAAATTGCACTCATCTCACATGCTAGTAAAGCAATGCTCAAAATTCTCCAAGCCAGGCTTTAGCAATACGTGAACCGTGAACTTCCAGATGTTCAAGCTGGTTTTAGAAAAGGCAGAGGAACCAGAGATCAAATTGCCAACATCTGCTGGATCATGGAAAAAGCAAGAGAGTTCCAGAGAAACATCTATTTCTGCTTTATTGACTATGCCAAAGCCTTTGACTGTGTGGATCACAATCAACTGTGGAAAATTCTGAAAGAGATGGGAATACCAGACCACCTGACCTGCCTCTTGAGAAACCTATATGCAGGTCAGGAAGCAACTGGACACGGAACTGGACATGGAACAACAGACTGGTTCCAAGTAGGAAAAGGAGTACGTCAAGGCTGTATATTGTCACCCTGCTTATTTAACTTATACACAGAGTACATCATGAGAAATGCTGGGCTGGAGGAAGCACAAGCTGGAATCAAGATTGCCTGAAGAAATATCAATAACCTTAGATATGCAGATGACACCACCCTTATGGCAGAAAGTGAAGAGGAGCTAAAAAGCCTCTTGATGAAAGTGAAAGAGGAGAGTGAAAAAGTTGGCTTCAAGCTCAACATTCAGAAAATGAAGATCATGGCATCTGGTCCCATTACTTCATGGGAAATAGATGGGGGAAACAGTGGAAACAGTGTCAGACTTTATTTTTCTTGGCTCCACAATCACTGAGATGGTGATTGCAGCCATGAAATTAAAAGACACTCCTTGGAAGAAAAGTTATGACCAACCTAGATAGCACATTCAAAAGCAGAGACATTACTTTGCCAACAAAGGTCCGTCTAGTCAAGGCTAGGGTTTTTCCAGTGGTCATGTATGGATGCGAGAGTTGGACTGTGAAGAAAGCTGAGCACCGAAGAATTGATGCTTTTGAACTGTGGTGTTGGAGAAGACTCTTGAGAGTCCCTTGGACTGCAAGGAGATCTAACTAGTCCATTCTGAAAGAGATCAGCCCTGGGATTTCTTTGGAGGGAATGATGCTAAAGCTGAAACTCCAGTACTTTGGCCACCTCATGTGAAGAGTTGACTCATTGGAAAAGAGTCTGATGCTGGGAGGGATTGGGGGCAGGAGGAGAAGGGGACGACAGAGGATGAGATGGCTGGATGGCATCACCGACTCGATGGATGTGAGTCTGAGTGAACTCCGGGAGATGGTGATGGACAGGGAGGCCTGGTGTGCTGCAATTCATGGGGCCGCAAAGAGTCAGACCTGACTGAGCGACTGAACTGAACTGAACTCGAGTCTACATAATAGCTCTATGAGGGAGCTAATCATTATTAGTTCATTTGTTTATAGATGAGTAAGCTAAGGCCAGAGAAGTTACATGTATTGTTTATATCATGCCATGTATTTTCTTGCTTACTAGGAAATGAAATAAACTAGATCTTAAAGCCAGAAGTTAATTTAAATGGTGTTTATTTCAGGGGATTTCTCATATTTTTGATAAAGTGTAGATCTGGATTTAAATTTACTGTCATTCACTGTGATCTTGGGCAAGTTACATCTCTAAGTTTCAGTTTTTCATCTCTAAAATAGATGTTATGGGGACTTAACCTGGTGGTCCAGTGGTTAAGATTCGTCAGTTTCACTGCAGGGGAGGCAGGTTCAGTTTCTGGTTGGGGAACAATGATTTCCCAATGCCACGTGTTTTGGTCAAAAAATAGTTTTTTTAAAAAAAATTGGTGCTATGATTCCTGCCTCATCAGGCTAAAATGGGTCTTCCCCTCGATACTGCATGTGCTGCACCATGACACATCAGGGCTCATACATGTTGTCCTCTCGGCATGTCCATTTCTTGGGTCTACATGGGACTTCATGACAGACTGTTGGTCTCTTAGCTATAATTACAATAGGACCTATAACCATTGCTTTAAAACAGCTTTTATTCCCTACCATATCTACACTGAACTGCGTGTCCCGAGGCTCCATAGGTCGTCTTCTGCTGTTTTAACTCCGGTCCTGTGATCTAGGTCAGGTAGAATTTTCATTGTGAGCGTTCCTACTTCTGCCTCTACACTCTTTACTTTCTCCCTTTTGGGAATGCCTTCCTCTTTTCTTTCCACCAGTCTAGATCTAGTCACCCCATGAGACTCAATTCAGTTCCTACAATTATTCATCCACTCACCTATCTACCTTGGTCCAAGAACATTTCTCCACCAGGTGTCAAGCACTGGACCAAGCCATGAGGATACAAATGAGTCAAGGTCCCGAGTTTCTAGGAATATGTTGTTTAGAAGGGCCAACAGACACATAATGGGGCCATTTAGCCCATACAAGGGGAAGAACACACTGGCAGTGATACAGTGGCAAGGGCATGCTTAATGCTGCCTGGTGTTAGGGTGACATGAGAGGAGGAGTTTCTCAATGTGGAGAAGTGTGGGAAGGTGAGGACAGAAGGAACTCAGAGGCACAGAGCTGTGAAATGTCAGAAGATGTTAGGGGACCATCAGGTTCTCTAGTCCTACTGAGTTGGGGTCTGTGTTGGGAGTTAAGGTTTCTGTGCTTTTTTCTCTGGATGGTGGAAATCCCATGGATCCTGGGAGCTTACATTCTAAATGTAAATGGTGGATTATAGGAGACCAAGACTAGGGGCAGGGAGATGAATTAGAAGTCCATTGCCAGAAATGAAGACGCAGATGTAGAGAACAAACATGGACACTAAAAGGGGAAGGGGGGATGGGATGAACTGGGAGATAGGGATTGATATATACATGCTACTATGTGTGAAATAGAAAACTAATGAGGACCTGCTGTATAGCACAGGGAACTCTAGTCAATGCTCTGTGGCGACCTAAATGGGAATTCTTGAAGAGAAAGGCGCACTAGACCACCTAACCTGTCTCCTGAGTAACCTGTTTGTGGGTCAAGAAGCAACAGTTAGAATCAGACGTGGAACAGCTGACTAGTTCAAAATTGGGAGAGGAGTACAATAAGGCTGTATATTGTCACCCTGCTTATTTAACTTATATGCAGAGTGCTGTTGTGCTGTGCTTAGTTGGTCAGTCGGGTCTGACTCTTCATGACGTCATGAGGCTCCTCTGTATGCAGAGTACCTCACACTAAATGCCAGATTGTATGATCCACAAGCTAGAATCAAGATTGCTAGGAGAAAAATCAGCAATTTCAGATATGCAGGTGATACCACTCTAATGGCACAAAGAGAAGAGGAACTCTCCTGATGAGGGTGAAAGAGAGTGACAAAGCTGACTTACAACTCAGCGTGAGAAAAAACTAATATCATGGCATCTAGTCCTGTCACTTCATGGCAAATAGAAGGGGGAAAAGTGGAAGCAGTGACAGGTCTTATTTTCTTGGACTCCAAGATCACTGTGGATGGTGACTGAAGTTATGAAATTAAAAGACGCTTCCTCCTCGGAAGAAAAGCTATAACAAACCTAGACAGTGTATTAAAAAGCAGAGACATCTGCTTACAAAGATCCACATAGTTAAAGAGATATCACTTTGCCTACAAAGGTCTGTATACTGGTTTTTCCATTAGTCATGTACAGATATGAGAGTTGGACCATAAAGAAGGCTGAGTGCTGAAGAATTGATGTTTTCGAACAGTGGTGTTGGAGAAGACTCTTGAGAGTCCCTTGGACTACAAGGAGATCAAACCAGGCAATCCTAAAGGAAATCATCCCTGAGTATTCATTGGAAGGATTGATGCTGAAGCTGAAGCTCCAATTCTTTGGCCACCCAATGTGAAGAGCTGACTCACTGGAAAAGACCTTGATAGTGGGAAAGACTAAGGGCAAAAGGAGAAGAGGGCAGCAGAGGATGAAATGAACTGAGTGAACCCACTCAGTTCAGATCAGTTCAGTTTAGTCACTCAGTTGTGTCCGACTCTTTGGGACCCCATGGACTGCAGCACACCAGGCTTCCCTGTCCATCACCAACTCCTGAAGTCTACTAAAACTCATTGAGTCAGTGATGCCATCCAACCATCTCATTTCAATCACCCAGTCAGTGGACATGAATCTGAGTAAGCTCCAGGAGATAGAAGAGGACAGGGGAGTCTGCTGTGTTGCAGCCCTTGGGGTCCCAAAAGAGTTGAACACAACCTAGTGACTGAGCAACAACAACTGTAAATGGGAAAGGAATCCAAAAAAGAGGGGATACATATATACGTATGGCTGATTCACTTTGCTGTAGAGCAGAAACTAACACATTGTAAAGCAATTATGCTCTAATAAAGATTAATAATAATAATTTTAAAAATCCATTGCTAAAGTTCAGCTGAGATGAGGTTGGCTCTAGGGCTGTAGATTTGAAGGTACCCAGAGATCAACCTGCCAATTATAAAGCAATTTCAGTTTAGTTCAGTCGCTCAGTCGTGTCCGACTATTTGCGACCCCATGAATTACAGCACGCCAGGCCTCCCTGTCCATCACCAACTCCAGGAGTTCACTCAGACTAATGTCCATCGAGTCCATGATGCCATCCAGCCATCCCATCCTCTGTCATCCCCTTCTCCTCCTGCCCCCAATCCCTCCCAGCATCAGACTGTTTTCCAATGAGTCAGCTCTTCACATGAGGTGGCCAAAGTACTGGAGTTTCAGCTTTAGCATCATTCCTTCCAAAGAAATCCCAGGGCTGATCTCTTTCAGAATGGACCGGTTGGATCTCCTTGCAGTCCAAGGGACTCTCAAGAGTCTTCTCCAACACCACAATTCAAAAGCATCAATTCTTTGGCGCTCAGCTTTCTTCACAGTCCAACTCTCACATCCATACATGACCACTGGAAAAACCATAGCCTTGACTAGACGGAAGGTAGAAAATAGAAAGCAATCACTAAAACTGATAATAGTAGACATTCAACATTCTACCATTCATACAAAGTAGACATACAATAATATTTGGTTATTTTTCTTCTATGGTTGCAATTTCTTCACAACCCTCTGAAGATGTTAATTACAGTTTTGGAAGTCTTCCCTCACCCCCATTCCTTGCCTTGTCTCTATTTCCTCTGAGTCTTGAAATTCTGTTGCTCTTTGGTCTCCATCTATAATGGCAGAAGTTTTCCTCAAAAGTGGAATGAGTCTGGCATGTCAGTTCCTATTTAAACATAAGGTACTAAAAGCTGATTGGAAACTGCCTGTGCATGGGCAACATTTTGTTGACGATGGGGGTTCACCATAGGGTGGTTAGGCAGGACCTGGTCTTCACATTTAGGGACCTTAAGTTTTCAATTATTTTTCACCAGAGAAAAGCTCAATTTCACCAGAGGAGCATTTTTAATTTTCTTGCCTGAGGGTATTAACAAGTGTGATATTTGGCTAGTATACACTAATACAGCCAGACTGGTTGTTAAAATATTGAAACTCTTTACTGCTATCATAAAAGCCACTGCCCTGAGCCACGCTGACCCTTCTGAGACTCATATTCCCTATAACCAGCAATTAAAGGGTCAGAGCCTGAAGGGCTGTGCCTCAGCACTAAGGCCAGTGTCCGCTCCAGCTGATTAGTGTCTGTGCTGTACTGGCTGTAATAATGTATTAAGAATAAGACCTATACCTGGGATTCTGGAAGAACAGCAAAGAGGGCTGGTGGTTCTGATTTGCATGAAATCTTTTAATCATGCTGTATTTTTCAGGACAGCATCTCACCCCTGCCCCACTCCTTAACTTGTAAAGCCCATGTCCATGGCCAGAGGTCTCCTGGCTCAGTTTCTTTGGAGAAATACCTTCCTATCTCCTGCTGGAGTGAGAGATGTCTGTGGTGTGAGGGTCACCTGGCTCCTGGATAAACAGCCACCCATGGGGGACTGTATTCTTCGGTGTAAATGCTATTTCAACCTTTTTCATAGTATCTGAAGCCTCTGAATCCTGACCGCCTTCTTGGGTTCTGTGGCACAATGCCACTTGCTTTTGTTTTCTTTTGTTTTTGGTCTTTCCCCTCTGCAGGGGCCAACAATTATAATTTCTCTGCTTTGCTGAAGTCAGTTACTGCCTGACCATCTGCTTTCCATCTTTCAAACTCTTGTGGACATCTTGGCACTAGCTTCTCATGGATATTGATGATTCCTGAGATTCTCTTTTAGTCACTTAGAGCTGCTTAGAGGAAAGATGTTAGTCAAGACTCAGTGGTTTCCTGGAAAAGAAACCAAGTCAAATTGATTTAAGCAAGAGTGGGAAGATTATCTAAAGACCCAAGCATTTTCTTTCAGACCCAAGGGCATGGATGCAGGAGGCATCTTGAACCTGAAGTGCAAAGCCTCTGGGTCTTCTATGTATCTTTTCTTTTCTGGGTATTTTTACTTAATTCCTTTCCTGATTCCTTTCTTTCTGACCAGCTGTCTCTACCTCTGTGGTCTGTGTGGTAGAATATGGCATACCTGCTATGATTCTAAGTACTAGTGGAATTTAGCTTGCTGCCCCTCTAACCCAGTTCCAAAATCTGAGCAAGGAAGTAAATGGCCCAGCTTGAGACATCCCCTCATCCCCCCTTGCTCCACTCCCAATCCAATCAGCAAAGATCCTGGTGGGTCATAAGGTGCTGGCCATATTACCATTTCAGAGGCAGGGTAGGAGAATGGTCTCCAGGACTGAGGGAGCCATTGTGAACCAGGCAGACACACCAAAATGTGTCAACCAGAAAAGAGGCAGAGTCAATTCTTTACTCACCTGATTTCTTTTACTATATATATATGAAAGTGAAAGTCACTCAGTCATGTCTGACTCTTTGTGACCCCATGGACTATACAGTCCATGGAATCCTCTAGGCTCCAGAATAATGTATGTCTATATATATGGCTGCGTCGAGTCTTAGTTGCAGTGTGCAGAATCTTTTGTTGTGGTGCCCAGGCTTCACTAGTTGCTCGAGCTTAGTTGCCCCAAAGTATGTGGGATCTTAGTTCCTTGACCAGGGATAGAACCTGCATCTCTGCATTGCAAGGCAGGTTATTAACCCCTGGACCATCAGGGAAGTCCCCCCTAATTTCTCTGCACTTCCTCCAACATTTTTTGGAGAGAGGGGCATGTAGGACATGAGGGGCAGTCACAGCTCTTTTGGGAAGTTGCTGCCCTTGCAGTCAGACACTGGGCCCGAGGCTTAGGCAGGGGCTAGACTAGTCTCGGCCTTTTGGCACCCACCAGGGCACAGTCTTCGGAGAGGAGCAGCCTGCTCTCTGGTGTCCCGCCCCAGGGGGCTCTGGTCTGTTGCCCAGGAGGCCTGGGTCAGCTGTTCTTCACAGCTTGGGGCCAAGAACTCACACACTTTGTTTTTCTTACTTTCCCTATTTGAAAAGGGAAACATTGACCAAAATCTGCTTAGGACATTTTTTTTACATAAATAAGGCAACACACACACTGTGGACTATGTATCAAGCTCCTCTGAATATTACCTGCCGAATAAGAAGTTTGAGCTAGAGGCCCATCTCCCAAGTGACAGAATTCATTTTTCTAATGAAATGTTTATTGAGTAGGGCAAGAGAAAGCAAGCACATGTGGTAGTTATGCTAATCAGCATTTGATAAGTAGAATGTAATTTTCTCTTTAATCAACCTAGTGCCCATCATGTTCAATTAGCAATGCACTGGTGACAGTCCATGCAAGGCTGGAAGGAGAGAAGCAGGAAAAGCTGTTAAGGGATCTACAGCCCGCCAGTTCAGCACCACCCAACACCATGCAGATGCCGTTAGAGTTAAGGGGAGAGCTCATAGGCTGAGTTCATTTCCAGCCCCTTTTGTAGATATAGGGGCCATGCTGCATGTGTCATGAAATTCCTTTGGAAATGAAGTTCTTTTGAAATGTAGTTTTAACTATTATGCTTATAGATTGAGCAGCTTTATGATAATAGCTGCAAATCACTTAAATAGAAAATACTTTTCAAATGATACTTCATTTAGACATTGTATAGATGCTAATAGCAAAACTAGGAATAAAGTGAATAAAGAGACACGTTATTTTTGATTCTAATACTCTGGGCTTTTAGAATTGTCCTCGATACAAATATGCTGATCTCCTAGAGTGTGTCCTGTCTGCAGGCACAATGAATGGCACTTAGTCACTCCCCCAGTTTGTTAGTGTCACCATCCTAGTGGTTTTCTCTGAAACTAGCCCTGAAGAACAGACATATATTTTCCTTCCAGCTGTCAATAAAGTGTTCCATGCATTGTTTTAGACATTCAAAATCCCCCTTATCCCCAGTCTATGAAATAATATTTAACACTTAGAATTGCTCCAGGAATAAGGCTGAACTTATCAGACTGTGCATGCTAAGTCGCTTCACTCGTGTCTGACTCTTTGTGACCTTATGGACTGTAGCCCACCAGGATCCTCGGCCAAGGGATTCTCCAGGCGAGAATACTAGTGTGGGTTGCCATGCCCTCCTCCAGGGGATCTTCCCAACCCAGGGATCGAACCCACGTCCCCTGTGGTTCTTGCACTGAAGGCAGATTCTTTACTGTTGAGTGATCAGGGAAGCCCACGAGGGTGTAGGGGCTATCTATCCTTGAGAAAGTTAGTTTCTAGATAAAGTTCAAAGTGACCATTTTATTTCCTTTTTATAATGTATCTTTCTTTGTTGTTGGTCTTAGCAGATTAAAAACTAATGTTCCTTTAACTTTTTCACTAGAGGAATTTCATTCTTAATCTAGGGACAGAAAATTGAGTTAATCATGCTTTTAATTTTTAAATTAATTTATTAATTTTTGGCTGCACTGGGTCTTTGTTGCTGCACGCAGGCATCCTCTAGTTGTGGTACATAGGCTGAGTTGCCCCATGGCATGTGGAAACTTCCCAGACCAGGGATCTAACTTGTGTCTTCTGCCTTGGCAGGTGGATTCTTAACCACTGGACCACCAGGGAAAACCAAATTATGCTTTTAAGTTTACATCACACTCTCATCTCCCCCAAGCTCATTCCCATTTGCCCTCCCATTTCCATAGGTGTCTTGGATGTGTATGTGTCCTTAGAAGATTTGCAGTGTTGGGTTTTGTTTATGCATGATTTTAATATAAATAAGTGCTGTTGTATTGTGGATCCCATTCCAGAGCTAATTTTTTCCTTCACACTGTATTTAAGATTTGTCCTTCAGTTCAGTTCAGTTCAGTTGCTCAGTTGTGTCCGACTCTTTGCGACTGTGTCAACCGTAGCATGCCAGGCCTCCCTGTCCATCACCAACTCCTGGAGTTTACCCAAACTCATGTTCATTGAGTCAGTGATGCCATCCAACCATCTCATCCTCCGTTGACCCCTTCTCCTCCTGCCCTCAATCTTTCCCAGCATCAGGGTCTTTTCAAAAGAGTCAGCTCATCGCATCAGGTAGCCAAAGTATTGGAGTTTCAGCTTCAGCATCAGTCCTCCCAATGGACGCCCAGGACTGATCTCCTTTAGGATGGACTGGTTGGATCTCCTTGCAGTCCAACGGACTCTCAGGAGTCTTCTCCATGCTGTATATATCCATGTAGTTCTTTGCTTTTGACCACTACATAACATATATCTACCTTGTTTGATGTCTCCATTATAATGAAAATGTGCCATGAATATCCTTATACATGAGCATTTTGGAATTTGTGTAAGAATTTCTCTCAGGTACACACTGTGTCAGATTATTTTGTGGCATAATTATATTTAGGTTTGCATTCCCACCAGTAATGTACCAGGGTTCAAAATTCCCCAATTAGTCTCTGACACTTGACATTATCTGGTTTTCCCAGTTTGTACTCATCTGGTGGAGATAAAAATGTTATTTTACTTTTTAAAAAAATTTATGTATCTCTGGTTATTAATGTGTTGCCTATCTTCCCATGTATTTGTTAGTTCTTTCCACTTCTTTAATGTGATTGAATATTATCTCATTTTTCTATTGGAGTTCTTTTTTTTTTTTTTTAACTCATCTGCAGGAGTACTTTGTGTAGTCTAAAATCTCATTAGTTTTACTCAAGACAAATATGTCTTATCTGTCATTATTAACTTGTCAAGTTTGTGGTATCTCTTGTTGAATAAAAATTACTAATTTTATTATTTTTTGTGAAGTCTAACAAATTTTCTGCTTTCAGTTTATGCCTTAAAAAAAAAAGTCCTTCCTCACCCTAAGTTCATAAAGATATTCTCCAACATTTTTCCTATATTAGCTTTTAATTTTATCTTTCACATTGACATTTCTCATTCTCTCTGAAGTTCACTTTTTAGGTAGGAATCAAATTTTATTTTTCTTCATAGAGTGAATCAGTTTTACAACAGTGATTCATAGTCTAAATGGTTCATCTTTTCTTCACTGATTTCTTTTTTTGCTCTTTAAGTGTATCAATAAACGTGTATACAATAAAAGTGTTTCAATACCTTTATGCTCTTTTTAATTTTTATTTTATTTGTTGAATAAAGGTTCTTTAAATTTCATAGTGCCTTACAATTTTCGAAAGTTTCAGACACATGATTTCATGTCATCCCATAGTAGCCCTCTTTTTTCCCCTACCTCTATGTTGACCCTCCTCCTTTCCCTGTCCCTACTGGTAACAACTAGTTTGTTCTTTATATGTGTGAGTCTGCTTCTTCTTTATTTCATTCACTAGTTTGTTGTGTTTTTAGATTCCACATGTAAGTGATATCATACTGTATCTGTCTTTTTCTGTCTGACTTATTTCACTTTAGCATAATGTCCTCCAAATCCATTCATGTTGCTGCAAGTGGAAAAATTACATTTTTTTAAATGGCTGAGTAGTATTTCACTGTGTATATATATGTGTGTATATATGTATATACTGCACACCAAGTCATCTTTATCCATCCATCTGTTGACGGACACTTAGATTGCTTCCTTAACTTGGCAATTATAAATAATGCTGCTGTGAACATGCATCTTTTCAAATTAGTGTTTTTGTATTTTTCAGATATATACTCAGATGTGGAATTGCTGGGTCATATGGTAGTTCTAATTTTAGTTTTTTGAGAGACCTCCATATACTGTTTTCCACAATTGCTGCACCAATTTACATTCCTACCATCAGTATGTGAGTGTTGCCTTTTCTCCACATCCTCAGTAACATTTGTTATTCATGTTCTTTTTTGATGATCGCCATTCTGACAGGTGTGAGGTGATATCTCACTGTGATTTTGATTTCATTTCCTTGATAATTAGCAATGTTGAGCGTCTTTTCATGTGCCTGTTGGCCACTTGCATTTTTTCTTTGAAAAATGTTTCTTTAATTCTTCTGCCCACTTTTCAATTGGGTTGATTGATTTTTTTAGTGTTGAATTAGATGAACTGTTTATATATGTTGGCTATTAATCTCTTATCAGTCATATCATTTGCAAATATTTTATCCCAGTCAGTAGGTTGTCTTTTCATTGTGTCAGTGGTTTCTTTTGCTGTGCAAAGTTTTTAAGTTTAATTAGCTACCATTTGCTTATTTTTGCTTTTATATCCTTTGCTTTAGGAGACAGTTCCAAAAAATATTGCTCAATTTATGTCAAAGAGAGTTCTGCCCATGTTTCTCACTAGGAGTTTTACAGTATCTGGTCTTACATTTAGGCCTTTAATTCATTTTGAGTTTCTTTTGTATATAGTGTTAAACAATGGTCTAATTTCATTCTTTTACTTGTAGCTGTCTAGTTTTCGCAGCACCACTTATTGAAGAGATTGTCTTTTCTCCATTGTATATTTTTGCTTTCTTTGTCATAGATTAATTGACCATAAGTGGAAACAGTGATGGATTTTATTTTCTTGGGCTCCAAAATCACTGCAGATGGAGAATGCAGCTAGGAAATTAAAAGGCACTTGCTCCTTGGAAGGAAAGCTATGACAAACCTAAACAGTGTAGTAAAAAGCAGAGACATCACTTTGCTGACAAAGGTCTGTATAGTCAAAGCTATGGGTTTTCCAGCAGTCATGTACGGATATGAGAGTTGGACCATAAAGAAGGCTGAGCACAGAAGAACTGATGCTTCTGAATTGTGGTGCTGCAGAAGACTTTCAAGAATCCCTTGGACTGCAAGGTCAAACCAGTCAATCCTAAGGAAATCAACCCTGAATATTCATTGGAAGGACTGATGCTGAAGCCAAAGCTCTAATACTTCGGTCACCTGATGAGAAGAGCTGACTCACTGAAAAAGACCCTGATGGGTCTGGAAAAGATTGAGGGCAAGAAGAGAAGGAAGCGACAGAGGATGAGATGGTTGGATGGCGTTACTGACTCAATGGACATGAGTTTGAGCAAGCTCCAGGAGACAGTGAAGGACAGGTATGCTTGGTGTGCTGCAGTACACCTTTATATGAAAGCAATATTTGCTGCAAGAAAATTAAATGTTTTGAAACTGAGCAAAAGAACAGTAAGTATCAGGTAAGAAGGGAATTTATTTAAAATCTGGAATATATGTTCGTTACTAAGATATACTCAATGAAGGGAGACAAGATCCAAGACCTCAGAAAGAAGAGGAAGAGCTCAGGAAAGGCCTAGAAGAATCAATGAAGTGTGAAGAGTCAACACGCAAGAGGTTATTTTGAGAAATGGCAAAATTTCCTGCTGAATACTGTTTTGTACATCAGTTATGTCTATAGTTAATTAGGCTAAGAAAAACACAGATATTTTCTTTAGTGATGTTTGAGTCAAGTGTAAGAATCAGCACACCCCTATTTATGATGCTCTCTCCATGGCCCCTCATGGAGCCCACTGTACAATGACACAAAAAATGATTCTTTATGTAATTATGTATCTACAACTAGTTCAATCCTTTTGTCCACATTGGCAAAAGGATTCAATCTCATAATGACTTTGGCTGATCTGGAGGGTTTGTGTGCCTATTTTTTAGAAACTAGCAGTTGCTAGTGAGATAGCATCTCCGTGCTGTTATTTAACCAAAAAAAAAGAAAAAATCTCTTGAGTAGTTTGACAAGAAAACAAATTCTGAACTATGATAGCATCAACATTTTATCTGTGAAAGACTAAAATCCTCTCAAATATAAGCCAGTTATAAAAAGGGTTTATTCATCTCCATATTAGTGAAGTCCCTAACTCAGAAACTAGCCTGCATATGAGGAACATTTTGGTTACAGCTTAGAATTTCTTAGATGGTTGAACTTTGAATTTCTTAGATGGTTAAGACTTTAAACTGTGGTTAAATTGCAAAACCAGAGTTAGATATCTGAATGGCTCAAATTCTAAACCCTAGTTCTACATTATTTGTGAGTATTTTGAGGTAGTTAGATCTTTGAGAGTTCCTGAAGTGAGATTCTGTACTCTTATTTGTTCACTATGCAGTTGAAAGGCTTGGAAGAAAAGCCTTTGGGTTTCTGTGATTATGCAAGACCACCCGAGAGTTGGACCCCTGCCTGCCTGTGTCACTTCCTGTAGCACTTGACTGATTTCCACCCTTCCAGTCACCTTCCTTCTCTTAGCTCCTTGTGAGAATCTGTCCTCAACCACCTCAGGACCTTTGCCTATGCTGTACCTTCCACTTTTCTGTCTTGGTCAACTAAATCCTTAATATTTCATCCCAAATTTGCTGTATGACTCAGGGAACTGAAACTGGGACTTGGTAAACACCTAGAGGGGTGGGGTGGGGAGGAGGGAAGGAGGGATGTTCAAGTAGGAGGGGACACGGGTAAACCTATGGCTGATTCATGTTGATGTTTGGTAGAAACCAACACAATGCTGCTGCTGCTAAGTCACTTCAGTCGTGTCCGACTCTGTGTGACCCCATAGAAGGCAGCCCACCAGCCTCCCCCGTCCCTGGGATTGTCCAGGCAAGAACACTGGAGCGGGTTCCCATTTCCTTCTCCAATGCATGAAAGTGAAAAGTGAAAGTGAAGTCACTCAGTCGTGTCCGACTTTTTGCGACCCCGTGGACTGCAGCCTACCAGGCTCCTTATCCTTCAATTAAAAATAAATTTTTAAAAAAGAAAAAAGATTTCAGCCCAAATGTTGCTTCCTCAAGGAAGCTTTTTCAATCCCCAGAATGATCTGTCTTCATTTCTCTTTTGCACCCCTACTTCCGAAGGCAGGAACCCCACTGGTTTGCTCATCACTGTACCCTCAGCCCCAGTGCAATGTCCAATGTGTTGTAGGTATATCCCAGAAGTTCTCAAGTGACTATACACACAAGATACCCAAGACACAATCAGCCTGGTTCAGTAAAACATCATTAGATTTTGAAAAACAGAACTGGATAGGATCTCAAAAAGTCATTTGACCCTTTCTCCAGTCTTTAGAAGCAGGTGATAAACAGGTAGAAGAATACGCTGCTGAAACAACGAGGTGGTTCCAGCATCTTATGTAAGCAAGTCTGCATGTACAGTTGTGACCAGGAACTCCACTTTAGGTTGCATATTGGAGGGAGCACAGGTGGGTGCATGGTCAGTTTCACTCTGGCAGATCTGTTTCTCTGTGGGCAGAAACTGTGATTTTTTTATCCACAGTGAGGCAGAGTGTCCTGCGCACATGCAGCCTGCGTCCTGAAAGTTCTGGTTTGTGAAGCTGGGAAGCTGCTGACTGATGGAACTGCAGCTCAACTTGGTCCATCAGTCGGCCTAGGCTGGTTGTGTTTATTTCACAACTGCTGAGGCACTGCAGAGGCAGAGGTATGTGGCTCTTTCAATTATTCTGCTCAGAGGAAGAAGCAGAAAGCATTTAGAAACCGCGTTTCTTTTATGTATGATGTTTTACTAAACAGCCCTTAAGAATGGAGGCTGTTTTAACATTAATATTATGATTTCAAATGGGTGCGTCACAGAAGACGAGTGTATGTCAGCTCTAGTTACTCTCTAACCTTGAAAGGCCTATTTTCTCCTCTTGCCAACTTCTCCATGCAGCTTATCAGGAAGAGAGGATTGCTATTGCTGTCTAGTGCCCATAATTAATCCCAGAGACAGTGAGGATTTAGGACCACTGATTGTGGCTGACTTCAAATTAAAAAGCCACTGTTAGCGTGTGAAACAGACACCATATGTTATAAATGAATCCTTTGCATGATAAGAATGGCAAGATAATTTATATGTAAACACAGGTTGCTCTTAGAGTAGGTGTTTTTACACTTGCCCCTTCACACTTTTCAGAAATATTATGAACGCACAAATGTGGAAAAACACAGTGTTTTCCCTTCAGTTGGTTCCCAGAAAATGTGTATGATTTTAGACATAATGTAGTTCAAACCTCAAATTACTGGTTATGAAAGTTGTCTTTCTTTTTACCATCAATGTGGCGAGTACAAACAAAGGCAGACACTGGTCTGATTGGTTAGTGTAATCCAATTGCCAAGTTGAGCTTCTTTTCTTGTTCCTGCCATGACTAATTTGTGGTTTCACAAAGTGTTTCTGAATGTCAGACACATCAATTATAAGAGATGGGCAAGATGCATACAGTGAACCTCAAAGGGGAGGGGAGCTTAAAAAATGTTTACAAGGAACTAAAGTCAAAATTGTTGGCAAAGGTCTTCCTGTGTTTGCAAGAGCAATTCCCTTATTTAAGAAGGCATCTGAATTATTTCCCAGTTGAAGAACAAACTGTCCAGTGCCAATAGGAACAACACGCAATGCAGTTGGTGGTCCTGTCTCTTCTTGCTAACTGGTCCTCTCCTTTCCTTCTGCTGGTCTCTGAGGTAAACACAACAATGGCATCTTTACTCTGTAGACACTGGCACTTGAAGGGACAGTTGGGCTCGGTGTTTATAAACAGATTCTTTAAAGGTGTTTATTTTCCATGGCTGTAGTGATTTTTCCCCCTACTGAAATTCTATTATATACCCTTTTGTTGTCATGGCTGAAGCCCGTTGTTTCTGCAAAAACAATAGGCCTGAAGATTAGGGTTGCATTTTACGGGCCCAGCAGCCCAGCAGGGCATTATATTTGTATCAATCCTATAAATTCCTGGCACCAGGCCTTTTTACTCCTAGTAATTAATCTTTTTCATAATGCTGTCATGTTTAGAGCCATTTTATTAAGTTTCTGGGCTCTAAATTTCTATATGCCACTCCTTTGCCTCGTCAGTGTCTGAAATGAAAATAAAAACACAACCACCACAAAGCAACCAGATGGATGGATCTCTCTTACTAAGGACGCTCAGGCAATCTAGATGCAAGGGCCGTTCTTTTCCTCTTGATGAACACAGACCCTCATCTCCAGGCTTTGGGCATGGTTTGCTGTGGTTTCTTCATGCTCCTTGTTTATGTGGACACTAGTCAGGTATAAGAAGCTCAAGAATCGGGAAGAGGACTTGCTTCTCTTAGTCTCTCTCTCCTTCAAAATCCAAATCTAGGAGAGGAAGACCTATTCACTGCTATTTGGCTGGCCATTCTCATGCAGGGAACATTGCTGAATCCTATCCTTTTTGCCTCTTTTGGGGTTGCAATTGCATTGGTGTGTGTGAGCAGCGTTTTTCTCTGGCCCACTGACCTAATTGCGATAGGGGAGGTAAAATATTTTCATTACCCTCTCCCCCAGAATATAGAAATCTTCAAAGGGAACGCAGGAGGGAGGTTAGCCTCTTAACCTTAATTTCCTTACCACCACCTCAGTTTGGCTGTGCATCACAAAATTAGTCTTCAGTTGCCGAACATAGTGGCACCAGGATTGTTGTTGGTTTTGCTTTTAAAAATCATTTCATATTGTAAACCCAGCGATTATTTCATGCTGTTTAAACTATATTTGTAGTCTTTGATCATGCATAAGTAGACTCAAGTTAACTGCTGATAAATGATGATATTGTTCTCCGTGTTTCTTTTTTCTTCTCTCTTTAAGGACCCAGTGCCTAAGAGCTGGCATCCAGAAACTTCCATTACTACAACATGCTTTTGTGTTTTAATTGGTTCAGGATTACCTATTTGCATGATAAGCAACATAATTCAGCCAGAAAAATCTGTTGTGTGTAGGGTATGTATAATGTATGTTTATTACATTTTATAAATTACTGATGATTAAAAATTTTGAAAGATGCTGGGTTGGCAAAGAATGCCAAAGAGAAGGAAAGAGTGGTCGTCATTGCTGATTATTGTTATTTTAACATAGGCTGGTTTCTCCTTTCCTTCCTCCCCTCCGTTTTTCTTCAGGAGTTCCTTTCTCTCAGCCACCCTCTGGCACCTTGCTTCCCAGCAGGAAGATACTGTACCTCCACACATGGGGACTGAAAATGGGGCAAAACAGGTTTCGAATAGCTGTGTCAAATAAAGTCAAGTGCCTTTCTAAATATATTTCAAGATTAAGTAATTAAGGATTGTAAAGCCCTTGAAAAGAATAAAGTGCCACGTAAGTGCTAAGTAATAAGGAGTCATCATAACAGTAATAAAAGGGTGAGCTGCTAAGTCTTTCTTCTTTGCCTCGAAGGATTTTCATCATTTCAGATTTTGTTCCTAAGTACAACTCTTTTATTTCTAATGAAGATGAGGGATGGAAATAATAATTCCTAATGAGAAGGTGTTTTTTTTTTTAAAGGTTTGTGTAGTGACTTAGGAAGCTCACACTCCAACCTGCCTTTTCCCACGACAGTTGCCCACCCAGCAAATACTGAAGCTTCATCCTCACGGGTGGGCTGCAGAGGAACTCAGACACAGACCCTCCTTTAGAGGACACTGCTGTGCCAGGCACAGCGACTGCATCAACCCAATAATCAACCTAATGATTTATTTTATTCTGATATTTTTATGATTTGTGTCATTTTTCAATAAACTTGAAACCACCTGCAGTGACCATTACTGTATATCATTCTAAGTAGGGCATTTCATCCCCTTGGACAAATTTTATCATAATCTGACTACCCTTGATTTCTGGGTGCTCTCTCTGTGACTCTATTTACCAAAAATATATGTGAGTATTTTTTCAAAATAGGACATACATATTAGTTTCTATCTGTGTTGATTTTCCACTTCCTTCAGCCTTTGAAAGAAAAGCATTCTTTCTCTGTATGCACACTGTTATCACTGACTGTCTGGAGAGCCTGAATACCCACACAGGTGGGACTGTGATCCTGTATGATTTTTGTGCTCACACCTATGCAGACCACATGTGTGATCTGGAAGAACTAGGGATCTAATTGAGCACTTGGTCCTGGAGCTGGCTGACTTTCAGCCTATTGTTTGGATATACCAAGAAAAGACTTAGAGATACAAATTAAAAGTTGTCATTTGCTTTTTTGCTTTTCACTTTCTTTCAAACAAGGGCCTCTGCTGCCTTACATTAAGTGTGGAATGCCATAGAACTTGTATTTTCTATACTTTTTGGTGCAATATCACAACACAGGACATGTGACCAACGGAGAAACTTGATTGATGGCTTTTCTGGGAATGGGACAGAGAACTGGAGAGCAACGTTTCAGCAGAAACTTTGGTTAAATGGAAGTAATAACTAAGCAATAATAATCCCCAAACATCCAGAAGTCAGGCTTCTGTACTAACTTTAAACATGTTTCGGCCTTTACTTTATTCATAAACACATTTCCACTGATTCTGAGATTCCCTTCATGGGTTTCCCTGGTAGCTCAGTTGGTAAAGAATCTGCCTGCAATACAGGAGACCCCCGTTTGGTTCCTGGGTCAGGAAGTTCTGCTGGAGAAGGGATAGGTCACCCACTCCAGTATTCTTAGGCTTCCCTTGTGGCTCAGCTGGTGAAGAATTCACCTGCAAGGTGGAAGACCTGGGTTCGATCCCTGGGTTAGGAAGATCCCCTGGAGAAGGGAAAGGCTACCCACTCCAGTAATCTGGCCTGGAGAATTCCATGGACTGTACAGTCCATGGGGTCGCTAAGAGTCAGACATGACTCAGTGACTTTCACTTTCAACAACTAAACAATAAAAACAATAAAACAGTTGCTTATGAGAGGTTTTGTTTGCTTGCTTGCTTGTTTTTGCTTTTTAAAAAAAGGCTCTGGGAAATCTCTTTAATTGAGACACATAATAATTTGTGTGTATACTCAGTAGAACCTAACTTCAAGGGAAATTTCATGTCATACAGAAATCAAAGAGGAAATGTTCAAAGATTCTTCAGTTGGAAACAGGAGGTAATTTTATTATTACCTCAGGAGAATTTTAAATTCTTCAATAAATCTTATACCCCAAACACCATCAGCATTGATTGGTAAGATTTCATTCTTAGGGAAATACAATTAGTTCAAGTTTTTAGAGATAATCCCCAAACATTCAGAAGTCAGGCTTCTGTACTAACTTTAAAACATGTTCCTGTCTTTACTTTATTCATAAACACATTTCCATTGATTCTGAGGTTTCCTTCATGATTAACAATGTGGGAGACACAGGTGATTTAAAGCAGAGGATCAGACCCAAAAGGAGGGATAGGAATTTAAAATCAGGCAAGAAAAAAAAAAAAAATCAGCAAGGAAGTTTTGGGTTGATAGTAATAGTCTAAAAGGCAAAGTAAGAAGTTCTTTTTTAAATCTTAACTCTGCCAGTGTATTTTTGCATATGACTTTGATTAAATTGCCTGTCACTCTCCGTGCTTTGTTGCATCAGTTAGTTGTGCTGAGGTGCTGTGAGGATTAACAGTAATTACTTATAAATAATTAATTTTGGTATAAGGGTCTAATAATTTAAAATAGTCTTTTAAAAACCTCTTTAACTTAAACTTCATGAGTTACTTCATATGTTAAAACAGAATGATTTCTGAAGTAATTGTATATAGAGTAAATTATTGAGAACTATAGAGATGTAACTCTTGGTTGGTTTCATGAGGTAGAAATAGATCTGGGCATTGGGAATAAACATTTGTATTATATTTGAGTTGATTTCTTGAGAAGAAAGTTAACTTTTTCTAGATTATTATAAAAACATTCAAAAATCAGTAAGTATGAATTTTATCTGTACTAATTTTTTCCCCGACTGCAAATTGTAAATCTAGCAAGAGGTGAATGTAGGACCAAAATATTCAAAAGATAATGATATCATACAGAGCTGTGACAAGCATCTCAAGAGCCAAAACTGTTTCCTTTTTTTTCAATCTAACATTTTTTCCTGCCAACCTAGTGGTCTTTATTTGAAGTAAATATAAATATGAAACATAATCATCAGAAATCCTTTTGAAGTGAGTTAGGTAAAACAAATTCTAAACATAAGCTTAAATTTCCAAAAATATGTAACACTTTTATAAGGTTTCATGGAGAAACACAGTTTGAGAAACTCCTTTATCAGGCTAAGTTACCTAAATAAATATTCAGAAAAAAAAAAATTTAGACAAAGGAAAGTAAGAACACATGCAATTAATGGCAGAGGACACAGACATGTAAAACAATAGAAGCCACGCTGAAGTATCGGCTATCGCATTTTAATATAACTTTTAGATAATATTAGTGTTCTCAAGTCCAGGCTTTCACATTGTTACAAAAACATGTAGGATTTGTCAGTAGTATGATCAGCTGATTACGGATCGAAGGCGCATAGACAGTTTCATGACTTCCTCCAGGCCCAATACACGTCCCTCCTTCTGTTGTGTTGGACTTTTTCTCCCTCCTTGAAATACTCAAAACCCCCAGTCAATTTTAATTAGGCCAGTTGGAAACATCATTAAGCTTTGCCATTTGTGTGTGTGGGAACCTCAGCACCTTCTTTTGCCTCAGAGACCTTTTGAATTACACTTTTGCCCAAGGGAAGGGCCCTTCCTGGCTAGGACCAATTCCTGGGTGCCTTTTGAAAGTGCTTAGAGGCACCCTGAATTGAGGGCACAGTGGCAGTCTGTGAGGGGTCTCGAACAGATTGTGTAACTGTTGCACACCCGATGTGTACACGTGTGTCACTAATTTAATTTTAATTTTACTGTATGCATTTGTGTAAGATCCTGCAGCTGTCATGTGCTCGTCATCTGTCACTGAACTGTCACTAAGCCACGCTGGGCTAAGACAGGATTATAGACGATGAACTGCCATGTGCTCGAAATCTTCTTATTTGCCTAGCCTGGAAGGTATGCCCTGTAAAATGTGATTGGCAGTGTGCTCTATGGTGGCCATTGACTTTTGAAGGCCTTTCCCATTGGTTCTTGGAACTGCTCTCAGTAGACGTATTGACCATCACCTGCTGATTCCTGCACGTGCCTGACCTCCAACCTCCACCTCTCATCTTTTCCTTACTTGTTTGGTTACCAGCTCAGAGGCTGCAAAACAGGCCCTGTCGCTCTGGTGGCACGTGCACTATATAGGGCATATGGCTGACTGGTTGTATGCAGGAGGGGATAACTGAAGCCAAGCAGCCCCGGCACTGTTATTACAGCAGATGGGGGAAGCGTGGCATTCAATATTTAGACAGATGCCACCTCCTTATTCCACCTGTCTAGAAGTTGGACATTGTACAGAATGAACTGTCTGCCTAATGATGAGGGAAACAAAGGGCACATTTATGAAGCTTAGCAGAGCAGAGTATTTACTGAGCATGCACAATATAATTGTTGACCATAACAATAAACGTAAACTGCTACTGGTCAGAGCGGCTGGTAGATGCATGCAATTACAGTAGGAGCTGGGAATCACTGCTTTTTATCAGCTGTTTTGGTGTCTTTAATTTTGATGACTAGGGGCAATAGATAGAACTCAAAGCTTGTGATGAATGCCTGATAGAATCAGATTTTCTCCAATGATAGTCCATACCGCTTTCTTGTTAAAACCCTTAAAACAAGTGTTCTTTCCTCTCTGTTTTGTGTGGTTCTTCCAAATTCAGTCCCTAACTTGCTTGTTTATGAATTGTTTCTAAACAGGCAGAAAATGAAGAAGTTATATTTGTAACTGCTACTTTTTTTGATATGTTTGGTTTCAAAGTGAATATATTTTTTCCTTTAAATTCAAAATGCTGACCTTGCCGAACCATAGTGATTTATAGATTTAGTTAGAAATGAAAACATTAGTGTACAGTCTTTGAGGGTGTCCATTTGCCCTGGTGGATCAGTTAGTGTGGCCTTCTGTATATTTTAATTTATAGATTATTTTACGGCTTTCTTACAGATGAATTTTTTTTGTCCATACTAGTGTCTATGTGTAAGGCCGCCTTACATTTTGTCAGTGATCCGCAAGTGGAAATAAGTATGTACAGTTTATGAATTTCCCATAGACTTCTCACAAGAGAAGTTGACTAGCTTGTTAAGAATTGAAATACCCCTTGATTTAATGCAGAGCGTATCTTTTTACTGTTAAAACTGTGAGCATAGATGGAAGGTTTCTTTTATGGAAACAGTAAATGGAGTCCTCCAAGTCAAGAAAGTTGAAGGCAATAATTTACAGGGAGTACTCCATGACTGAACTTTTTCAGAAGCACAGAACATCATTTCTATTTTAGAACTGGCCTATATGATAAGACAAAACCTTATTTTAAAAGATTCCTCCATATCTATTTTCAGGAGCATGGCTGAATTCTGAAATACTCAGAATTATTATTTTTAGGAAAAGCCACCAATTAACAACCTTAGTTGAATAAATAACTGAGAAACACTTGAAGACAGGAAGCTTTTTCATCCTGGTCTATTTTGTTTTTTGAAGCATTCTTTTTTGATTCATTTTTCTTCAGTGATTATTTTACATTCAAGCTCCATCTGACCAAAGGCATATGGAAGGGAAGGGAGGTCATTCCTAATTGAACAACCTAGGACTCGTGAGGTTAATTACAGATATTAACGCTGCAGTTCTTCAGCTTCTTGCCCTCAAGAAGCCTCTAGCTTCCAAATGACCTGGCTTCAACAAAGAGACTCTTCTTTAGCCCATTAACTAATTGATAAAAATGTGAGTGTTTAGAATGAGTCTAATTAAATCACCGAGCCTTACAATTACTAGTCCATTTGGTAGCTGTTGGGAGATGGGTAACCTCAGCTGGCATTGTAGGGGAATAAAAGATAAAAATAAAAGGGAGCTTAACCAAGATCATTTTGAAAGCTGTTCATTTGAAGACAAAGTACACATTTGCCTGAAACGTCTACGTTTGCTACTTCAAATGCATTCCCTTTCTAGAGTAGCACAATTTCTGAAAAAGGAAATAATGTCTTTTTTCTTCTTCCTTAAGAGCAGGCATGCTCCACTTTGTCTAATAAAGTTACATGAGTGGCTGGGGAATTTTTTCTGCGTTAGCATTAAGCTAAATTCCTTTAGAGCTTGAACACTGAAGTTTGTCCATTGAGCTTTGTTTAAGGGCCAGCAAATATCTCGAATAATAGACATTTAAAAACTCAGAGTGGGCTCTGGGATGTCTTACTTTGTCTGGGGTCTGTTTCCAACTTGCTGTTACTGCAGCAGCCTTGACTCATGGCCTTTCTTGAGGGCTGCAAGGCTGGAGCCTGCCTGGGCCCTGGGTGGGGGGATAAGAACCACTGACTCAACAGTGGCAGGTCCAGCACTGCGTGTACAATGAACCAGCCAGGCAGCTCAGATGGTGACTTTTTTCCCTGATTGAGAGACTTCATTCAGAGGCTCCTTAGTGGGGGATGACACAAGGATAATATGATACTTCTCACCGAAGTTCTTAAAGCAATCTGTTAATCCAAGAGTCAAAGGATTTCAAAGGGGGACACATGATCTCTAAAGGTCTATTGAATATTTTCTCTAATTATTAGAAAAGTACTCTATAGTTAAAAAGCAAATTTATCCTGATGTATCAGCAGACTCTATTGAAGCTGGTAATATAATGGACAAGAGAGAAACTGGAGGAGGGTTCTCTATTTTTTATGTACCTTTGTAGTATGTGGTCATAAAAATAAAATTGTGGCTTCTTGAATGAGTACTCCTTTCTATATTTAATCAGATGTTGATTCTTTCACTATTAGCTCTAGGAGGTGGTTACTTGTTATTGTTGGAAACATTCAGATAGTGACTAAGCAAGAGTTATTTTCAAAGTTTTTGTGATGTCAATTGGATGGAGATACATACCAGCACAAGTTCTCCTTAGGACATTCATTGCCAGAGACATTAATACTGATGAGCAGTAGGCTGGCTTGTCCATACACTTTACATTAATATAAACCCAAGCAAAAAAAGTGTTAAAAGCACATTTCACTTTTTAATCATGTACTCCTGGTCTGCAAGAGGAAGTATTTCCTTTCTGATTATCCTATCATTCAACTCATGCTAATTAATGAGTGTAACAGAACTTTAGCAGACAGTTTGGTTGCAGGTGTATTCAGACCAAGGGAGATTTAATTACTTGCTAATTGCCTGGTGTCCAAGGTAACATAATATTATAGTTGCAAATGCTATGGTATTAATCCATCTTAAAGAAGTGCAGAGTGGCTCAGTCTCTGCATTCAGAGACTCCTGGAGGAGGCAGTTGGCATTGCCACAAGCGCATTGAGGACAAGGGATCTTGTCTTTTGTATTTGCAACTAAATACCCATAGGGTACGACATGTAGTAGATGCTCAGTAAACATTTATTGAGTGAATGAATGTGGATGAAAGTAAGCTAACAACAAGCACAGTAAGAAAGATCTGAGCACAGGAAGGAAAGCTGCAATTTAGGACATTAAAAACAAATCAGAGGAAAAACAGAAGAAACTAAAATTTTCTAAGGGTCTTCTGCAGGCCAAATACTCAAATGTATCTAAACTATCTCATTTTATCTTAGCAGGGTAACATAGTAATGAAGACTATGCACTTTGGATGAGAAAGCTCTGGGTTCAAATCACAATTCTACCTCTGGGTAGAATTCTAGTTCTGGGTCCTTGGCCAGTTCACCTAAAATCTCAAGTTTCCTCACCTATAAAATAGAGGGTGTGGCAGTAATGTTTAACTCAAGGAATAGTTGTAACGGTTAAACAAGATAGATAAAATGTCTAGCATATAGTAGCTAGTCAATAAGCAGTTGTGTCTTTTTATAGTCTAACGGTATATAAAATAGGCATTATATTTACCATTTCCAGAATGGAAAATTGAGACTTAGAGAGGTTAAATAATTTTCCCTAATTGACAGAACTGGCAAGGGGCAAACAGAGCAACCTGACTCCAAATTCCATGCTTTTTCCATTACATCAGACCATCTTTTTCAAATGACTGTGTCTCAGGCACATAGTTCCCTGGCCATGAGTTTTGGCCTTTCCTCTGCTAGCCATCATACCTCTGGCCACAAGCAGGACCTTTCAGATCATATGAATGGCTCAGGGTGACTCATCCTGCTGGAAAATCATCTTTAAGAATATGATGGATGATGGCCTTGTCCCTCACCAACACCGTCATCCAGGGCTTTGTTCTTTCACGTTTCTCCCTATTCTTCTGGTTCCCTTGTACCTTCCTTCCTAACAAGATCTGACGCTGGTCACTAACATTAATAACCAATGTTTACTTTTCCTAGGAATCTCTGTCTTACAAGCCAGGGGGCAGAGTCTGCCAGCTGTTCACTAAATGTCTGCTTCCTCTTCTTTCAGTGCACCCAGCTAGTCGACATTTCCCAGATTTCCTTGCAATTATGTGTGACAGTGTGACTGAGTTCTAGACCACGTAAATGGCCTCAGCACTCCTCCATGATTCTATCCCATTCTGGCTGACTGGGATGGAGAATGATCAAGTTAGCTCTGGAAGTCAGGTGTTGAAGAAGGAAGAACCTCTGTCAGTCTGGATCCCTGAGTGGCCATGTAGAATAGTTAGTTCTAACTCTAACCTAACACATGCCCAGAAACACGTTTCTAGAAAATGTAAGAAATTTGGTGCCTACTTGTTACAGAGGCAAGTACTACTCTCACCAATACAATCTGGGTCTCTACTGTGAAACAAAAAGCATGAGCCAGTGTAAAAGGAATACCAAGTACCAAAGAGACGGTGGGAATGTCGAGGGCTAGGATTGTCTTCCATTCTGCCTTTCCTACCATAGAGGTGACAGTTCTCCCTACATAGGTCCCTGGATTCGGATGACATTTTGGAACAATTAAAATATGCTGTTTCTCCAGATCCAGTTAATGTGTGAGGTGGGCCTCATTTGTGGAAGGACCCATGCCATGCTCCAATGCTGAGTCAAGCCACTCTAACTAAAAAACACGACTCTCCCCCATTCAGGTAGCACTGTGGGAAAGTTATAGGAAAATCATTAAGCATCCTGATTTTTCTGCCTTTGGTTTTTTAAAATTATCAGATGTAATGTAGTCACTTTTCTCTATGCTCAAGCCACAGACGAAGGTCACCCATATTATCTGTCAGAGGTGAAATATTTCTCAGCAAGGCTTGCTAGTCTCTTCCTCCCTAACCCATTGTCACCAGTTAGTCATTTGGGGAGGGAGGGCTTGGTTCTAATTTTGTCAGAATCAATAGGGTGCTTATCTTATGATTCATCGTTGAGAAATTTATGTCAGGCTATGAGTTATCTTGAAGGATGATGAACAGATGAATTTTGACTTGGAAAGATGTCACATAGACAGCTCTTGTTTGTAAAGGCAGATGTTTTTAGATTACAGAACCCACTCTTACGTCAGCTACTGTGAATTTCAGGATTTGCATTTCACTCCTCAAAGGGGCAAATCCATATATTTCCTTACTCAGTCTTATGCAAGTTCCCCTCTCAGATTTTGCAATGTTATCAAGAAACTCAACTTCGGTGGGATTAGTATTTCTCATCACACTTTTTGAGAGAGGTTAGAGGCTTTCAATCCTTATCAAAGGCAGTGAGAGAGTATAAGTGCAAGGGAAACAAAAAGCCAAAGGCAGCTATTGGATCAGAATCTGAAAGTCTAACACACGCCTCAGACTTGAGTAAATCCCCACTAATAAGCACATTCTCTATCACAGCAAAGTTGAGAAGCATTATCTGAAACCATAAAGGGAAGCATCAGGCAGTTGGGAAGTATGTGAAGATAATTATCAGCCTGGACCCCTAGCCATCATCCATGGGCCAAGGCGCACCATATGCACTGTACATTGATTATGATAGTAAAGGGATTACAATTCATCTTGGGCATTTTGTAAATTACTCAAATCCAACAGATGGGAAATTGGCAGGTCCCATCAAATAGAAAATTCAACATTAACTGAAGTGGGCTGATAAAAATAATCATAAACCATTTTAGAATATCCCTCGATCACAAAGCCCAATGATTAAAATCAAACGCCTCTCAGCTCCCATCCAATGGTCATTTCATCTAAGTCTACAGGATGTTTTGCCCCTAAAGTTTAGAGGTTATAACTTCAATGTACATATAGGATTAAAAAGTCTTATGAAGTCTGTCCTTAGAGAACATTCAGCCTGGCAATATCCCAACAGGACAAGTATTTTTCAAAATGATTCACATTATGAAATTGTGAATTCACTTCATACCTCTTGAGGGCTTAATTCAAGTAGTATAGGTAAGATTAGATCAGTCAACAGGACTAACTCTATGAATGCATGGATAGATGGATAGAAGATGAGGATGTCTATACATTAGGTTGGAGGCTTTCTAAAAGGAGGTGCCAATGGGGAACCAAAGGAGGAGGAGCAAGGAGGAGGCGAAACTTGCTCTTTTGTTGCAGAGAGATGCGGAGGAGATTGGATATGAATAGGTACATTCTTAAAGGTAAAAATGGCAGATAAACAGCAAGTTTCTTCAGAGTAGGGCAATGCCCAGGAAAATGGGTAGGGTAGTATCAGGCTGGTGAGCAAGCAGTGCACCACAAGAGCTGCAGGTAGAACCCCCCAAATGGTGTTTTCTATAGACCAGCCCATATAATAAGCAGCATGATCTGAAAGAGCCCAGCTGCATAACTTTAAGGGCACTACTAGTCTTTTCATTAACTCTGGGGGTGAGGAGGTTCTGTGGGGCCAGTGGTCAATTCTAGAGCATCTGCACTACTTAAGTGGTCAATGAACTGGTACAGGAAAAAACAAGAAAGGAAACATCTAATTGGGTTATTATTTAATATTCAATCTTGTTCCCTCTTATACCGAACTTGCTGATTCAGAGCCATGATGAGAAAGGTTTCTGAAGACACAATTCTGTAACTTGGAGTTTTGTATTTATTTGCTAGTTTGTTCGTTTGGCTGCACTGGGTGTTAGTCACGACATGAGGGATCATTAATCTCCTTTGTGGCATGGAGTATCTTTTAGCTGCCACATGTGTACTTTTAGCTGCGTCATGTGGAATCTGAGTTCCCAACCAGGTATCAAACCTGGGTCCCCTGCATTGGGAGTGTGGAGTCTCAGCCACTGGACCGCCAGGGAACTCCCTGGAGTTTTATTTTTAATAAAGTGAATTAAAACAATTCTTAGGAATTCTTCAGATGATCACGGGCATTACAGAAATCTGGGTCAGGAATGATGGCTTCAAGGACTTACCCTCTCCAAATAAGCTTAGCCCTTCCAAAGAGCCCATCTTTAGTGAACATTTCTGCCCAGAGAAAAGGAACTTAACAATAAAAAAAGCTCAGCTGAGAGCTGGTTTTCACTTGCACTGATAATTCAGAGACATCTCTGTTTATCTCTCTATTGAAAGATAGACGGGCTGCATCTTGACTGGGAGGAAGATACCTTCCCAAGAGAAAGGACTTGGCTGTATACACAAGCCAAGATTCCATAGCTAGATTCTTAGGTCCCAAACCATGGGGAAATGAGCAGGCATGCAGCATGCCAAATATATAAATGGACCTTTCTAGGAAATAGCAACCCACTCAGTATTCTTGCCTGGAGAATTCCATGGACAGAGGAGCCTGGTGGGCTGCAGTCCATGGGGTCACAAAGAGTCAGACACGACTAAGAGACTGTTGACTTTGACCTCTTGTGGGTGGGTTTGTTTCTGGACATCATCCTCACTGCCATCATCAAAACCTGTCTCCATCTTCCTCATAAATAGCAACCATTACTCCTTAAGCACCTGCTCTATGTCAGGCACTGTATGAGGTGTGCGTTCAAGCGTGCTCAGTCACTTCAGTCTTGTTCAGCTCTTTTGTAATCCCATGGCCCACCAGGCTCCTCTGTCCATGGGATTCTTCAGGCAGGAATACTGGAGTGGGTTGCCATGCCCTCCTCCAGGGGATCTTCCTGACCCAGGGATCAAACCAGCATCTCTTACATCTACTGCATTGGCAGATGGGTTCTTTACCACTAGTGCCACCTGGGAAGCCCCCAGTCCTCACACACATCTGATGATGTAATCTTATTTCCATTTTTATAGTGAGAGAAATGAGTCTCAGAGATGTTAAGTGACTTCTCAAGGACACGTAGATGGTAAGCAGCTAATGTTGTATTTGGACCCAGGTCTGTCTGATTCCAGCATCTTACGCTGTATTCCTTTAGCCAGATGTTTAAACCTTGCCTGTTGTTTGTGGGACATTTCTGAGGCCTACCTATGTCATCAAAATATTCAGCCAAGATGGAATCAGGTTTTCTTATGGGAGATATTTTAGAGCATTTTTGTTTCCACATGTTCAGCTGGACCTGTGCCTTTCTCTCATCCCAAATTGCTTCCTGGAGTAACTTGAGCATTGGGGAAGAATAGGAACTAAAAATTATATGCTGTGAACCTCTCCCAGGAGGAGACATCATGCTGATTTCACACAGGCCAAAAGCTCAGGTGTATTTTATGCGGATTTTCTCAATTGGTGACTTCAACCTTTTTACATTTGGCACTTATTAGGGGCTCTCCGGGGGCTTCCTGCTTCACGGAACCTCCTCCCTCTGAGATACAGCATTGGAGTCAGAAGGCAAAACAGACACACAAAGTAAGCAATTAGAGAACAGGGAAGTGTCAAATTGTGCAGAGCCGCTGCTGGAAGTAAAATACTGTTGTTGGAAAAGGAAATACTTTCCTGGTGCGTGTATGTGGGTGAGGGAGGGGTGGTATTAGTGGACTTATCTGAGAACATGTTGGATCTCAGAAATGAGGCTTTTTCCAGGTTCAGACATCTGGAAAGAGCTGTTAGCTCAGAATGAAAACCTGGGTGAGTGGTCAGGATTGGAGAAGTAGGTTTCCAATTTTCCCGTAGGATGATATGAAGGAAATAAAAAT
Source organism: Budorcas taxicolor (assembly GCF_023091745.1). Taxonomy (NCBI): domain Eukaryota; kingdom Metazoa; phylum Chordata; class Mammalia; order Artiodactyla; family Bovidae; genus Budorcas; species Budorcas taxicolor. Next base: position 67,356,874 of record NC_068919.1, on the reverse strand, counting down.
AAAGAAGTTCTACAGGATTTAAATTTAGAAAGACACAAGTAGAGGATTAAGGAATATCCTCAGTCAGAGGGCCAGGGGGAGAAAGAGCCAGAGAAAGTCATATTATAGAAACCAAAGTCGTGTTTGATGAAGAGAGAAGTCTGCAGTGTTGCCAGCCACAGAGAGGGGAAGCAAGATCGGGAAATGGCAGCTGGCATTCTCTAGGGAAGGGGTCTGGATATGGTTCACTGATTCTGAGTTACTCATAGGTGAGAGGACTGGTCAGGTGAGAAATCTTGTAACTTCCCAGCCTCAGTTTACCCTCCTTAACAACTCAGACATACCCAGAGGCATCTAAACTAATGAATATGAACAGATCCCAAAGTGTAAGGCATTGAATAAATTGAGAGTCTTCTTATAAATAATGAACCTATACTGCAAATTTGAATATGTTATGTACTCTCACAAGGATTTCAAATGTTGATAGATAGTCCTGGGGGACACAAGGATGCTCAGGGAGGAAGTAAGAAGGGAGTGTCACACTTGAGAGGCTGGCCTTCTAACACAGGCAGGGGTCATTGGCAAAGCCACGTAACCGTTCAGAAAAATAACTATGTCATTTGCAAAGTACTGTAGGTACAATATCTATAGTCATTTTGGAAGAGCTGAAACATTGATAAGTGTATTAGAATTAAAAGCTTCTGAACCAAAGCATTTTTAAACATTTCTTAAAATTTTAACTCACTGAAAAATAAGAGTAATAGGGTATGCAGCAGGCAAACACTCTGCCAAAGTTAATGTATTAGAGTCTTAAAGTGTTTTATCCAAATTTCTTTACTTATCTCTGCTTTAGGACAAGAGAACAAGGATGATACATGATGATGTGGCCAGAGAGGTTGATATGTCTTTCAAAGTAACACAGCCACAGTGAGCTGAGGATCTAACTCATGCTGTCCTCTTCCAACTCTGTCACACACACTACCTTAATTACAATCCTGACAAACATATCTTGTCCTATGCCTGATCCCCCTAACAAATATTTGCTTGCATAATGAATAGGAGCCCCAAATTGAAATGGCCCAACCTTGGAAATAAATATGAAACAACTGTCAGAGCTGCTGATATAGATTCCACAGGGTGGTCTGTCTTCAGGGTATCTTCTAGAAGTCTCAGGAAAGGGGTATTTTGGAAGTGTAAATGTGAGATGTTCCCATTTTAGCATATTTTCCTCTCTGACTGCCAGAGAAGAACAAGAAGAGCCAAGTTGTAGATTTAACTAATTAAAACATTGTCAGGATCAGCAAAGATTTGAAATGGGGTCCAGACTATTTAGGTACAAGGGTTATGCCCTGACGAAGAACACTCTGAAAACAGCCCCTGTCCTTCAAACGGGCTTTGCCCTGGCAGAGCACACGCCGTGGGAATCTCGCAATCGCTCTGCGAACTCTTCCACTAGCCTAACTTGATGGTGACTTATAGATTTGCATCACCAATAACAGCAACTTGCTTAACAACACTGCTGCCTCTGTTTCTTTCTTTCCTTTCTTTCTTTTTTTTGACCACGCCTTGTGGCATGTGGGATCTTTGTTTCCCAACCAGGGATCGAACCCATGCCCTCTGCATTAGCGTAGAGTCTTAACCACAGGACTTCCAGAGAAGTCCCTGCCTCTATTTCTTTATTTGAAAATTATAACTGACAACTTGTCCCTCCCAAAACTGTTTACGACTAATTTTATGAAGAGTTCTGAAGTTTAAGTAGAAGAATGAGCAAGCAATTATTAACTGTCATTTGTGGGATATACAAAATAAAAAGATGTTGATTTTACTTTTCAGGAATGTGCAATTTATTTGGGAGGATAAAATGTGTATACAATTGTCCCCAACTTACAATGGTTTGATTTAGTTTTTTGACTTTACAATAGTATGAAGGTGATACACACTCAGTAGACACTGTAGTTAAAATTTTGAATTTTGATCTCTTGCCAGCCTCGTCACATGTGGTACAATCCTCTCTTGTGATGCTAGGCAGGTGGGCAGCAGCAGCCCCCAGTCAGCCACATGATCTGAGGGAAACCAACCCAAACTCTTACAACCTTTCTGGACTCATACAACCATTCTGTTTTATACTTTTAGTACTTTTAGTTTTAAACTGTTTCATGCTTGCGTTAGAAGATTTTGCCCACCCATAGGCTTATGTAAGTGTTCTGAGCATGTTTATAGTGGGCAAGGCTAAGCTAGGTCAATTAGGTGTATTAAAGGCATTTTTGACTTAATGTTTTCAACTTGCAGTGGGTTTATCATTGTAAGTCAAGGAAGATCTATACTCAAAGACAGCAGAAAACGATTGGCACAATTTGATCAAGATCTAGGCCTTTTGGTTTTGGCTATAAATGTAACAGAGTTACAGAAAACAGTGGGACTAGCTAACACTCACTGAGGTTTTATTGCTTGTGAAGTTGTACCCAGTTAACTCCCAAAGTCACCCTGTGAGGTAGGTGCTGTTGTATTGAGGTGAAAGTAGAATCTCTGAGGGGTTAAGTAACCAGCTGGTAAAGAACACACCCAGAGTTTCAGCCCAAGTCTCCTGAGCTTCAGGATTCCTTGCTCTTGACAGTGGCACGGTACCGAGTTTCCTCCATTCAGGGATCCAGGGTTCGAGGATCTCCACGTTCGCCTTCCTCACTTCCCAGACCTTTGATTTCTGGATTGGGGTCAGAAATATTTTCTTCATTGCCCAGTTTGTTCCTGTCAGAAGGCAGCGACAGGTTGAGAGTGGTTTGTTTAAGGTAACCTTAAGATACAGAATGATCGGTCGTACCACCCTTCTTTGCAAAGCAGCCCATGAAATTAAGCATCAGATGATGTTTATCAGTGGCAATGACGAGGCAGCTTTTTTAGGTGAGTGAATTTCTGCACCCTGATGAGTCTGTGCTTCATTACCAGCACTGAGAAGTACAGGATGCTTTGGAAGCAAAGGGAAAAGAGAACACGGCAACCTAATTGGTCACTGCCATGAATCTATACTCAAGGGACAGATAGCACGACCAGAGGTAATAGCTTACACACATATTCTTGAGCCGTGCAATAGATGGAAAAGGGTCCCAGATGGATTGGGCAGGGGCTTAGTTCCGGGATTATGATGAGACAGTGGGTAATTATTGAGTGGCAGGGCCTCAGCCCTGATTAGTATCTGCAAGCTTGTTCCCCTCCTTCAGAGGAAAGCATTGATAAAGATAAACCATGCTGCTCCATGTCCTTCCTGCAGCACAAAACAACACATTTCAATCTAACAGGATCAGGTCTCCACTTTGATCACAATCTGTTACCTAGATGTCTTTGCAAATTAATCAGTCCTGCTTGTTTAGCTCCAGTCAGTTTGTACTGCTAAATTAATAAATGTACCAGGAGTAACAGAACACGTAATTAAATTCTACAGTTTAATCTCCACATAATAATTTTGACCTTAGTCTGGGGCCTCCCCGTTCTAGCCAGTAGAATGCAGAACAAGTACAACCTTCCCTGGGTGGTTTATACTAACAACCCACCCTGCAGGTAGACCCCATGACTCTGAAAATCAGAGAAGTCCTTCCAGAAAAATGGAGAAAACAGACAAACAAAAAATCATGTGTTCGGCTTCAAGGCAGAAAAGGCAGGTAAACGAAGCCATTGGGCTTCTGGGGTGTCTTTAAAAATGAAAGCACCCTTTTGGCAGAATTACACAAACTTTCTTGTTTCAAAGACAAAGGATATATGTTTGTCAAATGCAATGCCCTGCGAGATTGAAAATAGGCATCTCACTAATAGGCTGGGAGCTTTTCTGGAGAAAAGTTGGAACTTTGGTGTGGACTCTTTCATAACACTCTGAGGTAACATGTTTGCTTTACTTGAAGGTCATCAAACTGATAACCCAGCTTGTGTACTTTGACACTGAGGCAGATTTAAAGCTCATACAACATCTTGGGCCTGAGTTTTCCTGTATGTCTTAAAAGCTTTTGTAGTGGTTTTCATTGGATACCTATTAGGAATGTGAAAATGTTTGACATTTATTTTGGAAAAACTCATGTGTACTTTAAAAAAAGAAAAGTAGGATCTCTTTAGCCCTCTCCCACTTCCAAATTATATAACCTACTGGCCATCATGCTCTTGTGTACTTTTAAAAGCTGGTCATCTTAAGGTTAGCCCAACGTGTGTAGAGAAAATTATTTGATACTCAGCTAAGGTGAATTGGTGCATTTAGTTTGAGTTCCAGATCTTGGGTGACGTTTTGCTATCTTCATTTAAAGTTTAGTATGCTGGCTAGATGCTGGCATCATTTCCTTGATTTCTAGAAACAATGGAGTCCGGGCAAGACAGTATCTGTTGCAAGAATGCTGAGCTGGGAACTGGGAAATGTGAGTTCACGATTGGACTCTACCATCACTGACTAATGACCTGGGCAGGGCACTTGACCTCTGCGGGGCTCAATTTTCTCATCTGAAAAATAAGGGGGTTGGACTAGATAATCTCCAAGAGACAAATTCTATGTGTCTGTGATTCCACTCACACTGAGTCAAATGGGAATTAAGGCAATTATGGGGATAATATGAACTGAAGTGATGCTTTTTTTCCCTTTCCATGATTGGGATATTTCAGGCAAAACTGGTTGTTGAGTTTAGTTTTTAACCTGAATTATATAGATAATTGCCTTAGTTCTGCCACTTAATTGTGTGTCTGTCAGCATAGGCTTGATGTTTCTACCAGATAACCAGTGATTAAAGTATTTGGTTAAATATTCAGCAGTGTGGAATTTTCATTCAGCCCTACTAAAAAAAAGGGGGGATGAGAGGGGGAGAGTGTGTGTGTGTGTGTGTGTGTGTGTGTGTGTGTGTGTGTGTGTGGTGTGTAGCCCAGGGGGTAAGGAAGGGATTATGCATAATTTGAAAGTGTGTAATATTTGGGTCACCAATGTTTTACCTAAAATGAATTGATTTCATTTAAAAAATAAGTTGGACTTGTCACAAAAGATCTCCAACATAAATTAAACATGAGGAATGCAGCTGTGCAGTAAGATGTTAAAATACAGATGGTTTCTGGAAAAAAAAAAAAATGAGAAAGGCTTAAAGGAAAGGTTTTAACCTGAAATTAATTCAAGTATTATTTACTTAAATATTCTGGTATGCATTTGTATAAATGCACCATCTATTTTTATAAAAATGACTTTATTTTGGCGGTCTGAATTATAGATTAGAAATGTCTGGTGGAGGGAGGAAGGACTAGTTTATATACCTTCTGGCTTTCATCTGCAAAGTTTGAGGGATTAAAACAATTAACTCCATTTTTATAATAAAATAATTCATTGCTTCTTGCATAAATAGATCATATTGTGGTTCTCCTTTAAATCTTTTCTAAAAGCACCATCAATATCATTTAATATGTGGAATTCCCTGAGGAAAACCTATTAAAGTGTCCGTCTGTCACCCATGTGAATAACAAATGAATTAATTATGACTGGTGCAATTACAAGGAATAGTTAATGAAGCCATAATGACCAGACTCTGGTGGTTAATTTTCAAAGCACAGTGAGAGCAAAATGTGGCAAATATGTTCCCAAAGAAAACAATCAGCTTTGTGAACTCACCTTGCAGTCCCCATCTTGGAGTGTGCCGTGAAACAGGGCTTAGGGAGAATAGTCACTATTCAAATGGAGCCCTTCCTGTAGTCCACAACCAGCTCCTGGCAGGACATAACCAAACCAGCAGCACCAACTACTCAATTCAGTTGATCAGTATCTTACTCTAAGGACATAGCTAGAGGCAAGGATGTTGGAAACAAAAAGTTTCAACGATGATAAGGTTTTTATTGAATCTGTTCCTTTAAAGTCTACCACTTCTGGCAATCTAGAGCAGCTTACAAAAATACATGGAGTTAAGCAAGATAAACACAGGTGAGAAAAGTGAGCTAAAGAAGGTGTCTGGCTATTTGCCTAGAAATTCACATTCTTAAACACACACAGAGACTAGGCTTTTATTTTTTAAATTTTTATTTATTTACTTTTGGCTTTGCTGAGTCTTCATTACTTCGTGCAGGCTTTCTCTAGTTGCAGTGAGTTAGGGCTATTCTATTGTGGTGCATGGGCTTCTTATTGTGGTGGCTTCTCTTGTGGAATACAGACTCTAGGCACATGGGTTTCATTAGTTGCAGCTTTCAGGCTCAGAAACTGTGGCTCACAGGCTTAGTTGCCCCAAAGCATGTGGAATGTTCTGGACCAGAGGTTGAACCCATGTCCCCTGCATTGGCAGGTGGATTCTTATCCACTCTACTACCAGGCAAGTCCCATAGTAGGTGTTCAAAGACATATTTCTTAAGTTCTAGTATGCAAAACTATACTGCTATGTTATTAGCAGTTAAGAGGCCTATTTGTTAGTTTTTTTTAAATATTAGGCCGGGGAGCTTGAGTCCTTACCACATTAAGGAAGCGCCTGGTTAGATCCATTAGGTGTTCGTGCCAAGCCCCTTCCTGAGGGCCACTCTCTTCCTGATCAGAGCAAGGACTGGACGACAGTCAAGGTAGAAGGGAAGGTCCTGATAGCAATTTCCCCTTGCAGAAACCCAGAGGATCAGATTCTAATATCACCACTCCCTTTCACCTCCATGAATGTATTTATTCACCTCTGTGAATGGGAATTAGCTAATATCTGTCAAAATAACAACCAGCAGGCTCCAAAGTACACAGAGGACTAAGTACTTACTACCTAGAGTATTTTGATAGTGGTTTATCTATATAATCTCATTCATATTTTTTTCTAAGGTTTAAATCCCATGTCAAGGTCTATCATAGTGGTCTATCTCTGATTGGCTCACCATTTTTAAGGTCAAGAGTCATTCCAATAGGAAATTCTCTTCAAAAATATCTGTGAGTACTGCCTCAGAGGAGAAGGTTCTTTTGCACTCAGTCTTATGAAAATATTGCTGACCTACTGGGTGCCAAGCACTTGACTGTGTGCTGGAGATGCAGAGATAAACTGACAAAATACCTGTCCTCATGAAACTTGCAATAGAGTGGCTTGCCGGACAAGGAAACAGACACTCATACATGTGTAGCATGCTCTATACGGGGATTGGCAAGGGGCTAGGGAAGCCCCAAAGGAAGGGTACCTAGTCTTGGCTGGGGCTAAGCAGGGTGTTCGGAGAAGACTTCCTGGAAGAAGCTGACTTTTAGGCCAAGATAAAAAGAGTGAGGGAAAGCTGAAAAGGCATGTATGGAAAGTGAGTGCTTAAGTTTAGGGAATAGCAAGGACAAAACCCTGGAGTTTACAGAATAAAGGTAACTAACATGTATTGAGTGCTTGCTCTGTGTGGCACTCTTCTAAGCACTATATCTGCGTACATGTCTCCCTTCGTAATAGCTCTATGAAGCATAGCATTCTCATTTTGTAAGTGGGAGAACTTAGCTATAGGAAGTTTAAGACACATGTCCAAGGTCATTGAGCCAGTAGCTGGAAGATCTAGATCTCTCTATCCCAGAGCCATCGTGTCTAATGACCAAAGCTGCCCTGAATTCTGCTGCTGCTTTGGGGTACTGAAGTGGCCAGTGTGGTTGGAGTGTGGCAGCGCGAGAATGATGCCGCTGCAGAAGTTAGCAGAGGCCCAGCCATGAAGGTTCTTTTAGAAGCAGAGCCCCTTTCCCCTGAGCACCTGAAAATAAACACAAGTAGAAAGATGGGGAACGACAGTCCTGTGTGGCTTGGGATACTGTTTGTAGGAGCTGACTTTTTTTTTTTTTTTTAATTCACTTTTTCAGCTTGTCTGCACTGAATACAAGGAAGAGTAACCAGATATAAACTAAGTAAAATATGACTGATTGGACTTTATCAGTAAAGTGCAATCAGCTCAGTTCAGTTCGGTCACTCAGTCGTGTTCGACTCTTTGCGACCCGATGGACTGCAGTACGCCAGACTTCCCTGTCCATCACCAACTCCCAGAGCTTACTCAAACTCATGTCCATCGAGTCAGTAATGCCATCCAACCATCTCATTCTCTGTCATCCCCTTCTCCTCCCACCTTCAATCTTTCCTAGCAACAAGGTCTTTTCAAATGAGTCAGTTCTTCATATCAGATGGCCGAAGTATTGGAGCTTCAGCTTCAGCATCAGTCCTTCCAATTAATATTCAGGACTGATTTCCTTTAGGATGCACTGGGTGGATCTCCTTGCAGTCCAAGGGACTCTCGAGAGTCTTCTCCAGCACCACAGTTCAAAAGCATCAATTCTTCGGTGCTCAGCTTTCTTTACAGTCCAACTCTCACAACCATAATGACTACTGGAAAAACCAAAACTTTGACTAGACTGACCTTTGTTGGCAAAGTACAGTTTCTGCTTTTTAACAATGATCATAACAGTAGCAGTAGTAACCAGCTGACATCTCCTGTGATGGCCTTGCAGAGTTTTCTCATCCTGGGCTTCTCAATGGCTAGAACATTCTAACTTCTGTCTGTGACCTCAGTAGGTTAGGAATCAATTCAGAAGGCCTCTCAGAAGTTGTTTGCTTCCAAGACCACAGATAGGAAACCCTGTCCTCACTGTTGTAGGAGAGGTAGGGAGCCCTCACACACAGAAATATAAAAACAGAACCCCCTGCTCCTCAGCAACTCTGATCTCATTTCATAAAAGAATGAGGGTAACTGGACTTCCCTAGTGATCCAGTGGCAAAGACTCTGAGCTCCCAATTCAGGGAGCCTGGGTTTGATCCCTGGTCAGGGAACGAGATCCCACATGCCACAGCTAAGATCCTTCATGCTGCAGTGAAGAGCCAGCACAGCCAAAAATAACAAATAACTAATAAAAAGGGTATAATAAAGCTGGAAGAAAATGACAAGGGTACTTCTTCTTGTCTCAGAAATAAACATGAAAAGGGGGAGAATCTAATACAAGGTGTAACAAGAAATGTATGGATATGAACACAATGAGAACATACTCAACTTCAGTACTTCTCTAAGAACAAAAAAACTATGCTTTAAAGAAAGAAGTAAGAATTCAACTTTTGTTGACAGTCTCATTCTGCCTTTTATAACCTGGGACTAATGTCTTCTCTGTATAACGGCCAGACCTAAACTCAGGGATCTTTAGAGACCCCACGTCTAAGATCCCCATTCACAGAGCACAAACGCCAAGGGCAAAGAACTGGTTAAACTAGAAGCAGCCTTGTTGTCACTTATAATTAAGTTAAGGAGACAAAGCAAGACGCTTACATGATGACAAAGACGGTGGCCGCGGTTTACAGAGAGCTCACTGTGCGCCGGCACGGCACCAAGCAGTCAGTGTGAATGATTTCACTTCACTCTATGTGTTAGGACTAGTCCATCCTACAGACAAGGGATTAAGGGTTGGAGAGATGAAGCGTGGTTACATAAACTAGTAAATGTGGCCCTGGCATCTAGCCTGTTTCATTCTAAAGCCATAGGAAATAGTGTTCCAACATAAACAAGTACAGTGGGGCTACCTAAAAAAATTTAAACGAAATTCATAAAAGTCACATAGAGAAAAAAAAAGAGTGACTTATGACATGGTTTTGAAAGTGAGAGACATGTGAAAGTAAACTTAATTTCTACTTTAAATACACTCTTTTAGTAGTTGGTTCTCATCAATTAGATCAAATGTCTGGTTTTCGAGATGTATACCTGATCCTAGGCACATTAAATTCATCTCTGTATCTGTCTTATTTTTAATTTTTTTGAAGAATTAAGAAATTACAACGTTGTTTTACCATGAGGCACTGTTTCACCAGTTTTGAACTCTTTGTCAATCCTATATGTGAAACAACTTCAGAAATGCAATACAGTATCTCTCCGCAGTAAACCCGTAAAAACTGTGAACATAGTGCATTACAGCATGTAGACCAACCAAACTTTGGTGCACGGAGTGAAAGCGTTTAGATACAAAATGACCATTTGAACACTTTATTTTTTGTGTTTGTTTTAAGCTAATAGCACAGAATGCAAAACTCGAAAGGTATTAAAAAGGCATATGGCAACGTATTCCCGCGACACTTGTGCCCCAGCGCCCCAGTTCCTCTCACCAAAGCCAAACACTGTTCAGGTTGTTTGTTTATCACTCCAAGGACATTTTATTCAAACGTATTTGTATGTCTTTGTGCAATCTATCGCCCCCATTTAAGAAATGAGGTAGCATCCACTGTTCTCCTGGGGTTTTTTTTTTCCCCTAAATTAGCTAAATATTTTGGTAGATCACTTTGTATCGGTACACAAAAAGTTTTCTCTTTTTATGGCTGTACTAATAATTCATATAACCTCTTTCCTATGATATACTGAAATGATTCCATATCTAAACTAATATATTTGGAGGAAAAGTTCATAGAAGTGGGATTGCTAGGTCAAAGTGTAAGTGCATTTGTAAACTTTTTAGTTAGCCCCAGATTGCTTTCCAAAGAGGCTGCACTAATTTAACTGCCCCCAGCAGTCTATGGCGGTCCCAGTTCCCCATCGTCTCAGTAACACAGCACCATGCGCTGGGTCTTGGTTTCTATGCTATGCGCAGGCTCTTTAGTGGTGGGATCTTAGTTCTCCAACCAGGGATTGAGCCCTCTTTAGTGGTAGGATCTTAGCTCCTCAACAAGGGATTGAATCCTCATTTCCTGCACTGCAAGGTGGATTCTCAACCACTGGACCACCAGTGAAGTCCCACACCGTGCATTTTTGATCTGTGCTAATCTGATAGGTGAAGACACGCACCTCAGTATAGTTTCCCCTTGCATTTCTCTTCCTGTGAGTGACCTTGAGCCAGAGATGACAATTTACCATGACTTTCCCTTTATTGGTGTCGCTTGTGATGCAAGGCACACAGTCAGGATGACTGATTGCACACTGTTTGAAGGATTATCGAGGGAATGACATAGGCATACTAACAAGGTCTGAACTGTCAGGGCTTAAAAAAAAGAGAAAAACATCAAAAGCAAAACTCGTTGTTCACTGAAGGAAATATACAAATTAACAGCAGAGAAATTAATTTGCAAAAGGTGAGGCCTCAAATTGTCAAAATTGTGTTTCCCTGCTTTGCTCCTCAGATTTTTCTAGATTGAGGGAAAGCCCTTCAAAGAGCACAGGTTCCATCGGGAGAGGCTTGAGGATTAGCAGCCAGGCTGCCACCCTTAGACAAATCTTTGACAAATTCCTGCCTGGAGGATCCTGGGAAAAGACCTCACTTTCCTTCAAAAGGGTCTCAGGATCACTTTAAAGTCAGTAGTAAATCCCAATTGCTCCTAATTAGGCCTCTGTTTGGTTAATTGCTCTGGGAACTCCCTGGGAGACGGTAGAAAGCCCTGGACCTGCAGTGGCTCGGCTCTAAGTGTGTGCGACAGCCCCTGTTGAGAGCAGGACTCACAGGGCTGCTCCAAGCTGGCTCAGAGCTGCTTGGAGACGCCTGGAGGAGAGACCGACGTAGGGAGCCAACCAGGCCTGGGAATGGTAAATGTAAGAGCGGCGTGTCCAGCTTCCTCCTTCCTGAAAAAAAGAATCAGGAAAAGCTTGCCTTCTGCAAGACTATTTCCGTAAAGCAGTCTTTGCGAAGCCCTGGAGGTTACTGGACTCACAGGTGCTGAAGAGACACAAAGTGCCCACCCTTAAAAAGAAAGGTCTCAATATGAGATTTCTGCACTTCCCATTTCATCCATGCTGCCCTCTAATTTCTAACAAAGGCACTGCTCTGTAATAGTTGAAATAAACTCAAGTAGCAGCTTGGCTCGCACACGAGAGTCTCTAAGGCATTTCCATATATGCTCATATACCTTAGCACTTGTGCTTCTACCCCTTGTGGGGGGAGCCAGTATCACTGTTGGTTCCGGTCTATCCAGGAGCACCCAGAAGCTCAGGGAGATTAGGAGACTTGCCCAAGGGACACACAGACACAAAGAGAACAAAAAGTGAAACCCATTTTATCGTGTTAGCCCCGTAATACCTTTCTGAGGTCATATATCTCACACGTTTAAAATGTTAATTAATTAATTCCGTAAATATATATTAACTTCTACGATGTGTTAGCACCAGTTAAAGCACTGACGATATCGCACTGAACAAAATACACAGGTCTCATCTGCTGCGGAGCCGACCTTCTTGTGGGTGAGATAAACAATAAACAAAAAATATAAGTCAGGTGATGATTTATCACGTAATTTTTTTTATAAGTCCCTTCTCTTTGGAGTGTGAAAAGAGGAATTTTTTTTAATACTTACTCTAGGAAACAGGTATAAAATAGGACTGTCGTGCAAAAGTGGACATCTGGTCTCTCTACCTAAGAAGAAAAGCAAAACTAATAATGTCACAGTATGATGACACACAAGCAAGAACCCGGAGACCCGGATCCTTGGTCTGAACTGTTCTTGGAATTCCCCTGTCCCCTCTGGTTATTCATCTCAATTTCTATGGGCCAGTTTTCTCCAACCATGAAATAGTTATCAGTAGTCTGCTACCCATGTCTGGGGGGGGAGTTTATCTGAGGGGAATTCAGGGAGTTCTGTCTCTCAGGCACACTTTTTCTGTAGAGGAATGCTACACAGTCCGCTGCTGCCGCTGCTAAGTCGCTCCAGTCGTGTCCGACTCTGTGCGACCCCATAGACGGCAGCCCACCAGGCTCCGCCGTCCCTGGGATTCTCCAGGCAAGACCACTGGAGTGGGCTGCCATTTCCTTCTCCAGTGCATGAAAGTGAAAAGTCAAAGTGAAGTCGCTCAGTCGTGTCTGACCCTCAGCGACCCCATGGACTGCAGCCTACCAGGCTTCTGCATCCATGGGACCTTCCAGGCAAGAGGACTGGAGTGGGGTGCCATTGCCTTCTCTGCTACACAGTCTAGAAACCTCGATTCCACACCTGTCTCTTTGAGGAAGGAGCTGTCTCACTGTGGTGTTTTATTCTTTCCATCCTTCACACTTCTATCCATTTACTATGTACTCTCAAGAGGAATGTGCTTCCTCATTTTTGTGGAATGGGAATAACAGTACCTCCTCCACCTGCCTTGTCCATTTACTAGAGGTGTAAATCACAGCACCTGAAACTCATCCAGACTGGACTCTGGCGGCAGTGTGGAGGAGTTAAAATAGCATTCCTCGAATTTTACAAATGAGGTCAGAGGCCCAAGGTCACACAGCCTGTGGGAGAGAGAGGGCACACACCTCTGGTTGTCAGTGTTGAGCTCTGTCAGCTACTCCATGCAGCTTTCAAACTGGGGTGTAAGAGCTGGTGATGGACAGGGAGGTCTGGCGTGCTGCAGTCCATGGGGTCGCAAAGAGTGGGACACGACTGAGCATCTGAAAAACAACTGCCTCTGCCCCAGAAAGTGCAGTTGGGTGGGGGATGGGTAGTCCAAGGTCCCTGTTTGTGAGGAGGGTGAGGAAACGACCCTGTGTCCTGACTGGCTTCAGCTGGAAGTGGCTTTTTGCAGCAGTCTCGAAGGCCACCCCCCGCCCCCAGCCTCCCCCTCAGCAGGCTGCCAGAACTCCTGACTCCCAGAGCTGACAGTTGCTTTGCCTTTCTAAATTAGAAAAGACTGATACAGTTGTCAAATGTTGCATGTAAAAATCTCTGATAATCAGGGAAGATGTTTTTGTTTCCCTTTGTTTTGTCCACTGCTTGCCTCTTTTTTAAAACATGGAAATTCCATACGTTGTGTCTTCTGGTGCCTCTATACCTAATAGCTACCTCAGTTCCAAAGGCACCTGGATTTCCACAAAGTAAATGCGAAAGCAGAAAGGCATTTTCACAGCATGAAAGGGTGACATGCAAATGAGCGTGCGCCAAAGAAGTGAGTCCTGGAGCATGTGAGTGTGTCCGTGGTCTGCCCTCCACGTTGAGGGCAAGCTGGCTGACCCAACCTTCCCCTGAGGTCCCATTTACCCAACAGGTTGATATTTTTCTCAGTTATTGGGAGGTGATAATGTGTTCCACATATGAAATTCATATCATTTGTGTTTGGCCTCCTTTGCCCTGCTAAGGGTTGCGAGGGGCACCATTTTAAAATTAATTTACTGGGTGTTCTGTCTATCTGTGAGGAACAGGAGGGAGCAAGCCTGGTCCGAGTATTTATCAGACACATGCCGCCCATCTGCCAGCTAGGTCGAGGAGGATTTGCCGTTAATCCTGCAGACCCATCTGTAGGGGGTTCAAAATGCTGACCAGGAAGCTAGACAAGATGAGGTTTATTTAATTAGAAAAATGGCTCTGGAGGTTACTGGAAATCACTCTGAAGACGGAAGGGCTTTCGATGGCATCACTTGTGCAGCGGTGGGCTGGGGCTCAATGTGGGGAGAGTGCTGAGACGGTTTTGGGTTGGGCCTGGGGGGTTTGTTTTGATTTTAAAGTGGTGTGGCCCGGACAGGCGAGAAGGCTTCCTCCCCGAGGATGGCTGAGCCAGGGTCAGCCTCAGTTTGGATGATGCCACAGGAAGTTCAGGTGTGGGACGCGGTACTGAGCCACAAAGACCAGCATTTGCTTTGCAAGTCTGGGTACAGACTGACAAAGACAAGGAGCTGGGTGAGGCCGGGGCAGGACGAGGTGGCAGCTGAATTCCTGGCCCTTAGGCTGACCTGCTAGAGGCTGAAAGCAGCTTGGAGCAAAAACTGTTACCTACTCTTTAGTTCTCCAAATGTGCTGGAAGATTCTTGTAACTGGGGCTTATTGCCATTTGAGATCCATTTTTGGATGGAAGGGAAACAACAAAATTGCATTTAAATTTTCCCCAACGGACAAAATGACATCCGTTCAAAACAAAATAACCAGCAATCGCACGTTTCCTTTTTAGTATGAAAATATTATTAGCATAATTGGTTTCTGCAGGGCTGCCATTTGGGACAACTGGGCAGGGGAAATTGTGTGCCTTCCCCCAGCTTCTGATTGTTATTTCATGGCAATAGAAAGCATGACAATTTTCATTGAAGTAGGTCGAGATAAGCGGTCCCCTCTCTGCCTGGGGCATTTTGAAATGGTGCTCCTGTTGCTAGCCAGATTCCTGGACACCGGTCTCCCAGGGATCACATTTTTGAGGCTGAGTTTTTTAAGAGTTATCATTCAGAGACCAGGGACCAGAAGCTCACGTGGGAATAGGTGTCCAATTGAAGCAATTGTTTGCTAGAAAGAACAAACTGTTTATTTTAGGAACTGTCAACCATTCAGAGGAGCATGAAGTTCTGGCCTGCTGTCTGCACACCCTCTGCCTGGGGAATGCCTGGTTTGAAGCAGCAGGATCACCCCAGAGGATTAGTCTTTCCAATTTACCTTCTACCTTAGAATTTCCTGGAAATCCTTTCTTATTCCACTTTTGAAACTGGGTGATAAGGGATGTGGAGAATCCTGGGAAAGTTAGGAGGCAACCTTGCTCCAGGTATCCAAGTCAGTTCAGTTCAGTTGCTCAGTCACGTCCCACTCTTTGTGACCCCATGGACTGCATCACACCAGGCCTCCCTGTCCATCACTAACTTCCAGAGTTTACTCAAACTCATGTCCATTGAGTCCGTGATGCCATCCAACCATATCATCCTCTGTTTTCCCCTTCTCCTCCTGCCCTCAATCTTTCCCAGCATCAGGGTCTTTTCCAGTGAGTCAGTTCTTTGCATGAGGTGGCCAAAGTATTGGAGTTTCAGCTTCAGCATCAGTCCTTCCAATTAATATTCAGGACTGATTTCCTTTAGGATGGGCTGACTGGATCTCCCTGCTGTCCAGGGGACTCTCAAGAGTCTTCTCCAACACCACAGTTCAAAAGCATCAATTCTTCGGCGCTCAGCTTTCTTCATAGCCCAACTCTCACATCCATATATGACTGCTGCTACTGCTGCTAAGTCACGTCAGTCGTGTCCAACTCTGTGCGACCCCATAGACGGCAGCCCAGCAGACTCCTCCATCCATGGGAGTTTCCAGGTAAGAGTACTGGAGTGAGTCGCCAGTGCCTTCTCTGCCATATATGACTACTGATATCCAAAGTCAACCATATAACGATATCCAGAGCATGACTGAGAGGGAAGAGAGAGGGTTGGGTAGTTCTCACAGGGGAGGGAGTTCCAGAGAGCATTTCTCTTATAAACAGAGCTATCAGATTCATTCCGTACCATCAGCACTTCAGCATTTCGACAGGGTGGACTAACCAGTCGTATCAGTGGAAAAATAGCCAGCCAAGTGTTCGGGGTCATGTAAAACACATGGTCCCTTAATGACGTACACTTCCCATTTCCCACCATTCAACTGGATCCACTAGAATGTTTTCAAAAGGTGAGGGGGGCAGCAATACCCAAGGTCTTTTGGTTGTTGAAAATAAAATTTAATTCTACTGTAAAAGAGTAAAAGAGAAACTTTTCAGTTACAGCCTTTCTGCTTTCTCTATTGAAATATACAGTTCATTTCTTATCAGCTCTAGAGGAAGGGATATTATCAATATATTGAATTTTAAAAACAAATGTCCTCATCCGTAATTATTGATGGCTTATATATTTTAAGTAAGAGCCCAAAAAGTCTTTGAGCAGCTGGTTATAAGATATATGATATTCAGCATCAGGTGAATGCATGTTTGGAAACATTATGGCTTAAATTTAATTTTTTAGGTTAAGTATCTTCTTTCATATAAGTTAAACAAAGCAATACTTGAATACGTGAATTAGTATGGGTAGTTCCTTGTAGCAGAGACTGTAGAAGAAGGATTATATTTTTTTCAACCAGAATTTTTCACTAATATTCCTCTCCATAGATTTTTAAAAAATTGAATATTGGGCAATTCTATGTGCTTCTATCTTCTGGAGTTGTTTTAAAATTTCCCGATGATTGTACTTGTTTCGGAGACTTCACCAGTAATCCAAGTGAACTCGGGCACTTCCCTTAGTGCTGGCTTTAAAGATCATTAAATGATGCTCTTCTTCAAATGCCAAATTAATTTGCCAGCCTTCAAAAATCACAAAAATCACCATCCTGCCACCAAAGAACGCTGTCCCTAAAGGAGCTTCTCCCTTTTGTTTCCAGGTCTACAAGGCTTTACACTCAGTTCTCTTTACCTTATGAAAACCTGGGACTTTTAAGACAATGTGTTCTAATGCACCAGAAGAAAATGGAATTTTCAAGCCAGGACTCTAGGACGGGAGTCTTCCTCCTTTCCCCAGGGGTCTTGGGGGCCTTGTCTTCTCACTGCAGTGGAGTCTGGCTCTGAGCAACTTGTGCATTGGCAGGAGGGCTCCTCTTGGTTTTATTTCCCTCTGACATTAACTGTTGACCTTGATGGGTACTACAAAGTTTCAGAAGGTTGAATTTTGACCAAGAATGCACTTAACCTGGGCCCACGGTGGGCTTCAGAAGTCCTGAGATCCTCTAGAAATGTTAACACTTGTGCATGCATGCACACGTATGTGTGTTTTTCTTAAAAGAAAGAGCATGGTTTTCATCAGATTCTCACAACAATCTCCCAAAATTAAAACAATGATTATTAGAGCAAGAGGAGTTGCTCTGCATCATCCCCTCATGAAAGGAACACTTGAGGAAGTTAGGTGTGGCCTTCCCAGCAGAAGCAGCAGACCTTGTTTTATCTGACTTCCAGGGTTTTATCACCTAGTGTCTGTATTTCCATATTTGCTTCCAAGTAAGTTCTTTGTCTTCATTATCTTGCCTCCTCCAGGACTTTTTTTAAACCAAGATAATAGCTTTGTATTTCCTGTCCTTGATTATTTCTGATTCCTGCTATTGATAACACTCAAATCTTTTATTAACTGATTGATCTTTCACTCATTTAGTCTTTCTTTCCTGAGCTCCCAGAAGATGCTCTAGAATTAGACTGTTGGTAATGGCTACCCATTCCAGTATTCTTGCCTAGAGAATCCCATGGACAGAGGAGCCTGGCAGGCTGCAGTCCAAGGGTTGCAACATGCACACTTTCAAACTTAGATCTGCCACTTGCTGCCTGTGTGGCCTTGGGTAAGTTAACTTTCCTATCTCATCTGAAAAGCAAAGATGATAATAGTACCAAGTTTATTGTGAGGTTTTAGTGTAGTCATGCATGAAAGTACTTAATTCAGCGCTGGGAATATTGTATGTTATCATAAAGGGGGGGAAAATCATTCCAAGACTATTCAAGGACCTGCTGGTGCCGGGCACTGTGCAGTTTGAAATCAATGTTGACCCAATGCAGATTGAGCACTCTTTTCTCCCTGGCTCATGATCTTCCCAGTAAAACCTATTATCCTCGGCCAGAAGCTAGAAAGTCCATCTGCAACATTTAATTAGCACTTCTTTGCCACTATCCTGGCCACTCCTCCTACCAACAATAGTAGCATAACAACAGTCACAAAAATGGCAGCAAGTATGTATGTAGTGTTACTTCACGCCACATATGATCCTAAGTACTTTCCACATGACTGGTTTAATCTTCACAATAAACTTTGAAGTAGGGTCTGTTTATTTCTCTTTGTTTTTTGTATGAGGAAGTTGAGACACAGAGAGTGTAAGTAACTTGTCCAAAATCACACAGCTGGCAATGGCTAAGCCAGGTCTAAATCCTGCAGTGTGGCTCCAGAGATGATGCCCTGAACTGAATTGCACTTAATAATAATCCTAAATAAGAATATTAAACAAGAATGTGCCCCCTCTCTCCTTTCAGCCATACTTCCTTTAAAACCTGTCTCAAAACTTCCTTCCCCCATAAAGCCTTACTTAACGTTATTACTACAATAGTTTTGTAACTCCTCACCCCTGAATTATTTCTCGTACAGCCCTAATTTGTCTGCCCAACGTGTCGTTTCTAAGTGTTCAATTATTTTTCCCTAGCCCGTCTCAAGTTCCTCAAAAGCAAAAATTGCCTCGTTTGCTTCTCTGGCGACCTTTATGGTGCCTAGGTGAAGACTAGGCACTTGGGGGACAATCCAACCCTCCTTGGTGACATATAGTTACTTGGGGGCTCTATAGTTTATTCAGTGAGTGGAGTGTTTATGAAGCATTTACGCCAGCACAGGATCTCCAGCACTGTGGGAACAGCAGTGGAAAAGGTAAGCGTGGTGCTTATGCCTGTGATCTGGTAGGAGTGGGGGTGGGGGGCTGGGGTGGAGAAACATGTAAACAGCTCTGGACAAGGGCTAAGAGAAGGCCACTGTTTGAGGATGGTCTACATAGGAGGGGATTTGACTTAGTCGAGGCAGTCAGGGAAGGCTTCCTGGAGGAAGGGAAGCTTCAGCTGAGACCTGAAGGATGAGCAGCCCTTACCCAGGTGAAAAAGCAGTGGGGAGCACTGGCAGTAAAGGCTCTATGGGAGGAGGGAGAAGCTGATGAGGAATGGGGATGTCAGCGGGCGCCCAGGGGAACCATGTGAAATGAGGTAGCAGCGGCCAGCCCGATCGTGCAGGGTCTGTTGACCATGTCGGAATTTGAGTTCATCCGAAGAGCAGCAGAAACTATTGAAGGATTTTTAAGTCAGGGGCAGATGATAGTAGCTCCGACAAGATGGTGTTGTAGAAAGGAAAGAACTAGGTTTATTTGGTGCTTGGGTGCCAAGTTGCTTCAGGAGTGTCCAACTCTATGCGACCCCGTGGACTGCCTGACTGCTAGGCTCCTCTGTCCACGGGATTCTCCAGGCAAGAACACTGGAGTGGGTTGCCATGCCTTCCTCCAGGGCATCTTCCCTACCCAGGGATTGAACCCAGGTCTCTTACATTTCCCTGCAGTTGCAGGTGGGTTCTTTACTATACTGGTGGCTCAGCTGGTAAAGAATTTGCCTGCAATGTGGGAGACCTGGGTTTGATCCCTGGGCTGGGAAGATGCCCTGGAGAAGGGAAAGGCTATCCACTCTGGTATTCTGGCCTGGAGAATTCCATGGACTGTATAGCCCATGGGGTCTCAAAGTGTTGGACATGACTGAGTGACTTTCACTTCTTTACCACTAGCACCACCTGAGAAGCCCATTTGGTGGGTATTTAGAGGTAAAATGGAGAAGAATTTGGAGATTTTATAGTGAACTGGGAAGAGTCATTAAAATTTTTTAAATTATTTTTCTATTAGCTAATTTATTTTTGGCTGTGCTGGGTCTCGTTCCTGTGCATGGGCTTTCTCTAGTTGTGGCGGGTAGGGGAGTGCTCTCTAGCTGTGGTGGGTAGGGGACTCTCTCTAGCTGCGGTGGGTAGGGGACTGCTCTCTAGCTGCGGTGCCCAGGCTTCTCACTGAGGTGACTTCTCTTACTGCAGAACAGGGGCTCTTAGTGTACAGGCTCAGGAGTTTTGGCCTGTGGGTTTAGTTGCCCTGAGGCATGGGGATCTTAGTTCCCAGACGAGGGATCAAATCCATGTCCCCAGCACTAGCAGGCAGATTCTTAACCACCGGACCATCAGGGAATCCCAGGGGAAGAGCTATTTTTTTCCAAACAGTTTTATGTTCCTGGCACTATTCTAAGTACTTTACTAGGCATGATTCATTTAATGCACATAACAATCCTATGGCAATAAATGTATTGTCCCCAATTTATAGATAAGAAAACAAAGGCATAGCCAGTAAATGGCAGAGCTGGGAGTTGGGCCAGGCATTTGGGGTCCAAGCCCTTACTTGTTGGTACCTTGATTGCTAGCCTGGAATGCCTTCCAGGTCTTGCTGGCTCACAGATGGGTTGTGAGTCCTTTCAGTGAGATGGAAACAGCAATAGGGTGCCTGCTGCAGGAGGTGGAAAGGAAAACCAGGGGACAGATTCGAACATGTTGAATTTGAGTTCAAATATATTATGAAAACCAAATTCACCTGACAGTCATGCTCAGCCTTTCTCATCTCCTTAGGTAGGTCTTTGTTCAGATGTTACTTTCTCAAGAAGGTTTACCCTGACTATTCAGTTTATAACTATATTCTGCCCTTTCTGCTTACTCCTGTGCCCCCAACTACTCTTATCCTTGTTTTCTCTCCCCACAAGACTTATCACCTCTAGTGTATTACATATTTTATTTATTTATCAAGTGTATTATCATTGTCTGTCTCTCCTTTGAGAGTGTAAGTGACTCCAGGGCAGAAATCTTTGTTTTGTTCACTGATGTACCACAAGGACCACATGCTGGACACTAACAACTATTCATTGGATGAATAAAAATTATTTTCAGCAAGACTGTTTATAGACTTCCAAATTTGTCTAGAAGACTAGAATTCATACTTACATGTCAAGATCATGGTAATGATTAACTAGAATAACTCCATGAACAGCTTTTACTGATTTATATGTAGTGGCCACTATTAAATTAGTTGATTAGATCTATTTTGATGCTTTGCCTTTTAGCTTTATAAGGGATGGCTACTGCTTCGTGATAAGTGGTATTTGTTGAGTTTGTTTAAGATGAAAAATTATACTTGTTTTTTCTCTTTTGCTTCCTATTTTTCTTTACTCGTATTACAATATATTGATGTGCTAACATCCTTGATATATTCAGCTAAACACGTGAGGTATATCTGGGTCAGTGGTATGTTTCTTTAATGCCCTCATGCTGCTGCTGCTTCGTGCCTGACTCTTTGCGACCCCATGGACTGTAGCCCTCCAGGCTCCTCTGTCCATGGGATTTTCCAGTCAAGAATACTGGAGCAGGTTGCCATTTCCTAATCCAGGGGATCTTTCCAACCCAGGAATCAGATCCACGTGTCCTGCATCTCCTGCCTTGGCAGGCAGATTCTTTATCACTGAGCCACCTGGGAATCCCTCATACCTAATGGCTAAATCACTTAGCTCTCAGATCAACTACTACCCTCAAATGTCATCATCATTCACGCTTACTGCAGATTTCTGTCGTGAACTGAGAGTGATTCAATACCAGCCAGAGAATTTTAGCAGAATAGCAAAATGTTAATTATCCATTTTTCTAGATCCTCCAAAATCTCTCACTTTGTTAAGTAAAATCAGGAGAAAGCAAAATATTTAGCATTACATTATCTCAGCTGCTACTCCCATCCCTCAAAGCCATAATTTAGCTTTCTTACCATAGTGGATAGAGGTGAGTGTAAGAGTCCTCTTTGAATATTTAAAGCCATAGTAGAAAGCATTTTCCTGTGATCCAAGAAACCACATCATAAATTTCTCCTGGAGAAAAGAATTTTTCTTTAGTCAAGTGTACATGTGCATGTGTGTGTGTGTGCGCACACACGAGTGTAGTTAGTGAGGAAGGGCACCACAGAACTTTCCTCCTTGCCTCATTTACCTAGAGACAGAAAGCCAAAATCAATCTTCTGCAGCACTAATTAACTCCTCTTAGAGAGTTTTTGGAAGACCTGCTTCCCTGTTTCCTCAGATGGTCTTTCCTCTGTTTCTACCTTTAATTGTCCTGTTTGATGTGAATTTTCACCTTGTAAGTCAGCTGAAATTCTTTTTGGAAGATGCAAGATACAATCTGAATTGCTGTCAGTTCCTTTGGTCTAGGCTCACATTTCTTGGGTGGGAATTTGAGAATCTCTGGAGGTAATAACAGTAAAGTTGGACTTTCATTTCCTGGCTCTGGAAAGTAAGGTGCTAAACTTTCAGTTCTCCAAAATGTTCTGCACATAAACTTCTGCTCTTGGTGAAGTGGCAGATTCAGGATCCTGACTGCAGACTGCCAGATTCTGAAGCCTGTGGATCTGAAGATTGGACACCAGAGGAGAAAGAGGCTCCATCCCTGTTTTCCCAGCTGTACTGACTCAAGAAGGGGAGAGTTTCAGGCTCTGGGCCTGGCTGGACCCTTCAGAGCATCTTCCTCTAAGCCCCAGCAGCTGTGACTCACCACCCAGTGCCCAAGAGCAGACAAGATGGCACAAGCTCCAAGTCAAGGGCTCCACTGGACTCCTACTCTCAACCTTCCCCACCATGTCCCTGCAAAAGGAAATGAAAAACAGCCCTCCTTCTTCTGGTTAGAGGTAAAAAGTCCTCCCCAATGACGATGAGCCCAAAGGCTCAGGGGGTACCATGGGGATTCTCCCCGCTGTCTCTCTTGCTTTGCTGGATCCTGGGGAAGATGACAGTCACAAGTGGCTCTTGGGAGGAAGGGCTGGGTTTCACTTTGAGATCTCTATCTCCCATCTCCAGATGCTCTCCTAGTCCTGCGTGAATTACAAAAAGCAGATTTCCAGTAGAACAGGCCCTGGTACTGGCTTCCATCCACCTCCTGCCCCAAACTTCCTCTCCCTCAATCATCCCATCTCCCAACGTGGTTTGAATTTTCCCTTTGCTGGATTTTAAATCTAAGCTTCAGCACCCCCACCCCCACCCCAGCCTCCCTTCATTTTTCTGTTCTTTCCATTCCCCTAAATAGCCTGGTATCATGTCAAGCCTTGCATCCCATACTTCAACTATTAAGTTGTTGAATATTACACAGTGGATTTTGATTCGGATCAGTTAGAGCTAATAGCAATTTTCAGTAAAATATTAACCAAACACACACAAAAATCGCTCGTGTGGCTCCATCCTCTCCTTCAATAGGATTAATCGAGTTAGCTATTTACTCTTTCCACCACTCCAGTGTTTTCCCACCTTCCACTCCAAACAAGAAAATGACACTAAATTCATTTAATACAAATTTATATTATTGTCTGAGGCATTTTAAGCAATGCTTAATTTAATTTCCTTGTTTGGAGTGTGGTATTGGAGAACAGGACCACAGAGTAATGTAAAAATGGGATTCGTGTATCCACCAGGCACCCAGCTATATTCTCCAGTGAGTCACAAGAGCTCTGTTTACATTCAATTGCAATTCAAATGTGCCAAATCACCTCTCTGTCCTGCGGTAAAAAGAGAAGTCAGCCTCTGAAAGCAGATCATTCCACCCCAGGCTGACAAACCCTGACAGTTTGACCTTCAGGATATGGTCAGTTCCATTCTGTTCAGTCGCTTAGTCGTGTCCGACTCTTTGAGACCCCACGAATCGCAGCACGCCAGGCCTCCCTGTCCATCATCAACTCCCGGAGTTCACTCAGACTCACGTCCATCGAGTCCGTGATGCCGTCCAGCCATCTCATCCTCTGTCGTCCCCTTCTCCTCCTGCCCCCAATCCCTCCCAGCATCAGCGTCTTTTCCAATGAGTCAACTCTTCACATGATGTGGCCAAGGTACTGGAGCTTCAGCTTTAGCATCATTCCTTCCAAAGAAATCCCAGGGCTGATCTCCTTTACAATGGACAGGTTGGATCTCCTTGCAGTCCAAGGGACTCTCAAGAGTCTTCTCCAGCACCACAGTTCAAAAGCATCAATTCTTTGGCGCTCAGCTTTCTTCACAGTCCAACTCTCATATACATACATGACCACAGGAAAAACCATAGCCTTGACTAGACAGATCTTTGTTGGCAAAGTAATGTCTCTGCTTTTGAATGTGCTATCTAGGTTGGTCATAACTTTTCTTCCAAGGAGTAAGCGTCTTTTAATTTCATGACTGCAGTCACCATCTGCAGTGATTTTGGAGCCCCCCAAAAATAAAGTCTGACACTATTTCCACTGTTTCCCCATCTATTTCCCATGAAGTGATGGGACCAGATGCAGGATGTGGTACAAGTCCTCTTATTTGATTAGAATTCTGACAGGTCAGACAGGTTGATTGTTCATATTCTCTTGGCCTAGTAATCAGCGTGCTAGAGTTCTAGACCTTTCTGCCTGGGTAAATGGAAATAACCTTTTTTGAGCATCTTTAATGTGCCAGGCATTAAAAAAAAAAAGACTAACAGTGTTTCATTTTTAAGCTCCTTAAAAATCCTGTGTGTAAATAGGGGTAAAATCCCTATTATATGTTTAAAAACAATGAGAAGCAGAGAGGATGTGTAATTTGCCCAAGACCACATAGCCAGTAAGTGTGCATACAATCATGTGCCCTTCAGTGCTGGCATTTTGCATGGATCTGTTATGTCTAACTGCAAAGCATCACTCCAGTGTGGGCCAGAATTTCTTAAGGAGTCAAGAATGGTGAGCTTTAGCCAGGCTACAGAGTCCCTGAGCTGGTATGCAAAATTAGTATGTATGTACACCTTTTTGAGGAGGGGGTTCATAGCTGTCTTCAGTTCTGAAAATTCTTCCTAATTTTAAAAAATAAGCACTACTGCCCTGAGCTTTCCATGAGGACTAGTGAGTGAGGTCTTTGGGGCACTCATCACACATGATCCTCATTCTGCACTTGGACTTGGCCAGATACTTGATTAATAATAATAGGGTAACAATTATGATTTGTTGAGGACTTACTAGGTGCCAGCTCTGCTGAGTGCTCTCATCAGTTGGCTGGGGCAAAGGTCAGGGAAGGTCTCTGGCATTCTGTTTAGAGCCCTTGGTCCTGCCTGGTAGTAATAAGAACAGAGAATGTAGCAGGTGTTCCTGGCCCTTTGACTGGAATAACGCTATCCAAATAGGGCAGGGAGAAAAGGAAAGACTGATGCAAGAGCCAGCAAGCTGGACTTGTGGCTTCTTTTCTGCCATCAACTCCCAATGGCTTTAAGCAGAATACTCTTGTTACTCTCATATACCTATCTCTAAAATAAAAATACCTAGCTCCCATTCCCCCTGTTAGTAAACCAACAAAACAAAACACAAGACAAACTTTAAAAATATGTGGGTATTACTTAAGATTATGAAATGAGCTCCCAGTCATCTAATGCAGCTCTTTCATTTCACTGACATCTTAGAGTACTTGTTTCCAAACATGCTGTGGGGATAAAATAATGAAGATATAACACCCGGCCTCCAGGAGGTTAAAATGTAGTATGTACAGACAAACAGGTATAGAAAATAGCTGTAGCACAAGTAGAATAGAGTAAATGTAGGAAGAAAGTTATCAGTTACTCCCTATGGGGGATCAAAGAGGGAGAAATATGTGGCTTGGGGAAGGAAATCAGAGAAGGCATTGGTAGGAGGTGGTATCTGAAGATGTGAAAGGATGTCACTAGGGCAGAGGACATTTTTAAAGGCCTGAGCAGCAGAAGGTTGTGTAAGGGCCTGAGTAATCTGGGGCATGGTTAGGTGATCAGGAGCCACAAGATTGCCTGGACAGTAAGGCTTACCTCAATGGAAGTCAGACTGCTAGGCTGGAGGGAGAGTCAGACATATTTACATGTTACTCCTAGAAAGTCTGATTTTATTTTTGGCCATGCCGCAAGTCTTGCAGGATTTTAGTTTCCTGACCAGGGATTGAACCTCAGGCCCAGGGCAGTGAATGCTCTGAGTCCTAACCACTGGACCCCCAGAGAATCTGATTTAAAGGCCTCGACTGGAGATTGCAATTTGGAATTTTTAAAATCCTCTTGGATGACTCTAGCGTTGCAGCCAACACTGAGAACCACTGGGCTAGATGGCCTACAAGGTCTCCTCTAGCCTCTGAGAAAATCGTGCCCTTTTTGATAAAAAGGACTGGTTTGAAAATGTGGGTGAAAAGTCAAAGTGTGAGTCACTCAACTGTGTCCGACTCTTTGTGACCCCAAGGATTGTAGGCCTCCTGGCTCCTCTGTCCATGGAATTCTCCAGGCAAGAATACTGGAGTGGGTTGCTATTACCTTCTCCAGGTGATTTTCTCTACCCAGGGATCAAACCAAGATCTCTTGCATTGCAGGCAGATTCTTTACCATCTGAGCCACCGGGAAGCTGTCGGTGGCTAGTTGTAATTGCTAAAAAGTGGATTTAAAGTCCTTTGCCTTCCGGCAATAGGTTCCTGAATAATTGCAGAGGGTTGTTCTAAGAGCACAGGTCCAAAGCCCAGCTACATCCATAATGTGAATAAGTTAAGTGGGCCTGGTAGGGACTGGCAGTCTAGTCATCCTGCCCCATCCAATGTGGGCAGCCTCTTCTTAGCTCCAACTGAGTGCTGCTAAATAGTATTGTTGGCCTGGGTTTGCCAAGTCTTATGACTTCAAGAAAAGCCGAGCAAAACATAAGAGTAAGCCAGATTCAGTCAGCAGGTCTTTGGTTTGATGCCTCCAACTTAGAGTTTTCATCATTGAAAAGAATTGGCTTTCTTGCTATTAAGTGATTGCTACCTGACAAGCGATCTTGAGAGAGACAATGCCTGTATTAACTTCAAGCACTTTCCATCCATGCTTAGCTGCTCAGTTGTAGCCGACTCTTTGCTCCTCCATGGACTATAACCCACCAGGCTCTTCTATCCGTGGGATTTCCCAGGCAAGAATGCTGGAGTGGGTTGCCATTTCCTCCTCCTCCAGGGGATCTTCCTGACCCAGGTATCGAACCCCCATCTCCTGTGTCTCGTGTATTGGCAGGCAGATTCTTCACCACGGAGCCACCTAGGAAGCCCTTCAAGCACTTTATTTCTTTTAAAACCGTAACTTTCGGCCGAGGAAACATAAAAATCTCCCGTGTGCATTTATCAACTAATGGTCAGTATTATTTTAACTATACCCATTTCTTCTCATATTATTTTCAACTAACTCCCAGATATCATATTATCTTATTCATCAATATTTAAATATAATCATAATACAGTTATAACACCTAAAAACAAGCATTTCTTTAAAAATATCCAGTGTTCAATTTCCAATCTCAAAATGTCATAATTTTTTAAAAAATTTTGTTTGTTTGAATCAGAATACAAGTAAAGTCCACACATTACAATTGACTGACATGCTTATGTTCACTTTTGATACTGATTTTTGTACATTGATCCTGCTGAAGTGGCTATTATTAATGTGTTTGCATGTAACCTTCCACTAAAGGATTTGTAAAAATGTAATGAAGGTTTGCAAGGCCAAGTTCTATGATTATGTGAGAAGTAAGTTTGATATAGTAAGTCTTATAAACAGCTAAATTCTGTCAAAGAAAAATCCATTTTTAATGCATGATTGAATATTGATAATTAATGGGAACTATGAGGAAGTCATATGCAAAGATTAATTACCAACTGAGCTCTGAGAACATTTTTTCTTCCTTTGTAATCTTACCTCCTGAGAGAAATAGTCTATATTGGTCCTAGAGTGAATTGACAGATATGTCCAGAAAGAAAAGCCACAAAGCTTAATCTTTATTGGTCATGCTTAATTGGATGAACTATTATTTTTTATTTGCAGAGACAATATTTTTCAGCTAATTCTTTCTGCAGTGCTGGAATGGAGAGGTGGGGTCGTGTGGCCTTTCTCACTATGCTGGATACAGGGCCTGTGAGTACCGCAGTTATGATTATTTCTCCTTATTATTAATAGAAGTGCTTGAAATCAACTCCTTCCAGTGGAAAATTTAATTGTTTGAATCAAGGCCATCCTCTACAGGCCATCTGTCTTCATGGTTGTCATTAAACTCTGACAAAAAGCGATGCCTTGGGCTTCTTGCTTCAGAAAGTAACTTGAGTGAAATTGACCCCTGAAATCCAACTTCATTAAAATAAGGAAAAACACTGTGAGTCCATCAGATAAAAAGACATGGACTTCCCTGGTGGTCCAGTGGTTAAGAATCCACCTGCCAATGCAGGGCACATGGGTTTGATCCCTGGTCCTGCAAGATCCCACATGCTCCAGAGCAACTAAGCCTGCAGGCCACAACTATTAAGCTGACCACCTAGAGCTTGTACTCGGTGACAAGAGAAGCCACCAGAGTGAGAAGCCCATGCACTGCAACGAAGAGTAGCCCTTGCTCACCAAAACCAGAGAAAGCCCAAGTATAGCAATGGAGACCCACTACTGAGTCACTTCAGTTGTGTCCAACTCTGTGCGACCCCATAGATGGCAGCCCACCAGGCTCCCCGCCCCTGGGATTCTCCAGGCAAGAACACTGGAGTGGGTTGCCATTTCCTTCCCCGGTGCATGAAAGTGAAAAGTGAAAGTGAAGTTGTTCAGTTGTGTCTGACTCTTAGCGACCCCATGGACTGCAGCCCACCAGGCTCCTCTGTCCATGGCATTTTCCAGGCAAGAGTACTGAAGTGGGGTGCCACTGCCTTCTCTAATGAAGACCCAGCACAGCCCAAAATAACTAAATAAATAATCAATCAATTAAGAGAAAAAAAAAAAGCCAGACAAGCTTGGCTGTTTGCCCCTCCTGGTACACACTGTATTTGCCCATCCACCTAGGCTTCTGCTGTGAGGCGTCTGCAGGCCAGTCTGTGACTGGCAGCAGCTCAGATTCAGTTTGCAAAGGTGCCTGGTGGCCGGTGGCTAATTACACGTTTGATGAACTTGTTGTTAAGACAATGCCGCATGTGTCCTCCCCTGGCTGCAAATTGCCAGGTTACTGGAGAGTTTCCTGTATGGATACTAATTATGCCTAATTTGGTCCTGAGATTTCCTCATTTGTCTTTCTGTCACAAAGTTTGTGATTACAAATCTCTCACGTTGATTGGGAGCGAGGCTAAATTTCTGATAGTTCACACATGTAATAAAGCCATTCAGGAAACCAGCAGTGTTCAGCAGTTTTTCTAAAACATAGAACATCCATGGTTATTTGCATCCCTGAGACAAGTTTGCTTTCTCTAAGTGTTTGTTTTCACAGCAAATTAATTACCTGCAAAACAGAATCAAAGCTTCCAGATGTGATGCCTTGTGGAAAGGATAGCCATGTGCTACCTGGAGAGGGACAGTCATTATGTTCCTGAGGGGAGTGCCTTTAACCCCACATTGGTGGAGGGGAAGGGGACTTGCTCCCCAAGGTGAGTGGAGACATATGCCAGCCCACTCTTCTCTCCATATTACCCCTGCCTGGGAGGCCCTGGAGAAGAGAGAGGGCTTTGCTCGAATACTGAAAGTGGCAAGCAGCCCCTTGATAGGAACTTCATTAACCAGGGGGTTCTTGAGAGCTAGAGCCCCATTGCTGGCTAGGTTTCTGTCTGTGGGTGGTGGTCTGTCTATGGGCGGTGGGAGCACAGGCCAGAACTAAAACCTTTAGGATGGGGTTGGGGGACCTCTTGCTCCTCTTCACATTTGCCTGTTTTTGCAAGGAGCCTGATTAAGACACTGACTCTCAAAAATATTTTCCTCCTAAGACAACTCAGATACTTTATCTCCCAAGAAAAAATCCTCGTGAGTATCCCTGGTTCAAAACCTGAGACTAAGGATGGTGTCTGATGAAGAAAGTGAGAGATGGAGGTGAGGAAGCATCGAGAGAGGGTAGAGGTGAAGATGGATGCGGATGCTGGCGGGGTGCTGGGGACAGGGCAGGACAGAGGCAGGAACTGAGATGAGCAGATCATTTCAGAATTGACCTGGCTGCAGGGAGTTTGAGTGGTAGTGGGCAAGTACTGAAAAGCATCATTTGCTTTTATTTTTTTCTGTGCCCAGAATTCTGCTGGACCCTAGTGAGACTCTTGCAAGTAGAGAGAAACACCTTCTGAACAATACAGAATGTACAAAAGAATGACGGAGGGTGAGGGATGTTTGAAGCGCTTAAATCTCATGCATAATTACTAAGACATTAGCATTTTTCCTGGGAAAATTAAAGAAATTTAGAATCAAATATAATTTTTTTCAGTGCAGAAATGTAAATTTTGCACTTTACCATTTGATCAAAGGAAAGCCCACTGACAAAATGAGAGCTCTTGAAGATGTAGTGTGGGTTACTTTCATTAAGATTAAATTTGTTTATAATTTAGGGTACGATTTAGTAAAGTCTTCACTTTTAGGTGAAATTTTAGCTGATCTCACTTTCCATTTATTCATTCATCAAATATTACCAAATGTCTAATCTGTGCCAAGTTTTCATTTAGAAAATATTATATGGTTTCTTTCTGAGAAACTTTGTTAACCATGTTGTTTTACATTATTAAAGTCTTGCTAGAATATTGCAATTCTTACCATGAGAATTCATTCTCTGACACTTAAAATATCTTCCTTCCTATGACTCTTTGATGCTAGAGAGAACCCATGTGCCAGAAGCTGGTTCTCATCACTAAGTTCAGAGTTAGAACTCTCGGCCTTTACTCTCTTAGATCCAAAGTGAGGGCATGTACAGAGAACACGTTTTGTGTATACCTAGTATAGATGGCAACCCACTCCAGTACTCTTGCCTGGAAAATCCCATGGACAGAAGAGCCTGGTAGGCTGCAGTCCATGGGGTTGCTAATAGTCAGGCATGACTGAGCGACTTCACTTTCACTTTTCACTTTCATGCATTGGAGAAGGAAATGCAACCCCCTCCAGTGTTCTTGCCTGGAGAATCCCAGGGACAGGGGAGCCTGGTGGGCTGCCATCTATGGGGTCGCACAGAGCAGCAGTATAAACCAGGTGCTTTACAAAAATAATCCCATTTAATTTTAATTCTCACAACCCACAGATAGGTAAGATTTCCATTTTATAGTTCCAAAACACTGAGGTTAGGAGGGATGATGAAATGTGTATGAAATCAAGTAGTTGGGAGGTATTGGCATTGGTAACCCTCTTTGCATTTCAGCATATCATCCATTTAATCAATGCAGAACTTTATCTTCTTAAATTAATTAATTATTTTTTGGTTGCCCTGAGTCTTTGCTGCTGTGAGAGAACTTTCTTTAGTTGCTGCGAGCAGAGGCCATGCTCTTACTGTGGAACACAGGCCCTAGGGTGTGTTCAGCAGTTGTGGTGCATGAGCTTAGTTGCCCCAAGGCATGTGGAATCCCCTGCATTTCAAAGTGGCTTCTTAACCGCTGGACCCCTAGGGAAGTCCATTATACAGAACTTTATTGAGCACCTACTACGTGCTGGACATAGTTCCTGGCACTAAGGATACAGTGATGACAAAAACAAAGTCTCTTCCTCATGGAGTCTCTAACCTGGTGGTTGAGAAGACAGTAAAGAGACATGTGAAGAGATATGGGGCCGTGGGGAGGAGATGAAGAAACATGAAGCCGTGGAAGGGGAGAGAGAACTGAAGGGCGAGGGCGGCTCTTGAGCATCTTCCCATTCAGCCTCAGGCCTGTCTCCAGCAGAGGGCACCATGTTGCCCGTCTCTTTCCTGGATGGGAAGAGAATGTGTGGGGCTGCCTGTGGGTGCACAAATGGGCACCTGCCCTGCGTGGAGGGCTCAGAGTGAGGGCAGTGAAATAGAGGATGGAGGAGGAACAAGGAAACCAAGCAAGACTTTTGAAGAGAGAGTGTTCCTTGGGCATCAGCTCACTTGTCTCTTTATGTTCTCCTTCAACTCTTTAATGACTTCCCAGCACACCCAGTCAGTGACCTTTGCCACGTCTTCTACTTCCTGGGTGATTCTACCCTGAAGATGGTAGGTATCACCACTGTCCCTCCCAGCCCCTTAGATGTCACCATTTTCTTGTGACCTTGTCTTGTCTTCTTTATAATATGCCTCCTGCGGTTCAGTCCTCCAGGATCCATTAAGGGACCAGATAGCAAATTTTTTTCAGTACAAAGTCAGCTGATTATGCATTTGTATTACATTTTGATAGGCTACAAATTTGCCTAAGGTTGAAATGTCCCAGGACTTTTTCTTATCTTTATTTGCACCTCTTTGGTGATCTCATCCACCTTCAAGGGTTTTAAATGCATCTATAAATAGACAAATAGGTGACTCAAATTTATATTCCATGTAGACTACCTTCTCTATCTGACTTTTCCACTGGGAAGTCTAATAAACATCTCAAGATCAAGACTGTATGTCCAAATCCTAGTTTCCATTTGTAACCTTCTCTAGCTGGTAGGTCAGATGTAAAGAATCCACCTGCAATGCGAGAGACCTGGGTTTGATCCCTGGGTTGGGAAGATCCCCTGGAGAAGGGCTTGGCAACCCATTCCAGTATGCTTGCCTGGAGAATCCCATGGACAGAGAGGCCTGGTAGGCTATAGTCCACAGGGTTGCAAAGAATCGGACACGACTGAGCGACTAAGCACAGCACTAAGTATTAATGAATGGCAACTTCATTTTCCCAGCTGCTCAGGACAACAAGTTTGGGGTC
Organism: Budorcas taxicolor; assembly: GCF_023091745.1. NCBI lineage: Eukaryota > Metazoa > Chordata > Mammalia > Artiodactyla > Bovidae > Budorcas > Budorcas taxicolor. Next base: position 67,324,120 of record NC_068919.1, on the reverse strand, counting down.
ATCCTTTCATCTTCCTTTATTCTAACACCGTGAAAGGGTTGGTTCGCCTTCAAATAAATCTAGAAACTTTTCTCATCCTTTCCTCCGCTACCACTTTGGTCTAAGTCAACATCATGTCTTGCTTTGGTCATTCCAACAACCATCTACTTTTCCTTCTGTTGGTCTGCTCAACTCAGCAGCCTGCATGATCTTGTTAAGAAAGCAAATCAGATCAGCTGGCTCCTTGGATTACACCCTCCAGTGGTTTTCACCTCACCCTGAGGAGTCGAGCTGGAAACTGCTCTCTTCACTGCCGCTTTCTGGAAAAAAACAAAACCAGAAACAAGTCCTGCCTGCTCGAGGCCACTGCCCTTTTGTTCTCTCTCCCTCCCTGTGAGAGCACCAGGACTGCTGATGTTTTCAGGGCCACACCTGGGTTCCTGTTATCCTCACATGCTAATCAGCTGGTCAGTTTCAAGTTGGTCAAGGTTAGATTTGCTAGGAAATGTCTACCCCAGATCCGGGAATTCTTCCCTCCTAGCCCTGGAAGATAAGACCTTCTAGTGGCTTTATCTAAGGAGAGATTGTCCCCTTTATCCTCACCCAGATAGGAGTTACCACTCTGTGACCACATGGGAGCCCACACCTATAGGAAATGCCTGTTTGTTTCAGGCAACTTCGAAGCCAGCAGCTTGCTTCTACTTGGGCCTTCAACCACTTTTTCTCTTTTTTCTTCCCTTTAAGGAAACTAAGTCTGTTTTAATTTTATGGGCTTGACAGAACTAGGACAATAGGACAATGTTTGCTTGGATCAAATTTTTTTGTGCGAATTTTTTTGGCAGAATCAGTGTTTGCAAGAAGCAGATAAAACTTGACTGTGGGAGAACCTCGCTGTAGCAAGCAGCTGCCTGCCAGCAAAATCTCCAGTTAACAACAGAGCTGGAGTCATTGTTAGCCAGGTAGGAGAGATGGGGAGGGAAGAAAAAGCCCTGGAGCTTCCTTGTTAGGCTCTAAATGAATTGGTTGTTTAGCAATTACTGTAAGACAGCAGATCTGGGTACATGAGCTCTCTAAAGATAACATCTCAACTCAGTTTGCCCTCCTTACACAACACAGGTATGCATGCATGGAGCAGGCCTCGTAGCCCTGAGATATTTTATTCACCTCACACTCAGAGGAGTTCACTGACTGGAATTCAATAGAAACTGTTCTCTGTGTGAAAGTAATTTCAGAAAGTAATCTAGTTTATGGAAATGAAAGGCATCAAAACACAAAAAAACACTGTGTCTCTACAAGTACTTTGCCTCAAATATTTGACATGGAAATTTGTATAATCCCTCTGGGGGCACATGGGTTTCACCAGTGTTAACATCTTTTGAAATGACTTTCACAAATGTTTATTTGCTGTGCCAGGCTGACAAATAATTTAAAATATCAAGGCATCTTACCTGAATCAGACTTGATGATAGGGATCTCAGATGACTGTGGAGGTTAAAGGGTGTGAATTTTAATTGGGTGTTGGGGGATGACGTCACTTTCAAATACCACCCTGGGGAGAAAAGGTGTCACTTAGCTGCTATGTTTCCCCAAACTTCCTTGCTCTGTAATGTATCGCAGAAATGACAATGGATGGTCATTGGCATATTCCGCTTCATTTCTCACACAGAAAACAATGCTTGTTGCACCTGTCTGGAGGGAGAAGGAAAGGAGGGCGCTGAAACAATGGGCAGGCTCGGGTCTGACGTGGGCACCTCGTGGAACAGGGAGAGCTGCTTCTTGCCAGTCCTTGAGGAAAGAGCAGGCGCAAGAGGAGCAGAAGACAGGCCTTAGGTTAGAACAGAATCAAGGGAGAGAGAGAGAGCAAAGCTTATAATGCCCATCATCTGAACCTGAATATCCGCGAAAAACCCCTTTTCTTCTGTTGTGGGGTACTGGCTTGTCATTTTAGAGAGCCCATTGTGGCTTTGTGAGAACTCTTCCCCCACCTGCAGAAGGACTGTCATAATGAAGGCCCTTCCCTGGAGCGGTGGTCCTTTAGAGTTGGCACAGTTTTCTCATGGCACATCCAGTGGTTCAAACACTGCTGTTTTACAGAAGGTCAACTGCTCGGCTGGGTTCTACACGGTGGGGAAGGAGCAGAGCCTGTTGCAGACCATGGTTGCCACTCTTTAGCCCAGCATCCTCCCTACCTCCAATCACGTTTCTTAGCTTCAGTTCAGTTCAGTCACTCTGTCATGTCCAACTCTTTGTGACCCCATAGACTGTAGCATGCCAGGCTTCTCTGTCCATCACCAACTCCTGGAGTTTGCTCAGACTCAGGTCCATCGAGTCAGTGATGCCATCCAACCATCTCATCCTCTGTCGTTCCCTTCTCCTCCTGCCTTCAGTCTTTCCCAGCATCAGGGTCTTTTCCAATGAATCAGCTCTTCCCATCAGGTGGCCAAAGTATTGGAGTTTCAGCTTCAGCATCAGTCCTTCCAGTGAATATTCAGGACTGATCTCCTTTAGGATGGACTGGTTGGATCTCCTTGCTGTCCAGGGGACTCTCAAGAGTCTTCTCCAACACCACAGTTCAAAAGCATCAATTCTTCTGCACTCAGCTTCCTTTATGAGCCAACTCTCACATCCATACATGACTACCGGAAAAACCATAGCTTTGACTAGATGGACCTTTGTTGGTAAAGTGATATCTCTGCTTTTTAATATGCTGTGTAGGTTGGTCATATCTTTTCTTCCAAGGAGCAAGTGTCTTTTAATTTCATGGCTGCAGTCACCATCTGCAGTGATTTTGGAGCCCATGAAAATAAAGTCTCTCACAGTTTCTATTGTTTCACCATCTATTTGCCACGAAGTGATGGGACCCGTTGCTATTATCTTAGTTTTTTGAATGTTGAGTTTTAAGCCAGCTTTTTCACTGTCCTCTTTCACTTGCATCAAGAGGCTCTTTAGTTCCTCTTAGCTATCTGCCATAGAGTGGTGTCATCTGCATACCAATATCTGCATATATTTCTCCTGGCAATCTTCATTCCAGCTTGTGGTTCATCCAGCCCGGCATTTTGCGTGATGTACTCTGCATATAATTTAAATAAGCAGGGTGACAATATACACCCTCGACATTCTCCTTTCCCGATTTGGAACCAGTCAGTTTTTCCATGTCCAGTTCAACTGTTGCTTCCTGACCTGCATACAGATTTCTCAAGAGGCAGGTCAGGTTGTCTGGTTTTCCCATCTCTTGAAGAATTTTCCACAGTTTGTTTTGATCCACACAGTCAAAAGCTTTGGCATAGTCAATGAAGTAGAAGTAGATGTTTTTCTGGAATTCTCTCGCTTTTTCTATGATCCAGTGGATATTGGCAATTTGATCTTTGGTTCCTCTTCCTTTTCTAAATCCAGTTTGAACATCTGGAAGTTTACGGTTCATGTGCTGTTGAAGCCTTGCTTGGAGAATTTTTAGCATTACTTTGGTTTCCCCTGTGGCTCAGCTGGTAAAGAATCCGCCGGCGATGCAGGAGAGCTGGGTTCAACCCCTGGGTTGGGAAGATTCCCCTAGAGAACAGAAAGGCTACCCACTCCAGTGTTCTTGCCTGGAGAATCCCAGGGACGGGGGAGCCTGGTGGGCTGCCGCCTATGGGGTCGCACAGAGTCGAACACGACTGCAGCGACTTAGCAGCAACAGCAGCAGCATGTGAGATAAGTGCAATTGTGTGGTAGTCTGAACATTCTTTGGTATTGACACTCTTTGGTATTGGAATGAAATCTAACCTTTTCCAGTCCTGTGGCCACTGCTGAGTTTTCCAGATTTGCTGGCTTTCCAGCTTAGATGATCTCTAAATTATGCTGATGGCTGTCCCCAGAGGGCAGTCTGCTCTGATAAAACAGGGAGTGATGCACCTTGTATAAGACCTGAGGCAGTGGATATGCAGCTCCTGAAGAGTGGTGGAAACTACACATTGGACAGAGGTGGCTGGCTTTACATCACCACCACCCCATGGCCTCTTTTCTGAGTGTATGCTGACTTCCATCCTGCTACAGGTGAGATACCACCATCTGGAGGCTTTGTGAGCAACTCAAATTTTACAGCTTCCACCCAAGTCTGTTCCTTTTCCTGAATTTCCATCTCTGTAGCCTGCCAGTCTCCTCTGTCCATGGAATTCTCCAGGCAAGAGTACAGGGCTAGGCAGCCATTCCCTTCTCCAGGGGATCTTCCCAACCCAGGTATCAAACCTGGATCTCTGCATTGCAGGCAGACTCCTTACCATCTGAGCCACCAGGAAAATGCCTGTTTATGACACCTGTAATCCTATCTAGAAACCTCAGCATGGTCACTGACTCCTGTCTCCCCCTTTGCTCCATCCTCATTCAATCCCTTTCTGAGTTCTATTGACTTTGTGTAGAGTCTTCTATCTACTATTATGTTTCAACAGGGCATGGTGGGTAGAATAAGTCTTCATTTTGTGGGACTATCTTATGCATTGCAGATTATTTAACATTATTGACCCCTGTCAACTAAATGCCCTTCTGTCATTGTGATAATCAGAAACAGCTCTAGACATTCTCAAGTAGCTCCCAGGCTCAATGTCTTCCCAGCTGAGAAACACAGGAAATTTTCCACTGTCACTACCCTGGATTCTGGCAATTTACTTCCACCAGAGTTGTTGAGTTTTGAATGATCTAATCGGCCTTCTCACTTCTAATCTCTCCTTTCTCCAATCCATTTTTCACAAAGATGTTAAGTGATGTTTATAAAGGATACCTGTGATTAAATTACTCCCCATTCAAAATATCTAGTAGCTCTCTACTGCCTCTGTGATAAAATCTAACTTCTTAGCCTTGAATTCAAGACTGTCAATCGGCCTTAATATTCCTGACTCTCTACTCCTTTCTTTCAAGACCTATGTGTTCTGGTGAGTGATTAAATGAATATTTGACTAGAGTAGTAGTATCTGCCTGCAAGCACACAACCCAACAGTGGGTGATTTATAGGTTTTTCAATTGACTACTGCCGCATAATAAACTACTCAAATCTTAGTAGCTTCAACCAATTTGATTTTTATTATAAATCCACGGGTCAGGAATTTGGGCAGGGTTCTGCTGAGTGAGTCTTTGGTTCCATGTGATATCAGTGGAGGTGCTTGGTGGTATCAGCTGGTGGCCAGTCTGGTCAGGAGGATCCAAGATGGCTTCCCTTGCATGTCCTAGCACCTCAGTGTACACAAGTGGGAAGGAAGGGCAGGTTCAACTGTTTTCCTCTCCTTCATGTAGTCATCACTCTCCAGAGAGGGAGTAGAACTTTTCCCACAGTGTTTAAGGCTCTTGAGGAAGGCAGCAGAGACTTCCTATCCTCCTAGAAACTGGACCCAGAACTGGTGGAACAGTGACAGAGTCTGGTGTGTGTGTGTGTGTGTGGGTGTGACAGACACAGACCCAGCTCCTCATGGGAGGCGTCTTAAGTATTTTCAGCAGACTCTAATCCTCCACAACAGGGTAGATTAATACCTAACGAAGTATGGGTGATATAACACAGACGTCAATCTGTAGCTTTCCCCTCTACAATGCTACAAGTTTCTTTCAGACCCTGTTGTAAGCATAGCCCTGAAGTAGGGGTGGGGGGAGGGGGTGGGGAAAACCCTCATTTCTGCCCTTATTTTACCTTTGCCCTTTATCTGCTCTCCCTTAATTTGACCTCATCTCAAGTTTAACCTCATCTCATCTTCTGCTTTGGAAAAGCTTTAATCAATGAGACATCATGGTCAAACCCAGGATACCACTGGACAATGGAGTCCAGGGCAGCTCTGTCCGATAGAAATAGAATGCAAGACACAAGAATTACTTTAAATTTTCTAATAGCTACGTTTAAAAGTAAAAAAGAAATAAGTGAAATTAATATGTTTTGGCCTTTTATACAAGTATACTAGGGTGGTTTGCCATTCCCTCTTCCAGTGGATCACGTTTTGTCAGAACTCTCTGCTATGACCTGTCCGTCTTGGGTGGCCCTGCATGGCATGGCTCATAGCTTCATTGAGTAACACAAGTCCCTTCACCATGACAAGGCAGTGATGCCTTTGAACTGCGGTGCTCGAGAAGACTCCCAAGAGTCCCTTGGACAGCAAGGAGATCAAACCAGTCAATCTTAAGGGAGATCAACCCTGAATATTCACTGGAAGGACTGATGCTGCAACTGAAGCTCTAGCATTTTGATCATCTGATGCAAACAAATGACTAATTGGAAAAGTCTCTGATGCTGGGAAAGACTGAGGGCAGCAGGAGAAAGTGGCCTCAGAGGATGAGATGGCTTGATGGCATCACTGATGCAATGAATGTGAACTTGGCAAACTCCAGGAGATGGTAAGGGACAGGGAGGCCTGTGTGCTGCAGTGTATGGTGTTGCAAAGAGTCAGACATGACTGGGTGACTGAACAACAACAACAACAATATATTTTACTTGAACCAATATATGAAGAAATTATTTCAACATATGCAGGCACAACTTACTTTATTTTGCTTTGCAGATAGTTTTTTTTTTTAATTTTTTTAACAAATTGACAGTCGGTGGTAACTTGGCATTGAGAAAGATTGTTGATGCTATTTTTCCAACACCAGTGGCTCACTTTGTGTTTGGTAATTCTCACAATATTTCAAACTTTTTCATTAAATTTGTTATAGTAATCTATGATCAGTGAATCAGTGATATCTGATGTTACTACTAAGACTCACTGAAGTCTCAGATAATGGTTAGCATTTTTTAGCAGTAATCTAGAGCCAGACATCTTGGAATGTGAAGTCAAGTGGGCCTTAGAAAGCATCACTACGAACAAAGCTAGTGGAGGTGATGGAATTCCAGTTGAGCTATTTCAAATCCTGAAAGATGATGCTGTGAAAGTGTCGCACTCAATATGCCAGCAAATTTGGAAAACTCAGCAGTGGCCACAGGACTGGAAAAGGTCAGTTTTCATTCCAATTCCAAAGAAAGGCAATGCCAAAGAATGCTCAAACTACCGTACAATTGTACTCATCTCACATGCTGGTAAAGTAATGCTCAAAATTCTCCAAGCCAGGCTTCAGTAATATGTGAACTGTGAACTCCCTGATGTTCAAGCTGGTTTTAGAAAAGGCAGAGGAACCAGAGATCAAATTGCCAACATCCGCTGGATCATGGAAAAAGCAAGAGAGTTCCAGAAAAACATCTATTTCTGCTTTATTGACTATGCCAAAGCCTTTGACTGTGTGGATCACAATCAACTGTGGAAAATTCTGACAGAGATGGGAATACCAGACCACCTAACCTGCCTCTTGAGAAATCTGTATGCAGGTCAGGAAGCAACAGTTAGAACTGGACATGGAACAACAGACTGGTTTCAAATAGGAAAAGGAGTATGTCAAGGCTGTATATTGTCACCCTGCTTAGTTAACTTCTATGCAGAGTACATCATGAGAAACCCCGGACTGGAAGAAACACAAGCTGGAATCAAGATTGCTGGGAGAAATATCAATAACCTCAGATATGCAGATGACACCACGCTTATGGCAGAAAGTGAAGAGGAACTAAAATGCCTCTTGATGCAAGTGAAAGAGGAAAGTGAAAAAGTTGGCTTAAAGCTCAACATTCAGAAAATGAAGATCATGGCATCCGGTCCCATCACTTCATGGGAAATAGATGGGGAAACAGTAGAAACAGTGTCACACTTTATTTTTTGGGGCTCCAAAATCACTGCAGATGGTGACTGCAGTCATGAAATTAAAAGACGCTTACTCCTTGGAAGAAAAGTTATGACCAATCTAGATAGTATATTCAAAATATACTATCTAGAGGCATTACTTTGCCGACTAAGGTCCATCTAGTCAAGGCTATGGTTTTTCCCGTGGTCATGTATGGATGTGAGAGTTGGACTGTGAAGAAGGCTGAGCGCCAAAGAACTGATGCTTTTGAACTGTGGTGTTGGAGAAGACTCTTGAGAGTCCCTTGGACTGCAAGGATATCCAACCAGTCCATTCTAAAGGAGATCAGTCCTGGGATTTCTTTGGAAGGAATGATGCTATAGCTGAAGCTCCAGTACTTTGGCCACCTCATGTGAAGAGTTGACTCATTGGAAAAGACTCTGATGCTGGGAGGGATTGGGGGAGAAGGGGACGACAGAGGATGAGATGGCTGGATGGCATCACTGACTCGATGGATGTGAGTCTGAGTGAACTCTGGGAGATGGTGATGGACAGGGAGGCCTGGCGTGCTGCGATTCATGGGGTCACAAAGAGTCGGACACGACTGAGTGACTGAACTGAACTGAACTGAACCTATTTTTAATTAAGTTATGTACATTGTTTTTAAAGATATAATGCAGTTGTACTTCATTATAGATTATACTATAGTGTAAATATAATTTTTCACTGGGAAACCAAAAAATTTGTGTGACTTGTTTTATAGCAATATTTGCTTTATTGCATGGTCTGAAACCAAATGCACAATATTTCCAAGGTTTGCCTATAATTAATCAATAAAATTATTGAGATATTTTACTTTCTTTTTTCATAGAGAATCCTCAAAACCTAGTGTGTATTTTACACATACAGCCAATTTCAGTTCAACCCCATTCAGTCCAGTTCAAATCTCAAGTGCTAGTGGCTACCTTATTGGACAGCACATGTCTAAAGTCCTGTCACTGATATTTGGCCTACCCCGCCCCTTGAAAGAAAAAATGCTCTTCAAGTGGACTTATGCTAGAAAAAAAACTCAGACATCCTTGAAGGAGGCAAACCACCCAAGAATGTACAGATGAAGGAAAAATCTCCCTTGTTGCTTACTTAGGTGGGAGTGGGATAGATTGAAGCCTCTTGATACATTTTTCTACAAGCTGCAGACCCATCACCTTCTTCCTCAGTGGTTGTCTTTCCAAATCAGACCCTCAGTCTCTCTATCTTAACCATAGCACGCCATATAAAAATTCAGATTTGCTAAGGAGCTAAGTGACTATTCAATTTAAATAAGAGTCTGCTTTACCAAAGGATTTGCTTCAGAATTTCTTAAGCCTGAGCATTTCTCTCATGTATTTCAAATACATCCACTTATTTTTGAAAGATTTAATCACATTTCACCAACATCTATTGAATGAAATAAATTATCCCTACATGTGAAGCCTTCCTAAAAGTTGAATTGGGGGATGAGCATGAGCACAGAGAAGAAATACTTATAGGATATCAGGGCTGTAAGAAACCCTGGAACTCACAGAATCTAGTCCAAGGATGGCAAATGCAGGCACCTGGGTCATCACTTTTCTTGGCAGACAAATGTGATGGCCTGCCCTCGTGACAGTCCAAATATGGCCCCAGGAATCTACGCCTCTCCCTAGGCAGTTGCTACTAATAGACCCCCAATAGTGTGGAAATAAAATCTGTTATCTCTGTTCTGATAACCTGTGGAGAAGTTCTGGGATTATCCATTGGGCCCCCATCAGTATTCTGAAATTGTCCTCAGACTTCCATCCGAGGTTGATCTAGAGTGGGCATCTGATCTAAGGTGAATCAGAATGGCCCTGAAATTCCACATTTAGACCAAGAGCACATCCTGCTGGCTGAAACTGTGAGAAGGAAAATTCGAGAGCTGTCTGGGTTCTGCTTTATCATCAGGGTAGGACAGAGCTGTTACTCTGAAGAGAGAAAAGATAAGAGAACAGAGCCCTGGAGGAGTTCCTTGGGCCTCTCAGTTGTTCAGCCCTTCCTTGATTCCACAGTACCACAGCAACCATCCACTGAATTATCTTTATCTTCAGAATGAGGATGACTTGGTTTCTCTCATTTGTAAGTCTAGACTCACAACTAGTATACAGGGCTGGTTTCATGAATGTGAGACCTGGGCATTTGTGCAGGTCCCCAGACTTCGGTAGGCACTGATCTTGGCTGTATGCTCTGCTGTCGCCATCCTGAAATTCCTGAGTTTTTAATAAGGGGCCCTGCATTTTCACCTTGTATTGGGCCCCTAAATTGTGTAGCTGATCCTTCGAGTATACCTTAATTTCACAATTAAGGAATTAGTAACTGAAATTGAGATAAAGTCAGTAATTCATTTAAAGTTACAGAGCTGGATACAGAATCCATTTTCAGTCCATTTGGAGTTCAGATTGGAACCAGAAAAGAATATAAATGGGTGAAAAGGGAGGGAAGGGTTTGTTTCTATTGCTTCCTTCATGACACAGACACACCCTAATCCCAAACCTTAATGGCCATTGTTTTCCTACAGATAAGGAGAAAGAGCAGGTGGAAAAAGGCTGACTGGTGTCACAGAGCAATTGTTCTGAGAGAAGGAAACATTTGCCATGTTGCCAAAGCCAACCTCACTTCCCACTTTCCCAAAGACCCAATTTCCCCAGCTGCTTTGTTGACATAGCAACAGTGAATTCTGAAAGGGCTGTTATAATATTAATATGTATTTCATGGTGGGCTTGCCCTGTGTTCTTCCCTAACCTTGTGATCCAGGTCTGAAAAGAGGTGCTTTTGGCATCTGGCCACTGAAAACAAGAAAACCAAAGCCCAATTCTCCGAGTGGGATGAGAAGACAGGGGCAGGTGCCTGTGTCAGCACATTTAGACAATGGATAGAAAGGTGGGGTAGCCCAGTCCCACCTGCCTCGGAGTGAAGGGGCTGACTGTGGAGATATTCTAAGTAAAAGCTGCACCTTGGGATGCATTTCCATCCTCCTACTACTCAGGGTGGTAAATGCAGCACCTGTGAGCCATTGTGCAGAGAATCAATTACACCTTGGGCCCAGTGATAAGAATTCATCCCCCCTGAGCTCAGTTTTCAAAAGGCTTCAAAAGGCCTCCCACCTCTTTCCCTTTTTCCAATGCAAATGAGCAACACTTCGGAAATTTGCATGCCAAATTCCGACAAGGGTTTCAAGTGAGTAAATGGTCATATTTATTAGTAATAGCAGTATGTAGATGAGTAAGAGGTATTTAATAAATGTATGCTGAATGTGTAGCATTTCTATAGTACTTAACAGTTTTCAAAGCTTTTTTTAACTCCTCCGTACCTCATATATTTGATTCTTAAATAAGCAAACAAATCTGAAAGTCCGGTGATGAGAATGGAAGGGAATTATTATCCTCATTTTACGGATGAAAATAAGGCTCAAGAAAGATTTTATCTTGCACAATGTCACATTCGTTGGATCATAGAAAAAACAAGGAAATTCCAGAAAAACATCTACTTCTGCTTTATTGACTATGCCAAAGCCTTTGATTGTGTAGATCACAACAAACTGTGGAAAATTCTTCAAGAGATGGGAATACCAGACCATCTTACCTGTTTCCTGTGAAACCTGTATGCAGGTCAAGAAGCAACATTTAGAACAAGACATGGAACAACAGATTGGTTGCAAATTGGGAAAGGAGTATGTCAAAAGTGTATATTGTCACCCTGCTTATTTAACTTACATGCATAGTACATCAAGCAAAATGCCAGGCTGGATGAAGCACAAGTTGGAATCAAGATTGAAAGGAGAAATATCAATGACCTCAGATGTGCAGATGACACCACTCTTGTGGCAGGAAGCGGAGAGGAACTAAAGAGCCTCTTGATGAAAGTGAAAGAGGAGAATGAAAAAGCTGGCTTAAAATTCAACATTCAAAAAATGAAGATCGTGACATCCAGTCCCATCACTTCATGGCAAATAAATGGGGAAACAATGGAAACAGTGACAGACTTCGTTTTCTTGGGCTCCAAAATCACTGCAGATGTTGACTGCAGCCATGAAATTAAAAGATGCTTGCTCCATGAAAGAAAAGCAATGACAAACCTAGACAGTGTATTAAAAAGCAGAGACATTACTTTGCTGAAGTGAAGGTGAAATTAAGAGAAAGTCACCCAGTTGTGTCCAATTCTTTGAGACTCCACGGACTATATAGTCCATGGAATTCTCCAGGCCAGAATACTGGAGTGGGTAGCCTTTCTCTTCTTCAGGGGATCTTCCCAACCCAGGGATTGAACCCAGGTCTTCTGCATTGCAGGCAGATTCTTTACCAGCTGAGCCACAAGGGAAGCCCTTGCTAACAAAGGTCCCTCTAATTTAAGCTATGGTTTTTCCAGTAGTCATGTACGGATGTGAGAGCTGGACCATAAAAAAGGCTGAGTGCTAAAGAACTAATGCCTTTGAACTGCGGTCTTGGAGAAGACTCTTGAGAGTCTCTTGGACAGCAAGGAGATCAAACCAGTCAATCCTAAAGGAATGAACCCTGAATATTCATTGGTAGGACTGATGGTGAAACTCCAATACTTTGCCCACCTGATGCGAATAGCTGACTCATTGGAAAAGACCCTGATGCTGGGAAAGACTGAAAGCAGGAGAAGGGGATGACAGAGGATGAGATGGTTAGATGGCATCACCGACTCCATGGACAGGCGTTTGAGCAACCTCCTGGAGATAGTGAAGGACAGGGAAGCCCAGCATGCTGCAGTCCATGGGGTCGCAAAGAACCAGACATGACTGAGTGACTGAACAATGTCACACAGCTGAGTCATAAGTGTCAGAGTTCTGACTAGAACTTGAGTTTGACTCCCTGCCTTACTGCTGTGCCACATTGCTTCATAGTATTTCAGAAGGGACAGGGGTACAGAACAGCAGCTGTATTCAGTAATAGCAGGAAAGTGCTATCAATAATAGCTAAAATGTATCCCTAGTTTTCCCAGGTGTCTGTCATGGATATTCACTTGTTTAACTATTCATTTTTAAACATTTATTTATTTGGTTGTCCTGGGTCTTAGTTGCAGCACACAGGATCTAGTTAAAGCTTCCAAACGCTTAGTTGTGGCATGTGGGATCTAGTTCCCCAACCAGAGAGTGAACCCTGGCCCCCTGCATTGGGAGCGCAGAGTCTTTGCCACGGGACCACCACGGAAGTCCTTCATTGAATTATTTTAAACTTTTTAGTTTGGGATAGTTGTAGATGCCGGAGAAGGCAATGGCACCCCACTCCAGTACTCTTGCCTGGAAAATCCCATGGATGGAAGAGCCTGGTAGGCTGTAGTCCATGGGGTCGCTAAGAGTCGGACACGACTAAGCAACTTCCCTTTCACTTTTCACTTTTATGCCTGGGAGAAGGAAATGGCAACCCACTCCCGTTTTCTTGCCTGGAGAATCCCAGGGACGGGGGAGCCTAGTGGGCTTCTGTCTATGGGGTCGCACAGAGTCGGACACGACTGAAGCGACTAAGCAGCAGCAGTTGTAGATGCATATGCAATTGTAGGAAATAAAAAGGCAGTTTCTTCCAATGGAAGAATGACAGAGATTGTCAGACAGGCAGTGTCCGAACCAGGATATTGATATGGATACGGTTGAGATACCCAGGATTTCCATCACCCCAGGATCCCTCAGGTTGTCCTTTTATTCACACCCACTTCACTCTCTTCGCCATACCTCCTTAACCCTTGACAACCGCTAATCTGTTCTCCATTTCTATAAATGTGTTATTTCAAGATGATTACATAAGCGGAATTATACAGCATGTAGTCTTTCGTGTTTTTCTCCTCCACTCAGTATACTTGTCTAGAGATTCATCCAGGTTGTCTCATGCATCAGAAGTTCATTCCTTTTTATTATTAAGTTGTGTTCCTTGGTATGACGTACCAAGTTTGTGTAGCCATTCACTTCTTGAAGGACAATCTGGGTTGTTTCCAGCTTAGGGCTATTATGAAGAAAGTTATTATGAATATCTGTGTATAGGTTTGTGTGTCTTCATTTTTCTGAGGAAAATACCCAGGGTTGCAATTATTGGGCTATATGGTAGTTACACGCTTAGTTTCTTAAGCCATTGCCCAGTTGTTTTATATTCCCACTAGCAATGCATGGACAATCCAGTTTTTCCACATCCTTACCAGCATTTGGTATTGTCACTATTTTTTATTTTAGTCTTTCTGATAGGTGGGTACTAATATTTCATTGTAGTTTTATTTTGCATTTCCCCAATGATGTGGAATAGCTTTTCATGTGCTCATTTATTATTTGTATATCATCTATGTTGAAGTATCTTTTCATGTCTTTTGCCAATTTTCTATTGAATTGTTGTTTGTTTTCTATTCTTTTTTTTTCCTGTTGAGGTTTGAGTTTTTGAATTTTGTATATTCCAGATACTAGTCCTTTATTGGATTTATGATCTGCAGTGTTTTCTTGTACTCTGTAGCTTGTTTTTTTTTCATCTTAAGAGGGTCTTTTGCAGAGCAAATATATTTTGATGAAGTCCAACTTATTAATTTTTCCTTTCCTGGATCATTGTTTTGGTGTCAAGTAGAAGAACTCCTTGCCTAGCCCAAGTGGGGAGCTTTACCCACTGGCTCTCATCTCCCTTGGTCAGGGCTTGCTCCAAGGAGTGCCGACTCCCTCACATCTCCAGGTCTGTGCATGGAGATGCTGGCATGGCCATGCTGGCTCCCACAGGCAGGGAGGGAGAGGAGCCCTGGGCAGAAAGTAGGAGTGAGGAAGCGCAGCTGAGGGAAGGGACCGCCAGGCTACAGTGGGTGCAGGGGTGCCACAGTAACAGCTGGAGCTAAAAGGTGGCCTGAGTCCACATGAGAAAGGGCACAGAAACTAGCTGGTGAAAAGAAGATGCTATCTGAGGGAAATGAGGCACTACTGGGACTTCCCTGGTGGTCCAGTGGTTAAGAATCCACCTTGCAGTGGAGGAGACATGGGTTCCATGTCATAGGACATGACATAGGATCCCACGTGCCATGGAGCAACTAAGCCTGAGCGCTCTGGAGCCTGCACGACACAACTAGAGAGTCTGTGTATCGCAACAAAAGATCCTCATGACATGGCAAAGATCCTAGTGCTGCAACTAAGACCTGACACAGCCAAGTAAATAAATAAATATTAATATAAAAAAATCCCTGTTACATTAGGTTACTGTCAGTCACTGGTTACATATATTCAGCTCTGATGAAGCACTGATCGTATGACCCTGGCTTGCTCATTCAGGGTCCTGAGAAAACAGTGTAGAGGGCATTAAGCTCTAAGTCAGTAGGAGGAGGACAGTTTGATGGTGCAGAGGGAAGACCCAGGAGTACAACTCAGATCACTGACTGTCTGAGAAGAACGCAGGTGGGAGCCTGGGGTCTCCTAAGCCTGGAGTCTCCTCTGGAAAGGAAAAGTGCCCAAAGCAAATCTCTCTCAGGGACTTCAAGAAGAGGTAGGCTGACAAGTCTTGGAGGAGTCTGAGAAACTTGCATCCTTAGCATATTTTTTTGAACTAATACCACATTGCAAACCCAGGCCATTGCACATGCTTGAAACATAAGACGTGTTTCCTCAGAAGGCGAGGCCAGTTTCTACAAAGATTGGTCATAAAGAATAGCCTTCTCATTGCTTCACCAAACTTGGGTTTCATTGGAATTGAGTTACACCCTTGCTGCTTTGAACATACAATACGCTTCAGCTGGGAGCTAACACAGTAGCTCCATGGCTGGAGCTCTGTGCTCTAATAGAATAACTGTCAGAACCACTAGGCATCAGTTATGACTTCTTTCCTTATTGGTGTTGGAAAATACCATAGTTGTGTTTAAAAATAAATGCCCAAGTGTTCTATCCCAGAAGACCAAATATAGCCTGGAATTCTTCAAGTAACCTGGGCCCCCATAATACCCCACAGTTTATCTTTTGCATGTGCAAACCTGCAGAGATCCATATGCATGGACCATAACTCCTAAACCAGGAAAGGATAAAAGAGAGGAAAAAATCCACAAGAAATAGTTTCAAATCTCTAAAATCATAGCTTTATTAACTAAAGCTGTCATTTCTTGCATCCTTACCCTGTGTCAGGCCCTGTACAGCACATATCTTCTTGTTTAATCCTCAGGACAACAGCATGAAGTAGGTGTCCATTTCCCCATTTAAAAAAAATTAAAGTGTAGTTAATTTACAATGCTGTGTAAGTTTCTGGTGTACAACAGTGATTCAGATATATATATATATTATTTTCATTATAGTTTATTATCAGATACTGAATATAGTTCCCTGTGCTATACAGTAGGTCCTTGTTTATCTGTTTTACATATATAGTGGTTTGTATCTGCTAATTTCAAACTCCTAATTTATCCTTCCCCATTTCTCCCATGTTATAATCAAGAAAGCTTGATAAAGTAGCTTGCCCCAAATCATACAACTTTAAGAGGAAGAGCCAGGATTCACAACTAGGTCTGATTCTGAAGCCCGGGCTTTGGACATTGAATGGGAAAAAAATGATGTTAATAAACAAGAATAAAAATATACCCCATGAAAACACCTTCTCTCAGGCTGAGTTGAGATGTTTCTAATAATTTGTCATGATTGCTCCGGATTCTCAGCCTCATGAGCAGAGATAACTTTGTTATTGTTGTTTTCCAGTTGCTAAGTCATGTCTGACTCTGTGACCCCATGGACTGCAGCAACTCAGGCTCCTCTGTCCTGCAGTATCTTCCAGAGTTTGCTCAAATTCATGATTATTCTTCTACAAAACCAGGCCACCCAGCCATCCCCCACCCCTCCCCCAAACCACAACCAATTAGTCCTACACACTCCTGCTAATTATGCTGAGTTATTTAGGTCCTTTGAAAGGCAGAGGGAATGGTGGGGTCAGTCGGCCATAAAATATCTTCCTTCTGTGAATATCCCTCTCTGGGGCTGAAGAATATTCTTGGCTGCCTAGGGCTGGGAACATACTCCATCCTGAGCTGGGTAGACATTTTCTTCCTTCTCACTTTAAACGATGTTTGATTGCATACTGTGGTGCTGAAAGGAGAAGGGACTGGGTAGATTAGTTGTCAATTTCGACTGTCTTCTGTGGTTAGGCCATGGCATGATTGATTTACTTCTATTACAGAGAGTTCCTCTTTAATACACATGGATGCCTACCGAACTCTTCAGAGGCCACTTGTCAAGCAAAATGAGGCACTTGAAGACAACTGAATGAACAACCCCTCTTTTAAAAACTTCAATCGACCCTTTCGTTTTGCCCTTGCTCTTGGTGGGTGACTTAGCATTTTACACGCACACCTTTTCTCCATTATGCCCTCTTACTTGCTTACGGTGCCTTCACCATCTTCTTGTGGAACAGAATCAATATTCTGTTATTCTCTGTCATTTGGATGTTACTTTGTGCAAACAGTAGTTTTTTAAAAAAAAATAACATCAGGAGCTCTGCTGTCTACACAAATCAACAACAACGAGAAACAAGAAGTGGATTACCACCAAAATCCTTTTTGTTCTAAATTGTAATCAACTATATTGGATGCGAGGTTTGTCCATTTTAAAAATTTAATAATGGGTTTTGGTCCTCTTGGTTCTATAAAAAGGGCATTTATAAATATTAATATGGAATACCAGGGAAAGAACAATACATAACAATAATGAGAATCACAAAATCCCATCACATTTGACACTGTCATATCACCAGCTTAAGGATTAGCAGGTTAACCTCAGAGTTAAAAATATTGCTTCATGATTAAAAAAAAAATCTCAGAATAAAAAAAGCTTCTTGTTGCATTATATATTCCTTTTGGCTTCCTTATTTCTCTTCAGGTTATGGGATCACTGCTTCGATTAACATTTTGGGGGAGAGTAGGCTGAGGGGAAGGTGGTGGGTTGACTTATCTGCATTCTTTCCTGCCCAAGTCGTGCTGGGCTTGGCTTTTGTCTAATTCTAACCTCTGACACTGCTTGAGTCAAAGGCCTGGTGACTAATACCCCTATTTTAGCTGTTGTTTTTTTTTTTTATCCACCCGAAGCTCCATTTTAAATGATAAAGTTACCCAAGGTGTCAGTTTTCACCAGTATTTCTAAATACCTCTAGTAAAAAATGCAGCAATTTCATAGAAAATCCAAGCTATTGAGATCTAATCACTGCGTAAGCTGTGGCTTTATTCAAATCTGGATCACCAATATGGCTTAAGATGTAAATGAAGTGCAGAGAGAAATAAAGCAAGAAAATCTCCGATGGCCTTTCTCTCTGCTATTTGATGCCCGGGCCCTTATCAGTCAATTAATGCCGCTAAACTTCTGTGGCGGCATCAGTGTAACAGCCCCAGTAGCTGCTGAACTCCTCCAGCCTCAGCCAAACAAAACGCACTTTCAGTAGCCTTAATATGAAACGGAAAAAAAGGTCAAAATAGACGGGCTTTGCCAAATAAATCCTGAAGATCCATTCTAATTTCCACCCATGGGTCTTTTAAGTCATCCTGGATGCTCTTTATGATACGTTGATCCACATTTTGTTTCATTAAAACTTCGTGACTTGGTATTTTTCAACCTGATAGCTTCACTGAACGGGTTCTCAGAGTGTCCCCTAAGCCGCTATGCATAAAACTACTTTGCTGTCATGGAGGCTTCTAATACCACCTAAAACGCAGGCAGTGGCTGTCCTGGAAATGAACCTGATCTACATGCATTCCATCTGAGCTGGGGAATTACTTTGCTTTCGCTTTTACTGGATGCCTTATGAGGAAGAGGTGCTGTTCTCTGCAGCCCCCACCGTAAGCCCTCTGGAAACCGAATGCTGAATTATCTACCACTCTGTATTGGTTCTGGAAGCAATCTACACAGAACACGACTTTTATCTGCTGAGGTTTCCAACCGGGATTAACAGATGCTAAAACATTTGGAGAGGAGGGAGAGAAGAGGGGCCCACAGAAGAGAAGAAAATTAAAATCAAGGATTCTTCCAACAATGACATGGCCAATACAGGGCAGATTCTGACTAAGCTGGAAAAGCAAGAGGTTTCTCAGAGGGGCGCACCAAGAACCTGGCTCTGCTGCCATGATTTTCAAATAGTAAAAGAAAAGGAAAAACTAAAAAAATAAAAACCCACCCCTCTGCGTTCTTGACTCGCCCGAAAATTACTTCCGAGCTGGCCGGGTCTCCCTCACAATCAGTGACCCCTCAGCTTCTCTCCACCCTGAGATCTAACAGAAGCCTTTATTTCTTTATCAATTGCTGTGGTCAGTATATATTACTGCAGTCAACAGAACTATTGGCAAAGGACTTCAAAAGAAGTGGAGATCATTTTTCTAGGGGAGAAGGGGGTTAAACATAAAATAAATAAACCAACAAGGTGGAATAACCAATTCCTGGCCTCACCTGAGTCTGCAGTTGTTATGTTTTCAAGTAACAAGTTTGTCTCCCAAATGTGTTGTCCTCCCAATAAGACAGGTGTTCATGGCTCACATCCACTTGGGATGCACAGTGGGAAGCCAGCCCTCACTTTAGCTGACCTTGCCTTTCTTTGTGAGCTTTGTTTCAAGGTGGGGGAGGTAGAGGCTGCGATCTGACACCAGGCCTGCATTTACACTCATGAACTACCCGGCTTTGCAACCACATCAACCTGGACTGGAAACTCGACTCTTTTGTCAACCAGCTGTGTGACCTTGGGTACCTTCTCAGAGTCTCAATTTCTTCATCCAGAAATGAAGATGAAAGTAACTCCCTCTACTTGAGTTGATGAAATAATTTATGTGAAGCAGCTAGCCTAGTGCCTGGCACATGCTTGAGGTTTAATGTGCTGTGCTGAGCTGTTGAGTCGTTTCCGACTGTTTGCGACCCCGTGGACTATAGCCCGCCAGGCTCCTCCATCCATGGGAATTCTCCAGGCAAGAATACTGGAGAGAGTTGTCATGCCCTCCTCCAGGGTACCTTCCCAACTCAGGGATCTAACCCGAGTCTCCCACATTGCAGGCGGGTTCTTTACCGCCTGAGCCACCAGGGAATCCTATGAATAACTGGAATGTGTAGCCTATCCCTTCTCCAGGGGATCTTCCCAACCCAGAAATCAAACAGGGGTCTCCTGCATTGCAGGTGGATTCTTTACCAGCTGAACTACCAGGGAAGCCCCTTGATGCTTAATACAGGACAGTTAATGTAATGAAACTTATTATTGTTGTATTATGACTCTGCAGGTACTGAGAACTGAATGTGACTGTTCACTTGGTCTGTTAAACAAAACAAATACATGCTGAAGCATAAACCTCCACTTTTCTAGTGTTGTTGAAAACCTCTCACTATTACAAACTGCGCATGGATACCCCCACAACCTGGGAATCAAGAATATGTAATTCTTCACTCACTCACCACCCCTTCACCAGATTGTATATTGTATATGACAATCCTGGGCAGGCCTGAGTCCCCAGGAATGTTGGGAAAGGTGAAGAACCCCTAAGGAGAACTCTTTAGAAAAGCAGAGTGGGTTTTACTGGAGACCTTAAGGTGGCTCAGACGGTAAAGCATCTGTCTACAATGCGGGAGACCTGGGTTCCATCCCTGGGTCAGGAAGATCCACTGGAGAAGGAAATGGCAATCCACTCCAGTACTATTGCCTGGAAAATTCCATGGACAGAGGAGCCTGGTAGGCCCCAGTGCATGGGGTCACAAAGAATCTGACACGACTGAGCGACTTTGCTTTCTTAACTCCCCTGCCTTACTGTCTTTTCTTTCCCCATAGCATCTTTCAGCATGGCTGCAGGTGCTCTGCTTATGGGCCACAGCTGGCTCAGTTCTGCTTTCCTAGCTGAGACTCCATAACCTTGGGACTCTAGTTCAGAAAACTGAAGCCTTGTGATGAGAAAGTGATGGATATAAAGGCCAGAAGGCAGAAATAAAATCAGCCGCATGATGTATTTCCTGTAACCCCAAAGAATCTATTTTAAGGTGTGGTTTTGGGCTTCCAGAGAAGTGTGTTGGTAACCTTTACTGATTCATGAAAAATAAGTCATCTCCTTGTTAATAGCACTGAAAAGTTGCTGACAGCTTGGGGTGCTGGAAGAGTCTCCTTCAAAGAGGAGTGAGTGCATGTTTCGAGACAGCTAAGACTGTGGGCCACAGCTACTGAAGCCCAGGCACCCTAGAGCTTGTGCTCTGCAACAAGAGAAGCCACCACAATGAGAGGTCCACATACCGCAACTGGAGCATCCCCACTTGCAGTAACTAGAGAGAGCCTGTGCAGAATGGTGACCCAGTGCAGCCAAAAGTGAAAAACACAAAAAGCCTACCCTTTCTTCACTGAGCTGCCTTTGCATCTTTGTTGAAAATTAATTGCCTATTAAATGTTTGGGTCTATCTCTGAGACCTTTTTTTCTGTTAAAATAAAAAGGAGTGGGTAGAAAGAGCACTGGATGGGGCCCCATCTTTGCTCTGCCGTGTTATCATTGACTTCACCTCTCTGAACCCTCATGTCCACATCTGAAAACAAGGTGGTCAACACCTGTAACAGAGATTCTCTTTGAAGTGTGAGATTGCCGGGAGGGCTCTCCCTCCCCACTATGAACACCGCTACTTGTTTAAGAAAATTCTTCTTAACAACACACTTGTATTAGTTCTATAACATAAACTTTCACTGAACATGAAACTAAAGGGCTAGAACAAGATCCTCTCTAAGATCCAGAGGAGATGGTGTGTATTATTATAGATGTGACCAGGTAAAGACAGTTTGGGCAGCCGGGGAAGCCTGCAAGCTTTGTAATGACCGTGACAGAATAGGATCTGAAATGTGATCATAAGATAATCAGATGAAATGGGGCCCAAAACACCTAGATTCTATTAAGACCTGATTCTCGCTCATTGGATAACCATATGACCAACTCAGCTCCCTCCTCTAAGCTGCTGGTGGCACCATGAATTGGGATTCTTAGGGGAAGGGAAGCAACCAGCATTCTGTCTTGATTTGGAGAATGACTCCTGTTGTTCAGGCTAGATTTGTAGGTTCACTGTCCTACAAATCTAGCCTGAGCAACAGGAGTCTTGCACTTTGGGTTTGCTTGCACTTGGAAAATGGTGACCTGCCTCCCACCAGCTTTAGTCTATACTCAGAGACTATGGTCACGATACCCTGTGCCCCGCTGGTCCAAGGTAATCTCCCTGGTACCTCTGCTTTTCTTCCCAACTCATGCCCATGCCCTTTCACCAAAAGGTCACTAACTGGTTTCACTCAGTACTGCATTTCAGACCTGGCTGCATATCAGAAGCACCTGGGTAGTGAGTTAATAACACAGATTCCTCACTCCTATCCCAGGCAGTTCTTCAGTAGATCTGAGAGGGACCCAGACGTCAGCACCGATTATGAAGCACTCCAGGTATTTTGGCTGCCACCAGGCCAGTACAGTGATAACCACTGTGACATATTGCCAGATGATTTTTTTAGGGTTTCCCAGGTGCAGTGATCCAGGCCTGAAAACACAGCCACACATGGGCAGACCATCCAGACAGGTGACCCTAAGCAATAATCTCAACCTGCCAACACACCATCCACAGGTGGGTATTAGTGATGGCAACTCCATATGGGTCACGGGTGTTTTGGCAATACTGAGGGTGCCTCTCCCCTGCCCTGGACATAGTGTACACCTCCCCTCGGGCCTCCCCCTTCCACCTAGTGGCAAGTTAACACAGATGGAACAAACTTCCAAAAACAGAGCAGCTCTGTGAAAAGCATTCTTGGCTATGGGAGAATTCAGTCCAATTTGCCACCAATATCAAGGCTGGCTTTTGATTATGTTGATGATAAAGACTGTAAACAAAACAGCCTTTCTTTACTAATTAATTCCCTTCGAAGAACTCTAAAGATCTTTAATTACATAGTTTGAAAAGCAGCAGTTACCCAATCGGGCTGATCAGCCTGTGCACTCCTCTCTCTGCCCACCCGAACGAAATATTTTTTTGTTTTCCCTGCTTCACACACCTAGGATGGGCTTGCAGTAAATCCTGTCAACTAAACGCCTGACAAAAGTGCTCTGATGTCAGGTATAAAGAATGCCACCTACAGCTTAATGTCTGAAAAAAATTTTCTGAGGGCTGCAAACAATGAAGGTTTTTGTCTTCTTAATGCCCAGTATGCAATCGAGTGGAAATGCTACTTCCATCTGTAATCTACAAATGAAATTAAAGTTGTTGAAAGACACAGGGTAAACCAGAAGCCTTTGTTTCTTTGCAGAACAGGAAAAATTTAAACCACTAAATGTTTTAGCAGATTTACTAAATTTCCAATTAAATCATGAAATCTATGATTGCAAAGCTTGGTGAGAGCTGTCTGCTCTACACCCCCAGCATACATATAATATCACAAATTGAACTATCCCCTCATATTTAGCTTCTTCCTGTCCCGCCTGTGGGGAAACTGGGGGGGCAGAGTGGGGCACACAAGCTTGAAGGGGAATGTGGCCAGCTCAGCAGTGTTTGAGGGCATGGCCCAGGTTGGTCTTTGGGAAAAAAACAGCAATTTGCCCCACGTGAGGGTTCCAGGGCCTCCAGCTGGTGGAGGCAGCCTGGCTGGAGCAGAGAGTTCATTGGTGGGGAGGGAGTCAGATCTGCTATACAAGAGCACCCTCTGCCAGTTGGCACAGAGGGCTGGCTGGAAAGACCTGTGGTCCAGAGTTGGGGGTGGGGCTGGGGGAGGGCACTGGACTCTGCTTACAAAGCTGGCTGGGCTGGGGGACCAGGCAGGAAAGAGATTCTATCTTCAAAACTAGACAGAGCACTCACCTCTGAAACAATAGCTGGTGTAGGCAAGGGTGATGCTGATTTTTCCAAGGGCTCTCCACATTAATCCGCCCCACCAAATCCAGCCACTAGGAGCCTGAATGGTCCTCCAGACACCCATTCAGAAGAAAATGACGGGTGATTTTTGCCCTTGTCTCGGGAGATCTCCCGTGAGCACCGCTGCTCTGGCTGACATGTGTTTGTAAAGATAAAACACCAGGCTACTTTGGGGGCCCTCCCAGGCTATTACAAAGAGCAAGTGGTGCCAACTTGGCCTCTGCATGGCTTTTTAGAATTGAGTTGTTAATTTTTTTTTTTTAATATGCACCTCTTTCTGAAAAAGGATTTGAAGCAACATATAATAAAGGCAAACACAATAAGGTCATTCAACTAAAATTAGAAAAGCAAAGTAGTGGAAAGAAAGAAGAAGCAAGCATTGATTGTGAAATGTAATAGAGTTACTGTGATTTAGCATCAGATTAGGCTTTGAGCTTCCTGGCAGCCATGGCAAAAAGGGACATTCAATTAGTCCATACAACCTACTAGAAGAACAATTCTGCAAGAGAGGTAGGCTTTTTTCTTGGCATTAAGTTTCTTGCAGAAGAATTGGTAAAGGAACTATGAAAACATACAGTCTGTTTGACAGTCTAGACGTGGAGGGGTAGAGCAATAAACAAGCAGGCAAAGTCCTACTCTAGGGGTATGATCTAACAGGACACTAGAAAAGAGCTTGGCATCCTCAGAGGAGCTGGGGGATAGCAGGTGAGTTCTCTTTAGCTTAGTTGCTGAATAAGGTCAGATGTAACAGATAGGATGTTTTCAGATGTAAGTCTCAGAAATCCCACCTCACACTGGCCTAAATAATAAAGAAATGTGATTTCGTTGGTTCAGCTGCTCAGTCATGCTTTCCCTGAGCCACACCATCACCACTATTGGCACTATCCTCAGGCTGATAGCAATATGGATGCCGCAGTTCTGGGAGTCACACATTCAGGACGACCTTCAGAGCAAGGCAGGAGCTCATGTCTTCCTGTGACTTTCACTTAGGAAGGAGGGAATTTTTTATTGCTGCTGTCCCCACCCCATTCAACAGACTTCCTTTTTCATCTTACTGGCCAGAATTGGCCCACATGCCCGTTCTTGATTCAGTCCTGGCAAGAGGGATAGGGCTACCCATAGACCAAGTAGGCCACTCCTAAAGTTCTTGGCCAGGAGGGGAAGGAGGATTCTTGATCAAAATTGGGGTTGTATTAGGTAAGAAAAAGGGCAGGGGATTAATGGATGCTGGAGTAGACAGCTAACACTGCCATTTTGGTCTTTAAATGCCCCTCCCTTGATGTCAAGATTGCTGTAGGTGAATAGTTATCAAGGCTGTTGGTAGGTCTGTCTGCTTGGCTTTCTCAGAAAAAGAGCATCCTTACTATGTTCCATATTTTTGAGTCACATTGAACATTTCCCATACCTTCTGCCTTTACTTACTTCCCTCAGGTCTTTGCTCCCACTTGTATATATTAAAAAACAAAAACAAAACCGACTGGTCTTTTTCCATCCAATTTTACTCAGATAATAATCCATCTTCCATACTGGTAGAACAATCTTCTTAAAAAATAAATGTGCTTTAAGGCTCCCTGGTGGCTCAGTGATAAAGAATCTGTCTGCAAATGCAGAAGACACGGGTTCTATTCCTGGTCCTGGAAGATCCCACATGCTGTGGAGCAACTAAGCCCGTGTGTCACAACTATTGAGCCTGTGCTCTAAGTCTGGGAGCTGCAACCCCTGAGCCCACGCGACTACAAAGCCCATGTGCCCTAGAGCCCGTGCTCCACCACACGAGAATCACTGAAAAGAGAAACCTGTGCACCATAACTGGAGAGCACTCCCACTTGCTGCAACTAAAGAAAAGTCTGAGCAACCGCAAAGACCCGGCACAGCTAAAAATAAATAAATAAGTAAAAGTATTAACAAATAAAATAGATGTACTATATTACTCCTTTGTTTAACAACTTCTTCAACTTCCTATTGTTTACCACATAACATTAACAATCTTTGCATTAGCACATAAAAATGAAATATTTAGGTATACATTTGACAAATGTGTATAAGATCTGTATGGCAAAAGCAAAAAACTCTGATGAAAGAAATCACAGAAGCTCTAACTCAGTAAATTGAGAAATATTTAATGCTCATGGCTAGGCAGGCTCAATATTGTCAAGATGTCAATTCTTCCCAACTTGATCTATAGAGATTTAATGCAATTCCTATCAGAGCCACAACAAGTGAATATTAACAAATTGATTAGAAACCTTGTATAGAAAGGCGAAAGACTTGGAAGAGTCAATGTAATATTCCAGAAGAGTGAAGTTTGAAGACTGATACTCCCTATGTGTCAGACCCATCAAAGTCCCTATCTTAGAGAAGCCCATAGTCTATCTGAGAAACAGCAATTATAAATAAAATTAACACCATTATAAATATTTCACTAAAGAATTCAGCTTCTTTGTCTTGCTGATTGTAGTCCACAGGGTCAGAACTCTCCTTGGGATGACCCTTGGGATGGCTTCTGAAAGCTTCCCCGTTTTCTTCAGATGGTAATGTTGCCACTACCTAATAGTAGAGAGACGAAATGGCTATTGCAATATTAACTGCCAAGTGTATTTCCAATGTATTCTTCCATGTAAGTAGTGTGCCCATTCTACAGGGTAGCAAAAGAGACTCAGGGAAGTTCAGGAATTTGGGTAAGCTTGTTCTACCAGACAGCAGAGCTGGTATTTGGGGCTTCAGAAGGGAGAACAGAATTCCTACCACCTGCTGGTGGCTTCAATCCACACAGAGACCCCCTTAGCTGGTACATGAGAAGGGAGGATGGCATCATGAATTGCCTGGGCTCAGAGCTCATGCTCTTGATCACATGCCACCTGCCGGCTCCTCACCCAGGGCTAGTGCTTCTGGAAGAGGTGCCTGGAGACGCAGACCAGAAGCTGGAGTGGGCAGTCCCAACTCCATCCTCATAATCAGGGAAATGCATGGTGATCTCAAGAAAGCAAACAGATTATGGTGGTAAGATGTAAAGGTGCTTTGGGTAACGGCCTTAGTGAGGAATGTTTGAAGTCTCAGTGTGGTTCACTGACCTCTGGAAATGCCTCAGGTTACAATAAAATTACACCTGTCATTCTGAATGTGTAGGTAGAGAGCTGTGGGAAGCTTTCTGCCAGTCTCTGAAGCCAAAGAAAGGGGATGGAGCCAGAAAGCAGTTCTGGGTGGGATGTCCGTTTGTAGAGACCGTGGAACTGTAGACGTTGGGGATGTCCTGCCTCTGTCTCCAGCAGTGAGAGGGAGGAAGGCAGTGTCTACCTTATCAAGTACAGGGCCTGAGCCTGAATGGCCTGGGGGCTGTGGGACAACACTGAATGACCTGTGCACCTCTACATGGAACTCTGAGAGGAAGGGCGACGGCATACGAATGATTTAACAAAGGAAGCAGTGTTGTGATGCTGAGGTCTTTTTATCTTTCCTGGTATTTATCAAATTCCAGAACATGCAGAGCAGTGTTAAGAGGTGACCCTGTGATGGGGACTTTCAATTACTACCAGCCTCTGAGGGCTCCAAACTTTCCAAAGGGATCTGTATGCTAAGCAACTGAGGCTCCAATGTGTGCTGTCTGAAAACACTTAGGAAAGATGGAGAGAGATGAAATACTTCTTCCTTTCTGTAAAGTAGGGATAAATTGAAGGTCAGGTTGAAGATCAAGCCTATGTTAACAGGTCCTAAAAGGATAGTCCATGATTGCTACAGGCAGGAGTGAAGAGGGCAGTGCAAGGGTTGACGCAGCCCCGCGCAGCACGCGGACCCCTCCTATCATCCTGGGAGGTGCCAAGGACAGAGGCTCCAGGGACTGTCTGGCAGTGGGGAAACTGCTAAGTCATCTCAACGATCCCCTTTCAGGTCTGGGCTGAGACATGCTAACAGGGGAAGCAGGCTGTAGGATGGCCTGGGGCTCTTGTTGTATCTTCAATACTTGACTGCCCTTTGGAGGGCAAATACCACCATGCATGACCTGGAGAAGAAACATGAAGGAGAGGCCCTTCCACCCCAGATGTTTCTCTAACCTCATCTCATCCTCATTCCCCGATAAAGTTCAAATTCCTGCCAACTTCAGGAAATGGCTGCAACGAACCACTCCAGGCTATCTCCTTGCTACTTCAGTTCTCATTCCTGCATGGGCATCACACAGACCTTATCCCCTAAACACAGTGCATTCCCTCAAGCCTCTGTGCCTTTAACCCATGCTGTCCTCTCAGCCTGGACCACCTCACCGTTTTTTAGGGTTCAGTTCAGTCGCTCAGTCATGTCCGACTCTTTGCGACCCCATGAATCACAGTACGCCAGGCCTCTCTGTCCATCACCAACTCCCAGTGTTCACTCAAACTCATGTCCATCGAGTCGGTGACGCCATCCAGCCATCTCATCCTCTGTCGTCCCTTTCTCCGCCTGCCCCCAATCCCTCTCAGCATCAGGGTCTTTTCCAAGGAGTTAACTCTTTGCATGAGGTGGCCAAAGTACTGTAGTTTCAGCTTTAGCATCATTCCTTCCAAAGAACACCCAGGGCTGATCTCCTTTACAATGGACTGGTTGGATCTCCTTGTAGTCCAAGGGACTCTTAAGAGTCTTCTCCAACACCACAGTTCAAAAGCATCAATTCTTCAGCACTCAGCCTTCTTCACAGTCCAACTCTCACATCCATACATGACCACTGGAAAAACCATAGCCTTGACTAGATGGCCCTTTATTGGCAAAGTAATGTCTCTGCTTTTGAATATGCTCTCTAGGTTGGTCATAACTTTCCTTCCAAGGAGTAAGTGTCTTAATTTCATGGCTGCAGTCACCATCTGCAGTGATTTTGGAGCCCCCAAAAATAAAGTCTGCCACTGTTTCTGCTGTTTCCCCATCTATTTCCCATGAAGTGATGGGACCAGATGCCATGATCTTCGTTTTCTGAATGTTGAGCTTTAGGCCAACTTTTTCACTCCTCTTTTACTTTCATCAAGAGGCTTTTGAGTTCCTCTTCACTTTCTGCCATAAGGGTGGTGCCATCTGCATAGGTAGCCCCAGATCAGCCAGCTCTGCCTCTGGAAAGCCTTCCATTTCCTCTAACCTGGGGTGGTGCCTCCCTGTGAACTCTCCATGCCCACCCCTAGGGCAGCATTTATTGCATTGCGATTACCCATCGCCCCATCTGTTTGTGTACTCCACTGGAGGCTCGGCAGGGGCAGCACTCTCCCTGGTTTCCAATAGGCACGCAACTCTTGGTAGGAGGCCAATCACATATTAGTTGGTTGACAAACGGAGGCTGAAAAGAGCAAACATTTGCTTAGTAAATGTGTAAACAAGACGTATTCATAATTCCAGTCACTATATTTAAGTTCCTATGTAATTAAGTTTTTGTTGTTGTTGTTTGGTTGGGCTACACTGGGTCTTAGTTGCAGCATGCATGATCTTTTTAAAAATAAGTTTTTAAATTTAATTAATTTATTTTTGACTCTGCTGTGTCTCTGTTGCTGTGTAGACTTTTCTCTAGTTGTGGCGCACGGGTTTCCTTATTGCAGTGGCTTCTCTTGGTTACAGAGCATGGGCTCTCGGGCACATGGGCTACAGGCGTATTTGACCATATTGATTCCAGCAATCATCCTGTCTCTTCTCAGTCTGATTTCTTGGAGACTTGTCCAAATCATCTGCTGAACTCCTGTCTGCATATCCTCCCTCTGACTCATTCTTCCACACTGAAATTGGACTGTCGCCTCTACCATCTCAGGGCTACCATTCTTTGTTCGCTTCCTCTCAGTCGTGTTTGACTGTGGATCACTCCTGTGGAATGCTCTGTACCCTTGGTGGTTTGACACCATACCAGCTGTTGCCTCCTAGTCTCCTTTGAGAATACCACTTTCTTTGTCCTTCTCTTGAAGGTTCATGGGACTTGGTCCTAACCCCCTTTCTCACTCACTTTATGCCCTGCTCATGGGAGATCACATCCATTCCAGGAGCTCTGTATATCTATTATCTATCTATCCACCTAACCATCTGTCAGTGGCTTCCAATCCTCATCAGCCCAGAACTCACTCCTTAGTGCCAGACCCATAATCTGAAGTCTTAATGGAATCTTATTCCTTTGTCCAACAAACATTTTACTGAGCACCTCTTATCTGCCAGACTGTTGCAGGTGCTGGATATATATAGTGAACAGAACAGACAGAAAGTCCTGCCCTCATGAAACACATATCTTACTAGAGAAGTCAGAGAGTAAATTAACCAGGAAAATAAATAGTATGTGGAAACCACAGGCTTCCCTGGTGTCTCAGTAGTTAGGAATCTGCCTGCCAATGCAAGTGATATGGTTTTGATCCCTGATTCAGGAAGATCCCCTGAAGAAGGGAATGGCAATCCACTCCAGCATTCTTGCCTGGGAAATCCCATGGAACCTGATGGGTTACAGTCCATGGGGTTGTAACGAGTTGGACATGACTGAGCAGCTAACACACACACACACGTGAGGGCCACCGGAAAGTGGTAAGCAGAGAAGGGATGTCAGCTGCTCAAGTATCGAAAGGCTCAACCTGGCTGCTGTGTTACAAACAGACTGGGGGAGGTGGAGAGGCAGAAACAGGGGTGCCAGTTAGCTGGCCTCTACTTTTGAATGACGCACAGGCTCCTCAGACTCAGAAATCCAAAAGCTAACATTCCCCAAACTTGCTCTCCTCCTGTGCTCTGCAGTTCAGTGAATCCACCAAGGACCAGGGTGGGAACCAGGAATCCCTGACCACTCCAGCCCCTTCCCCTCATACCTAACTAGTTACAAATCCTCTTTTTTCTAGCTTATGAGCACTTCATTCATCCCTTCGTTCATTATTTCACTCGGTTACCATGTATTTACTGAAACTTATGTTTCAGGCCAGTAAGGGGAGGTAAAGTGAAAGTGAAAATGAAGTCGCTCAGTCATGTCCGACTCTCTGCGACCCCGTGGACTGTAGCCCATCAGGTTCCTCTGTCCATGGGATTCTCCAGGCAAGAATACTGGAGTGGGTTGCCATTTCCTTCTCCAGGGGAATCTTACCGACCCAGGGATTGAACCCAGGTCTCCTGTATTGCGGGAGACGCTTTAACCTCTGAGCCACCAGGGAAGCTAAGCAATCAGATATATTCCCTGCCCTCTTGGAGCTTTGAGTTTACTATGGGAAATAAATAACACAAACAAAAGTAAGCCAATACTCACATGACTTCCTCTCATGATAAGGACTATAAAAAAATAAACTTGTTTCAACAAAGAAGAAAAATGTGAGAGAAAAACTTAGATAAGGTGGCCAGTGAAGAGCCCCACAGGGAAGGCTCTGGGCTAAGAAGGGATGGGTCATGTGAGAATGGGGCTGTAGCAAAAGGCACAGAGTAGGAGGCTGAAAACAACAGAATTTTATTCTCTCCAAGTTCTGGAGGCTGGAGGTCAGAACCCAAGGCATCAGCAGAGCCGTGCTCCCTCCAAAGGCTCTAGGGAAGAGTTTTCCTTGCCTCTTCCTGTTGCTTTTGTCCACAGTTCTTGGCTTATTGTCACACCACTCCAACTTCTGCCTCCATCTTCACAGGGTCCCATTCCCTCCATATCTGTATCTTTATATGCCTCTTCTTATAAGAAACCAGTCACTGGATGTAGGGCCCACTTTTACCCAGTATGACTTAATCTCAATTAATTACATCTACAAAGACCCTATTTCCAAACAAGGTTACATCTTGAAATTCTGGGTGGACATGAATTTTACAGCCTAAAATTTGGGGACATGATTCAACCCAATACAAATGGTGAGATCTTTTCCATGCAGGTGGAATAGCTTTCACACAGTCCCTGCATGGAGAAAGATGCTTGGAGTGTTTGGGGCCAGTGTGGCTGAAGTAGGCATAAGGAGCAGAATAGACCCAGAGAAGCCTGGAGTGAAAGGCAAAGCCAGATCACAGATGAAAGGAGGGCGGGGAAAGGGAGAGAGAGAGGGAAAGCCTGAGGCACCAATGGTATGGAAGAGAAGTCCAAAGGATCCGCATCCTAGACAAGGTGGCCAGCACAGGATGTCACAGTTGGGACAGGATTGGTTTGTGATAGCAGGAAGGTTCAAAAGTGGAGAAGGGGAAGATGGGCAGAGGCAGGTGAGTGAGATGGTGAGGAAAAGAGAAATCCTTTCTAATGGCTCCTTTTTGCTCAACTAAATAGGAGATAGCTAGAAGGTGGAGGAAAGGGAGCTGGAGTTTGGAGGAGAGAAGAAACTTGTGATGGTTATCTTGGGGAGAGGGAGATCAAGCTTACCAGGATGGGTAGGCAGAGTTAAGGGCCTTTTCCAGGTTCAAGTTTCTCTAGTATATGCCCATTTCCCTGCCTTTCCACAGTCACTCCCCCAGCTTATGCCATATTAGATGGGTGACTGTGACCACAGCCATCTGACAGGTTTCTATCTCCTGCCTTGCCCCTACTCCAGTCTGTTCCCAACATCGCTGTCACTCTGATCATGCCACACTCACATGGCATCATGCCCCAGGGTGGACTTCTTTCAATAGTTTCCCATCGCCCTAACATACAACCTTAACTCCTCCATCTGAGTCTTCAGCTCCTTCAGGGACTGGTCCACTCTTGCTTTACATTCATCTTGCCACTTTCATTTCAAATTCTGTGTTTCAAATATCCAGAATTACTATAAATTCCTTGAATGTGCTACACACTCCGAGACTTGGCACTCACCATTCCTTCTCCCTGAAATTCTCTTTCCCCTCTGCTCTCCCCTCCTCTCCTGTTTGCCTGGCTAACTCTTCTCCCCTTTCAGTGGTGCCCTCCTCATGCAGCTTTCATCTGTCATTCACCCCCTCTGAGTTTGGGTAGGTTCCTGCATAACCCTCTACGCTTCCCTTTTCTTTTTTTTCAAAAGCAGGCACCATATAACAATGTAGTTGCTTCCTTATTTCTATTTGGCTCTCATAAAACAACCTCCCTAAAGTACCATGCCTGTTTTTCATGTTGCTTCCTACATAGTATTTTTTTTTAACTATTAAAAAGGTAAATAAATGAAAAGATTAAGATGAATTAACGTTTGTGCTGAAGGTTGTGAGTAACTCAAAGCTTTCGAGCAGATGACTGCTTCCCCTCAAGGCACGACAACGCAACTGAACTGTATGCTGGTGACATCAGGGAACCGCACTCTGCACGGCCATTGCAGCTCAGCTTCCCATCTCACGCTCTGGTTCTCAGTTGGACTCCTGACTTTCCATCACAAATTGCACGCGGCTTTGTAAGGGTTCCCCACAGGATAATCTCTGCTGTGTCTTTTTGCTCTTTCCACCTCCTCCTGCCATCTGAGGTCTCTGTTATTTGGTTATAGGTTATGCTTTTCTTTACAAGTGGTCTTCCGGCTTCTTAAAGCCTTGGGACAGTGTGTGTATTGTAGTCTCTTGGGTCATTGGATTTTGAGTTCTCAGAAATTCTTTTTTTAAGCTGCTTTTTTCTTGTAGCAAAAACAGCTTTGTCCTCGTTCTAACTCTTGAGTAGTACTTCCTGCTCTGCCTCCCAGCAGTGGCCCAAGGATATACTCCCACTCATGCCCAAGTTGTCCTCAGATGGCTTCTCAAGTGACAATGGAAAAGAAATACAACGTGTGTTTCTCTGTGATCGGCAGGCTTTCTGATCTTGTTGGAGGCATGTTGATTCCACTCCTGCATGCAGATGGACCATGACCAGTTTACATCTTTAACCCACTCCACTGATGATGCAATAGTTTGCTTTCTCAGCTGTAGACGTCACAACAGGGGTGTCTATACCAGTCCTTGTGCCATTACTCGGTGAAATAGGCTACTATTTGCCCTTCTGCCCCATCTGCTAATAATGCACTGCTTACCATGTTACAGATATCACATAAACAGATACAGTGTACTGACCTTTGTGGATTCCTCTATTGGTAGGATAGAGGAAGAATTCCCATCCCCTCTTTCTTTGTGTTGACCTCAATACCTGTACATTCTTGTTGGGACAATCCTGCTTTATGAATTTGTCCATTTCAGAATGCACATTTAATTTGGCTCAGAAGAAACCATTTTCTCTTGTGTAGAGTTTGTAAATAAGCCTTTTCCAAAAAAGCACTGTAGCCTGTTTGAAATGTAGCAGACATACTGTATTGATGTTCGACATTTACTCCATTGCCTTCTGGAATGCCCTCCATACTGCAGAGGCTGGGAAATGAGACCTATGTTTCCAGACACCAACCTTGCAGCTGGGGTTCTGGGACAGCTCTGTCCAGCCATTCAGATGCATGAGGTTTGGAAGGCAGGAGTGAGACACAGCCCTCACTTCTGCCCTTTTCACTCACATTCAGTTTCACTGTGTCTGATCGCTGCTCTGTGTGTTGAAAGCTATGGTGGGTCAGCTCTTTCTGGTATGGATTCTAGTGGACACTTGGGTGGTTCTGGTTGCAGCAGATGCACGGGCTTCCTAACCACGATGGCTCCCCAAAGGCAGCAGTGGTGTTATGGTTCTGGGGTTGGGGCAAGACGTAGCTCGCTGCTTTGCCGGAGAGCTTCCTGGTGGTAGAGGCTGCAGCTCTGCTGGTGACTGAGCTCTGCAGAGCAGTGTTGAAGTCATCCTAGAAACGATCAACCTAGAGACCCAGGTTCGATTCCTGGGTTGGGAAGATCCCCTGGAGAAGGAAATGGCAATCCACTCCAGCACTCTTGCCTGGAAAATCCCATGGATGGAAGAGCCTGATGGGCTACAGTCCATGGGGTTGCAAAGAGTCGAACACGATTGAGCAACTTCACTTTCACTTTCAGAGGTTGTCTCTACTAATTCATGAGCCATTTAATGTCATGTACTAAGTCCTTTTCTGCTGAAGCTAGTTGGAATGGATTATGGATTTTGCAAGGGGACTCTGACTGATATACAAATGGGAGTAGTTATTTGCAATATTAAACATAGCTTCTGCTTAGAAAGATTTTAGGGCAAGAGAAGCAGCTAAGGAGAGAGGCAAGAATCAGGCTTTTTGTTGGCAGCTACAGCTATGTAGGAACCAAATCGAGGCTCTTGCTGTTTGAGGTTTGTATATATCTCTCTGTGCCAATAGGATTTTGAATGATGGATGGGTGTGGTGCAGAGCTCTGGAGACCCTAACTTTCACATTAAGTTGAATTTATCCTGAAACTCACCCCCAAATGTATAAGCTTTCAGGTCGAATTCTCCTGCCACAACCTTTCTAATGATGAGCAGCCCCTCCCCATTCTCTCCCAGTCATCTCTCTCTTTCCTCCTCTCCCATCTTGCAGGAGTTCTTCAGCGCCTCCACCTAGTCACACACACACAAGGGAGGAGTCCATTTGTAAAGAAACAGATGATATAAACGACAAAGTTTCCGAAGACAAATGATACAAGATCTGCAGTAGAGTTTGCTCCTGGGAGAAAGGATCATTCTTCCTAAGTGGAAAGCACGAGGACGGGGAGGAAGTAAATGATGTGGCAAAGAGAGAGTTAACAAGAGCAGGTTTAGGAGCAGGCAAGCTCATCTATCTTAGGTTCAGGTTCCATTTCTCTGCAATTTTAAGATTAGGCAATACCTGCTCAGGGTACAAAATTCAAAGCAAAAAATAAAAAAAGGGCACATAACAAGTCTCCTACCAGCCTGGAGCCCAGACTCCTGGTTCCCCACTCAGAGGCCAGCTCTGTGGTTTCTTCTCAATGGGCACCTCAGATCTGGGGGTGGCACGGAAACCTCCAAAATGGTGCGGGAAAGCTCTGGGGTCGGGGAGGTGAGGAGGAAGCTCTGGGTTGGAGGCAAGGAGGGGTGATGACAACCAGGATTCCACACCCAGCCGACTGGTGCCTGGCCTAGATCTGATCCCGCAGTGTGGATGGGACACCTGCGGT
This sequence comes from Budorcas taxicolor, assembly GCF_023091745.1. Lineage (NCBI taxonomy): Eukaryota > Metazoa > Chordata > Mammalia > Artiodactyla > Bovidae > Budorcas > Budorcas taxicolor. The sequence goes on along the minus strand of NC_068919.1, from coordinate 67,288,740 downwards.
TGCCCCCTCCCAGCCGCCCGATCCTCAGGAAATAGCCAATTCACTGGCAGGAGGCTGGCCTGGGACTTTTTCTTTTTAGCGTTATTGTCTGTTAGGCTTATGTTGTGGTTTATTCCTACAGCTTTCCCTTCAGCTGAAAATTAGAGTGCTTCTGGACGAATGTTTGTTTATATATGTCATGTTGCTGTCCTTTCAGGGCCAGGTACGTGCATCTGAGGCAGGAGACCATGTTTGTTTTTTAAACTAAGTGGAACTGCCAAGCACCCTCCCCTAGATTATGGAAAGTTACCCTACTAGGAGTTTACAGAAGAAGAATCTCTGCCAGTTACAGCAGGTATTGAGAAAGAAGGAGGGAGGGAAAGAGACAGAGACAGAAAACCTGAATAATCCTTGGCAATTCTGAGTGTGACACAGGATTCTCTTCTTTCTTAGCAATTCTGTGCCTCGTTCCTGATAATTTTAGGGTCTGCTATGTCTCTTGCTATGAGAATTAGCATCAGCAGCTTTCAAAATGACTTACCAGTTAACCCCTCCAGAAATCTTAAGACATTATTCTTTTCTTCTCCAAATTTCCCATCCCTAAGCCTTCTAATTCTCCTTCAAATTTCCATCTGTAAAGTTAATACAATCCAATAAGAAAATAATGTGCTCTTGAGACGTTGACATGCTCAGAACCATTTTATCCTGCCCTAAAGCCTGGAAAGTTTGAATTTTCCTTAGGATAAAAAAGTAAGAAATAATAGAATAATTCACTCTACTGTAACAATTAAATCCAGCAATTTAACATTATGCATTGGTAAATATAATGCTCGCAACGACCTGAAGTCTCCCATGTATTGACAGACAAAAACAAAGTTATAAATCTAAACCTCCTATTCCGAACCACATTCCTAAATGTAAATAAGCATCCAAGCATGCTGCTACATATCTTTACAGAAGCAATTACAAACAAGCCTTATCAGTCGCTAAGTCACCAACGCACGCAACGCTTATCTGCTATGCCCTCTACTGGATAGAGTACACAAAGCAAGTCACATTATTTCCAATTAATTTTTGGCATCCTCTCTCCGCATCTGCTTTAGGAATGCAAGGCGTGAAATTTATAGTAGCAGGTTTAATATTCCAGCCAGCCAAAATTATTTTGCTACAAGGACTTACCTTCGGTAGAATATTTTGGGTTGGCACATTTTTTTTAAATGCATAGATTGCTTCTCCTCTTCTTGCAACCCACTGTCCCAACTCTCAAGCTGTCACCAAACTCAGTACGTGGCAGGAATAATTTCATGCTGAGTAAAATGTGTTTAATTTCACATCCTGTAATAATAATTACTTAGCATAATGCCACTTAAAATGTATTTCTATCTGCAAATGCTAATGAAGCTACAAAAACCTGAATCATTTTTGGAAAGAATTAGGGAATTAAGGGTGCTTCGCCTTCAGTCCCTCTTCTCCCGGAGAAGGACTGCCTGAAGAGAGAAACCCGGACCACAGCAGTAATCCGAGGCGAGACCCTGCTGTCTTCAAACTGGGTTTGAGTCCAGTGGCTTTTCGGGGAAATTAATCTCACAGACCTCTCCTGAGCTCCCCCAAGGTGCGGAACCAGAGCTGCAGGCTCCCTGTTGATGCCCAGTCCTCACCCAGGTCCCAGTGGATGGCCTCTAGCAGGGGGCTCAGGCACAGGGCCAGTGAGGACCACCTGCCCAAATGGCAGGTCTGTGGTCTTTGCCCTTAAAAATCTTGTCCCTTTGATCATCGGTGCACCCAAGTAGTAAAGAACATGGTGTTAGCAATCGCATGTCTTGAGGTTTAAAGCTTTCAACAAGGAACGAAATGACAAGGACTAAAATAAAAAGGAGGACGTTGCATTAAAAATGTTCTTTAAACTGTTTTATTGAGAAATCATCTTAGAATTATAGAAAAGTTGCAAAAATAGCTCAGAGAGTTCCTGAGTACCCTTCCCTCAACTTCACCTAATTTAATATCTAGCATGATTTCAGGGGCTTCCCTGGTGGCTCAGTGGTAAAGAATCTGCTTGCAATGCAGGAGCCAGGAAACATGCTGGTTCGATCGCTAGATCAGGAAGATCCCCTGGGGGAGGGTATGGCAACCCACTCCAGTATTCTTGCCTGGAGAATTCCATGGACAAAAGAGCCTGGTGGGCTACAGTCCATAGGGTCCCAAAGAATCGGACACAGCTGAAGCAACTTAGCACACGTGACTGCAGCACAACAAAACCAAAAAACTGACATTAGTGCAATATTATTAACTACACGGCAGACCTGGATTCCGATTCACTAGTGTTTCCACTAACACTTCTGTTCTAGAATCCAACCCAGGATCCCATATTCCATTTAGTTGTCACAGCTCCTTAGTCCTTTCAATCTGTATCATGCTCTTGCTGTGACACTTTTGAAGTGTCCTGGTCAGGTATTTTGCAGAGTGTCCTTCCATTTGGGCTTGGGTGCTGTTTTCTTGTGACTACGCTGAGGTTATACATTTTTGGCAAAACTGCCATGGAAGTGCTGGTTCCTTCCCATGGCTTTGTGGATGAGGGGCCTGTTCTCTTCCAGCAATGGAGTGAAGCAATAGCATGTGCTGAAGGCCTAAGGGAGCCACTGAACCTCTTAGAACCTGGATGGTGGGTCCCAGAGAGTCAGGCATTGAGTCTAAAAGCACTCAGCATACTTCTGTTACCTGACTTCTCCCTTCTTGGTTACCAAGCTAGCAATGCAGAAGTGAGGTTTCTTCTGTGTAGGCAGATAGCACTAGTGTTTTTCTTTTAATCCAGTACTGTTGAGACTGGCAGAAAAACAAGGTGTGGCCAAGGAAGGCAGAGCATTCTGGACTCAAGGGGGAAAAGAGATATGGGGAAGGAGGACCAAGGGGAAGTGTAGGGAGAGGGACTGCTCTGCAGTCCAGTGCAGCCATGTCTGGGTTCATCAGGGCTCTCTATGTCCTAAGAATGAGACTTGGACATCTAAATGGGTGGGAAGCTTGTTAAACTATGTTGAAGCAGTGGCGGTAAACATTTTTCAATCAGCATTTGTTAACAATGAGAGATTTTCTCCGTGGGGTTAAATGTAGTGGTGGTGCAAAAGGAGCCTCCGTAGATTTTCAGTGCTTGCATTTGGTTTTCTCCCTGTAGATGGGAAGCTCCCTAGGGGACAGGCTCCTGTCTCTCTGGTTCCTTCCTCTCCCTACCCCTCACCCTGCCCCCGGCCCCTCTGAAAACCTATTATCCAGGCCTGGAACACAGCAGGAACTCAAAAAGTGACTATTGATGAAATGAATTTTTAAAAATGAGTTGTAAAGCAATGAGTGGGTGAGGTCCTCATTTAGGAATCACCCTGATGGGCACTCCACTCCTTCCTTATTGGAAGTCTGTGGCCCTGCCCCCAAGATCCATTTCTTCATCCATCCAGCACTTCTTGATTACACTCTTAAAATTGCCAGGTTTCCTTATAATTTAAATGACATATTTATAATTATTATAAAATGACACATTGTAATTTAAATGGAATTTCTTTTCAGATGCATGTTTAGTGAGAAATTTTTAATTATTCTGGAGAGAAGCAAAGCAACGGGAGGCTTTGAAGACTTGCCCTTGGTGTGTAGAGTGGATGAGCTCTGCTATTCCCGTGCATTAATGAGGACAGGCAGCACCGTGAGCAGTTGCTGTGCGCCGGGTCCTCTTCAGAGCACACCGTCTACATCAGCTCATTTCGTCCTCACAGACGCACCATGCGGTAAGTGTGCTACAACCCCCTTCTACAGATGAGGACGATAAGGCATGCAGACACTTGCACCAAGTCATCCAGCTACAGAGTGTAGAGCTGGGAGTCCAGCGCTATCTACTGGGTGTTCTAGTGCTGTCTAAAACAGGCCTGTGCTTTCTGGAATAGCCTGTCTCCTGGACATGTGAATGCAAGAGTTGGGAAAGATTAGGTTTCTGCTCTTTCAGGCACAAGTGTGCCCATGTGTGTGTATGCCCGTGTGTATGTGTGCGCGCGCGCTGCTTCATGCAGGCAAGGAGATCTTGAGTTGTCCCTCCCTCTATGGGAGGTCCTAGTGAGTTCCTGCAGAGTTTGCACACCACTGGGAGAGCTTTCAGGTGAGAGGAAGGTGTTTGTTAAGGTATTTCTTTAATCCAGCAGCACTATAATAAAAAAGAACACAAAGTATCTATCTTACAAGATTTCAAGCAGGTCACATTTTTCACAAGATAGTTATTATTAGTAAGCACAATTATTATGAAATCTTATGAAATTGCTTTAAAATAAAGTTCTAGTTTTGATTCTTATATAGGCTCCCATATTTACCTTTGGACTTCCCTGGTAGCACAGCTGGTAAAGAATCTGCCTGCAATGCAGGAGACCCTGGTTGGATTCCTGGGTCGGGAAGATCTCATGGAGAAGGGACAGGCTACCCATTCCAGTATTCTGGCTTGGAGAATTCTATGGACTGTATAGTCCATGGGGTCTCAAAGAGTCAGACACGACTGAGCGACTTTCACTTTCACATTTATCTTGTACAAATTAGCTCATAGTTTTCGACAAGTTTAGGCTCTGTAGATGAACTATTTCATTGTTCACAAGGGGATATGTGAAAGGAGAAAAGTATTGTCACATAAATTCGTGCAGCGTGGCTTGTGTGGTCACATCAGGAGTCTTTGTCTTATGAGCACCACTAAATGTCTTGGCCTCCCAAAGGTGAAAAGCCAGACTACTTCCAATACTGACAGTAAATGCAGAAATGAAGCCATTCAATGGATAGTCAATGGACTTACCTGTTATGACAATAATTATTGCTATCATTTTTACAAATCACATACATGACTTCAGAGCCAAATTTGAAATAAATCATTATCATCTAGACACTGAATAGGTAAGGCTCATATTTAGGAAACCAGATATTTAGTTCTTCAAAGAGGCCTCTGACCTCATGGACACTGGTTTTTAATAGCGTGGCTGAACCAAATAGAATAATCATGAACACTGGCTCTAGCTAGTTTTAGTTTCTGGGAGGCAAAGTATAATTCCCAATGAACACTCCAGCGGAGCTAGGACATAGTTCCTCCTGCAAAACATAGAAATACTATTATGTTTTGAACCCTGCATATGAGTGGGAAGGAATATATAAACTACTGGGACATTTTTCAAATGGAACTTTTGTAGCTGATTCAGCTGGAATGTAATTTATGCTAATAAGTTCCTGGGTTTCAAAGTGACTTTTTCTTATCACACTAAAACCTTTTAATTTGGATATATATTCCTAAGTCCAGAATGGTAGAAAAATTCTCTATCAAAAGCCAGGGATACAACTGGCCCTGTGTAAAAAGGAAGGAAAAAAAATGAAATTATATTCCAGAATTTTGGAGGAGGGCAAGAAAGTTCAGTGTATGGCTTTTAAACAATTTCTTATGACATAGTTCTTGATTTCACACACCATTTACTGCAGGAAAAGTTTATCATAATTTTAATATGGCTGCATAATTTGGGGATTTCAGTGTGACACAGAGTTGAGAGTAGACTGTAACTAGTTTCATTTAACTGTGATGGAAGAAGGGAAAGTATACCAGATTGAGCCAAGAAGCTTGTGCTCTGGTTCCTAGCTAGGTTAGTTGCACTAGTTACATTAGATGATCCCTTCACCAGTCTTCACCAATAAATTCATTATTCAATGAATTTGGATAAATTCTCTGAGTCCAGTGGTTTTCAGATTTATTCTTTACTGTGATCCACAATAAGAAGTACATTTTATATTAGGACCTAATTTACCTACCTTTATAGATTTATAAGTAAATGTTATATCTACATCTCTGTATATTAATATCACTCATTTTAAGATATGCTGGACATAAACCACACATACATATATGGGAAATGAAACAAAGTTTTATAAAACAATAGTTTACCCTCCTTACCTCTGGTGCATTATGATATCTTTTATCCTATTTCACTAAGAAAAAGCATGTCAGTTTCCACTAAACTGACTTTATGACCCAGTTTGACAGTCACCTTAACACACACAATTGGTGACAGTCATAATCTCCTTAACTAGGCAGTCTTGCACTCTGAAGAACTGCCTCCAGTTGAATGCAGGTAACTCTGATTACTGAAAGAGAAATTTTAAAATTGTGTAAATACCAGTCTACATATTGAAGGAATATGCTCTAATTTTAGTGAAAAATTATGACACACTAAATAAAAACAATGCATAACTACAAGTACTCTCTATTAAGCTCTGCAGAACTGAACTTTGGTTTTTCATTTTTCTATAAGTGAAATTATTTTTGAAACTTCTTTTCCCCTGTTAGATTGGCTTTTAACTCCTCAAGCAAAGGAATCTAGTGTTTTGATAAATGAATCATATTTTTTTAATTAATTTTTATTGGAGTAGAGTTGCTTTACAATATGGTGTTTATCATCTTGTTTATAAACAACGCTTTTAAAAGTTCCTGTGGCTTTTGCCAGAGTATTTTAAAAGAGCCTTTGATTTTTTTTTTAATATTAACTTTTAAAGGCACTGCTAATAATAAAACAATTGTAGGGAATTCCCTGGTGGTCCCATGGTTAAGACTCTGTGCTTCTACTGCAGGGGGGCCTGAGTTCGATTCTTGGTCTGAGAGCTAAAATTCTGCAAGCTATGTGGTGCAGCCAAAAAAACTTATACAATGCTTTCCTTCTACTTTCAACACCCATTTGGGGGAAGATACCATAACAAGATTTTAGTCCTTGCATCTTTTACCCTGTCCTCTAATCCTCTGTTGCAGTTTTTGAGTTCAAGTGTTAGAATGCCAGGGATTTCTTGTGTTTCAGACAGTACACAAGGATGTAGGGTAATAAGTGATTTATTTAGGTTCCTTCACACTACAGTCTAAGGGAGGGAAAATTGAGTCTAACTTCCCAAGCACTGTTCCCTTTGTGGCTTTAGTCACACATTAGCTATTTAGTTGCTAAGTTGTGTGCGACTCTTCGAAACCCCATGGACTGTAGCCCTTCAGGCTCCTCTGTCCATGGGATTTCCCAGGCAAGAATACTGGAGTAGCTTGCCATTTCCTTCTCCAGGGGATCTTCCTGACCCAGGGTTTGAAACTGTGTCTCCTGAATTAGCAGGCAGATTCTTTACCACGGAGCCACGAGGGAAGCCCCTTTAGTCACACATACTTATGCATGTAAGTGACAACCACAGGTATTAAGGGTATTTCCAATGGTTCAACCATTAGGGAATATTTTATTTATATGCAAAAAGCTCCAAAAAGATTTTCTTTAAAAGGTTACATTATTTTAAAACACTCCTTAAACATTTATTTATTTGGCCGTGTTGGGTCAGTTGCGACACTCAAGATCTTCCGTTGTGTCATGTCAGCTTCTCTAGGTGTGGCACCTGGGCTAAGTTGTCCTGCAGCATGTGGGAATCTTAGTTCCTCCACCAGGGATTGAACTTGCGTCCCCTGCATTGGAAAGTGGATTCTTAACCACTAGACTACCAGGGAAGTCCCCAAATAACTCCATTTCAGATAACATTTCTAAAATAGAAGATGGTGATGGTTTGCATATTTTAAAAAAGGACAATCTCCATTTATTAGTTTATCATATATAATATATAAAGAACTTGCCAATATAAGAATTATACTTCATCTATTCTTACCATCTCATACTACTTATAACAAATTCTAAACAACATTCTGAATGGGTTAAAACTTAGACATGGCTTATTTCTATTTATCTATTAGACCTTTGTTTAACATAAACCTCATCTAATGGCACCAAAAAGACCTGTGACTACTTGGGTGCTCCGTGAAATTGGAGCACGTGGATGGCAGCATGGTCCATTTATTTGCCTTTGTGTTCGATCTATATTTTGAAACTTTCCTAATCTTATCAACTTAAAAAAAAATCATCACATTATCTGTGCTATTGAAAATTAACCCTCACCAATAACACTTGGGATTGGCGGAAGAGATCCAGATAATTCCATTTACAGGGCAACAATTTCAGGCTCTATGTTTACAGTTTTGGAACCTCTACCTGTCTTTCCCCACCATCTTTTTTTTTGTTGCAATATGATATAAGCTAATCTTTCCAGTATATGCAAATATATATTACATTGTTGAAGAGCAATCAGAATTTTTTCTTCAGAAAAATCCCTTTCGCAAGATATATTCCTATTAGTTTACTTTCCAATATCCAGGTAAGCACATCGTGCTATTCCTGAGGCTTTTTTTATATCGTCCACGCTGATCCAAATCAAACAGACCTTTAGAGAGCACTGACAATGACGTCTTCATTGAATATGATCGCTGCTAGGCTTCAGCTCCCTGTTTGCTCTGTAAGGCTGTGCCAAGATCTTGGCCTTTAGATGTTCCCAGAATCCCTGGAAACATTAGTTATTTGTTTGTAAGTGTAAGTCTTAGGATGGGCTTGCATCCACAACAAGATATGAGGATGAACAAAGCAGTGTGAATCTCCTACTGGGTTAGAATTTCTTTACCGTTTTACCATAGGGCTCGGAGCCAGTTAGAAGAACAGAATTTTAAGTATTACTCCTCACTGGTGCTTTCATAAAATATACCAGAATTAAAACAGAATAAAAGGATTTGCTTTAATAGGATCCATTTTTTTCAATCTTTGATATTAACTTTTTTCTTAAATATTAAAAGTATTAATATTTCTAAATTCTGAAAGATATTGATGGGAACTCTGAAAAATGACTCACATTGTTTAACTTTCAAAATATGAATTAAAAAAACTACTCTTCATATCCTAGTCTGATGTCTTAAAGAAATCAGCAGGGTATCATACAATAATCCTAACACTCAAAAAGAGCTTTATTTAAGTATCATTATGGGTATAAACATCCTGGTTCTATCATTAGAAAGTACTAAGAATGCAGGCAGAAATAACATTTCGCTTCTATTAGAAGACTTCAAAATAGGACACAAGTCATTGATTCCCTTCTATTTTGGCTACATTTTGAATCATAGAACAAAGGCATTAAAAAAAAAAAAAAGGATCCTTTGGAAAAACAAAGAGCAGTCAACAGCAAGAAGCAAGTATATCTCCGATCAGCGGGAAAAGGGCTGGGGAGGTTTGTTAGGGAACATGGAAGCCACTACCCCCTTCTCCACTGGCCCTCTGGTGTGTGCCAGCCTTAGTGCTGGGCATGAGGGCACTGCAGCCTGTGGAGAGGCAGACAGTGCTTCTGGCTCCAACTTGCTCCTTAGGCCAAAGTCCAGGCAGAAGTTGGCCTTGTGGGGTTCCTGTCATTCTGCCAACCCATGGCACTCTAGGGACACTGCTAGGGGAATGCTGGCCAAATCCTGCATGAGAAGTCACCTCCTTCACATTCTCTTCCATGTCAGGGGTTAGACTGAAGGAAACCCCTTCTGTCAGATTTTATGGTGTTTGTGCACTAGCCCAGGAGAAGGAAGGGAAAGAAAAGACAGCAAATGGTTTAACTTCACAAAATAGAAAGGAAAGAATTCTTCAAAGTAGTTGATCTTGGAATGAAGCCCAACATCCCCAAATCTCAGCTCAGTTTGCTCTTTTTCCATTCACTGCTGGTTTTTAAAAATTCAAATAATTATGACCCCATCTACAGTGGGCCATCGTATCACTGCTTTCTCAAAGAGAGTGGTCCAAAGTCACTGTTGCACAAATACCGAATAATCTATGCACCATCTGACAACAGTCAATATGCAAAGCATATTCAGATGTATATGAGGCATCGTAGCATAGACAGACATTTAAAATGCAGATATTTTTTAAAAAGAGGCCTTCATTTGCCATACTTATGGCCACAAGTCGGAAATTACTCTAAAACAAGATGTGTAGGTAGATGCTGAAATGAATATTTACATATCATTCCCTATATAGAATATAGATTTCAAAACCCAACATGATCATCTCACACACACACATAGTGTCTCTTCTGAAAAAATAAAGACAGTGCATTTCCAGGCAATGAGTATATGAATTTTATTGCACTGTTCAAAAAGAAAAGTAGAAATCATAATCTTACATAATTCTTTCAAATGGATCAACTGAGACAATTTCTCAATGCTTCCTTAAATTTTTACACCACACTGAACTCCAACAGGTTTTTTGTTTTAAGGTAAACCAGGTTTTTGGTTCTTCCCTGTGGAGAAGTTACTTTCAAGTCAGTGAAAGTTCTTGGCCCATGATTAAAAGTCTTTGCCAATTAGTACTCAACAACTTCAATTCATTTTTTTCTGGTTCAAGATGAGTAGGAGCCTAATAAGGCTGTGATAAAAGGGCAAAAGGCACTGAGAGCCAAAAGCGGATTAATGAGCTCCTCCATTTATTTGTCTTCCTAACAGCTGAACTGTTACAACTATTGACACTCTTCAAAAGGTTCCGCTCTGAACCCTGTCCAGGCACTGCAGGCTCCGATGGACATCTTCAAATCCAGAGAATGGAGGGGCAAGGGCTTCCCCTGTGTGGTGCCAAAACCAACAAAGCCCCATGGATCAGGTAATGAAACTTCAGCTTTTCCCCCTTTGAGATTTATTTACTGGCAGCTGACAAGGGGCAAATTCAGCTCGAATTGTGCAGTCAAGGCCCTGTCAAGCTTTTAGAGGCACCCTTGTCTTGAAGCACCTTCATGACTGGCATTTCACTCAAAAGCCCTCGGCACTGGTCCTTAACAGCTTATGACATCACAAAGGACACTCCAGACAGATGCCTACATGGCATCCTGCAGCATTTTAAAAGAGAATTAGTGGTTTTAATTATGGTCGTAGTATGAAAGGGAACCATGCAAGCTCCACAGGAGACCTTTGATCAGACCCTTTCGCTAGTACAATGCCACGGAACTGTGACTATTCCTGGTAAGGGGCCTTTTCTTGCTGAATGACTCACCAGTGATCTTTGAATGCAGACAAGCTTCTAGCCCTCCCTCTTCATTAGTGAGCATTTCTATACAGGGGCCTATATAGTGCTTGGAGTTTAGGAGCTATACAATTGGGGGGAAAAGAATCCCTACAGATTCAGGCCTCTACTTAGGAAGTGCTGAAGGACTCTGAGTGACTTTATTCATTAAAACAGGTTGCTATTAATTAACTGTCATAATAAAATAAAGAACTATTATTTGCATTTCTTACTATGTTCTCTTTAGTAATATGTATAAAAGATGCTTGTAACAGAAATGAATTTATTGAACCACTTCCCCACACCCCTGAGCCCCCCTTGCCCCCCTTTTTGGCAGCAGGAAGCCTCCTAATTATTAGGTCCAGATTTATGAGCCCAAATAGAAGTAAAACATGAATATAAAATTAATTAAGGAAAGACAAAATCCTTTTTACTTGCCAGTTTAAGCAACTGGAAAAAAAAAGCAAGCAACAATTAGCTTACTTTTTTAGTGATTTCAGAGAATGATCGAACACAATAAAACCTTAACTTTTTTCCAAAATATCATCTGGTTGGTATTTAGTTTGAAGTGTGAGATTATGTAACAACTACAGCTACTCAAAAAAAAAAAAAAAAAGAAAACCAATGCCCCCCCATCCCCCGCACCCCAAACTCTAGCTTGAAGTGTAACAAGATTCATTAAAAAAAATAATAATAATTTCATTTCTGGGAGCCAGAGAATGTCTTTGGTCTGGTATTAACATTTTAAGAATTTAATTTTAATACCAATCCCAATAAGCAGGTCCCTTAAGATTCACGGTCGATATTTTAAGTATATGAAAATAGTTCATTCTCTTCTAGAATTTAATCAAGCAAGTCATTTGATGAAAGGTTGTGGAAGTAGGAAGATTTTTCAAAATATTCTCACTGAAATGCTAATTCAGTAACACAGGCTAAATAGAATTTGTGGAAATAGCACATCTCAGTTTCTAACTCTGCCGTAAAACAGTACCATGACACCATGTTACTTATATCTGGGAGATGACCTAGTCTTCCATTTTTTAATGGCATTTCTTTTCTTAGAGGAAAGCTTCTGGACTTGGGAATTTTGGAAGCTGAAAGCTGAGCCAGTTTTTCACAGTTTGCTGTCTCAGCCATTTTTCATGTTTCTCAGACTTTGTAGTTCCTTTCTTAGGTGCTTTAGAGCAACTGAAATATCGGCCAGCTGGGGATCATTCTGGGCCTTGCGAGTGTAGAGACGGAAGTGTCTGATGGTTTCAGATAACAAGACTTCAGGGTCTGCACTTCTTTCCTGAAGGCGCAGCATCCGTTCACAGGAGATGGCGTAGTTCTTGTGCCAATTCACCGGGTGTTCCTTTCGTAAATAGACAATCTCTTTATAAAGCTGGAAGACAGCAAAAACATTGGCATTCCATTGTTATCCCTTGACTTTTTCAAAAAGACTAGAAAACACAGAGGAATTAATAACACAAGGGAAAAAATAATGCAAGCAGCCTGTAGTAAAAATCTAATCATTGCTAGGCCATGCAGAAAATGCAAGGATGATACTGTAATTATTACAGTAGCAGGAGGCAAATGCACTTCATATAAAACTGTTTCTGGGGTTTTTTGGATGTTGCGGAGGAAACTTAAGACACACTATGTCAGGACAGAATGCTCTTCCTCCATAAAGATGTTCTGGGAAAGGGATTTGGTTCTAATTCATGGAAAGCTATTTATGCAACAGGCAGAAAGGTTGAAACTCTAAATTTAGCTATTAAAGAAAAAAAAAGTAACTTTCTTTAGAAAACTGCATGGAAAAAGAACTTGAAGACATTTAAATTTTGTCCCTCATTTTTACATAAAATTCTCTCTACATTATAAACAACAGCACGAACAATAGCAGCAATAGAAAACCTCTAACAAACCCAGCATCCAACAGGCTGGGCATACTATAATTTAAGAGACATCCTTAAAGTGAGATGTTGAAAATCTCCACAGTGTCCTGAAATAACAATTTTCATAGTTAAAACTCTGCCCCCAGGAATTCAGAATTTTGTTTTTCAATATCAGAGATAGTGTTGATTGGACAGAATTAGAATCTTTAATATTGCGTTTTCTAGAGGAAAAAGATAAAAATTTAACAAATAAACCAAAAAAGTAGATGCAAGCCTACAAAACAATATTATACTTGCTTACTGGGGACTTTCACAGCCTGCTTGGGGATTATCAAATTGAAGTCGAATCCACAGGCACTTGAGTTAGCCGGCAGCTCCCGCCATGAGAGCACAGGACAAGTAATGATGCTTTCTCCAGGGACAAGGGCTTTTTGAATTAGAACTATGCTTATTACATCATTCAGTTGAAAGGGACCCAATTATATTATCTATTTCCCCAGCTCCTACTCTAGAGTAGACAAATGCATACCCAATCTTTTTCAAAACAACATCCCCATGAAAAGTTCCCCAATCTGTATTTTTTATGTCATTTTGATATTTAATAACCCTTAGTCCTGAAGCTGCCTTTTAAAGCTCTTTTCCCCTTGCCTTCACTCCATAAAATAGGAAAGAGTCACCTCGTACTTTTCATAGACTTCAAAGCTATTAAGGCAGCATTTTATTTTCTAGGTAAAATGTTCAAAGCTTCTCTACTTTTTCTCATAGTCTTTTTTATTTTTCCTATCTGCTGCTCCTCTTCTTGAGCTTCCTTCCAAGGAGGGACATGCGTAAAATGCATGGCGGGCTGCCCTGCACAAAGTCAGTGCTCAAGAACTGCTCAGGTTCTTTTCTTGGCCGTTTTCAAAATCCTGATTAGATTTTGGAGTGCAAGATGGATGCCAGTAGCTCAGTAAGCACTTTCCAACGGCTCAAGAGAATAAAAGGCTCCTTCATGACCTCCCTGCTACGTCTTTGGACATCAGAACAGCCACACTACCCTTTTCTAAAACATTCTGATCCTGATTGATCCTGATGTCTTATCAGCTCATTCTGGATGGCCCATTAGTGCTGTATCTTAAGAAGCTGTATCTTATCATTTTTCGTCATGTGGGAACTGTATTTCCTCCTCTAAGCGTGAATTTTTGTGACATTAAGTTTAGTGGAACTTAGTCTAGTTTGGGGGGACATCTTCAGTGTATCAACTGTATTCCTAAAGATAACAGATCATTCTTGCTTTCCCAGTACACCTGAACTTAATGTTCTGGATAACTATTGAGCAGGACAATGTAAATAATAACAAAAATATCTTCTATACCTAACAAGAATGTTCTCGAAAAACCTGTACAAGGAGGTGATTTGTGTTGACCCATCAAGTATTTGAGCTGCTTTGTCTTGCAAATGATGTCACACACCTGGAGACATACGTCAAGGAGATACCTATAGACTATGCTATAGACTTGTGTTCACTGAACAGAGTAATGCCTGCAGGCCCCAAGGGACAATAAATCCATGAATTGGCTTTAGTGGTGGCCTAAAGACTGACCATGGAACGGATCACTGATGAGAACATAAAATATTACTAAGTCTCAGACTCCTCCCAACTAAATACAACTTGTTTTTCACAGAATCACAGGGTATTAGAGATGAAATGGATCTGACGTGGCCAGGATATGAGAGATAATCTATAAAGTTTACAATCCACTTTTATTTTTTGGAAAAAAAAAATAGAAAGGTTAATTGACCCACAGTTAACAATGAATGGTGGAGCAGGCCTTGAACCGGGACTCCCTGACTGCCAGTCAGAACTCCAGAACACTGCTTCCTGTATCTAGTCCCTGGCTGTCCTTGATGGGCACCTCAGAGGTGTGTACCTTTATCCCTGTGGTCTCCTGCACCACATGTGTCTGGCTGGCTTCCTCTGATCTTTCAAGATGACACTGCAGTGACACCTCCTCTGGCAGCTTTCCCTCCTTCCATGCCACCTCTCCCCGGGAGGCTGTGCTCATATGCCTCTCTCTGTCCTGGCACCTCTGCACACCTCCTGTATCTCTCACTACTAGCTGAGGACTTTATCTTCTAACTCCCTCTCTGGTGTGTGCCCATTTGACAGCAGGGCCAATGCCTGATTATCTCCATCACAGTATTTGGTACAGACTGGGTGCTCCATAAATGCTCTGTGAGTAAATGCATACATGAGTAAACCATGGGCCAATAAGCACACAATTGAGGAGTGAAATCTGTCACACTAATTGGTCACCATGCTATTTTGACTCAGTCCCAAACAAATGCCCTGGCTGAGCAGATCCACAGCAGCCCAGAGGCAGCATAAACAACCACTTGCTTAGACATACAGCTCCTGGGCTCTGTTCTCATTGGCTTTTCCCAGGAAGTCTGTTTCCTATACTGCAGGCTCCAAGACTATCTCAGAAGGTGGGGAAGAGTCCAGTGCTATAAATCACAGAAAAGCAGGGCCTTGTTAACACAGTGCTACAGCAAAGCAAGCCTCTGGTCTGTACCCTCGTTTCCATCCAGAGGACCAGCTAAGCAAGAGCCTTAGCATGGATGGATGTGAAGGCTGTCTGGCTTCCTGGGGTTATTCTCCACGACCCTTTATCTCTCTCATGAAATCTCAACCAGCCATGGTCCAATCGTTTCAAGTGTTGCCAGGGTCATGACTTTTGTATAGAGGGTGACCCATCAGAACTGCTTTTTAAGAAAATAAAGCCATCGTTATTAGTTTCCTATTACTGTTGTAACAAATCACCACAAATGTAGTGGTTAAAACATAGCAGTTAAAACAATATAAATGTATTATCATATATTTCTAGAGGATCTAGAATCTGTTTTTTTTTTTTTTTTTTTTTGCCTTTTCTAGCTTTCAGAGGCTGCCTGCACTTCCTAACTTGTGGCCCCTTCCTCCATCTTTCAGGCCAGCTACCTGGCAATCTTCAAATCTCTTTCTGACCTCTGCTTGCAACGCCACGTCTCCTTCTCTGACTCTGACCTTCCTACCTCCTTCTTCTAGGGACCCTTGTGATTACATTAGGCCCACCTGGATAATCTAGGATAATCTCCCCACCTCAGGATCCTTAATCACATCTGCAATGTGCCCTTTGCCATGTAAGGCCACATATTCACAAGTTCTGGAGATGAGGACATGGACTTCTTACATTATTTTGTCAACCACGGTCATTTACTTTGAATATTATTTGAGAGACACATGACTCTTTTTCCATTTGTATTGTTTTATAATGCCAAATAAAGCTGGAAACAAAAAAGTAAAAACTCTGTGATACACTCTCTTTACATCCCAAACAGTCACCACTACCCTCCCACCAAATGTATTTATATATGTAAAAGTGCAACATACGTTATAGGCGTGAGTGTAGAGTTGAGCTTTCACATCTGAAGGCAAACTTGCACTTTCTGCCAGGTTGAAGATGAAGAACGGTGTTTTCATCCTGGGAGTGGGAGGGTGTTCGCGTCAATTTCACATTCAAAACTAAATCAGCCAGACTCTTCCATTGATGAGGATCATACAGAATCCTTTATTATACTCTTTTCACTTCTTTCATATTCACAGAAGTTTACTCTGAACCAACAGTAACCCTCCCCCCACCCCAAGACACTGCATTCTGTTCATCATCACTGTTGTGCATCACCTTCCCTCCAGATCTTCACCGTGCAAGAGCAGCTGGGAACGGGGCCGTGGTGGTGGTGGTGGGGGGGAGGGTGGCGGGGAGACTTGCTGAGTCTGTCAGCACATCCCTGAAGATACCCATCACAACGGCTCATGCCGTGTGACCAGTTCTTCAGAGGTGGCTGGACTCTTTGACCACATGAACTCATCCCAATTGTATTCAGCACTCCAATTAAATCAATACCTGCCCGAATAATGACCTGCTTTCCTCCTTTATGTGATTTCTCCCCCAGCTTTCCCACACTGTCACACTGAAGAATCGTGTAAACATTTGGTATATCTTTGATTAGTCCCTCAAAGCAAGTATTTGTTCTTATAACAAATTTTCTGACATTTCCAATGTCAGAAATGCAATTTTCTGACATTTCCAAAACACTACTACAAAGACTATCTTTTTTGTAATTGTTATTTTGTCAAGAACCATATTTCTTGACAATTAAAACAAAAACCCTCTTTAAATGTATTACACCCTAACTCAATTCCTGGTGCACTCAGCCCCTGGCCCAGAGTGGGCATCAATCCATTTTTCCTGGAGGAAGTACTTCATACTTGGTACCCCTGTCTGCATCACTTAGGCCTTTTACATTTTAGGCCAATGTCTGTTAGCGTTAGATATTTTGAATATTTTAAAATAATGGCAGGAACACAGAGAGACAAGAGAATCACTGTGAAGTGTTCATTTCACACAGGAACAGGGAAGTCCAGCATTCAGCACATGAACAGTCAAACCTCTTGGAATATGTCTGTCTACTCCACTGACAACAGGAACTGTGTCATATTCCTATGTGTAGCCAACAAGCCTGGCATGGTGCCTGGTCTCTAGGAAGTTTTCAATAAGTGCTTAAATAACTAGCTAGCACATTACACATGGGTCAGGGTGGTAACTATCAATTTCTCCTCAATCAATTACACTGACTTTGGTTCAGTGGAGGCAGGAGAGCACAGGAGTCAGAGAGATGGGAGTCAGAGAGATGGGAATTTTGGACTCTACTGGTAGAGCTATGTGGTCTTGGACAAGTAACCCCTCTGCTTTCATTTTGTTCTTTGTGTAAAATGGGGTAAGACTGACTTCTTCACAGGTTGTTGTATGGATGAAATGAGATTATGCCTTAGTAACAATTAGTACAATGCCCCAAACAAAATAACTGCTCACAAATATTACTTTTATTGTCACCATGCCCCCCTGCTCCCCAAATGAAAAGTGCCACAAGCTACTTCTACTACATTAAAAATAAACTGCAAACCGAAAGCATAAATTAGTCACCTTGCTTGCCACATCTCTTCATTGGCCACAGATTCCCAGGAAGAAGGATCAAACCTGTAGTTAGAAGAAAACGGTAACATTTTCCTGCCAGTTACCTTTATTGTTATGGACATGTCATTTTTCTTTTATAATCTTACAAGGCAAATAAAATATGTTGCATCTTGAAGTACGGATAGAGACCAAAATAACAAACTTATTCCCCTAGAAATATTTGATGGTTAGGAATTTGAGGTTTTGGTAAATGTATTCTTAATCTGCATAATGAGCCCCACTGCCTCACAGGAGCACACGAAAGCTCAGTGGGAAGAGGCTGGAGGCTTCCCGAGATCTGTCAGGTGGGCAGTGGGGTGGGGGTGAGGCCTGGGTCCCTCTGTGGGCACAGCTGAAAGCCACAGAGCTGTGAGGAGAGGGGACTCCTGGCTTTGATAAATCGTTGTTGGAGCTAGGATGCTGCTCAAAGAGCACTGGCTAAACCATTCACTGATTTTTTTTCCCACTTAATTAAAATTTCTCTTAGCATGTATCTACTTTGATAAAATGGAGGCAGTGAGTGATGCTGTGTACCTGTACTGTATCAGCTGTTGGGAGAACAGGGGATTTTCCAGCTTTTCCTCACAATGGTCACAGAGTACTTTGATACACAACTACTTATCCAGCTCTGGCTGGAGCACAGCAGCGGGGTCTGTTTGCTCACACTGACTCAGAAAACTTTGGCAGTATTTGTTCATTTGATTTTGAGTGTTGCTCTTGAATTATAGGCTTCCCTGATAGCTCAGTTGGTAAAGAAACTGCCTGCAATGCAGGGGACCCCAGTTTGATTCCTGAGTCAGGAAGATCCTCTGGAGAAGGGAAAGGCTACCCACTCCAGTAGTCTTGGGCTTCCCTTGTGGCTCAGCTGGCAAAGAATCTGCCTGCAATGCAGGAGACCTGGGTTCGATCCTTGAGTTGGGAAGATTCTCTGGAGAAGGGAACGGTTACCCACTTGAATTATAAGCAGTAATGATCTAATCTTTGCATAATTCATAATTTAATTTTAAAAATAGGCAATAGAGAGCCTATCTTCAGATGGTGACTCATTTTCCATATGGGAGAGAGTCAACTATAGGTAGAGATGCTTCCAGGAAGACTAATCAAAACAACAGAACGAGGCTAACGCCAAACAGTTGTGAAGAAAAAGTTACTTAAATCCCAGTCTTCCTACAGAGAAGTGATCCGCCATTCTTTTTTAATTTTTTTTCTTGTTTTGGCCACACCATGTGGCATGTGGGATCTTAGTTCTCTGACCAGGGATGGAACCTGAGCCCTTTGCTATGGAAGTGGGGAGTCTTAACCACTGGACCACCAGGGAGGTCCCTGATCAGCCATTCTTGAAGAAGAAAAAAAAAAAAGTGACAAGTTTATGTGGTTGGGGACTATTAGGGACAACAGAGTGAGTTTTAAAGCTCTGCTTCAGTTCATGAATCTCTCCCACTTTTAGGGTCTAAGATACAGGATGATGGACCATGTAGCATTACAAGAGCTGGACGTGGATGGTGGCACATATCTAACTACATGGTGCCTGCTGAACCATCACTGCCTTTCCTCCACCTCTCCATTGTTCTTCAAGCCTGAGCACAAGAAATATATGTTCTCCTTCTCTATCACGATACTCTGTGGGCAGCAAATAGCAATATTAACTAGTAATAAAAAACAAAAAAAAAATCAAAAAAATTAAAAGGCATTTCAAAATTTAGTAAGTGTTTTAGGCAAACAAAACAGCTACACACTGATGGGGAACAACTGCCCTCCATACCTTCCATAGTCTTCAGTCCAGTTATAAATATTTCTCGTAAGTTTAATCCACTCCTCAGGGTTGAATACAATCTCTGAAGAAACTAATTTGTCACAAGAACCCCATGGCCAAAGTGAATAATTCTTTTTCCAGGTTGGGTCGCCTTCGTGAATTCCTATGCAAACAAATGTTTCTTTTCTATTGAAGACAGAAAAATATGTATTATCAGCTTAAAGTTCTAAAGGCCAAATACATATAACTCAGGAAGGGTCATTTTTGACTCTAAACCTCAGTTACCAATAAACCATTTGTGAACACTTTAGTATCTTTAAATCTCTGCCAACAGGTTGCTTTAAATTTATATTAGTGGGGAAAAAAGCTGTCTGGGGATTGAAGGGAAGCACAAAGACATAAATAATAAAACCTACCTGTTTGTGACATGGTAAGAAATCAGTTGGGACAAACACAAGGAAAGAGTCTGTGGTTCTGTCTCATGTGTAAATATACATATTTGCTACCTTCTAAATTTTATAGGTGGAAACATGTCTTCATATTAGTAGTACTACTAATACTAGTAGTCTTTCTGTCCTCCAATTTCCATTGCATTTTACTTTTAATCTCTTTTAGCATTATTTTATTGAACCTACTGTTTTCATTTACAAATCCTTCTGAGTAGCCCAGAAGTATCCTGAGGATAGGCGCTTTATCTCTAAATTAATTCTGAAATCTAAACATGGAAAAACTATCGGAAGATTCTGAACAGTAAATGGTAGAAAGAAGACTGAGGGAAGAAAGCAGAACTCTGCTGCTGATGCTGCTGCTAAGTCGCTTCAGTCCTGTCCGACTCTGTGGGACCCCAGAGATGGCAGCCCACCAGCCGTCCCTGGGATTCTCCAGGCAAGAACACTGGAGTGGGTTGCCACTGCCTTCTTCAATGCATGAAAGTGGAAAGTGAAAGTGAAGTCGCTCAGTCGTGTCCGACTCTTCCCAACCCCATGGACTGCAGCCTACCAGGCTCCTCCGCCCATGGGATTTTCCAGGCAAGAGGACTGGAGTGGGTTGCTATTGCCTTCTCCGAAAGCAGAATTCTGTGTTCCACCAAATCTGTGGTGAGTTTACTCCTTTTCATCTTCCAGGATTACCTGGCCTGAACTCAAAGGAAGCCTGAAACCCAAAATACATACCAAGTGAGAACATACCAAGTGAGAACATACCAAGTGAGAACAAAAAGATCTCAAGAGAAGCCTTCCCCTCACTTTTTTCCCGAGTCCAAGGAGCAGGAACAGGAAATTGTAAGGATTAGAAGAGCAGAGGAAATCCCCAGAACTTTTTCCCTTGTCTCCTTCCCTGGGCACCAGGCAACACTGTGTCAGCAGCAGAAGCAGCAGCCCAGGGGCAGCTGGGCAGGTTCCTGTAACTCTGTGGAAGTGGACACGTCTCGCTAACCAGAGGAGCTGTGGTTCCAAAAACTGGGAGCAAATTCCCATTACTCCTCCACTGGATGGGCTTCATATAATTTTAGAAAGACAGAATGTGTGTCAATGAGCTTGAAGCTAGATCAGGAGAAACTGTATAATTTAAACAAAGAGGAAAAAATATTGAAAGTATAGAGTCTTAGGTACCTGTGGAACAATATCAAAAGGTCTAACACTGGAGTCATCAGAATCCCAGGAGAAGAGAAAAAAAGGTGGAGCAGGAAAAGTACTTAAAGAAATAACATCAGAAAACTTCCAACTTTTGTGAAAGACATAATCTTTCAGATTCACGAAACTTAGTAAATCCCAAGCAGGTTAAACTCAAAGAAATTCATGCCCAGATATATCATAATCAAATTGTTTAAAATTAAAGACAAAAAATCTTGAAAGCAGTCAGAAAAAAATAACACATTTCACACAAGATAAACAATGATTTGAATAACTGCAGATTTCTCAACAGAAGCCATGCATGGCAAAAGGATATAAAATAACACTGTTAAAGTGGTGAGAGAAAAAAAAGAACTATCCAACCCAGAATTCCATATCCAGAAATATCCTTCAAAAATGAAGGTGAAATAAAGACATTTTTGGGTAAAGAAAGACTAAGAGAATTCACTGCTAACAGTCTTGCTCTGAAAGAAATGCTGAAGGACTAACTTCAGAAGGGAGAAAAATGATACAAGATGGAAAGCTGGAACACCAGGATTGAAGGAAGAGCAACAGATCTGGTAAATATCTGAACAAATATCTAAGACTACTTTTTCTCTTAAATTAAAAAACATATGTTGAAAACAAAAATTATCATATGTCTAATATAACATGTTTGACAACACAATCAAAAGTGGAGTAAAGGAACTAACATGCCACCAAGATTTCTACAGTTCACTTGAAGTAGTAAATTGGTTTAGTCACTAAGTGATATCCGACTCTTGTGACCCATGGACTATTGCCCGCCAGGCTTCTCTGTCCATGGGATTTTCCAGGCAAGAGTACTGGAGTGGTTTGTCATTTCCTTTTCCAAAAGTAGTAAATAGATTGTGAAAGTTAAATATGTCTGTATACTGTAATTCTAAGAGCAACCACTGAAAAAATTTACCAAGAGACACCATAACATGGAATGCTAAAAAAAATCAAATTTCCAAAAGAAAGCAGGAAGGGAAACAGTGGAATGAGAAACAGAAGAACAAACAGAAAACAAGTAATAAAATGATAGATGTACATCTAAAACACGTCAATATTTACATTAAATGCAAATGGTCTGGATATAAATGAAATGATAGACAAATTGTCAGAATGGATAATAAAACAAGAGTCAAATATGTGCTATCTATAAGAAACCCACTTTAAACATGACATAGGTGGCTAAAAGCAAAAGGAAAAAAAAATATGCCATGAAAACACTGATCAAATTAAAACCAGTAAAAAACCCCAGAAGTATTTTTTTTTTGGTAAACACAGAAAAAGGTGCAAATGCAATTAAATGAAGAAAGAATAAATGTTTTCAACATGATATTAGGACAAAATAACATTCATAGGCAAAAATATCTTTGTTCTAAGCAACCCCCTTGCAAAAATTAACTCAAAATTGATTTTTGATCTGAAATATAAAACATAAAACTGTAAAACTCTTAGAAGAAAACACGAGATAATCTTTGTGACCTGGCATTAGGCAAGAGTTGTTTGACCGGAGATCAAAAAGTATGATCCATAAAAGAGAATAAGATAATTGGATTTCATCAAAATAAAAAAAAAATTACCTGCAAAAGACACTCTGAAAAGAACAAAAAGACTGGCAGAAAATATCACATATTTAATAAAAGATTTGAATCTAGAATATACACAGAACTCTCAAAACTCCATAGTAAGAAAACAAACAATCCAATAAATCCAATAATCCCATTCCTAGGTATGAAAACACATTCATACACAAACCTGTACATGAATGTTTATAGCAGCTCTATCCACAAATAACTGGAAACAGCCCAAATGTCCTTGAATAGATGAATGGATAAACTGCAGTACATCCATACAAAGGAATACTACTCAGTAACAAAAAGGAATAAACTATTGATACACAACAATAACTTGGAAGGATCTCAGAGGCATTTTGCTAAAGTAAGGTATGCTAGTATCAAAAAGTCACATACTTTATGAGCCCATTTATATGACATTCTGGAAAAGATAAAACTATAGTAACAGAGGATAGATCCATGGTTGTGAGGGTTAGGGGTCTGGGGACAGTACAACAAAGGAACAGAAAAAGGGAGTTTCTGGGGTCGTGGATTTGTTCTGTATCCTAACTGTTCTATCTACTTGGCAAATTCTTTCTTAGTCTTTAAGTCTCCAAATTTCATCCATACCAGTATTATCATGCTTACCAGCTGATACTATAACTTATCTGTTTCACATTTAAGGCATCACTTGACATCTGTCTCAAAGATGGTAACAGCAGAGATCACACCCGTCCATCTGCAGCCAGTACAGGTGTTGGGACATTTTGAATACCCAATATTTATTAAATAAATGCTGAATGAATGCCCCTCAGCAGAATTAATTGCTTCCTCATCCATTGTCCCAGAACATTTGGCTTATACTGTCAATTAAGTCATCCATTTAGTAAACACACATTGAACATTTACTGTGTCTCACACTTTACAAGGCTTTGTTAGTACAGAGCTTACATCATTATGGCCAACTGCATTCATATCTATGTATATATACAACTAGATTGTAGTCTACTTAAATCTGGAACTGAGTCTCACTTTATCGCCTAATACAAATTGGTACATAGTAGGTTCAATTAATGTTTAAGAGGTTCAGTTAAATAAACTGCACCAAAAATGCCTATTTGGAGATGTTAATATTTTATTCCAAAATAGAACAATTAATTATTACTCTCACAGCACATTTATACCTATTACCTTCATATTACTTCATGAGCCACAGTAAACTTCAGGCTCTGAACACCAAAGTACCACTTAATTATGTTCTTAGTAAGGGACAGTTTAACTTTGGAATTTACAAAAATTTCTGATATCCCCTTTATAAGAGAATAGAAATTATGAAATAAGTTTTCTTCCTCAGGCTCTGGACAATCCCAAGTATTTCATGGACAGGAAAAATATTCAACAGTATACCACTGAAGGAGTTATTTATTCTTGACCTTAACTATGAATAACTTTATGTTCTGAAGTATAGAATTCACAATTCTCATATGTTATCTCAGTCAGCATAACTGTAGGTGTTTTTCTTATTTATAAAAATGCCTTATCCTTTAGAAAAAAATCCTTAAGCTATTTTTATATAGTGATTATTCCCAGAAAACATTTGCATTAAACTTAAAAGGGGGCCATGGTGTTGATCAGGGGGAAACTATAATTGCTTGCGATCTACCTGCAATGATTTCAAGTAGGCAGGCACATCTCCAATTTCTCTGAATTGTACTAAGATCTTATTTGCTATTCTTGCTAATCTGTTTTTATTTTTCTTTTACCCAGAACAATAACATTTATTTTTGCCTGGTATCATTTATGCACAGATATTCCATTTAATTACAAAGATAATCTCACCGGTGACAGGGAAATAGGTGTAGAAAATTGGTCTTTTGGATGAAGCACAGCTGCTACATAAACAATTTTAGAAAAGCTTAAGATTTTAGAAAAGCTATTATATGAAAAGAATGCTTACTGTTTATTTACTTCAAGAAAATGATAAAGATTAAATGTGACCATCCCACTAGGTAATATTCCTTCCACAGGATTCCACCGGTTCCCAGGAAACTTGACGCCTGGTAAATGCTTTGCCATCTTCGGTAGATACCACTCATAAGTCATCATCTGCCAGAAAGATAACATGTGACATCATGCTTTTAATATGTTTCTTTAAAAAGAACCAAGTTTATCAAGGATGATGAAAAAGTTACCAAATGTGGAGTTACTCATTAAATATAAACATAATTGAAAAATACACACAAATGCAACCAAGGTATGTGCCACTATTCTTCTAAAGATCTTAGATTTTATGTCTTAAGTTATAATTATCAGCTATCAATATAATCAGCACCTAGTTTATGACCAGAAGGACCTCCTGTTCTTATACCTAGGGAGTGTACTGAACACTTAAGCATCACTTCCTCTAGGATGCCCTCCCCAGTTTTCACAGCAGAACAAGATGCTCCTGTAGCACTGTGTACCTACCTTGATTATGGCTTCTAGCCTATTCCTCACTAGACTGAGAGCTCCTATAGGAAAGGGACTGTATCTTTTCACCTCATTGCCTCTGCACCTAGCACAATGCCTGGCACAGAATAGTTCCCAAACTATGTTTGCTGAAGCTGAAATGCCTTTTTGATGGCCAGACTAGGCAACCTAGGCAAAATAAAGAGATGTGTCATTACTCTGTTCTTTCATTCATTTATTCAGAAAACAAAAACAAGTAGTGCTTAACTTATAGTGAAGAAGATATAATCCCTGCCCTTGAGAAGTTCAATCATATAACCTAGGTGTCAAAGTTAAAAACCCCTTGGCTAAAAAATCTGAATTTATTAATAGCTCCAAATTAATTACGTGTCCTTACATATTCTTTTGGTTAAAATAAATCACTAGTATTAAATTTTTTCTTAATTCTACACTTAATATATACTTCATTCTACAATTTTATATGTACAGATTTCATTTTTAAAAGACTTCATTAAAGTTTGGATATTATCACTTGAGCAATTATGTTTATGTTTTACCTGTCTCTACAAGTCATTTAACTAGAAGTAACAAATTAATTTTAATCTAAGTATGTAGAGGGTGCTTCCCTGGTGGCTCAGTGGTAAAAAATCCACCTGCAGTGCAGGAGATGTGGGTTTGATCCCTGCATTGGGAAGATCCCCGGGAGAAGGGCATGGCAACCCACTTCAGTATTCTTGCCTGGAGAATTCTATGGACCGAGGAGCCTGGCAGGAAGCAATTCACAGTGCTGAAAAGAATCGGACATGACTTAGCTACTGAACAACAACAACATATTGGAAATACTCAAAAAATACTTATTGAATTAGAGTTTATTTCCCAATGTTTCAGTATTTGAGAATCAAAAGTCAAAGTCGCTCAGTCATGTCCGACCCTTTGTGACCCCATGGACTGTACAGTCCACGGAATTCTCCAGGTCAGAATACTGGAGTGGATTCCCTTCTCCAGGGGATCTTCCCAACCCAGGAATCGAACTGGGGTCTCCTGCATTGTAGGCAGATTTTTTACCAACTGAGCTATGAGGGAAGCCCCTATTTGGGAATAGTAACATTCATTAAATAACCACTTTGTACTAGGACCTTAATGTTTCTCACTCAATTCTCATAATAACCTTATGTAAGAATAATTATTTCTGATACTGTTGACTGCCCACTCAACAGCCAATCCTTCTTTCAACTAACACAATCCTGGTTTTAATCAGGGAGTTAGTCATTCTCCTTTGCTAGTGAGTAGTTTTTGGAGGAGTCATATGACCCAATACTGGTTAGTGCGGCCTGAATCGGGTCTGGTGGGGGCATCTGGGGCGCATGTTATTCCCAATACAGAAAGAGAGAGAGAGAGAACTCAGAAGAAGCACTTTGCATGCAATGTTTGGAACCAGGCATCCTTCAATTCAAGAGACTGGCAGAAAAGCTGCCCTAGAACACAGCCATCATGGAACTGCTTGTGTTATCAATCCTAAAAGCTCCTTTCTCCAGACTACTTGTTTTGTGAGATTAAAAATTCCATAGTTTAAGCTACTCTTAGTCAGGGATTTTGTTTCTTACATTCAAAAGCATCCTAACTTACTTATCTAATGATTATTTCCATTTTATAGACAGGGAAACAGAAGTTCTGAAAGGAAAACTCTTTAGCCCTAAGTCACACATCCAGGAAGTGAGAGGATAAGGATGTGAATTCAGGTTTAATTAACTTTGAAATCCAAGCTTCTCAAACATAGTACCTGTATTTAAAATCATGGTATACCATATCATTAACAAATGATCTAGCTTTTGTCAGATTCTAGATCATTATAATCAAGACCAAATGAATCATCAGTGTACATGACATAAATGCAAACTGCTTATAAAAATATGTATGATTTTCAAATTTCCCTATATTTGCAAATCTGTTTAAAGTGTTCTAAAAATTTTTGATTATTTATTAATTGAATGAAATTTATTAAATAAGTATTGTTTTTGCAAAAAATTTAAAAAATCAGTATTGTGCCTATAATTTGCTCAATCAAACTAACAGTACTTTTTAGAGGTTAAGAATTTCTCTTTTCCTGATGATGGTTCTAAAAAGACCAGAGATAGATTTGTCCCCTTTAACTATTTATGGCTTAAATGATAAATCCTATAGTTAAAATATATTTTTTTTAGTTCCAGAAGATTGTTTTAATAGACCTTGAAATTTTCACAAGTCCTTTCCCAACATACTTTTGTTATAAGATCTAAAAAATTTACAAATTCTATAACAGAATTGTGGTTAATAATTTCTATTTTGAGTGAAATGTTTACTTACTTGCAGTATGACTTATTTTATAGTCAGCCTAATTTATTTTAATCCCTGGACCAGTGAGCAGTGTTAATTTGAATGGCTGAGCTGACTGGATGTAAAAGAACAGTTTAAAAATAAATTTACAACACAGTATTGTCATGGTCTACCATGTGAACTAGAGACCTAGGATGTTGTTTGAATCTGAGACATATTAATTCTTAAAACACTCAGTTTAAAAAAGAAAGAAGAAACACATGACTTATCCTATTAGTTACAGTAAAGGAAAGATTGTGATTTATATTTTATCTCAGAGTGATCATGAAAACTGTCCCCATGCACCGTTAAAAAAAAGAAACAGTTCTTTAAAATACACATGTTTTAAAACAATTGCTACTACTATATTTTAAGTTTATTTCTCACATACTTACTTCCTGATCCACTAATGAAATATCTGGCCTCAGTCCCTCACAATAATGCATGTAACGGAGAGAATTCCCTGGTAGATCTCCTCTGAGTAAGATAATTGCATCACGAGGCATGGAGGATAGAAGGTTCTTTGCAAATTTATCAATCACATAGTTGGTCCTTTGGTCACAAATGCTAAATAAAAGGATTTAAAAATATTAGAATAGCAACACATTGTTTTGGTTTTAATAAGACTAGGCTTATTCCCCACTCCATTCCTTTCCCATTATACAATCTACACTTAGTGTTTTAAACAGTCTAACATATCTTCTAAGAGGACGCATATATTTCAAAGGGAACACTACCAACTGGGGAAAAAAATGTAGAACTAATTGTGCGAGTGAAAAAAAGCAGCGTACTGCTTTACTTCTGGAATTTATAATCATTTCCATAAAAAGGGAACCAGTTAGTACTCAATAATGAGTACATGTTACCCCTAAAAACATATCCAATTTCACTAAAAAGAAGTAAGGTTTCTGATTCCACTTGGAGTATAAGGTAATTTCATGTTAATTCCATTTGGTTCAAAGGGATTTTCAGAAACTCAAAAGGAAATTTGCCAGTTTCTGGCACAAATTTGCACATTTGTCTGACTCTCTTGCATGTAGAGGTTGATCCTTTCTACCACCTCCCTGGATCACTGGCTCTGTGTTCCTCTCTCCCTTCTAGACTGAAGCTGATTATCACTAGGGGATGAACCCAATGAGAAAGAAGGGAAGGAATAATTTATTGAGATATTTACTTCTCTTCAGGCATTATTTACTGTTGCCAACAACAGCAGTATAGCTCTTTTCGATGATGAAGTGGACTTTATAACTTCAAAGGAAAAACTGGCATGAATTCTCAGAGCCTTTCACACAAAAAGAAAACGAATACAAGAGAGAAAAAGCATCAAAAAACTGAACAAGCAATGTCCTTCCTCTTATTATCAGGTCCATTACATGTAATGGTGATAAGAAACACAGCCTAAAGCTGAATGACTGAGTTAGCATCACAAAGCAAATTAATACTTCCAGGAACAAAATACTATCCCTGCCTTTGTAATTGATGATGCAAATGTTTCCTACTGTGATTCCCTACTTTGCAGGGTGATGCCTCACCTTTTGCCACCCAGCAAAGTTCCATTCACCTGGGGGCAAAAATAATCCAAACCAAACCAAGCCACCCAGTCTGTGCAGGCATCCCTGGTGTGGAAACTGAGTTGCCCTAAAGACCTGAGCCAGAAGAATGGGATAAAAGAGGGGTGGGAAACACACTATGGGCCTGGCAAACCCTTCTTGACCTAGCTATGGAGTTGTATCAGGAATCTGCCTCCCCTTCCCACAAGGCCCCTAACATGGCTGCTCCTTGGCATTATGAAGTACATTGGCTTTTAAAGTACCAATCAAATCTCACTATAACAAAACTCCAGCGGACTCTTCCACTTCTATAAAGTTTATTCAATATTACTGCAAATAAATGAACTATCATCCAAGCCTTTACATCTTTTACGTTTGACTGACATTTACATTATAATGGTCATTAAGCAGATTTTGAAAAATACAAACAACACTAATAATGCATAAGGGTTAAGAAACTTGCAGAACTTTGAGTATTCAAAATATTTAATATACACTACTACACAGTATACTAGATAAGGGCCAAGGATTACTCAAAAGATAAATTCTTTGAAGCACAAAGTGAATTATTTTAGGGCATACAAAAAAAGCCCAAATTGGGACTTCCCTGCCAGTCCATGAGATGGTTGGATGGCATCAACGACTCCATGGACATGAGTTGAGCAAGCTCCGGGAGTTGGTGATGGACAGGGATGCCTTGCCTGCTGCAGTCCATGGGGTCACAAAGAGTCAGACATGACTAAGTGACTGAACTTAACTGCCAGTGCATTGGTTAAGACTCTGTGCTTCTACACAGGGAGTGCAGGTTCGATCCCTGGTTGGGGAACTAAGATCCCACAAGCCTAGTGGTATGGCAAAAACAAACAAAAGCAAAACTTCAAATGTCTTTACTCTTCATCTAAGTGGTATTTTAGATCATGGAATTTTACATATACTCCACAGAGCTTGCTCAAACTCATGTCCATGGAGTCATTGATGCCATCCAAGATTCTACAAAGTAGCTCTAGGATCCAGATAGTTTACAAGCACCACTTGAACCCCTGTTTGCAATGCCCTGAAACTACACACCACTCATGCCGAGATTCTTGTTCAAAGGTTTAACATCCACTGCATTCAGATCAAGCTATCTCACTTTGAAAGCTAGTGGAAGGTAAAGATAAAACAAAGCCCTAGAATCTAAATATCCCAAATGTCTCTGGCTAGAAAGCTACTTTTCATAAAAATAACCATGTATTACCTATAGTTAGAATATATTTGGCAAGTTACAAAAAGAATTGCTGAAAGCCATTCCAGATACTGAAGCCCATTGGTGTTGAGCACTCGGTTACTCTCAGATGCAAGGGCAGCCAAACCGATGCCAGCAAGGACAGCCACCACTGCATTGCTCTGCATCCAGAATCGTTCCACCTGTGAACAAGGCATGGGAACAGTGCATCCAACTGACTGTTTTATGTAATCAATCAGGTATTTATATATTTAAAAAATATACTGCATGCATCTAAGTTGCTTATGCCTGTGTCATTTATGTCTTCTTAACTGACTTCCCCAACTCAACTCCATGTCACTTGATTTTTCCATTTTCAAGCATTCTTCCTTCCCTGTTTGACATGTGGATCTCCCTTTTTGGATCCACAAAGTCTTTTCTATCCTGCATACTTAACCTTGAATTCTTTATCCTAACGTGCAAAGTTGAAGAGGTAGAGAAATGCTTTTGCTTAACTCCTGATGTTTCCTTCCATGAGAGTGAAGTCACTCAGTCGTGTCCGACTCTTTGCGACCCATGGACTGTAGACCACCAAGCTCCTCCGTCCACGGGATTCTCCAGGCAAGAATACTAGAGTGGGTTGCCATTTCCTTCTCCAGGGGATCTTCCCGACCCAGGGATCAAACCCAGGTCTCCCACATTGCAGGCAGACGCTTTAACCTCTGCGCCACCAGGGAAGCCCACCAGTACAACACTTTTTCCCTTCACTTATTTCTTCTGGAAGGATTGTAGGGACTGAGCTTACTGGAGAGTTTGGGAGTTGGGCCTGAAGAGCTCTCCTCTTTCCTCTCTCTTTCTCTTGGAAGTGAGTTGCCCACAGGAAGTACTTGTCCAGGGGCAGACTCTGGGGTGAGGTGAACTGGGGAGGGAAGAGGCCTGTCCTGGGCAGCACTGCTTGTGACTAGATTGTTTAGGGATACAGGATGAGGAGGCTCCATTGCCCACAGATATTAACCACATTCTCCAGCCCCATCGTTATTGGTAACAAAGGTGATTCTCCCACCCAATGTACTGGTTTATCTTGTTCTCAACTGATTCAGAACTCAGGTACTCAGATAAGGTATTATTCATCAGGTCTCTTGGAAATACACACACACAGTTGGTTTCAGCTGCTATCTACATTTACATAGTTTCTCTTATAAGGAGAAGAAATACTCTAATTTCAGATATTGTAGTCAGGGAAAATTGAAATATACTTCCTGTTTCATACAAGTGTGGACCGGTGAGGTAAGAAAACAAGGGAATATGTTGCTAGAGACCCTAAGTACAACCCATATTTCTTTGCTATTTAAAAAAGTTCCAGAAGAAACGTGAAAAAGAAAGTGAAAGTGTTAGTCAGTGGTGTCTGACTCTTTGCGATCCCATGGACTGTAGCCCACCAGACTCCTCTGTCCATGGGATTCTCTAAGCAAGAATACTGGATTCCATTGCCATGCCCTCCTCCAGGGGATCTTCCCAACCCAGGGATTGAACCCCTGTCTACTGCATTGCAGGCACATTCTTTACCAGCTGAGCCACCAGGGAGGCGCAATCCCCTAAAACATTAAATTTAAATACAATTTCCAACTTCTCATCCTTCAATGTGAAAAAACCATTGAAAACACTATAATTAAACCAGAAAGGAATATTCCTAAGACAGTCTTACAGGATACTGCTCAGTAGCCATAGCCATTGTATAACCAAATACTACCAACATCCCCCACTAAAAAAATTAAAAACACCATTAATCCTAAAAAAGAACCACCAAAATTTAATACAATACCACAACCAACACCGCCACTTACAATTAACATGAGCCCCCCATAAATAGGTGAAGGTTTCGAAGAAAACCCCACAAAACCAATCACAAAAATAGTACTTAAATATGAGGGATGTTATCATTATTCTTACATGGAATTTACCACAAGTAACCAATCCATTCTGAAGGAGATCAGTCATGGGTGTTCTTTGGAAGGAATGATACTAAAGCTGAAACTCCAGTACTTTGGCCACCTCATGTGAAGAGCTGACTCATTGGAAAAGACTCTGATGCTGGGAGGGATTGGGGGCAGGAGAAGGGAACGACAGAGGATGAGATGGCTGGATGGCATCACTGACTTGATGGACGTGAGTCTGAGTGAACTCCGGGAGTTGGTGATGGACAGGGAGGCCTGGTGTGCTGCGATTCATGGGGTCGCAAAGAGTTGGACATGACTGAGCGACTGAACTGAATGATATGAAAAGCCATCATTGTTATTCAACTATAAGAACACTAATGACCAATATTTGGAATCACACCCACTAATAAAAATCATCAACAATGCATTCACTGATCTCCCACACCATTAAACATTTTCATCAAGCTATTTAAAAAAATTCCAGAAGAAATGTAGTGGTTCCTATTAACATATCTGCAAGCACACATATAAAGTGACTAACTTAAATCTACCTTACATTTATTTTTCTATTTAACTATTGTGCTAATGAAACAATGCTTTTTTCCCCCCCAAAAGAGGCCTTAGCCTTACCTATTCAATAATTTAATTTTGATTTGTGATTATGTATACACAATATCAGGGCTTCACTGATAGCTCAGTTGGTAAAGAATCCGCCTGCAATGCAGGAGACCCTGGTTCAGTTCTTGGGTCATGAACATCCCCTGGAAAAGTGATAGGTTACCCACTCCAGTATTCTTGGGCTTTCCTTGTGGCTCACCTGGTAAAGAATCCACCTATAATGCTGGAGATCTGGGTTCGATCCCTGGGTTGGGAAGATCCCCTGGAGAAGAGAAAGACTACCCACTCCAACATTCCAAAGAGTTGGACATGACTGAGTGACTTTCACTTCACTTCACTTCATGTACAATTTTAACTATTTCTGAGACAGCTTGCCCTTCTACAAGATTCATGAAAGACAGATTTGTACATTCTTCACGAACTTTCTGGTCAAAGGATATATCTAGGCAAAACTTACCACACCCATGAAAAGCGGTTTTGAAATATCTAAATTTGCCCTCCAGGCAAAGAACAATGAATAAATGCAAAACATCCCAGTAAAAAGCCATATTAATGATGGGCTTTGTCTGTCCCTATAAAAAAATTAAAATATGTCCAAAATTACTTATGTGACATGAATATTAATAATATTAACAGTTACAAGCTATAGGAAAAATATTTGAAACTAAAAACCTTTCCATTTTTAAATAGGAACAAAGAAAGACCTTAGGCTTAAAAATGTGAGTTGGAATAGATAACCAGCACATAGTAATAAGCCACACTGCACTACATATTATAAGCATAACTTGGAACTATGCAGCAAAAAATATGAGATTAAAATCTGCAGAAGAAATATAAATTACTAATCCTATTAAATTTAAGCTTAATTAAACATATGTAAAACAAAAGAATAATTTCATGCATCAAAATAATAAAAAATTTAAAAATGACAAATCTCAATGCTGGTGAGAATGAAGTTATACGAGAATGTATGTTAATATAATGTTCAAGAAAAATTAATTTGATAATATATCAATATATCAAGAGCCTTAAAAAATATTCACATTCATTGACCCAGTAATTTGATATGTGGGCATAAATCTTTAAGTAAGAACTAGAAATACTGGATAAGAATTAATCTATAACAATGCCTTGGTATTTATTTACAGTAGTGGAAAAAGTAGAAGCAATCTAAGACTCTTAAACAGGAAAACATTTAAATTAATTGTCCCAGGTTTTAGAATGGATTATTATACAGAAATTTAAATGATCCTAAGTATTTGTTATGGTATGGAAATATACTCACTATAATGTTAAGGGTTAAGGAAATAAAATAATAAGTGTATATTCAAATATACATTTATATAAGAATATACTCAATAGACTAGAAAGTCAATAAACGAGAAATTAACAGAGGTTCAATTCAGTTCAGTCGCTCAGTCGTGTCTGACTCTTTGCGACCTCATGAATCGTGGCACGCCAGGCCTCCTTGTCCATCACCAACTCCCGGAGTTTACTCAAACCCATGTCCATTGAGTCAGTGATGCCATCCAACTATCTCATCCTCTGTCGTCCCTTTCTCCTCCTGCCCTCAATCTTTCCCACCATCAGGATCTTTTCAAATGAGTCAGCTCTTCACATCAGGTGACCAAAGTACTGGAGTTTCAGCTTCAACATCAGTCCTTCCAGTGAACACCCAGGACTGATCTCTTTAGGATAGACTGGTTGGATCTCCTTGCAGTCCAAGGGACTCTCAAGAATCTCCTCCAACACCACAGTTCAAAAGCATCAATTCTTCAGCGCTCAGCTTTCTTTATGGTCCAACTCTCACATCCATACATGACCAATGGAAAAACAATAGCCTTGACTAGACGGACGTTTGTTGACAAAGTAATGTCTCTGCTTTTTAATATGCTGTCTAGGTTGGTCATAACTTTCCTTCCAAGGAGTAAGTGTCTTTTAATTTCATGGCTGCAATCACCATCTGCAGTGATTTTGGAGCCCAAAAAGATAAAGTCAGCCACTGTTTCCCCATCTATTTGCCATAATGATATAGTGACTATATTAATTCAATTAATGAACATGCAAAAAATAACAGGAAAAGGAACTACTTTACTCACTTTCTTGTTAAACATATATTTGCCCAAACTGCAAGGGCTTGAATGTTGAATGAGAGTTGGGTCCTCATATTTGTCACTTGAGAACTGTAAGAGACAATTTAATTTATTATTGGCAGAAAACAAATTTGCTAGTTCCAAACAAAGCATTCTTTACATACTACACCTAATTATGCAGTAAATAATTTTAAGACTGGGAGTCAGATTTCAAATTATTTTGTGTTCTTTTAAATTTGGGAGAAAAAGTACCACAAGAAAGAGCTAAACAGTTGTAAGATGTTTTTCAGTTGTAACACTGAATTACCAACTTATACTATTTGAGCTAAGAACAAATAATTATTTGGTGTTTTTGATATTGGTCTACTATAATGATTTATAAGCCAATTTGTATCTCAGATTAGTTTGATAAGAAGTCATGTGAAACTGAAAACAAAACTAATTCAAATAATTTTCTGGAGGTCCAATCATGGAGAAAAAAGGAAAGAGAATTGATCTCCAACCATGCTTTTCGAGGTTATCTCCTTTCTTAAAAGTCTTCCCTGTTTTCTGTATTATTTGGTACAAAAAGTGTTTAAGCAATCTCCAAGAAATGTATTTCCCCTTTATAATTAAATTCTTTCATTAACTAATAAACATTTTCCAAGTATTATCTGAGTTTTCAAATAGCTCTGGCCATCTCCAACTTTTAATGAAAAAATGACTCTAAACACTATCTCAAAGAACTTTCTTCGCCCTACTGGCAATTTTATTGGAGAAAATGTAATGCCATAATTATGGAAACCACACAATGTGTATTTTACTAATGGAGACTCATCTACTATGAGAAGATAGCCTTACTCATTTTCAAATACACTTGAAAAATTGATTCCAGCATGAGGCCCATTTCAAACTATCCTTCAAAAGGAACGAAGTCAGTCTCAAAATCAATTTGTAGAGATCTGTTGCTTAAATGTAAGCTTTTAAACATGGTCACTGCCTAGGGTTAGACTAAATAATTTCCATTATGTAATCCAACAGGATGGCAATTTAAAGATACGCATGGAGAAAGAACACAATTTGCTTGACTGGAAGAGGGTAGATGATTAGGTTAAATCATGTTCAAGAATTTTTTAGTAGGTTAATTATGAGTTGCCTTTCTTAACACTCCTGTCCACTGAAACAATGAAAGACTAGGAATTCTCTCCCTCAGAGAGTGCTAGGATTATATCCCCATTCCACATATGACTTCATTGGAACAAACAGTGTGGGTGTGCGTGGGCAACACTTTGGTCAAGTCTTTTTTTCTGAGTATGTGACCTAACTGCTATTACTTCAATGTAAAGGAGACCTTTGAGTTCTCCCATAGATGACTTTTACAAGCAGCTAGTGAAAGTTAGATGTATGGTCTAGGATTACTCTTGAGGCATCTCTGGAGTTCATGTGAGGTTTGTTAAGACAAAATATATCAATGATCCTGAATGTGAAGACAGTTTTGGAAGGTATGTAGAAAACAGCAGGCTGGGAGTCTTGGCATGGAGAAAATCCCCAAACGAGAAGCCGACAGACACTGATAAAGTTGTCTTTATCTTTAAAAGGGGAACTGAGCTTCTTGCTACCTTCTCCCCGACAGAAAAGAAAAAGGAGCCACAAGTCTTCATCAGACATAAACAGAAATATTTAAAGTCAATTGTAAGAATCTTAAAAGGTTATACAAGAATAAATGGTGTCAGGGAGGTATTTTCAAGATATAGTATTAAATGAAAAACAGCAGGCTAACAAAACAGAGTGTATATTATGATTCCATTTTTAAAAACAAGCAAAAATATTAAAAATATTGGAAGGATATAGACAAGAATGTTAATGGATTAAGAACAGTAGTTATCTCTGCATGCTGGAATTATAGGTAATTTTAATTTTCTTGGTTTTCTTACCTGTATTTTCTAAATTTTCTATAATAATTATGTATCATTTATTTAGAGTAGAAAGAAAGTAATTTAGAACTTCCCTGGTGGCACAGAGGATAAGAATCTGCCTGCCAACGCAGGGGACACAGGTTTGATCCCTGGTCTAGGAAGATTTCCTATGTCTTGGAGCAACTAAGCCCATGCACCCCAATTACTGAGCCCAAGCTCTAGAGCCCACAAGCCACAACTACTGAGCCCATGAGCCGCGACCACTGAAGCCTGTGCTAGAGCCTGTTTTCTGCAACAAGAGAAGCCAATGCAATGAAAAGCCTGTGCA
Source organism: Budorcas taxicolor (assembly GCF_023091745.1). Lineage (NCBI taxonomy): Eukaryota > Metazoa > Chordata > Mammalia > Artiodactyla > Bovidae > Budorcas > Budorcas taxicolor. Next base: position 67,251,567 of record NC_068919.1, on the reverse strand, counting down.
CCACAATGAAGAGTAGCCCTCACTCACTGAAACCAGAGAATGCTCACACAAAGCACCGAAAACCTAGCACAGTCAAAAAACTTAATGAAAGTAATTTAAAAAGAAAAGATCAGAGTGTGGAAGGAAGCAAGAAAATCAGCAAATGAACGAGATAGAAACTGCGAGAACATGTTAGCTACCTCACATATAGATTTAAAATATTTTCCCCATATTTTTAAAAGTTTGCAAGTTGTCCTGTGAATCCCATATTAATACTGAGATCACTTTAGTGTCAGGTAAACCTATTCATACTTAATTTTATATTGAAATACTGTAATATTACAAAATTGCTATAGATAATTTTGTTATCTTAAACTCCATAGGTTTTAAAGCAAATATTAACCCATTTTTCAAAGAACACTGAGAGATAATATAGATGAAAATATATTAAGCTGGTTCTAATAAGGCTGGATTTTTAAAAATGTGTAAGTCAAAAACAGAGCTTAAGGACAGCTTACAGGAAGTCTTAAAACATTAAATAAATTAATATTTGAAGAATTAAATGAATATTGTTGTTCAGTCGTTCAGTTGTGTCTGACTCTTTGTGGCCCCATGACTGTAGCACACCAGGCTTCGTGTCCTTCACCAACTCCTGGAGTTTGTTCAAACTCATGTTCATTGAGTTGGTGATGCCATCCAACCATCTTATCCTCTTTCATCTCCCTCTCCTTCTGTCTTCAACTTTTCCCAGCATCAGGGTCTTTTTCAATGAGTAGGGTCTTTTCCAATGAGTCGGCTCTTTGCATCAGGTGGCCACAGTACTGGAGTTTCAGCTTCAGCATCAATCCTTCCAATGAATATTCAGGACTGATTTCCTTTAGGATTGACTGGTTTGATCTCCTTGCAGTCTAAGGGACTGTCAAGAGTCTTTTCCAGCACCACAATTCAAAAGCATCAGTTCTTCAGTGCTCAGCCTTCTTTATGGTCCAACTCTCACATCCATACATGACCACTGGAAAAACCATCAGTTCAGTTCAGCTCAGTTGCTCATTCATACCTGACTCTATGATCCCATGGATTGCAGCATGCCAGGCTTCCCTGTCCATCACCAACTCCTGCAGCTTGCTCAAACTCATGTCCATCGAGTCAGTGATGCCATACAACCATCTCATCCTCTGTCATCCCCTTCTCTCCCTGCCTTGAATCTTTCCCAGCATCAGGGGGATGAGTTAGTTCTTCACATCAGGAGACCAAAGTATTGGAGTTTCAGCTTCAACATCAGTCCTTCCAGTGAACATCTAGTACTAGTCTCCTTTAGGATGGACTGGTTGGATCTCCTTGCAGTCCAAGGGACTCTCAAGAGTTTTCTCCAACACCACAGTTTAAAAGCATCAATTCTTTGGCACTCAGCTTTCTTTATGGTCCAACTCTCACATCCATACATGACTACTGGAAAAACCATAGCTTTGACTGACAGACCTTTGTCAGCAAAGTAATGTTTCTGCTTTTTAGTATTCTGTCTAGGTTGGTCATAGCTTATCTTCCAAGGAGTAAGCATCAGCTAATTTCACGGCTGCAGTCACCAAATGCAGTGATTTTGGAGCCCCCCAAATTAAAGTCTCTCACTATTTCCATTGTTTCCCCGTCTATTTGCCATGAAGTGATGTGACCAGATGCCATGATCTTAATTTTTTTAGTTAGTTTTTTGAATGTTGAGTTTTAAGTCAGCTTTTTCACTGCCTTCTTTCACTTTCATCAAGAGGTTCTTTAGTTCTTTGCTTTCTGCCATAAGGGTGGTGTCATCTGCATATCTGAGGTTATTGATATTTCTCCCAGCAATCTTGATTCTAGCTTGTGCTTCATCCAGTCTGGCATTTCACATGGTGTACTCTGCATATAAGTTAAATAAGCAGGGTGACAATATACAGCCTTGATGTACTCCTTTCCCAATCTGGAATCAGTCTGTTTTTCCATGTCCAGTTCTAACTGTTGCTCCTTGACCTGCATTCAGATTTCTCAGGAGGCAGGTCAGGTGCCTGGTAATTCCATCTCTTGAAGAATTTTCCACAGTTTGTTGTGATCCACACAGTCAAAGACTTTGCCATAGTCAATAAAGCAGAAGTAGATGTTTTTCTGGAACTCTCTTTCTTTTTCTATGATCCAATGGTGTTGGCAACTTGATCTCTGGTTCCTCTGCCTTTTCTAAATCCAGCTTGAACATCTGGAAATTCATGGTTCATGTACTGTTGAAGCCTGGCTTGAAGAATTTTGAGCATTACTTTGCTAGCATGTGAGATGAGTGCAATTGTGTGATAGTTTGAACATTCTTTGGCATTGCCTTTTTTGGGATTGGAATGAAAACTGACCTTTTCCAGTCCTGTGGCCACTGCTGAGTTTTCTAAATTTGCTGGCATACTGAGTGCAGCATTTTAACAGCATCATCTTTTAGGATTTGAAATAGCTCCACTATAATTCCATCACCTCCACTAACTTTGTTTGTAGTGATGCTTCCTAAGGCCCAGTTGACCTCACATTCCAGGATGTCTGGCTCTAGGTGAGTGATCACACCATCGTGGTTATCTGGGTCATGAAGAACTCTTTTGTATAGTTCTTCTGTGTATTCTTGCCACCTCTTCTTAATATCTTCTGCTTCTGTTAGGTCAGTACCTCTTCCGTCCTTCATTGTGTCCATTATTGCATGAAATAAAAACCACAGCTTCGGCTAGATGGACTTTTCTAGGCAAAGGCAAAGTAGTATCTCTGCTTTTTAATATGCTGTCTAGGTTTGTCATTGCTTTTCTTCCAAGGAGCAAGCATCTTTTAATTTCATGGCTGCAGTCACTATCCACAGTGATTTTGGATTCAAGCAAATATAGTCTTTATCTGTTCCCACTGTTTCCCCATCTATTTGCCATGAAGTGATGAGACTGGATGCCATGATCTTTGTTTTCTGAATGTTGAGTTTTAAGCCAGCTTTTTCACCTTCATCAAGAGGCTCTTTAATTCCTCTTTGCTGTCTGTCATAAGGGTGCTGTCATCTGCATATCTGATGTTATTGATATTTCTCCCCACATTATAGTTCAAAGTAAATTAACAAGAAAATGATTGTTTAAACTGTGCTAAATGCAATGTTCTAAAATGTCTCCAAAAGCAAGAAGATACAAACAAAGAAAAAGTTATTTATAAAGCCACAATATATTGGGTAATTTTGTATTCAACTGAAAGTTGAAACATTTTCATTTTATAGATTCTATTTAGTCTCCTAATAGTCTTATTCACTGTTGTATTTAGTGCTCATTTCAAGCTTTATTTTATTGATGGGATGCTAGAATATTTGACATTATACACAAAAACTGTTAACCACAGAGGTGAGAACTACTTCTCAGATATACTGCTTCACAAAGTGATAAATTCAGAAATCCCTAAAATCATTTAAAGGAATTAATAAAGAATTCATTTAAAAATAGTTTAAAATATTTCATACTCACAGCAATATTTCGGACATACTGGATCCTATTTCAGATTTGGCCTGAACATAAAAGAGAAAAGTTTATTTGCACAAGTGTTAAACTGAAACTTTGGAAGGCTATTGTATTTTAACTACCCTGATTTAAAAGATACATGTTTTAAATATATGATGCAACTCCTCTTCATTCAAAGTGTTTATTTCAGAGTCTATTTGGATTTTTTAAGAGAAGTCAATGAAAACTAAACACAGACATCCCTTAGGAATCATTTCAGAAATAATAATTGGCTAAAAATCAGTTAAACTCTTCCAGCAGGAATGATTAACACATTAATGAATTAACAGACTTTACACTTTCATTACAAAGTCTCTTTAAGCTCTTTTTTGGGCACTTTGATTAGAGCTCATTATCACCTGCCTATAATTTCACAATTATGTGTGAATTATACACGTTTTCAAATCTGCAATGGCCCTCAAGCAATATTTCAATGGAATAACCAATGTAAGTAAACCAGAGTATAAATTTAAAGCACCAAACCTTCTCAGTCAAAGAATAATAATTATCCTTTTATTAAATGATTTTTAGGAAATATCTCTCATATATAAAAACATATATAGTCTATATTTAGGGGATAGTTTTAAAAAAACCTATAGACTCACCATTCATTGAAGAAACAGAACTGCACAAATACCATATTTCACAGAGCCCTTGAAAGGGGCTTTCTTATCCCCTAGTGGTAACTATTACCTTGAATTCTGTGTTAGTTATTACCCTACATTCTAAAACTATATAGGTTTACTACCTTTTATGTATTATTGAGTAATAGATCATTAGTTTTGGCATGGTTTAAAATTTTATATAAATGGTATGCTTTAATATTGTAGTCATCTGAGATTTGCCTAATTCAAGTAAGACACAAAAAGCACAAATCATGAAAGAAAAATCGGATATAACTGTCTATTTAAAAATAAAAACCCATCTGTATATCCTTTCACTTTTCAGATAACCATTACTCACAAGCGCATTTAGTGTTTTACCCTAAACTATGTCTTAGGGAAAGCAAAGTCTTTTGAAATTCTCTGGAACATACTGTTTCCATTGAGTGAGATCATATTTTATGAAGCATTAACATATTTAGGTCTCCTACTAAATACTACCATGAACACTGTTCATCAAATATTTGAAAAGAAAAAAAAGAAATGTTTTGGTCAAGGTATATTAAAATTTTTGAAGCGTTTTTCCTCTAATTGTTTCCAGATATTTTTAATCATAGACCAAGGGCCCAAAATGATACCCGATGATAAAAAGACTGAAAAGCTTTCAGCTCCTGGGAGCAGAGGCTTTTGACTACTTGTTATCTTGAAAAATATATTCAGGATACACAAAAGGATGATGTCAGATTAAGTGAGTCAGTTTTTTCAAACTCATGTGAAAGGCTACATTCCAAGGGGAAAATCTGCTAGATAAATAACGAAAGAAAATTCCACATGCTGTCATGTGTCATTTTTTTTTTTTTCCACTCATGGTCCAGGCAGAACACTGAAGTTTTGCCACTTATTTCGTTAAAAGTGTTTGAAATATAAATTTACCAGACTGAATGTTCCATATTCTTCCCTGAGAAAATGTGTCAAAAATCCTAGCAATGTTGTCTGGTCTCCCCAGGTCCAACGAGCTTGATTGAGGTAGGATGAGACAGGCAGGTAGATATAGGGCAGCAGACCAGCAGAGAAGCACAGACTCAACTTCAACAGGGAGCCTGGGGAGAGCTCCTGCATTAGAGCACAGGGAGTCACATGTATCACAGTGTTTATTTTAGTCAGATTCATCCTGGAACTTCAAGAATATATTGAGGAAAACATCAAATATGTTTACTCAGAGCTGATCTCTCAATTTATATCAAGTCACCACGGAAGATGATGTTAAACCTTCTGATTACTGTGGATTACTGGGAAATTGCATCAGCCTGAACTCCTTTGCATGGCAAGTGAAATCTGAGTGAAGCAAATAATATTAGCAAAGACATGATTTTCATGTTTATTGCATCCTCTACACTTAAAACCATGTCATGACATGCAGCACTGCACAGCTGAGACTACCCACTTGGAAGTGATTAGTGTTGATTATGGTGTTTGACTGTTTTCAAAACTGCCCAAGATATTGTTCTAATACTGATTCACTTCATTATCATCATCAGGAGCAGGCTTTAACTATATATTATATTATGACTGCACATTAATAACATATTGTTTCTACAAGGGTTTTGGACATTTCATGGAAATCAGCACAAATGAAGCTAGTTTTTAAGTAACACTCAAGTTCATCCAAATGCTATTTTTTTTCTCAATTTACAAAGGAAGAAGGAAATCTGTTGTTGAATGCAACAATCTTGCCTCAAACAGAATATATTTCTCATCTGCAAGTTTCTTCTTTGCTTTTTTCTTTCTTGGCCATGTCATGTGGTATGCAATTTTAGTTCCCCTACCAAGGAGCAAGCCTTGAAGTAACTGAAGCACAGAGTCTTAACCACTGTACTGCCAGGGAACTCCCGCTTCTGCACATTTCTAAAACCAAGGGAAACTGCCAAATTTTTACAAAGATTGAGTCCAAAAGATTTCTATGGTTGCTTTAATAATTGGAAATGTCATCTCCTACAAATACCATGATTGGAAACTGCCAATTTTTTCTTTACAAAAAAGGGAAATTGATAGGTGACAATGAATATGAGAACCAAGATTTCCATTCATCAGAAGTAGAAAAGTAGTTGACTTACACTAGCATTTTCAAGTAAGCATTCTTCATTGAAAATGGAGTGTTTTTATTACAGTAGATTTTGTTTGACATTTCTAAAGTGGTAATGAGATTCATACAAAATGATGGGATGAAAAAAATGGAAGAAATAACTAATTGAAGAATATGCCTTTGCTATTCTTAAAAGTAGCTTTAAAGAAAATAAATGTTTAGATTTTAGCAGTTTCCGCACACTATAAAGTTCAGTTTAGAATGGCAAGACATAGTTGCTGCAGAATTTTCCTTTTGTGTGGGAAATAGAGAAATCAACACATGAGAACTATTTCGGAGAGTGCAGGAGAGTGGCTCTGAGTCCTAGCTGCATGTACACTGGAATCACCTGGGGAACTTTTAAAACTATCAGTCCTAGGGCCTCACACCCAATCAAATAAATCAGAATTATTTTAGGGTAGTGAGAGCACACAAAGGTATACACACACGCAAACACCCATTTACTTTCTTAAATCTTTCTAGATAATTTAAGTAAGCAGTTGGGATTGCAACCAACTAATTTCGCCTTAGATCACCTGAGCAGTCAGATCCAATTCCCTATCACTTCACTGGTAGATCTTACTTTCTAGACTCTGCTCTTTAAATAATAAAAATAAAAGGTCCTCTGAAGAGTCACACTTTTCCAAATTTCATCATTCATCAGAGGCTGATCTAAGTACAGGGTAACAGGCTCTCAGATCAGGTTCCTAACTTGTCAGCTCTGGGTCTTGTATGTTTTACATGAGAATATGGCTCTCCCTCCAAAGACTTAAAACAGAAGATTTGCTTTTTAAGTTCATGCCAGAGAATGTATATTTAGCTGCACCTTCTCTGCTATCAGAAGCCTGGCTAAGAGTGACACCATCAAGATGGCAACATAAGTAATCCCAACTTCAGCCAGCAACTACCTGTAGACAAGATACTGTTGTGCAAATCCCAGACAATGGGGTTGAGGCTGAAGTCCTGGACCACAGAGACCAAGAAGGACTGCACTTGAAGTTTTGAGGGTCACTCTGACCATTTCACTCCTCCCCTAGGCCAGCACAGCGGTACACTAGAGGACTCCCCTTGGGGTACACTTTTTCCAGTGGGAAAAGAGCCCCCAGGGTGGAAATCCAGCTCCCCAGGCATTGCAGGATGCTCCCCAGGAGACTCACTCAGTTCTCACTCGCGGGGACCACTGCGGCAGGGGAGGGGGTGGGTAGCAGTAGATCTTTGGGGCTCAACCACTGGGGATCAGACAGAGATGGAGAAGGGAAGCAGGGCTTACAGCGACCGGTCTCCACTCTTGGGAGAACACATTCCTGTTTGCAGTGGTGCCAGAGCAGAGGTTGATCAGCCAGCAGTTCTGAGCATCTACAGAGCCGAGCCAGTGGCTGATCCTACTTGAAAATAATTTTGATTTAATTGATGTGGGGCATATATTAACATGATGAAAGTCACATATGACAAGGCCACAGCTAACACAGTACTCAATGGTGACAGACTGAAAGCTTCTCCTCTAAGATCAGGAATAAGACAAGCATGCCCACTCTCACCTCTCACATTCAACATAGTACTGGAAGTCCTACTCACGGTAATTAGGCAAAAAAAGAAATAAAAGGAATCCAAACTAGAAAGGAAGTGAAATTGTCTCTGTTTGCAAATTACATGATCTTAAATAGGAAATCCTAAAGATTCTATCAAAAAGCTGTAAAACTTAACAAATTTAGGAAAGTTACAGGATACAAAATTAGTTGTGCTTCTATATACTAACAATGAACTATCTTAAAAAGAAAACTATTTCATTTACAATAGCATAGCATAAAATATAATAAATTGCTTAGGAATATATTTAACTGAGGAGGTATTAATGAAATATCTGTATACTGAAAACTATAAGACATTGATTAAAGAAACTGAAGAAGACACATATGAAAAGATGTCTCACATTCATGGATTAAAATAATTAATATTGTTAAAATGTTCATACTACCCAAAACCATCTATAGATTTTACAATATCCCTATTAAGCCTGTATGAAACTAATAAATAAACCTCATGTTTTCTGGTGCCATAAATGTCATATTGGGCTTTTTTTCTCAAAAACCTACCTTCTCTTTTAAAAGTCGAAAGAGAATCCATGGTATTATGCACAAAACATAGAGTACTATTGTGTGCTGATTACATAAGCTAAGGCCACAGCATAAAGCACCAATTTTAGCTATCTGAAAAATAATAAAAGAAAATAATCCAAGTTAAAAATTCACTGAAAACTAAGAAAGCACAATAGTAAAAAGCTATTCTTTTTATTAAAACTAAGCATTTATACAGTAAGCCAGGTTAACATCAAACTTTTAATGCAAACAATCAGCTTTAATACTCACTAATATCTATCACCGTTATTTTATTAATATTAAAGTTCAGCAATTCTTTTAGATTTTCTTCTATTAAATTAATTAAATATAACACTTTTATTTAGAAACCTGGTTCCCTATGGTGGTCTTTTTGCTATTTTTGAACATGTTATTTTCATAATCATAAAAGGGTTTATGTTAAACAAAAAATAAACTCTAATATCATCACAGGTTTGTTTATGGAAATCACAGATAAACCTTGATGTTCTTTTGTTTCTAAATTCTTTAATAACACAAGCTGCCCAAATATTATGATAATCTGGCACTCTTCAATGTGTAGATGGTAAGCCCTTAGAAGACAGGGTTCCCCGACACTGCAAATTATTTTGATGATTAGTCATTATAATCTCTTCAGAACTACTTCATTTTACATCTGATTACTTTCCTTTTAGTGAAAAAAAAGTACAAATTATTTGATCTTTTGTGAAATTAGAGAATAAGCTAATGCACCATAATGGTAAATAATTTAAGGTGGTCACCCTAGAGCTTGGCATCTTAAGATCACACACACAGACACACACACACACAGACACACACACACACAGACACACACACACACACACACACACACACGACAGTGGATTAGCTAACAAGCCTTTCTTTCCCAGTAAGACTCAAAGGGGATTTTGTAACACCCTCATTCTCCAAAAAATTTTTGAACTCTGAGACAGAAAAAAAAATTCTCATGTTTTATAAAGGCTCTCATAGTTTACAGTAAAAAAACTGAGAGTGTTTGGAGAGTGCTTTTTCTCTCAACATGCCTAGATTACTTTGACAGTAATCAGAATAGATAAACAGTATCTAAACCAAAGTTAAAAAGAAATAGAGCATCTGTCTAAAAATTAAAACAAAAAGTGATTTCACTTTGATCAAAATAGGTTACCTTTGATCTTTCTTGCGCAGTTGCTGCCTCCTCAAAATGTACAGTAAGAGCCATAAGCAGGCCCACAAACAGATTGTTTAAGCTAAAAACCTCTGCTGCAATGGACCACTGCCATGTTAGACGAGAAAATGAAAACACCCCCGCAGCAAGGATTCCTCCAGCATATGAGCCAGAAAGCCTGCAAATACAGATAACATGAAATCTTCTTTCTCAACAAAAAGAACTGACTTTATTTTCCTTTTTATAAACTGTAGCAGCAGAAATTATGACAGCCGCCCAGCACTATCCCAACACATTAGATGGTTAATACATTACTTCATGTAATAATTCCTTTCAACAGATTTTAATTACAAAGTCCATATATTAACCTATTACGAAACAAATGAACAAACCTGCTTGGTATCTTATGAACTGAATGAGGTTTATTTCTCCAATGTACTTGTTAGGATTCAAGCCATTTCAGAAAGCCTGAAGAGACCGAGACTAGAGAGATAACAAACCTGGGCCACTTTTCTTGCTATATCTAAGAAGAAAAACGATCATGACTGATTAAGACTGAAAAATTAATAAAATGGCAGAGTATCTGCTTGGTAGAAACAGCCTTACAGACTTAGAGAATGAACTTATGGTTGCCAGTGAGGAAGGATGCGGTAAAGGGATAGTTACGGAGTTTGGGATGGACATGTACACACTGCTATAATGAAAATGGATAACCAATAAGGACCTACTGTATAGCACAGGGTACTCTGCTCAATGTTATGTGTCAGCCTGGATGGGAGGGGAGTCGGGGGGAGAAGATACATGAATGTGTATGGCCGAGTCCCTTTGCTGTTCACCTGAAACGATCAAAATATCACAACATTGTTAATCACCTATATCGTAATATAAAATAAAAAGCTTTTAAAAATGAATAAAAGAAAAAAAAGGAATATCTGTTCAGGAACACTCACTCTCACTCCTTGTGGAATGTTTGGGTCTAGGTACTTTTTACATTTATCTCCCAACATATGGCAAAGTATGTCTTGGTCACAATATTTGGTGATTTTAAGATCTTGTAAGCTAAATTCTTAGTTTCTAATGATTTCTTCTTCACACAAAGTCAAAGTTAAAAATGATATTTTTTTTTTTAAAGAGAAGGGTGAGAGTGTGAATTTTAGTAACACAGAAGAGTCAAATGCTATACTTGGAAACAAATTCCTCACTCCCAATGCCAACAGAAGCCCATATTTCAAATTAATTGAGGAATCTGGATCTCAATTTAGAGATATGATTTGAGAGGTCAAATCATAGGTCATTACTTTTTAGCTGTATTGTTTTGCATAAAAATTATGGAGTAACTGTATAGCTTTTAATCAACCTTAGTAGGAAAAAAAGCTAACAAATTTCAATATCACCAAACCTGTTTTTCTCTGAATTTCTGTTTACAATTTTCCTGTTCTCTTTCCCTTATAAAAATCATCAGTTTCCTATTTCCTGCAGAATACTCCATTCTTCCAGTTTTCCTGATTCAAGAACCTAAAGTTATTTCTTCCTTCCAAATTCCTTTTCAGATTCCTTTCCATTTGTATTCCTTTTGCCTTAGATTCAAAGTAATAGTTTCCTAACTTGCCTTACATTTTCTAATTCTTCTGCAATATAACATCAGATTAAACTTTCTAAAGCATACTCTTTGTGAATACTCTTTATTCCTACAGGATGAATTAGAATCAACCTGGAATCCAGGCTCCCAATAAACTGGGCCCTCTAAACACTAATTACCAACATGACCTCCTACCAAGTAGTCAAGCTCCTTAAAATTCCCTAATAAGACTCTCCTATTCCTAGCTCCATACGTTTGCTCCCTGAATTGAAGGTCCTCCCTGCTCCTTTATTAAAACTCTACTCTTCTCTCAATTTTCTCAATTCCCAGGTTTTTAGCCCATCTCTGCATATCAATGATTTTTACATTGCTTTTGGAAATGTGAACTGGAGCTAAACTTCACTTAATTGGAAGCATCTGGCCCCAAGCACAGAAAGGAAACTTAACAAATAAAAGAATGAATTAATCTTAAAGTATTAGTAACAATTTAAAGAAACTTCTAAGTTCCAGCTGTCAATATGACTTTGGAAAGTCAGCAAAAGATACAAGATTCCTTCTTCTACTTAAAACATAAATTAGCACCCTTGGAGAAATGGCTGATTCCAGGGATGGGAAAGCTCAAGTAGCAAAAGAATTAGAAACGTTTTGGGACACAAAGTAAGGAAATGTTCAAATGGAGACATTAACAAAGAGCATATTAGCCAGCTTACAGGACTCTTATTGGCCAAATTGGGGAAAACTTGAGCATAAAAATAATTAGAGTTACAGACTGTAACCCAATGAATAAACAAGAATCTATGAATGTAAAAAAAGAAAAGCTATGGATCCGCAGTGATATAAAAAACTGGGTGAGAAGGAAAAGTCCATGGAAAGTCAACTAATAACTATAGAAGAAATTAGAAGAATTAGAAATCCCCACTTGACAACCATCATAATAATAATCAATGGATACCAAAGTAGAGGGTAAAGTTCGGAGTAACAGAAATATGTACACTGTCTAAAGGTATTTCCCTGTAAATAATTACAAAAGAAGAAACTGTAATTACAGTGGCAAACTGGACCAACAGTCTTAATCACATCATCAAAGTTAACGCCCAGTAATGGGACAAAAAATCATCATATGCTTCTTTATCTATTGCAAAAAAAAAAAAGAAAAAAAGAATACAGCATGATTTCTGTGGTATTCCTACCAAAAATGCATTACCTGAATTTAAGCAAGAGGACAGACAAACTCAGACTGAAGGACATTCTACAGAATAACTGACCTGTATGTATCAAGAAATGTCAAAGTCTTGAGAATAAACAAAATCACCATGAGAACTGTCCCAGATTAGAGACCAAAAGGATGACAAAAGAATAAAAGGCATGATCTAGGACTTCTACTATAGTTCAGTTCAGTCGCTCAGTCGTGTCCGACTCTTTGCGACCCCATGAATCACAGCATGCCAGGCCTCCCTGTCCATCACCAACTCCTGGAGTTTACTCAAACGCATGTCCATCGAGTCGGTGATGCCATCCAGCCATCCCATTCTCTGTCGTCCCGTTTTCCTCCTGCCCCTAATCCCTCCCAGTATCAGGGCCTTTTCCAATGAGTCAACTCTTCATATGAGGTGGCCAAAGTATTGGAGTTTCAGCTTTAGCATCAGTCCTTTCAATGAACACCCAGGACTGATCTCCTTTAGGATGGACTGGGTGGATCTCCTTGCAGTCCAAGGGACTCTCAAGAGTCTTCTCCAACACCACAGTTCAAAAGCATCAATTCTTCGGCGCTCAGCTTTCTTTATAGTCCAACTCTCCCATCCATACATGACCACAGGAAAAACCATAGCCTTGACTAGATGGACCTTTGTTGCCAAAGTAATGTCTCTGCTTTTTAATATGCTATCTAGGTTGGTCATAACTTTTCTTCTAAGGAGTGTCTTTTAATTTCATGGCTGCAATCACCATCTGCAGTGATTTTGGAGCCCCAATAAATAAAGTTTGACACTGTTTCCACTGTTTTCCCATCTATTTCTCATGAAGTGATGGGACCAGATGCCATGATCTTAGTTTTCTGAATGTTGAGCTTTAAGCCAACTTTTAAACTCTTTCACTTTCATCAAGAGGCTTTTTAGTTCCTCTTTACTTTCTGCCATAAGGGTGGTATCATCTACTATAAGCATGTGGAAAAAATTGGATCAAGTCTGAAGATTAGGTAACAGCGTTGTATCATTGATAATTTGTTTTGAGACCTACACTGTGTATATGTAAGACAATGTTGGTTTAAAGAAACATATCTTGAAGCATTTAAGGGTAAAAGGACATCATGACTGCAGCTTATTCTTAATTGGTTAAAAAGCAAAATAATACATACATATCCACTGAATCAAGGATAAAGCAAATGTGGTAAAATATTAATATTTGGGAACCTGAGTAAAGGGCAAACAGTGAACCATCTGTGCCACTTTTTTATAAATCTGAAATTGCATCAAGATAAAAAGTTTAAAGAAATCAGCAAATTTCCAAGATAAGTTGCTGACATTTGTTGAGTTTCTTGTTAGCCATGTTTCAGGTATTATTCTATGGCCTTCTTTATATTCATCTAATTTTCACAATAACCCTAGGAGTAGATGGTGGTTTGTCTCCTTTTCTCAAATGAAGAAAATGAGGCTCAGGGAGGCCAAACAATTCTTCTAAGGTCCTATGGTAGGTAATTAAGTGGCAGAACCAGGATTAAAATTATTAGTCTGGCTATTTAAAATAATTACATTATGGGTAAGAGATGGCTATTTTAATGTCAAATCGTTTATCCCAGACTAATGATATACTTCCCTGGTGGCTCAGATGGTAAAACGTCTACCTACAATGCGGGAGAGCAGTATATGATCCATGGGTTGGCAAGATCCTCTGGAGAAGGAAATGGCAACCCACTCTAGTACTCTTGCCTGGAAAATTCCATGGACGGAGGAGTGTGGTAGGCTACAGTCCATGGGGTCGCAAAGAGTCAGAAATAACTGAGCGATTTCACTTTCAATGATATATTGTACATTTATTTAGTTAAATATGCACCTCTTTGAGTGAAGAACAGAAGTTTTGTCAATTATTAGAATTGTATTTATGTCTATGTGTTATCTAAACAACACACTACCAACTTGAATTGTACATACCTCTCAAGACTGATATTAACCTTTTTTTTTTTGAAAGGGCAGTTAAAGTTTAAAACCAGCAAACAGTTAATTAAAGAGAACTGATATGTACAAATCCTCAGGAAGAAAACTCAAGACTCACTAATCTACAATGATTTTTAGCACATTATTATGCTCAGGAAGACATCCTAAAGCGTTTGAATTATTGACATTATTGGAATTATGAACTATGTTAACTGCCTTTTCAAATATTTCATAAGGTTTTAGAAATTGAAGACAGTATAAGTAAAATTATCAGTGGTAAAATTTATCCAGTCACCTTAGACTATTACAGATACTTATGTACATTAGCATTTTATTAAAGACTAATCCTACATCAGCAAGGTCTAAAATCTGAATTTTTCCCACCTCACTTCTGTCCCGTATCACCCCCCCCCGCCAAGGACAAGATTGTTTTACAATGAATAATCCATATATTCTTTCACCTGATTTTTCTGGGTATAAGGTTATAGAAGAGAAGGTAACTGATTATAAAGCCAGTAAAGAAAATCAAACCTATAATCTTGATCTTTTCAGCATCTCAAAACAGCTTGCTTAAAAATCAACTCAGTCTATAGACTGAAAACAAGAGTATTGGACCTTCTCTTTTCTTTTGCTACTCAACATCTAAAATCCTTTCATATGCCTGAGGGATACAAGCTTATGAGGCAAAGCCCTTCTTATTACACACACTGAAATACAGAATATTTTTCTAGTCTCCAAGCAGTTAGAGCATGGGTATATGACCTAGGCTCTGCCTGTCAGAATCACCTGCTCCATTCTTTGAACTGGAAATTCATGAGGTCAAAAAGCAGGTATGGAGACAGAATCAGACATGGTGGGTGGGATTTGTGCATCATTTTCACAGACAATAATGGCAGCACCTTCAAGGTTAGTGCTCAGAATCCAGGTCAGTGTTGATGATGTGAGCTGCGGTGCCTGGGGCCCACGGATGGCAGCCACAGTGGTTTCACCAACACATATGTGCCTGGGACTCTGAATATTTTGGGATCAGAGCCTGCTAATCCAGCCTTCCCAGAAATTCTGCAAGCTTTCCAACTCCCTTCTCTCTCTTTTTTAAATTCTAGATTTGAATATTTCCTCTTTTAAAAAGCTTTCCGTTCAGCTCAGTTCAGTCGCTCAGTTGTGTCCGACTCTTTGCGACCCCATGGCTTGCAGGCATGGCAGGCCTCCCTGTCCATCACCAACTCCTGGAGATTACTCAAACTCATGTCCATTGAGTTGGTGATGCCATCCAATTATCTCATCCTCTGTTGTCCCCTTCTCCCCCTGCTTTCAATCTTTCCTAGCATCAGGGTCTTTTCAAAAGAATTATTTCTTCAAATCAGGTGGCCAAAGTATTGGAGTTTCAGCTTCAGCATCAGTTCCTCCAATGAATATTCAGGATTGATTTCCTTTAGGATGGACTGGTTGGATCTCCTTGCAGTCCAAGGGACTCTCAAGAGTCTTCTGCAACACCACAGTTCAAAAGCATCAATTCTTCGGGCTCAGCTTTCCTTATAGTCCAAATCTCACATCCATACATGACTACTGGAAAAAACATAGCTTTGACTATATGGACCTTTGTTGGCCAAGTAATGTCTCTGCTTTTTCATATGCTGTCTAGGTTGGTCCAGAAATAAAGTCTGTCACTGTTTCCATTGCTTCCCCATCTATTTGCCATGAAGTGATGGGACCAAATGCCATCATCTTAGTTTTCTGAATGTTGAGTTTTATGCCAACGTTTTTGCTCTCCTCTTTCACATTCATCAAGAGGCTCTTTAGTTTTTCTTCACTTTCTGACATAAGGATGGTATCATCTGCAGACCTGAGGTTATTGATATTTCTTCTGGCATTCTTTTTTTTAAAAATATAAATTTATTTTAATTGGAGGTTAATTACTTTACAATATTGTATTGGTTTTGCCATACATCAGCATGAATCCACCACAGGTATACACGTGTTCCCCATCCTGAACCCCCCCTCCCTCCTCCCTCTCCATACCATCCCTCTGGGTCATCTCACTGCACCAGCCCCAAGCATCCAGTATCATGCATCAAACCTGGACTGGTGATTCGTTTCATATATGATATTACATGTTTCAATGCCATTCTCCCAAATCATCCCATCCTCTCCCTCTACCACAGAGTCCAAAAGACTGTTCTATACATCTGTGTCTCTTTTGCTGTCTCACATACAGGGTTATCGTTACCATCTTTCTAAATTCCATATATATGTGTTAGTATACTGTATTGGTGTTTTTCTTTCTGGCTTACTTCACTCTGTATAATAGGCTCCAGTTTCATCCACCTCATTAGAACTGATTCAAATGTATTCTTTTAATGGCTGAGTAATACTCCATTGTGTATATGTACCACAGCTTTCTCATCCATTTATCTGCTGATGGACATCTAGGTTGTTTCCATGTCCTGGCTATTATAAACAGTGCTGCGATAACATTGGGGTACACGTGTCTCTTTCAATTCTGATTTCCTTGGTGTGTATGCCCAGCAGTGGGACTGCTGGGTCATAAGGCAGTTCTATTTGCAGTTTTTAAAGGTATCTCCACAGTGTTCTCCATAGTGGCTGTACTAGTTTGCATTCCCACCAACAGTGTAAGAGGGTTCCCTTTTCTCCACACCCTCTCCAGCATTTATTGCTTGTAGACTTGGATCACAGCCATTCTGACTGGCGTAAAATGGTACCTCACTGTGGCTTTGATTTGCATTTCTCTGATAATGAGTGATGTTGAGCATCTTTTCATGTGTTTGTTAGCCATCTGTACGTCTCCTTTGGAGAAATGTCTAGTTAGTTCTTTGGCCCATTTTTTGATCGGGTCGTTTATTTTTCTGGAATTGAGTGGCAGGAGTTGCTTGTATATTTTTGAGATTAATTCTTTGTCAGTTGCTTCATTTGCTATTATTTTCTCCCATTCTGAAGGCTGTCTCTTCACCTTGTTTATAGTTTCCTTTGTTGCACAGAAGCTTTTAAGTTTAATTAGGTCCCATTTGTTTATTTTTGCTTTTATTTCCATTACTCTGGGAGGTGGGTCATAGAGGATCCTGCTGTGATTTATGTCGGAGAGTGTTTTGCCTATGTTCTCCTCTAGGAATTTTATAGTTTCTGGTCTTACGTTTAGATCTTTAATCCATTTTTAGTTTATTTTTGTGTATGGTGTTAGAAAGTGTTCTAGTTTCTTTCTTTTACAAGTGGTTGACCAGTTTTGCCAGCACCACTTGTTAAAGAGATTGTCTTTAATTCACTGTATATTCTTGCCTCCTTTGTGAAAGATAAGGTGTCCATAGGTGTGTGGATTTATCTCTCAGCTTTCTATTTTGTTCCATTGATCTGTATTTCTGTCTTTGTGCCAGTACCATACTGTCTTGATGACTGTGGCTTTGTAGTAGAGCCTGTCTCCTGGCATTCTTGATTCCAGCTTGTGCTTCTTCCAGTCCAGCATTTCTCATGATGTACTCTGCATATAAGTTAAATAAGCACAGTGACAATATACAGTCTCGACATACTCCTTTCCCTATTTGAAACCAGTCTGTTGTTCCATGTACAGTTCTAACTGTTGCTTCCTGACCTGCATACAGATTTCTCAAAAGGCAGGTCAGGTATCTGGTATTCCCATCTCTTTAAGAATTCTCCACAGTTTGTTGTGATCCACACAGTCAAAGGCTTTGGCATAGTCAATAAAGCAGATGTTTTTCTGGAACTCTCTTGTTTTTTGTATGATCCAATGGATGTTGGCAATTTGATCTCTGGTTTCTCTGCCTTTCCTAAATCCAGCTTGAACATCTGCAAGTTCACAGTTCACATACTGTTGAAGCCTGGCTTGGATAATTTTGAGCATTACTTTGCTAGCGTTTGAGATGAGTGCAATTGTGTGGTTGTTTGAGCATTCTCTGGCATTGGCTTTCTTTGGGATTGGAATGAACACTGACCTTTTCTAGTCCTGTGACCTAGTCCTGCTGTTTTCTAAATTTGCTGGCATGTTGAGTGCAGCACTTTCACAGCATCATCTTTTAGGATTTGAAATAGCTCAACTGGAATTCCATCATTTCCACTAGCTTTGTTCATAATGATGTTTCCTAAGGCCGTTGACTTTGGATTCCAGGATGTCTGGCTCTAGGTGAGTGACCATATCATTGTGATTATCTTGGTCATGAAGATCTTTTTTGTACAGTTCTTCTGTGTATTCTTGCCACCTCTTCTTAATATCTTCTGCTTCTCTTAGGTCCATACCATTTCTGTCCTTTACTGAGCCCATCTTTGCATGAAATGTTCCCTCAGTATCTCTAATTTTCTTGACAAGCTCTCTAGTCCTTCCCATTCTATTGTTTTCCTCAATTTCTTTGCACTGATCACTGAGGAAGGCTTTCTTATCTCTCCTGGCTATTCTTTGGAACTCTGCATTCAAATGGGTATATCTTTCCTTTTCTCCTTGCCTTTCACTTCTCTTCTTTTCTCAGTTATTTGTAACGCCTCCTCAGACAAACCATTTTCTTTTTGCATTTCTTTTTCTTGGGCGATGGTCTTGATCCCTGCCTCCTGTACAATGTCATGAACCTCTGTCCACAGTTCTTTAGGCACTCTGTCTATCAGATCTAATCTCTTGAATCTATTTCTCACTTCTACTGTATAATCATAAGGGATTTGATTATAGGTCATACCTGAATGGTCTAGCAGTTTTCCCTACTTTCTTGAATTTAAAAGTAAAAAGCTTTATTGAGATATAATTCATATACTATATAATTCATTTATTTAAAATGTACAATTAAAGATTTTCAGTATATTTATGCAACTATCATTATAGTCAATCTTATAACATTTTCATCACCTCAAAAAGAAACTATCTCCTTTAACTATCTCTCCAATCTCACTGCCAGACTTAAGTAACCACCAATCTACCTTCTGTCTGTGAATTTCCCTCTTCTGGGTTTTCATATAAGTAGAATCATATAATACACGGACTTTTGTGTCTGACTTATTTCACTTAACATGATGTGTTCAAGGTTCATCCAACTTGTAGTATGTATCAGTATTTCACTTCTTTGTACAGCTGAATTAATATTCCACTACATAGCTATTCCACATTTTGCTTATTCATTCTTCCACTGATGGACATCTAGACTGTTTCCATCTTTTGCCTACTATGAATAGTGCTTCTGTAAATATCTGTGTACAAGATTTTGTGCGGACATGTTTTCATTTCTCTAGGGTATATACCTAGCAGTGGAATTGCTGGATCCTAAAACAACCAATTTAATCATTTGAAACTGCTAAACTGTTTTCCAAAGTGGTTACATAATTTTACGTTCCCACGAGCAATGGATGAGGGTTCTGATTTTTCCACAACCCAGTGAACACTTGTTATCTTTTTGATTCTAGTCATCCCATTGGGTGTGAAAGGGTATCTCACTGAGATTTTGATTTGCATTTCCTTAATGGCTAACAATGCTGAGCACCTTTGCAATTGCTCATGGGTCATTTCTACATCTTCCTTGGAGAAGTGTCTTTTCAAATATTTTGCCCATTTAAAAAATTGCTGTATCTTTCTTATTACTGAGTTGTAGCATTCTTCCCAACTTCCTTTCAATATTCTTCTTTTCTGCTAAACATAGCCAATCGCTTGCCACTGAGAATCCTGACTAAAACTATCTGCCTTCCTTCTTTATTATTTCCATTGTCTTCAAGAAACACTGTGTGAGGAGATTCTGAAAATAAACGCTGCAGTTGTCAAAGCTTTGTGGAACATAGAAAAGAAGGCAATATGCCTAAGGGCAAAAAGTTATGCATGCATCCATATAGAGAATATAAAACATTTTGGAGGCCTCATTTTATTAATACTATCTCTGATTTCCATAAAATGATGTATATAGGCTATACTTTTGAGAGTCTCTTTGTTTCCAACAGCCTTTTATATATCAAACTGTTCATGTTCCTTCAAACGCACAGGTTTGAACACACTGCCTTTAAAAGCTTGTTTCGTGCTAAGACTCAGAATCAGTCAACATTTACTGACCATGTAACATGTACAGTCTAGTGGATTAAGAAAAGTGGAGATAATTTGAATCGTCTGCTCTGAGGAAACTCTGCAAGCTAAGGAGGGCTACAGAACAAGGACTTGTAGATAGCAAATAATGTGTAATAATAAGCACTCAGCTGAGGCTGGAGACTGTAGAAGCTGTGGATGTGGGGTGGCAGCCTTGGTCCACATGGCTGTGGCAAGGTCTGTGGCAGCCTGACCTGGGCTGGGGAAGGCTGTAAGGAGCCAAGTTGAGTTTTACTAGGTAGGTAGGGCAGAAGGACAAGAGGAAAAGGTGTTAAAGCGATGAACTACAGGGTCTACACTTTATGGGGAAGGAAGCAGAGCCAGCAGGGGGCTGATGGAGGAGATCAAAAGGATGAGCAAAGGGATCTAGGTCTCAGTTCAATGGAAGACAAGTGTAGGGGCACCAAGAAATTGAGCAAACTGAAAGCTCAAATCAGGCAGGGAGTGGGAAGGGAGATGGAGGAGTTTAATAAAGCTGTCCTCAAAATCATAAGATACCCATTAAAATTAAGCATTTGTCTCAAAAGACAAGCAGTACATGGTATATTAGTAAGTCTGCAGGGTGAGTACAATGTAGGAAGAGAAGTGTGTGGTCTAGTGCCACAATGTCACAAGCAGGCAAACAAGCAGATGTGACATCCCACATCAGCCTACAGCAAGCTGGGTCTGTGACTGGCTGACAGGTCAAAGGATAATGCCAGCAATGGTGAGGATGAAGAGATTCTGAAGACTTCACAGATGGTCTCCAGTTCATTCACTGGCTCTGCAGGTCAGCAGTCTTGTTACATTGTTCACGGTATATGACGATATCTGTGCATGCTTTGTTTCTCCTTACTGAGATGGAAATAAAAATGACTGGCGGGCAAGCTGATGTCAAGAACACTTTCCTGAGGGCAATTTTCAGGGTCACAGTGACGTTCAGGATTGGCCTCACATTGTCCACATCTGCAGCATCCATCCTCTGTTCTCATCCTAGTCCTCTATTGGAATTGTTCTCCCTGGGGTCTCCAGTGACTGTCTAACCACCAAACAGGGCAGGCTCGAGAAACCTCTCTACTGTGTTGATCGCTGCCCCAGCCACACTCTACCAAGTTGACCATGTGGACTTCACATCCTCTGGTTTTCCTTTTATGGCTCTGTGTCTTCCTTCTGTGTTTTCTCCAGATGGCTCCTCTTCTTGCATTTAAACACCTTTCAAGCCAGTGTTTCTCAAAGATTTCATTCTCAGGAAATTGTTCTCGCTCTACTTTGCCTGGGTGACTTTATTCACTATCTTGACTTTATGTGCCAGCGACAAACTAAAGAAAACAAATCTGTCTCCAGCACCGCCTCTCCCTTAGTTTTGAACTTAATCTTATCCCCAACTTACTGTTGTACCCTCACCACAAAGCCACCCCAACTCTGGATGTCCCACAGAACCTCAGTGTCAGTACATGCAAAATTAATTTCTCATCCTCTTCCCTGAAATAATTTCTTGTGTTCCCTTAGTGAATTTCATTATCTTCCTTGTTTAGTTATCTAAATTAAGAGCCCTAGGAGTCATCATCAGAGCTCCTCTCCCTTTCCAACATCCTGCCAACTGGACTTCATCAACAATTTATAAAATCATACTCTTCTCTCTACCCACACTCACTTCCCCAGGCCAGCCCATCTGACTCACCACCTCAGGCTCACACAATGTTGTAGGTTTATGTGCTGCCTGCTTCCAGCCCTGGGCCCACCACTGCCACCAGAGAGAGGGATCTACGGCATACCTGATGTTGTGCTTTTGTTTCCAACCCTTCAAGGGTTCCTCTTGGATTATAAAACATACTCTAAGTGTCCCAAGACAACAGACACGAATTTTCATGATCTGGTCTCAGCCCACCTGTAGCTTTATTTTCGATACAACCTATTTTGAACTGTGTTCCAGCAACACTGAATGACTTGTCCCTGTGCTTACAGGCTGTTTCTCTTTCACCTCAGAGTTTCTTAGCACAAGAGATTCTCTATATCTGGAACACGGCTTTGCCTTCACTTGGCCACCCCCACTGATTGACTGTTTACAACTCAGCACAGGCTTCACCTTTTCAAGAAGTTTTCCCAGAAGTACTTTCACAAAGACTAGGGTAACTGCCCCTTCTCCAGACTCTCATTAAATTAAATGTATTAATAATCTTTATTATTATTGATTAATTAATTAAATGTATTAATAATAGGGAGATTTTTCTATATTTCTTGATAAAAACAATCTGAGGAATAAAATATTTTAACTGTAACTTAATCAAAACATAGTTAAGAAACCAAATGTGAGGAACTTAAAACTCTCTAAATAAAGTATTAACAAAGCCAATAGAATTTTTTGGACTACTGATACCACTAGATAGCTGTGTCAGTATATTAGCACATTTAAAAAAGAATATCTCATTTTAGAAATATTTGCATGATCTCCTGGAGGTGAAAATGGCAACCCACTCCAGTATTCTTGCCTGGAGAATCCCATGGACAGAGGAGTCTGGAGGGCTACAGTCCATGGGATTGCAAGGAGTCAGACATGACTGAGTGACTGAACACACATACACAGAACAAAGCTATACAACTTTTGGAAACTAAATGTTTATATAATATATATATATATAATTTCAGACATACTTTTACCTTCACTTTTTATTGTTTTCTTTATTCATATTGCCTTTCACACTGATGTGTAAAGGGGGTTCCTTGTATTTTCTCAAATTTTTATAAATCTCAAACAAAATACCTCAAAGTTTCCACTTTTTATGTCTTTTTGAGCCAAGTATCAATGAATCTTTCATATGGATAAGCCACTGAATTCTGGATAAAGACATTAAATGTGAAAAAGACTTATCTAAGTATTGCTGCGAAAATCACATTGACAAATATGTCTGAAGGTGAATCTGGTCTTAGACTTGTTAAATAAGATGACTTAGCAAGCACTTTTATTGTCTGTTTATCAGTAGTTTTTTTTAAGGCATGAATTCTATGAATCTGCTGACTTCTGAAAACCTCCAATTAATCCATTATCTGTTTTGATTGCTAGGGTCTTTGTTATTTTATGAGTTTGACCAATAATATTCCCAATGTGGGTGACTGAACAAATTAGTTATAATTTGCTCTTTTGGGCAATAATTCTATCCAGAACACACACTCTACAATTTTTTTCCCCTGAAAAGGCTACAACATACCTTTGCAATTTTTTGGCAGAATTAGATTATATAAGCATAGTGAAACACTATGCATGAATGCTGGTAAATGAACTGCAGTCCAAATTTCTGGCTAAGCAATATTTCTTTAAAAAATATAAGGAAGGAATATTTAATCTGACCTTGTTATTTAAACATGAGTTTTAAGTGAAAATGTTGTTCTGAACCCACAAAACAAGCTGTTTGGTATCATCCTTAAAGTCAAAGGAATAGATGGAGAGTAAATATAAATAACTCTCAAATAAGAGAAAACAACTGTCTTCTGCTGCTGCTGCTACTGCTAAGTCGCCTCAGTCGTGTCCGACTCTGTGCGACCCCAGAGATGGCAGCCCACCAGGCTCCCCTGTCCCTGGGATTCTCCAGGCAAGGACACTGGAGTGGGTTGCCATTTCCTTCTCTAGTGCATGAAAGTGAAAAGTAAAAGTGAAGTCGCTCAGTCGTGTCCGACTCCTAGCGACCCCATGGACTGCAGCCTACCAGGCTCCTCTGTCCATGGGATTTTCCAGGCAAGAGTACTGGAGTCCTATAGACTAAGCCTGACTTTTTTTCAAAGAAAAATGACATAATCAAAAAACACTAAGGTGTTTTCACTTGGCAATCAAGGAGGCCTACTTTTAATTTTCATTTCATTCTTTTAAATAAATATGCTTGTACACCCATGGCAGATTCATGTCAATGTATGGCAAAACCAACACAATACTGTAAAGTAATTACCCTCCAATTAAAATAAATAAATTTATATTAAAAAATAAGTATGCTTAAGTAGTTATTTTTTATAAAGCAACTGAAGAACTGATATATTCATTTACATTTAATGTGCTAAAAGTGGTATCTTAAAATTAGCTCATTTAAATTTAAAAGACAAATAGTTTTCTACTGAAATTGATGAACCTGCTACTAATAGGAACCTGGAGGAAAAAAAGAAATTCAAATGAAGTTGTGAATAAAATGAGAACTGTTTTCAGCACAACTCACTAATAAATTACAAAATAATCTAAAATATTTTCCACTTTAATTAAAGAGTGACTTATGATAAATTTTATATATTATATAATATGAGAAAAATGTTTTCTATTCTCAATCTAGAGGCTCACAGAGCCTCACAGAAGGATATCAAGGGAGCTATTTCTTCAAGTAAAATATGTATTTTACAATCTAACATGACTTATAGAAAGATAACATCTTATGAGGCCACATAAAGAACACACTTTAAACTTACTATGAAATTTCAGTAAGACAGCCATTGTATTTTAAAAGATAGTCACATGTTAACAATCAAAATCAAGTTTTTACACTATTAGAGAGGCATGCTTAATTTTCAAGGTCTCAAACTAACAGAATAATGTAATAATACAGATGATTCAAAATAACAAATAATCTAAAAGTTACTGGTTTGTTTTGTATAAATAAATATGCATTACATATATGTGACACATAAAATGTATTTTGCTGTATATTTGCAATAAATAAATTTTCCTCATTGCCTTTTACTTGGGCTAAGGCTAAAACCATGGAGTTCACATTCCAGGGGATCACAGTGGTCAGTCACTGAGGAAAGATATACCAGGAGTATGACAGATAGGATAAGAAGGGTTGCCAAGAATTTAAAATTTCACCCAGAGAATGGAAAAATTCTCTTCTAGGGTGAGAAATATGTGATGCTTCTCAGAGAATCCTAACAAATGTGAGGCTCAGAATTCTATGAGACCTAGACGAGATTCCTAAGAAAGGTACTGATTGTGCCATAGTTTTCTCACTGATGGAATGCTATTCATCTGTTGACACAATGGATAAATTGGTGGGGGGGGGATGGTTACAATTTACACCACTGACACAGGTTTGCTATTGATGATAAGGTGTATTTTTCTTTCTGCTACACAGTATTTGATTTTCTTGTGTAGTCACATGTTTGTCTAACCCGCAATCAAAAGACAAATAACAGAAAACTGAAATTCTTTCAGAACATATATTTGGCGTGCTTCATAAAATTCATGAATGTATTTGTCTTCACTGTGCAAAGAACCCAACATGGAGGGTACACTATGCTCCTTGAACATATAAAACTCCTACTTGAAGTAAGTACAATAGAATCAAGTAGGAAGGCCACAATGCATCTGAGCATTCTTGTTAAAAAAAATTATTTTTAGTGTCAACTCATATTGATGACTTAAAATGTAGCAGATTACAGGGAAGAGATACAGTAAAGCAGCGTACAATCAGTGGCAAATCTACTGCCCCCATCCTCCCAAGCTCTTATCTTTCTGAGTCTTGTTCATGGAGAATAGACAAATGTTACCTCTGGCTCTCATTCGCAAAATCATCACCCATAGATTTCTCTCTTCAATGTACCTGGAGATGTCAAACTGGGAAATTAAGCTATTGACAGGAAAGATGTTCAGTTTCAGCTGAACTTCTCTCATTCAGTGGCAGTTCACTCAACACTCTTTCAACAAATATGTACTAAGTATCTAATATGTGCCCGGTGCTCTATGGGCAAATTATGCACACATGTGCTAAGTCGCTTTAGTCATGTCTGACTCTTTTCCACCCTATGGACTGTAGCTTGCCAGGTTCCCCTGGCTTTGGGATTCTCCAGGTAAGAATACTTGAGTGGGTTGCCATGCCCTCCTCCAGGGGATCTTCCCAATCCAGGAATAGAACCCACATCTTTTATATCTCCTGGCAGGCGGGTTCTTTACCATTAGTGCCATCTGGGAAGCCAGGGCAAATTATAGTCAGTGGGTATTTGGAGAGCAGTAGAATCTAAATGTTTTTCTTGTCATTTTCAAGTTTAGATTTAATGAATATCAATCAATAATTTAGGGTCTGGTATATTAAACTTCTATCTCTAAAGCCACCACCACGGTAAGTAAAAAAATGTAAAACATTTGCATCTTTAATAAATTTGTAAATAAGTCCATTTTCTCATATTTTATAAAAATTTACTTTCACTCCAGGTGAAATCCTACCAAGGTTTATTCTATTCCATGAGACTCTACCGATAGGAAAAAGACTGTTCTACCCCGAATTTTCAGCTACATAAATATCAACTACCAGTACGCTGAAAGGAAAATTACAAAGTATTAGTCTTGATTTTAAAACCACTAAATAAAGTTGAGAAAAAAAATGGGAAAGCTTTCATAAAGGAAAAGGGCACAAGTGAAACAGAGGGAACAAGATTATGAATAGTTCTTGTAAATAAAATACAATCATGCAATTCCCATTAGAATTAAAATTTGTAAACTAACTAATAAATGATGAAGCTATTCGAGGCTTAGAACAACTCATCTCATCAATTTATACCCAAATACCTAAAAGAAAAACACTGAACTGAGCCTTATAGGAATCACCATCATTTACTTTACATTTGACCAAGTGTTCATAGTATGCCAAATAACTTGCACTATGCAAGGCAATATCCTCTTAAGGTACAACCTAGCTTAAAATAACTCCCAAACTACAGATTTTCATCAATTTTGCTTGAAATCTTTAAAACCATGCAAGGCCTCAAGATGAGCTTATTACTCAGTCTTGATAGTATATTTTGTATTCGGTAGCAAAACTGAAATTGGTTAAGGGTATAGTTCAGAATTATTATCCTCAAAGTCCTTTTACACCGAAAGCTTAGAAGTTTTAAAATGTTAAGATTCTAAAGGTAAATGAAGTAAACTTAAAAGATCCAAATAACTAAGATCAACAGAGTGGGGATATTCAACTATTTTCACTAGAAACACTAACCAACTTACTAAACAATAGAGATTTAATACAAAGTTGTCTTATTATGCAAAGTTATAAAGTATATAGTAATACTTCAATTTGTTGAGTGTTTTTTACTTTTTATGGCTTTGAAAAGCAGGAAATCTATGAGTTATGATTTATCATTTTATTTGCAGCTTTAAGAAATGTATACATTTATTATTATAGCCATTATGACAGATGACTAGTTCCAGTGGCAAAAATCTCGGCAGGAAACAGATTTAGCAATCTAAATGTTTTATAAGTTTTTGTAATTGGGGAAACTTTTCATAATCTGACATTTGTTAAAACCACTTATTAGAAATTATGCAGCACAGTAGCTGTGGAAATATGAGCTAGCTTCACAATTATAAAGTCAGCCTATGTAGCCCTTTCCTATTGTATATAGTGGCATAAACCCCACGGCGGCCTATCAGCTAACTGGCAGGCAGGGGGCTGCTCTATTCAAAGTGAGAGATACAAGCTGCAGGGCAAAAACCTGGCAGCTCCCATCTGACCCCACAATCCCCTACTGGTGACAGCTCCAAGCTCCATGGCAAATTAGGCCTTCTCATATTACAATTGGAGAAGACAGATTCCATTAGCAGTATCTGAAATTGAGTGGAGAGCTGCACTGTTATCAGACTTGACTCATAAGCACTGCTATTAATCAGAGCTATGATAGCATTTATATATTTCAAGCTATCTGCTGCCGCTGTGATATTCTGCTACAAAGGGTTGATGGGACTTAGGAAAGTGAACAATAGAGCTTTCTGGGAAAAGCAGAGTAAATCAAGAAAGTCTATGACTTCCGCACATTCTGAAGGGATTGTGGTTTACATAAATTTTCTCCCAATTGGAGATTGAGCTCTTCCTCATCTTACACATGGGATTTAGTTGTCACTCAATGGTAACAGCTGTGAAAAGGTGAAGCGGCCCACCGCTCAGAATATTGCCTTTGCTTTTAAAGCAATTAACCCATGAACAGGAGGATACCTGGTGATATCAAAGGGATTAGGCCAGGCAGTGCATTATTAACATTTCCTTGAACTAATTCTAACTCTTGACTAGCTGTCAGAAAAGACTCTACAGTCTTAAAAAAGAGTTTTTGCCCTGCTTTTTTCCCTTCAAAATGAAGTGCTGCTATTTGAGCCTAATATGGCCCTCTACTTATAAGAAAATGCAAATGAACCAAGCTCTTAATATGCTTAGCCAGTCTGAGTCAATGCAATTTTAATACAAGTATGAGAGAAATATATGATCAATTAACCAGGGATCAAGACAGATATTCTTCTGAATGGAAATTAATGCTCCAGTACTTTCCATTCTTCTTCAACTACAAAAACTTGGTGACTATTTGTTACTTATGCATAGTTACCTCTGAAATTAGGAAGAGCTTCACATTATTCTCTATGGCAATAATCTAAAATACTCTTTGAGCTGGAAAATCCAAATGTCTCTTAAGCAGGAGATTCTACATACTCTAAGGTATGGCATTTTAATTTTCAGTTCTTTATTGAATGGAATCTTAGCTGAAACCCTAAGAATAGCAGACACAGTGCTCAGAATCAAGTGTTCCTATTCCAAAAGTTTAATCAAATTAATTTTTAGTAGTGGCAGAATGTTTAGAAATGTTTACATAACTTATAAAAAAATAAAATATTGCATAAACAAAATACTGGCACAAAACAATCTACCAGGAGATATTTAAATATCACTGAAATTGGCTGTAAGTACTTTGTAGCAAGCAGGCAGTTTCAAGGTACCTTTAATTATAATTAATATTCACATATTCTAGGGAACCTGCTTGATATTAAGAGATCTGATTTCTTACTGTAAAACCTTAATGGAGTTATAAAGTTTTTAATGCAAGCTTCCTAAAACAATGCCTATCTAAAAGTAACTTTGCCTTTCTCTAAAATAAGCACTGAATTTGATTATAAAAACTAAAAAAATTTTACTTTCAATTCAAATGAGTGTACAACAAATGTTGCTGAATGAGTTCTGCTACATTTCCATTTGGCCCATACTAGTTTGAAAAGGATATGCTGACTCTCAAGCCTGTTAAGAACATATTCCCTGCCCTGGAACTTATCAAAAAATAGGACACTAGAGATGCTTTCATCTGAGATCATAAGCAATTTAAATCTTCCCTCAAGTAAAGGACTGTTATATGATACTATCAACAGAGTCCATTCTCTGCCAGTGATAGCAGAACATATACAATGGAAGCATGTTGATATTAATGACAGTGAGTTCAGTACTCCTTCCTTACTAAGTACATGTTGATAGGATCTAGTTTGAGGTTTTTAGAAAATAAGTTTGAAATTCATGTACTAAACAAAGCTAAACAATGTTCGTATTAGTGATTTATAGGACCTATAACTTTTACATTTTTGTATTAATAGGATTTGCAAATTTCAAATATAACACTTTTAAATACCCTTCTGTCAAACTAAAAAATCATTTACTTCATTGGCCTTCAAAGAAAAACAAAATCCCAGTTTCTCTAAATCACTTAACTGTAGTACAGAGTCTTAAATGCACAGATGTACACATTAATAAAATGAATACTATTTCCTATAAGTGAAATGTATTAGATTAAACTCCTTTAACATAATCATGCTTTAAAATATCCCCAAAGGGGACAATACATAAATAAATACATGCAGAAATAACTGCCCCAATCTTACTATTTTTAATTCAATAAATTACAGTGACACATACAGCTTTCAATGTACTGTTCTACTCATATCCTTTCTACCTCAGCAAATATAAAAGAATTCTTGACAACCATTAGGAAAGATTGACAAAAAATGCAGTGTTAATGACATCTTATAGGCTTTTAAAAGCAAAAGAAAGATGAAAGAAAAGCAAAAATTACATAGTAATTGGAAACAACGAAGTAACCGGTCTTTCAATCCAAGTCATGTTTACTGGAAAAAATGGAGCTTTTTACATCAACATATTTAAACAGAAATT
The DNA here is from genome assembly GCF_023091745.1 of Budorcas taxicolor. NCBI lineage: Eukaryota > Metazoa > Chordata > Mammalia > Artiodactyla > Bovidae > Budorcas > Budorcas taxicolor. The sequence continues at coordinate 67,221,343 of NC_068919.1, read as the reverse complement.
TGCTTTTGAAATACAATCTTTGTTTAAAAGGTATAGAAGGTCTTTATCTCCACCCCAAGAGCTAAATATAGTGAATGCTCTGTGAACAATTACCTGAAAAAAACCTAAACCTGTTAAAAGAATTAATTTCCTGCACACCAGTCAGCACTAATCCTACATGTACAGTAATGTTCTCTTAAGTGATGGGGTTAAGAAAGAATACAACTGTCTCCAGGATCAAAACCCCTCAATATTCAACAAGAAAATGGAATGATGACTTGGTCGGTAGATAAATAAAGTAGTGAAATGTCTTCTGAATGAGTTCTGATGAAGGAGTCAACCTGTGAAGGAATACATTTACTGTACGCTAGGACTGGAAAAAAGCCGTCACTGTGCTGCACAAAAACCGTGTCCTGCTGTTGGGTTTATATTCACAGAAGGAAGGTTTTAAAGGTTAAGTTCAGGTCATTTGACAAATGAAATTGTAACAAGCCAGCTGACATTGTATAATGTCTTCTTCCACTCAATCAATAGGCTACTGTTAGTCCTATTACCATAGAGATGGCTTGCTCTTTCCCAAAGGGTGGCCATTGTTTGACAAAACAGATTTGCCACTTGAACTAGGTTGTTCCCAAAGGACGTGTACCTTGTCAATTATTTGTATTCAAAATAATGAAGTATTTTCATATTAACATTACATGAGAGATAATATTGTTAGGACACATTTCAGAAGAAAGTAACTTTTCCAAAGTACTAGATTACTAAAACTAAGCAAATATCCAGTCTATAAAGAGTTTTTGTTTTAAAACATGTCAGTAAGTATACGAATTTATCATTAAGACCGTATATTAAAATAAAATGGTCACAGGTCTGTGTGCTGATCTAAAACCCATTATAATCAAGCATAATAATTAAAGCTATTTTAAAATGCAGACAACTCAAAGGAAAATTACTGTCCCAAATTATTCGGATTCTGGAAAGACAAAGAATTTATATATGACTTTTGCAGTGGTTTTTATGTGGCAGGGCATCAACAATTAATATAACAAAAAACCATGGTAAAGTTTTAGAAAACAAATAGCTTTACTTGCTTTAAGAGATAGCTACAGCATTTAAATATGTGTATATGTTGTAGAAATGATCTAAAATACAAATGAACTAGCAAAACAAATATTAGTTTTTTTTAAAAAATGGCTTTGTCTTAAATGTCTTATGAAAATTAGAAATTCATACATTTAATACAGAACTGGTAAGTTCTAAATTTCATCCTAGATATTTAAAATAGTTTTTCTCTCAATGAAAATAATGATATAGCCTTAATTATAAAAGACCAGAAGGAACAATTCTAATAATAATTACTCTAATCATTTAGAAAAAGTATTCATAATACTAATTAATCCACACAAAAATGTTAAACATTTAATACTTAACGATATGGCTATCACTGAAAACCTGTAAGACTGAAATAAAAACAAATTAAATAATACAGATAAATGTTTAGTCAATGATCAACAATCACAATTTTGAATTTGGAACTTTCCACAAATAGATTTAATAGTAAGTTTTAGCCATAGTTAGTAACTTTTACCTTCTTACAAACAAGCAAAGGAGAATTTAGAAAGAATTTAGTCAAAGGGCAGTAATATGACAAATGTAAATAAAACAGTCTCCAAAAATGACATTTGAAATTTTCTATTCAAATTATACTACATTTACATACAAAATTATTTGCTTTTATAATAAAATCTGCAATACTTTTTGAAAGAAGTGTTTTAACTTGGTTTTCCCTTTGCAGAAAGTATAATTTGTAGTTTTGACTATAATCCTTTCAGGCATAGGTCAGACTGAGTTAGTAGTGAAAGCGAGAAACAGCAAAGACAAACATAGATTACCAATATCCTAAACTAATAACCTGTTTTTTTAAAAGCAGGGTAGCCTTCCAAACTAGGAAAGCCTTTCATTATGAAGTGGTGTCTCATTTGCTTGTTTTCCCTACAGCTATACTGTAACAAAGTGAAACCTGAGTAAAACCACATTCCCAAATTGATTTCCTTAGTTAATAGCCTCATTTCAAAACGTATGCATGTGCATATTTAAAATACAATATAATTAGGTATTAGCTCTGGACCTGACAGGCAGCTGCCTATCAGCAATACTGTGAGTAATTAAATAATATTTACCATTTACCAAAAGAAGAACTTCATACTGTTAAATTAAACTGGCCCATCTGCATCTTCCTAAAATGACAAACATTATTAATTCTGCCTAAACAGAGAATTGTGATAATGAACTGGTGACATCTTCTCTCCACTGATGAAGCAGAACCAACTGTGTAATCATTTGAGGGTCAAATGCATATGAAATTACTGTAAATTGAGAAAGTGAAATCACATGAGTGATTAGGAAAACCGTTCAAGCAACAAAAGGTGTTTTTTTTTTTTTTGTCATGTATGTACATGGGCCATAAGAAAGCTCCATCTCCAATTAGTCAAAATTAATTTTAACTAATCAACTACTTTACCTGAAAACGGTGAAAAAAAGTAAAGCTGCAGCTGCTGCTCCAAATAAGCCACACAGCAGATTGACTCGATAGGCAACCGAACCAAAAGGAAATAGTAGAATTGCCAGTTTAGCCACCAGAGTAAACAAAGGGTAGCCAGGAGGGTGGGCAACCTAAGGGAAAATTAGCAACAGTTAGAAGGTTTCCATCTAGTTTTAAAGGAAGAGTCACACTGGCTTTCATTGAAAAGTAGCCCTTTTCCCAGGCAAGTATAAAGATCAAGAGACAATGACTAAATGTTTGAATAGTGGTTTTCTATTGTAATCCTCTTGTGCCAATACAAATAAATATTTTCTTTAGTGGATTTGGCAGCGTCTATCACATGGTGTGTCACCTAGAGAAAGGGTGACATATTTCATTGTCAGTTCTTAAGCAGTTTGTTCTCTGGGTTCACAGTACATTAGGGTCATTTAAAAGGCTACTGAAAAAAAAGCAGGTTCTGAAATATCACATTGGTTAGAAAGTTGAAAGACCACACTGCTATCGGATTACCACCATGCTGACAGTCCTAAGGTCTTGCCTAAAGGGATCATACACCATAATAAAGTTTATTAAATAATAAACTTATTAAAACTGTTAACCCGATTTATTTTATTCTCCATAGCTTATACAAAATTTGGGGTGATAATAAGCCAGCTACTGTATATATAGTAAAGGCTTTGCTTTATAATTTAGTTTAATTGGATTTAAAACTTAGAGTAAATTGTCACGTACTGTACTTATAAGTTACTAAAAACTGGGGTTTGAAAATAAATTAATCTACTTTACTCCATGCTTAATTAAACTTTCTTAATTCCTAAAACTGTTAATGAGAGCATTGATTAAACAATAAAACTAATACTTACTCCAAGCTCATGTGCGGCTGTGATCAGTTCCCCTGTGAAAAAATAATGTAAAACCAATAATTACTATTAGAAAATGACACTCCTCCAAAGTTTTCAAAATCCAAATGCTTGCATTGGGGTTTTGCATTAATTTGACTGGATAAAACTGTAAATCTGTAGAGATTTAACAGCATGAAATAGTCTCAGAGTATTTTCTCCCTTAGGTCTCATTGAACAAACTATCTTTGACAGTTTTTAATAACTGGTCAGTGGAAATATAGGTGAATTCTAGTTTCTAAAAATGCTTATTTTAAACAAGCTCCTACTATAGGAGGGAATAATATTCAATATCTTGCAATAACCTATAATGAAGAATATGTAATATGTATAACTGAATTACTTTTCTGTATGCCAGAAACACACTGTAAATCAAGTATATTTCAATTTTTAAGAAAAGCTTACTTTCCGTCCTGAAGGTTGTTTACACTTGAAAATATATAAAAACTCTTAACAGAGCATTAGTGTAAAATGCTATGTTATCCCTCAAGAATTTAGTGCAAAACTGCCTGTAAAAATGCAACCTTATATGTAATATGTGCAGAAGCTGGATTTGAACAGTCTATAAAATGTGCCTTTCCGTCCTAAGCTGGCATTTAGATACCTTCTCTACATTAATTACATTGGATATTTTTAAACAATTGCCAAATGCTTATTAACTGCAGGTTATTTTGGCAAGCTTTGATTACCATAGCACATTTTTTTTCAAACCATTAAATCACCATGTCATTTACATAGTTCTTTGTAACTCCTCAGCATTAGCAATTACTTCTAAAATTATGATGTAGTAGTTCAGTGCCTATTTGATAGTCCTTTTAGTATCCAGGGACTATTTCTGACTCATTCCTATATACATAATACTGTACAGCTTAAGAAATCAATCAATATCAACTGATTTATGAAAGTTAAAAATTATCTATTGGAAAATGTATTAATGTCTATTTTCTATCCTTCAGTGGCTATCAATTTCCTTCATTTCTAGAACCCTGATCCTATTTTAGACCTTTTCTCTTGTCCTGGGCTATGGCAGTAGCTTTTGACCAATATTCTATTTCAATTCATCTTCCTACTGAAATCACTAATTATTGCCACCCCCCAACCCCCCCCGAGGTCAGATTGTTTTCTTAGTCTAAAATTTCTCAATGGCTGGTCTTTGCCCACTGAATGCAGTTGATTTCTCATCGTGACACTTAAGCCCTCTACGGCTTCTGGTTCCTTTCCCAAGGCTTATGTCCATGAAACTTAGGCTCACCTCTGTCAGATCAGACTCCCCACTGTTACTCTGAAATGGTCCTCTTTTGCACCTCTTATCACTCACTTTCTCACCCAGCATTCACTCCTAAATCCTTGAAGACCTGGTTCAATTGTTACCTTCTCAGTGACACCTTTCCTTACACATACCCCTCCCCAGCTTCACCTATCAGAATTAATCACTTCTGCCTCCTTCATAGGACCTGCCTGAAGCCTATTAAGCGCTTCTTTAGATTGCTTTCTATTCTGGTTAGTTGTTTTCATTTGTCTTTTCCACTAAGTTATCCATTTCAGGGTTCTGTCAAGAAGACATCGGCACCTCTCCCTTCTTGTGCCACCCAGAAGAGTCTCGCACATAGAAGACGACAAAAAGACCTATCATGTTGTCATCCTTGTTACTTAGACATCCCCATCAGGTGCAATAATCGCTCACTTCAGAGAAGCCCCACAAGGGCATGACAGACAGATACTACTTACTTAAGTCACTTATTTAAGGACATCTTTGAAGCCTTCCAGAAAAATTCAAGAACATCTTAGAAGACAAAAGCCCTTTTTGTATCTTACACAAATCGTTCATGGTTTTAAAATGCTTAAAATAACTTTCCCTTTGTAGAAACTGTTACCAAAACTGTATTTATCATTTTATACTCTAGAATGGGTTTGCTCTTATGTTTTCAGTCCCAAAAGGTTTTAATTAATTTCTGATTCTTACATTTCTGTAGGTGCAATGAAGCACAGTTCAGTTCAGATTTTCAAGGTTGCTATTCATTCTCCTCAAATAAAAATGTATTTAGAATTACATTTAACATTAAGAAAAATGCTCTATTTTCTCTTCTTTTTACCATTGAAAAGTCAGTATACTGTTATTCTTTGTGGGAGTTGGCAGAAAGATGAATCTTGAATGTTACAAACCTCCATCACCAACTCTTTTCGTATGTAAATTAAAATCTAAATAGAAAAGATGCTAGTATTCAAAGTCTATTATGTACCCTTGATAAAAAGCTAAAGAGAAGCACTACTCTTAAAATTGAACATGATAAAAAGAGAAATAGTTAAAAAAAAAAAAGCCTTCTGGCACCTTGCTTTCCTTCAATCAACCCTTTACACCAGGGTTGGATGGCTCAGTGGTAAAGTGACCACACACAATGCAGGAGATGTGGGTTTGATCCCTGGACCAAGATCCCCTGGAGAAGAAAATGGCAACTCACTTCAGTATTCTTGCCTGGGAAATCCCATGGACAGAGGAGCCTGGCAGGCTATAGTCCATGGGGTCCAAAAGAGTTGGACAGTACTTAGCAACTAAACAACAAACAATTTGTCAAATATAAGTCCTACTACAACCTGAATCAGAATTTACTGGATGCCTTTTAAAAATGAAGATTCCTTGACCATAACCCAAATCTACTTACACGACACCCTCTGGAATCAGGGCCCATGTTTTCCAAGCAGTCCTCAAGTATTCAATATAGTCAAGCTTGAGAACCACAGCTTTGTCTGGGACACAACTGGGTGGCAAACTCAGAGTAGTTAATAGATGCTTCACCTTTACATAACCCAGATCCCTCTATATGTTAAAAATATATAAATACACATATAAGCTAATTTATTTTTCCCAAGAATAACAAACACAAGTGAAGGCTAGATTCCCAACCTTTCCTCTAAATGACCAGGAATGCTTTTGCCCATAAATCAACAATGTGTATCAAGTGGTACAAAAAGTAGTTTTGGCTAGGCCGCACAATGTGATGGATTCATGAAGTACAATGTAAGACTTATCAGGAAGAAGAGTATATACTTTATGTTGGTCTTGAGATGCATTCTGTTTATTGGTTAAAAAAAAATTCATTAACATGAAATTCAAAGAGAACAGTACATTAAACATATAAGCAAAATTATCAAAGATGTGATTATATAAATTTTACTGGCAACACTGGAAAAGTTTATTTAGCATTCTCAAAAAATGAACATAAAAATATTAGAAGCAACTACTGTCCAGCGTCAAATTAAACAAATCAGAATACCTAAAAAATCTGATAACTCTAAGTGAATAGATGACTTTATTCTTTTGGGGGGGGAAAAAAAACCACATTATTAACGAAAACAAAGCAACAATTGTAATGGTGTGCAGCAGGCACCAGATATAGTAGTCCCGCTCAGCTACTGGTCAGCACCACAGTGGACCCTCCCCCTCTTCTGTATAAAAGGAACCCAAATTCAGGTTGTTTTTGTGTGTGTGTGTGTGTGTGTGTGTGTGTGTGTATAAACTTTTTATTTTGTATTGGGGTGGTGGTGGTGTAGCCCTCATAATCAACTAAAGAGTACGAAATTGTACTTATACAGTACTTGGGTGTAATCTCAAAAATGACAGAATGATTTCAGTTCATTTCCAAGGCAAGTCATTCAACATCACAGTAATCCAAGTCTATGCCTTGACCATGGATGCCAAAGAAGCTTAAAGATCTCCTAAAACTAACACCGAAAAAAGATGTTCTATTCATCACTGGAGATTGGAATGCAAAAGTAGAAAGTCAAGATATATCTGGAGTAACAGTCAAGTTTGGCCTTAGAAAACAAAATGAAGCAGGGCAAAGGCTAACTGAATTCTGCCAAGAGAACGTACTAGTCATAGCATACACCCTTTTTCAACAAATCAAGAGACTACTTTACACATGGATATCACCAAATGGTCAATACTGAAATCAAATTGATTACATTCTTTGTAGTCAAAGATGGAGAAGCTGTAGACAGTTAGCAAAAATAAGACCTGGAGCTGACTGTGGCTCAGATCATCAGCTTCTCATAGAAAATTCGCTGGTGGCTCAGATGGTAAGGAATGCCCCTGCAATGTGGGAGACCTGGGTTCAGTTCCTGGATTGGGAAGATCCCCTGGAGGAGGGCATGGCAACCCACTCCAGTATTCTTGCCTGGAGAATCCCCATGGACAGAGTCCACAGGGTTGCCAAGAGTCGGACACAACTGAGCGACTAAGCACAGCACAAAGAAAACCGGGAAAAACATTAGGCCAGTCAGGTATGACTTAAATCCCGTATGAATTCGCAGTAGAGACGAATAGATTCAACTAGATCTAGCTAACAGAGTGCCTGAAAAACTAAGGACAGAAGTCCACATATCGTATAGGAGGTGGCAAACAAAACCATTCCAAAGAAAAAGAAAAGCAAGAAGGCAAAGTGGTATCTGAGACTTTACAAATAGTGGAAGAAGGAAGAGAAGTGGAAAGCAAGGGAGAGAGGGAAAAGTATATCCAATTAAATGCAGAGTTCCAAAGAATAGCTACAAGAGACAAGAAGACCTTCAATGAACAGTGCTTAATAATAGAAGAAAACAGAAAAAGGGGAAAGACTAGATATCTCTTTAGGAAAATTGGAAACATCAAGGGAGTATTACACCCAAAGAAGGGCACAACAAAGGATAAAAATGGTAGAGACCTAATAGACCCTGAAGAGGCCAAGAAGAGATGGGAAGAATACATGGAAGAACTGTATAAAAAAGATCTTAACAAACCGGATTACTATAATGGTGTGGTTAGTCACCCAGAGCCAGACATTCTGCAGTGCAAAGTCAAGAGGGCCTTAAGAAGCACTGCTGCTAATAAAGCTAGTGGATGTGATGAAACTCCAGCAAACTATTCAAATCCATAAAGGATGATGCCATCAGGTTTTGCATTCATTATGTCAGCAATTTGTCACTGTGCTTACTTAACTTATATCAGAGTACATCATGCAAAATGCTGGGCTAGATGAAGCACAAGCTGGAATCAAGATTGCCAGGAGAAATATCAATAACCTCAGATATGCAGATGACACCACCCTTATGGCAGAAAATGAAGAACTTAAAAGCCTCTTGATAAAGGTGAAAGAGAGTGAAAAAGCTGGCTTAAAACTCAACATTCAAAAAAGTGAAGATCATGGCGTCCGGTCCCATCATTTCATGGCAAACAGATGGGGAAGCAATGGAAACAGTGAGACTTTTATTTTCTTGGGCTCCAAAACCACTGCAGATGTTGACTGCAGCCATGAAATTAAAGGACACTTGCTCCTTGGAAGAAAAGCTATGACAAGCCTAGATAGCATATTAAAAAGCAGAGACATCACTTTGGCAACAAAGGTCCATCTAGTCAAAGCTATGGTTTTTCCAGTAGTCACGTACGGATGTGAGGGTTGGACCATAAAGAAAGCTGAGCACCGAAGAATTGATGCTTTTGATTTGTGGTGTTGGAGAAGACTTTTGACAGTCCCTTAGACTGGAAGGAGATCAAACCAGTCAATCCTAAAGGAAATCAGTCCTGAATATTCATTGGAAGGACTGATGCTGAAGCTGCAACTCCAATACTTTGGCCACCTGATGCGAAGGGCTGACTCATTAGAAAAGACCCCGATGCTGGGAAAGACTGAAGGCAGGAGAAGGGGATGACAGAGGACGAGATGGTTGGATGGCATCACCGACTCAATGGACATAAGTTTGAGCAAGTCCCGGAAGATGGGGAAGGACAGGAAAACCTAGCATGCAGCAGTCCATGGGGTCCCAAAGAGTCAGACATGACTGAGCAACTAAACAACGTCAGTAAATCTGGAAGATCCAGCAGTAGCCACAGGACTAGAAAAGGTCAATTCTCATCCCAATTCCCAAGAAGGGTAGTACAAAAAATGTGCTAACCATTGGACAACTGTGCTGATCTCTCATACTAATAAGGCTATGTTTAAAATCCTGCATGCTAGGCGTCAGCATTATGTGAACCAAGAACTTCCAGATGTCCAAACTGGGTTTAGAAAAGGAAGAGGAACTGAAGATCAAATTGCTAACCTTAACCGGATTGTAGAGAAAGTAAGGGAATTTCAGAAAAACATCTGTTTCATCAACTACACCAAAGCCTTTGACTGTATGGATCATGACAAACTGTGGGAAGCTCTTAGATGGGAATACCAGACCATCTCACCTGTCTCCTGAGAAACCTGAATGTGAGTCAAAAAGCAACAGTTGGAATCCTATATGGAACAACTGATTGGTTCAAGATCAAGAAAGGAGTACAACAGGGCTGTCTGCTGTCACCGTTTGTTTAACCTACATGCTGAGCACATCATGATACATGCCAGGCTGGATGAGTTATAAGCTGCAATCAAGATAGGTGGGAGAAACATCAACAGTCTCAGATATGCAGATGATACCACTCTAATGGCAGAAAGTGAAGAGGAACTAAAGATCCTCTTGATGAGGGTAAAGGAGGAGAGTGAAAGAGCCAGCTTAAGACTAAATACTAAAAAACCTAAGATCATGGCATCTGCCCATCACTGGATGGCAAATAGAAGGGGAAATGGTGGAGATAGTGACAGATTTTCTCTTCTTGGGCTCCAAAATCACTGCAGATGGTGACTGCAGCCATGAAATCAGAGGACAATTGCTTCTTGACAGTTAAGCGATGACAAACTTAGACAGTGTGTTGAAAAGCAGAGACATTACTCTGCTGACAAAGGTCCGTATAGTCAAGGCTATGGTCTTCCCAGTGGTCAGGTACAGTTGTTGAGAGCTGGACTGTAAAGAGGGCAGAACGCCAAAGAATTGACGCCTTCAAACTGTGGTGCTAGAGAGGACTCCTGAAAGTCCCTTGGACGGGAGATCAAACCAATCTTAAGCAAGATCAACCCTGAATATTGCCTGGAAGGACTGATGCTGAAGCTCCAGTATTTTGGTCATCTGATGTGAACAGATGACTCACTGGAAAAGTCCCTGATGCTGGGAAAGATTGAGGGCAGAAGAGGAAGTCAGAGGATGAGACAGCTGGACAGCATCACTGATGCAATGAACAGGAACTTGGGCAAACTCAGGGAGATGGTGAGGGACAGGGAGGCCTGGCATGCTGCAGTCCATGGGCGTAAAGTCAGACATGACTAGGTGACTGAACAACCACCTTTTTATTTTGTATTGGGATGGTGGTGGTTTAGTTGCTAAGACGTGTCCTACTCTTTTGTGACACCATGGACTGTGTAGCCTGCCAGGCTCCTCTGTTCATAGATTTCCCAGGCAGTACTAGAGTGGGTTGCCATTTGCTTCTCCAGGGGATCTTCCCAAATCAGGGGTCAAACCCTTATCTCCTGCACCTGCAGGTGGATTCTTTACAGCTGAGCTGCCAGGGAAACCTGGTATAGTGGGTTAACAAGGTTGTGATAGTTTCAGGTGAACAGCAAAGGGACTCCGCCATATGTATACACGTATTCATTCTCCCCCAAACTCCCCCCCCCATTCAGGCTGCCACATAACATTGAGCAGAGTTCCATGTGCTATACAGTAGGGTTTTGTTGGTTATCCATTTTAAATACAGCAGTGTGTACTTGTCCATCCCAGACTCCTTATCTATCCATTCCCCCTGGCAAACCGATAAGTTCCTTCTCTAAGCTTGTGAGTCTGTTTCTGTTTTCTAAGTAAGTTCATTTGTATCATTTCTTTTTAGAGTCCACATATAAGGGATGTCATGTAATATTTCTCCTCTAACTTACTTCATTCAGTATGACAATCTCTAGGTCCACCCATGTTGTTGCAAATGGCATTACTTCATTTTTTAATGACTGAGTAATATTCCATTGTATATGTACCAAGGTTTTTTTTTTTTGAGATGCTAGTCTGTCATCTTTTCAGTCTGCTAGCTTTACAGTTAAAGTAGTTACTCCTTGCTCCAACAACTGTTTTCCCGATTTACTGGCCTGCTGTGCAGAGAGCAAAATGAACTTGAGCTTGGTAACACAATCTTAAATTTTAAATAGCCTTCATCACTAAATACATGATGATAGATTTAAAAGAATTTAGAGCATAGGCTAGTTAAGAGAGCATGCTCTAAATTCAATCTACTTGGGTTTTTTCCTCTTGACTGCCTCTATCTTCTACTTGTGTGATTCTGGACAGAGCTTAATCCTAGTTTTGTCATCTATAAAATAAATGAGGGTAGCAGCTGGGAGAATTAAAATGGCAATCTATGTAAAGCACTTTGAACAGTGCCTGGCACATAGTAAGTGCTCAACAAGTGTTATTATTATTCATTCTAATCTCATCCTTCCGGCTCAAACAACCATAGTCAAGAAATATCAATGCTTTTTTTCAAAGGTACAGAACTATTCAACCTGTAAGTAATACCCTTCAATATCAAAGCTCTCACAACTATAAAGTTATTTCTATTATTTCGTAGAAAACTTGAAAATAACTCCATTCCTCACTATACTAATGAAACACTGCTCCTATTCAATAGGATTTGAAAGAAAAAATAAAGGTAATGATGTGTAAAAGGAACATCAGGGATCTTTAATGTGGTAGGCAGCCTTGAAGACACCCTCTAAAACTCCAAAATTCCAGTATTCTCACTGGATAACCCTCTGCCGCTGAGTATGGGCTGGACATACTGACTCACTTCCAAGAATAAAACAGGGCAGTGGTCTGCCACTGCCAAGACTTGGTTACAAAATGACAGAGCTGTAGGCAGCGGTGCCATCTCTCTCTCTGTGAAACCCCCACATCAAAGAGCTGGATGAGGTTTAGAATTTAATCCTTGTTAGGTTGAACCTTTGAGTTGATTGCACCCCAGCCCACACCAGGACAACAAACTTGTTCTGGATAAGAGCACCCACTTAAACTCCACCCAAATTCCTGATCAACAGAACACGTGAGAGAATAACCCTTTGTTGTTTTAAGCCACTCAATTTCGGGGTATTCTGTTATGCAGCAACTAAGGTGTTCAGTTCACTACCCCAAGTTTCAGCACCATTCTGACAAAATTACTGATCACTATTAGGCAGTATTAGATGATCAGTTTGACAACAAAACAAAACCTACATCTGCCTCTCATCCCAAGTACGCAACGATTATTCATGTTAAATAGCCCCCGAGTCACACTTTTCCATAGAAGCAGTTTCAGGCCGTAACTGGTTTCCACGATTTTAAGTGTTCTCCCGCAAATAGTCTGCAAGGCTGGTTGCTTTTCAACGTTCAGATTTCAACTAAAATATCACCTTCTTAGAGGCCTTTCCGGACTAGCCATCCGGATAGAGCCACTGCTTACCCCACTATCAATCCCATTTTCCTCTTACTGTCTCCAATAACTTCTCCTCCCAATACGTTGTGTTTATTCAATAGTTTGTGTATTGTCTCTGCCCGCACTGCAACACTCTCCATGAAACTTGTTCGCGGCTCCTGTCCTCCCTTTTGTCTGGCACACGACAAAGACTCTGTAAGTAACACTGGTATCTGTGGACGAAAAAGGAATGTAAAGCTAGGAAGATGATCTGGAGAAGTGGAGCGGCCAGTTAAGTCCCATCAGGCGAAACCAACCAGCCCTGTCTCGAAAGGCTGAAAACTACAAGAGACCAGAACTACAGGAAAATTACAGAAATGAAAACACACAAAGTGGTTTTGAAACGCAAAACCCTGCGGGGGGCCCCGGCGGGAGGATGGAGTGGGCGACCTGACCAGACCTCGTGGGAACGGTGAGGATCAGGGAGGGGGCAGGAGGGACGACCTTGAGAGTACATTACCCGAGTCGCCCCCCGGCAGTGAGGGGGGCAGCGTGAGGGTGAACACGGCGGCCACAGCGGCGAACACGGCGACGCCGCCGCAGAGGCCCCCAGCGCGCCGCGCCCCCGCTCGGGCTGCCTGCCCCCCCAGCCGGGCCCCCGCCGTCGCCATGGAGACCCATGGGCCAGAGGGGACCAAGGAAGGAGGACGCGGCGGGCCCCAGGAGTCGGGGCGCCAGGAGCCCACAGGGTGAGAGGCGAGCTCGGCACTAGGCGGCCGCGGCAGCTTCCGGGTCGGGCCGGACCGCACCTTTCTGCGCCGGCGCGGGGGTAGAAAATGCGGGGTCTCGCGGGAGCCAGGCCCGGGCAGCCGTCAGAGTGCCCGGGGTTTACAGAAGTACCGTGTGCTTTCCACTAGCGCATCACAGCGGACAGCCTTCTTTGAACAGAGGAAGCCTGGGCCGCCGTCGCTATGGCCTCCCCCACTTCCTGGCCACTTGGTCGGGTCTGACAGAGACGGGAGCCAGGTCGCCGAGCGGGCCGAAGGAAGGGTAGCGACTTCCCCCTGAGGTGTGGGGTGGAACTGCACGAGGGGCCCCAGCCCGCCAGCCCCCTGTATGCGCCTAGTTAAGTCAACATACACCTAAATCACATGTTTACTGCGAGTAATTATATGCCCGTGTGCTAATTGTTAAATCGCCAAGTTATTTTCAGAGAGATGAGAGAAAGCTAATTGGTCTTTTTTTTTTCTTTCTTATAGGATGAGGAAAACTTGGGAGATGAGTTGAAAAACTTGAGTTTCTGAGGTAGTACAAATAATTTATATCATGATAAAATTGTCTCCTACATTGATGAGGAGGAGTGTTTCTGTGAAGCTTTGACCACGCAGTGGAAAATGAAATGAAGTCACTGCATTTTCCAGTCAATACCAAAAAGAATGGGGACTCTTGCACCAGCACAGAGAATGGTTCTTGGTAAGGTCTTTAAGCTTACTTTATATAGTATTGTAGCAACTATTCTGGAGTGGGAGGGGAGGTGGGATACCTCCCTGGAACGCATCTCAAAAGACACTGAAAATCAGTGATGGTCTAAAACGTGTTATAAGCAAGCTGACAGGAACATAGAGTCTCGAACGTAGAGTGACTTAACACACCTGTGTAGACCAGCAGCCGTGGCGCCAGCATTACCTTGGTCTTTCTCAGATATTCCATAAGGCTTTCTCTGCAGGGTTGCGAGTCCCTGGAGAACCAGTAGGAAGCCTCTAAAATGCTCCCCATAATCTGACTCCCTGTATTCACTCCCTAATGTAAATCCTCTCCCCTTGAATGTGGGCAGAACCTAGTGACTCACTTCTAGCAATAGAATAAGACAAAAGTAATGGAGGTCCCTTTGGAGAGGAGGTTATAAAAGACTGACTTTTCATCTTTCTTGCACTCCCCATCATGGGCACTACCTTGCTGCCCTCCCACTTGTTCACTCTGATGAAGCCACTCAACCAGGTTATGAGCTGTCTTACGGAGCCATCCACATGGCAGGGAACTGAGCGTCACCCCCAGCCAGACAGCCCACACCGAGCTGAGGCCCTCAGTCCAACAACCTGTGAGGAATTGAATCCTGCTAATCCCTCCTGAGGGAGCTAGGAAGCCCATCCTGCCCCATGGGATCCTTGAAGTAATGACTTGCCTCCGCCAAGGCCTTGATTACAGCCTGTGAGAGACCCCGCTAAGTCTCACACAGATTGCTGTCCTGCAAAAACTGTGAGATAATAAATGCTGTTGTCCACTAAATTTGGGGATACTTTGTTGTTCAGTAATAGGTTACTAAGACAGCCTTCCTTCCATTTCTTTTTTTTTTTTTTTTCCTTTCTTTATTTTTCTGCACTGCATCTTGGTTGCTGCACAGGCTTTTTTTAGTGGCCAGGAGCAGGGGCTACTGTTTTGTTTTGGAGCTCGGGCTTCTCCTTGCAGTGGCTTCTCTTGTGGAGCATAAGCTCTGGGGCTCCCTGGCTTCCGTAGTTGCAGCTCAAGTGCTCAAGTTGCAGTTCACCGGCCCTAGAACCCGGGCTCAGAAGTTGTGGTGCATGGGGTTTAGTTGCTCCAAGGCATGTGGAGTCTTCACAGACCAGGGATGTCCCCTGCACTGCAAGGCAGATTCTTTATACCAGGGAAGTACTGTTCCATTTCTTTTTTGAAAGAACACGCTAGTGAGTAATACTGACTGAGCCAAGCATATGCTTCTTTCCCTTTTTATCCATTTCATCTTTTGCTCAGGAGCTTTATAAAATGATAACTTTTTATCATGGCAAATTCCACAAGAGCATAAGTATTTGCCCATATTTGAGAGGTAGAGCTCAGTGTTGGAATTTGAATTTGGGAATTGTCACATAAGAATGAGATGAATGAATAAGTTCACAGAGTAATAATGTAGGGAGAACAGGTTGAGGTCAACTATTCACCATCTTCATTTAGGGCATGGCAGGAGAAGAAAAGAGAACAGTGGAAGAGAGGAATGCACCACAGGGAACTAAGGAAGAAATGACATCAGTGATGTTTACCTGGGCAAATTGTTAGAGAGAGGAGAAGGATGGTGAGGAGAACCACATCTAGGTTTATGGGGCTTAAGTTTATCAAGTTGGAGAATCCTGTAAGCAAAAGGATACAAAACTGCAGATACAGAATTAACTATGGGCATTGGAAGGAGCTTATGCTAGTGACAGGCTGTGAAGTTTTTTTAAATTAAAGTATGGTTTATTTTCAATGTTGTGTTAGTTTTAGGCATACGGCAGTTTTTCAGATAAATATATTAGTGTGTATTCTTTTTCAGATTCTTTTCTGTTATATATTGTTACAAGATATTGAGTAGAGTTCCCTGTGCTATACAGTAGATCCTTGTTGTTTATTGATTTTATATATAGTAGTGTGTTATGTTAATCCCAAACTCCTAATTTATTCCTCCCTTCCCCTTCCCTTTCGGTAACCATAAGATTCGGGCTGTGAAATATAAGCTTTGTTAGCTTCATGGCTAATCTCTTTTGAGGATGGAGAACAACCAGTTCTCTGTGTATCTGTGTCTGACTGCCTCTCAGTAAGCATGCTGACTCCTCTCCACCCTGAAACTGTTTCTCCTTCAGGTATCAGTGAGAGCACAATTCTTTGACTTTCCTTTTACCCCTGACCTCTCTGCCCTGGATCACTTCTATCAAGCCTCCACCTAATGAGAGTGCACCAGGCCTTGGTTGTAGACTTTTCTTTCTCTTTCTGCCTTCTTTCCCAAGATAATCTTATTGAGACTTTAAATAGTAACTCTAGGCTGATAAAGGGCTTCCCCAGTGGCTCAGCAGTTAAAGAATCCACCTGCAATGCAGGAGACGTGAGTTGATCCCTGGGTGGGGAAGATCCCCTGGAGAAAGAAATGTCAACTAACTCCAGTATTCTTGTCTGGGAAATCCCATGGACGGAGGATCCTGGCGGGCTCTAGTCCATGGGGTCACAAAAGAGTCATACATGACTTAGCGATTGAATATCAGTAATCAGGTCCTAACTGTGGTCCTAACTGGTTGACCTGCTTCTTGAGAAACCTATATGCAGGTCAGGAAGCAACAGTTAGAACTGGACGTGGAACAACAGACTGGTTCCAAATAGGAAAAGGAGTACATCAAGGCTGTATATTGTAACCCTGATTATTTAACGTATATGCAGAGTACATCATGAGAAACGGTGGGCTGGAAGAAGCACAAGCTGGAATCATGATTGCCGGGAGAAATATCAATAACTTCAGATATGCAGATGACACCACCCTTATGGCAGAAAGTGAAGAGGAACTAAAAAGCCTCTTGATGAAAGTGAAAGAGCAGAGTGAAAAAGTTGGCTTAAAGCTCAACATTCAGAAAATGAAGATCATGGCATCTGATCCTATCACTTCATGGGAAATAGGTGGGGAAACAGTGAAAACAGTGAGAGACTTTATTTTTCTGGGCTCCACAATCACTGTAGATGGTGATTGCAGCCATGAAATTAAAAGACACTTACTCCTTGGAAGGAAAGTTATGACCAACCTAGATAGCATATTCAAAAGCAGACACATTACTTTGCCAACAAAGGTCCATCTAGTCAAGGCTATGGTTTTTCCAGTAGTCATGTACAGATGTGAGAGTTGGACTGTGAAGAAAGCTGAGCGCGGAAGAATTGATGCTTTTGAACTGTGGTGTTGGAGACTCTTGAGAGTCCCTTGGACTGCAAGGAAATCCAACCAGTCCATTCTAAAGGAGATCGGTCCTGGGTGGTCATTGGAAGGAATGATACTAAAGCTGAAACTCCAGTACTTTGGCCACCTCATGTGAAGAGTTGACTCATTGGAAAAGACCCTGATGCTAGGAGGGATTGGGGGAAGAAGGAGAAGGGGACGACAGAGGATGAGATGGCTTGATGGTATCACCGACTCGATGGACATGAGTTTGAGTAAACTCCGGGAGTTGGTGATGGACAGGGAGGCCTGGCATGCTGTGATTCATGGGGTCGCAAAGAGTCAGACACGACTGTGACTGAACTGAACTGATGTTTTGGGCAAATCATGGTCCCAGAGCTTGAATAGGTGGTTGTGTGGGTGGTGGGGGTATGTTGGAAGGACTGGATTCATTCTATCAGTGACTTCAGCTGTCGGGGGCAGGGAGTGGTAGGAATCCAAGCAGTGGGAAGAATGATGGGCTCCCAGTGGAGGAGGGACTGGAGGACAGAGGAGGAGCAGAGATGTATATCTGTGAGCACAGATTCATAGGAGCACATCATGAAACCCCTCAGCAAGGAGTGGGAAAGTGATGGAAGACACCAGGGTGAATTTGAAGGAGATTCCTTTAATCAGGGTGAGAAAACAGGCTCGTTAAAGAAAGACCAAGAGTGGCCAGTTTTCTGAGGTAGTCTTTCTTAAACATGGCTGATCATCAGAAACATTTGGCAGTGCTTTAAAAAAATGTAAATTTCTGGGCCCACTCCTGGAGATTTTAATTAGTAATTCCAGGTAGGTCTTGGGTATCTGTACATTTTCAAACATTCCCAGGTGAACCTGTTGATTAGCTTGGTCTGGGGCCCACTGATCTAAAGTTACAAACCCTCCGTTTACAGATAAGGAAGCAGACTCTAGGGAGGTTAAGCGTCTCACCTGAGCCACACAGCTGGTTGATGGTAGAAGCAGTGGAACTGGGCTTTAATACAATGTTCTTTCCACAATACTCTACCCTCCTGTCACTATATTGAATGGGTAAAATCCTTCCAGGGGGAAAACTCTGAAATATAAGGTGTTTTGGTATGCAGTTATCAAATAGTATTCATCGTTTTAAACTGCAAGTAACCATAGTTATGCACGATAAAGTCAATGAACAATCTGTCTTCACAACTTCATAGTGTTAGTTCTAACTCCAAGTGGAATGTGAGCGGCTCAGAAGTTGGAACCATATATTTAAAAATTTTTATGTCATCAGTGTCTCCCATGTTAAATAATTGCAACTAGTTTTAAAAAACCAACATATATTCAGTGGTGAAAGCTCTATAAATGTAGGAAAACATTTATTTTTGTGCAGATCTCAGAGGTTTTTTTTTTTCGAATCTGTCAAAACTTTGTTGCTTTTGAAATTACAGCTTATTTGGTAAATAATATAAACGCAAGAAGGAGTAATACTCTTCTTCCTTTTTAAAGGCAGTTTTGACAAATGGGATTGAGTAAACCATTCTGTAGATTGAAGAATTCTGAGTTAACAGCGCCGATTTTTCCTTTTGGTAGTGTTATGCTACACTCAACCTGCTTCTCATATCACCTCTCTTTTACAAAGAAGGAAATTGAGGCCCAGAAAGTTTGAGTAAACCTTGATCCCACAACTGATGAACTAAGGAGTTTGAGGCCCATGCTTTCTCCATACACAACATCACACTGTGAAATTTGTGTTTATTTTTCCAGGAATACAAGGCTGAGGAACCCAGAGAGCAAGAGAACAAGCAAGACCTGCCGGGGGCCTTTGCTCTCACACAGATCATTCTCACGTGTGTTCTCAGAAGCCAGTGAGGTATTTGAGGGGCTCCTGGCCCTCCCTGATAGAATCTCGGGGTCAGGAGTAGGACAGGTAATGCCCCTTGAGGTTTAGAGACCATCGGGGCTGGCTGCCCCAGGTTTCTGGAAGAGGAGTCTGAAGGACTGACTATTCAGAGTTGCATTGGAAGATGGCTCATTGGTGTCTACATTGATGGGGCTTTGTGTAGAAGCTGGAGAGGCTGCTCATCATATAACTCGGCTTAAAGCTGTACTGATATAGCAAGTGCACTGCCTTTATTTAGACTCTAATTTTATTTAGGGTGGTTCTTTTTAAAAAGATATATTTTTATTTATTTGGCTGTGCTGGATCTTAGTTGTGGCATGTGGGATCTTCAATTTTCGTTGTGGCATGAGTGATCTAGTTTCCTGACCAGAGATCCATCCCAGGGCCCCTGCATTGGGAGCACAGAGTCTTGGCCGCTGGATCACCCTGGAAGTCCCTATTTGGGGTGGCTCTGAAAGGGCCTTCTCAAAGAAGTGCCATCGTACTGGCTTCTGTGAGGTTCTTGTAGCGAGCCCTTGCTTGGTAACATTTATTGCAGGGGAAAGGGGGCCTGAAACCTTCCAAGCTACTTCTCTGTGACTTCATCGTGCTGCTGCTGCTGCTAAGTCGCTTCAGTCATGTCCGACTCTGTGCGACCCCATAGACGGCAGCCCACCAGGCTCCCCCGTCCCTGGGATTCTCCAGGCAACAACACTGGAGTGGGTTGCCATTTCCTTCTCCAGTGCATGAAAGTGAAAAGTGAAAGTGAAGTCGCTCAGTCGTGTCCGACTCTTAGCAACCCCAGAGAACTAAAAGAGCATTCACCACCACCTCCCAGCTGAAAAGGGGGCTGGAATACTGTCTATTTCAAATCTGAAGTTCATAGGAAGAAGCATAGGGGTGGTTAAACACCTATGTGGATCTCTCCAGGGGCAAAGGAAGCCTGGTGCACTGGGAGACCTCAGATGGTTCTCTGGGCTGCGATCTCTTTATGGCCAGTCTGCTTTAGGCCTCCGGAGCAGGACCTGAGATGAGTCTCCAACTGTCCAGGCCGACCCAGCCACATAATGCTGTGAAAGTGGTCCTGGGCTGTCCTCTGGTCAGAAGGGGAGTGTGAGCCCCAGAGTTTGTGGTCACAGAACTCTGGGCTACAAGGACCTTGTTGCAGACTTTGTGGAAGCAACTATACTGATGCCCAAAGAAGGAAGTTGTGTTGGGTCTCAGGTTGTTCAAAGACCCTGAAGCAAGAGGGATCAGTGATGATACAAGGGGGACTAAGGGGCCACTTCCTCTGGGGGAGAAGTAAAGATGAAAGCACCCTGTTCCAATGGGGGAGCTGTAGGGGGAGGAGGTGCTGCTGAAACATGCTAGAATCACCCTCCAGCATGACTGGGCCCCAGTGTAGATTGAGACTGTGCTCCCATCACCAGCGGAGCATCCAGGACTAGGGGAGGGGTCTTCTCCCAGAGACTCAAAGTGTGAATTCTTCCTAAGTCCCTGCCACTATGTATCCATGCCCTGGGGCCATAGTGATGGTTATTTTATAAATCAAAAGAGTTATTGCCTGAAAACATAGCTTGTAGATGGACAGGGAAATATTTTTACCATTGAACCTAAACAAGGCTAATTCAGATACAAAAAATGAACTCACCCAAAACAGTATGCATTAATATTGAAGATAAAGTCTCCAGATCCACTCTGATCAACTCCACGAACATAATCCAGCCTTACCAAGACACTTAAAAGGACGCTTGTAAAATTAGATGCCAGAGGTTTTTTTTCCCTAGGTGGTTCATCCATCTACCTTTCCCACTTCCTAAAGAAGACGTTCTGAATCTTACAGCACTAGAGCACACTCCAGTGGTGGTGAGCACAGCCAACACTTCCACACTGTTGAATTTATCCACTGCGAGGGCACACTAGATAAACATTCCTTGTTTGGAAAAGGTTATGTAGGCTTGCCTCAAAACAGCCAAGGGAATTAATAGAACATTTACAATGACTCCAAGCCTTCTAATTCTCTAAGAATAGGGCAAGTTCTGTTTTATCCAGTGTTCAATGCCAAAGGCAAACAAATAAGAATTATTCAAAATCGTAAAACAATCTGAAATAACACCTTACCCAGTGAGGTTTTAGGAAAGCTTTTGTTTTTCCTTCTTAAATCCAAGCCACATGCAGACTTTCTCCTTGGAGATTCTGTTTAAAGAAAGGAAAGGAAGCAGATAATAGATATAATACCTAAAACAAACTCCCTTCAGCCATGACAGTGTTATTACAAACTCGAGTGAGTACCATTATTGCAGATAAATAAAAACAATGGACCAGAACCAATTTTACATAAGGAAATATTCAATTTGTTGCAAGCCTTGGTTTAGACTTTTCTCTGATCTGTCAAGTGATGGTTAATATAAATAAGAATGTCTGTCTTTGCTTATAGATAGCATTCTTAGAAAAGAGCTCAAATTCATTTAGCCAAGTAACAATGTTACCATTTTTTATGTGTGTCTGTCAACCAAAAGAAATAAGATTCACTAGTTTGAAAGGTAAATTATACTCTTAAAATCAAACAAACACAAACTGGAGGAAAAAATACAACAACACATATAAAAAAAGAAAAACTTTTTTTAAAAGCCAGAAGCTTTGTGTTCTATTGTGTTTAGACTTAAAATATGGAACTATTTAGAAAGAATTAAAGAGATTATGTTTATTTGATTTCAAGTTATCTCAGCAAGAAACACATTTTTCCTACCTCTTTGGAAGAACAGCAGGTCAAATGACACATTTGTGAGTGCCTGCTTGAAATATTGCAGCCACGCTGCAGGGTCCACCTGACCTGAGCACCATAGATTGAGGGAACAAAGGCTCGTGTTTTAAATGTTCCTTTAAGAGCCTTTCTGGGGAGTGGAGGGAAAGTGGGAAGCTGTCACAGGCCTTGCTTTTTATTTTTATCCTATGACACTAATCAGTTTAATTGTATTTCTAACCCATGACTTTAGGATCATAATTAATTTTTCCAAATGCAAACATTATATAGCATAATTCTGCAACTTTGCAAGAATAATACAGTCAGTTTCAAAGTCACCCACATCCTTAAACTCCAAAGAGTTTCCCAATATGTGCACATTCATTCCCTGCTTTGAGTAGGTTTTGCTTGTGAATCTGTTCAATAGCAAAGGTAGGTCTTTTATTCTCAATGCTAAAACAAGGAACAGAATGGGTTTATGAAAGAAGAGATCTGGGATCTGAGAATGTGATTCCCCTTATTACTTGACTAAATGAAAATTGTATCCATGTCAGGATCGGTGGGGCTGTGGTTCCCTTATTAAATGGAACGATTTAATAATTGTGTGTCCGAAGATCATGCTAGAGAGGACTTCTCTTGACATTTCGAAAGTTATCATTCCAAACACAGAGCAGAGCGCAAGCCCTGTTTAGGGTGTTACTCAGTATAAGGACTTGTGAGTCAAATGTTGAACCCTTTAGAACTACAAACCTTTGTCTGTGGCCTTGGTAAACAAATTCTTACATCTCCATTTAAAGAGATAGCTTGCCAAGGCCTAACTAAAACGCTGGGACCTAAAATGAAAATGGTTTGACCTTGCTGCTACACTTGATACTTCCAAGGCTGATTTCCTCCAAGCTCCCCTTTCTTCACCTCCTTTGCCCTAGGCTTTCATAAGCCAGAGAGAGAAAAAGGAATTTCACTTCCCAAATGCAAGAATTGCTGGTGCAGAACGTAACTAAATATCGGCAGCTGTGCCCGGGCACCTGGGGCCATATAAGGAGACTGACGAAAGACTTAGTTATGAACAAGATCCCAGTTCTCTGCTCATCATGGCTTCATGTGCTTCAGGAAGGGCAGGAAGAATTGGAGATTTGCAGCTATGCTTTTATTTTTTTTTTTAATGTGTATGAGAGGTATTCTTAGGAAAAAGGATAAAACAGATATTCCTAAAGCAACAAAGTGGGACAGACGTAATGTCAATATTGCTCCTGACTACTGCTTCCAACTTTAATGTGTAAATAGTCTATCACCTGGGGATTGTGTAAGATACAGATTGTGAACCAGTAGATCTGAAGTAGGGCCTCAGACTCTGCATTTCTGACAAGCTCCCACAGGATATTGGTGCAGCTAGTCTGAGGACCATATTTTATTTAAAAAAAAAATTTTTTTTTGATGTGGACCATTTATAAAGTCTTTATTGAACTTGTTACTCATGTGTGCTACCTGTGTGTTACAGCTTTTGTTTTATGTTTCGGTTTTCTGGCCGTGAGATCTTAGCTTCCAGACCAGGGATTGAATGCATACCCATTGCATTGGAAGCCAAAATCTTAACCACTGGACCACCAGGGAAGTTCCTGAGGACCTCATTTTAAATAATTAGGGGCTAGAGCAATTTACTGGCCTTTCAAATACTTGCCCTTCAATACTACTTCAAAGAAGTTGCATTTAAGAATTGTTACTCAAGTCAACAACAGCTCTCCTGAAGACAAGCACTGCATATTCTAGCTCCCAGGTAGATCTCTTAGCACCTAGCATGGCGCCACCATCAGAACAAAAAAGATGAAGTAACAGTTTCAGAAGCAAACCTTTCCAGAGGCAATGCAGCACAGATGCACGGAAGAAGACCTAGGTTCAACGACAGTTTGTGATATCGTCAGAAAAGGTATCGGAGAGCCCTCTTGTCTTCACAGTCTCTCATGAAGAATGTTTGAGAAGAGCATCTCTGGTCTCTCTCTACTTCTCTTTTCAGTGTTTTAAATATGGTACTATCCTTCCAGGAGAGCATCAGTTAGACCAGGAAAGGATGAGGTTTGGGAGCAGGCAGGTGGGCTAGACTGTCTATGACTGATTTGAGTGTACTCACAGAAGGAAATGGCAACCCACTCCAGTACTCTTGCCTTGAAAATCTCGTGGACGGAGGAGCTTGGTACAGGCTACTGTCCATGGGGTCGCAAAGAGTCGGGCAAGACTGAGCGACTTCACTTTCACTTTCACTTCTCAAAGCGGGATGAGCATACCTATCTGCAAGTCAGATGTTAAGGCCTGGAAAGAATCCGTGTAAAGTGCCCAGTGCAGTGCCTGGGGATAGTAGTTGCTCAATAAACATCAGGTACAATTAACTCCCATCAGGGCTTGCTCTAGTCCACAGTTTTCAAACTTGGCACCTTGGCAGCTGCATGTAAGAATCACCTGAAAGAGTTTGTAAAAATCTCGATTCTGCCTCCCCACTTCTACCATACTGCAGTCCAATTAAAAGATACTCCCTGAGGGGGTCAACGACGCAGGGTATTTTAAAGCCTCAGGTGGTTCAAATGTTCAGCCTAGATTGAGAATCGCTCATCTAACTGTAAACTACGGAGCCTAGTAATAGGTACTGGCTAATTAACCTTCCCTAGGGGTGGTGTAGAGAGAGGAAGAGGGAGAAAGGCTGCCCCTCTCCTCCCATACACACCCCTAAGGCTTCTCTTTCTTCTTCTTGATCTTACCAGAACAGCAATCTGCCCGCCATCAGTGCTAATCAGTATCTCCCTAGTTATATCTCTGCTCTGGGGACATCAGCACTGCACAGCTCCATCTCTTTGGATATTTGAGCTAGAACTACATTGTATATTTGTGATTTGTGATTATCTTCTCCTTAACCCAGTATGGTTATTATATTGTCACCCATGTTTTCTGAGGTTTGTCTAGCCAATGAAATCAAATGGGCTTTGATTAAAATAGCAGAATTTTCTGCGGTTTCTCCAGCTGATGAAATTAAATGGGCTTTGATTAAAATAGAAAAACTTGCCCCAATATTTAGCACCTGGGAGATCACCCCACAAACATCTGTTTCCTGAGGATGGGGTTGGGGGCGGTGCTCATGTGTGTTCTAACAAATCCAGTCTATTACCTTCCTTGTTCTGTTGCATTTGTATCTAAGGCCTCAGGCTACCTCAAAGGATGTGAATAGTAAATAAATAACATACCTAAATTACATTAGCCTAGTGTTTGGAACAATGTGTGTTTTCAGTAAATGTTAGGGTTTTTCTTTACCATTAATAGGTGACACAGGCTGGGCTCAGCCACCCGACAAGGCCTCACTTGGTTGGCAGGCCCCTAACGCTGCTGTTTCTCCCCCATCAGATCGTTTCCTCACAATGCTCCTGCCGTGGTCTGGAGACCACACTGGGGCTCATGGCAAAGATGGGCAGGGTCCCAGCCTTTTGGGAGATGAATTTTGTTACACTGTTCTTATGGCAGCACTGCTTGGGCTCCAAAGTCTCACTAAGCTTTTACTTTCTTCCTTTTCTCTTTCTGACCCAGGCGCAAGTCCTTACCTTGTACTCAGAACTGTATTCTGCTCTTTATTCCTTAAATGTTTTTACCAGATCATACTTAGTGGCCTGACTTTCTGTTTGCCCCACCTGCACTCATTAGACATTGCTGGACACGCAGAGCTGAGTCTCTGTAGGGAGCACAGCTTGGGTCAGGCTGGGACGCTGATGCTCTTTCCCTCTGCAAGAGGATTAGGGCCTCTGGGGGCATTGGTCTGCACATCGCCATCCCCACCTTCTTCCACCACCAGCTAAACAGTAACTGTGCACCAGTTAGGTCATTCAACAAGTGATGGATGCTGGACCCAGACCTGTCCTTGTTATGTTCTTTTTGAGGAGGAACAGGATGTATAGAAAGGAATAATTAGCATTTAAGTTTGTGTTTAGATAAGGGCTAGTGAAGATGGACAGAGTATGATGGCTACAGAAGATCTTCGCAGACTAGGAGTTGGCTTGACAGGGGCTGGTCAGAAAGGTGTGAAGATGAGATGAACCTAAGAAATGAGTTGAAGGAAGAGCCATGGTGTACCAAGGGGCAGGGAGAGTGGTTAGCCCAGAAGGTGTGTTCTCTGGAGAAAATCTAAAAACAATAAAACCAACTAAAAGTCCACTCTTTATTATCACAGTGTATCAGCGAGTCTAGACAATAAAAGACTGTCTGGTAGTAGTCCTTTATTGCCCTAGTAATTCTCATGAAACAGTACGAGCTGTGTGCTTTATATTACTCTCAAAGAAATCAGTAGTCTTTCTTAAGTATTTGTTTTTCCAATTCCATCTGTCAGAAAGTTAAGCGTTTTATTTTCAATCTCTCACCTCATCTTTTCTTGAAAAGTCTAGTGTAAAAAGTCAGATCATTCAAAGTTAGAATGAAAATGTGACATCAGTGAGAGGACTGTGTATGTAAGCAATATTCAGGGAATGGGTGATGGGTCTAGAATCCTATAATTTTTCTTTCAGTTTTACTTTCGGCTCCCCTATATAAACCTGCTGTACTATCCAAAAATCAGTAAGCCCATGGTGGATAGCGGGGATGTAGCCCCATGTGGGTAGGTGTCCTTTGTATTGTTCACTTGTGTCCCCAAAGCATCAAGGTTGGTGCTTGGCTAGAGGAGATACTCAATAAATATTTGTTGTGTTGGAGGGAAAAAGAAATCGTTCAAGTGACCCAAACAGGGGTTAAAGGCTTTGTTCAGCTGATGCAAATCTGGCCCTGAAGACCCAGAAACTCTTGAAAATGAAGCAGTATTGGCATCCTATAAATTGAGAAGCAAGGAGTTTGTGGTCCGGCCCAGGTTGCCATTTTCTTGATCTCTAACTGTTGCACAATTTTCCTTGCAGCAAATGGTCAGAGATTGCTCTGGGTGTTCCTGATTCTTGCTGGAGATCATTGAGCAGTCTCATCCCAGCAACTATCAGAATAGTTCTTTCAAGAGCTGTTTTTGTAAGCTTAGAGGTTGTCTGTTAATCAGAGTCATGAATAGGGGAGGTAGCCACAACGGGATGGGCTGGAGAAAACCAAAGGGATAAAAGGGAAAGAAAGGAGGCAAAGTTTGAAGCAAGGAAAATGAAATCTGTTCTAATCCTTTTAGAACCAAATGAATGACTTGCCTCTTTAACCCCTCAGCCATGCATTTGCACTTGGAAAGTTGCTAGAAGTATCTGTTAGGTTATTTTTTGGATCCACATATATATCCAAAGCAGCTGGTGCAGAATATCCTCCTATGAGCTCTGATTTCACGTAGGAAATTGCTACTCCTTTAGTTTTCAAAGCCTCTGTTTTAGCAGTCATGGTGAATTAAAGTCAGATTCACTAGAGGCCTTTTAACATTTCCTGAGTGATGAGATCAGAACTTGGGGTCCCCACCAAACACTTCAAATGTACAGCTGAGAGAGCAAATTAGCCAAGTTCTACCAAGTTTTAAATCCAGTCTAATTTTGTGGTTGTGTGTAACTTTGATCTGTTTTAGGAACACAGCCTGCACTTCTAATCTGGGCCCCATGGCCCTGCTAATAAGAGATGCAAAATATGTGTCCTGTTCATAAGAGATACTGAGAAAGAAGGGGTAAGTCAATCAGGGCAAGACTACCACCGTCACCCCTGGGAAAAGCACCTCAAAGGCATTGCTGGTGATAGGTCAACATTGCACCATTAATAGGAAAGAGCCTTCTGTAACTTTCAAAAGTATTCAATTTATAATTAGGTCTGTGCTTTAATTGGAGGTTGATAAGGGAAAAGAGGGAAAAGGGAAAAGGCTTCTCCGTCCATGGGATTCTCCAGGCAAGAATACTGTAGTGGGCTACCATTTCCTTCTCCAGGGGATCTTCCTGACCCAGGGATCGAACCCAGGTCTCCAGCGTTGAAGGCAGACGCTTTAACCTTTGAGCCACCAGGGAAGCCCAAGAGAAAAGAGATAGGCAAATATGCTATTTTACTTTTTAGGAAGACCTCAAAAAGCACACCAGCCTTTTCTTCTTGTCAGATACTTGTTGAATGAATCTTCATCACTTGTAGATGTATTCGGTGATATCAATATCAGCTTGCACTGGCTCACAAGAGCTAGTTGTGAACATTTTTTCCCCACCTCACTCCAGTATTCTTGGGCTTCCCTGGTGGCTCAGATGGTAAAGAATCCGCCTGCAATGTGGGAGACCTGGGCTTGATCCCTGGGTTGGGAGGATCCCCTGGACGAGGACATAGCAAGCCACTCCAGTGTGCTTGCCTGGAGAATCCCCATAGACAGAGGAGCCTGGCGGGCTACAGTCCATGGGGTCGCAAAGAGTTGGACACAACTGAGAAACTAAACACAACACAGCACTCTCCCACTTCACATCCAGTAAAATCAAGTTGGTAGCTTTCCCAACTATGGTGGGAGTACTTGTGGAAATCACAGATGCTACAAGTCAGGCTACCCCACCCCACCAGCACACCCCTGCTCCTATCCATACATCTTCCATGAACCAGCTTAATACTTATTTCCTCATAAAGCTCGAACTCCCTGCCTGCCATGGCTTGAGAGCATGTGTACAATCTATTCCATTTAACACTTAAGCTATATATTGTGGCTTAGGATATTTCAGAGTTATCTTCTTAACATTTTTCCATTTAACCTTAAAAGATTCTTCATGTGGATTGTAAGCTCCATGAGAACAAGAAGAGTGTGCTATCTATTTACCACATGGGGTTTGTCAGCATGAAAGTGAACAGGTGGTGCTCAAAATTGTTGTTCAGTCACCAAGATGAGTCTGACTCTTTGTGACCCCATGGACTGCAGAATGCCAGGCTTCCCTGTCCTTCAGTGTCTCCTGGAGTTTGCTCAAACTCATGTCCATTGAGTCAATGATGTCATCCAACCATCTAATTCTTTGTCACCCCCTTCTTATCCTGTCTTCAATCTTTCCCAGCATCAGGGTCTTTTCCAGTGAGTTGGCTTTTTGCACCAGGTGGCCAAAGTGTTGGACCTTCAGCATCAGTCCATCCAATGAATATTCAGGGTAGATTTCCTTTAGGATTGACTGGTTTGATTGCCTTGCTGTCCAAGGGACTCCCAAAAGTCTTCTCCAGCACCAGTTAGAAAGCATCAGTTCTTTGAAAGTCAGCCTTCTTTATGATCCAACTCTCACATCTGTTCATGACTATTGGAAATACCCGTATCTTTGACTATATGGAACTTTGTTGGCAAAGTGATGTCTTTGCTTTTTAATATGCTGTCTAGGTTGTTCACAGCTTTTCTTCCAAGGAGCAAGCATCTTTTAATATCATGGTTGCAGTCACTGTCCACAGTCATTTTGGAGCCCAGGAAAATAAAGTCTGTCACCATTTCCATGTTTTCCCCATCTACTTGCCATGAAATGATGAGATCAGATGCCATAATCTTAGTGTTTTCAGCTCAAAACAAAATATGTTAAAGAAATGAGTTATTTACTGATAATTACATGCTAGAAAAACCGAGGCAGTTGAATGGAAAATGAATACATTTTAAACACATAAAATCATATTTTTAGATGATAATTTAACCATATAAATAACTGTTGTAATGCTACTTCCAATTTGTTAATAGAACTGATTTATGCATTTTTAAAATTCAGTATTTCTTTATAACTATTTCTGTCATTACAGTAAAAATTGGTTTATGCTTTTTGGAGACTTTGACACACCTTTTGTGCTTATTACCACATTGTTTGGTCATGAAATCTGAACACTGGTGTGTTGTTTGATCATGGCAGATGTCCTTCACTGCTGTTGAACACATTCCAAGGCAGGGAAGCAAAATATGTCACAAGGTACTCTCTTTTTAATCTATTGACTCGCTAATCAGCTCTTAAATGCCCATCAAATCTTTGCTACTAACTGAAAAAGTGATGTAAGTCATAATCTGTATCCCCTACCCAACTTCACATATAGTCATGATTTCTACTCAGTGTTTTGGGGGTCAGGATATGTCTTAATACCAAGAAATAAAGCTCCATACATAATGTACCAGTAATGGATACACATGTTTTAAAATATATTTTAATACTAATGTCAGATTATTTAGGTCTAATCTGTCCTATTGATTGGACCTAGTATCAGTGGAAGGATAAAGATTTCTATCCCTACATTAACACATTTTATGGGTTGCAAAGCCACTTTTTCTCCACTAAAACATAAGGTCGTGAACTAATAGTATCCTCACTTTCTGAGGGTTTCATTTGGCTTTAAAAAACATTTTTAGAAAAGATTAATCTGCAGAATAGGCTTGTAGAAGAACTGGATAAATAAGACATCTGAGTTTTAGGAAATGTTGCTCTTAAAGTAATGTCTGCTCTTCAAAATATTTATGTTAAATGGAGTAGTGTTAAATGGAGTAAGTGTTAAGAAGCACTCTGCTCAAAGCTATTTATGTAACTGTGCTGTCACAGATTAGAATTGTGACTCGAGGCAGTCTCCCCAAAACAAAACAAGACTAAAAGGGAAGACTGGATTTTTCCATATCCTTTTTCCTTCTAAATGGCTAAAATGTCTATCTTATGGTCATTAATAGTTATACTACTATATGAGTGATTTTACTGATTTCATTTTTCTTTTCAGTTCCCCCTCTATTACATCAGTCTACTCTATGTGTCCATTTTTACATCAGTAAATGACAGTTTTATGGATTAAAAGAAAAGCAGGACAACAGTATAATTAGCACAGTTTCCAAAAAGAAGATGGTCTCCTCTCCTTTGTGAGCAGTTACTCCCAATCTCCCAGCTGACATTACAGAAAATTTTCTTTCTTTTCTCTGTTTTTTCCCTTCCCATTTTCCCTTCCCAATTTCCAGAGTTCTACTATATTCTACTAGTTTCTTGTCTCTCCAGAAAGACCCATTTGTTCTTTTCCTTGGGGATTAGGAACTGGATGACCTGACTCTGTTTTACCACTGGTCCTTCCTATCTGCTGCTCAGGCTTCTGACAGCTGGTTCGGGACTCACATTCTTAGACCATCCAAGTCCATCTCCCAAGAAAACCTGGGGCCAGGTATGTCTGTGCTTTATCAATTTGCTCTGATTGTACCAGGATGAATAAATTGCAAACTTTTTGCATCTGAGGTAAGAAAAGGCTACTGTAGGGCCATTACCAGAGCTGAAACAAGTTTCAGGTGCCTAAGAAATTTTATTTTCCCTGTAAGAATTTAGTAAACACTGGATTTTAGTTTTCAAGGAAAAGGAAACCCTTTACAGTTTTCTCCCAGAAGTAGTTTTCCCAGTGAAACAATGGAGATAGAGAGACATCCTGTGATTTGTCCCAGTAGCTTTGTGTTGCTATTTTTCTGTGAACTGTTATGCAGCACATTTTCTTTTCTCCTAAAGCATCTGTTAGCAGTGCTTTCCTCTCTATCCCCATTCCCGGGGCATTTTCTTTACTCCTGTTGGACCACCTATATCTGGTCTTGCCACATTCAGAACCTTCCTCTGCATAGCCACCTGAGGGATCTTCCCCACACAGAAGACCTTTTAAAACTTTTAAAAAACTTCTTAACATGTAAGTTCTAGCTCCTTAAAATGGCAATCAATGGCATGGTTGCTTGAGAAAGTAAAAACATGTGAAGCAGCTCACCTGTGATGTTCTCAACTGTACATAAACTGCTCACAGAACAGTAATAAGCTTCCCTCTATGACCTTGTCTAAAACAGGCAAGGATGCTTTGCAACCACAGAGACAACTAAATATCCCCTTTTCCCAGCTAACATGGAAAACTTTACCACAACAGTGTTAACTCTGATTTAGTCCATCCAGCTCCTTGATCACATTATCAAATACCCAACCACCGAATAGCCCCTGTTCTGGATGGCATTCCATCCAGAACAAGTCTGCACTTTCTTACTCCCTCCTTAGACCTGCTCAGCAGAAGCCAGAGTGAATCCCTCACAACTTTCTTTTACCTTCGCTGATCATTCTCTCTTGCTGCAACAAGCCTGATAAATTTGCCCTTTTTGCCCAGGTTTAGGTTCTCAATAATTTTGGTCCATGGCTTTAACACATCTCTCCCTGCCACAGCAGATGCTCTCGTCACAGCAAGCCCATGTGCAGTTTCTCAAACTTGTGTCATTTAGCGCAGGCAGCTCCCTTGGCTTCTAGGAACTTTTTCCTCCCTGTCTCCACGTAGAAAACTCTAACTTTTCAAAATCCAGCTTCCATGTCTACTCATGTGTGAACACTGCCAAGAACCAACATTCTTCCTTGGGTCAAGTTCCCATTGTTTGGTGTTGAGTCTCAGCCAGAGCCTATGATGGAGAGGCTCAAAGTCTGTGGACCTTGAAATCGAGGAAGACCAGATTCAGGTTCTGGCTTTGGCAATGCATGGCATTGAGAAGCTTACTTATTACTCAAATCAGGGCTGAACTAGCAAATGCTATTCCCCCAACAAATTCTGTTTGATATTACCACCATCATTGACACTTACAAAATGACCCTGAAACCAAATGCACACATATTAACAGTCTTGAGGCTGAGAACACTACATCTTTTTCTTATTTGGAGTTTAATAAGACAATGCCCAAGATGGCTAAATAAATCATGTTCCTTTTCTTTGCTTCTCTAGTTTGTGAACTGGGAATTATCAATTTGATTTATTCTAGCACACAAGTGTTGGAGAAGGCAATAACACCCCACTCCAGTACTCTTGCCTGGAAACTCCCATGAATGGAGGAGCCTGGTAGGCTGCAGTCCATGGGGTTGCTAAGAGTCGGACACAACTGAGCGACTTCACTTTCACTTTCATGCATTGGAGAAGGAAATGGCAACCCACTTCAGTGTTCTTTCCTGGAGAATCCCAGGAATGGTGGAGCCTGATGGGCTGCCATCTATGGGGTCGCACAGAGTTGGACACGACTGAAGCAGCTTAGCAGCAGCAGCAGCACACAGGTGTAAAACAACTATGAAGAATTGGCTTTCAAGAGGCATCAGTAGAGGGTCCGAGGATTACACCCAGGTCTTAATCCTCAAATTCTGTCCTGACCACATGACCAAGCCAGAGGGTCGCCACCTGAAAATTTGTGATAATACCATCTTCCCCTGAGAGTTAATCGATGAGCTGTGTGAACTATCTAAATCAACTTGACCTGTGGTGCACATTAGGATCACTTAAGGAGCTTTTGAAACATGCCTGGGTCTACCCTCTAAATTCTGGAGGGTTACCTGGGCATGAATAATGTTTTAAAGCTTTGTAAGTTTAATTTATGGTCAAGGCCGAACATCACTTATCTAGATCTTGGCAGGAAAGTTCCTCTGAAAACATAAAGCATTTACTAGGACTGGGGAATGGATAATAAAACAGGCATGAAAATCTATATCCAATAAGTGATTGATAAATGATCAAATTTTATGAAGACCCCAGGCACACCTTCATAAGGGCAGTGCTCCTTCAAACTAAAAGGAATAAATGATGTATAGATTCACAATGAAATACAGGTGGTAGAAATTTAAGACTTTAACAAATTTGGAAATGTATACTGTTGCATAGATCAGGGAATGTTGAAATGAAATGGGGCCAGAAGCTAATTACATGGAAATATTCTTATTTGCACATTTCTCCAGAAGGCAAAGTAGAGATTGCAACCAGTATATCTATACAAGTGACAAGAATATTAAGTTTTCTGTCATACCCTTAGTACACTACCTTTCTCAGCATGTATTCTGTCCTAGTTCTTGTGAAGGTGAGAATAATATCAAACTCATTAATTGTCTACATTTTAGATATGATAAGACTTTAGTGGATGGTGTTAATTAAACTACAAAACAACTCCTCTTGCTGTGGTGTGCATTCCAAGTTAGAGCAATTAATTCACTCACTTAAACTGATCAAGATTTAATTACCATCACTCTGTGCAATTACTCCATAATTAAAGTAATTTGGTTCATTCCACTTGCTGACAGTGTCATTGAACAGCCATTCACAGAACCAAAAGAAGTGATAATTAACTTAAAGAATAGCTCAAGGCAGTTTTACTCAGACAAGTTCACTGTTAGTTTTTCCTATAATACCTAGAATGAGATAAAGTGTGGAAGGAAAATCCTGTAAGAATTTTAAAATAAAAATAATGATAAACAATGCTTGAGGGATTTTTCTCTCCCACAAATGAAGTCCCCAGCAATTTAAATAGCCAGTGTTATATAACCTAACCATAAATTAGTGTCATGGGCAAAACAAACAGAGCTTGAAAAAAATTAAGCACTTAAATATTGGTTAGGGCTAGTCACTGTGGGGGATTAGTACCTACTTGGGGGTTGGTAGGTGTGGTACAAAAAGAACACCTAGAATCTTTACAGAAGCACTGAGAAGGAGTTTGAGACTGGCAAGACTCAAGTTTGAAAGCAGCAGCTTTGGCGTACACACACACACACACACACACACACACACACACACGAAGATCAGGAAGATGAACAATTGTCTCTACTCAACCAAAAGAGTCATTGTTTTATTGTTTTATGGGGACTTCCCTTAACACATGTCTCAGCCTTCTCTTAGAAAAATTCCTCCAGAAATCCTTTCTCTTTTCTGATCTCATTTGAAAATATTAGAAGGGCATGATGTTAAAATATCATTCAGAGGATAAAATATATACCCTTGGAGTTTTACTCACAAATTAGTTAAATCATCTAGTTATTATTAAATTTTTTCCTGAATATAAGGAAAAAGGTTTTAGGAATCTATGTAATGATAAGAAAGGAGAGTGGAAAAGTTGGCTTAAAACTCAACATTCAAAAAACTAAGATCATGGCATCTAGTCTCATCACTTCATGGCAAATAGAAGGGGGAAGAGTGGAAGCAGTGACAGATTTTATTTTCTCAGGCTCCAGAATCATTGCAGATGGTGACTGCAGCCATGAAATTTAAAAAATGCTTGCTTCTTAGAAGAAAAGATATGACAAACCTAGACAGCATATTAAAAAGCAGAGACATCACTTTGCCAACAAAGGTCCATGTAGTCAAAGCTATGGTTTTTCCATTAGTTATGTATGGATGTGAGAGTTGGACCATAAAGAAGGCTGAGCACTGAAGAAATTATACTTTTGAATTGTGGTGCTGAAGAAGACTCTTAAGAGTCTCTTGGACAGCAAGGAGATCAAACCAGTCAATCCTAAAGGAAATCAGTCCTGAATATTCATTGGAAGGACTGATGCTGAAGCTGAAGCTCCGATATTTTGGCCACCTGATGCGAAGAGCTGACTCATTGAAAAAGACCCTGTTGCTGGAAAAGATTGAAGGCAAAAGGAGAACGGGGCAGCCGAGAATGAGATGGTTAGATAGCATCACTGACTCAGTAGACATAAATCTGAGCAAACCTCCAGGAGATAGTGAAGGACAGAGGAGCCTGGCGTGCTACAGTCCATGGGGTTGCAAAGAGTCGG
Organism: Budorcas taxicolor; assembly: GCF_023091745.1. NCBI lineage: Eukaryota > Metazoa > Chordata > Mammalia > Artiodactyla > Bovidae > Budorcas > Budorcas taxicolor. The sequence continues at coordinate 67,185,913 of NC_068919.1, read as the reverse complement.
ACACAATTTAGGGACTAAACAACAACCACAATGCTAAAACTAAGGTTTAAATAGGATAATCTCCGGATTAAGATCATAGGACTTCATAGCTAGATGTGATTGTGGGAATTAAACTGACAACATAATTTGTATATGAGGAAATTGTTGCCTAGAGTGGTGGTGTGGCTTGCCGAAGGGCAAGTGGCTAGCTAGTAGCAGAGCTAGGACTAACTCAGGTCTCCTCACTCTAACCCAGGATACAGTGGTGAAAGTCAGATATTTGAATTAAATATAAAACTTCAAGTTTTCTGAGGAAATATGCCCAGGCTTCCGTGTGTTAAAGGCACAGGCTCTTCAGCCAGACCACTGGAGTTGGACCCCAGACCCACCATTTCCTGAGCTTTGTGTACCTCAATTTCACCACAGGTAAAAAAGGGTAAAGACAGCACCTCCTCACAGAATTACCATCATATTAAATGATTTAATTCCAGCGGAAGGCTTAGCAGACTGTCTGGCTCATGGCACCCAGTAGACAGTGGCTACTCTTCTCTCTCTACCTTGGTGAAGAGAGGCTGTCTCAGCAGCCAAGTGCTGCCACTGTGCTGGTGTCTCTGGCTCACTCCAGCTTTGCCATTTTCTAACATAGACTCCTGAGCTTCTCAATGTTCTGACACTTCTGGGTTGGAACACAGTGCACTAGGAGAATGTGCCAAACAGAAACCTCAGATGTCAGGTCAGCTTACTCATGAAATCATTAACCCAGATCCACTAATATGGCCACGGTTCCAGCCAGGTTTATCCACTGATTGAAAAACCACAGCTGTTTTACCACCAACCTTAATGGGCCTCCTAGCTAATGAATTCTCTTCATGTAACGGTGCATGCATGATCGGTTGCTTAAGTCATGTCTGACTCTTTGCGACCCTGTAGTTTGCCAGGCTCCTCAGTCCATGGGATTCTCCAGGCAAGAATACTGGAGTGGGATGCCATGCCCTCCTCCAGATGGACTATCTAATCATGACTTGAGTTCTAAAAGTATTTCCTGCTACTTATAAAAGCAAAATTCTCTTTGAAGTACGTTGCTTCCCTTTTTAAAATGTGTGTGAATGTGCCAGTGTGGAACTGTACACATGTGTACAGTGTGCAAGAGCACCGAAGGTAGGAATTTAGGGACTTGGTTTCTGGTACTGATCCATCCTTGACTGGCTGTGTGACCTTAAGCAAGTCACGAATCTCTCTTCGCCTTAGTTGATTCAACTCCAGAAAGAGGAGGTTGGATGAAAAGCCTTCTGTATTAGTCAGGGTTCTTCAGAGAAATAGAACCAATAGGATGTTTATTTATTTGTTATAAGGAATTGGTTCATGTAATTATGGAGGCTGGTGAGTCAGCAGGGAAGTTGATGGCATAGTTCCCATCTGGAGGTGAGCAGACTTGAAACCTGGGAAGAGCTGATGCTTCAGTTTGAGTTTGAAGGCAAAAAAAAAAAAACAAAACTGCTCAGTTCTAAAGCCTTCAGACAAAAAGAATTCTGTTCTGTTCAGACCTTGAACTGATTGGATGAGGCCCACCCATATTATGGAGGGCAATTCAGTTTACTCAGTCAACTGATTTAAATGTTAATTGTATCTGAAATTTCCCTCACAGAAACATCATCATGTTTTACCAAATACCTGGATACCCATGGCCCAGTCAAGTTGATACATAAAATTAACCATCCCACCTTCTGAAGCCTCTTCCAAAGTAAGCCTCAATGATACAAAATTATACTTATCACTAGTAAATAAGAAAAAATCTCTCTTATAAGCAGAATCGGTGCTGTGTCTCTCTAGCCATTCCCTGTGTGCAGAAGGGCCAACAATTACAGTAAGGCAGGTGCATATAAAACATGATGGGGAGGGAGAAGGCACCCTTAGTTCTGAGTAGGGCACTCTTCATGAAAACAGGTAAATGGCTCAAAAGTAGGAAATATTTCCTTCATTTTTTATAGTCAGTATTAAATAATACATATTTATTAAATTGAAAGATATAAAATGAGTAGAAATTAGCTTGGGGAAGGAAACACTTTGAAACATTGAAAATGGTATGAAATTATCTAGTCAATAGGATAAGTTGGACAGGGAGAAAGAAAGTCTGGCCACTAATGGTTATTGCGTATTGAGATGTACTGTTGTATACAAGACATACTGGAACAAAGACTTAATCTGAAAAAGAGAAAGTAAAATACCTAAATTTTTCATATTAGTTATGTGTTGAAATAAAATATTGAGTTAAACATAATACTAAAATTAACTTTCTCTTTTAAAAGTTTATTTATTTTATTTTTGGTTGTTCTGGGTCTTCATTGCTAAGCACAATGAAGGGGGCTACTCTCTAGATGTGGTATGCGAGCTTCTCGTGGTGGCTTCTCTTGTTGTGGAGCATGAGTTATAGAGCGCAGGTTCAGTAGTTGTGGCTCGAGGGCTTAGTAGCCTCTCATCATGTGGAATCTTCCCAGATCAGGGATCAAATCCGTGTCCCCTGCATTGACAGGTGGATTCTTAACCACTGGACCACGAAGAAAGTCCAAAAATTTTATTTAAAAAATCATTTGTGTGCATTCATGTGATCAACCATGGCATGAAATTTAGTTTCGCTGACATAATACTCTAACAATATATGTTTCATTTGATTTCAAATTGAAAATGATACAGAGAAGCATATGGGCCTGTTTTCCTTTCTTCCTTTTTTCCTCCCTTCCTACCTTCCTTCTTTCCGTCTTTCACTGCAAAGGAAATAGGTATATCTTAGCACTGATTTTTTTTTTAATTGGAAGGGAAAAGAGCAGGAGGGGAGACTTGAAACTTTTCTAGAAGATAGCATTTCCCCAGTGATTACAGTTTATTATCTGTAATAAATGATAAGCTACCAGAAACTTATATCTTCATCCGGTTGACTCAGTTGTATAGCCCCTCATAGCATGGACTTAAGTACTGATTTGTATCAGGAAACTTGTGTCCACAGGTATACTAGTCCATATTTTAAAGGCTTCAAAGAGTATTTTAGAAAATAGAAAAGATGATTCCAGTGAATCGATTCAATAAGCTTTCACACAAGAGTAAGGCACCTCTAGTAATAGGTGGATGTGGACATAATTCATACTAACCTTGCACATTTAATACCATTAATTTGTCAAAACTAATAATATTAATTAATTCAAAAATGAGATTAAACCCAGGCACCCCTTGCAGCCCATAATCCATGACTGATGGCTCTGTGACACGGACAGCACAGTGCCTCCAGCAGAGCGAGCCACACACGTGTGGCCAATTGCGATGGGAAGCCATCTAGTAGCTCCTGTCTTCAGCTAAAGCATTCTTTTTAAATTGCCCCTCTCTCTGCACTCCTTGAATGTTGTATTTTAGCAGCCAAACCAACGATTTATATTTAATGCCAACAGGGCAGAGTCACACAATTATTTTTCTAAACAGCATTTAATGAAAACCAGCAGGTATGAAGAACCCGACCAGGCTCACAAAATGATAGTCGCTGCAGTTGACTTTATTTCTGACCATGTAAATCAGGTGTGGACATCATTAAATGTAGCCATCCAAGGACGGTGCGGTGTGTTCTGTGGCGTCACTCTGAATTATGAAGGACAGCCACTTGTCCCTTCTCTGAATCCCTCGATTGCTTCTTTGCAACACCCTGTACTATTCTCCAGTCTTTTCTCTGCTATTATTCATTCTATAAACATTTACTGAGCACCTACTATGAGTGAGGGACTCCAACTAGGACTGGGTATATGAAAATTAATAAGAAAGGGCAATCCTTCCCATGGAGATCTTTGCCTTTTGAGAGGTACTGTGGTACCTGAAAAGGAGCACAGGTACTGAAGTCAGGTGGCTCCAGCTTCTATGTTCCAGATGCTGGAATTAGGATAACTAGCTATTTGACCTAGGGTAAGTGACTTAGCCTTTCTGAGCTTCTACTTCCTCCTCTATCTATTTCCATCTCCTATAATGCTTCATAACATTGTCATGAGGATGAACTGAAAAAAATAGATGTAAGACAATTAGTACAATGCCTCAGTTCAGTTCAGTCACTCAGTCATGTCTGACTCTTTGCGACCCCATGGACTGCAGCACGCCAGGCTTCCCTGTCCATCACCGACTCCCAGAGTTTGCTCAAACTCATGTCCATCAAGTCGGTGATGCCATCCAACCATCTCGTCCTCTATCATCCCCATCTCCTCCTGCCTTCAATTTTTCCCAGCATCAAGGTCTTTTCCAATGAGTCAGTTCTTTGCATCAGGTGGCCAAAGTATAGCAAATGCTTAGTTTTTAAATGATAGCTAATATTGTTTTTAATTATAATAAAGTACTAGCAAAGTATATGTGTGAGGTAGATACTCAATAAATATTCACTCCCTTTTTTCTTGTTATTTAAGATGATAATTTTCTCAGTGCCAGCCTTAGAGAGGGATGAAGGGGGAGAAATTTGTTTGGGCACATTCCCTCTTCTCGTGCTCCTCTCCCTCCCTGGTGAGCCTCTACACCCCTGTGTCTTCTGTTTAAAGCATCTATTTTCAGGAAGAAAAACCTAAACTTTCTCTAGGCTGAAATATGTAGGTAAATGACTGTCAAGGGGAAAGAAACTCTAACAGTAGCCTAGTTACCAGGCTATATCTAAGGGAACTTCCTGCTTTTACTAGATGCCAGGCACTGGAGATAGCAAAATACCTCTACCCTCTGATTCTAATCACTGGTGGGGTCATCACAAATGGTGTATTCTTGTGATATAAAAAAACAAGTTAAAAAAAAAAAGAGGCTTTTGTGGTCCCATATTCTATAGTAAAAAGTGAAAGTGAAAGTCACCCAGAATACTGGAGTGGGTAGCCTTTCCCTTCTCCAGGGAATCTTCCCATCCCAGGGATCTAACCCAGGTCTCCCATATTGCGGGCAGATTCTTTACCAGCTGAGCCACAGGAAAGCCCAAGAATACTGGAGTGGGTAGCCTATCCCTTCTCTAGGGTATCTTCCTGGCCCAGGAATCAAACCGGCTCTCCTGCATTGCAGGTGGATTCTTTACCAACTGAGCTATGAGGGAAGGCATAATCTATAGTAGGTATTTATTAAAGTATTTTTTCCAGTCAAAGAGAGTTTTCTAAGACAAATTCCTGTGATAGTTGTTAAGATTAAAAATAAGCTTATGAAATTACATAATAATACTACCATTTATATGTTCTGTGTATGTATATAGTGTGGAATTTTTCATTAAATCCTTCAGAACTTCTAGGAGGTAAGTAACTTATCATCTGCTTTTTACAGATGAGAAAACTGAGGCAAGAAGCAAAATCTCTCTTCTAATTGAAAAAGCTAGGATTTCCAGGCCCTTTTGAATGAATGCAGAGGTGGTGTTCTTTATACTGTCCTAGGAGTCATTCTCACAAAGCTGAGCCTCAAAAGACTATATGAAGTGAAATTCAACTTTTATTTCATGTTGTGTTATGGATGAACTTTTCTTTATAGTTACTTTTACTGATTAAGCAGATCACACAAATAAATTGGTTGGGAGCAGCTGAGACTCAAAAGCTTCCTGTTATGTCTGGCATGGCTGATGGAGGGGATTGTGCACGCCCCTGGAGGGAGAACTTGTGGACAGTGTCCTGCATAGTAGTGTCATTTAATAAGTTCAATTCAGTCTATCGTTTCTTCTAGGTAGGAATTAGGGGCAAGCCATGTAAAGAGTAGTGTCCATAAAGGTACCATAAAAACTTCCCTGGTGGTCCAGTGGTTAAGAATCCTCCTGCCAACACAGGGAACATGGATTCAATCCCTGGTCTGGGGAGACTCCGCATGCCACAGGGCAACTAAGCCCTCTCGCCACAACTACTGAAGCCCAAGCACCCTAGAGTCCAGGCTCCTCAACGAGAGAAACCACCGCAATAAGAAGCCCACTCATCACAACTAGAGAGTAGCCTCCACTCACTGCAACTAGAGAAAGCCTGCACAGCAACGGAGACCCAGCACAGCTAATAAATAAATAAATAGATATTTTAAAAAGAGGTACCATGGCATGAAGGTGCTAGGTTAATGTGGGGTGTATGGTTGGAAGGAAAGTTATGACCAACTTAGACAGCATATTAAAAAGCAGAGACATTACTTTGTCAACAAAGGTCCGTCTAGTCAAGGCTATGGTTTTTCCAGTGGTCATGTATGGATGTGAGAGTTGGACTATAAAGAAAGCTAAGCGCAGAAGAATTGATGCTTCTGAACTGTGGTGTTGGAGAAGACTCTTGAGAGTCCCTTGGACTACAAGGAGATCTATCCAGTCCATCCTAAAGGAGATCAGTCCTGGGTGTTCATTGGAAGGACTGATGTTGAAGCTGAAACTCCAGTACTTTGGCCACCTGATGTGAAGAGCTGACTCATTGGAAAAGACCTGGATGCTGGGAAAGATTGAGGGCAGGAGGAGAAGGGGACGACGGAGGATGAGATGGTTGGATGGCATCACTGACTCAATGGACATGGGTTTGGGTGGTCTCCGGGAGTTGGTGCTGGACAGGGGGGCCTGGCATGCTGCAATTCATGGGGTCATAAAGAGTCGAACATGACTGAGTGACTGAACTGAACTGAACTGATGGGAAATAGTTTGGAATGGGGATACATGAGATTAGGTGAGTGAAGACTAAAATGAAAGGACAGATTGGGGCTTGATTTTTAAGGGTCTTGATTACCAGTCTAAGGGATTCAGGTGTTACCCCATAAGAGTAGGGCGCAGTTGGAAATGTTTAAGACAAAAAGTCATAAATAAACTCTGAGTTCTATACTGCCTGGGCAGCAGAGTGGAGGATGGAGGGAAGCTAGAGGTATTGGAGTCTGAAAGACCCATTGCACCTTGAATCTGATGGGCTACCTTAGACCTGCCAAAGACCTGGATGAGAGTTTGCACAAGGTACATGAAGAAGACAAAAATATATATTCAAAAGATGTTTTGGGAGTAGAATGGTGGGAGAGAGGGAGGCAGCCTCCTGATTCCTGTTTAGAGTTTGGGGATCATGTAGAAGGCTCAGGATAGCTCGGAGTTTCTAGACCAGAAATGACAAATCAGATTTCCTCTGGAATGCTAAGAGATTCTGAGGTGGAGAACTGGCTTAATGATCTTGCCACAGGCCCAGGAAGAGCAGTGGCAGCACACTTGCCAGGCATATGTCATCCTTTCCAGCCTAAATGAGCGGTTTGCCGTGGAGAAGGCCTTTATCTTTGAAGGAAACTCATAATATTGCATAATGATGTTTTATTGGTCATCTTCAGCATGAATGCTAAAAACCAGAAGTTCCAACAAGATAATGCAGAACCAACACATATAACTATCTGCAAAGCTGAGTTAAAGATCAGTACCAGGAAATATAAAAAATATTAACCAAGTAAGAAAATATGTTACCACCAAACCTTTTCAGGCAAGGTAAATGTAAATTACAATGTGCTATAAATAGAAATGTTGGAAAGCTAAGAGCTGACTCCAAATCCTTCCAGATATTTTGAAAAATTGACTATAAAAGACTCATGCATTCCTATTATACAGAGCGAAGTAAGTCAGAAAGAAAAACACCGATAAAGTATATTAACGTATATATACGGAATTTAGAAAGATGGTAATGATGACCCTATATTCAAGACAGCGAAAGAGACACAGATGTAAAGGACAGACTTTAGGACTCTGTGGGAGAAGGCGAGGGTGGGATGATTTGAGAGAATAGCATTGAAACATGTATATGTTTCATATGTATGTATATGTTTCATATGTATAATAGATTGCCAGTCCAGGTTTGATGCATGAGACAGGGTGCTCAGGGCTGGTGCACCGGGATGACCCTGAGGGATGGGATGGGGAAGGAGGTGGGAGGGGGGTTCAGGATGGGGAACACATGTACACCCATGGCTGATTCATGTGAATTTATGGCAGAAACCACCACAATATTGTAAAGTAATTAGCCTCCAATTGAAAAAAAAAAAAGAGACTCATGCTATTGTTTTGCTCGTCTCCTCTTAATCTCGTGGGTAGGAGAGAGAGTCTTACCCCAAAGTTCCAGGGAGGGCTGAATATGTGACACTGGACAGCACAGATGATGCTGACCGCAGTTTACTGGTCCCATATACTCACAGCCTGGGGGAGGACGCCACAGACCATGCAGCGCCATAAACAGGTTGCAGAGCGAAGCAGCAGGAGCTGTAGGAGGCTGGCTTTGTAGTAACAAGAGGGTGGGATAAGTCTGGTTCCCACAGGAGGATTGTTTGAAAAATGCCACAGGCTTGCAGAAAGGTGAAACTTATTAGGTGGAGGAGCACGTGGGGAGCAGCTGGTCTGGCTGCCAGGGGAAGTAGCTGGATAGGAAGCCTCTTCCCCCGAGGGGGAGAGAGGCATATCTGGCAAGAGCAGGAGAACTGAGTTAGGACTTGGCCTGTGAGGCTCAAAGAGATCAAGGCAGCGCATGAAATTTTAGTGCTTACAATCTAAGATGTTAGCCACTGGCCACCTGTGGCTATTGAACACCTGAAATGTGACTAGACTACACTGAGATGTGCTGTAAGTATAAAATACACACTAGATTTTAAGTATTTATTACCAAAAAAGGTAAAAAAAACTCATTAGCTTTTTTATTGATTACATGTTGGAATGGTAATATGTTGGATATATTTTTAGGCAAAACATATTATTGAAATTAATTTTACCTGTGTCTATTTTTTTTAAAAATATGACTACTAAAAAACTTTAAATTACATATGTGGCTGGCATTTGTAGTTCATACTGTTTCTGTTGGACAGTGCTAGCAGTACAACTTCCTCTAGGAAACTGAGCAGCTTAAAATACCTCAGAATAGTGGACTGGAATTTTTATAGTATGGAAAACGGAGAGACTCATTATAGCTTTTTTCTCTAGTTCAGTTCAGTTCAGTCGCTCAGTCGTGTCTGACTCTTTGCGACCCCACCGACTCTTTGTGACCCCATACATTCCAGGCCTCCCTGTCCATCACCAACTCCTGGAGTCCACCCAAACCCATGTTCATTGAGTCGGTGATGCCATCCAACCATCTTATCCTCTGTCGTCCCCTTCTCCTCCTGCCCCCAATCTTTCCCAGCATCAGGGTCTTTTCAGATGAGTCAGCTCTTCACATCAGGTGGCCAAAGTATTGGAGTTTCAGCTTCAACATCAGTCCTTCCAATGAACACTCAGGACTGATCTCCTTTAGGATGGACTGGTTGGATCTCCTTGTAGTCCAAGGGACTCTCAAGAGTCTTCTCCAACACCACAGTTCAAAAGCATCAATTCTTCTGCGCTCAGCTTTCTTTATAGTCCAACTCTCACATCCATACATGACCAATGGAAAAACCATAGCCTTGACAAGATGGACCTTTATTGACAAAATAATGTCTCTGCTTTTTAATATGCTGTCTAGGTTACCACTCCTCAAACAGGCTGCCTAGCAAATAGGTGCTCTTTTATCTGTCTTAGACCAAATCTCACCCTTCTTAATTCACTTAGCTGAAGTTCAGAAAAAGAGGTGTTACTGTTATTGGGCTAAGTTGTAGGGATGTTCTATATCACCACACATGATCTATTTTTGAGTCCCTTGTAATGTTTGTGCCAGTCCAAAAATCAACATCCGTCTCCTAAAACTAATTTATACCAGTTGAAAACGCCACAATTGATCATTTTGTCCTCAAAATTGAAACCAGGAGGCCAAAAGCATATTACATTAAATAAAGCAGAGTTATGGCAATTGTACGTACTTAAGAAAAAAAAAACAAAGAAAAAAAGAAAATGTTATCTTTAGAGGCAAGAATCTGTGGTCCAGAGAATATTTCTCTGGCTTTTAATTGAAATGCCCTATTAAATGTTAATTTTGTAGTTTGCTGCTGTGATTATTGTGTCAGGAATGAAATATAGTCAAGGAATTTGGTTTCACTATAAACAAAGCAACAGCTTGCTCTCTGAGTGTTAGAAACAGCTAGTATGCATTAGCAGTAAGCCAGAAAAATCTCCTAAAGTAAGAACAGAAGGATGAAGTTTTTGGATATTGACTATTTATAGAACATCCTACTAAACTAAGGCTTCCAACTCAATATGACCTCAACTTTTTGCCCAGAACAGTCCCCAGGTCAGGGAAAGCTGAGCTCTGCTCCTTTAAGTTTCTGGAAAGAAAAAGAAATACTCATTTCAGTCTTACCAATAAATAATAATAATAACAGCCTCTAACTATTATGAGTTAGGCATTGGGCTAAGAATTATAGATATATCAACTAGGGCTTCCGCGATGGCTCAGCGGTAAAGAATCCGCCTGCAATGCTGGAGACGCGTGAGACTTAGATTTGATCCCTGAGTCAGGAAGGTCCTGGCGGAGGGCATGGCAACCTACTCTGGTATTCTTGCCAGGAAAATCTCATAGACAGAGGAGCCTGGCAGGCTACAGTCCATGGGGTCACAAAGAGTCAGACACAACTAAAGCAACAGAGCATGCATGTACAATGAGGCTTTACAGCGAGTCTTCAAAGTTGATAAAGATTAGATCCCCATTTTATAGATGAAGAAATGAAGCTCCGAGACACTGGCTTATCACTGAGAAATGCCTTGGCTGCAAATACTAGAACACCTGACACCTGGTGGCTTATGCAAGTTGGAATTTACTTGGCCTATGCAACAAGGTATTGTGGGGAGGCCATCTAGCGTTGCTGCATTGGCTCAAAGACCCAGGCTCTTTGTGTCTTTTCTCTCTGCCATTCAGAGTAAGTTGGCTTCTGTCTTTGGATTCATCATTGCTGTGTGATTGCTAGATCTCTAGCAGGAAGAGGGGAGAAGGATAGAGAGATGAAGGACCCTGCCAGCTGAGACTGCCCTTCTTATAATAATTTAAAAGTTTCCAAAGAATCATATCCAGCATCTCATTGGACAGAACATGTCTCATGGCTACTTCTGTCTGCAAGAAAAGTCAAGGGCAGTAATTCTTGTCTGAACAATGAACTTAAAGCTGGATTCTTTAGCAAGAAGTAAGAAGAGACTGATTAGACAAGTAATTTAACACCTGTCACTTTTGGGTTGGATTCCAGGGTTATCTGTGTCCAAAACCCATACTCAGGTCTTAAGTGTTTTGCAGGCTCCTAAGGATCCTGCCACATTTCCACGCTTGACTGGCATAAGTAGGCACACAGGTTTTGTGACTTCAGGCACCATGTTGAAATCCTACCAGAGAAAGTTTAGTGTCTCACCTTCCTTATAATCTCCCTTGGATGATGATGAATGCAGCAACATTGGCTATATAGTTCAGTTGTACAATATTAAGATAGTCTCTGTTTAGAGATTTTTTTTTTTTTAAGGCAAGAATGCTAGGACTTCCTTGGCAGCCCACTGGTCAAGACTCTGCTTCCAGTGCAAGGGACGCTGTTTCAATCCCTGGTCGGAGAACTAAGATCCCACATGCCATGTGGTGTGGCCAGAAAAATTAAATAAATAAATAGTCTTTTTTTTTTTTTTAAAGCAGGAATGCTAAGTGATTTTTTTTTTAAGGTTTGGAAACTTTCTACAGAAAAAGATTTTTCTCTAGCTACATAGAGAAAACAATTCCAAAGCTAACTTTTGTTCCTTATTTTGTCTAAGCTTTTAGTAATATGTTTTTAGCCCCAAAGAGCTGCCTCAAATCCTTTGCCTTTGGGTGGCAAGTTACTGGAACTAAGCTTCACATTTTTGGTAAAATAGCATTGTCTTCTTAGGAGACATGGGATGCTATAGATAAAAACAAGAAGTATTTTAATAATTAGGAAACAAGTGGGTGATTATTGTGAGCCTGTGTAAGCAAACATGTAGACATGGAAGCTGTGGAAGAGAGATTTTTTCAGAGATAGCAGTTGATGAGTTAGACCCTGGATTGCAGAACTCAGGCAAGAACAATAGAAATCACCATAAATATGACTTTCTTCTAAGACAGCAGCAGAATCCATTATAGGGAAACTCACGGATTAGTTAGACCTTCTGTGGCTGTCCCAGTTTTAAGTATCCTGTCCTGTTGCAGATCGAATGCTTGATAGTGTGTCCTGATCAGTCGGTCATGTGTGAAATACGGCCCCTTAGCTGATGATAATTGGAACATTTTCAATTAAAATGATCTGAACCTCTTCAGGCTCAGTTCTGTGAGGGATTCAAAGTTTGACTATTCCCTCTTCTTTGTTCTTTACTCTTTTCCTTTTGTTGTAATAAGTTCCCAGGTGTAAAAGCTGCATTTTCAGGTCAAGGCAGTTCTGCAGTTCAGACCACAGAGTTTGCTGTGGCCACAGTGCCAGGCAATCTTTTTGAATGGAGGATCATCTTGGAGTCGCTAGTCATCAGCAAACTCACAGAATGTTTTCTCTGAAGTCACTGTACCTGGTTGCAGATATGCTGATCAAATGGATGTAGTTATAGCTTCCCCCCGAAATAGAATAAGCAAAACATAAATAAAAGCAAAAAATAAGCAAAAATAAATAATTATTTTAATTTAGAAGTTAGCCTGATGAAATGTTCGAGTTTTTTCATATAAGAGCATGAGAATGCACATTTATAGGCTGTGTGGCTATTAACTAGAATATTACAACCACTATAGGAATTTGAGTATTAATTCATGCTTACAGGTCAACTATATTCATTTGAGATTTGCTTCTGATTTCGTTCAGACTATGGTATTTTATATTAAAAAATGCCCACATTATCTTCATATAGGGCATGGAAAGTGCCATTTTATGATAAACTGATAAAATTTTATTCCATAGTGGGTTTTTTTGTTTGTTTGTTTTACTTCAGTTTTTTTTTTCCCTTTTCCCTCCCACCCTGGCATTCAGGAACTTGGATATTTTAAAATGCATATTTTAAAAGGTACTACAGTAATTAAGGCTTTCTTTCCCATTGTCTGCTGAAAATTACAATGAACAAGACTAAAAAGAGCAGTTAATCAGTGCTATGTCTCATCTTCTGGCTTATCACTACCAAATTTTCACTCCAGCTAATATCAGTTTGGGATGTTTCTGGGTTTCTGGAGACTCTTTCTCTAGTCAGAACCACACCATCTCAACACACTCTCATGCATAATCCAAGGGTGGGCTCAAATGGGACTAGACTGTGAGAAATGTTTTCATTTCCTATTGACTGGTTGTGTACTTCCCTTGTGTTAATCCCTTGTTAATGGACACTTTCTTTGAGCCAGCTGAGATCGGAGTTGTGTTGTCTTTGTGATTCTAGCAGATTTTATTACTTGGATATCTTTGTTTTCATTATTTTGAGATTTTGGGATTTTGTCTGTTTCATTGATATTGATTCTCTCAGTTAGAGATGGCCTGGTCTCCCACTGTTTCTGTTTGTGTTTGATCTACAAACAGTGGGAGGGAATCCTTAGGCTGCAAATGTTTTGGTTCTGTGCTTCAGCTGGGAAAGGTAGGGTAAGAGCCATTAGCAGCTTTCTCAACAGAAAACAGATGAACGTGGCTTTATGCCTAGACGGGGGACTTATATTTTGTCATTTAAATGATCTCAGGTCATTGTTCTAGGGCATTCATTTTAGAGGGCAGTGTGGAATTTTGGAGAGCTCTGACTTTCTGAGAAATCCAAACACAAATACATACAGTTCCTTTATTTATTTGCTCTGCCTCTTCCTAGCTATGACTTTGGGCAAGTCATTTTACTTCTCTGGATCTCAGTTTCCTTATCTTTAAAATGAAAGATAGATAGACTGGATAATCTTTAAATTCTTTCTCCCCTTGATTAATAGATGGAAAAGAAGTAACATTTCTTGATCTGTTACTTAATGCTTAGGTTATTTAAATATTTTGTTTCAAAGATGTATAGTTATTTTGCTTAGTAGCAGCCCAGTGTGTAAGAATCATTATTTTGCAGATAAAATAACTGAGTTAAAATGTAGGTACATGGTGTATCCTCTAATCTATGCTGAGATAGACTTGGCTCTATAACTACTTAGGTCTTCCCTGGTAAAGAATCCACCTGCCAGTGCAGGTGACATAGGAGATTTGGGGTTGATCCTTGAGTTGGGAAGATCCCCTGGAGAAAGAAATGGCAACTCACTCCAGTATTCCTGCCAGGAGAACCCCATGGACAGAGAAGCCTGACATACTACAGTCCTGGAGTCGCAAAGAGTCAGACATGACTGAACACACACACATACAGTATAGCTGATTAATGTGGATAAATGTACTTTCTCTCCCCATCAAGATTTTAAGCTCCTAGAGAGAAGAGAAAACACCCGGTGAATACTTTCTTCAGGGCTTGGTTTCAAATAAAATTAGTTGAATTAGTTTGCTTAGTAGTTTATAGGTAAGGATAAGGGACCTCTTTGGCAGCATCCCAAGCAAATGGGGTCATGACATTGAAAATGCACTAGCTGTGTGGGTGCAATCAGGTTGACTTCAGCTGGTTGTTGCAAGACTCCCGATGCCCCCTCGCTGGGAACTCCAGCTGTTTATCACCTTGTAATCCAACCAGTTGCCAGAAAGATGGCATTTTCTGCTCAGGATCCCTTTCCAGGCAACCTATCCTTTTACTTTTGTGCCTGTTAAGTAAGATTAATAGTTGACTAAGAAAAGAAATAAAGTTTTAAAAAATGCTTATTAAGTACCAGCATTAGTAAGGATTTTTTTTGAAACACTGAAACATGCTCACAAATGTACTTTATAATTGCACAATTAAAAAGGTAATCTCAATTGGCTAGAGGTTTTACAATAGCTGTAATACAAATGCTATCTCAGAAGGAAGAATATTTTGATATTTCCTTTGTTATCAGTGGCAGTCTCAACAGGTTGTCACTGTTTGTGCTGAGGCAGGTCCTGGACCGGAGCCTTTTTTTCAGGGAGGTAGAGGAGATGATGGGCAGATCCTACCCCTATTTCCAGGAATGACAAGGAGCCATGGAGTGTGAGCATTCCCTTGTAAGGACCACTGCATACAGCATGCTGATGGATGTAGTTCCTCCAACACTCACTGTTCCAAGAATATGTGTGTAATAGGAATTGCACAACAGGGCTGTATATTGTCACCCTGGTTATTTAACTTATATGCAGAGTACATCATGAGAAATGCCAGGCTGGATGAAGCACAAGCTGGAATCAAGGTTGCTGGGGGAAATACCAGTAACCTCAGATATGCAGATGACACCACCCTTATGACAGAAAGCGAAGAGGAACTGAAGAGCCTCTTGATGAAAGTGAAAGAGGACAGTGAAAAGGCTGGCTTAAATTTCAACATTCAAAAAACGAAGATGATGGCATCTGGTCCCAACACTTCATGGCAAGTAGATGGGGAAACAGTGGAAACAGTGAGAGACTTTATTTTCTTGTGCTCCAAAATCTCTGCAGATGGTGACTGCAGCCATGAAATTAAAAGACTCTTGCTCCTTGGAGGAAAAGCTATGACAAACCTAGACAGCATATTAAAAAGCAGAGACATTACTTTGCCGACAAAGGTCTGTATAGTCAAAACTATGATTTTTCCAGTAGTCATGTGAGAGTTGGACCATAAAGAGAGCTGAGCACCGAAGAATTGATGCTTTTGAACTATGGTATTGAGGAAGACTCTTGAGAGTCCCTTGGACTGCAAGGAGATCAAACCAGTCAATCCTAAAGGAAATCAGTCTTGAATATTCGTTGGAAGGACTGATGCTGAAGCTCCAATACTTTGGCCATCTGATGTGAAGAACTGACTCACTGGAAAAGACTCTGATGTTGGGAAAGATTGAAGGCAGCAGGAGAAGGTGACGATAGAGGATGAGATGGTTGGGTGGTATCACTGACTCGATGAACATGAGTTTAAGCAAGCTCCAGGAGCTGGTGATGGAAGGGGAAGCCTGGTGTGCTGCAGTCCATGGGGTTGCAAAGAGTCAGACACGACTGAGTGACTGAACTGAACTGAATTGTGTGCCTGGCCTGTCTCTAAGCACTTATACTAGTAACTCATGGGCTCTCCTTGTCAGGTGAGGAGACCAAGGCACAGAGTGCTTACTTAACTTGCCCAAGGGCACATAGCTTGAATCAGCAGAACTGTGATCCAAGTTCAGGTGACCTGACTCCAGAGTCTATGTTTATAACCACCACATTCTTGTGATTCTCTCTAAATACTGAAAAGTATTCATTTCAGGGCAGAGAGGGTCATCACTTGTGGGGGACTCAATGTTTTCATTTTATTACATTTTTATATCACTGGAAATCATTTAATCCCATTTGCTAATGCATCTATGGCAGTGATTCTTCATCATCTTCAGGTATTTAATGCCTCCCCCAAATCTATATTAATTCACTAAGTTGAGACTTTCAGAATTCAACATTTTTGCTTACCTCTTCAGCTGGTACACGAGAAAGAAAATTGACCATGCAGAATCCTTTCCAGTACTTCATATGATTTAATAGAATAAATTATTTTAGTTATTTAAGCTTAAATAATTTTTAGTGATAATTGCCTAATACTCTCCACGGAGCTTGCCTTTTTACTCTTTTTATTGCTTTCAGGTATCCACTAAAAAGGATTTAAAATTATTGCTTAGAAGGCTCTTTCCCTCAACCAAGAGTAAAGGGCATTATACATCTAATAACCTGTTAACTCACGTTTTCCATTTAACTTTTCAGAAAAGTTTCCTGGTGCTTAATACTTGCAAGCAGTCAAATTAAAAAAAAAAAAAAAAAAACCTTAGATATTGATGATTTTTAGGAATCAATGCAAGTGAGTTCAGGGAGAACTGGCAGGAGCACAGCCCAGCAGAAAAAAACTCTTCAGAAAGGCAGATAAGTGTGCTGTCTCTGAAGCACCCTTGGCTGGCAGTGGGCTAGGGGCAGAGGTCTTTGAGGAAGCCTGCATGGGAGGCCTGTTACCAAAGCCTGCATCAGATAGCTGTCTCCTGCGACCCTAAGCGGGCCACTCCGCTTCCTCAGCAACCAAAGAACCAGAGATTTAGAGCTTTTGCGTTTGTTGGGAATTGTGTACCAACTCTGAGTCTTTTGTGATGATTTAAAGATGGGAGGAAAGGAAGAAGGAAGAGAAAAGAAAGGATTCAGGATGGTAGAGAAATACACCACCCCCAAAAATAAATCAACTACACACACTCACAGATGGCAGAGAGAAATGACAACTCTCCTAAATTCTACATTTTATCTATAATGACTGAACTTCTAAACTTTGTCAACAATTAGGTAGAAATTTGCATCACTTGGTTTAAATTTGCATCACTTGGTTTTCTTTTCCTTTTTAGTGTTAAAAGATAAGACATAATGGATTCTTAGTCTAGAAAGTTGGGGTAGGAGCACAGGGATGGTCTGGGACTCCCTGGGAAGCACAATAAAACAAACATTGCCCAAGTGTTCTGAATTTGCCTCCTTGAAATAGTTGAAACATTTCACATTTGATAGTGAGAGTAGCAGCATTAGTGCTCTAAAACAAAATTCTAGCAAAGAAACTCTGACTGCATTCCTCCAAGGATCCACTTAAGTATATATGTATTCTCATAGTGTCAACAGGGGAATTTTGAAGGTAAATACAAAGATTACCTTCTCTTAAATTGACCTCACAGATGATGAATATTCTTTTGAGAGCAAGAAGGTTCTTTACCTCTAATATTATCTTTAACTTCTTTAAAAAAAATTAAGGCTTTATAAAGAGCAGTTTTAGGTTTACTGTAAAAGTGAGAGGAAGATGCAAAGACTTTTCCTATATTCCCTGTACCCCCATTGCACAGTGTACCCTATTGCAAAGAAACATTGCCCTTTCTTTGACTTCTTTTATGAGAGGAAGAAAGATACCTCTATCTTGTTTATGCCTCTGTTTGTTTTTTTGTTTTTTGGTTCATGCTATTATTGTGGTTAAAGCTAAACTGAGAAGATATATTTGCTTTTTATACCTGTTTATGGTTCTGTTTTCTATTAAGTTACACAAATATGCCCTTTTTAGATGGGCAAAGATTTTCTTAGGGACCTAGAGCTAGAAAACCTACTGATACACTGAAGTATATCTAACAGCTCCATTTTACACAAAATTGACAAACAATAAAGACAACACATTTGGCTAAAGAGATAAGGCATGAAAATGATAAATAAAAGAAATTTCTGAAAGGATGTGTGATTTGACAGTTTTAAATTTCCCTTTTTTCCATCAGCAAGTCTCCAGAAGAAGAACCCATTCTGATACCCTGATGCTTAGTAACAAACATGATAATGCATCAGTCTGACCTTCTACTTCTCAGCAATATCTGGTGAAAGCATCAGTCTTAACTATTTCATGATATTTTTTTTTGCAATCAATGCAACCCAGCTGCTGTTTCCTTTTGCACCAAGTGAACTGCCCCTCAACTGGTGCACATCACACTTTTAGATGTGTGGAAAACTGACACCTGTAACATAAATCGCCATTCCTTTCTTTCCTGGGACCATGCACATGATTCAACATCCACATTAGGGTTGTCAGGAGCATGCCAGCTCAGTGTTGGGAAAATTATCCAACACCTCTCCCCGAAACAATATGTCATTCCTCAAAACATCTTTAAAAAGAACTTTACACTTTCTTTAAGCAGGTGGATGTTTGAAGTAACAAGCTGACTAGCTTCTAAGAATGGAGCTTTTCAAAAGAAATCCAACCCAATTGTCACAATTATTGTTTACATTTCTTTAGAAAGTCGATGAGCAAATAGGATATTCTGCAGCAGAGAATCCTGGGGTAGATCAGCAGGATCTGTGGGACCTAATTTACTTTTCTTATAAGGCAAGGGGTATCTCATTCTGATCATGAGTAGGTGCCTGTAGGATTGAAACGAGAAGGGTGTTTTGAGGACTTCTGCCATTTTACTTGAATAAGGTAGACTTGGGCTTAGATCTGGCAAAGAATTCAAAGAGAATAACCAGCAGTTAGAATGTCTGGTTTTTAATTTGTGCTTATCTTTTACCGGAACACTTGTGGTGAATATGTGGTACTTTTCTCACTCTTTTCCTTTCATACTCCTAGAAAACATTGATGATTCTTTGTACTCCTGCTTACTGAGTTCAAATTTAATTTGAGGCTCCTTCTCAGCTCAACACCTAAGCAGCTCCTACTAATCCATTGGCTGTGCCATAAAAATGACTGTTGGTCCCCTGCTCTGGATGCTTGAAAGTTTTGTCGAAGTTATATATTTTATCTAATGTGGTTGGATGGGAACCACAACGTTCCTGTTGCATTCAAGTTGGCTGAAGTTTCCAATCATCTAGGTTTAAAACATGTTCAGGGTTTCTCCTCCCTGGTTTCTAGTTTCAGTGTCTTTCGAGTAAAGTATTGATAAAAACATTGTAGACACCTATAAATTAACCTAAATTCAGAATTCCTGTTTATTTTTGTAATTTTCTCCTTCAATTTAACTTTACTTTGCCCACACCTAGTACATCTGCAATCTTTTCTTAGAACTCAACTTCATCAAGTTTTACTAAAGCATTCAATCCAGTTTTCATAGTAATAATTTTCTCTGTTAGCTCACATTTCATCTACTTATGTAATATTTAATTAAATTGCATAATTAAAATAACTTGATCTAAACAGGTTTGGGAACAGTCTTAACTGAATCTTAGAAGGCATTCAACAAACCAGTGGGAGCAGAATGCAGAAGTATATGTAGTGGTGATAAGCATCAGCTTTTCCTGAGCCTCCATCAGTAGCTCCTACAGATGCAGAGGGTGGTGTTAGTTAATCTCCTGAGTTAGTTAAGCAGAGGTCAGTTAGAGACAGCACTGTCAAACAGAAGCCCCAACTCTCACTATAGAAGACGCTACAGCATGTTTCCCTTTGTCTGTGCTTTCTTTAAAAAAAAGGAGCCAATTTGCTGTATATGGTTCAGGAAACTCAAACAGGGGCTCTGTATCAACCTAGAAGGGTGGGATGGGGAGGGAGATGGGAGGGAGGCTCAAACGGGAGGGGATATATGTATACCTATGGCTGATTCATGTTCAGGTTTGATAGAAAACAACAAAATTCTGTGAAGCAATTATCCTTCAATTAAAAAATAAATATATTAAAAAAGAAACCAATTAGCTTTAATATCTTCATTACTTATTTCTTGGGGGACTGGGAACAAATAATTCTTAATGGGATTTTTTTTTTAAACAAAAATACTGGAGAATCATAACAATGCTGCCAGCATTGGACACAAGTCTGTTCATGCCTTTGGAGCTGGCCTTGTGATGGCAGAACCTTTCACTTAACCTTTACTGTTTATTATGACTTTCACATGATGGCCAAAATAAAGGAACACACCATCTTTCTCTGGGATGACTTCCATTGTTGAATTACCACTGCTGAATCCACCTTCCTCCTGAACTCTGCTTTCCTCTCTTGACTGTGGTCATTATCATGTCTCCTGCACCAGAAGCAGGACTCTGTTCGTCTGTCCCTTGATCCACTTCACAGAGATAGTAGAAGACACCAGGAAATGCAAGACTTTGCACAGGAGGAAGCACCACATCCTTGTTTCTACATCTTGAACATGATAAAAAGCCACATTGCTTTTTTTTTCCATTGTGGTAAACTCTATGTAACAACATTTACTCTTTTAAGCTTTCTTGGGTATCTAATTTAGTGGCATTGAATTCAGTGATGTTGTGCAGTCATCATCACTATCTTCAGAACTTTATTTTCTATGACTACTAATAAACTCTGTGCCCATTAAGCACAAATGTTTCCCCATTCCCCTCCCCTCAGCCGCTGGCAGCCACCAAATACTTTCTGTCTCTATGCAGTTGACTCTTCTAGATATTAATACTTCATATAGATGAAATCTACACTATCTATACTTTAGTGCCTGGTTTATTCCACAGAGCATGTCTTGAAGGTTCAACCATGTTGTCTCATTGCTTTTTTAAAAAAACATTTTATTTCATATTGGAGTGTAGTTGATTAACAATATTGTGTTGGTTTCAGGTATACAGCAAAGTGATTCAGTTATGCATATGCATGTATCTATTCTTTTTCAAATTATTTTCCCATTTAGGTTGTTACATAATACTGAGCAGGGTTTCCTGTGCTATATAGTCTTTGTTGGTTATCCATTTAAAATATAGTAGTGTGTGTATGTCAATGGTTTTCCTACTCAGACCACACCATCATAGCCTAGAGTCTCTAAACCCCATTGTACAATGATGAAGACCATTTTGAGGTTGCCTTTCTTCCCCCAATCTCCTGCAAAGTGATGATCATCTGCCCTCCCCCAAAGTGTGAATGCCACCTGTGGTCCTTTTATGGAGACCACCCCACAGTCCTCCAGACTTGGTTGCTGGGCTCTATTCGTCCTTTCCAATGTTTTAGGATTTTCAAATGCCTGCTAAATCTTCTGCAACAATCAATTCAAATACACAAGTTTGGCTATTCAAATTACTTTTTCCAAAAGTACTTTAAAATGCATTAAGTTATTAATTGCCTGCTGGCACTTTAATCAAATGGGAAAATTGACATAGCCAGAGGCATGTATTTTTGTGGAAAGAAAATTTATTTAAGAAGAAACAGCAGCTCTTACTGCTTAATTTAAACTGAGAAAACTGTGGAAAATCAACTGCTATGGAAAATTAATAAAACATTTCCAGCTGCAAACAGTGACTAATTGTACAAGATGAAGACTGCCCGGAATTAATAACTTGCAGTCTTCTGTGTGAAGAACCCCCCACCACTTCAATTTACTGGGAGATTAAATTACTTCTAAGTTTGCCATATTAAAACAGAACATGAATAAAACGTTAGTGAACGCACATCTATTATTTACTGTCTGTGATATGGATATAATTATTTCCAAACAACTACAATGTGACGTGACCAGTAATATTTAAATGACTCTTTTAGCAAAAGAACCTACTGCAACACTTTTTCCCCAAAGGGGAAAAATATCCTTCTCTTACTTCTAAAGTAATAAAACAATGCCTGGACTTCTGCAGAGGGTATGTCCCTGCCCCAGTGGACTGACATGTGCTTGGTGTCCGAGTTTATATGTTTCCCTCTTTGTGTCAGATAGTACTTTGGGGGAGTATGTGCAGCAGAAAATCTCAGCAACTCATTTATGAGTTCTGATCTTAAATGGACGCTGAGCCATAGTATACCAACGTAGATGCTTCAAGGCTTCCCCTGGTGCCTGGTGTGATCATGAGCACGTGAGTCTAATAGATTCCTTTATAGGAGAAGAAGGAAGGCCAAGAATGATTTCCTGAGACAAGGGGTTTCATTCAAAAGGGACATACATTAGCACAGGCCCTGTCAACATCATGGACACATCCTCTAAGTTTGATCATGATATCACATCATCTTGTAGGCTGTGATTTCCTCAGCAATAAAATGAGGAAGAAATAGCATAAACCAATGTTGTCCCTTTTCTCACTCTTTTGCCAGGACTGGATTAATTTTCCTGCCCCAAAGGGCCACCAGGAGGGTCTGTCAGTGTTCCTAGTGCATCCAAACTCTGAGATCCTATGAAACAAGATACAGCAAAAAGATGCCATTAAATGACTAGGAGAGATTTAAAGTGAGAACTAGGAGCTCTATTTTTATGAAGTGACAGGATGTTTTAGAGGTTGTTTAACTTTTTGGTTTGTTTTTCAAATTTTAGAGATTAGCAAATAAGAAACTGAGAGGGAATGAGCAAACTGGACATGTGTATTTAGGAGATGTCTCAGAGATAGAGATTTTCATGTTAATGTTTGACAGAAAACAACAAAATTCTGTAAAGCAATTATCCTTCAATTAAAAAATAAATAATTAAAAAAAAAAGATGGAGATTTTCTCAGCGGAGAGGCCCTGCCACCCTTGGCAGCTTATCCTTTAATGCTCACACAGAGGGTACATTCAGCCTCTTGCTATTTGATATTGCTGGCAGGAAGGTCCGAGTATTGGCCTGGAGAGAATAAAGGCATGTTCTTTAGAAATGCAGAGGCTTAACCTGAAGCATAACTGGTTTGTGGTTTACCACAGAAGTTATCTGGACATATCATTTGATTTCCAGGTTTTAAATGTAATTCTAAACAAGATCTGGCCACATAGCCCTCTGCTGTATGACTCAGAGAGACTTTATCTGCCACCAAATGCCATTCAGGCTTAATTCTGCAGCAGTGAATTGTATAAATTGGGACATTCTCTGAGGCCCTGGAGCATTATGGCTCTCAGAGGAGGAGAGATGAGGCCTGCTTCCTCCTCCCTGTTGCTCAGGCAAGACACTTTTTTAGGTTGTCTCTCTCTATTTGGGTTCATCTTGGTTTTCCTTTTTTAGAAACACTGAAGACTTGTGATAGCAGGTTGAGCTTTATCTACAGGCAAAGTGTCCAGCTGCAGATACCACTGGATCAGAGGAGTCCTGGGCAAGGTTCCTTGACCTGGCAAAGTGTCCTCTCCCTGCTGGAAAATATTCCCTGGAGAGGCACTGAATTGATTCGCACTTTTTCCAGTGACTGCGCTCCAGCAGGAGGTGAAAGGGTAGACCTCCAGACCCTGAGTGGGAGCAGCGCTAGGACAGGAACCAGACAGGGAGAACAGGATACAGGATACAAATCAGCCTGCCTGGGCCTCGGTGGACTCTGCCTTTTGAGAAGCGGCAGACTGACCTGCCCTCTTGCTTTCACACGTCATTTCATGTTTGGAGTTTGCCCCAACCTTGAATGAAAAAAGGATATTTGAAAAACATAAATTTGCCCTCAACAGCTGTCTATACTCAGTATCTCCAGCTCCCCTCCTTTTCCTTGAACTCACTACAGTCAGAGTCTCATCCCTGCTACTCCTTCAGAACTGCCTTTGCCCAAGTCATCATGACCTTTACCTTGCTGAATCCAGCGCACACTCCTCATCCTCAGTTTATTTGACTATGAGGAACATCCGATCCAGTTGATCTTTTCTCCTTAACACTTTTGTTCTTCGAAATTTAGACACAAAAAGAAACATCAGAGGGGCATGCACACAGATGACCTTGTAAATGCACAAGGAGGTGGTCATCCGCAAGCCAAGGAGAGAGGCCTGAGAAGAAACCAAACCTGCAACACCTTGATTTTGGACTTCCTGCTCTAGGAGAAAATACATTTCTGTTGGTCAAGGCATTCAGTCTATGGTGTTTTGTTAAGGCAGCCCTAACAAACTAACACACTTGTGAAGATGCCAACCACGGATAAATCAAGGGTTAATCAGTTAGTCTTTGAAAATTATACTCAGACAAAAAAATAGAAGGCAGACTTTGGCCTCAAAAAGCTTGTCATGTGTTGCTTGTGCAGAGGTACTTGCCTGTTAGGGGTGATTCTCCACTTCCCTCTCTAGCCCCAGCTGCTATCCCATGATGCTCTGCTTGATGCTCAGAGATGCTGAACTGGGGGATTGCATCACCTAGGCTCTCTTGCTCTTAGGCTTCCAGCTGGGCTTGGTCAATGGAAATTAACAGCAGGGGATTAGAGGTGGAAAAGAGAGATAAATTAGTTATTGTAGCCCCTCTCCTTAAGGGCCAGTCTGTGCCAAATCCTGGGCTTCTTCCCAGCCAGAACTATCTCTAGGTCTTGTCATCTGCATCCCCTCCCCTTGTTTCTGTAGGCCTACAGTGGTCACGGCTTCTTGTCACTCCTCATCCACAGATGCTCTCTGCTCTTGTCAATTCTCTTAACCCCCTAACCATACCTCTATAAAGGATCCTAAGTTTACTAAGCTCTCTTTGATTAGACCTTTCTGAGTATGCTATTTGTTTCCCATGAGAACTCTGACTAATACAGAGATATAGAATAGTACGGTGAGAAAAACCATCACTGGTCAGACAGTCCTGGATTTTTTTTTTTTAATTGAAGTATAGTTGCTGTACAATATTATGTTAAAGATATACAATATAGTGGTTCACAATTTTTAAAAGTTTTACTCCATTTATAGTCATTATGAAATATTGACTATTCCTTGTATTGTACAATATATCCTTGTAGCTGGTTTTATATGTAACAGTTTGTAACTCTTATTCCCCTACCCATTTATTGCCCTTCCCACCTTCCCTCTCCCCATTGGTAACCATTAATTAGTTCTCTAGATCTGTAAGTCTGTTTCTTTTTTGTTATATTCACTACTTTACTATATTTTTTAGAATTTATGTATCAATGATAGCATATAGTATGTCTTTTTCTGACTTTTTTCACTTAGCATAACATCTACCAAATCCACTCATGTTATTGCAAATGGCAAAATTTCATTCTCTTTTATGGCTGAGTAGATTTACATTGTATACACACACACATACAGTATATATATATATATATATATATATATATATATATATATATATATATACACACACACACACACACACATATACATACAGGAGGAGGAAATGACAACCCACTCCAGTATTCTTGCCTGGAGAATCCCATGAACAGAGGAGCCTGCTGGGCTAGAGTCCATAGTGTTGCAAAGAGTCAGACATGATTGAAGCAACTTAACACACGCACACATATACGTATACGTGTGTGTGTGTGTGTGTGTGTGTGTGTAGATAGGTATTACCTGGTGGCTTCCCTGGTTCAGATGGTAAAGAATCTGCCTGCAATGCTGAAGTCCTAGGTTCGACACCTGGGTCAAGAAGATCCCTTGGAGAGGGAATGGCTACCCACTCCAGTATTCTTGGAGCTTCCCTGGTGGCTCAGGTGGTAAAGAATCTGCCTGCAATGCTGGAGATCCAGGTTTGATCCCTGAGTTGGGAACATCTCCTGGAGAAGAGAATGGCTACCCACTCCAGTATTCTTGCCTGGAGAATTCCATGGACAGAGGAGCCTGGTGGGCTATAGTCCATGGGGTTGCAAAGAGTTGGACATGACTGAGCAACTGACATTTTCACCACACTATAAAATATATATATATATATATACTGAGCAACTAATATATATATATACATATACATACCACATCTTTATCCATTCATCTGTTAATGGATACTTGGCTTGCTTCCATATCTTGACAACTGTAAATAATGCTGAGTCATATGGTCAGACAGCCCTGAATTTGAATACCAGCCTATCGATAAACAGTTGCACTATTCTGTGCATACTTTTTGTCTCTCAGATCCTCAGCTTCTCCTGAGCCTTATAAAGTATGTATAACAATGCTTTTCTTACAGGGTTACTGAAAAGATGAAATAAGATAATATACAGTCTTTGGCAAAGAGTAGGTGCTCAACAGTGGTATTACAGAAGTAGATGAAATAGTTGGTTTTAGTTTATAGGACATTCTTACAAATACTAATCTTAAGCCCAAAGAAATTACTTTCTCATGAGAAAGTTTCAGGTGCCACAGCAATTTCAAAGAAGAGATCAAGGCCCTGACAGGTCTCCTGTGCTGGGCCGAACTGATGGTTCCAGGCCATGGGAGACACACCCCTTCTCCTAGTTATCCAGTGCAACACTAATTAGATGATATTTTGAAGGGATTTTGCAGATGTAATTAAGGTTCCATATCAGAGAGCCTACTTAATCATAGAAGTACTTTAGAAGCAGAGATTTTTCTCAGGCTGAACATAGAAGGGGAAGGCAGAGGAACACACCTTGGCTGACCTGGCAGAAAGAAAATCATCCAAGTTGTGAACTGCCTGCAGGGGGCCACATGGCAAAGAACTGTGGGCAGCCTCGGGGAGCTGAAAGAGGTTCCCAGTCGACTGCTAGCAGGAAAATAGAAAAACAAAGATCTCAGTCCTACAACCATAGGAAGTGGATTCTGTCTCAAAAAGACCTCAGGCCCCAGATGAGAACCGTGTCCTCGGCTGACACTTTGATTAGAGCCCAGTGGATTCTGCCCTCCAGAAACTATGAGAAATAAATTTGTGTTGTTTTGAATCACCAAGTTGGTGGTCATTTGTTTCATAGCAGTAGAAAACTAATTCCCAACCTCTATGGCAGCAAGTTCCTTTTCTGGTTATAAAGAAAATGCTTTCTGGTCCCAGCTAGTCACTGCATCGCTCTGTTTCTTGGCTTTCCCATCAGCAAGTGCACATGCTTCCCTACCCTTCCAGCCCACTTATCTTGAATGTTCACCTTCCAGGAACAAGATTTCAAACGACATTAAGTAATAACAGCCACACATCAAGCTTCTGCCCGTGATGGGAAACAAAATCATCTGTGCAGCTATTGGCCAAAGGGATAAACAAGTAAGGAGAAACAACACACAAGAATAGTTTCTGATTTCAGGTGACATTTTTAGTAGGCTCACTTAATTTCAAAAATGGTAATAGAAGCCTTTGGAAAATTCCACAGTTCAAGATAGGAAAAGGAAGGCTTACCAAAAGGTAAACACTTCAGTTCCTTTCTGCACATTGTTTCTTTAGGCTACTAAGCTTTCTCTTTCTCAGGGGGTCCATAATGCAAACAACTAAAATCTTAAAGAAACAGTCAAGTAAAATCAAGCATGTAGGAAACTTTGTTTATGTAGCAGAGATGGGCTGCTGCTGCTGCTGCTGCTGCTAAGTCGCTTCAGTCGTGTCCGACTCTGTGCGACCCCATAGACGGCAGCCCACCAGGTTCCCTCATCCCTGGGATTCTCTAGGCAAGAACACTGGAATGGGTTGCCATTTCCTTCTCCAATGCATGAAAGTGAACAGTCAAAGTGAAGTTGCTCAGTCGTGTCTGACTCTTAGCAACCCTATGGACTGCAGCCTACCAGGCTCCTCTGTCCATGGGATTTTCCAGGCAAGAGTACTGGAGTGGGGTTCCTCTAGAAAAGAAAAATTGAATTTAATTAACTGTCTTGGTTGAGCAGAGCAGATATTAGCCTTAAGAATCAAACCTACCGTTTAAGGAACTTTCTGAAGTGTGTATTTATAAGAGATTATCAGCTATACAGGAAGAGTCTTACTTTGGTGGCACATGTCAATCCACCTCATTATCTATTACACATATTTGATTTTCCTTTTTTTCTCCCATTATTTGAAAATGTGTGCTTTAGGTAGATCTTCATGATTTGGATCAATTTAAAAACATTTTTTATGAGCATATAAGGGACTCTAAATTCATTTTTGAATCCTTATTGTTTCTCTGTTCTCTGGAATAATATGCAGAATTGACTTTTGCAATATAGTGCTAAGGTCTTTGTTTTATTATGGAGCTAATTATTACCATGGGTCATTATAAGATAAGAAGCCACAAATACATTAGTGATGGCAGAGATCTAAGCAGCTAATATAGCGTACATACTTGGATAAGGATATATTCTTGCAAAGATATCTTTACATTTCAGTAATTAAGTGTGTCATATTAATTGCATGGCCCTTTCTTAAAACCTTGCAAAAAAACCACACACACACCAAGAACATTTCCTCTTGATATCAGATTAGAACTGATTGCATAATTACATTACCTGGATAATTAAATACAAATCTGGTAGGTTCAGAATGGTACAATGTTGTGGTTTCATTTTCTAATAGAATTACCCTGCCTTTGGTTTAGAATCCTTGCTAAGCAATGGAGATCCAATTACTTAGTGACATGACATCAACTCCTCAGGGAACTTTCCTCAGAGAAAAGGCTCAGATTAAAAATTATTCAGGGAGCTTCTTTCTTGTTCCATTACTGGGATCTAAATCATAGGAATTAGAGATGTGAGAGATCTAGTAGGCTTTTTTCTCTCTTATCCAAGGAGCAAGGGAAGCGTGTTCATCAAACATTGTTCTTCTAGGTTTGCTAAGGTCCAATTTAGATTAAAAAAAAAAAAAAAAAAAGAACATTGTTGGGATGAGACACTCCTCCAGCCCTTGAAAGACCCATCTTTTCTGTCACCTCACAGATTCTTTAATGATAATCTGAAGATACATTTACTTGCCAAGATTAGGGTGATAAAATGGCTGTATTTCTGACAGAATTACTTCATGTCAAAAATAATTTTAGGCAGAATTAAATAGGAATATCCTCATGTGAAGGTAGATACCTTCAAGTAACTCTGAAAATAATTCTGTTAGATTTGACAGACTTCATTGTTTGGTTTGATAACAGACTGTGAAGCCATGTTTGTAGGTCAGAGCCCAGTTCTTTTCATAGTTGTTTAAACTTATACCAGCTTCAGCTCTCTGAACGTTTTTCAGTCAGGTATACAAAGAAACATCATCCTCACCTCTACCAATGGGAATGACTGGGTAGAGCATGTTTTCCATGTTTGCTGTCTGTGTCAGTTGTATTTTAGGTCTTGCATCTGTGGCCATCTGGCGGTCAGCTTGGAAGTCCTGCTGACCTTGATCAGGCTGGCTTCCCGGTTAGGTGTTAGGCTTGCTGTCGATTGGTCTAGGCTATGTGACTGGAGTGACAGCATCAGGCTAGCCTCAGCTTGTCCCCTGGTGATGGCAGAAGTTCAAGGGAGAGCAAAATCAGTGCATGAGCCCATATCAAACCTCTGCTTGCAGCCTATCTTTAACATTGCCTTAAACATAGAAAGATGTAACTCCAATCTCTAACGATTATACAGTGGAAGTGAGAAATAGATTTAAGGGACTAGGTCTGATAGACAGAGTGCCCGCTGAACTATGGACGGAGGTTTGTGACATTGTACCTGAGACAGGGAGCAAGACCATCCCCAAGAAAAAGAAATGCAAAAAAGCAAAATGGCTGTCTGAGGAGGCCTTACAAATAGCTGTGAAAAGAGGAGAAGCAAAAAGCAAAGGAGAAAAGGAAAGAGATACCCATTTGAATGGAGAGTTCCAAAGAATAGCAAGGAGAGATAAGAAAGCCTTCCTCAGTGATCAGTGTAAAGAAATTGAGGAAACCAGTATAATGGGAAAGACTAGAGATCTCTTCAAGAAAATTAGAGATACCAAGGGAACATTTCATGCAAAGATGGGCTCGATAAAGGACAGAAATGGTATGGACCTAACTGAAGCAGAAGATATTAAGAAGAGGTGGCAAGAATACACAGAAGAACTGTACAAAAAAGATCTTCATGACCCAGATAATCACGATTGTGTGATCATCACCTAGAGCCAGACATCCTGGAATGTGAAGTCAAGTGGGCCTTAGAAAGAATCACTATGAACAAAGCTAGTGGAGGTGATGGAATTCCAGTTGAGCTATTTCAAATCCTAAAAGATGATGCTGTGAAAGTGCTGACCTCAATATGCCAGCATATTTGGAAAACTCAGTGGCCACAGGACTGGAAAAGGTCAGTTTACATTCCAATCCCTAAGAAAGGCAATGCCAAAGAGTGTTCAAACTACCACACAATTGTACTCATCTCACATGCTAGTAAAGTAATGCTCAAAATTCTCCAAGGCAGACTTCAGCAATACGTGAACCGTGAACTTCCAGAGGTTCAAGCTGGATTTAGAAAAGGCAGAGGAACCAGAGATCAAATTGGCAACATCTGCTGGATCATCAAAAAAGCACGAGAGCTCCAGAAAACATCTATTTCTGCTTTATTGACTATGCCAAAGCCTTTGACTGTGTGGATCACAATCAACTGTGGAAAATTCTGAAAGAGATGGGAATACCAGACCATCTGACCTGCCTCCTGAGAAATCTGTATGCAGGTCAGGAAGCAACAGTTAGAACTGGACATGGAACAACAGACTGGTTCCAAATAGGAAAAGGAGTACGCCAAGGCTGTATATTGTCACCCTGCTTATTTAACTTCTATGCAGAGTACATCATGAGAAGTGCTGGGCTGGATGAAGCACAAGCATGAATCAAGATTGCCAGGAGAAATATCGATAACTTCAGATATGCAAATGCTACCACCCTTATGGCAAAACGTAAAAAAGAACTAAAGAGCCTCTTGATGCAAGTGAAAGAGCAGAGTGAAAAAGTTGGCTTAAAGCTCAACATTCAGAAAACAAAGATCATGGCATCCAGTCCCACCACTTCATGGCAGATAGATGGAGAAACAGTGGAAATAGTGGCAGACTTTATTTTTGGGGGCTCCAGAAACACTGCAGATGGTGGCGGCAGCCATGAAATTAAAAGATGCTTGCTCCTTGGGAGAACAGTTTTGACCAACCTAGATAGCATATCAAAAAGCAGAGACATTACTTTGCTAATAAAGATCTGTCTAATCAAGGCTATGGTTTATTTCCAGTAGTCATGTGTGGATGTGAGAGTTGGACTATAAAGAAAGCTGAGCACCAAAGAATTGATGGTTTTGAACTGTGGTGTTGGAGAAGACTCTTGAGAGTCCCTTGGTATGCAAGGAGATCTTAACCAGTCAATCTTAAAGGAAATCAGCCCTGAATATTTGGAAGGACTGATATTGAAGCTGAAACTCCAATACTTTGCCCACCTGATGCAAAGAGCTGGCTCATTTGAAAAGACCCTGATGCTGGGAAAGATTGAAGGCAGGAGGAGAAGGGGATGACAGAGGATGAAATGGTTGGATGGCATCACTGACTCAATGGACATGGGTTTGGGTGGATTCCGGGAGTTGGTGATGGACCGGGAGGCCTGGCGTGCTGCAGTCCATGGGGTCAGACACGACTGAGTGACTGAACTGTACTGTAGGGAACATAGAAAGATACATGGTGAGCTCTGTGTCAGCCACAGGGTGCTCTGTATGTGTGTTTCACGCTTCCCTATCCTTCACTGTCTCCTGAAGTTTGCTCAAATTCATGTCCCTTGAGTTGCTGATGCTCTCCAGCCATCTCATCCTCTGCTACCCTCTTCTCCTTTTGTCTTCATTCTTTCCCAGCATCAGAGTCTTTCCCAATGAGTCAGCTTTTGGTAGCACAGGGTGCTACCATCAGGCTATCCTGCCCATGGAGCAAGGCAAAGGGACATGACAAAGGGCATGCATACAGGGAGGAATTAAAATTGGGGGCCATCGTTGCTATTTACCACACAGTTCCATCAGCAACTATGAGATTGCTCATTTATTTAATCTGGAAAAGATCTCTTTATTATTAAACTGTATCTTAGATGACCTTCAGTCCTGGAGTAAGTTTAAAAATGAGCCATTAAATGGGACATTGTAGAAAAAAAGATGTAGTGTCTTCATTATCTTTGAGTCCTTTGGTCATTATTGAAATTGCTAATTAGATATATGAAATGACTGGATGGCATCACTGATTCATTGGTCATGAACTTGGGGAAACTCCAGGAGATAGTGAAGGACAGAGAAGCCTGACGTTCTGCAGTCCATGGGGTCGCCAGGAGTCGGACACAACTTGACAGCTGAACAGCAACAATTAGAAAGATAATCTTGCCTGCAACTGATATGAAAGTATCTCAGTCATGTCCGACTCTGTAAACCCATGGACTGTACAGTTCATGGAATTTTCCAAGCCAGAACACTGGAGTGGGTAGTTGTTTCTTTCTCTGGTGGATCTTCCCAACCCAGGGATTGAACCCAGGTCTCCCGCATTGCAGGTAGATTCTTTACCAGCCAAGCCAAAGGCTGCAATTGATATCTTTATTTAAAATTAATTTTTGTTAGGATATAGTTGATTTACAATGTTGTATTTAATATCTTTTTCCTTTCAAAAATTTTTATTTTATTTATTTATTTAGTTTCGCTGTGCTGGGTCTTCATTGCTGCATGTGGGCTTTCTCTGGTTGTGGCAAGCAGTGTGGGGGTGGGGGCTACTCTTCTTTGCAGTGTGAGGGCTTCTTATTGAAGTAGCTTCTTTTGTTGTAGAGCACAGGCTCTAGGGTAGGTGGGTTTCAGCAGTTTCATAGAACTTTTTAAAATATAAAATAATGCCCAGTTGGATTATAGAGATTTCTCATGGCTTTGAGTATTTTGGTCACAACTTTCAAGGTCATATTAATGGCAAAGGTGTTTTTCAGATGAGTCTGAATGCTATCAGGCTATCTTCATTTCAAACCACTGATGGCATCTTCCAGATGGTGTTTTTCACTGCACAGCAAGATCACAATATGATTTGAAGTTTTGTGAAGTATTTAAATGTAAATGACAAGTAATGTTTCCATAACTTTATTTAAACCTTGTGAGTTGACCGAGAAATGTTGACTCTTCATTAGCAAACTTTGAATATATTTAAATATGGAAGTTTTTATGTTTATGTCTTATCTCCTCAAGGAAATTGTAAGCTCTTTAAGGAGAAGCACACATTTATTATATTTATTATATTTTATTTTTATAATAAAAGTCTTCCGTTTATTACCTGGAGAATACTAATTGCCTAGAGAAGACTAGTTATTTGATCAGGACCTGCACTCTTGCCTCATAGTACAGAAGGGATATTTTTGTTCTTTTACTGAGATTCTCAATCCTGTAGCAAGAGAATGAATTCTGGGGACAAAGACACTGATTAGCATGTAAAATTTATTTAGAATCCTTAAATCCAGGACCAAGTACGTATTCTCATGGGACATTTCGCTGTCTATAAAAAAAATCATTGACTTTATGTAAAAGACAGTTTTTTAAAAATGTCGTGTTCTGGACCATCTGGATGACAAATATAATGAAGTCCTGCCATGTAATTTCAGCACCAAAGTCTGTGATTGTAGTATTATTGGAGTCTAGTAGTACTTTCACAGTTTCAGGCTAATGAATAGAGCTCAATACATAAATCACATATTAGATTTTCACAATTGCATCAGAAATATGCAATGTAGAATGTATATTGTGGTTGAAAAGAACATTATGGCAACAGTTACTCAGAGAAGTGATGCTTTGATCAGTAAGTAATAAGGATAAAATGATGTCAAGGTATTTGGTTTGAAAAACATTTCCAGGAATTCAGGTAGTTTCATTGGTATGCCCAGCTCAACAGAATGAGCAGAGGGCAGGCAGCACATAGTCATGTTGTAAGTGGTAATTCAATTTCAGGGAAACATTGTGTATCTGTTACATTAATTTAACGTTGTTAATTTGAATTTTATTAGGTTTGCAATTTGTTTGTAATTAGTGCACAGACTTTGGCTTTATAATTGAATAAGAACTGCAATAGAGTGAATTCATCACAAGTTTTATGTTCATACATGTTTAAGTAATATTATTATAAACATAATTGAAGTCAACATCTGGGCATCAATGGGAGCTTCTTTGAAAGGGATTTTATGGTACTCACACTGAGAAAATTTGATGCAACATTTATATACTAGGACAATTTTCATTTTTATCCCAGAGAACTTAGGTATTTTAAGAGTAATTTGAGCAAAATAATTGATTAAAGAAAAAGAGTATATGTGTGTGTGAACGTATACTTGTATACATCTTACCCAAAACTCCAAAATGCTTTGAAATCCTAGAAGATAAATTATATATATATATATACTCTTATAATAAAATGTTATTATAACATTGCATCAGGAAATTGAAAATAAAGCCCAACATGGCTAATTCCAACCTAGGACTCTTTAAGTCTGTGCAGTTGAACTGTGTTATTAATAATTCCTGTCATGGAGTAGAATTATATTAACCCATTAGGATACCTTGTTTCTTGTTTGCATTTTTCTCCCTGGAATTTTCATGCCAAATGCAAGCACAGGAATGGAGAGTTGAGTCTGCTCTGCTGGAGAGATGTAAATGGCACTTACTATTTCACCTGTTCATTGTCACTGCAACACTTCCTAGGGAAGTGCCTGAACCTGAGAATCATTTCATCAGGGAGATGCTTCATGCCTGGTCTTTAAAAACAAGCCCCACCCCCCCACCCCCCCACCTCCCCACCTCCTCACCTCCTCACCTCCTCACCAAAGCATTTTCAATCTGATTTTCTTAACCTGGGGTTCTTACTCTGGGTAGAACTCTGGGAGCTGGGGGAAAAAAGAAGGGGGGAAAAAAACCCTCCCCATACAGAGAAGAGCAAATTGAAAGTCACCAAGGGGTGTGCCTTAAGGCGGTTGGTAAATCCACTTCCTTTGTCATAACAAGAACAAATCCCACTTTGAAGTTTTTCCTTCTTGTCACAAGGGGGGATGTCTGTTGTTTAATCCATTTTAGCCCTTAATACCTGACTGGGATCAATTCTGTTGGCTAGATTACACAGCATTCATGCTGACTTTAAACTGGCCGGGAGTGGGGGCATGGGAGGCAGAGGGCACCAGGTTCTGATTCACTGGTGTGAGAATCTCAAAAACAATCAACGTCTCTGTACAGACCACCTAGATTTTGATAAAATGTCCTTTTACACTTAAATACATAGTCATAATGACCATTGTTGTACAGATTTTGGTGTATTCTATAAATGGTATATTTTCAATGGTCCTTTAAAAAACTCACTAATTCACAGTGGCAAAGGAGACTATGGTGTTCATCACATAGCACATACTGCCTTAAATTAGAATTTAAGGACCACCTTCTTCCTCATTCCCCATATCAACTATGGGTGCGGTTTTGAGCAATGGGGGACATTGAGCTTCTCAATGCCTAGCCTCCATGTCATATCTCTTTCACAGGCATCTGATTATTGAGTGAGAAAAAGAAAAGAAGAAAGTCTCAATAAAATGCAGCCCTATTTTTTCATTCTCTAAAAACTTTCAGCTCATTTTCTTGTAAGAATTCTGAAACCCCATAATGAGTAGAGGTGAGGAGCCCTCGGAGTAAATGTCAAAAAGGGCCAGTTGATAATTAGGTATTTTTCTAGGCAAGTGGCTATTAACTGGTTCTTAACAATATGCATTGTCTATCAAGTCATTTCAGGTTGCCTAAGTGCTGAGAAATCTTCCCAGAAAACTGAACAGTGGAGGGAGAAGACAGGGGATAGAGCAGGCTGCAATTACTAGTGAGACTTTCACTTATCCTCTTGTTCTGAAAGAGGCCAAGACATCACAATTACTTCTACCTAACCTGGAGTATCTTTGAAAAAGTCAGTCATGTAGGAATGACCAGAAAATGCCCAGTCAGTGAGGACTAGGAATGCACATTTGATACTTGGGTCAAAGGCAAGACGAATTGGCTCCTGGTTTCCTCTTTTGACTTATGTTTGCCATGACCGTCACCCCGAGATTCCCAAGGGCAGAAGCCATGCTTATTCATCTCTCTAGCCACAAGCCACTTCACAGGGCTTGGGGCTTTGTGAAGTCTCAAAAGAGGTTTGTGGGTAACCAAATGAATTGATTTTGAAAGGACATTTGGGTGCCCCCTTCCAGAAGAAGGTGAAAACATCATTTGTCACCAGCAAACATGTTAGGTAACAAAAGTGAAACATGCTATTTTTTTTCTCTTATAATAGTCAAGAGAGCAAAGTACTATTTAAGTTATAGTATTTGAGAAGTGGAATTGCTTATTGGATGTCACATTATTTCATTAATTTCTGTGATGCTTTTTTCATCTTCATCATTCACACCGGCAGCTGGAATACACTTTTGCTTGCACAAGGTAGGGAACACTAGAATTGATCCTGAGAGACAAAGCAGAGCATCTTGAATCACATGGATTAGACTTCAAAGTTACTGATTTGTCAACTTACTATAAAAATGAGGAAATTCCCTGGTGGTCCAGTGGTTAAGACTCCACACTTATACTGCAGGAGGCACAGGCTTGATTACTGGTTGGGGAACTAAGATCTTGCGTGCTGAAAGGTGTAGCCAAAAAAGTAAAAAAATAAAGTTAAAAAAAAGAATGGGGGTACAGAAATTGACAAGTTGATCCTAAAATTCATATGGAAATAAATGCAAAGGACCCAGAAGAGCCAACTCAATCTGAAAAAGAAGAACAAAGTTAGAAAATTCCAAACTTAATCACTAAGCTGTAGTAATCAAGACTGCATGGTGCTGGCATACAGACAGTTAAGCAGTGATACTTTCATGTGTCAGCTTTCCTGAGCTACAGTCTCCTGTCATTCAATCAAACTCTAGGTGTTGCTGTGGAGGTATTTTGTATTTTGTAAATGTGACTAAAGTCTATAATCAGTTTACTTTAAGGAAGATTATCCCAGATAATCTAGGTGGGCCTGATTCAATCGGTTGAAAGAGCAGAACTGAGACTTCCCTGAAGAAGAAATTCTGGCTGTGGACAGAAGCTTCAGGCTATGCCTGAGAGGTTCGGCTTGCCCTTCCTGACAGCCTACCCTATGAATTTCAGACTTGCCACGGCTATATAAATCAATTCTTTACAATAAATCATTCTTTCCTTGCTTTGTCAGTATGTGTAGGTGTAAATATATGCATAAATCTGTGGATATGCATCTCTCTATGTAGGTATATATGTGTGTGTATAAATAGTAAATATAGGTGTATGTTGTTTTACTGGGCTTTGCTTTACTGCACTTCACAGGTATTGAATTTTTACAAATTGAGGGTTTGTAGCAACCCTATGTTGGCCAAGTCTTTTGGCACCATTTTTCCAATAGCATTTGCTTATTTTGTGTCACTGTGTTATTTTGGGGGGCTCCAAAATCACTGCAGACGGTGACTACAGCCATGAAACTAAAAGACGCCTACTCTTTGGAAGGAAAGTTTTGACCAACCTAGATAGCTTATTGAAAAGCAAAGACATTACTTTGCCAACAAAGGTCTGTCTAGTCACGGCCATGGTTTTTCAAGTGGTTATGTATATTTGTGAGAGTTGGACTGTGAAGAAAGCTGAGTGCCAAAGAATTGATGCTTTTGAACTGTGGTGTTGGAGAAGACTCTTGAGAGTCCATTGGACTGCAAGGAGATCCAACCAGTCCATCCTAAAGGAGATCAGTCCTGGGTGTTCACTGGAAGGATTGATGCTAAAGCTGAAACTCCAATACTTTGGCCACCTCATGCCAAGAGTTGATTCATTGGAAAAGATCCTGATGCTGGGAGGGATTAGGGGCAGGAGGAGAAGGGGACAACAGAGGATGAGATGGCTCGATGGCATCACCGACTCGACGGACATGAGTTTGAGTGAACTCTGGGAGTTGGTGATGGACAGGGAGGTCTGGCATGCTGCTGTTCATGGGGTCGCAAAGAGTAGGACACAACTGAGTGACTGAACTGAACTGAACTGTGTTACCTTTTGGTAATTCTTGCAATATTTCAATTTTTTTCATCATTACTATATTTATTATGATTATTACTGAACCAGACTTGGGTCTGTTTACCTGACACACAGCAAAGCCAATCTGCTGACACAGGATTTTGTGGTGAAGGAAAGCATAGTATTTATTGCAAGGCACCAAGCAATGAGAATGGGCATCTTATGCTCACAAGATAAAGACTCTTTCAGAGATGGGATCTTAAAGACAACATTTGAGGTGAGGGTTGCAGCTTGCTGACTTTCTTCTGATTAGTTGGTGGTGAGATAACACGGTGAAGTTTGGGGGCTCTTAATCATCAACGTTCTGGTTCAAACGAGCCTGGGGTCTATGTTTTTGTGGTTGGCATGTAGTCACCATCCTCTACCTAGGCAGTTTGGGGGAGGGGGTTTTGGTTTCTGCAGAACAGCACAAAGATATGCATCAGATTGTTATGTATATCCTTTGAAAATGAACTAGGATTCTGTTTTATAAACATTTCCTTTGTTTCTGAATTCCTGCACTTCCTTCAGATCAGTTCAGTTCAGTTGCTCAGTCCTGTCCAAGTCTTTGCGACCCCATGGATTGCAGCATATCAGGCTTCCCTGTCCCTCACCAACTCCTGGAGTTTACTCAAACTCATGTCCATTGAGTTGGTGATGCCAACCAACCAACTCATCCTCTGTCATACCCTTCTCCTCCTGCCTTCAATCTTTCCCAGCTTCATGGTCTTTTCAAATGAGTCAGCTCTTCGCATCAGGTGGCCAAAGTATTGGAGTTTCAGCTTCAACATCAGTCCTTCCAATGAATATTCAGGACTGATTTCCTTTAGGATGGACTAGTTGGATCTCCTTGCATTCCAAGGGACTCTCGAGAGTCTTATCCAACAACACAGTTCAAAAGCATCAGTTCTTCAGTGCTCAGCTTTCTTATAGTCCAACTCTCAAATCCACACATGACTACTGGAAAAACCATAGCCTTGACTAGACGGACCTTTGTTGGCAAAGTAATATCTCTGCTTCTTAATATGCTGTCTAGATTGGTCATAATATTTCTTGCAGGGAGTAAGTGTCTTTTTATTTCATCGCTGCAATCACCATCTGCAGTGGTTTTGGAGCCCAAGAAAATACAGTCTGTCACTGTTTCCATTGTTTCCCCATCTATTTGCCATGAAGTGATGGGACCGGATGCCATGATCTTTGTTTTATGAATATTGAGCTTTAAGCCAACTTTTTCACTCTCCTCTTTCACTTGCATCAAGAGGCTCTCTTGTTCTTCTTCACTTTCTGCCATAAGGGTGGTGTCATCTGCATATCTGAGGTTATTGATAACTTCAATCTTAGTTCCAGCTTGTGCTTCATCCAGCCCAGTGTTTCTCATGATGTACTCTGCATAGAAGTTAAATAAGCAGGGTGACAATATACAGCCTTGACGTACTCCTTTTCCTATTTGGAACCAGTCTGTTGTTCCATGTCCAGTTCTAACTGTTGCTTCCTGACCTGCATACAGATTTCTCAGGAGGCAGGTCAGATGGTCTGGTATTCCCATCTCTTTCAGAATTTTCCACAGTTTATTGTGATCCACACAGTCAAAGGCTTTGGCATAGTCAATAAAGCAGAAATAGATGTTTTTCTGGAGCTCTCGTGCTTTTTTGATGATCCAGCAGATGTTGCCAATTTGATCTCTGGTTCCTCTGCCTTTTCTAAATCCAGCATGAACATCTGGAAGTTCACACTTCATGTATTGCTGAAGTCTGCCTTGGAGAATTTTGAGCATTACTTTACTAGCCTGTTGGCTCAGGATTTCCCTGGTGGCTCAGACGGTAAAGCATCTTGCTTACAATGTGGGAGACCTGGGTTCAGTCCCTGGGTCGGGAAGATCCTCTGGAGAAGGAAATGGCAACCCACTCCAGTAGTCTTGCCTGGAAAATCCCATGGACAGAGGAACATGGTGGGCTACAGTCCACGGGGTCGCAAAGAGTCGGACATGACTGAGCAACTTCACTTTCACTTACTAGCATGTGAGATGAGTACAATTGTGTGGTAGTTTGAACACTCTTTGGCATTGCCTTTCTTAGGGATTGGAATGTAAACTGACCTTTTCCAGTCCTTTGGCCACTGAGTTTTCCAAATTTGCTGGCATTTTGAGGTCAGCACTTTCACAGCATCATCTTTTAGGATTTGAAATAGCACAACTGGAATTCCATCACCTCCACTAGCTTTGTTCATAGTGATGCTTTCTAAGGCCCACTTGACTTCACATTCCAGGATGTCTGGCTCTAGGTGAGTGATCACACCATTGTGATTATCTGGGTCATGAAGATCTTTTTTGTACAGTTCTTCTGTGTGTTCTTGCCATCTCTTCTTAATATCTTCTGCTTCAGTTAGGTCCATACCATTTCTGTCCTTTATCAAGCCCATCTTTGCATGAAATGTTCCCTTGGTATCTCTAATTATTCTTGAAGAGATCTCTAGTCTTTCCCATTATATTGGTTTCTTCAATTTCTTTGCACTGATCACTGAGGAAGGCTTTCTTATCTCTCCTTACTATTCTTTGGAACTCTCCATTCAAATGGGTATCTCTTTCCTTTTCTCCTTTGCTTTTTGCTTCTCCTCTTTTCACAGCTATTTGTAAGGCCTCCTCAGACAGCCATTTTGCTTTTTTACATTTCTTTTTCTTGGGGATGGTCTTGCTCCCTGTCTCTGGTACAGTCATGAACCTCCATCCATAGTTCAGCAGGCACCCTGTCTATCAGATCTAGTCCCTTAAATCTATTTCTCATTTCCACTGTATAATCGTTAGGGATTTGATTTATGTCATACCTGAATGATCTTGGTTTTCCCTACTTTCTTCAATTTAAGTCTGAATTTGGCAATAAGGAGTTCATGATCTGAGCTACAGTCAGCTCCTGGTCTTGTTTTTGCTGACTGTATAGGGCTTCTCCATCTTTGGCTGCAAAGAATATAATCAGTCTGATTTCGGTATTGACCATCTGGTGATGTCCATGTGTAGAGTCTTCTTTGATGTTGTTGGAAGAGGGTGTTTGCTATGACCAGTGCATTTTCTTGGCAGAACTCTATTAGTTTTTGCCCTGCTCCATTCTGTACTCCAAGGCCAAATTTGCCTGTTACTCCAGGTGTTTCTTGACTTCTTACTTTTGCATTCCTATCCCCTATAATGAAAAGGACATCTTTTGGGGGTGTTAATTCTAGAAGGTCTTGTAGGTCTTCATAAAACTTTTCAACTTCAGCTTCTTCAGTGTTACTGGTCAGGGCAGAGACTTGGATTACCGTGATATTGAATGGGTTGCCTTTGATATGAACAGAGATCATTCTGTCGTTTTTGAGACTGCATCCAAGTACTGCATTTTGGACTCTTTTGTTGACTATGATGGCTACTCCATTTCTTCCAAGGGATTCTTGCTCACTTTCTTAATTAGTAAGTATTTTTAGTCTGCTCTTTGAAACTCAAGGAAGGTCTGAGAGACTAAAGCCTTTTTCAACAAACAAGAAACAGGGGATAGGAGGGGCTTTTGTACCTAACAGAGCCCGCAGGGTCCTGCTTGGTTTCAGTCCCTCCTTTTCTCTGATACTCCCTAATTCTGAAGGGAACAGGGGCAGGACAAGAAAGGAAATAAAGTTTTGGATAGAGAGGTTAATCATAAACTTGGCAAGGAACTCAGCATTAGGGGGACTCAGTTTCATAGTGATAAGTGATTTGTAATCAGTGATCTTTGGTCCTAATGTTGTAATTGTTTTGGTGTCATGAACTACACCTTTATAAGACATCAGACTTAATTGATAAATGTATGTATTTTAACTGCCTTACCAACTGGCTGTTCCCCCATCTTTTCTCCACTCCTCAGGCCTCCCTATTCCCTAAGACACACCAATATTGAAATTAGGTCAGTTGATAACCTTCCAGTGGTCTCTAGGTGTTCCAGTGAAAGGAAGACCCACATGTGTCTCACTTTAAATAAAAAAACTAGAAATGATTAAGCTTAATGAGAAAGACATGTCAAAAGTGAAGATAGGTTACAAGTTAGGTCTCTTGTACCAGTTAGTCAAGTTGTCAGTGCAATGGAAAAGTTCTTGAAGAAAATTGAAAGTGCTACTCCAGCAGTGAAAGGGGAGGGGAGAGATAAATTAGGAGTTTGGAATTAACATAATACACTTCACTATATATAAGATAGACAACAAGGACCTGCTGTATAGCTTAATATAGTAAGATATATTTAATTATCTTACATTGTTTGGTCACTAAGTCATGTCTAACTCTTTTGAGACCCCATGGACTGTAGCCTGCCTGGCTCATCTGTCCCTGGGATTTCCCAGGCAAGAATACTGGAATGGGTTGCCATTTCCTTCTCCAAGGGATCTTCCTGACCCAGGGATTGAACCCATGTCTCCTGCATTGGCAGGCAGATTCTTTACCACTGAGATACCAGGAAAAGAATCTGAAGATATCCATCTATCTATCTGAATTGCTTTGTACAGCTGAACAATATTGTAAATTAATTACACTTACTAACTATATCAATTTTAAAAATAGCTTTTTTAAAAAAAGTGTTACTCCAGTGAATGCATGAATGATAAGAAAGTAAAACAGCCTTATTGCTGATATGGAGGATGTTTAATGATCTGGATAGAAGATCAAACCAACTGCAACATTCCCTTAAACTGGAGCCTAATTGAGAGCAAGGTCCTAACTCTCTTAAAGGCCAAGAGAGGTGAGGAAGCTATTGAAGAAAAGTTTGAAGCTAGTAGAGATTGGTCCATGTGGTTTGAGAAAGAAGCCATCTCCATAACATAGAAGTGCTAGGTGAAGCAGCAAGTGCTGATGTAGAAGCTGTAGCAAATTATCCAGAAGATCCAGCTAAGGTCATTAATGAAGGTCATTACACTAAACAAGAGATTTTCAATGTAGATAAAGCAGTCTTGTATTGGAAGAAGATTCCATCTAGAACTTTCATTGCTGGAGTGGAGAAGTCAATGCCTAGCTTCAAAACTTCAAAATGGACAGCTTGATTCTCTTGTTAGAGGCTGATGCAGCCAGTTACTTTAAGATGAAGCCAGTCAGC
Organism: Budorcas taxicolor; assembly: GCF_023091745.1. Classification (NCBI taxonomy): domain Eukaryota; kingdom Metazoa; phylum Chordata; class Mammalia; order Artiodactyla; family Bovidae; genus Budorcas; species Budorcas taxicolor. The sequence goes on along the minus strand of NC_068919.1, from coordinate 67,143,004 downwards.
ATTTACCATTCTGAAAATCCCAGGGCCCTTAAGAATTATGATGAATCTACTCTGCTTATGCTTTATAAATGAAACAACAAATCCTGGATGACAGCATATCTGTTTATAACATGGTTTACTATTTAAGCCCACTGTTGAGATCTACTGTTCAGAAAAAAAATGATGCCTTTCAAAATACTGCTGCTCATTGACAATGCACCTGGTCACCCAAGGGCTCTGATGAAGACATGTAACAAGATTTATGTTGTTCTCACTTATGGATACCAAGGGGAGAACGGGGGAGTTGGCATGGGAGCAGGATGATTTGGGATTGGGATTGACATAATATATACTACTGTATATAAAACGGGCTTCCCTTGTGGCTCAGATGGTAAAGAATCTGCCTGTAATGCGGGAGACCTGGGTTTGATCCCTGGGTTGGGAAGATCCCCTGGTTGCATGGCAACCCACTCCAGTATTCTTGCCTGGAGAATCCCATGGACAGAGGAGCTTGGCAGGCTATAGTCTATGGGATCACAAGGAATTGGGCATGACTGAGTGGCTAAGAACATATATAAAATAGATAACTAATGAGAACCTACTGTATAGCCCAGGGAACTCAACTCAGTGCTCTGTGATGACTGAAATGGAAAGGAAATCTAAAAAAGAGGGAATGTGTGTGTGTGTGTGTGTGTGTGTGTGTGTGTGTGTATTTATATATAAAACTGATTCACTTTGCTGTGCAGCAGAAACTAACACAACATTGTAAAACAGTTATATTTATAAATAAGTCTTATGCTTACATCATATTGATACGTAAAATACACAGCAGTTCCTAAGGGGGAATTCTGTGACATTTCCTTGAGACTGGGGCTACAATTATCACCAGGTTTGTTTTTCTTTTTAATAGAGTGGTATCTATATACATAATACAGAGCCAAGAAACTTCTCAACTTTATTATGTGATAAAGAACTTTTTGGATCTAGGGCAGTGAAATAATCTGCAAATAAGAGAACTTTGATCTGATAAAACTATACAATTAAAGATCCAAGAAGGAAAAAAAAAATCCAAGAAGCTAACTAACACTTATAATTTTTTGAGTTTCTACCATGTGCTGAGCATTTTACAATATATTGTGCCATTTAATACTTAAAATAACCCTCTGAGGCTATTATTCATGTTCTGTTATATCACGCTCTACCAATAAGCAAACTGAAGATCAGTGAGGTTAGTTAACAGACTAACTCGTTTTGATTTTTAATAGAATCCGATAATAGCTGAGCCAAGATTCAGACTTCCAAAGCTCAGACTCTTTTCCCAGGGAAACACTGCCTTCTCAGAGATGGCCCCTGGATGAGGGCAGTCTCACTTCACCGCGTACATTTGGAGAATAGGTGTATGTCAAGGGATGGAACTAGAGTCCAGCAGATAAAGGCAAGAAAGTCATACAGGATCAGCTTCTCTTTGAGACAGAGTACTTTTTTCTTGAAAGGTGTGCTCTTTTGCGATTGCAAATAAATGAACTCTTCTGTATATGCTTTATCCAAAAACATCGTTTCTTAAGGAATTACAGCATATAGCAAAACTCTTTTTGGAGCTCCCATGCATTCAGTTAGCCTGTGCCAGGCTTTGTGCTCAGCCTTCAGAATATGAATGAAAGTGAAAGTGAAGTTACTCAGTAGTGTCCGACTCTTTGCAACCCCATGGACTGTAGCTTACCAGGATCCTCCATCCATGGGATTTTTCCAGGCAAGAGTACTGGAGTGGGTGGCCATTTCCTTATCCAGGGGATCTTCCCAATCCAAGGATCAAACCTGGATCTCCCACATTGTAGGCAGATGCTTTACCAGGAATATGAATAAGAACATATAAATGAATAATATTCCTCTAGAAACTCAATCTGAGGGTGAACAAAGATAAGAAAGAGACAGTGGCAACTCAGTGTGATATATGCCAGGGTAGAGTTTGTTGTGGGAGCAGACATGATGCCTAACACTGGGATGTCAGGCTAGGAAAGGGCTCATGAAGATAATTTCAGTAAGATCTTAAGGATGAGAAGGGATTTGCTTGCAATCTACCTGTGTATATGAGGAGAAAAAGGTTAGTTCAGAAGAGGGAGGGAAGGGAAGGAGAAGGTATTTGAGGCAAAGAGTGATGGAGTCTGTTGTAATATTTCCATCCCACACCAGTGAAAAACCACTGAGTCTGGCATTGCAAGGGATTATGACAGACACTGTTAACTGTCTACCCAATAACTCTTTTTTTTTTTTCTTGGTACTAGAGCCCCAATTCTTGGAGACAAATTATGGCTGGTTTAGGCCAGTCATGACAATCCTCTTCCTGTTGGACATTCATTTCTTCAGCTTCCATTAGAGCTCGGGATGACCACATGATCCCCTTCTGGCCATTATATACAGGGAAAAATTTCTCCTTTCTTGATAGAATAGGCAGAAATGGAAACTAAAAAGCCAATTTGCTAAGAATGAGCCACAGAGAACAGAGAAAAACCACCCATGTGGGATTTCTTCTCATGCAAAAAAATAATAAGCCATCAATATTGGATTTGCTGTAAGTAGCAAACAAAAGCATTTCTATATGATATAGAGTACTTCCAACTAGAAGCAGAAACAAAATTTTCTTCCCACCCCTTCTTATAATCTACCTATAATTAGCTTTCCTTAATATGGTACATGGAATTCATCTCTGATTAACCACCATCAAGATAGGCTGAGCTCTGCAGGTGTCCTTCCTAATGTCCATTTCCAGCTCCATTTGCTCTGAGAAGTTACAAAAAGAACATGACCATTCTGCCTTGGCATATTTATGATAATACAGCAGCCATGGCAGCTATCATATAGTATGAGACCCTTGGAGCCACTACAGAGAGTAAATGGCTATGGTAGAGATGGCCCCCGATCTTGGGGCCATGCACATGCCAGGTTGCAATTACCAGAAAGAATTCAGCTTTTGTTCCTGGCAGAGGACCTTGTTTATCTTTGTCATTGGCACTATTGCTTTCATCACTGGGCCAAAGACTTACTAGCCACTGGAAGTTGGCAGAGGCACACAGACTAGAGCAACCAGCTATGACGTGAAGAACCAATATTCTTGCAGACTTAATGGTGTCTTCACTGCATCTTCCCAGCAGCCAAATTTGTGACGACCCACCTCTAACTGGCTAGATTTACTCATCTGTGTCAAATTCATCTCCAGCCCAGAAGATAGAAATAATTTAATACCATACTTGGATGGATTGTGTCATTTTTTTTTTTTCAGGCTCAAAGTAACAAAAACTCATAAGAAAAGCATCCCCAAATGACTTCTACCCCTAAATTGAAGCCACCTTGATTTTATGCATCCAGTGAAAGTTCTGAGAAATGACATAAATGTGAAGAAGACAGATATATTCTTTTCTGTGAATACCAGAGACCTGACTAAAGACCTGTATGATCTTTAGGAAACTAATGGCAACCCACTCCAATACTCTTGCTTGGAAAATCCCATGGACGGAGGGGTTTGGTGGGCTACAGTCCATGGAGTCGTGAAGAGTTGGACATGACTGAGCGACTTCACTTTCACTTTTCACTTTCATGCATTGGAGAAGGAAATGGCAACCCACTCCAGTGTTCTTGCCTGGAGAATCCCAGGAACAGGGGAGCCTGGTGGGCTGCTGTCTATGGGGTCGCACAGAGTCGGACATGACTGAAGTGACTTAGTAGCAGTAGCAGCAGGCTCATCAGAAGGCCATGGCACCCCACTCCAGTACTCTTGCCTGGAAAATCCCATGGATGGAGGAGCCTGGTAGGCTGCAGTCCACGAGGTCACTGAGAGTTGGACACGACTGAGTGACTTCATGTTGACTTTTCACTTTATGCATTGGAGAAGGAAATGGCAACCCACTCCAGTGTTCTTGCCTAGAGAATCCCAGAGACAGGGGAGCCTGGTGGGCTGCCTTCTGTGGGATCGCACAGAGTCGGACACGACTGCAGCGACTTAGCAGCAGCAGCAGCAGCAGGCTCATCAAGGGCAGAATCAAGGTCTTTATTTTAGTATCTCCCCATAATTAAATGCCATGTATTATAATTTCAATTTGCGATGACTATTTTCCTCACTCCCTCACTCTTTTCTCTTTTTCTTTTCTCATTCCCACCTCTTAGATCTTTTCCTCCCTTAGAGGTCCATGTCCTTATACATGGATATTAATTTAGCTTATCTTGTTTTCTCCAATTCTGCATCTCCACTGACTCTCCACAAGGACAACAGAGGCTGACTAGCCAAGCTTTGCAAACAGGGTTTTTCTGAATGATGAAGGAGGGGGAAATGCTAGAAACATTTTTATCCATATAACTCCAATAAATCATAATACTGATAAATGTATTCTCCCATTTAAAAACAGTCTTCATCTCTCTTTGCCTACCAAATAGGTTCCATCCCTGTCACCTGACATGTAACCAAGACCAGCCTTCCTTAAGGGCTTCCCTGGTGGCTCAAATGATAAAGCATCAGCCTGCAAAGCGGGAGACTGGGTTCAATCCCTGAGGAGGGCGTGGCAACCCACTCCAGTATTCTCGCCTGGAGAATCCCTATGGACAGAGAAGCCTGGCGGGTTACAGTCCATGGGGTTGGAAATAGTTGGACACGACTGAGCAACTAAGCACAGCACAACACAACCTTCCTTAAAAACAGGGTTTCCCAGTACTGACACTTATTGACATTTTGGGCTGGGTGAGGTTTGTTGTGAGGAGCTGTCTTGTGCAATGTAGGATATGTACCAGCCTCCCTGGCTTCAACTTGCTAGATGCCAGTAGCACTTCTCCACTTAATTGTAACAACCAGCAATGTCCCTCAGTTCAGTCCATCAGTTGTGTTCGACTCTTTGCAACCCCATGGACTGCAGCATGCCAGGCTTCCCTGTCCATCACCAGCTCCCACAACTTGCTCAAACTTATGTCCACTGAGTCGATAATGCCATCAAACCATCTCATCTCTGTTGTCCCCTTATCCTCCTACCTTCAATCTTACCCAGCATCAGAGTCTTTTCCAATGAGTCAGTTCTTCACATCAAGTGGCCAAAGAATTGGAGCTTCAGCATCAGTCCTTCCAATGAATATTCAGGACTGATTTTCTTTAGGATTGACTGGTTTGATTGCCTTGCTGTTCAAGGAACTCTCAAGTGTCTTCTCCAACACCACAGGTCAAAAGCATCAGTTCTTTGGTGCTCAGCTTTCTTTATGGTCCAACTCAAACATGCATGCATGACTACTGGGAAAACCATAGCTTTGACTAGGTGGGCCTTTGTTGGTAAAGTAGTGTCTCTGTTTTTTAATATGCTGTCTAGGTTTTGTCATAGCTTTTTTCCCAAGGAGCAAGCATCTTTTAATTTCATGGCTGCAGTCATCATCTGCAGTGATTTTGGATCCCAAGAAAATAAAGTCTGTCACTGTTTCCGTTGTTTCCTTATCTATTTGCAATGAAGTGATGGGACCAGATGCCATCATCTTCATTTTTTGAATGTTGAGTTTTAAGCCAGCTCTTTCACTCTTCTCTTAAACTTTCATCAAGAGGATCTTTAGTTCTTCTTCATTTTCTCCCATAAGAGTGGTGTCATCTGCATGTCTGAGGTTATTGATACTTCTCCTAGCAAGTTTGATTCCATCTTGTGCTTCATCCAGCCGATCATTTTGCATGATGTACTCTGCATATAAGTTAAATAAGCAAGGTGGCAATATACAGTCTTAATGTACTCCTTTCCCAATTTGGAACCAATACTTTGTTACATGTCTGGTTCGAACTGTTGCTTCTTGACCTGCATAAGATTCTCAGGAGGCAGGTAAAATGATCTGGTATTCCTATTTCTTGAAGAATTTTCCACAGTTTGTTGTGATCCAAACAGTCAAAGGCTTTGGCATAGTAAATGAAGCAGAAGTAGATGTTTTTCTGGAATTCTCTTGCTTTTTCTATGATCCAGTGGATGTTGGCAATTTGATCTCTGGTTCTTCTGCCTTTTCTAAATATAGACTGAACACCCGGAAGTTCTTGGTTCATGTACTGCTGGGGCTTAGCTTGGAGAATTTTGAGTATTACTTTGCTAGTGTGTGAGATGAGTGCAGTTATGTGGGAGTTTGAACATTGTTGGCATTGCCTTTCTTTGGGATTGGAATGAAAACTGACCTTTTCCAGTCCTGTGGCCACTGCTGAGTTTTCCAAATTTGCTGGCATATTGAGGTCAGCACTTTCACAGCATCATCTTTTAGGATTTGAAATAGCACAACTGGAATTCCATCACCTCCACTAGCTTTGTTCATAGTTCTGCTTCCTTAGGCCCACTTGTCTTCACATTCCAGGATGTCTGGCTCTAGGTGAGTGATCACACCGTTGTGATTATCTGGGTCATGAAGATCTTTTTTGTACAGTTCTTCTGTGTATTCTTGCTACCTCTTCTTAATATCTGCTGCTTCTGTTGGGTCGATACCATTTCTGTCCTTTATTGAGCCCATCTTTGCATGAAATGTTCCCTTGGTATCTCTAATTTTCTTGAAGCGATCTTTAGTCTTTCCCATTCTATTGTTTTCCTCTATTTCTTTGCATTGATCTCTGAGGAAGGCTTTCTTATCTCTCCTTGCTATTCTTTGGAACTCTGCATTCCGATGGGTATATCTTTCATTTTCTCCTTTGCCTTTAGCTTCTTATATTTCTCAGCTATTTGTAAGGCCTCTTTAGACAACCATTTGGCCTTTTTGCATTTCTTCTTCTCAGGGATGGTTTTGATCACTGCCTCCTGTACTGTGTTACAAACCTCCGTCCATAGTTCTTCAGGCACTCTATCTATCAGATCTAACTCCTTGAATCTATTTCCCACTTCCACTGTATAGTCATAAGGGATTTGATTAGGTCATACCTGAATGGTCTAGTCGTTTTCCCTACTTTCTTCAATTTAAGTCTGAATTTGGCAATAAGGAGTTCATGATCTGAGTCACAGTCAGCTCCCGGTCTTGTTTTTGCTGAGTGTATAGAGCTTCTCCATCTTCAACTGCAAAGAATATAACCAATCTGATTTTGATATTGACGATCTGGTGATGTCCATGTGTAGAGTCATCTCTTGTGTTGTTGGAAGAGGATATTTGCTGTGATCAGTGTATTCTCTTGGTAAAACTCTGTTAGCCTTTGCCCTGCTTCATTTTGTACTCCAAGGTCATTGCCAAATGTCCCCTGAGTGACAAAATCTCTCTGGGTTGAGAATCACTGCTTAAAAGTTTTATCACTTGCTACTTCCCCGTAGTCTATATTTTGCCTGTACTCTATATATCTAACTCAATTTGAATTATCTCACCTTCATACATTTGATTACTCTGTCTGGTTTGGGATACCCTTTCTTTCATCAACGCAGTTCTGTCAGCCTAAAATGCACTAATTCTTTAAGGCAAAATATATTGCTGCATGAATTATTACTCGATATCCTCATAATTAGAGAAGGGAATGGCAACCCATTCCAGTATTCTTGCCTGAAGAATCCCATGGACAGAGGAGCCTGGTGGGCTACAGTCTATGGGGTTGCAGAGTCGGACACTACTGAGCAACTAAGGACACGACTGAGCGACTAACACACATCCTCATACTGAAAACTTTAAGTGTTTGTCCTTTGAATTCTCAATAACATTTTATTGTTACCTCATAACTTAATTCTCGATTTCCATTTGATTCCTTGAATGTATTTAATAGTAAGTGTTTTGTGGGTGCTCAGCAAATGAATATTTGCCTGATGGATGCATGAATGCAATCTTCTGTGGTGCAAAATCGAGAACATGGGGATGGAAGAGAATGTTCCCTTTCTTCAGTGAAGAAGAGCCACAGGGGCTCATTCTCGTGCTTCTTGCGTTCTTTTACTGAGTTACTGGCGATAGATTATAATTGGTCTGAGGATTCAATAGATTCTGCCCTACTCAAAAGAATGTAAAGAAGTAAGCAAGCTGATCTTGATTATTCCCTCTCACAACTCACATGGTGAGTGCCCTTAAGCACTCTCATTGTTACTAAGTGTCTAGAGAAATTTAGGCCACTCTTCCCCTCTAGTTCAGTTCAGTTCAGTCACTCAGTTGTGTCCGACTCTTTGCGACCCCATGAATCACAGCAGATCTCTGGAAATGGATCCATGATGGTCTCAGCCTCGTTTGACCCACCTATGTTTCCACCACCCTTAGCACTCATATTCTGGGGAAGTCTTTATGCTATATAGTAAGTCACGTGAGTAGATTTTTTCACATGAGTAAAAAATTGTTTTCTCCACCTAGCGTCAAACTTTTTTTCTCCAAGTCATTTCTCACCTTTAGAGACAGAGTCACTAGAATCTCATGGATTCCAGTACAGCCTTCCAGTTGTCATGGTGACTGATGTAATGTGGTTTTCTTTTTTTTTCTTTTTAATTGGAGGATAATTGCTTTTCAATACTGTGCTAGTTTCAAGATGAATTCATACATCAACATGAATCAGCCATAGATATACGTATGTCCCCTCCTACCTCTTGCCCCATTCCATTTCTCCAGGTTGTCACAATGCACTGTGTCAAACAGCAAATTCTTACTCTTTCCATTTGTCCCTCTCTCTCCTTCCCCTACTGTACCCATAAGTCTGTTCTCTATGTCTGTGTCTCCATTGCTGCTCTGTAAATAGGTTCATCAGTACCATCTTTCTAGATTCCATACATATGTGTTAATATATGGTATTTGTTTTTCTCTTTCTGACTTACTTCATTCTGTATAATAGGCTCTAGGTTCTTCCACCTTATTAGAACTCTTGCAATGTGTTCCTTTTAATGGCTGAGTTATATTTCATTGTGTGTATGTACCACAACTTCTTTATGCATTCATCTGTCGATGGACATCTAGGTTGTTTCCATGTCCTGGCTACTGTAAATAGTGCTGCAGTGAACACTAAGGTACATGTGTCTTTTTCAGTTATGGTTTCTTCAGGGTGTATGCCCAGTAATGGGATTGTTGGGTCATATGGTACTTATATTCCTAGTTTTTTAAGGAATCTCCATACTGTTCTCCATAGTGGCTGTATCAATTTACATCCCCACCAACAGTGCAAGAAGGTTCTGTTTTCTCCACACCCTCTCCAGCATTTATTGTTTGAGGATTTTCTGATGACCAGGCTTCAACAGTATGTGAATCATGAACTTCCAGATGTTCAAGCTGGATTTAGAAAAGGCAGAGGAACCAGAGATCAAATTGCCAACATCTGTTGGATCATAGGAAACGCAAGTGAGTTCCAGAAAAACATCTACTTCTGCCTTATTGACTATGCTAAAGCCTTTGACTGTGTGGATTGCAACAAACTGTGGAAAATTCTTCAAGAGATGGGAACACCAGACCACCTGACCTGACTCCTGAGGAATCTGTATGCAGGTCAAGAAGCAACAGCTAGAACTGGGCATGAAACAACAGACTGGTTCCAAATAGGGAAAGGAGTACGTCAAGGCTGTATATTGTCACCCTGCTTATTTAACTTATATGCAGAGTACATCATGCGGAATGCCGGGCTGGAAGAAGCACAAGCTGGAATCAAGGTTGCCGGGAAAAATACCAGTAACCTCAGATATGCAGATGACACCACCCTTATGGCAGAAAGCAAAGAAAAACTAAAGAGCCTCTTGATGCAAGTGAAAGAGAAGTGAAGTAAGTAAGTGAAGTCACTCAGTCATATCCGACTCTTTGTGACCCCATGGACTGTGTAGCCTACCAGGCTCCTCTGTCCATGGGATTTTCCAGGCAGTAGTACTGGAGTGGATTGCCATTTCCTTCTCCAGCGGATCTGCCCGACCCAGGGTTCGAACCCGGGTCTCCCACATTGTAGACAGACGCTTTACCATCTGAGCCACCAGGGAAGTCTAAAGTTGGCTTAAAACTCAACATTCAGAAAACTAAGATCATCGCATCTGGTCCCATCACTTCATAGCAAATAAATGGGGAAACAATGGAAACAGTGACAGACTTTATTTTTTTTTTGGCTTCAAAATCACTGCAGACGGTGACTGCAGCCATGAAATTAAAAGAAGCTTTCTCCTTGGAAGAAAAGCTATGACCAACCTAGACAGCATACTAAAAAGCAGAGACGTTACTTTGCTGACAAAGTTCCATCTGGAAAAAGCTATGGTTTTTCCAGTAGTCATGTATGGATGTGAGGGTTGAACTATAAAGAAAGCTGAGTGCAGAAGAATTGATGATTTTGAACTGTGTTGTTGGAAAAGACTCTCGAGAGTCCCTTGGACTGCAAGGAGATCAAACCAGTCCATCCTAAAGGATATCAGTCCTGAATAGTCATTGGAAGGACTGATGCTGAAGCTGAAGCTCCAATACTTTGGCCACCTGATGTGAAGAACTGACTTGTTGGAAAAAACCCTGATGCTGGGAAAGATTGAAGGCTGGAGAAGAAGGGGATGATAGAGGATGAGATGGTTGGATGCCATCATTGACTCGATGGACATGAGTTTGAGTAAGGTCTGGGAATTGGTGATGAATGCCAGCCTGGTGTGCTTCAGTCCATGGAGTCGCAGAGTCGGGCACAACTGCGTGACTGGACTGAACTGAACTGATTTTAATGATGGCCATTCTGACCAGTGTGATGTGGTACCTCTTTGTAGTTTTGATTTGCATTTCTCTAATAATGAGCTACGTTGAGCATCTTTTCATGTGTTTATTAGCCATCTTTATGTCTTCTTTGGAGAAATGTCTGTTTAGGTCTTCTGCCCACTTTTTGATTAGGTTGTTTGTTTTTTGGTATTAAGTGTATGAGCTGTTTGTGTATTTTGAAGATAATTCTTTGTCAGTTGATTCATTTGTTATTATTTTCCCCCATTCTAAGGGTCGTCTTTTTACCTTATTTATAGTTTCCTTTGCTATCTAAAAGCCTTTAAGTTTAACTCGGTCCCACTTATTTATTTTTGTTTTTATTTCTGTTATTCTAAGAGGTGGGTCATAGAGGATCTTGCTGTGATTTATGTCAAGGAGTGTGCTGCCTATGTTATCCTCTAGGAGCTTTTCTGGCCTAACATTTAAGTCTTTAATCCATTTTGAATTTATTGTTGTGTATGGTGTTAGGAGGTATTCTAGTTTCATTCTTCTACATGTCGCTGTCCAGTTTTCCCAGCACCACTTATTGAAGAGGCCGTCTTTTCTCTGTTGTGTATTCTTACCTCCTTTGTCAAACATGTGGTTTTAGAAACTGTTTTTAGGACCAACCAAACATGGGAGTCCTTCACGGAATAGTTTCCTCTGCAGGTAAATTCATCTTGAGTATTTCTACGCTGCCACCTGGAGTTCAGTGGGAGCTCTGCAGCCTCCTCCTCTGGTCACCCAGCAGGGAGAGAGCAGTGTGACTGCATCTTCTCTGCACCTCCAGTGACAAGCACTGCTGCAGGTCATGAAATATAAACCTGGTTCTTATCGCTGGACATTAGTCACTCAGGCTATTCTGGCCACGAGACAGACTTGTCAGTGGAACAGTTGATGTCTTATTGCTTGCTGTCATTTCCTGAACATACCAGGTTGCTTTCTTTAAAAGCTTAGACATAAAAGAAAGGCTCAGAATGAAATGGAGTTAAGGAAATAGAAAACAGAAAATTCCTTTCAGAATCTCTACTCCCCTGAGACTGGCCAGCACTCACTTTTAAAAGCAAAATTGGGACAGTGACAGGAATGTGTGTGTGTGTATGTGTGTGTGTGTGTGTGAAAGATGGAGAAAATACAATATTGGTTAATTTCCCTCTGACTTCCCAAAGAATTCCGTATCACTCAAGTTAATACTTTCTCATTTTACATCAAAAGTGTTTTTTTAAACCGAAATAACACCTTTTAAAAAAAGTATATTTTAAATTATTTCATTATATTTGTAATCTTGGAATAAACAAACTTTTTTCTCTTGGGCTGGTACCAGGTGGCTAGTTTGAAAATCTAAAAAAGAGGTTTTTTTCCTTTTCATACTCCTTTTTTTTTTTGGAATGAGAATGTTTTTCTTCAATAAATATCTGTTACATTAATGATTAAAATCTAAGTTCGTCTTGAAAGTGGCGTAAAAGGATACCCATTTGCTCATATCAGTTAGGTAATATATTGCCCTCTAGTGGTGTGAGATGCTAAATATTAATGTAAAGTGAAGGCAATGAATTTGTAATGACAAATTATTGATACTTATTGAATATTTACTCTGTGCCGTGCACGGTTCTAGGCTCTGTGGTTAGAATTATGCTGCTGTCAGCATCAAAAAAGATGTCAGGAATCTGACTTCAAGGAGCATACACTCTAATGGATGAGAGAAAATGAAAGTTTCAATAAGAAAAATCTTAGTGATACTTGCTCTGTAGGGAATTAAAATAGGATGATGTGGTTGAGAGTGATACAGTGGATAATTTGGATTGGTGTATTGAGAATAGTCTCCCTAAGAAGGTGATATATGACTTTAGATTTGAATGCCAAGACAGCCAGCCACTTGAAGCTCAGGGGAGAGAGAGAGCATTCCAGGCAAAGGAAGTAGCTAGTACAAGAATCTTAAGACAGAGGTAAGCTTGAGGATGGTCACGGAATAGAAGGATGGTCAGAGTGGCTGAACCATGGCAGGTGGAGAGAATGGCAGTAGGTGAAAATGGAAAGACGAGTAACACTAGAACATGGGGGGCCTTGAAAGGCCAAAGAAAAGAAGGTGAAGGGCATCAAACAGGGGAATAACACAATTTGGTTCACAGTCTTGAAAAGCTCTCTCTGGTTATGATTTGGAGAATAAATGGTAAGTAAGCAAAGGAAGAAGCTGTAAAATGGGTTGGGAGGCTACTATAGTGACACTGCGTCTGAACGATGGTGGCTTGCTCCAGTATAGCAAGGGTAGAAATGGAGACAGCTGACGTATTCAGGTACGTGTTAATGGTACAATCAATAGGACTTCTTGTCCTGGCTTGGATATAGGTGGTGAGGAAAAGCAAGGATGTGAGAGATCTTGATTTTTAATTTAACAAATTGAATGGAAGGAAATGTCATATACCAAGATGAGAAAGATGGCCTGAGAATTAGGTCTGGAAGGAAATCAGGTTATGGCCTTCATAGCTTTGATACAAAATACAGTACAAAGATTTAAAGAATGCATTGTGCAAAGATACCAGACCAATACATGTAAATACTAAGATTTCAAGAGGTACAGGAGAGCTACAGAGTTTACCAAAGGAAAATAGGAAGAACAGGTCCCAGATTCCAGTGTGAGGCATCCCAAGCAGGTAGGGAAAGAGGCTTTAGTGCCATGGGGCTGAAAGTCAAGGGCTTTGAGACCTTCTATGACCAGCATTTGTGGTACCCCTGAAATATACCAGATACTATATGAAGAACTTCACATACTTACCTCATCAATTCTCTGCACAGTTCTGCAAAGTATCTATATTCCTATTTTCCAGCTAAGAAAACTGAGGGTCTGAGAAGACAAAGGTCCTATAAATGGCTAATAGCAGAGATGGAACTAGAACTCTCAAGTTCCAGGGCTCTGGAATTCATGTGATGCTATTCTGAAAATTTTTGACAGTTTGAGAAGGAAAATGAAACTATTTGGGTAACTACTCTTCGAGTTTAACATTCCATCCTTCTACCCAAACATCAGGACAAGCCAAATTGGAGAGTTTCTGTAAAGTGCATGCTAAGTCACTTCAGTCATGTCCGACTCTTTGCAACCCCATGGACTGTAACCCATCAGGCTCCTCTGTCCATGGGATTCTCTAGGCAAGAATACTGGAGTGGATTGCCATGCCCTCCTCCAGGGGATCTTCCTGACCCAGGGATCAAACCTATGTCTCTTGAGTCTCCTCCTTTTCTTAGTTGGCAGGTGGGTTCTTTGCCACTAGCACCATCTGGGAAGCCTCTGTAAAGTAGCCAGGCAAATTCTCCTGGCAGAACTAGACTTGGGAATAATGATGATGATGGTGATGTACCTGGCATTTGCTAAGTACTTTCCATGTTCCAGTGTTTCAAGCACATTCTCTTGTTTAATGCTCACAAGAAATTCGCAATCTCTTATTATCTCCACTTTATGGATGAAGCTAAGATAGAGGTTAAGAAATTTGCTCAAGGTTGCATTACTACTGTACTCAGTGTGCAAGTTGGTATGTGGACACCGATCTGTCTTCCCTTAAGCCCTGGTTCCCCTTGTAACAACTTCTCCTGGGTCCCAGAGCAATAGCCCACATAGGTCTGTTCTCAGGGAATGGGACCACTGCTGGGACAGTCTCTGGCTACCATTGAGTGTCACACAAAGTATAAAATCTTACCTAACATTGTATCATTACCCTATGGGACAAAGGAGAAGAGAGAAGAAAAGCAAGAGTGAGCCAAGGGAAAGGTCTCTCTGAAACTGGCAGCTCTGTGAGTTGAGGAAAGGCTCTTCGGCTCTTCTTTAGGTCAATTGTGGCTATTCCTGCAGGCTCAGAGAGAACTCTGGGGATGCCCTGGAGCAGAGGTAAAGACTGTGAAGCTGCGAACAGAAAGCAGAGGAGGATATGGAACTTTTCCAAAGAGAAGTCTCTGTAGATGATAAGGTGGATCTATTTGGCTAATCCAAGGACATATCAAGATGATTCAGAGATGTCTGAGTAACTGACTCTTAATGTAGTTTTGTAGTTTAAGAGTGAAAATAGACAAAATTGCCTCGAGAGACTGAGAGGTGAGTTCATGCCTGAGCATTCTGTACTGTGCTGAGCTCTGTAGTCATATACTGTTTACTGCCTAACTCTGAGATTGTTGTGACACATCAGACCCAGAGGAGTGATTGGTGGCATACATTCAGACTAGTTAATGTGCAAAATGTACTCCAATCTCGTAAAACTAAAGGAAGACATCTCACCCTCCTGTGATGATCAGTCAGGGTATTTTTAAGCCCAAATACATACTCCCCTTTGTGAGGATTTGGGGATCTGAAAACTTATACCTTTGTTTGCCCTAGATACCTCCATTGTTTATCCTGACTGCAATGTTGTTTGCTTTATCAAAATGGTGTCTGGTCATTAATCCAAGTTTGCTCTTGACATTTATCCATAGTCACCTTGCAGGTTAGAGGCAGATGTGAGAGTAATGACATAACTCCAGATCCAGCAGGGACAAGGGACCAAGGGGGTATCAGTGCTGGCCTGGTCGGATGAGCATCTCTGGTTTGAGATTACGAAGGGCTTGAAATGTGTAAGAGGAAGAAACGTGTGAAGCACAGTCCTTATCCTTCTGGATCTGTTCCATAACTTAAAATAGAACAAAGCTTTTTGTTTTTTTCAAAGGAGTGTGAACTCGACATGCCTTGAAAGTGAAAGTTACTCAGTTGTGTCCGACTCTTCAGGGAGTTCTTCAGGCCTGAATACTGGAGTGGGTAGTTGTTTCCTTCTCCAGGGGATCTTCCCAACCCAGGGATCAAACCAGGTCTCCCATATTGCAGGCGGATTCTTTACCAGCTGAGCCACCAGGGAAGCCCAAGAATACTGGAGTGGGTATCCTATCCTTTCTTCAGGGGATCTTCCTGACCCAGGAATGGAACCTGGTTCTCCTGCTGTGCAGGAGGGTTCTTTACCAGCTGAGCTACTGGGGACATGCCGTGGCTATTTATTGCTCTGGTGAAAATCATGGAGCCAATAGAGGGAGCTAAAGCAGCACAAATGGGACTTCTGGATACAGAGACTCATCACAAAGAAATTTCCAAATACTTGGAAAAGGGTTTAAGGTAACTTTATTTCAAGGAATTTGGGATGCAGTGGAAAAGAGGCAAAAGACCAACAAACACTGCTAACAAGATTCTGTGGATAAATGGTGATTACTCCAGTACCTAAATATTTAATTAGAATGCATATCACCACAAATGAAAGAAAAACTTCTTGGCTATCATGGAGGTGACAAGGGTAAGAAAAAAAAAGAACCCTTTTCTTTATTTTAATTTGTCATGCTGAATGGGATTCTCTGGGCTTATCATATCTCTGGATTTACAAAAACTGAGAGGTAAGATAAATTTTAAATAATTCAGGCTTTCTGTAAACAAGAAATAGAACTTTTTTTTTTTCAAAAATCAATTTTATTGACATGTATACAAAGAAAAAGTATGGCAATCCAGGGCTGCACATACAAATTAATGCATATTAAATACTTTAGGAAATAGAACTTTTAATTAAAGAAACAGTGACTGTAAGGGTATTAACGGATATTAATTTTTTATACTTTCACTCAATTTGGCTATGAAAATGTTAGGCGGGACTTTTCATTTGCTCTGGGATAAGCTCCATAATAGTAGTAAAGAAAGCAGTCTGAAGAAGAATGGGATGCAATGACTGAACTTGATATTAGCTTAATAATGCCGTCTTCTTCACCCTAAGAGGTCAAGCAGAGACTGTTTGCTTTTACATGGAATAGAATGCAGTATGATTTTACTGTACTATCTTGGGGCTACATTAATTCTTCTATTTATGATAATAAGTAAGAAGAAATCTGACCATGGTAACCACCGTCTTTTTTTAAATAGTTAAACCAAATTTTAAAAAATCGATTCTCATAAATTTTAAGATAAGAACATTCTTATTTGTATAAGATAATAGAATATATGATATAATTTAGTTAGCCGGTGAATATACCTAAGTATGTGGTGGTTGTGGTTTAGTTGCGAAGTTGTATCTGACTCTTGTGACCCCGTGGTTTGTAGCCTGCCAACTCCTCTGTTCATAGGATTTTCCAGGCAAAAATCCTGGAGTGAGTAGCCATTTCCTTTTCCAAGGGATATTCCAGACCCAGAGATTGAACCTGGGTCTCCTGTGCTGCAGGCAGTCTCCTGTGCTGCAGGCAGTCTCCTGAATTTCAGGGGTATTCTTTACCGACTGAGCCACCAGGAAAGCCCATACCCAGGTAAAAGGACTGGTAAGACTCACAAGCATATCTTAAGCCTATCCTTGACTAGAAAAATAATCTGAGAACATTTCAACAAATGTGCTAATAGAATCATTTGGATTTTGAGCAAGCTGTTCCATACCTGGGGGTATTTTGGGAATCTATTTGCCACATTTCACATGAAAAGACTGATTTTAAGAGAGGAGAAATATAGCAGATCCCACTGGGTCATTATGAGCTTGCATGCATGCGTGCCAAGTCACTTCAGTCCTATTTGACTCTTTGTGACCCTATGGACCGTAGCCCACCAGGCTCATCTGTCCATGGGATTCTCCAGGTAGGAATACTGGAATGAGCTGCCATTCCCTTCTCCACGGGATCTTCCCGACCCGGGGATCGAACCCACGTCTCCCGTGTCTCCTGCATTGCAAGTGGATTCTTTACTGTTGAACCACCGAAGAAGCTCCACTTATGAGCTTATTGACTCTATATCGATAGTCTCCATGAGAGACCTGGTGAGTTTGGAGACTGTGGCAGAATCAAGGAGAAGTGTTAGCCCTAGGACTCTGAGTTAACTCGACAGTGCTCAGTGAACTAAACTTGGCCAGTTATGTTCTTTTGAATTCATATACTATATACTCACAAATCCTTATTGACAGAAGTAAATCTTATGGTGAGGATAGCAGTTGGCTAAGTTGGAAGCATTTTGGTTGATTCTCACACTTCTCAACACAAGAAAATGTCATACTACTGAGTATTTGTATATAAACTCTTGGCCAGTAACAAAGAGCTTCTATAAACTCTTAGGCTAGAACTTGTTTTCTCTGGCAAGTATCAAAAAGATCTTAATTTAAGGACAAGATACACGAAAGAGGTGCATTTTTTTTTTTTCATCTCAAATATGAATGACTATTTGTTACATATATGGATGAGAAAGTTGTGATTGGTTGAAACATCAGGCATTTTAAAGGTGGTCACTGGGGTCCACAAGATGAGTGAACACTGGGAGACCATGAGATATAAAATATTGTATTCAATCGTGACACATCCTTTTGACTCCACCTAAAACCTCTTTATTTCCCAGGATTACTCAAGCAGCCAGTAGCAAAAGACAAATCAACTTTTGTTTGAAGGACAGAGCCCAAAGGGGTGTGGACCATTACATGCTGGCAGATTGATTATAAAGTACCATGTACTTTTAAATTGTATTGCCTGGTATCAACTTTTTTTCCTGTTTAAACTTTGTTCATCCTCAACAGAGTCCATAATCGATGGACTGAAAATACAGACTTCCATCAGTTCTGACTGCATTGTTGTATCAGCAGATAGGAGAACATATACTATGGAATGAAGATGGCAGGGGTGGCCAAGAAATGCAATGTAGTAGTCTTTTCATTTTCACAACCTTCCCAAAGTACCAGTATTCCTGGAGAACAGATTGGGCAGCTGAAGCAATGTTACACAAAGTGATACCAGGGACATGATGGATCGACTGGCTTTCTAGGCATGGAGAGCAAAGAACACCAAACATTTGGGCTGCAAAAGCAGGTCACAGGGTGAAGGAATTTCTAAGGCATGGGATCAAAAATGAGGCAGTGGAGGAAAAAAGTGGATTAATTAATACCTTCCATTTTATATATTTTTCTTGGGTAATGCATTGCCAAGTCCTATTAATCTGGAAGGGCTTTGGATACTCTCACGTTACACCACCACATACCATTGTATCTTTTCTGGCTACTACTACTACTATGACTACTACCGGTAACAATAATAGCAAACAGTTGTACTTATTGTATGCCCAACACTGTTCTAAGCACTTTATATATCTCTTTATGTTAAATATGAATTAATTGACTCTGGCAAGTCACTCATTTTTAAGAAATTAGCTCCTCTCCTGAGAGGTGGTGGAGCAAATACCTTTAAACAACTTCTGAGAGCTAGAGAGGGAAGAAATAAGTAAGGGAGGAAAAAGTGGAGTCATAGTAAGGCATTAGCCAGGATGTTTGGGCTGTATATTACCAGAACTTCAACTGAAAGAAGCTTAGGCCACATAGAAAGCGTACTGGCTCCTGTAACTAGAAAGAGACACAGTACAGCTCCAAACAACTCAGGTGAGGATGTGAATGTCACCTGTACTCTTTCCTCATTTTGTCTCTGCTTCTGTGAGTGACAGCTGCATTTTCCCCTACCACAAATCAGTTTTCTCCTCAGGGCCAGAACCATGGTGTCTGACAGTCCATGAGCTCACATCTCCCATTTTGCCATTTTGCCATTCAAGAAGAAAAGGGTGAGTTTCAGGAATCCCAGAGAAGAGCAGTGATTGGTCCAGCTTGGGTCATGTGCCAGCATCCTGATCCAAACTCCATGACCAAACAAAATGAGAACAGTGATTGACAACCCCACTGGAACCACCTACAGCGCTGGGGGTAGGAGGATGGACTTCTGTGCAGGCACCACCATGTGATGTGCGTTGCTAAGAACTGAGAGAAAATATAAGACAGGAAAGTTTTCCTAGGTTTCTCAGCTTTGTTTGCTTCTCCCACCCTCAGCAGTCCTAATGTTTCCCTTGCAGCCCACCCCTATCCAAAGGCCAGAAACACTCACTTTCACCCTGGTAGCACATTCTTTCTCCCCTCCCTTAATCCCCCTTCTAAAGATGCACCTTCTCCTAGAAACTTTACTCATGGGGTTCTCATGCTGTGAAATGACAAGAGCTACTCAGAGAAAGTAAGGCTCCAGCTCTTTATCAAGGAGACATTATAATGGGCAATACAGACAGAGCTTGCAGCATCCCATATGCAACCAGCCTCTCCTGCCTGCACATCTACCACAGGCTCTGATGCTTACTGCAGGGACAATGGGCTAGCAGTGAAACCTTAAAGGAGTTCCCTTTTGAGGCAAACTTGCTGGACTTCTTGGAAGACACAGAGGAATTACTGGTTGGCCCCTAAGTGAAAGTGATAGTTGCTTAGTTGTGTCTGACTCTTTGCAACCCCATGGACTGTAGCCACAGCAGTTTCCTCTGGAGACAAGACTGTTGAGTAAGAGCTCAGGCACTCTTCCCAAGCTCTCCACACAGAAGAGTAAGATACCCCCTAGTTCCAGCAAAAGCAGGAGAAGCTACAGGGTCCCGAGGGAGGTCAGAGCAGTCTTCCATACAGAAAGGGCCCACAAGCTGCGTGATTCATTGTATTCTGTGTAAATGGCGCCTCTGAGGCACGGGAATGGAGCGCCTGTAGCATCACTCTGGCAGGAGAAGTCAGACAGAAGTGACAATGGACACTGACAACCAGAAAATTTCACCTGGTCCCCAAGCAAGCACATGAGGTCTTGGATCTTTGAAAAAGAATAGAAGAACAGTTGGGATATTTGGAGACCTACTGGTCTCACTGGCAGCAAAAAGACAGAGGGCTCAATGCCTATTACAGTTGGTAGCCACGTCCTTATTGGCTGACCCCTACGGGCTGTTGTGACCAGAGGAGCTGAAGGTTACATCTCTTTTCTGAGTCCTTAGGACTAGAAATCCTAAGATCAGTGAAGAAGACCAAGCTTAGAGCTAACAGAGGATCAAAAACAGCTAAAAATTTCAGCATGTGAGGTTGGCATTATTTACAGCTACATCTAAGAACAGAGGAAGCGTTTTATAACCACATGCAGTCTTCATGAGCAAAACAAATGGAAAAGCAGTAGACAGATCATAAACTTTCCAATGCAGGCAGTATTTTATCATTATTTTAATTAGCATCTTCTTTTATTTGGTTTTAGGGCTGTCATTAGATGCTATACCAAGGTCAAACTGAATGCCAGTGGGCAGACACCAGCCTTGTGTCAGCCAAGTATTTTGGTGATGAATGTTCTTCTTGGCTCAGAGAAAACAAAATTCTCTCTCCAAATTCAGATTATTTTTTTTTTTTGGCATGAAATTTTGGAAGCTAGGCCTAAAATTCTCTATGGTGACCATCTTGTCTATTCTCAGCCTTGTCATCAGATTCATAGTGTAGGGTATATTTGTAAAACTAATGGGAAATGGTAGAAGTCATCTACTCTATCCTTATTCTCGTCCTCTCTCCCTCCCTTGCTTCATTTCTTCCTTCTTTTTCTTTTCTTTCTGCGAATTCATTAATATTTAATTTCAGATTGAATTTTATCTGGATATCAAATACACATTAAGGGGCTTTCCTGGTGGCTCAGTGGTAAAGGATCCACCTGCCAATGCGGGAGACATGAGTTTGATCCCTGATCCAGGAAGATCCCACATGCTGTGGAGCAACTAAGCCCTTGCACCACAACTGTTGAGTCTGTGCCATAAAGCCTAGGAGCTGCACCTACTGAGCCCACGTGCTACCACTGCTGAAGCCTGCGTGCTCTAGAGCCTATGCTCCACAGCAAAAGGAGCCGCTGCAATGAGAAGCCACACACTGCAACTAGAGAGCAGCTCCTTCTCTGTACAGCTAGAGGGAAAAAAAGCCCACACGGCGACAAAGACCCAGCACAGCCAAAAATAAATAAATAAATAATTTCAATTAAAAAAATACATTGAAATAAAAAAGTTTTTAATAAAATAAAATATACATTAAGATTCAAAAATCCCTGGAAAGAGGAATTTAAAGTAAATGCCTCAGAATCTTCTACCCAGGGATAAACATTGTAAACTATTTTTTTGGTATTCATTACAAGACTTTAACACATTCCCTTCTGCTCGTTCTCTAAATCTCAGTTCTTTTCCTTGGGATAATGACCCCTAAGCCTTTGATTAGACAGTGGCAGCTGTCCACTAGGGGCAGTTATGAAAAACCATCCCAGAGATCTTGGGAACTGGAAGACCTGTCAGAATACAACAGCCTCATTTTCAAATTTGCCAAAGCCAACGGCTCTATTAGGACTCCTCCCATGTAGGTGATAATTCAAAATCCACTGTGCTCCATTTCAAATGTGAAGTCCAGGAAATAGACAGAATGTATTATGTGATAGGATGCCAGAAAAGCTGATTTTTCTCTCTCTCTCTCTTTTTTCTTTTTTTGTATTTTCTATGGTGTGGGCTAAGTTGCTTCAGTTGCGTCCAACTCTTTGCAACCCCATGGACTGTAGCCCACCAGGCTCCTCTGTCCATGGGATTTCGCAGGCAAGAATACTGGAGCAGGTTGTGATGCTCTCTTCCAGGGGATCTTCCCAACTCGGGGATCAAACCCATGACTCTACGTCTCCTGCATTGGCAGACAGGTTCTTTACCACTAGCATGGCCTGGGATGTCCCTAATTTTCTCTTTTGAAGATATGTCTCAAAGTGTAAAAATGAAGTGCCAAAAGGGAACATTTCTTAAGTTATATTAGAACATTTCTTAAGTTATATAACAATTTTACATCAAGAAAAATACAGCAAATTCTGTCTTTTCCTGTAAAATGAATAAATGGTAGATAAATACAGTTTAATATGTTTCTACTGATATTAGAAATGTCCAGTTTAGTTGAAATATATAGAAAAGTCTTTAAGAAAAGGAAACATTTTTATGACTCTCAATGACCTCTAAGAAATAATCTGTACTTTGGACGTCCAATAGAGATTAACTCTCTATGTGGGAGTGTTGGTGGTGGTGGTGTTGATCAGTTGTTAAGTCACGTCTGACTCTTTGTGATCCCATGGACTACAGTATGTAGGCTCACCTGTCTTTCACTATCTCCTGAAGTTTGCTTAAATTCATGTCCATTGAATCAGTGATGCTATCTAACAGTCTCATCCTCTGCCGCCCCCTTCTTCTTTTGCCTTCAATCTTTCCCGGCATCAGGGTCTTTTCCAGTGAGTAGGCTCTTTGCATCAAGTGATCAAAATAGTGGAGCTTCAGCTTCAGCATCAGTCCTTCCAATGAATATTCAGGACTGATTTCCTTTAGGACTGACTTGTTTAATCTCCTTCCAGTCCAAGGGACTCCCAAGAGTCTTCTCCAGCACCACAATTTAAAAGCATTAATTGTTCAGCCTTCTTTGTGGTCCACCTCTCACATCTGTACATGGCTACTGGAAAAAAAATAGCTTTGACTATATGGGCCTTTGTCAGCAAAGTGATGTCTCTGCTTTTTAATGTACTGTCTATGTTTTTCACAGCTTTCCTTCCAAGGAGCAAGTGTCTTTTAATTTCCTGACTGCAGTCACTGTCCACAGTGATTTTGGAGCCCACGAAAATAAAATTTGTCCATGCTTCCACTTTTTCCCCTTCTATTTACCATGAAGTGATGGGACCAGATGCCATAATCTTCATTTTTAAATGTTGAGTTTTAAGCCAGCCTTTTCACTTTCCTCTCTTGCTCTCATCAAGAGGCTCTTTAGTTCCTCTTCACTTTCTGCCATTAGAGTGGTATCATCTGCATATTTGAGGTTGTTGACATTTCTCCCAGCAATCTTGATTCCAGCTTGTGATTTATCTAGCCCAGCATTTCATATCATATACTCTGCATATTAAATGAAACAGTAATCAAAAACAGATAAACATGGGAATGGAGGTAAATGCTCTCAAAGTCCAAATAAATGCCATGTAAATATCCTATTATCTACTTTCAATTTTAGTTTGTGGGCCATTTATTGAAAATGTATATAAGTTAGTATCAGAAAGTATTCTGAACCCATCATATACAGTCTTTCCCTAATCCACTATCCACGTGTGATATTGATATTTGTGCTACTATTCGTTATCGATGCTGGTGATAACTTTGTGGTGACCTGAGTGACCCTTGCTTGCTTCCACTTCTCTCAGAAGTACAAGGTGAGACACTGGATGGTTTACTGATGTAATGTGCTGCCTCAAAGAGCTGCACTTGCATTTGCCTTCTTATCAGGACGAGTTAGCTTTCTGTTAGTCAAAGTGTTCACTGATGACCAACAGCACCAACATCAGCATCATCAGGAGAGCTTTTAAGAAATGCAGAATTACAGGTCTCACTCCAGACCTACTGAATCACAATCTGCATATACATATACACACACCTCAGGTTCAAAGCTAAAGAGCAGACACTTGTCGAAATCATAGAGTTGTAGGATTTAATTGCTGAATGCAATACTAAAAATCCTCTAGTCTGAACCCTTCAAATGACAGAGGTTGCGAAGTGTCCTCTACTCTCCATTCTTCCCTTCATTCTAGTGGTAGAACTCCCCAAGGTTGAGCTGAGCATGTGAAAATAAAAGTGAAGTTGCTCAGTCATGTCCAACTCTTTGTGACTGCATGGACTGTAGCCTACCAGCCTCCTCTGTCCATGAGCTGAGCATATGACCACCCAATAATAGTATGTTTCCCATGCTCCTTTGCAGCTAGAGTTGCCATGAGACCAAGTCTAAATCAACAAGATGTGAACAGAAGAGATGCATGCAACTTCCAGTCAGTTCCTTTGTAAAGTAGCTATTTGCTCTCAAGTTTTTTTATTCTGCTGGATGGGACGCAGCAACAACTGTAGGACATACCTTGGGCCCCGAGATGGAAGTCACCTATTAAGAATAGCAGAGCTAGTTAGCTATCCTGGGTCAATGTATGGTTCTATATAGTCAACCTGCTTAGGTATTTCAGAGTGCCTGTTGAGCTTTGGACGTGAAAGAGAAACCAAGCTTTGCCTTTTCTAACCCACTGAAGCTACCATGATTTTCAGTCTCTTTTTTATTAGCCTCTGTGACCTGATTAATAACTTCATATATTAGGAACTGAAGCCCAGAAAAATTATGATTTATAGTGAAAATACCACCTATAAATGTAAAAATAAATCTGTGGAAATCATTTTTTAAGATTTAAAAAAATGTATACTGAATTCTATAATGAAAGCTTTTTTTAAAGATTTTAGACTGGGAGTGGTAGAATATCTTGGCTTTCCTGATTAAGCTATTTGGCTTTGTGGTTTCATCTTATCTATCCTTGAAGGAGAAATCCATGCTTGTTTATCACACAGTGGCTCCTTGGATGAATGAATAAATGAATGAAAGGATTCATCAAATTCTGTTTTTACTAAACTAACAGATATTTTGTATTTGTTTGGCCCTTGTCTATTTAAAAACTATAACCTTAAGTTACATCTTCGGTTGATGTCTTGGTCTGTTTGTCACAAGGAAATGAAGTGGCAGCCAATAAAGATTTCAAATAGGCACATTTTTTTACAGTTTTAAGAGTTTTTAATTACAGTTGATATGCGGAAGGTGGTTGTAGATCTGTGTGTTTGCAGTAGGTTGGGACTATAGCTCAGCATTATTACTTCTTGTTTGCTTTGTGGTTGCACCATAATAGTCATTAAATCAAAGTCTTAAAGACAGTTGAAGACACCAGGGCATGATATTGTCTACACGAAGATGGTTTATTGGTGCCAGAGTTCAGTCATTTTTTAATTTAAGGCAGTTTTCTGCTAGCACAGAAAAACAAGTTTTTCTAGAATCATATTTCTACTAATATAAGTAAAATTGTCTCCTGCTATACAAAGATAAAGGTTCTCACAGTTATCCAGTCATATTTATTAATAGTAATAAAATATTTATTAATATTAATTAAATCATTAGGTTTTAAAAATACTAAACTTGACTCAATAAGTAGTTATAAAAATAAGAAAATAATGAAGCACCAAATAGTTACCCCAGATTGTCTTCAATCACAGGAAACCCATAATAAGGTTGTCCCCTGAGGAAAGGTTGGAAAGGATTGCATGCATAGGGATGTGAACAACATGGAGACTTGTTTTATCTTCTGTTTGTTAGTAACAGTCCATCACTGACACAGTGGATAAGATATTATCTGCCTCAGGGTGTATTTATAATTTGACAGGAGCTCAATAAATTCAACATATGGCTGTCTAAAACTGTTAAAAATTTAATGTAAACAAAATTCTATAAAATATTTTAAGTTCATGATAAAATTCTATAAACAATTCATATCTCTAGTTTGTTTCAGTTTTTGATGCATTTGTAAATCATATTCCCAAATCCATCAGAGTCTCTTTGTGCTTACATTGGGGTTCTCAATCTTGATTATGTGTTAAAATCACTTGGGGAGCGTAAAAAAATCCTGAAGTCCAGGCCAATGCTAAGAAATGATATCAGGCTCTCTTGAGGTGGGTCCTCAGTCTTCTGACCTTCATTTAGATGTAGGCAGAAGTTTGGCTGGGTCAGCAGGTGTAATCTATTAACCAAGGAGACAGATGTTCATTCACGATAAAGGGACACCAGATGTTCACTGGGCATTCCATTCCAAGAGCCATTATTTACCATCTGAAACACATTTGCCTTCATCACTTATTTCATGTCTCTTTCACCAAAGTCACCAAGAGGATTTAGTGCCCTCAAAATAGGGCAGCCTTCTATTTTGAGGGCTCTTCTGAAAAGTTAAACCTGAGAGAAATGAATAGTTCCTTGTCCTCTGTGCTCCCATTTAGCCCATTGAACTACACAAAGGTTTTTAAATAACCAGGTGATGTCTTGGGCAGGTGCCTCGTAGCCAGCATTAGTCTTTCCAAATGACCAGCCTGATCCAGCCGGTTCTCCCATTTCCCCTCTGGCTCAGAGGCTTTATTCCTATTCTGTCAGCACAGGAAATTGCTGGCAGGTATCTTCTTTCATGCATGAGGCAGGGGAAACAAAGAGGTCATACTGCTCAGTGCTTGGACTATGTTCAGCTGAGACTGGAAAATTTTCCCCAGAACAAAGCCATTCCATTTCTGATGAACCAGGCCACCCCACATAAAGGACCAATGACAGCCGCCAATTCTCAGAATGCTTCTGGGCAAAAATGAAAATGAGCAACGCTTGTAATAAAATTAGTAAAAAACACATTTTACATAGCCGCTAAACATAAAATCATTCAAATTTCTGTTCACAGACTTTATTTTTCTCAATCGGATGGCAGACTACGTTTCAAACCCTAGTTTTTCTGGACATCCCTATCCTAAATTAATTGAAACTGGACACAAAGTTGAATGTTTGCAGGAAACAAACTTATGGTTACCAAAGGTGAAGGGGGTGGGGAGGGATAAATTAGGTGTTTGGGATTAGCAGATAAAAACTACTATATGTAAAATACATATAAACTACTGTATTTAAAATAAATAATTTGCTGTCCACCTGAAACTATCACACATTGTTAATAGGCTATACTCCAATATAAAATAGAAAGTTAAAAAAAATAGATAAACAGCAAGGTCCTACTGTATACCTCAGGGAACTATATTCAATATCCTATAATAAACCATAATGAAAAAAGAATATAAAATGGATTATTTTGCTGTACACCAGAAATTAACCCAATATTGTAAATCAACTATACTTCAATAAAAAAATATTTTTTAATCGGATGTTTAGAATCATTCACTCAGCATTTACTGAAGTGTAGTGAAGAGTAATTTGGCTAATCAAGGACCCCTTCAATTCAATAGGTTTTTGTTGACAACCTAATATATACAAAGCAGGTACTTAGAGTGAAACGGGTTCTCCGGCAGCTTCAGCACTTCCCGGTCATGCTCAGAGGGCTAATCTCCAGCTGATGATGAACTTCGTAGTCTCATGGTTTCATTTCTTAGATTATTCAATAACTTCAATTATCTGAAACCAATGCTACTGCAGACATTGTTCAGAGACTCCAAGGTATATGTTCTTTTAATAAGTCTGTATATTGTTCAAATAGCATGCAATCCTTTCAAACTTTTCCTGAGGGGACAATCCAATTTTTTTTCATCTCTCTGCCTTGCTTTATTTAAAGAGGTTAACTTTGCCATGATTCTTGGTTCTTGTTTTCTATTCTCCAGCTTCAAATATACAAAGACTCCCTGGCATTACAGCAATTTCAAAGAAGACAGATTTCAAATGTGTGAATTTTCCCAAGGAATGAAATTTTCGAATATTTACTTTAAATATATAGCTAGTTTTCAGTCATAGTTTCCTTACCCTGGTCTTCACACAAAATATATCTGAGCAAATATTTCTTCATATCTTTCATTTCAGAAAAGAGGCTTTAGTACAGTCCATGGGAGTTTATTGTGTATTATGGGAGATTAAAATATAATTCCTTTGTAACTAGGCATTTATAATTTTATTAGAAATGTATATGTAAATATAAATATATAGTCCTTTATATGTATAAACATATATATTATATATATATGTTTAAAGGGTTGAGATGACAACAAAAAGTAGTTTTAATAGGTGTTCTAGAAGAGAGAGACAGAGAGAGAATTGAAAGGAGGAAAATATAGAAAATTTATATTGAGTTTGGGATGGGTGTCCTCACACACAGAACTTGTCACAGAAGTCTTATCTAACTCATCTGTTTTGCAAAGGAAGGCTCTTTATAATGATGATAATGTTAATAACAACTATAATAGCTAGTATCTGGTTGAGTGTCTGTGCTCCACAAATTCTGATATAAAACAATTATTCATTCACTGTTCACATAAATCTTCACATAAAAAATTACTAAGCATTTACCATGGTGCTGGAATGTAGAAGGAAGAAGGATAGGAGAGAGCTATGCAAACAAGCAAAAATAATTTAAAAAAAACTATAATAGAGGTAGACAGTAGATGTAACCATGGATTTCCTATTAACTGGCAAGACATTCTTGCACTTTTAGGCAAAGATAGAACACAACGGTGGGCCTTTTCATTGATAATAGAGAACTTGAAATACAATGAGATGGAGCCTTCATCACTGTGGTATTAACTTTGGTCACAAGATGGCAGCAAAGTTCAGCTAGTTCTTCAGAAGCCATTTAAATGCTAGGAGAGAAGGAAATGGCTGCTTCACAGCCTTTAAAGGTTAATGGGTAAGTTGGAGAAAGATTGTCTTCGTGGTTACACATAGACTTTATTTTCTGATCCTTTATCACAATATTTATTGACTATTGAAAATATCACAAGTTTAATAATATAAGCCAAGTCACAATATTAAAGTTACATTTATTTACTCATTTAATTTACAAATGTAAACAGCCAATAGTTCCCGAAATGTTTGAGTGTCTCCTAGGAACTAGCATTGTGCTGAGGGCTGATAACTCTTGACAGCAAAAACAGACACTATCCCATCACTCTTAGAGGCCAGTGCAGGGCAGACATTAAAAAGGTTAAGCACAGAAAAGTACTTATAATTTCCCACAGAATATAAGCCCATTACAGCAGGGATTTTTGTCTGTTTAGTTCCCTAATGGATCTCAAGTGCCTAGAACAGTGCCTGTCACCAAGTAAAGTGCTCAGGAAAGGGTGGTTGACAGAGGAAGGAGTGTAATTACAGATCTAAGCTATGTGTCTCCAGGTCATCACCCTATGCTCATGTTGAACAAAGGCACATGGTCTGGTGTTGAGGAAATGATGCTTGCGGCGAGCTCTGGAGGATGAGCAGGAGGTGAGGAGGGGGTTGGGGAGTCCCCTGGCACAGACAAGACCATGGGTGAAAATTGCCAACATCTGCTGGATCATCGAAAAAGCAAGAGAGCTCTAGAAAAACATCTATTTCTGCTTTATTGACTATGCCAAAGCCTTTGACTGTGTGGATCACAGTAAACTATGGAAAATTCTGAAACAGATAGGAATACCAGATCACCTGCCTCTTGAGAAACCTGTATGCAGATCAGGAAGCAGCAGTTAGAACTGGACATGGAACAACAGACTGGTTCCAAATAGGAAAAGGAGTACGTCAAGGCTGTATATTGTCACCCTGCTTATTTAACTTCTATGTGGAGTACATCATGAGAAACACTGGGCTGGAAGAAGCACAAGCTGGAACCAAGATTGCTGGGAGAAGTATCAATAACCTCAGATATGCAGATGACAACACTCTTAGGGCAGAAAATGAAGAAGAACGAAAGAGCCTCTTGATGAAGGTGAAAGAGGAGAGTGAAAAAGTTGGCTTAAAGCTCAACAGTCAGAAAACAAAGATCATGGCATCTGGTCCCATCACTTCATGGGAAATAGATGGGGAAACAGTGGAAACAGTGGCTGACTTTATTTTTCTGGGCTCCAAAATCACTGCAGATGGTGATTGCAGCCATGAAATTAAAAGACGCTTACTCCTTGGAAGGAAAGTTATGACCAAAATAGACAGCATATTAAAGAGCAGAGACGTTACTTTGCCAACAAAGGTCCGTCTAGTCAAGGCTGTGGTTTTTCCAGTGGTCATGTATGGATGTGAGAGTTGGACTTATAAAGAAAGCTGAGCGCAGAAGAATTGATACTTTTGAACTGTGGTGTTGGAGAAGACTCTTGAGAGTCCCTTGGACTGCAAGGAGATCCAACCAGTCAGTCCATCGTAAAGGAGATCAGTCCTGAGTGTTCATCAGAAGGACTGATGTTGAAGCTGAAACTCCAATACTTTGGCCACCTGATGCGAAGAGCTGACTCATTTGAAAAGACCCTGATACTGGGAAAGATTGAGGGCAGGAGGAGAAGGGAACGACGGAGGATGAGATGGTTGGATGGCATCACTGACACAATGGACATGGGTTTGGGTGGACTCCAGGAGTTGGTGATGGACAAGGAGGCCTGGTGTGCTGTGGTTCATGGGGTCGCAAAGAGTCGGACACCACTGAGTGACTGAACTGAACTGAACTGAAGCCCCTGTGATGGTGGTAGGTGGGGAGGAAGGAGGCCAGTGGAGGGAAGGGGAGCATGGCTCGATGCACTGAACCAAAAGATAGTCAGCTTGGCAGCAGCACAAAGAGGGAGGGGTGGTTCAGGGAAGCAATATAGAAGCAGGTGATTGATAGTAGCAGAGCCTTTGGTGTAAAGAGGAGTAAGGGAGGAACAAGCATGGGTTTGAGAAGAAGCAGACTGTTCATTGCAGGCCCGGATGAAAGATGATGGTAGTTTAGGCCAGGATGAGTGGAGGGAAGTTGTCACAGTCACCAGATACTCAGCAGGGGAAAGCAGCAGTCTTGGTCATCCATAGGCTCCGGTAGGAGAGGGAGAGAGGAGTTCCCAGGACTTTGCCATCGGATGAGTAGTGGATAGGAGATCAATCCTATTTGGGGGAAGAGAGAAGATCCTGAGTTCTGTCTGGAGCACGATGAGAATTTGAGACATCATAGTAGACATATTCAATCCATAGTTGGATTTAAGGGTTGAAGCTCAGAGAGGTCTGGGGTAGAAATGGTTTGGGGGTTAATATCTCGGAGGTGACATTTGAAGGAGAAGGCAGTGTTGAACCCATTTGGGAGTGAGTGTAGGAAAGGAAAAAGGGGCCTAAGACTAACGTGGAGGAGCCCCCACGTTTAGCGACTGGGTAGAGAAGGAGGGGCCTGCAGACAAGGCAAAAGGAGTGGCCAGAGCACAGAGGAAGGAACCCAGAAAAGACTGAGTGAGCACTGAGGAGAGAGCTTTCCAGGAGCAGGAAGACCCTACCCTGTGTCCTGAGAAAGGCCAGCATCTCCATCCTCCACTCAGTCCTTCCCTTCAGTAGGTTTATTCATTCATTCATCCGTGCAACAGGGGCCCCTACCACGCCCAACACAAATGTCCTTGGCTCCAGGTAGAACCAGGGCCTGGGAAGCTAAAATTTTTAGAGCCACTAGGACAGATATACAGATGACAGCATCTTTATGGCAGAAAGCGAAGAGGAACTAAAGAGCCTCTTGATAAAAGTGAAAGAGGAGAGTGAAAAAGCTGGCTTAAGACCTAACATTCATGCAAAGAACTGACTCATTGTAAAAGACCCTTATGGTGGGAAAAATTGAAGGCAGGAGGAGGAGGGGATGACAGAGGATGAGATGGTTGGATGGCACCACCAATTCGATGGACATGAGTTTGAGCAAGCTACAGGAGTTGGTGATGGACAGGGAAGCCTGGCGTGCTGCTCTCTATGGGGTTGCAAAGAGTTGGATACGACTGAACAACTGAATTGAATTGAAGACATAAATAAAGGTAAACAGGGGTAAGGAATAACAGCATGGACACCAACTTCTGTTAATTAATGCGAGAATAATTAATAATTTGGGATAATTTATTTATAGATTTGTAAGGAAAGACCACGGGACTAAAGTTCAGGAGTCCTGAGATCCAGTCTAAATTCCCCTATTGGCTGCCTTTCCAGCTTGGGGATCTCTTGCCAGGTTTGATTTCAGTGTTATCATCATTAAATTTCAGGACAGAATTGTGGGTGAGGGAGGATGGTAGGTGGGGAAAAGGAGAGCAAAAGGGGAAAATAATATTTTCCACTCTGAACAATTCATGGAATTTTTATAAAGAAAATTTCATGAAATCAAGTGTCTAAACATGCTTCTGAAAGCATATAGCATCAGATATGTTTTTTATGGCTAAAGGAATTTTTTATTAGTCTTATAAAAATAGAAATGTGTAATTTCAAAATCTGGGCCGTTTCCCGGTATTTATTCCTAAAAAGCTACATGAATGCCTTTTATCCCTTTCTAGCCTGCTGCCAGCACCATGTTCTTTTCCAACTGAAAAAAACAAGACAAACAGAAAATCTCTAAAATCTACCACTGACACAAGGAAAAGATACAGAATGTTAACAAAATAGATTTAGGACCACCCAAGTTAGTGGATTTCAGGCCAAACAGTGAAAACAACAGGATTACCACGAAATGCTCAGATCTGTTTTAAAAGCTGAGGAGAAGCGAGAGGTCTCACCCAACATTACCTGGAAAACCCTACCTGTCTGTGGGGGCTGTTTGGTGAGCTTTCTTCAGGCTACCTGGTGCCTGGCTTGTTAATCTGATCTCTTCTGAATGGTAGTAGTGGTGCCAGTCCTGGAGAGGCAAAGCCCTTTCTTATTTGCAGAAATTGTCTCTAGAGCAGTACCACATTAGCCAAAATAATCACTGCCCTAGAATAAGAACCTGGTTTTAGCGCCTTCTATCATAAGCACTTTTGTTTGAACTGCTCTAAAAAGACTCAAGTTTTCCTTTTCTAAATAGAATCTTGACTTGAGAGATTTAGCTATCTCATTCATTTCCTAATCCCTGCTTTAAAAGTATCTCAAATTCAGAGGCCATTGTACCACATTGCAAGTAAGTCTTCACCTTTAGGTCTTTTCGCTTGAGAAGCCCCTGCTCAGGCCTGGACCTTGTTTTATTTGAGCAATTTGTTGTTGTTTATTTTCTTAAAGAGCCAGTTCTCTCGAAACTGTTTTGCTCTTACTCTGAACTAGCAAGAAGAACCCTAGACTTGCGATTTATCCAGACAGGAACCCAATTGGGTCTGATGGCCTCAATCCATGTTTCATGGCCCATTTTCCTCCAGATTTTTAAGGTATATTTATACCTTGGATTCTCAAGCTCTCTAGTATTCTGGGATCATTCTTTCTTTTAATTAAGAAAAATGAACTGAGCCCTCCTTTTATACAAATGCAGGGAATCCAGCATGCTTCTCCAGTTCCTAAGGCTTCTCAGGAGCCAGGCAGAGGGGAGGGGTGATATTTCAGGCCATGCCTCCTCCCAGCCTCTCCATACTTCTCCTCCGTGGGCTTATCTGGCTCCTCTTTCATTCCTCAAAGCCTCTACTTAAGGTGACAGGTATCTCCTGAGAGGCTGAGGGGACTGAGGGCAATCCTAGAACAGCAGGAAAAAATTCAAAATCAAATACTGGACATGGTGTTTGTTAAAGACTCTTCTCTCCATGGAAGGATCTGACTCTGCAGCCACAGAGCCTGCTCTCTCCTGGACACCTCTCTTTCTGCCTCACTTTGTCCACGTCCCTCAGGGACCACACACTTCCTCCCTCTAGAGGAGCTTCTGGAATAATCTTTTACTTTATTACCCAGACCAATTTATCTCTCTTCATTTTAGTTATCTCCTCCCAGTTCAGGTCCACAAAGAGCCATTCACTCATGAACCTCATTATGATCCTTTAAGAAGGAAGGCATATGGATCATTTTCCTCTCCCAGTTTAAATATAAAAACTTCCTTTCTGTCATATTTGAGGTTGAATAACTAATAGGAATCCAGTCTTTGAGATTATACAGCATAGCTGATGCCTTTTGGGATTTGTGTTTATAACTTTTAGGTTGCAAATTGACCCTTCCCACTCTGGATAACTTAGTAATTCTGGACCGAGTGGTTTTTCACTTCATTCCCCCCTCTCCAGCCCACTTGACCACCCTGATAGTGAATTTGGAATATCTCAGTTCAATGCTGAGCCAGGTTGCTGGCAATTCAAAACCCATTTGGACTTTGGGCATCGTGAAAAACAAACATTGATGTTTCATGTGAACTCACTTATTGTGTTTGAGAACACTGGCTTCTAACCAGCATTATCAGTGATAATGTCAGTTACTTGCCTTCTTAGGCCTTGAGGAGTACACTAGTGTCAAAGTATAATTTTCACAAGGTTACAAACATAACTGTTGTACAAAATTAAAGTGAAAGTGAAAGTGAAGTTGCTCAGTCATGTCCGACTCTTTGCGACCCCATGGACTGTAGACTACCAGGCTTCTCTGTCCGTGGAATTTTCCAGGCAAGAATACTGGAGTGGGTTGCCATTTCCTGAGTATGCACTAAAGGTCTGTTTATCTCATTCATGAAAGATCAAAACTGGTTCCAAGGAATATAGGAAAAACAGATTATCTATAGTCACTTAAAAAACCATAGTTTAATAAATGTCTAAATTACACATATTTGTTATATCATACAGGGCAAAACTTAGACCTTTAGGTTGTGATCTTTTTTACCAGGCAGAAACGATTTATCTGTGAGCAAATTCATTTGTATTGCTATTGGACAAGAATAATTTTCATTGCTTACATTTTCTACAGATTAACATATACAATCAATAGTAAATAATATCCAATAAAAGTACATATCACACCTGAGAGAACTAGGTATTCCTTAGTTGGCCCATTGGACATTGCTCCAGTGTGATATAGAAAGGATATGCAGTTACCTTTTTCTTTGTTTCCAAGTTTTGGCTATTTTTTTCCCTTAATATAAGAAAACAATTGTATTTTCTTCAAATTTTTAAAGCTTTATCAATCATTAAAAATTCTTGCTCAACTCTATGATAGTTATTTTAGAAAACGATGTAGTTACTACAGGCTTCCCAGGCAGCGCTAGTGGTAAAGAATCCACCTGCCAATGCAGGAGATGCAAGAGACAAGGGTTCGATCCCTGGGTTGGGAAGATACCCTGGATAGGAAATGGCAACCCACTCCAGTATTCTTGCCTGGGAAATTCTGGGACAGAGGAGCCTGGTGGGCTACAGTCCACAGGGTTGCAAAGAATTGAACACAACTGATCAACTGAGCGCACACACACACACACACACACAGTTAATACACTTCCAAGTTTTAAGATTTCCCTCCCCGTTTCCCTCTGCAATGCTTTCTTATTTATTTAGAATGATCTATGAATAGGTTGATGCATTTACCTTATCCCCTAGAGCAAGATATTTATATACATGCAGAAAAATGAATAGAATTGGCTATGGTTTCTGCAACATGACGCCTAGCGTGACCGGACACTGGGCTAAAAGTACTATGATTGTGCTTTCTCTGGATATAAAAAGACATAGTATTTCCTCTCCATTAAGTCTGACATATTAACGTCATAGACCCTCAAGAAGAAATGAAACAATAAATTCTTCTGGGTGACAGGCATGATTTTAAATATATTAAGGGGAGGAAAGTGTAAAATGCATTGATCTGACTGCTTCTCTTCTGACAGTCGTCATCATCACAGAGCAAATGTACAGTTTTGAGGCAGCAGAGGACTTCTCAGGCTGAGCATGGGCTGTCCTCACTTCGGTGACTGCCCGACTGCTTCCCAGCAGGCGTCCGGAGGATACTGCCTTCTGATATGTGAGGGACGGAGGGACGCTTCTAGCAGTTCCTGCCTATTAGCACAACAGGAAGGAGACGGCTCAGAGATAAGGAGACACGGGCAAGCATTAGCTGGGCTTTGGAAACATTACATTAACAAATAGCTTCAGTGTCCATCCGCAGCCTCCCAGCCTCCCAGCCAGAGCTCCAAATTCCACTCTAATCCCACAGAATTCCCACTGCTCCCCTTTGACTGAGCTATTGCGGAAATTCTTTCTGCACCTGTTGGGGAGACTGGTCGCCCTCAGAGGAGAGTAGCAATGATGGCATGAGCTACCGCTTATCCAAAACATCATATCCTCACCCACAAAGGAGGAGTAGGATGAGGAAAATTGGAAATCTACTGGTAATCTCTGCGCTTAAATATTGATTAGACTGTGATAAACCCCATGTTACAAGAGGACTATGGATTAGTCCCCAAATCAGCCGTGTTTATAAGGTTAAATTTCCTTTTTATTTCCCTTCTTGAAGAACAATGTGGGGAAAAGGCCAAAGGATGACTGGGGATTGTAGCTGTAAATATCTCTGAATTTAAAAAAATTGCATAATATGCCTATTTATATAATTGGGATTGCACCAGTGTCACACAGGGAACACTGCTTTTTTTTTTTTTTTGTATTTTTGTTATTGTGGTAAAATATACATTAAACTTACCATTTTAACCACTTCTAGGTGTATAATTTGGCGACATTAGGCACATTCACAATGATGTGCAGCCATTGAAAGTGAGAGTGAAGTCGCTCCGTCGTGTCTGACTCTTTGCAACCCCATGGACTGTAGCCCACCATGCTCCTCTGTCCATGGGATTTTCCAGGCAAGAGTGCTGGAGTGGATTGCCATTTCCTTCTCCAGGGGATCTTCCAGACCGAGGAATCAAACCCTGGTCTCCCGCAATGCAGTCAGACGCCTTACCATCTGAGCCCATTACCACCGTCCATTTCCAGAAGTTTTCAACATCCTGAACAGAAACTGTGACCCAATAAAAACTTCTCATTCCCTCCTCCCCCATCCTTGGTAACCATGTATTTCCGCCTCTATGAATTTGACTGCTTTTGGTCCCTCATACAAGTGGAATCATATTTGTCTTTTAGTGTCACGTTTATATCATTTGGCATGTTTTCAGAGTTCAATGGTTACTTTCAATGCTTCATTGATGAATCTCTTATAGAGAGAGTAACTTAGCCTGTAGTATCTTCTGATATGAGTTAATATGTCTCAAACTCAAAATCCCGTTTTGCCTTACAAAACAGCTGGCAGCTGGGCTCTGATTACTTTTTTTCCTTTTAAGTCAGGTATTGCTTCTGTAAAATCTAAACAGGGAAAAAAGAACAGAAAGACTCTTCAGCAAGTGATTAATTTTGGCTGCAAGCATGACTTGCAATTCAGTAATAAAATGAAATCTTCCTCTTGTACCTAGACTGAACAAAATCAACAACAATATGTTCTGTTCACTGATCCTTCCTGTGAGCCAAGGAGAGATGGGACCATGACGGATGCCACTTGTTAGACGATAATGAAATGCAATTTGTGTCCAGCAGACCCAGCAGAAACACTCCCAGGCACAAGAGAAATCTGCCCAGATGTTACTCTCCATTTTTCAAAGCCAATTCCTTCTCCATGTTGTGCCCAGGATGCTACCTTTTCTAGACTGAGGCTCAAGCATTGATTGTCATGCCCAATGAACCAGTGTACCTAGTAACCAGCCAATCAGAGCTTCTTTCATGCTTGAATACCAAATAGAGGAGTGGGAGGGTAGGAACTGAGAGAATAATAGAAAGGAAAAATAAGATCAAGTATGATCATGTAGCGGAGAAGGCAATGGCACCCCACTCCAGTACTCTTGCCTGGAAAATCCCATGGATGGAGGAGCCTGGTGGGCTGCAGTCCATGGGGTCACTAAGAGTCAGACACAACTGAGCGACTTCACTTTCACTTTTCACTTTCATGCATTGGAGAAGGAAATGGCAACCCACTCCAGTATTCTTGCCTGGAGAATCCCAGGGACGGGGGAGCCTGGTGGGCTGCCATCTATGGGGTCACACAGGGTTGGACACGACTGAAGCGACTTAGCAGCAGCAGCAGCATGATCATGTAGAAACCCCCAACCTAGTTCATTCCAGCTGTACTCCAATTACAATCAGTGGCTGCCAGGTATACCTCAAAACAGCCATAACAAAAAAGTAAATTCTACTTTAGGATAAGCTTCTCATGAGCAGTTCCCAGTTGTATCCAAATTCATGCCATCAAATGAAAGCCTCAAATTATGTGAAGCTTAAAACACAAACACAGGCAAATACACATGCAAGACCAAAATGAGATACAGTGAAGGGAATAAATTAGCACCAGCTGCAGCCCAATTAAGCAAAGGCTTCCACAAGGGAAAGCTTACTTGTGATTTACCTAAACAAACCCTCTTCCTTTTTGTTGCAATTTGCTGCTTATTAATTTTTCTTATTAAAATGACTACAAAGAGGAACCAAGAGCATTGTTATCACATCAGGAGAAAAAAAACCCAGTTCTTCCAATCAAAAGAATGCTTTGAAAGGATATTTTTAATCAAATATTTGTAACATCTTAAAAATATTTAAAAGTAAAAAAGCAAAGTTACATATGTACATATTTAAAAGAGTCAAAACTTATGATGAAAAAACTAATTTCCAGCTCCGTCTGTTCTTACCTCTTCAGAGGCCACAACTTTCAAATCTTTCAGCCATTTCTTCTAGAGTTTGTCTCCATAAGTACACTTTTCTGGATAATACGCTTCCATTGTGATTTCTGGATATGAATTTTTACCTTATCCGTTGATTTCCTGTTTGAAGAAGATTTTGCTGCCTTTCATATGAGTCCTGCCACTACGAATCTCTCATCTCTCCTCCAAACCCCCGATACTGAGGGGAGGAGGGAGAAAAAGCTGAAGAAAGTCTGAGGTCTTATGCTACTGCATATTGTGAAGCGCACATTTATGGGCAAAGAACAAAATAAAATCACAGCCAGCTCTTACAGTTCTAAGCACGTTACAGATATCAATTCATTTACCCCTCACAGTGATCCTACAAAGTAGACATTAGGCTTATCCTCATTTCACAGATGAGAAAACGAAGGCACAGAGAGTTTAAGTGACTAAGAGATGCTTTAAGTCATCCATAGTCTCTACACTATATCCAAGGTAATAGATGCGACTGCTCTTTCAGGGTAAGAAGCAATACACACTTGCTAAGAAAATTAGAGAAACCAAGGGAACATTTCATGCAAAGATGGGCTCGATAAAGGACAGAAATGGTATGGACCTAACAAGCAGAAGATATTAAGAAGAGATGGCAAGAATACACAGAAGAACTGTACAAAAAGGATCTTCATGACCCGGATAATCACGATGGTGTGATCATTCACCTAGAGCCAGACATCCTGGAATGTGAAGTCATGTGGGCCTTAGAAAGCATCACTACGAACAAAGCTAGTGGAGGTGATGGAATTCCAGTAGATCTATTTCAAATCCTGAAAGAGGATGCTGTGAAAGTGCTGCACTCAATATGCCAGCAAGTTTGGAAAACTCAGCAGTGGCCACAGAACTGGAAAAGGTCAGTTTTCATTCCAATTCCAAAGAAAGGCAATGCCAAACAATGCTCAAACTACCACACAATGGCACTCATCTCACATGCTAGTAAAGTAATGCTCAAAATTCTCCAAGCCAGGCTTCAGCAATATGTGAACTGTGAACTTCCTGATGTTCAAGCTGGTTTTAGAAAAGGCAGAGGAACCAGAGATCAAATGGCCAACATCCGCTGGATCATGGAAAAAGCAAGAAAGTTCCAGAAAAACATCTATTTCTGCTTTATTGACTATGCCAAAGCCTTTGGCTGTGTAGATCACAATCAACTGTGGAAAATTCTGAAAGAGATGGGAATACCAGACCACCTGACCTGCCTCCTGAGAAATCTGTATGCAGGCCAGGAAGCAACAGTTAGAACTGGACATGGAACAACAGACTGGTTCCAAATAGGAAAAGGAGTACGCCAAGGCTGTATATTGTCACCCTGCTTATTTAACTTATATGCAGAGTACATCATGAGAAACCCCGGACTGGAAGAAACACAAGCTGGAATCAAGATTGCCGGGAGAAATATCAATAACCTCAGATATGCAGATGACACCACCCTTATGGCAGAAAGTGAAGAGGAATTAAAAAGCCTCTTGATGCAAGTGAAAGAGGAAAGTGAAAAAGTTGGCTTAAAGCTCAACATTCAGAAAACGAAGATCATGGCATCCAGTCCCATCACTCCATGGGAAATAGATGGGGAAACAGTGGAAACAGTGTCAGACTTTATTTTTTGGGGCTCCAAAATCACTGCAGATGGTGACTGCAGCCATGAAATTAAAAGACGCTTACTCCTTGGAAGAAAAGTTATGACCAACCTAGATAGCATATTCAAAAGCAGAGACATTACTTTGCCGACTAAGGTCCGTCTAGTCAAAGCTACAGTTTTTCCAGTGGTCATGTATGGATGTGAGAGTTGGACCGTGAAGAAGGCTGAGCGCCGAAGAATTGATGCTTTTGAACTGTGGTGTTGGAGAAGACTCTTGAGAGTCCCTTGGACTGCAAGGAGATCCAACCAGTCCATTGTAAAGGAGATCAGCCCTGGGATTTCTTTGGAAGGAATGATGCTAAAGCTGAAACTCCAGTACTTTGGCCACCTCATGCGAAGAGTTGACTCATTGGAGAAGACTCTGATGCTGGGAGGGATTGAGGGCAGGAGGAGAAGGGGACGACTAAGGATGAGATGGCTGGATGGCATCACTGACTCGATGGACACAACTCTGAGTGAACTCCGGGAGTTGGTAATGGACAGGGAGGCCTGGTGTGCTGCGATTCTTGGGGTCGCAAAGAGTCGGACATGACTGAGCGACTGAACTGAACTGAACTGAAGGAGATAATGATCTTGTAGACGATGACAGTGTTGGAGATGCCTGGCCAGTGCTGGACACACATACGCAGCTGGGTATCAGCAAGAAGACCTACAGAAGTTGGTCCATATTTTGTAGGGGAATGATGTGTATGCAATTTAGGAGTCTCTCTTTAAGCAAAAGAGCATGAAATTGCTACCAAATGAATGTTTATTTAGAGTGAAAAAGAAAGAAATCAGAAATCTAAAATACCAATTTTAGATTTGGATTTAGATTGTGAACAATACCACCGACATTACAACATTCATGTAAACAACATCATATATTCATTAACAGTCTGACATACCTCTCTAGTTTCCCGTTTTGGTTGCCTGCTGTTTGAGTGCCTTTTATAGATCAACAATCTTTGAGACTTCTATGGTGGTCCAGTGGTTAAGACTTCAACTTCCAGGGCAGGGGATGCAGGTTCAGTCCCCGGTCAGGGAGTTAAGATCACACATGCCTCTCGGCCAAAAAGCAAAACATAAAACAGATACAATATTGTAACAAATTCAATAAAGACTTTAAACAATAGTCTGCATCAAAAAATTTTTTGTTAAAAAACAGTCTTTTAAAATGTTATTTTCTAATGAAAGCCTAGAAAGCAAATTCATTCTTTGCGCTACCAGGATTGATAAAAATGTGTTTTTAGTATTAATCTTTTAGCATTTTATTTTAGTTTTACAGCTTGTTATTGGAAATATATGAATTTTAGGATGTTGTCCAATTTGAGGACATCTCTAATATAGAGACCTCTCATAATGAGTCGACAATTTCAGGGCACTTCCTGTTTTATTGTGTTGTGTCTGTCTTGCTTATTCTTTGAATTGATGACATTCATAAACCAGAGACTGGAAAGGGACCCAAAGTGTAAGCCCTTCAGTTCACTACTCAAGGCCTTAAGCTCCTGACCTCTAACAAATGCCCAGGCTGATATGACCCTCACCTCACAGCTCTGATGTTACAGCTCAGTTCCAGGAGACAGAGTTGTTGTTTCTTCAGGAAAGAAACTGGCATCCTATTCTCTAAGAGCCAATCAGGTCTCATCTCCCAGGCTGGAGACTGAAGTGTGTGATGGCTGTGTGATTCAGGCCATGCTGGTGGGGCTGGCAGCAGCATTGAGAGGCAGGAGGCTCAGGTAGCCCCTGGCGCTCAAGCCATGACTCATTCCAGGAAGGAAGCCAGGGCTGGATGGGCAAAGACTGAGCCGAAAATGCTAATGAGAAGACTTGCCAGACTGTGCATGAGCTGAAAGGCAACTATGCATTTCATCTTTCAAATCAACCCCCTGAGACATTCCACCAAAATAAAGAGATAAATCTCCATTTGAACAACTTTCACTATAAAGCCATGGAAAGAGCAAAGTAGGGTTTGTTCTGACTAGAATAGCTGTCAGGAGACTTGAGTCTTGCTGCTTGTTTAAGTCTGCAGTGAGTAAGTTATTTCACCCCAGCCTACAGTTCCTCACTAAGTGGGACTGCTGGAATGAGTCACCAACTCAGTCCTTTTCAGGACCCTGGACCAGCCAAACAAGAGTGTAAATGATAATGGACAGTGGCATTCCACAACAAATTAGAATATAATTGGAAGCAGTAAAGAAAATTCTTTCCTCCAAATTTAGTCACTGGTGTGCAAACTTGATCAGAGGAACAGACTAACTTTTAAGAGTAAAAATCAAAAGCTTCCTGGTATTAGTTGTCTTTAAGAATGAGCGTGCAGTATTTTTTTCTGATCAATATTTTTTCTTATTTTAAAAACCATTATTGTTATCTCTGATAATAAAAGTAACACATGACTGTAATAAAAATTACAAAGTATATGCCATAAAATAGTAGAAGTCCCTATAAACCCCAGAGATAAACACTGCTTGGTTTATACTTGTCCAAATATTATTTTTTAGTGCATACTATTACAGATCTTTAGAGTATTTATAAATTGAAATAAGAACATACATAATGCCTTTTCACTTTTACTTTTTTCAAAAAACTTGGCTCTCAGTCATGGACATCATTCCATATCAATACATGCAGAGTGGCTTCTCCTTATGTCACTTTCATGTCCCATTGTACAGAAGTATCATGAGTGTTTAATGCTATTGGCATGCATTTGGGTTGTTTCCAATCTTCCTAAATAGGAACAGCATTGAATACAATTCTCGTACAATAATCTTTGTGCACATCTGCAAGTGTTTCTGCAAAAGGAATCCTAGACAAGGAATTGCTGTGTCAGGGACTATGCACATATTTCTTTGAATAGATACTGTCAAACCATCTTTTAAAAGAATTGAGGCAATTTATACCCACCACTGCTACTACATAAATAAGCCTGCCTTCTTCTCTTTCACTTTTGCTAACACTGTACTCCCAAACTTTTTTGTGTACTCCCAAACTTTTTTTTAACAATCTAATTTCCATAACTGCAAGGTGATCAAATCAGTCCATCCTAAAGGAAATCAGTCCTGAATATTCATTGGAAGGACTGATGCTGAAGCTGCAACTCTAATACTTTGGCCCACCTGATGTGAAGAGCTGATTCATTAGAAAAGACCTCCATGCTGGGAAAGATTGAAGGCAGGGGGAGAAGGGGACAACAAAGGATGAGATAGTTGGATGGCATCACTCACTCAATGGACATGAGTTTGAGCAGGCTCTGGGAGATGGTGAAGGACAGGGAGGCCTGGCGTGCTGCAGTCCATGGGGTCACAAAGAGTCATTTGGACACGACTGAGTGACTGAACAACAGCAACAACATCCACAACTGTATATTAAGTTTCTGCTGAAGCAATTTTTTTCTCTCTTTAGAATCACCCTCATTTCTACCAAAGACAAATTAAGACTAATTTACTTGCAAAATAAGTTTAGTCTCATTAAACTTGGCTTGATTATTTACATAAGTCCAGCAAGAATAGCAATTGACCAAATAAGCTCTTTTGAATCTGCTTTACTGGAATTTTTCATATGGAATTTCCAGGTTGAAGTTTTTAAACGCTCTCAAGGCCAGGAAACCAGGCCAAGAACTTGCCATCAGGCTTGCCTGCAAGACACCACGCTCTTTTTCCAAGGGGCTTTATGGCTCCGTAAACTCAATCTAGTTCCATAAGGCCATTTGGTCATATCTGACTATGTACATATTCTCAAATATGACATTCCTGTCA
The DNA here is from genome assembly GCF_023091745.1 of Budorcas taxicolor. Classification (NCBI taxonomy): domain Eukaryota; kingdom Metazoa; phylum Chordata; class Mammalia; order Artiodactyla; family Bovidae; genus Budorcas; species Budorcas taxicolor. The sequence goes on along the minus strand of NC_068919.1, from coordinate 67,099,285 downwards.
AAGCCATGTTTATAATCAATGTTTCCAATTGTGTCCTGTTACACTGAGAACAGATTCTTAGTAAACGTATGCAAATAACTATATTGGCATGAAAATAAGAGTACTTAACTAAGAGTTTCTAAATTCTAGAGGGATTATATAGGGAAAAAATGTTTCAGTTCTGCTTACAAAGGTATAATTAAGTGAATTGTTGTAAATTATAGTATAAGAGGAAAAGTTTCCTTATATCTAGAAAACAAAGATTTTTAAAAGACAGCAATATTTCAGACAAAAGTTATAAAATTTATAATCATATTCATCAGTTCATTAAGTTCTATGTAACTAATTTTTGTTGAACCTGATCTTCTCTTAGCAGTTTTATGAAGCCATCAGGTTTCCCATTAAGTTCTGTCATTTCTTATCTAGTTCAGTGATACAATCTGAACATTATCAGAAACCTATATTTGCTAAAAAGTCCTTTCTACAAATCCTGAAGATGAAGTGTTTTTGTAAAAGAATTAGTTTAAAACAATAACTGCCTTCCAATGACAAAAAATTAAAATGGTGTGGTTGAATATCCAATTGCAATGCAATTTTCTCCTAATTCAAAAGATACATCACCTGGCCATTGATGAGTGAGCTTAATAGTGACTCAAACCAAGAAGACACGCGAGGCATTCCTACAAGAATGCAAAGGACGCAGCCCTCACCAGATCCAGAAAGTCCACGCCCCAGAATAGCCTGATAAAACAAAGACCTTTGTTGCATCGTTAACAAAGCAATAAATATTGATATGACAAAGACCCAATAGGGACTGGGACCTCTTATGGTGAACTCTTCTGAGAGCTGATAAAGAGATGCTTAGAATCTCAGTCTATCTGCCAAATGCACACTACTTTGGGTACCTTCAGGATGACAGAGATTAGAGAGAGTTTTCTCATCAACCAACAAGCCAAGCTCTTACAACAATGAACAAGATGAAAGGAAAACCTAATCAGACCAAAGGTTTTCCTCCTTATGCTAAGTGACACAAAAGACAGAGACAAAGAGAAACAGAGACCATCTCTGGGAGGAAACAGATCCACAACTTAAGAGCACTCTGATAAACTTGAAACTGAGTCACCAAGTCTTAAGAAACTAGCTCTAAAAATATCAATATTTTTTCCTGCTAAATCGAATTTTTTTAGAAAAGAGACAAACTCTTTTCAATAGGCTCTGCAGACAGCCTGATATATATAGCAAGAATTCTCACCTCCTGCTGGCTTTTTTCAAGTTGTCCCAAGGTCTCTTAACTGCAACAGCTTTGGGGCGAGGAGTGTCCAGCCAGTGAAGTTGCATCATGTCCTGTTGCCAACTGTCAGGGAGGAAGAAATTTTTTCTACCCGTCTAGGTTCTTCTGGCTAGCCTAAGATTAAAATGACATACACAGATTAGCAGGAGAAAATCAACCAAAAATTTAATTACATGTATAAACAGGAGAGACCCAGGAAAACTGAGTAACTTCTCCTCAAATTTAAAGCTTTACCATTCAGATAAACATGTCTTATTTAAATTTCTCACATTTGGATTTACTGCTGTATAAGATAAAAGGATATGTAAGGATTCACTAATAATAAATCATCAAATAAAGAAGCTTCCCTGGGGGCTCAGATAGTAAAGAATTTGCCTGCATTGTGGGACACCCAGGTTCAATCTCTGGATAGGGAAGATCACCTAGAGAAGGGAATGGCTACCTACTCCAGTATTCTTGCCTGGAGAATTCCAAGGACAAAGGAGCCTGGTGGACTACAGTACATAAATAATAAACGTAAATAAAGCAGTAAAAAAAAATAGCATAGTACTTTCTTAAGCTTTCTTGAGTTTGTTAGGCTTTCTTTAAGCTTAAGCACATAAATTAATAAATTATTAAATGAAAGTACAAATGACTCAAGTGGCTGTTATACATTGGAAGCACCATGAGCCCACTTCAGTTTCTCACACTTAGGAGGTTCCAGAATTGAGGCTGTGCTCTGGTTCCTGCCACCTTCTGAGCAACCACTCATACCCTTGGGCCCAGATATCTGGATACCCTCTACAGTAGCAGGACCACGCACAGGGAGATAGGCGGGGCAAGACGGCTAACAGCACATATCAACAAGAGCATGAAGGGGAAATGTCTCCATGATTCTTCCTTCAAATACTAATAGAACCCCAAGTTCAATGTCTGTTCTATCAGCGGACATTTGTTGTAGTTCAGTCACTCAGTTGTGTCCGACTCTTTGTGACCCCATGAACTGCAGCATGCCAGGCTTCCCTGTCCTTCACTATCTCTTGGAGTTTGTGCAGACTCGTGTCCATTGAGTCGACGATACCATCCAACCATCTCATCCTCTGTCTCCCTCTTCTCCTCCTGCCCTCAGTCTTTCCCAGCATCAGGATCTTTTCCAATGAGTGGACATGGCTGGTCTTTAAAATGTGATGAGCTAGGTGGACTCATAAAAGTTTTTCTCTTTTACAGAACCAGTGTTGTTCATTCCTGGCAACAGTGTTGCCTTGGAAATGGGAGTTCCCTTGGAAAAGGGCCTATTTGTTTGATTTCTAATGTTTTCCCTAGTTGAGAAAGAAGTGCATGAACAGGGTCAAATAAGATTCAAATAGTATGAGATGAACTGATGAAAAGTAAGCGTCTCAGTCCAGCTCTCCTGTCTTTCCACACCTGCTAATAATTTCTGGTATATGCTTCCAATAATTTCTTCTGCACACACATACATGTCAATTTTGGACATAAATGAAAGCATATTATGCACACTGTTGTGTCCCTTGCTTTTTTCCCAGCTGACATACTGTGTGATCTTCACATAGGATGTATCTCAGTCTTCTTAATATCTGCATGGTGTCCTGTGAGGGCTCTGCCACAGTTTATTTTGCCAGTGCTCTGCTGAAGAGGCCTGAGACTGAACTCATCATTTGGGTAGGATGTACACATAGCCATTTGTGCATATATGCTTGTACATTCACAAGATCTACTCCTAAAATGGAATTGCCGTGTCATAGGATTTTTGCATCTTTAACTTGGCTAGATATTCCCAAAAGCTTTCCAAACTCTAGTTTTCCCATTTCACATTCCTGCCAACAGCACGCAGAAGGGCCTTTCTTCACTCCCTCAAAAGATGTTCTTTACAGATTAGCAATCCCACACATACTATACAAAATAAAAACATCCTCAGGAAATGGATTTCTAAATGAAAGATCCAAGTTACACAAACTGGAAACTGTCAGGACCCCTTGAAGGGGTCAAATGGGGTCCATTGACATGAGCCTCTCTTTATTTTTTTTAATTTTAAAGTCTTTATTAAGTTTGTTACAATATTGCTTCTGTTTTATATTTTGTTTTTTTGGCCAAGAGGCATGTGGGATCTTAACTTCCTGACCAGAAATCAAACCTGCACCCCCTGCATTGGCAGGCCAAGTCTTAACCCCTGGACCACCAGGGAAGTCACTGAGTCTCTCTTTAATGATAACATTATTTGTCTCCATTTACTCTGGGATCTTTGGGAATCACACCAATTCTGCAATTTTGCTCATAAATCACTATCTCTGAAGGAGGTGACTGTCCCAACACCTCCTAAGTGCTCACCCTGAAACAGTTTTCTAGCACATTCTTCCATTCTGAAGCTGGAACTTGTTCCCTACCCCCAAGTTATTACCAGAATCGTTTTCCATTGCCCCTGAATATCCTCTGCTTTAACTGAGCCACTGACTGCCAAGGAGAAAATGACCACCCTCACTGCCATTGATAATAATGCTGCCTTCAGATTATGTAGACCTTCTCCATCAAAGTGTTCATAATATTTAAATATATGTTACCTCATTTATACATGGATGGTTATTTAGAATGGGGTAAATAAAATAGACATTTATGTAATAAAAATGAGACTTGATATTACTACACTACTTAAAGTTGGCTTCCCTGGTAGCTCAAACTGTAAAGAATCTGCCTGCCAATGCAGGAGACCCAGGCTTGATCCTTGGGTCAGAAAGATCCCCTGGAGAAGGGAATGGCAACCCACTCCAGTGTTCTTGCCTGAAGAATTCCATGGCCAGAGGAACCTGGCAGGGGAGAGTCCTTAGGGTCACAAAGAGTCAGACACAACTGAGTGACTAACACTCTCACCTCTTTTCACTTACTTCATTTATGGTCACATGGCCTTGCCAGGACCAGGAAAGGTATTGTTGAAGCTTTGTGGAGACATAGGGAGAGGTTATCTTGTTTTCCTCTGCAGCAGCCATGAAAATGAGATCCTGGGCCAACGTCCCAGGATAAATTAAGGTGGATCCAAGGAAACTAGGTAACAAAACTTGAAAGAAATCCATTAAATGATGGTTCTTTTTTTAGTTTGATTTCCTCTGAATCTGTGAGTGACATTTAAAACTGCAGAGTCAGGGGAAAGGGGGGCCACTGAAATGCCAGACCTTCCAGTGGGCATGAGTGTGTTGGCAGACAGTCTCGTGCCTCAGTCTGGCCCACTGGAGGGGACAAGTGCCAGGACTCTTTTAACCTCTGATAAAAGGGTAAGGAAGTGTTGTGAGGATGGTTAGGGAAGAAGAAGTAGAAGTGGGAAGAACAAATTTGGCAGTTTCTCTCCTGCTGCCAGTTCAACAGGTACCTGATTCTAGCATGATGCAGTAGGTTCTTTTAGGTATCTTCAGTTCAGTCACTCAGTCGTGTCTGACTCTTTGCGACCCCATGGACTGCAGCACGCCAGGCTTCCCTGTCCATCACCAGCTCCTGGAGCTTGCTCAAATCCATGTTCATCAAGTTGGCGATGCCATCCAAGCATTCCCTCCCCTGTCATCCCCTTCTTCTCCTGCCTTCAATCTTTCCCAGCATCAGAGTCTTTTGTAACAAGTCAGTTTTTTGCATCAGGTGGCCAAAGTATTGGAGTTTCAGCTTTAGCATCAGTTTTTCCAATGAATATTCAGGACTAATTTCCTTTAGGATTGACTAGTTTGATCTCCTTGAAGTCCAAGGGACTCTCAAGAATTTTCTCCAACACCACAGTTCAAAAGCATCAATTCTTTGGTGCTCAGCTTTCTTTATAGTCCAACTCTCACATCCATACATGACTACTGGAAAAACCACAGCTTTGACTAGATGGATCTTTGTTGGCAAAGTAATGTCTTGGTTTTTTAATATGCTGTCTGGATTGGTCATAGCTTTTTTTCCAAGGAGCAAGCGTCTTCTAATTTCATGGCTACAGTCACCATCTGCAGTGATTTTGGAGCCCCAAAAAACGAAGTCTGTCACTGTTTCCATTGTTTCCCCATCTATTTGCCTTGAAGTGATGGAACCAGATGCCATGATCTTCATTTTCTGAATGCTGAGTTTTAAGCCAACTTTTTCACTCTCCACTTTCACTTTCATCAAGAGGCTTTTTAGTTCTTCTTCACTTTCTGCCATAAGGGTGGTGTCATCTGCATATCTGATATTTCTCCCGGCAATCTTGATTCCAGCTTGTGCTTCACCCAGTCCAGCATTTCTCATGATGTACTCTGCATATAAGTTAAATAAGTAGGGTGACCATATTCAGCCTTGATGTGATTTGGAACCAGTCTGTTGTTCCATGTTCAGTTCTAACTGTTGCTTCTTGACCTGCATACAGATTTCTCACGAGGCAGGGAAGGTGGTCTGGTATTCCTATCTCTCTAAGAATTTTCCACAGTCGGTTGTGATCTACACAATCAAAGGCTTTGGTGTAATCAATAAAGCAGAAGTTGATGTTTTTCTGGTATTCTCTTGCTTGTTTGATGATTCAATGGATGTTGGCAGTTTGGTCTCTGGTTCCTCTGCCTTTTCTAAATCCAGCTTGAACATCTGGAAGTTCACGGTTCATGTACTGTTGAGAGGTAAATTTACATTAGGATTCTTTAGAGTTCACAAAGATCAATTCAAGTAGTGAGTGGTTATTTGGGTGAGAGAATCCCTACAGGTCTGAGAGGGCCTGTATATCCTATCTAGGACCTAATTTATTTGGGAAAGTAATGTTTATGGTGGGATGCTTGTGCTAAGGATCACACAATTCTAGAGTTGCTTAGGAAGATTCTCCTTAGAGTGAGGCCAGCAGAAAGATAATCAGAGCAGAAAGAGAGAAAGAGACAGATTTCCAACGACATCTTTGTGTGCTTGGATGTTACCGTATCTGAAAGCCGAACATCTCCCTAGACTTTTCAGTTATGTGACCAATGGAGCCCTTGCTTATACTATTTTGATTAGTGCAGTAAAAAGCTGCAATTTGGATCAGTTTTGTCGGACTCCAAAGCCAATGACATTTCCATTACACCACACAGTGCTATTTTCCCCAAAAAGACAGCACTTGCTGAGCCAGCATTTTCTTACGGCCGATACTCACACCCAGTAGCTCTTTTCAGAGTACATGTCCATTCTGGGCTCAAGGCCACATCTATTCTGGCCCATTGCCAGAGTCACCCCTCTTCAACAGATACATGCTCACATGCACATATTTCTCTGGGGGTTGGTGACTGGAAAAGTTTCCCTTGGTATCTGGCCCCCAATCATACTCTGTGACCTTATGCTGTGTTGCAACCTACCCAAGCTCTGGTGGTGCAGGACCCTTAAAGGTGCCAGCTGAGATCTTGCTGGGACCCCAAGTGCTTTGAGGAAATGGGTGCACTAGCAATCATCACAGTGTTCCTGGGAAAACACTGCCAGGAGATTGTCTCTGTCGGTTTGTCTCTGTCTGCTTGGGCTGCCATAACAAAATACCACAGACCACAAGGCCTAAGAAACAGAAATTTTATTTTCTCACAATTTTGGAGGCTGGAAAGTCCAAGATCAAGGTGCCAGCAAAGTAAGTTTCATTCTGAGGCTTCTTTTCTTGGCTTGTAGGTGGCACCATCTCACTGGATGGATGTTTGTATGGTCTCTTCTTGCCTGTAGGGATTGGGGATGTGTGTGCATGGTGGGGAGGGATGTGTAGGTGGGGTGGGAGGACCAGTGAGAGTGTTCTCTGATGGTATATTTTCTTACAAGGACATTAATCCTCTTGGATCTTATGACCTCATTTAACTTTAATTACTTACATAAATTATTTCCAAATACAATCATGTTAGGGCTTCAACCTATGAATTTGGAGCAAGACAGAAACATTCAGTCCATAACAGAGATGTACTGGAGGTTTTCAGGCCAAAGAGATGTGGAGAAAATGCAGAACAGAATATACAAGAGAATTTGCAGGCAGTTGGTGCCACTTCCCAGGGTCCAGGCTTGGTACTTGGCAGTGCTCAGGATAGGTGGGTGGCTTCTGGACCTGAGCTTCTCTGCTGTCTCATTACAAGACAACATGTTGGCTTTTCTTCTCTTGTTCTGGTAGCAATATGTCGGGACTAGCTGGTTTCAATATAAATCCACATCTTCAGGTTGTGGTATCCCAACTGGGAAAAGTAAATTAGTTAACTGAAAATGAAAAATAGGAAAATTAAACTAGCAAATTCTCCAAACATATTGGGCCAATTTAAAACCCAGGTTAACATTGATTTATTGTTTTAATAAGATTCCTGTGTAAGGAAAAATGACTGGTCTGCAACATAAATAAGTACATGGGAATGTGTTCATTTGTCTGCAATATACAAAAACAACAGGCAAATGACTCCTCAAGCTTTATGTATTCTTTTCTTTATTTTTAAAACTACTGGGCCTTAAAGCATTTACCTAAGACTAATGTCCACAGAATAATATAAAAGACAGTCAATATTCTGCATTCACTCTTCACCAGAAATGGTGAAGTTCTGAGAAAGCACTGGTCCAGGGCTTTCCAGCCAGGACAGCCCCATGGCCAAATGAGAAGATACCACATGGAGGGACAGCTGGACCTGCCCCCACCCTCGATGCCAGCCCAAACCAAGGCCATCCTGCTGTCACAAAGTTGCCACTATAGTTCTGAGGCTTCAGGAGGCAGTGACACCCCCTCCTCTTCAATGAGTCAAGTTCACGTCATTGTCTATCTCAAGTTCACCCATAATGCAGAGCTGTGGGCAAGGGTTCTGGGCCCTCTCACTGAGGAAGAGGTGGTCATGGAAAGCTGTGGGCACCTCCATCTGACAACAAGGTCAGAGGAAGTGAAAAGTGAAAGTGAAAGTGAAATCGCTCAGTCGTGCGACTCTTTGCGATCCCATGGATTGTAGCCTACCAGTCTCCTCAGTCTATGGAATTTTCCAGGCAAGAATACTGGAGTGGGTTGCCATTTCCTTCTCCAGGGGATCTTCCCAACCCAGGGATCGAACCCTGGTCTCCTGCATTGCAGGCAGACACTTTACCGTCTGAGCCACCAGGGAAGCCCAGGTCAGAGGAAAGGTACCCAAAAATCACAGCCAAGGTCCAGACATTCCATAGCTAACCCACAGCTTGGAAAAATCACATTATCATCTCTGACTCTTAACACAAAAGCCAGAGACACAAGAACCATTTCCAGACCTTGCAAAGGTGGGCTGAGCTAAGCATCTAGGTCCCTTGGGAAATAACCTCTTAGGAAGTAACAGACTATCAAAAAGCCATGGTGCATACAATGGATTTAACTGCGTTTCCAAAGTTTTATCTCTTGAGCTGACCAGAGGATACATGGGTATTTCTTGTATTTTTCCTCATCCTCTTTTTCAAAATGTCTTAAATATTGTAGAATACATTAAAAGGATAAAATTACATTAAGAAAAGAAGGCATTGAAGCAAGAAGTAGGAATATTTTTTGAACCTCAGAGTGCTTAAGGAATCTGAAGTGGACTAAAGAATTGTGTTTCATAAGAAGTTCAAATAAGATACATCCCATCTAAGGCCAGCAATGTTTTTAATTTTTGTCCAGGGGAAAAGAAATAGAGCACATCAGCTATTGAGTCAAACACTAAAATGTTAGCCATAGACCACTCTGCTACTTGTTTGGACCCAATAGAATGGAAAAGCCACAACTTCCATCCTTTTACATTCATTCCATTCTTACAAAGCCCATTTTCATTATGTAGTTTCACACAGAGTCCCAGAAAGGCCTTTTGCCTTTTCACTGTGAAGGATGAAGTTTGGACACATTGTGTGAGGAGGGTGAGCACAACCTGGTAAGGAGCAGAACTCAGAAACAAAGGCACTTTGCTCCATAAACCCCTCAGTCCTCACCAAAGGCATTTTGCTCCTCACCAAAGGCATAAAGTCTCAATTAGGCTCAAAGGCGTTCCTCTTGCCCCACCATTTAGCAATCTCATGTGTATCAGATTTTAGAGAGCATTAATTGGAAATAGACATTTATCATTATTGATTTGTATTTGATAGGTATTTATAATACTGGCTTATCAACAAACAGTAGAAGATAAAAAGGCTGAGGAGTAATGGGGGTTGGAAAGGGTTCATGAAAAGATGGAATCTCAGTCAGGAGGCACTGGCTCATATTAACAATTCCATGAAATTGATTTCCGTGGAAAACACTATAGCTGAAAACCCAAGGTATTCTTTCAGAATCACTGCAACTTTTATCTTTTGGGGAGTGTCTGAACATATGTAACTATGTATGTGTTTTTTAACTGAACTGTTTCTTGCTTTTGATAATAAGGAGGTTTAAGTAAATAAGGCTTTGTTATATACAGTAAGCACATATCCCAAATAAGCTAAATGTGGCTTTGGCTCCATTAAAAGTGATGACTTCAATGTGGTTAGGTTGATTAATGAGTTACTAGTTGAGTCGATCAATGGAAATAAAATGAATATGGTCATATATGAAGAATTGGTTGGGGGTGGTTAAAAAGAATATAATGGACCTATTTGATAAACTATACAGCCCTCATGCCCACCTGGAGAACTGTATCCCCAAAAAGTTTACAAGAAAACCTTCAGAACTGTAGTGCGATGTGGTGTGTAAGAAGTGCGTCAGCTCAGGAGTCAAGCTGATTTGGGTGGAATTTGGATCAACTTTTCACTAGATGTGTGACCTTGGGTGCCAAGCTCCTCAACTATAAATGGAAATAACCCCCGCCTGGGTGATGGTTGTGAGGGAAAGTAAAACCGTGGATGAAAAGCTCCAAGCCCAGGGACTGGAACATAGCAGACACTCAACACAGAGTAATTTCCCCTTCCACCTCAGAAAAAAATGTTTTTATTTAGAAGAATGAGTCTAGGTTTGAATTCACTATAGGGACAGTGAAAGAAAATGAAGGAATGGGATTTTATCTATGGCTTCTATTCTATCTATTCTCTCCATGGCTTCAAAACCCTTACGAGAGTTTTTGATTACTGACTTGAGCGACCAATATGCAAGGGTACAGTTTTTTAGGTATTAAATATGGAAATCCTTTCTTACCATTTGCTAGGTTGCCTCTGAATGAAGTCTCTGTATTACCATCCCAACCACCTGGAAAGCCTGACCTTCCCTCAATCCAGCAAACAAAGGGTTAATGCCTAGTCATTAGGGTGGGAGGTGAGAGAGCGCTGCTTCAGGAGTTTCTTTAGAGCTCAGGTTAGTTGTCCATTCTGATACACAGGAATTATCACCCTGTCCTGAAACTGAAAGTGTTAGTCACTCAGTCATATCTGACTCTGTGACCCCCTAGACTGTAGCCCAATAGGCTCCTCTGTTCATGGAATTCTCCAGGCAAGAATACTAGAATGGGTAGCCATTCCCTTCTCCAGGGGATCTTCCCAACTCAGGGATCAAACCTGGTCTTCTGCACTGCAGGCAGCTTCTTTACCTTCTGAGTCACCGGGGAAGCCCTCACCATGTCCTGTTGTTTAGTCGCTAAGTCCTGTCTGACTCTTTGCGACCCTATGGACTACTGCACGCCAGGCTTCCCTGTCCTTCACCATCTCTCAGAGCTTGCTCAAACTCAAGTCCTTTAAGTTGGTGATGCCATCCAACCATCTCATCCTCTGTTGACCCCTTCTCCTTCTCCCCCCAATCTTTCCCAGCATTAGGGTCTTACTGGTTTCTAAATATTTCATCATTCTGGTTTCTAACCAGTTCTCTCTTCATTCGCCTGTTCTTTGATTCCCAACTTGTTTGCAGGATAACACAGAGAACTTGCAATCACTGTCCTCTGGTGAGGTCCCTTTGTGGACTAGAGCTGGCTGCCCTGGCTGCTGTCTCTACTCCTTGGATAGTTTTCCCACTTAGCTCCAGCTGCTGTGGGGGTCACTTTTCCCGGTAAGATTTGTAATATAAACCAAAAGGGTATAACTGGTGTCCAAGCCTACAGGGTAGCTTTATTTGTTTTGAAGAATTCTGAACCATGAAAGGGGGGAATCTCAACAATGTTGTTTCCTGTGGGTGGGCCTGCTCTGAACTGTGATCTTGGCAACCACCCTCTTTGCCCTGCTCCCCAAGGGCATTTCCATCCTTGCAGAGAGCTGATTGGGCTACTCGCAGACCTGGCCTATGCACACACAAACCAGGCAAGTCTGGGCCCATTTCCCTCCAGTGGGGCCCCTCCTAGGAGCCACCCTTCCTCTAGGGTGTCAAGTTCTTGTCAAGGGCCCATGAATCCATATTCACAACAAACACTGCCTTTATTCTTTCCATTAATCTTAAAGACCACATACTTTGTACCCGGTACTGCAGAAGACTCTGTTCTGGCTGGTTTTTAAATGTTATTAGGGACTGTTGTGATTAATAAAACACAAATTTATCCAAAACTTATTGCACTCAAATGCTTTTGGTGACATATTTTAAAAAGCAACCGTTACTTAAAGTACAACTACAGTACTATCCAGTGGGAAGGCTATAAAAGTTGACATTAACGAGAGGTTCGCATCCTAAAAAGGTGAACAGTGTTCTTGTAGCTCATTATGGAGATGAGAGGAAGGTAGAGAAGTTAATGATCAGCATATTAGCAAAGAGACATAAGAACACCAAATCACCACTCTTCTGCGTGGGCGGTCACTATTCTAGCCAGTGGGGTCTTCTTCGTTCTCTATAATTGCAGAATCAAGAGGAAGATTAGGGTAATTCCAGAAACTCAAATCTCAGGAAAGTGTGCCCACATCTAGGTAGGACTTTTACAAGCAAGATCAGCGAGGGCTGCTGAATACAAGTATGTCATCACCTCTGGGAGCATGGAGATCTAAGGCGGCTGCAGGCCAATGCAATTAGATTTGCATCTTCTCTTCCTTCCCTCCTCAGCCCCCTGCCCCTCCTGCTCCTCCCTTCTCTGGCTGGTCTTCAGAAAAGTGTTGGCAGGTAGCACCAGGCTGGGACAGCTGCCAGGTTTCTAGATGGAGGAGCTGAGTTGCAGCTGTGTTGGCAGAGAAAGGAATGGAGGAGCCAGGGTAAATGAGTTAAGTCCTGATTCTCCTCAGGAGCCACGGGACGTTTTGAACACACGGGGGCACCTGCTGGCCACATCGCAACAGCTGGTACCAGCAGAGTGCTGCAGATGGAGAGAAGCACTGCAACAATGACCGAAATGAAGAATCACCACGCTAGAGCAATGCAGGGAGGGTTAAACCTTATTTCAAACTAAACCCCAACACAAATGATTTTTTTTTAATTTCCTTTTTCTTATTATTTACTGCTGATGTTGTAATACATCTTCACAATAGCGTTGTAATACACTATTTCAAGCAACCATCTCATAATCTTTCTTCTCTAAGCCCAAATTGGCAGTATTTTAGGGAGTGGCCGGTTTCCAAGGGCAATATGCCAGGTCTCTACAGAATTAAATAAAATGGAGAACTGGCAAAGGGAAGGCGACAAATGTATGTAGTCATCTCTGTGTCTCACATCCAAAAACACATTACTCTTTCCTCAAGAAATTAGACAAGTCGTGACTAAGCAATGGAGTGGTGGAGGGTTGTCTAGAATAATCTTAGCCAATCTTGAGAACTTCCTGGGGAGTTAATTTCTAATACAAAGTGGATGAAATTATCTAACAAAGAATATGTGGAGTGGTTTATGCTTCAATAGCCTTGTGGCACCAGAATCATGCCTGTGTTGTTGTTCAGTCACTCAATGATTTCTGACTTTCTGTGACCCCATGAACTGCAGCATGCCAGGCTTCCCTGTCTTTCACTGTCTCCCAGAGTTTGTTCAAACTCATGTCCAGTCAGTCAGTGATGCCATCCAACCATCTCATACTCTGTCATCCCCATTTCTTCTTTCCCTCAGTCTTTCTCAGCAACAGGGTCTTTCCCAATGAGTTGGCTTTTTGCATTAGGTGGCCAAAGTACAATGCCCTACCACCACCAAATGTCCACGTCCCAGAACCTGTGCACATGTTTGCAAAGGGACTTGGTGGGACTTGGTGATTAGGAACCTCCAAATGGGAACATAATCCTGGATTATCTGCATGGGCCTGATATAATCACAAGGTGCTCATCCGTGAAAAAGAGACACAGGACAGTCAATGTCAGTGATAGGATGTGGGAAAGACTGGACTGGCCATTACCAGCTTTGAAAATGAAAAGGGGCCATGAGCCAAGGAATGCAAGCAAGTTCTAGAATCTGGAAAATGCAAGAAAGCAGATTCTCTTTTAGAGTCTCCAAAATGGAACATAGCCTTACTTTAGCCCAGTGGGAGTGAAAGATAGTAAATGTTATAAATAATAATAATGAAATAGTAGTAAATGTTGATCTTTTTAAACCACTAAGCTTGTGGTCTTGTGTTAGAGCAGTAATAAGAATCTAATACAATTACAATCAAATAACATTAGAGGAGAGCTAAAAATATCTGTATTTCATTTAGAATGAAAGACAGTCTATTGAATAGATCCTCTGACAATATTTAGTTACTAAACATATATATATGAAATATCTCAACTTTCATAAGATGCTATTTTCTTAGTTCCTCTTCTCAACAGGAGATGAGTATCAAACTTTAACTACTTTCTATAGTTGGGTAATATGGAATAAGGGATTTCCCACTCCAGTGTTCTTGCCTGGAGAATCCCAGGGACGGGGGAGCCTGGTGGGCTGCCGTCTATGGGGTCACACAGTCGGACACAACTGAAGCGACTTAGTAGTAGTGGTAGTAAGGCACACAAAAAGTAGACCACAGAGAACAAGATGGCAGAGGAGTAGGTGGACGTGGAGTGCATCTCTCTCCATGGATACATCAGGGATACACCTTCAGACAGAAGTGCATGCAGAACACCAGCTGAGAGAGGACAGGGGTACCTGACCAGTGGAAAAGAATATATAGACCCATGCAAAACTTGGTAGGAGGAAGGAACTAGGGGGAAAAACAGGAATGTTAGTAGGACTGGACCTGCCCTCGGCGGGTGGGGGAACTGAAGCAGGGGTTCGATCCCCACATTGGGGCAACTGTTTGAGTCAGAGGAGAAACCTTTAAGGCTGAGAATGAAATAGCTGATCTGTGGCAGCCTAAATGGAATGAGAATCAGACAGTCCTTGCCACAGCCGTACATACCCTGGACAGGGATGCAGGTCCCCTGGAAGGTGCAATGGCTGGGAGCTGGAGTTTAGGGGTTGATGGGCAATCCCAGGGTGAGGGCTGCTGTTGACTGTGGAGAGACGGATCGAGGGGATGTGAGGGACGAGATTGTGGTGGGAAATGCCTGTGGAGGAAAGCCGGGCAGCCATGGAAGCAAGGCGATACTGCTGAGTCACATGTAGGCGGTGGAGCCATCACTATTGCTCTCTCCCCTCACACGCCAGCATTGGCAGCTGAACAGTAGAGAGGCTGGCCCATCAAATGCCTGTCGCACTGAACTACAGAGTAGGACCCCACCCAGGGTGCTCCTTTAAGTGACTGATGCGCCAAACTACAGAGTAGGACTTCAGTCAGAGGGGCCCCTCTATGTGCCTGACGTGTGGAACAATAGAGAAGGACCCCTTTAAGTGCCTGAATGGGCGGAGCTACAGACAAAGACTGGCCAAAGAGGCCTTCTGATCGCCAGCTACAAGAGGCTCGAAGAAAGACTCTGATAGGGCTGTAACTCCTGCAGCAGAGGCAGTCTGTGTCCTTGCAAGCCAAGCAGCTGTGCCACCTTCACACTCAACTCTCACTGGGGCAGAGCTGCCACAGGCAAAAAACGTCTTGTGTCTGTGTGCACAGGATCACTTCAGTAGTGTCCAGCTCTTTGCAATCCTCTAGACTGTGGCCTGCCAGGCTTTCTGTCAGGGAGGGCTTTCTCCAGGCAAGAATACTCAAGCATATTGGCCAATACCAGTCGCCATACCCTTCTAGAGTGCTATATTTCCTGCTGCCCTAGCCACCAACTGCCCTGAGTACCTGGTGCTTCCAGAACCCCTGCGACTGAAGTAGCTGCACCACCTCCACACCTGGCCCTCACAGGGGCAAACCCAAGTCCTCCAGGGCAGCCTCAGGAGCAAACATGCAGAGATGGAAATAAAACCACAATAGAAACCCAGAGGCAGTATGACTAAGGATGAAGACCTGAAACCTTCCTACCAGTTGTACAAGCTGCAGATTAAATCCACATGATCAACTAGGCAGACTGTGTCTATGGAATATATAAAAGCTCTCACTGAGAGCTCCCACAAAAGAAAATGCACTAGTTCTGATATCTGTGAACATTGGAGGCAAGAACACACACAAGAGTAGGACCAGATTAGAATCTGAGCTGCCCTCACAACAGGTTCAGAGATCAGCACAGTGTTGGAGGGCATCCTAGGGAGGCGAGGTAGACTGTGACTCCCAGTGAGGGAAAGGACTCTGACAGCAGTGACTCAAGAAAAACATTTATTATTCTTACGTTTTGACTTGTTCTGTAGATTATTTTGGATTTTTTTCTTTTTTTATCCCCCTCTGTTGTAGTTGTCGATTTTATTGGAACTATGAAATCTAATTAAGCTTTTGAGCTTTAAAAAAATTGTTAAACCTATTATTTTTTTCTACATTTATTCCTTTGTTTGCTTTTCCTACTGTTCTTTTCCCCTTGCAGTTAATCTTTAATGTATATAAATCTTCATCTACCTCTATTTAACTTTGCATATCTATTCTTTCTTTCCTTTCTTCTCAACATATTTGTTAGTTTTATTTTCATTGCTTTATTCCCCAATTGGCACCTTGCTTTAATTTTGTTTTCCGCTTTGTGCTTTAGCTATTTTTGCTCTGGTAGATATCATTTTGAGTTTCCTTTGTTCACTGGGTCAATCTATTGTACTTTATCTTTGTTGGATTGTTTTGATTTTGCTTATGGGTGTATATGTATATGTGTATATGCAGTCACACATTTTATTTTTGTTATAAAGCTCTGCATTTACGTTGGGAATCTGCAATTCTGTGGAGTTTTCCTTTTCCCTTTTTTCTTTCTTTTTCCATTTTTTTCTTTTCTCTTTTTTATAATGTTAATTTTCAATTTTTCTAAACCTTTTTTTTCTACATTTATTCCTTTGTTTGCCTTTCCTACTGTTCTTTTCCCTTGCAGTTAATCTTTAATGTATATAAATCTTCTTCATTGACCTCTATTTAACTTTGCATATCTATTCTTTCTTTCTTTCCTTTCTTCTCAACATATTTGTTAGTGTTCATTGCTTTATTCCCCACTTGGCCCCCTTGCTTTAGTTTTGTTTTCCAGTTTGTGCTTTAGCTAGTTTTGTTCTTAACTGGTAAATATAAATTTTGATTTCCTTTTTTCGCCAGGTCAATCTATTGTACTTAATTTTTGTTGGACACTTTTGACTTTGCTCATGGGTGTATATGTATATATTCCATTATTTTAACTATTATTTGCCTGATTTTGTAACTGCCATTTGTCTGGGGTTCATCTTTGGTTTCTCATTTCTGGATATTTGTTTTAATCTCACTTAATGCCATAACAAACCACTTGTGGAACCTTTGTTCCTGACCAGAGATCAAGCCCTGAGCCTTTGGAGTGGGAGCACTGACTCCAAGACCCTAGACTATGAGAGAACAAACCCTAGGGAGTATCAAGTAGTGAGAGCCCATACAAAGGAAACAACCTGAATACAATTGTTGACCCAGCATCATCCAACCACCAGTAGCACCCTGTGCAGGATGCCTCATATAAACAACAAACAAAACAAAAATACAAACCCAAGCATGCAAACAGGATTACCACCTCACTCAGCCTTGCCCATCAGAGGAAAAACAGACACTCAGCACAAATCCCACCCTATACAAAAAGCTTACACAAACCATTGGACCAAACTTAGGAGGGCAGAAACAAAAAGGAAGAAAGAATTCAACCTTGAAGCCTGGGAAAGGAGACCTCAAACACAGTAAGTTAAAATAATAATAATAATGAAAAGGCAGAGAAATACTACACAAATGAAGGAACAAACTAGAAACACAGACATCCAAATAAATGAAGAGGAAATAGGTGAACTACCTGAAAAAGAGTTCAGAATAGTGATAGTCTGTTCAGTTCAGGTCAGTTCAGTCGCTCAGTCATGTCTGACTCTTTGTGACCCCATGAATCACAGTACGCCAGGCCTCCATGTCCATCACCAACTCTTGGAGTTCACTCAGAATCACAGTACGTCAGGCCTCCATGTCCATCACCAACTCTTGGAGTTCACTCAGACTCATGTCCATCGAGTTGGTGATGCCATCCAGCCATCTCATTCTCTGTCGTCCCCTTCTCCTCTTGCCCCCAATCCTTCCCAGCATCAGGTCTTTTCCAATAGGTCAACTCTTCTCATGAGGTGGCCAAAGTATTGGAGTTTCAGCTTTAGCATCAGTCCTTCCAATGAACACCCAGGACTGATCTCCTTTAGGATGGACTGGTTGGATCTCCTTGCAGTCCAACGGACTCTCAAGAGTCTTCTCCAACACCACAGTTCAAAAGCATCAATTCTTCGGTGCTCAGCTTTCTTCACAGTCCAACTCTCACATCCATACATGACCACTAGAAAAACCATAGTCTTGACTAGATGGACCTTTGTTGGCAAAGTAATGTCTCTGCTTAATAAAGATGATCAAAAACCTTGAAAACAAAATGGAGAAAATGCAAGAATCAATCAACAAAGACCTAGAAGAATTAAAGAATAAACATACAGAGACAAACAACACAATTACTGAAATTAAAAATATGCTAGAAGGAATCAATAGCAGAATATCTGAAGCAGAAAAACGAATCAATGAGCTGGAAGATAAAATGGTGGAAATAACTTCTAAACAGCAGAATAAACTAAAAAGAATGAAAAGAACTGAGGATAGTCTCAGAGACATCTGGGACAATATCAAATGCACCAACATTCGAATTATAGGGGTCCCAGGAGAAGAAGAGAAAATGAAAAGGTATGAGAAAATTTTTGAAGAGATTATAGATGAAAATTTCCCCAACATGGAAAAGGAAATAGTCAATCAAGTCCAAGAGGCACAAAGAGTCCCATACAGGATAAACCCAAGGAGAAACATGCCAAGACACATACTAATCAAACAAACAAAGACTAAACACAAAGAAAGAACATCAAAAGCAGCAAGGGAGAAGCAACAAGTAACATATGAGGAATACAAGGGAAACCCCATAGGCTTAACAGCTGATCTTTCAGCAGAAACTCTGCAGGCCAGAAGGGAATGGCAGGATATATTTAAAGTACTGAAAGGGAAAAAATCTACAACCAAGATTACTGTACCCAGAAAGGATCTCATTCAAAATTGATGGATAAATAAAAAGCTTTTCAGACAACAAAAGTTAAAAGAATTCAGTACTACCAAACCAGCTTTACAACAAATGTTAAAGGGACTTATATAGTCAAGAAATACAAGAGAAGAAAGATCTACAAAATCAACCCCAAACAATTAAGAAATGTCAAAAGGAACATATATAAAAATAATTACTTTAAATGTAAGTGGATTAAATGCTCCAACCAAAAGATACAGACTGGATGAATGGATATAAAAACAAGACCCATATATATTCTATCTACAAGAAACCCATTGCAGACCTGAAGACACATATAGACTGAAAGTGAGAGGATGGAAAAATATATCCCATGCAAATGGGAAGCAAAAGAAAGCTGGAGTAGCAATCCTCATATAAGACAAAATAGACCTTAAACTAAAGATTACAAGAGATAAGGAAGGACACTACATAATGATCAAGGGATCAATCCAAGAAGAAGACATAACAATTGTAAATATCTATGCACCCAACATAGGAGCACCTCAATACATAAGACAAACACTAACAGATATAAAAGGAGAAATTGACAGTAACACAATAATAGTCAGAGACTTTAACACTCCACTCACACCAATGGACAAATCACCCAAACAGAAAATTAATAAGGAAACACAAGTCTTAAATGATACATTAGATGAGATGGATCTCATTGGTGTCTTCAGGACATTCCACCCAAATGCAGAAGAATACACCTTCTCAAGTGCACATGGAATATTCTCCAGGATAGACCACATCACAAATCAAACCTCAGTAAATTTAAGAAAACTGAAATTGTATCAAGCATCTTTTCTGACACAACACTATGAAACTAGATACCAATTACAAGAAAAAAAACTGTAAGAAACACAAACACATGGAGATTAAACAGCACATTTCTAAATAACCAGCAGGTTACTGAAGAAATCAAAAGGGAAATAAAAAATTTCTAGAAACAAGTGACAATGAAAACATGACAAGTCAAAACCTATGGGATGGGGCAAAAGCAGTTCTAAAAGGGAAATTTATAGCAATACAATCCTATCTCAAGAAACAAGAAAAACACTGAATAGACAACCTAACTTTTCAACTAAAACAAATGGAAAAAGAAGAACAAAAAAACCCGAAAGTTAGTAGAAGGAAAGAAATCATAAAGATCTGAACAGAAATAAAAAGAAATGAAAGAAACAATAGTAAAGATTAATAAAACTAAAAGCTTGTTCTTTGAAAAGATAAACAAAATTGACAAACCTTTAGCCAGACTCATCAAGAAAAAAGAGAGAAGAATCAAACCAACAAAATTAGAAATGAAAAAGGAGAGGTTACAACAGACAATGCAGAAATACAAAGGATTATAAGAGACTATTATGAACAACTATATGGCAATAAAATGAATAACCTGGAAGAAATAAAAGGACAGATTTTTAGATAAGTTCAATCTTCCAAGACTGAACCAGGAAGAAATAGAAATTGTGAACAACTCAATTACAAGCACTGAAATTAAAGGTGTGAGAAAAAAATTTCTCCCAAAAAACAAAAGCCCAGGACCAGATGGCTTCACAGAAGAATTCTATGGAACATTTAGAGAAGAGCTAACGCCTATCCTTCCAAAACTCATTCAAAAAATTGCAGAGGAAGGAACACTTCCAAACTCATTCTACAAGGTCACCATCACCCTGATACCAAAACCAGACAAAGACAATACAAAAACAGAAAACTACAGGTCAATATCACTGATGAATATAGATGCAAAAGTCCTCAGCAAAATTTTAGCAAACAGAATTCAGCAACACATCGAAAAGATCAAGTTGGGTTTATTCCAGGGATGCAAGGATTCTTCAGTATACACAAATCAATCAATGTGATACACCATATTAACACATTGAAAGATAAAAACCATATGATAATCTCAATAGATGCAGAAAAAGCCTTTGACAAAATTCAACACCCATTTATGATTAAAACTCTTAAAAAAAATGGACATAGAAGGAACCTACCTCAACATAGTAAAAGCCATATATGATAAGCCTACAGCAAACATTATTCTCAATGGTGAAAAACTGAAAGTATTCCCCCTAAGATCAGGAATAAGACAAGGGTGTCCACTTTCACCACTATTATTCAACATAGTTCTGGAAATCCTAGCTACAGCAATCAGAGAAGAAAAAGAAATAAAAGGAATCCAGATCAGAAAAGAAGAAATAAAGCTCTCGCTATTTGCAGATGACATGATACTGTACATAGAAGACCCTAAAGATAGTATCAGAAAATTACTAGAGCTAATCAGTGAATTTAGCAAAGTTGCAGGATACAAAATCAATACACAGAAATCACTTGAATTTCTATATACTAACAATGAAAAATCATAAAGAGATATTAAGGAATCATCTCATTTACCATTGTAACAAAAAGAATTAAATATCTAGGAATAAACTTACCTAAGGAAACAAAAGAACTGTACACAGAAAATTATAAGACACTGAGGAAAGAAATCAAAGACAGCATAAACAGATGGAGAGGTATTCCATGTTCCTGGGTAGGAAGAATCAATATTGTGAAAATGACTGTACTACCAAATGCAATCTACAAATTCAATGCAATCCCTATCAAATTACCAGTGGCATTTTTCACAGAACAGAACAAAAATTTCACAATTCATATGGAAACACAAAAGACCCCAAATAGCCAAAGCAGTCTTGAGAAAGAAGAGTGGAGCTGGAGGAATCAACCTTCCTGACTTCAGATTACACTACAAAGCTACAGTCATCAAGACAGTATGCTACTGGCACAAAAACAGAAATATAGATCACAAGAACAAGATAGAAGGTCCAGAAATAAACCCATGCACCTATGGGTTTTTTGACAAATGTTTATTTTTGACCTATGTTTATTTTGACAAAGGAAGCAAGAATCTACAATGGGGCAAAGACAGCCTCTTCAATAAATGGTGCTGGGAAAACTGGACAGCTACATGTAAAAGAATGAAATTAGAACACCTCCTAACACTATACACAAAGATAGACTCAAAACGGATTAAAGACCTAAATATAAGACCAGAAACTATAAAACTCTTAGAGGAAAACATAGGCAGAACACTCGATGACATAAATCAAAGCAAGATCCACTATGACCCACCTCCTAGAGTAATGAAAATAAAAACAAAAGTAAACAAATGGGACCTGATTAAACTTAAAAGCTTTCACACAGCAAAGGAAACTATAAGCAAGGTGAAAAGACAACCCTCAGAATGGGAGAAAATAATAGCAAAGGTAACAGCTGACAAAGAATTAATTTCCAAAATATATAAGCAGCTCATACAACTCAATACCAGAAAAACAAACAACCCAGACAAAAAGTGGGGAAAAGACCTAAACAGACGTATCTCCAAAGAACACATACAGATGGCTGACAAACACATGAAAAGATGCTCAATGTCGTTCATTATTAGAGAAATGCAAATCAAAACCACAATGAGATATCACCTTACACCAGTCAGAGCGGCCATCATCAAAAAGTCTACAAACAATAAATGCTGGAGAGGGTGTGGAGAGAAGGGAACAAATACTCTTGCACTGTTGGTGGGAATGTAAATTGATACAGCCACTATGGAAGACAGTATGGAAATCCCTTAAAAAACTTACAAAACCACCATATGACCCACTCCAGTGTTCTTGCCTGGAGAATTCCAGGGACGAGGGAGCTTGGTGGGCTGCCATCTATGGATCGCACAGGGTCGGACACGACTGCAGCGACATAGCAGCAGCAGCAGCATGACCCAGAAATCCCACTCCTAGGCAATCCCACTCCTGAGGAAACCAAAATTGAAAAAGACACCTGTATCCCATTGTTCATTGCAGCACTATTTACAATAGCTAGAACATGGAAGCAACCTAGATGTCCATCAACAGATGAATGGATAATGAAGTTGTACATATACACAATGGAATATTACTCAGCCATCAAAAGGAACACATTTGAGTCAGTTCTGATGAGGTGAATGAACCTAGAACCTATTATACAGAGGGAAGTCAGTCAGAAAAAGAAAGATAAATATTGTATTCTAATGCTCATATACAGAATCTAGAAAAATGGTACTGAAGAATTTATTTACAGGGCAGCAGTTGAGAAACAGACATAGAGAATAGACTTATGGACATGGGAAGAGGGAAGGAGAGGGTGAGGTGTATGGAAAGAGTAACATGAAAACTTACATTACCATATGTAAAATAGATAGGCAAAGGGAATTTGCTGTGTGGCTCAGGAAACTCAAATAGGGGCTCTGTTTGAGGGGTGGAATGAGGAGGGAGATGGGAGGGAGGTTGAAAAGGGCGGGGATATATGTATACCTACGGCTGATTCATGTTGAGGTTTGACAGAAAACAACAAAATTCTGTAAAGCAATTATCCTTCAAAAAAATTAATTAAAAAGAAAAAAAAAAAGAAAACTAGACCACAGACAGAAATGGACCCGTAGGTTTCACATGAGTCACTGCCATGAGAACTCCTGTGCCTTACTAGTTTGGGAAATAAACAAATGTATTAATAAAACTCTCTTATTGTCCCTCCCCCTAGATTCTGAAATACATTAGAGATTCAGCCTTCAGAAGTGGCTAGCACATCAATTAAGAGCCAGAATTTTATTGGCAGAAGATGAAGGTGTGAAACTTTTCCAAAATTACAGCCTTCACAAGAGGAAAAGGAAAAAGATATCTCTTACTTGAATTGTTCAGCCTAAGATATTATGTGTCAAGGTGCATTTCAGTGGCCTTTATGGGGTCAGGTGTGTATTTCCTGGGAAATGACCTCTGATTTCAAAAGGTTTGGGGTGGGAAAACAATGTATCTTATCATTGGCTTTACATAACAGCCCGATCTGGTGTATAACTGAATAGGAAGAAGATACAAGCCTGAGTTGGACTGCACAGGAGCATGTTTTCCAAGTTCTATCCCTATTCTAATTTCTTTGCAAGTCCATATGGGTCAACTGCAAGTAATCCCAGGCTCCCAGTGGTGCCTTGCAATGGTTGGAGTAGTAAAAATAAGTTGGAATCGATAGGGGTCAGGACCAGAGGAATGATCTACCTATAGCCCGGGCTTCTCAGGAAGAGGACCAGTCCCCTAAATGTAATGAGTTAGGAACATGGGAGTTTGATACCTCCCCCGCCTCCCCCTCCTGCAGGGTTGTATTACTATTCAAATGTTCTAACTGGTGGACAGTGTCTCTGAATGGAGAGAATATCCTGTGGCACATGGATAATAGCAGTGCCTTCTAAGAAGTGGAGTCCCTGTGGTTGGAAGCAGAACAGCTTCAAGCTGGGGTGGAATGGAGGTGGGTGGGTGTGAAAGTATATGCAACTATGCAGGCCATTCAGCAGATGGCCGTGGAGTGAACTAGGGGACTGGGTTCATGGCAGCTCTGGGCTACGGAGGAAAGAGGAGTTCACGAAGCAGGACGAAGGCTCCCTGCTACATGGAATACATGCAAAGGGAGGTATTTAAGAAAACTGCAACTCCTTGAGCAGCAACTACCAAGTTTTTAAGAACTTAATTCTAAATCTCATGAGTGATGGGTGTGGACTCTGAATAAATTTCTTAGCTTGTTCAGATTGGCTTAGGAAATTGTTCTGGCTGAACCTTCCTGTTGAAAATCCTCACAGCTGGGCCAAGCTGGGGGTGGGGTGGGAGGGACCTTTCTGATAATATTGACTTCATCCGAGTGGATCATTACATTTTTTCAGTAAGGAGCTGCAGGAATTTGAATGCCATATCCCTTCTCCAGTCTTAAAGCCCCTGAGTTCCCGTTACATGGACCTTTTACAATTCAATTAAGTGAGCCAGAAATTAAAAATGGAAAAAGTCAAAACAAGTGACTGCCTCATTTAATCCCCAGGTGTGGTCCTGCATTTGCTTAGCTCAAAAGCAGAGTCAGGCAGCTCTAGAGGGATGGGAACTCACAGGATGGGAACAAAGAAGGGAGGGAGTGAAGTGAACTCTTTGAACTGAATCAGAGTGAATGAGTCAAACAAAGCACAGGAGTTTAAAAAAAAGTACAACAGGGAGATGGAGTGGTGCTGTTCAGGGCTCTCTGAAGATGCCTAAAGGAAACTCAGCATCCAAAGAGAGCCAGTAGCAACCCAAAGTTGTTAAATACCCCAACTCTTCTGAGACATCAGGCAGCCAAGCTCCCCGGGAAACAGCATGTGCTTGGGCAGACAAAGAGGCAGAAGCAGGGGTTGAGCATGAAGCAGTCAATGCTGGGTGTTACAAGAGTGGAGAGAAAAGGTATCTGTTCACAAGTGAGGCCTTTTAGGTTTTAGACCTGACATCTTCCCAACACATGGGTGGCTAGTCATACACTTCAGTGGAGTGGAAGTCTTCACCAGGATTTCCCCAGAAGTCCCATACTGTGTGGGCTCATGGAAGAAGGGCAGAAGGATATTTACACAGAGCCTGGATGGATTTCATAGCTGATACGGCCAATTAGCAGTCTTCTTGTTAACCTTGGATTGCTTCCTGTTTATTCAGTTCTCTTTCTCTTTCTTCTCATCACCCTTTAATACAAATCTGACATGCACAGGATAGGGGGTGGGGCAGGAGAAAGGGGAAGGTGGGTGCAGAGAAGGCTTGATGATCCTCTTGTTGGACTGCAGGCAACCCTTGGGGCACCCTTGGGTAAATGCTGATCGTGAACTTCAAGTCTAGACGGGTCCCGTGCCTCACACAAGACTTGGCCTCTGAATTATTAGGTGACAGGCTGAATAATAGTTCCTTTCTTTTCTTTGGGTTCCCTACTGGCTTAGCTTACATTAGCCTGCCTGTCAGACTAAAAGTGGTATGGAGCTTTGTAAATGAAAATGCCAGTTATGAAAATGCATCTGGCAATTGTCTCAGGTGGGGTCTCCAGGAAACAGGATTTGGGATGGAGACTGAATGCAGGTCATTTACTGGGAAGTGCTTTTCATGGAGGAGTAAAGGGGGCAGGATTGGGCAGTGGAAGGAGTTTGGCAGTGCAGTCATCAAACAGCCTCAGCTAATACCACTGTGACTTTGGCGCTGGATGGTCCTGTAGAATTGTCCTGAAATGAGGTGAGCAGGCCAGACTCTGGTACTTCCGCATTGCCATTTTAATGGTTGTAGACTCGAGGTATACAGAGCTTCCTGGAGAATGGCTCCCCATCCTCACTGAGTATCCTCTCCCCCAGCTGACCCTTTTCCTCGGAGGCCCTTGTCCTCAGTCTTCTTTATTTTTCTCCTTTTGAGCCCCTGACCAGTCAAGCATTCACCACTGTCTGAGTCTTCATGTATTCTAACCTCAAATCACTTTTCTTTCTTCCCAAAGTGGATAAGCAGATGAATCTTGCAAAGCTCTGCCCCTTGTGAGGATTTCTATTTTAAGCCTACATATTGAGCTGATGAGTCCATGAAGCAAGCTTGACTTTTACCCTCCACAGTCAGGTGGCCATGGAACTTGGGGGGAAGCTCCCGTATATGAGTGGATGATACAGGGACTTGGGCTACTACTTCTTTATGCAGCTGACTCGTTCCTTCTCATCCTGTTTGTACCCATTTCCAAATGTACTGTTGCTGTTATTGTTGTTTAGTCACTGAGTCAGTTGTGTCTGACTCTTTTGCAACCCCATGGACTATAGCCTGCCAGGTTCCTCTATCCATGGGATTTCCCAGACAAGAATTCTGGAGTGGGTTGCCATTTTCTTTGAGGATCTTTCCAACCCAGGGATCAAACCCCCATCTCCTGTATTGGCAGGCAGATTCTTTACCACTGAACCACCAGGCAAGCCCTCCAAATACACCACTCCCACCTTATTTATGGCAGAGAATGGAAGAGTTCACATGGCTCTGGGGAAAGACCCAGCATTTTCTGGTCAGTCCAAAGTGACTGAACTATTTTTCATCTTCCTTTCTGATCAGAATTTTAAAAACACGTGTTCATAACAATAGCTACAGACCAGTTACAAGGCCACATTAATTTGTTGTAGCTAGGATGCTATGTGTGGCACAATATCTGAAACTGGGGCTACTGTTTTGTTAGTTTGCAGCAATTCACTCTCAATTCTTCAAGATCTGTCTGGCTTTTGTAGGGGACAGACTGGTTGATTAATGGGAATATGATGGAGACAACCTCTGTCCCTGTACCCTTTAGGCCTTTAAGCATGGCACTAATCTTTATCTTTCCTCCTTGGTTGTGAAGCTGTTTTGTATTTACTGTCTTGGCCGGTGGGTAAGGGGACAATTTCTGTTTGGTCTTCTTCCCAATGACTGTTCTTACTCCACAGCTAAGAAGCTGACCTTTAGTGTTCTGCCAACTACTGATTATTTCTCTTCCAGTTGCATATTCCAGATCTGGGGAAGAGACCACTTACTGGGTCTGTGCACCCAGTGGACTCACTGAGAATTAGACCTAACCAGAACATCATTTATCACCCAGACTCCAGACCTGCTCTCAAACAGGGGGCCTAGAAGATACCTCCATTCCCTTGGACATCCAGATCAGCTCAGACCCTGTGTTCAAACAGTGTCTAAAATGTTGGAGTCTTCCTTTTTGCCCAGTGTGAATACTCAAACTCTATAGGCAGCATATTCCAAGAACTTTCTGGCCTTACCTAGTATATCCACTCCACATGTCTGCTTCTCTGAGTCTTATGGTCTTGCCTTCTGCCACCTTCCATGGCACTTTTGGTATTTTTTTCATAGAGTGTGAGCCATCAATTTCTCCAAGTTTAAAGGGCCACCCTAGGAGTATGTTAGATGATTTCCTTGTCAAGGTATTACATTCTGTACCCACTGTCAGTGTTCCCATAACCTCTCAGTTATCCAAGTTCATTTTCTGCCCTCACTGATTGAGCATCTCAGGGCCAGTCCTACCAGGAGTATCCTAACTCTGTTCCAGTCCACATTAGCTAGGTCCTTTAGCTCCCCCAGAGTGGAGCCCTTTACTTTATTAGCAGATCCAGCATTTCCCCAACGCAATTATGGTGGGACTCAACACTCATCATTGGTCTGTTGGTTAAGAGGAGAGCTGTGAGTGGTGTTTGGGGAGAAGGAGTGTGTTGTCTTGCACAGCAGGAGAGCTCTGCATCCTCTTCAGGTAGGGGAGGTGCAACTAGCCTTTAACAGGGAGGAATGGGCCATATCTGTGAACCCAGAGGGTTCAGAAGAATCTGAGAATCCACATTTTCTAAATACACCTATCACGTACCTCAAGGCATTAGCACAGCCAACTGTTGGAGCCAAGAACCCAACCTTCTCTGAACTCTGTTCCTTTTATACCTAAGCCCTGAGTCTGTTCCTTAGCTTTTCTGCTCTCCAACTGCAGAAGAGTCTCTTTATAAGCTGTCCCAGAGGCCCTCTGGCTTTCACACTTGAGTTCATGATTTTTCACTCTAAGTACCAACTGTTACAGGTCTGGTTCCCAGGGAAGCCAAGTCCAAGACAGAGATTTTCCCATGGAAATAAAGACATGGAAGAGCTCTCAGGATCAGCCTTTGTCGGGGGGAAGAAAGGAAACAGAATTGCACAGAGGGCGAAGAGGCACAGAGATGGGGTCACAGCAAATACCTCAGCTGACCCCATGGGGAGCTCCAGGCCTGGGGTGGCCCTGCAGGGTGATTCCAAACTGGGATGAAAGCCCAGGTCTTTAGGCCCTGCATCACACAGTCACCCAGTAGGGGCTGTCCCTGGGAAGGAAGCAAGGTGACCTTGAGCAAAGTCTTCAGCCCAGAGCAAGTCCCAGCAAAGGACTTAGCTGAGAGCAGTCAGTCTCTGGCATGGAGGGTAGAGAGGGGAACAAATGTTTGAGTCCTCCCAGGAGATCTGAGGGAGAAGGCAATGGCACCCCACTCCAGTACTCTTGCCTGGAAAATCCCATGGACGGAAGAGCCTGGTAGGCTGCAGTCCATGGGGTCGTGAAAAGTCAGACACGACTGAGCGACTTCACTTTGACTTTTCACTTTCATGCATTGGAGAAGGAAATGGCAACCCACTCCAGTGTTCTTGCATGGAGAATCCCAGGGACGGGGGAGCCTGGTGGGCTGGCGTCTATGGGGTTGCACAGAGTCAGACACGACTGAAGCAACTTAGCCGCAGCAGCAGCAGGAGATCTGAGTGAGGATCATGACATCCACCACACCAGCCTACCTACTAACAAATATAAAGTTTTAGAAACCGTAACTACACAATAAGTAGTGACTTTCAGATCCTCAGGTGAACCTTAGTGGTGAAATATGCCTTTGTCAATTAATTACACAGGACTTAGGTTTTCCAGGAGTCCAAAGTTTCAAAACAAACCAAGATCTTTCTTTCTTCTTAACATAGACAACAAAAGGAGTCCATTTGGCATTTGGAGTCGACAACTCCATTGATGGTTCTGCCACTGGTTCTATTAATAGAATTTCAATCCTGTTTTGTACTTTCTTTTCTTTGCTGCTTGGAGCTAAAAGCCACACCCACTGTCTAAGCAACTCAGAAGGTTAACAGCCTCATGGAATACACACATGTGTTCCCAGGGCCGTGTTGAGCCATGCCTTGCAGTCTTGAGCTCCCCAGAGTCATCCTCTATTTGCATTGTGTCTGCACAGCGCATTGACTGCCCCTCCCTCCCCTCTCCCCGACGTGCAAAGAAGCAGTGTAACAAGCACAGCCCATTCCTTAGCAAGGAAAAGCAGTTGAATTCTGTGCACTGAAGACAAATTGGCTATAAACTCTGCAAGCCACAGAGGTTATTTCAGTTACTAAATGATTAAAGTCTCTAATCTCTGGAGCGGTGATAAAGAACTCCAGAAAGGGGGGCTGGGTTTTTGATGTTTGGGGAAGGTACAGAACATCTCTATTGAGACCATGCCAGAGAAAGCCCACCCCATCAATGAACCACAGATAAGTAAGACATCATTAATAAATCAATGACAGGAAAATGAAAACGGAAGCAGATGAATCAGCTAGTGGATCAGGTCGGAGATGAAAAACAGCACATCTGTTGCTACCGTTGGTGCATTAACAAATAAGTCTGCTGGATCAGACAGCCTTTCGGACTAATACTTGGAATAATGAAGCTTCAAGAGCGATTAAAGCATAAATCAATTTTTAAATGTATCTTGTACCTCCCCCAAACAACAGGAGGCATATTTTCCCTTGCTTTGAATTCCTTTTGGCAGGCAACGGGAGGTGCAGGGATAAAAAATGCTGCCTCACTTTGGCTCTGCTGTGAGGTACAGCATACAGCTAATTTAGTGTTTAGCCTCACGCTTTGATTCTTACCAGCTGAAAGCACTGAGCTGTGCTTAATCGATAACGTTAAATCCGAGCCAATGTGTTTCAGTTCTAGCAAGATCCCCCAGCCTCCTTGTCCAGGACAGCTTGATTTTCACTCCCTTTCCTCCTTGTGTAGGTAATGATTTACATTTAATTTTGTTTTTATTGAGATCTTCAACAGAATTAACGATTAAGGTGGTGAAGCATTTTTTTATTTGAAACATAATTTCTCCTTCATATCTGGTGAAAAAAATTGCTTCTCTCTAATGGCAAAATGGCCAGGTTTTAGGATATTAAAAATGGACACAAGCAATTACTTTGATGAGTTGTTCATCCACGTCCAAAGAGGGCAGCTGTATTTTGCATGTAATAATTTTGATTTAGAGACGTTGGGCTAAAATGAGGCTAAAGGGAGATGGCTCAGGTTGGGGAAAGGGGGAAGAGCCAGAAAGAACACAGGGCAACACAATCAAGAAAGAAAACTACATTTATGTGCAAAATTTCCCTGAAACACAGAAAGCTGGCTAATAAATGAGTTCTTGCTGAAGAAGACAAATGGGGAGGGTGTAGGAAGAAAGAAGGACAAAGAAAGAAAAGATAAGAAATAAGATGATTAGAAATGGTGAGGGGGTGAACCCCAGATGAAGGAGAGGAAAATCAAGCCATGTTTCTTTTCAGAACACAACCTTTACTCGCATTATAACCGCAAATCAGCCAGAGGACAATGGGACCCCAAGGAAGTAAACTCCCTTCCCTTCTTGCTCGTCCCCTAGAAACACAACAGTTTTTTCAGAAAACAAAAGCCAAGAGAGATACTCTTTTGTTCATCTTGACTGCCCTCAGGTCAACAGATTTGGTATTTTGAATTCAGTTAGGACAGCCAGCAGAACTCATATTTCCAAAGAAGACCCCAAAATACTGTAGCAAGTGAAAACTTTTATACTGATTAATGAAGGGCAAGCAGACATGAGCATCAAAGCTCATATGAACATTTCCAGATGTAAGTACTAAGTTAGAAAGAGACTAAGTTTTCTTATCATCATAGGATCTGGCAGTACAAACTGTTCATATTAGGTATTATCAACGTATGATTAAGGTACAAACCAGCTGGAAAATTCCACAGCCACCTGAAAACTTCAAATGAGGGTATCTGGAAAGTTTAGGGACCAATGATGTCCTATAAACCAGAGTTTCTCAAACTTCTATGTGCCTACAAATACCTGGAGATCTTGTAAAAGTGCAGATTCTAGGGGAACATTTCTGGATTGGTAGAGGAAGGACCTCCAAAAATAGACTCTTCCATTAAAGCAATGAAAATGCTGGTAAGGATTATCAAAATCAACTTTTTAAGAAACTTGGAAATTAACCAAAATTACATGAAAATTTCAGGAGTATTTATTCAAGAAAAACAGCTGAATCTTGGAAAGAACAGTGAGTTTTGGTTTTTTAGCTTGCCCTTCTCCCATTCTCCCAGTTCCACAGCAGCACTGAAAATGAGCAGTCTTAACAACCATCACAGCTGTGAAAAACTAGCAGCCTAATAGCTACTAGAGGGGGAAGAATGGATTTGGAGCTTCCCCAAGAGCTCCATCCCCAGAGAATTCTTACTAGCCAACCTGTTTGGTAGCTCTCTAGAAAAGCCTTATTCTCACGGCTTGTATTTATTTGACCTGACTCAGAGCTTGTTCTGGAGAAGGCAATGGCACCCCACTCCAGTACTCTTGCCTGGAAAATCCCATGGATGGAGGAACCTGGTAGGCTGCAGTCCATGGGGTTGCTAAGAGTCGGACACGACTGAGCGACTTCACTTTGACTTTTCACTTTCATGCATTGGAGAAGGAAATGGCAACCTACTCCAGTATTCTTGCCTGGAGAATCCCAGGGATGGCGGAGCCTGGTGGGCTGCCGTCTATGGGGTCGCACCGAGTGAGACACGACTGAAGTGACTTAGTAGTAGTAGTAGAGCTTGTTCAGTGCAAATAGCCCTGCCCCCAAGGTATCTGTTGGAAATAATTAGCAGCAATTGTTTAATATCCAGCTGCTTTAGGTAGCAATGCAAGTTGGTGAGAACTGACCCAAAAAAATTTAAACTGGCGGATGAGATGCTCATAATGAGCTTAGAAAGCTTCAACATATTCCTAGAGACCTAGAAGCCTACATGTATGTGCAGGGGTGTACACACACCCAAGAAAGACATGAGAAGGTTCTCATGTCAGCTCTGGCTAACCTTCAGGTTCTGCATAAGCAGGTAATGAAGGCTAAGGCAGAGTTTTAAACTGCTAGGGCACTGACTGTGTGCCCCAACACACACAAGCAAAGTTGAGAGCTTTATTTTTCAAGCCATTTAAGAAACTCTTGTCTAATCATTAGTTGATCATTAAACTAACTGAGCATGGGCTTCCCTGGTGGCTCAGATGGTAAGAATCTCTCTATAATGCAGGAGACCCAGGTTTGTCCCTGGGTCGATAACCTCCCCTGGGGAAGGGAATGGCACCCCTCTCCAGTATTCTTGCCTGGAGAATTCCAGGGACAGAGGAACCTGGTGGGCTAGAGTCCTTGGGGTCACAAAAAGTTGGACACAACTAAGCGACTTAACATACACACACACACACAAGCTAACTGGGCAGAGACATCATTGGCTACACACAACAGATTAGTCCAAGAAAATTACTCAACAAGCAAAGAGTAGCAGCAGCAGCAGCAGCAGCAGCAGCAACAGCAACAACAACAAACTCTGGAGTGGATGGAAGTGGAGGTGGAGACTAGGAACAGGAATCTGACTTCCAGAGTTGCCACGCTATATTAAGATGTCCAGTTTTTAACAAAAAAAAAATTGCATGGTGTGCAGAGAAGCAGGAAAAGATGGGCCATACATAAAAAAAAAAGTTGACTGTAATAGTACTTGTCCCTAATAGGATATTAGATTTATTGTATCAAAACTTTGAATCAGCTGTTACAACTATATTCAAGGATCTTAGAAAATTGATTTCCAAAGAAAAAAGGAAAGTGTGAAAATAACATCTCAGCAAATAGAGAATATCAATAAAGAGGTAGAAATTATAAAACAAGAGTCAAACAGAAATTCTTCTGGAGTTGCAAAGTATATTAATTGAAATGAAAAAAATCACTAAAAGAGCTCAAAAGACAAACTGTCAAGAGAATCTGTGAACTTGAAGATAGGTCAATTGATTGAGATTATCCAATTTGAGGAAGAAAATTAAGAAAAATGAAAAAGAAAAAAATTAAGAAAAATGAACAGTCTAAGATACCTGTGGGTAGGCACCAAGTCTACCAACACATGCATAATGAAAGTCCCAGAAGGAGAGAAGAGAAACAGACAGAAAAAAATGTTTAAAGAAATAATGGCTTAAAATTTCTCAAATTTGTTAAAAATACTGATCAATACATCCAAGAAAGTAAATGATCTTCAAGAAGAGTAAGCACAGAGAGATTCACAAACAGATACATCAACCTGTCAAAGGTTAAAGACAGAGAGAGGATTTGAAAGCAGCAAGAGAAAAATGATGCATCATATACAAGGGACCCTGAATAAGGTTAACAGCTAATTATCTAAGATTAACCACTAATTATCAGAAACTATGGAAGCCAGAAAGCAGTGAGAAGACCTTCATATCCACTAGGATGGGTATAATAAAAAAAGATAGAAAATGTTGATAAGGATGTGGATAAATTGGAAATATAAAATAGTTGTAGACACTTTGGAAAATAGATTAGTAGTTTCTCAAATGATTAAACCTTGAGTTACTTTATGACCCTGCAATTTACTCCTAGATATATATACATGCCCAAGAAAAATCAAAACATATATTCATTAACATTTTATAAATTAATTTTTATAGCAGCATTATTCATAGTAGCCCCAAATTAGAAACATCTGAAGTGTCCATCAGCTCAATGAATGGTTAAATTTTAAATGTGGTATAGCCATACAGTAGAATATAATTCAGCCTTAGAAAAAGATGAACATGGATGCCATAACATGGATGAACTTTGAAAACATAAACCCAAGTGAGAGAAGTCAGTCACAAAAGACCACATATTATATGATTCCATTTATATGGAATGACCTGAATAAGCAAATCTATATAGAAAGTGCAGTGAAGTGAAAGTGCACATTGCTCAGTCGTGTGCAACTCTTTGGGACCCCGTGGACTACACAGTCCATGGAATTCTCCAGGCCAGAACACTGGAGTGGGAAGACTTTCCCTTCTCCAGGGGATCTTCCCAACCCAGGGATCGAACCCAGGTCTCCCACATTGAGGACAGATTCTTAACCTGCTGAGCCACAGGGAAGCCCAAGATTATTGGAGTGGGTAGCCTATCCCTTCTCCAGCAGATCTTCCCAACCTAGGAATCGATCCAGGGTCTTCTGTGTTGCAGGCAGATTCTTTACAACCTGAGCTATCAGGGAAGCCCAAATCTATAGAGACAGAATGTAAATTTGTGGTTGCCAGAGGATAGAGGTGGGGTAGGTATGGAGAAAACTGGGGAGTGCCTGCTAATGGTACAGGATTTCTTTTTCAAGTGAAGAAAATGTTTTAACAGTGATTATATTATTGGTTGTATAATTTATGGATATCTAAGTGCTTTAAATTATATATTATAAATGAGTGACTTGTATGTTAATTAAAGTTGAAAAGAAAAGAAAAGAAAAAAAAGCTCCCTTAAAGGATAAAGGGGAAAAAAGGTGAGCATGGGAAATGTCTCTAACTAGACTACCATATTCCTAGTTCTACGACTAAAGGAAGAAGGCAAGATGGGTATCTGTGGACAGTTATCACACTCTGCCACGTGTTCCATCCTAGCCACGTTGTGCTCTCTGATAGCCTTCATGTGTGCAGAACCAGGCAGAAGTTCTCCAGGATACCCTTTAGCAGGGCTGGGGGACTATGCCACACTGTTAGCAAATCTGACCATTTCCCAGCAGGTCCTAATCCACTCCACTGCAAGTCGTTTAGCACTGAGTTTAATTTTCTGAGATAGATTTCTTTTTATTCAAAATGAAAAAGATATGACCAAATCTAGTATGACATCTCCTTTAGCCTATAACTAACTTCTTGGCCTATGTAAAATTACTCCAAGTTTCTAAGGTTTTCAACCACATGCCCACAGGTAACTGATGTCAAATTCTCCATTTCTCACTATCCCACACCCCACACCATCAATGATCTTCCACCTGAAAGTGAGCTCTTTAGTATTGCATAGGGGTTGGGAGGACCTCCAGCTTAACCAAAAAGATAGGGGCCTTCACCATCATATTATCCCTAGGGCCTGAGGAAGATCCAAAATCTCTTATTTCCAGCGGTGGGTCCTTTGGTAATCCTTGATACACTTGTAAAAGGAAATTTCAGTTCAGTTCAATTGTTGAGGTGTGTCCATCTCTCTGCGACCCCATGGACTGTAACATGCCAGGCTTCCCTGTCCATCACTAACTCTCAGAACTTGCTCAAACTCCTGTCCATCAAGTCAGTGATGCCATCCAACCATCTCATCCTTTATCATCCCCTTCTCCTCCTGCTTGCAATCATTCCCAGCATCAGGGTCTTTTCCAATGAGTCAGTTCTTTGCATCAGGTGGCCAAACTATTGGAGTTTCAGTTTTAGCATCCGTCCTTCCAATGAATATTCAGGACTGATTTCCTTTAGGATTGACTGGTTTGATCTCCTTGCAGTCCAGGGGACTCTCAAGAGTCTTCTCCAGCACCACAGTTCAAAAGCATCAATTCTTTGATGCTCAGCTTTCTTTATAGTCCAACTCTCATATCCTTACATGACTACTGGAAAGACCATAGCTTTGACTAGATGGAACTTTGTCAGCAAAGTAATGTCTCAGCTTTTTAATTGGCTGTCTAGGTTGGTCATAGCTTTTCTTCCATGCAGCAAGCATCTTTTCATTTCATGGCTGCAGTCACCATCTGCAGTGATTTTGGAGCCCAAGAAAATATGGTCTCTCACTGCTTCCATTGTTTCCCCATCTATTTGCCATGAAGTGATGGGACCAGATGCCATGATCTTCGTTTTCTGAATGTTGAATTTTAAGTCAGCTTTTTCACTCGCCTGTTTCACTTTCATCAACAGGCTCTTTAGTTCCTCTTCACTTTCTGCCATAAGGGTGGTGTCATCTGCGTATGCGAGGTTTTTTATATTTTTCCCAGCAATCCTGATTTCAGCTTGTGCTTCATCCAGCCCAACATTTCACATGATGTATTCTGCATATAAGTTAAATAAACAGGATGACAATATACAGCCTTGATGTACTCCTTTCCCAAATTGGAACCAGTCTGTTGTTCCGTGTCTGGTTCTAACTGTTTCTTCTTGACCTGCATTCATATTTCTCAGGGCTTCCCTGATAGCTCAGTATATAAAGAATCTGCCTGCAATGCAGGAGACTCTGGTTCAATTCCTGGGTCGGGAAGATCCACTGGAGAAGGTATAGGCTACCCACTCCAGAATTCTGGCCTGGAGAATTTCATAGACTGTATAGACATGGGTTTGGGTGGACTCCGGGAGTTGGTGATGGACAAGGAGGCCTGGTGTGCTGTGGTTCATGGGGTTGCAAAGAGTTGGACATGACTGAGCGACTTTCAGTTTCACTCATAGATTTCTCAGGAGGCAGGTCTCCTCCTGAACCCAGGTCTTCTGCATTGCAGGCAGATTCTTTACCAGCTGAGCCACAAGGGAAGCTCAAAAGGAAATTTAGTTGGTGTCAAATAAAAGCTTGTTGATCTCTTGAGTCATCTCATCATAGAATTGATGAAAATTTAGCTTAAAAAGGTGTGAAACTGTGCTTAAAACCCACAGTACATGGTGGCCTAGGGGGTATCACCAAGGTTCCTCAGCTTTCCCATTTGGTATATGATGATATAGCATATTGAAAAGCAGAGACATTACTTTGCCAACAAAGGTCCATCTAGTCAAAGCCATGGTTTTTCCAGTGGTCATGTATGGATGTGAGAGTTGGACTGTGAAGAAAGCTGAGCGCTGAAACATTGATACTTTTGAACTGTGGTATTGGAGAAGATTCTTGAGAGTCCCTTGGACTGCAAGGAGATTCAACCAGTCCATTCTGAAGGAGATCAGCCCTGGGATTTCTTTGGAGGGAATGATGCTGAAGCTGAAACTCCAGTACTTTGGCCACCTCACGTGAAAAGTTGACTCATTGGAAAGACTCTGATGCTGGGAGGGATTGGGGGCAGGAGGAGAAGGGGATGACAGAGGATGAGATGGCTGGATAGTATCACTGACTCTATGGACGTGAGTCTGAGTGAATTCCAGGATTTGGTGATGGACAGGGAGGCCTGGCATGCTGCAGTTCATGGGGTCACAAAGAGTCGGACACGACTGAGCGACTGAACTGAACTGATGTTATTTTTGAAGTGTTGGAGCATCTTCAGATAAATGCTAATACAGAGGAAATGGGTTTAGCATCTGAGTATCTGAAAGTGGCAGGAGTTGAGAGAAAAGCCTTTTCTCCTTAGGCAGGCCTCTCTACAACATGGGGGAGGCTTTCTTTAGCAAACTAAGGGAAAGAGCAGTTCAGTTCAGTTCAGTTCAGTTGCTCAGTTGTGTCCAACTCTTTGCAACCCCATGAACCACAGCACACCAGGCCTCCTTGTCCATCACCAACTCCCGGAGTCCACCCAAACCCATGTCCTTTGAGTCGGTGATGCCATCCAAACATCTCATCCTCTCTTGTCCCCTTCTCCTCCTGCCCTCAATCTTTCCCGGCATCAGGGTCTTTTCCAATTATAGGGGACTGGAATGCAAAAGTAGGAAGTCAAGAAACACTTGGAGTAACAGGCAAATTTGGCCTTGGAGTACAGAATGAAGCAGGGCAAAGACTAATAGAGTTCAGCCAGGAGAACACACTGGTCATAGCAAACACCTTCTTCCAACAACACAAGAGAAGACTCTACACATGGATATCACCAGATGGTCAACAACGAAATCAGATTGATTATATTCTTTGCAGCCAAAGATGGAGAAGCTCTATACAGTCAGCAAAAACAAGACCAAGAGTTGACGGTGGCTCAGATCATGAACTCCTTATTGCCAAATTCAGACTGAAATTGAAGAAAGTGGAGAAAACCACTAGACTATTCAGGTATGACCTAAATTAAATCTCTTATGACTATACGGGGAAAGAGCACAGAGAAGGAAAACCAAAGAGAGGGACCAGCTTGTGACTCAACAAATATCCTTTTTTTGTTTTTAACTGGAGGATAATTGCTTTACAACATTGTGTTGGCCTCTGCCATACATCAACATGAATCAGCCACAGGTATACATATGTCCGGGGGGGCTTCCCAGGTGGCTCAGAGGTTAAAGTGTCTACATGGAATGCGGGAGACCAAGGTTTGATACCTGGGTCAGGAAGATCCCCTGAAGAAGGAAATGGTAACCCACTCCAGTACTCTTGCCTGGAGAATCCCATGGAGGGAGGAGCCTGGTAGGCTACAGTCTATGGGGTTACAAAGAGTCGGACACGACTGAGCGATTTCACTTTCACTTCCCTCCTGAGCCACCCCCCATCTCCCACCCCATCCCACCCCTCTAAGTTTTCAGAGAACACCAGGTTGAGCTCCCTGTGTCACACAGCAAATTCCCACTTGCTATCTATTTTGCATATAGTAATGTATACGTTGAAAGTGAAAGTGAAGTCTCTCAGTCGTATCCGACTCTTAGCGACCCCATGGACTGCAGCCTACCAGGCTCCTCCATCCATGGGATTTTCCAGGCAAGAGTACTGGAGTGGGGTGTCATTGCCTTATCTGACTTTCATGCATTGGAGAAGGAAATGGCAACCCACTCCAGTGTTCTTGCCTGGAGAATCCCAGGGATGGGGGAGCCTGGTGGGCTGCCATCTATGGGGTCGCACAGAGTCAGACATGACTGAAGTGACTTAGCAGTAGCAGCAATGTATACATTTCCATGCTATTTTCTCAATTCGTCCCACCCTTTCCTTCCCTTCCTGTGGCCACAAGTCTGTTCTCTATGTTAGCATCTCCATTGCTCCCCTGCAAATAGGTGCATCAGTACCATCATTCTAGATTCTATACATGTGCATTAATATACAATATACAAAGTAAGTCAGAAACAGATATCCTTTTCCCTACATATTTTCTCTCTTTTCTTACTTGAGCAAAGTTAAAATTAAGTTTCCTTGCTGAGCAGGTTTTTCCAAAGTGTTAGGTTAACATGGTCTGTAATTGGGATACATTTGTCCAAGTTAAATCTCACAAAATCAAGAAGTGGCTGGGTTCAAACTAAAGTAAGTGTGAAGTTTTTAGTGGTCTATAACCCAGACCATAATGAGATTCCCTTGAACATAGACAAACTAGAACATTTCAATAAACTCATATTGTGGTGTAAAGTCCACTGGCATTCCATATTCCAGCAGATCCAGGCCTGGGTGGGCTTTTCTTTTCTTTGCTTCTTAAATTCTTTATTTTACTAATGACCTCTGTACTCATTAGAAGCTGTTGTTAACACATTACAATGGCATTTATGAAGCATCAAGGGGGTAGAGGTTTGTCTCATATTCACTCTTTTCATTCCTAAGGCTTATGTTCAGGCTTTCCTTCATGACTGTTCACTTTCCAGAACACTGTGGTATTTTGGCAGCAACACAGTCAGGACCAGCTTCTCAGAAGTACAGCTTGTGCCATCACACAGGGCTCTGTGCTTAGAAGGACCTCACATTTAGAAGGACCCCACACTTGGAAGGGCCCTGCACTTGGTTAATGTTCTTCTGACACTGCCTTGAAACTCCTAATAATTTTTGATGGAGGGACCACAATTTTGTACTTGGCTCTGCAAATTATGTAGCTGGTACTGAAGTCTGAACTGAACTGTACTGAATACTTGGGATTTCAGATCTCAGCTTTGATCCTTCTTAGCTTCGTGATCTTGGATGAGTTTCTTAACCTAGCTTGATTTTATTTTCCTCCATTGTTAAATGTAGAAAGAATAATATCTGTCTCACAGAGTTGTTAAAGGAATTAAATGCGATAGAAAACATGCCGGTGCCCAAGACACGGTTCTAGTAACTAACTCTTAGTTTGTCACTAATCCTTATTAATTGCTTATCCCAAGTACTGTGCCTGGCAGTTTACAAAAATTAGGTCACTGTTCCTCACAACCATAGCAGATTGGCTAGCACACCCTGGTTTGCACTTACAGGTTTTGTAGTCAGTGTCTATTCCCATTGGCCCAGCATCTATGTGGGTTGGTTGGTGATCGTAGTGTCTGAATGTTCTACATGGTCAAGATTGTTTTGCAAATAAGGAAGCTGAGGCACAGACATACTGAGGAAACTGCCCATGTCCACACAACTATTAAGTAGATACCAGCTATTAATGTCATAGCCTCTAGTAAAGGGTAGAGACTCTAATAGAAGT
The DNA here is from genome assembly GCF_023091745.1 of Budorcas taxicolor. Classification (NCBI taxonomy): domain Eukaryota; kingdom Metazoa; phylum Chordata; class Mammalia; order Artiodactyla; family Bovidae; genus Budorcas; species Budorcas taxicolor. The sequence continues at coordinate 67,059,048 of NC_068919.1, read as the reverse complement.
GAGATCTTTTAACCTGAAGTTTAACCTGAAGTTTTTCCTTCTGGCCCCTAAGTTCCTCTATCCTCAAGGAGTTACTAATTGAGTGAGAGTGATCAAGTACACATAGACCTGGCTACCTGGCTGCTGCACAAGGCCATGTGCCCAACTTTACCTGCCAAACACATGCACCTAGGCTGCTGATAGTTGCCCTTTCAGGTGTTCAGGCTGCTGATCAAGTTTTTCCCTCATCTGGAGGCTCTTCCCCACTCTTGTCTTCATCACGCTACCCAATTCCTCATTTTCCTTCAAGACTCCACTGAATTGCCCCACCCCTCAAAAAGGCCCCTTCTGAGTCTCTGGATGTTTGCAGCTCTCTCACAACACTTCTTGGATAACTTCTAGTTGGTGGCTTTCTAGGTCTAAAAGATCTTTGATGAGAAAAGATGACATATTGCTCATCTGGGTGTCCCCAGCACTTAGGAAAACGTGCCTGACACATAACTGCAGTTTACTAAGCAATTCATGCAGGGTGCTATTTTCCAAGGAATACCAAATTCTTCTATTTGTTCAAAGGAGAGACAGTTGTACTCAACTAATGGATGGAAGCTTCATAGAGGAGGTGGTCTGCATGTTAGGTCTTGAAGAGTGGAAAAGACTAAATGAAATAAATAGGATTAGGGGTAGAGGTGGGAAATCATTCTCAACAGAAGGAACAGCTTGAACAGAAGTGCAGGTAGAGAAAAGCTGAAGACAAAGCTTGTTAAGAGAACAGCAGGTAGACCACGGGGCCTGGAACTCAGGAGTTTCACTAAGTGAAAGATCCCAAGTTCAAATATGTATTGGAATCAGGCTTATAGCACAAGAAATAAATAAAACACGGCCACATGCAGCACAATAGAGAGGAGAAAGGACTGTGGCAACCTGGAAAATACACCCTATTTAAAGGGAGGTGGCTACTGGACTTTTCAATTTTCCCAGGGAGTATGGAAATTCAGAGGTGAGAAGTATTTCTTTAACTTTTCATTTAAAAACAATTTGAAACTTACAGAAAAACGGAAAAATTAATATGGAGTTCATGTACAAGCTTTACCCAGCTTTCACTAATGTTAATGACTTATAGACCCACAGTATATTAGCGTACTAATGAAACTGTAGTGCTTACTCAAATTTTACCAGTTTTTCCCCAGTGCCCTTTTTTCTGTTCCAGGATCTGATTTCTAGTAGCTGTGTTTATTTGGTCCCCTCTAATCTGGGACAGTTCTTCAGTCTTTTCTTATCTTTCATGGTCTTGACAGTTTGAATGATTACTGTTCAGTTATTTCATAAAGTTTCTGTCAATACATGTTTGATCTTTTCTCATGGTTAAGGTGAGATAATGAATTTTTGGCAAAATGCTACAGAAGCGACACTGTGGCTTTTTTCAGTGCATCATATCAAGTGTACATGATGTCAATATGTCTTATTACTGATGATGTCCACTTTGATCATTTGGTAAAGGCAATGTCTGCCGTGTTTTTCCACTGAAAAATAACCATCTTTTCCGATGTCAGTGATAAATATTTGAGAGACATTCTGAGGGCTCTATACATGCCTCATACTTTCTCAAACCTTTGTCCACTGATTTTAACATCCACCAGTGGATCTTGCCTATAGCAGTGATTACAGTGATGTTTCCCTAGTGGTGATTTTGTGTTTCCCTCATTCATTCTACTTTTATTGGTTAGAATTCTTCTGTCAAGAAAAGCACTCCCTATTCTCCCATTTAATTACTTATTTAATTATTTCATTTAGTATGGACTAATCTGTATGATTTTATTTCACGGTATAAAGTATAATCAATGCTATCATTATCATTTTGTTGCCCAAACTGCCTAGATTTGGCCACTGAGATCTTGTCAACATTAGTTCCTATATCCTTTTGACTTGTTCTCATCTTTCTGTGAGCACTTCCTGTTTTCTGATACTATATAATCTTCCAGGCTCATCTTGTATTTTCTTTGCTCTGGGCCTGGAATCAACCACTTCTTCAGGGAGCTCTGTTTCCCCCCCACCCCCCACCCCCCCCGGGAGAATAAATCTCTTGGCTTTCAAATGTGGACTGCGAATTCAAGCACTGTGGATGTATACCTAGTTCATAGTCTTTCACTGTGTGATGTATGATGCAGAAGATCAGTTAGCCCAAAGCAGGAGTGAAGGTTTGGTTCTGGGTAAGAAATGTCTTGAATGTCCAGTAAGGAGTTTGGAATCCATGAATACAGGACATGAGTTTCTCTGGACAGATTTTGAGTAGAAATGTGATACGTTTAATGATATATTTTGGGGAGATAAACAGGAAGACTTGCAAAAGGAAGTTTCTAGAAGCAAAAAAATAGTGGAATATTTAAACATATAGCTGAGAAAAGAAGAGAAACTAAAGGCAAAGGAGAAAAGGAAAGATATACCCATTTGAATGCAGAGTTCCAAAGAATAGCAAAGAGAGATAAGAAAGCCTTCCTCAGTAATCAATGCAAAGAAATAGAGGAAAACAACAGAATGGGAAAGACTAGAGATCTCTTCAAGGAAATTAGAGATATCAAGGGAACAATTCATGCAAAGATGGGCTCAATAAAGGACAGAAATGGTATGGAGCTAACAGAAACAGAAGATATTAAGAAGATGTGGCAAGAATACACAGAAGAACTGTGCAAAAAATATCTTCGTGACCCAGATAACCACAATGGTGTGATCACTCACCTAGAGCCAGACATCCTGGAATGTGAAGTCAAATGGGCCTTAGAAAGCATCACTATGAACAAAGCTAGTGGAGGTAATGGAATTCCAGTTGAGCTGTTTCAAGTCCTAAAAGATAATGCTGCCAAAGTGCTGCACTCAATATGCCAGCAATTTTGGAAAATGTAGCAGGGGCCACAGGACTGGAAAAGGTCAGTTTTCCTTCCAATCTGAAAGAAGGGCAATGCCAAAGACTGTTCAAACCACTGCATGATTGCACTCATCTCACACACTAGCAAAGTAATGCTCAAAATTCTCCAAGCCAGGCTTCAACAGTACATGAACCATGAACTTCCAGATGTTCAAGCTGGATTTAGAAAAGGCAGGGGAACCAGAGATCAAATTGCTAACATCTGTTGGATCATAGAAAAAGCAAGAGAATTCCAGAAAAACATCTACTTCTGCTTTATTGATTATGCCAAAGCCTTTGATTGTGTGGATCACAACAAACTGGAAAATTCTTCAAGAGATGGAAATACCAGACCACCTGACCTGACTCCTGAGAAATCTGTATGCAGGTCAAGAAGCAACGGTTAGGACTAGACATGGAACAACAGACTGGTTCCAAATTGGGAAAGGAGTGCGTCAAGGCTGTATATTGTCTCCCTGCTTATTTAACTTATATGCAGAATACATCATGTGAAATGTTGGGCTGGATGAAGCACAAGCTGGAATCAGGATTGCCAGGAGAAATATCAATAATCTCAGATATGCAGATGACACCACCCTTATGGCAGAAAGCAAAGAGGAACTAAAGAGCCTCTTGAAAAAGTGAAAGAGGAGAGTGAAAAAGCTGACTTAAAATTCAACATTCAAAAAACGAAGATCATGGCATCTGGCCCCATCACTTCATGGCAAATAGATAGGGAAACAATGGAAACTGAGAGACCATATTTTCTTGGGCTCCAAAATCACTGCAGATGGTGATTGCAGCCATGAAATTAAAAGATGCTTGCTGCACGGAAGAAAAGCTATGACCAACCTAGACAGCCAATTAAAAAGCTGAGACATTACTTTGCTGACAAAGTTCCATCTAGTCAAAGCTATGGTCTTTCCAGTAGTCATGTATGGATGTGAGAGTTGGATTATAAAGAAAGCTGAGGACCAAAGAATTGATGCTTTTGAACTGTGGTGTTGGAAAAGGCTCTTCAGAGTCCCTTGGATTTCAAGGAGATACCTTCAGTCAATCCTAAAGGAAATCAGTCCTGAATATTCATTGGAAGGACTGATGCTAAAGCTCAAACTCCAATAGTTTGGCCACCTGATGCAAAGAACTGACTCATTGGAAAAGACCCTAATGCTGGAAAAGACTGAAGGCAGGAGAAGGGGACGATAAAGGATGAGATGGTTGGATGGCATCACTGACTTGATGGACATGAGTTTGAGCAAGTCTGGGGGTTGGTGATGGACAGGGAAGCCTGGTGTGCTGCAGTCCATGGGGTCAGAAAGAGTCGGACGCAACTAAGTGACTGAACTGAACTGATAAAATTCTTTTTTTTAATTAAAGTGGTAAAATTATAAATTAGAGATGCTCTCTACTTTCCCTCTTGCTGGAGATCCTTTCTCTTGTTCTCCTCCAAACCAAATATCCTTATGTATCAAGGTCTCCTTCTCCAGAAAGTTTCCTGACTCTTTCCCTAAATTTACCCTTCCTTCTCAAGTACCCTTGGCCCAGGTTGGCTGGTACCTCCTTTGGACATGTATTCCATTCTGCCCTGTGTGCTGGGGCTTTGTTTGAATGCTTGTCTTGCTGGGCTGGAAGAAGCACAAGCTGGAATCAAGATTTCTGGGAGAAGTATCAGTAACCTCAGATATGCAGATGACACCACCCTTTTGGCTGAAAGTGAAGAAGAACTCAAAAGCCTCTTGATGAAAGTGAAAGAGGAGAGCGAAAAAGTTGGCTTAAAGCTCAACATTCAGAAAACTAAGATCATGGCATCCGGTCCCATCACTTCATAGGAAATAAATGGGGAAACAGTGGAAAGAGTGGCTGACTTTATTTTGGGGGGCTCCAAAATACTGCAGATGGTGATTGCAGCCATGAAATTAAAAGACCCTTACTCCTTGGAAGGAAAGTTATGACCAACCTAGGCAGCATATTTAAAAGCAGAGACATTACTTTGTCAACAAAGGTCCGTCTAGCCAAGGCTATGGTTTTTCCAGTAGTCATGTATGGATGTGAGAGTTGGACTATAAAGAAAGCTGAGCACTGAAGAATTGATGTTTTTGAACTGTGGTGTTGGAGAAGACTCTTGCGAGTCCCTTGGACTGCAAGGAGATCCAACCAGTCCATCCTAAAGGAGATCAGTCCTGGGTGTTCATTGGAAGGACAGATGTTGAAGCTGAAACCCCAATACTTTGGCCCCCTATGTGAAGAGCTGACTCATTTGAAAAGACCCTGATGCTGGGAAAGACAGAGGACAGGAGGAGAAGGGAACAACAGAGGATGAGATGGTTTGATGGCATCACTGGCTCAAACATGAGTTTGAGTAAACTCCGGGAGTTGGTGATGGACAAGGAGGCCTGGCGTACTGCGGTTCATGGGGTGGCAAGGAGTCAGACATGACTGAGAGACTGAATTGAACTGAACTGAAGTTGCTCACTTGGTTACTAACTTCTTGCAGACAAGGAAGGTCTTAGTCATTTTTATCTCTTCTCTGGGCCTAACATCATTCTTCTCACCCAGGAGAGATGCTCAACACAGAACTGAACTGGTTATAGGAACCATTTGTAATTCCCTTTGCGATTTTGGGTAAATAAAAGCAAAATGCAAGGGAATGCAAATTTCTTTGAAGTTATGTGATTTTCAGTTGAAATTGCACTGCCTGAAAAATTACTCCAGCTGAATGTGTGAGGCAGCACATTTGATGGAGAACACAACAGTAAGATAATGCAAGACACACAGATGCACGCACACAGAATTTCTGAGCCCATAGTATAAGTCTTCTTAAGATGAATACCAGTCAGGTGTGTACTTAATACTGAGGGAGTTTAATAATAAAAGGATATTCCTTATGGAGGAGACAAATGCTGTCTTGAAAGGTCTATCTGGAAGGCACCTCTTAGGACTACCCTAAGCTTTTTGAAAACATGGTCAGAATGACCTTCCCTTTGTGAAAAAGAACATTCCTAAAGGCCTTGATAGGAGTGAACTCTGTGTTAATCATGTTTCCTCTTTAGAGCTGTGCTGTTACACAGAGAGCTTTCCCCTCGAAGCATGAATAAAAGCTATGCTTCAAGTGCAGAAAACATTTAGAAAACAAATTTCACCCCAAAAAATTGAAAGAAGAGGATTGACTATAGTCAACAAGGCAATTACCCTACAGAAAATAGGGTTCTGTGATGTTTGTCAAGGAGGAGGCATTAAGGTTTACAGCCTCTGCCAGCCTCCTTTCCCGGACTCCTGCTGGGTTGGCCATCCTCACTGCTGGCAGCAGCTACCTGTGTGACAGTTGACACCTTGAGTCAAGAAGGAAGGGAAAGAAAAAAGGAGGAAGAGGAGAGGGAGGAGGCAGGCCCAAATGTAGCACCACTGAGCTCCTTTTTCACCAGGCAGCATCTGCCAGCCAGCATAGCATCAGGAGGAGAGGCAAGATCGTAAAGAAGGGCAGGTCAAAGGGATGCAGAGCAAGAGAATGCCCAAGAACAAGAGGACAGATGTGAGGCCTGTGAAGAAAGTAACCCTCAGCAATATGGGAACTGGGGGAGCAGAAGAAATGATTCAAGCATGTAAACAAAGCAACCCCCGCCCCCGCCAAGAGACTGGAGTGGAATAATGTTTTTGTCAGACTTACCCAAGTCCCCTCGTTCTGCTCCTAATTGCATTGACTTCCCCTCTCTTCTGTCTCCTTTGTCAGCTGCATTCATTTGGATCAGGAGTGCCATTCATTGGCCCTGGAGAAGGGAAAGAATGGGGGAAAATGCAGATGTTGACTCTCTGCTTTTGAATTCCTAAAAATAGGTTCTAAATTTCTATCAGAGACTGGAGCTTTGAAGTCTTGGCTTCAGTGACTCAGAGTTAAGGTCCTGGCAGAGATATTAAACATAAATTAAGAATGTAGTACTCAAACATGGTCCAGATGGCATGGTGCAGGAACAATATAGGAAGAAAAATAGGAACCAAAGAGGGTTTTTCACAGCCCTCTGACTCTCCTGCACACATATAGGAAGAAGTTTGCCCTGCTCCTAGGAGTGCTGAGGGCGTGATGAAGTGAAGGGTCAATGGATCCCAAGGGGCTTTTAACTGGGATGAGGGCTGGAGTGTGTGGACATGGTAATCTGATGCCAGAGAGCGACTGAGGACACTGGACTATAACCAGAGGCCATCTGGTGTGATGTCCAAAGACCAGATGGTACGAGCTACATCTCAGTGATCAGTGAACACCAAGCGACTCCTTCCCACTGGTTAGTGGCCTCAGCCTACCCCCAGCTTAGAATGTCTGTGGAGAAGGGGAGACGTGGACCTTGATTAACTCAGGTCTGTAAAATTATCAAATAAGGTGAGTTATGTTTTAGCATACTTGATAACTTGAGTTTCAGAAATTTTACCTGCTACATAATTGTGAAGCTAAATAAATGCTAATACACCCAGCTTACACTTAGGAGATTAATTTTATGTCTAATTTCAGACTTCTGGAGCATAAAAGGCAATAGAGTTCTCTTGAAGGTTAGTAGAACCTTCTTTTTTTATTCTGGGTCTGTATGTGTGTATGTATGTGTATAGGTGTGTATTCCAACCAGGGAAGGCCCCTACACTTCACCCCAGGTTATCTTATTTCAAGTAGTTTTTCCAATGTGTTGGGTCATGCCTAAGTAGATAAGAACTTTTTTGTTAGCCTCATGTGTTTAGAAGTCCACATCATTTAAGGTCAAGCCTCGAATGAAAAGAACAGAGAAGGGATGCAGTTATACTGACTTCAGAGCAGATGGCTGTTTTCTGGAGGGAAATGGTGCATAAAACACACAATGAAATACTTGAGAGAGACATTCTCCACAGCAGTCGTGGCTATAAAATCAACACAAAGCAACTAGTTCCCAGGACTGGTGCAATGTTGAGAAGCATTAGGGGGAAATAAGAGATACCCACACCCTGATGAGGCATCCTACCTGGACTTGGAAGAGAAAGGACATGGGATGGGGTGCATATCGTACACACAAATCTCAGATCGTAGACCCAGTTATGGACAAAGAAAGCTTATTTTTCTGTAAATGAAGTTAATACTTACATTGTGCTGTGCTTAGTTGCTCAGTTGTGTCTGACTCTCTGCAGCCCCATGGACTGTAGCCCACCAGTCTCCTCTGTCCACAGAATTTTCCAGGCAAGAATACTGGAGTGAGTTGCCATTTCCTTCTCCAGGGGATCTTCCTAACCCAAGAATCAAACCCATGTTTCCTGAGTCTCCTGCATTGGCAGATGGATTCTTTACCACTAGTGCCACCTGGGAATACTTATAATAAACTCTCTTTATCCCAGACAGTAGAAACTTAACTTCAGTCATTTAAGAGTTCCGGCTTTCTTTGTGATGGCTTTTAACTTTGAGGCTTTTATTATGCCCATGAATGAAGGTTAGGGTAGGGGAAGCATCTCACCTAAGCTGGCATCACTCTTCACTAGTGCAGCTACTTAGATGGAACATGGACACTTACTGTTTACTGCTGACCAGCAGTGTATGGGCTATATCACAGCAACTTTGGGTCTGGCTCATGGAGAAGAGCCTGGCAGGCTATAGTCCATGGGGTCACAAAGAGTTGGACACGACTGAGAAACTAACACTCACTTTCATCACTTTCACTGGTCAGCTAACTGGGGACCCTCCTGGGCACACAAGATAATCTTGACAGTTCCATGTTTTTCTAGCACTACACCTGGTAGGGCCATTCATAGCCATTTGTCACTTCCATGGCACTCTTGAGTACACAAGAATCATTCCACCTCCCCGGCACTACCCCCAGCCCCTTCCATTCATAGCTCTACCCTGAGAATTTTTCAAACTCATCTGCCAGGACAGAGTAGACAGTCATATTTCCCTGATTTTTGCCTCCTTCCAAGGGTCTCCTTGGGAAAGTAAACAGTTTTCCTCTGTACTACTATTCCCAAATGTATCTAGAGTTTCTGCTATGGAACATTCTTTCTACTTCATCCTAGGAAAGGATCAGCGTACAGACCTTTCTAATCAAGGACTCAGCCCCTCTAGTTAGTCTGCGTGCATACATGCTTAGTCACTCATTCGTGTCTGACTCTTTGTGACCCCGTGGACTGTAGCCCACCAGGCTCCTCTGTCCATGGGATTTTCCAGGCAAGAATACTGGAGAAGGTTACCATTGCCTTCTCCAGGGGATCTTCCCGACCCAAGGGTAGAACCCCCATCTCCTGTGTCTCCTGCATTGGCAGGCAGGTTCTTTACCACTGAGCCGCCTGGGAGGCCATCTAGTTAGTCTACTCTCTGTCTTTTCCTGGTTGGTGGAAGGGGTGAGGGAAAAACTTTAGCCTGGAGGATGGGGAGCAGTATGGATGGGAAAGCTTCTTTATTATTACTCATCACTTCTTTTCCCACATCTATTGTACATGCTTTAATTTTTTCTGTTCTCTTGAGACCAAGATGTTAAAAACCTAAAAGCTAATAATTGACTCCTTCTGTGGCATATGCTTTATGCAGAGTCATTCCTTGCTTGCGGCAGTGAAGCTAATTCATTGGCAGAAGGATTACAGTGTTAAAGGAAAAGTGAAAAGCTTTGTATAGCATCACTTGATATTAAACGAGGACTAGTTTCAGTACTCCTGCAGATACTAAAATCTATAGGACCTTATATAAAATGACCGTTATGTAGTATTTGCATATAACCTGTGCACATCCTCCCATTTACTCTGTCATCTCCAGGACACTTATAATACTTAATATAATGTAAATGCCACACAAATAATTGCCAGCATATAGAAAATTCAAGTGTTGCTTTTTGGAACTTTCTGGAATTTCTTTTTCCAAATATTTTTGATGCCCAGCTGGTTGAATTTACATATGTGGAACTCATGGATAGGGAGGACTTTCTGTAGTTCTATAATCTAGCCACGCATATAACTACTTTGTTTCCCCAGCCCAGATCTAAGATTAGTCACAATCCATAGAGAATGTTGAAAAAAATCAGACAATATGGTGTAAAGATTTAGCAGCTGGATTAACTGTGGGCTCTGCTTAGGTGAGCTTACCTTAGATTCTTTGGTTCATCTCTGGTCTTCTTCTTGAAGAGGCTCTAGTTAGTGTATTTTAGAGACTGTGGCTTTACCAACCAGAAGTCATGCAAAAGTGAATTCAGCCTTTCTCTTGTCTCCTCCCACTTTGCTTCTTCCTCTTTCCCTCTTTTTCTTCCCACCTCTCTGCTTTTCTCAGTCCACTCTGCTCTGACCATCCTCCCTTCCCAGTGGCAAGTCCAAAGGACATGATTCCAGAATCTTTGCAGGAGGTGACTCTTTGCCTCATTACTAGAATGACTGTATGTCTTGCTTGAATCTGTGGCCCCAGCATCTTATCCAGATAGCATCTCCCTTTACCTTCAGTCATGTTCAGATATGAATGATGAATTATATGGCTGCTCTAGTTATTAGAGACAAGCTCATTCTCAAAAACATTTGACCTCCACAGAGAAGAACTGTTCAAATGCAATGAGGATTTAAATGAATACAAATATACCAATAGGGTGTATCAAAAGAGTCCCCATAGAGCTAGTAATACACAAACTGAGAGGGTCCAAGAGAACCCTGGGTTAAGTCCCAGCAGAATCCAGAAGATTAAGTCAGAACTGGGAAACCTTGGTTATGATGTTGAAGTGGGAGGGTCAATGACAGCAGGCTGGGGCTTGGAGTCCTGCTCTGAAGCACGTGGATCTAGCTGGGAGTTTTTGGGGGGTGAGTTGGAGTAGAGGCAAAAGAACAGAATGTTGGAGTATCTTCCAGTCTGAAACCTTAACAAATGGCAGGTCATGCAGGGAGAAAGCTGGAGCAGAAACAAGGAGCTCAAAAGAGATGCTGGCCAACGAGCTGTGTCTTTCTAGTTGGTAGTGAGGGGAAATTTAAATCAGGCTTTGCCCTGCTCTTTTTTAAAAGAATATTTTATAGTATTATTTTAAAATTTGTATTTATTTATTTTTGGCTGCACTGGGTCTTCATTGCTGTGTGCAGACTTTCTCTAACTGGGTCGAGAAGGGGCTACTCTCTAGTTGTGGTGTGCAGGCTTCTCATTACGGTGGCTTCTCTTGTGCAGAGCTCAAGCTGTAAGTGCACAAACTTCAGTGGCTGTGGAATGAGGGCTCAGTAGTTGTCGCACATGGACTTAGTTGCCCTGAGGCATGTGGGAGCTTCCTGGACCGGGGATCTAACTCACATCCCCTGCATTGGCAGTTCAGTTCACTTCAGTCTCTCAGTTATGTCCAACTTTTTGCAACTCCATAGACTGTGGCATGCCAGGCCTTCCTGTCCATCACCAACTCCTGGAGTTTACTCACACTCATGTCCATTGAGTCGGTGATGCCATCCAGTCATCTCATCCTCTGTTGTCCCCTTCTCCTCCCACCTTCAATCTTTCCCAGCATCAGGGGCTTTTCAAATGAGTCAGTTCTTCGCATCAGGTGGCCAAAGTATTGGAGTTTCAGCTTCAACATCAATCCTTCCAATGAATATTCAGGACTGATTTCCTTTAGGATGGACTGGTTGGATCTCCTTGCTGAGATCAAACCAGCCAACTAAAGAGGCTCTTTAGTTCTTCTTTGCTTTCTGCCATAAGGGTGGTGTCATCTGCATATCTGAGGTTATTGATATTTCTCCCAGTAATCTTGATTCCAGCTTCTGCTTCATCCAGCCCAGCATTTCACATGATGTATTCTAGGATTTCTTTGGAAGGAATGATGCTAAAGCTAAAGCTCCAGTACTTTGGCCACCTCATGCGAAGAGTTGACTCATTGGAAAAGAGGATGAGATGGCTGGATGGCATCACGGACTCCACTGACATGAGTCTGAGTGAACTCCAGGAGATGGTGATGGACAGGGAGGCCTGGCGTGCTGCGATTCATGGGGTCACAAAGAGTCGGACATGACTGAGCGACTAAACTGAACTGAACTGAACTCTGCATAGAAGTTAAATAAGCAGGGTGACAATATACAGCCTGGACGTACTCCTTTTCCTATTTGGAACCAGTCTGTTGTTCCATGTCCAGTTCTAACTGTTGCTTCCTGACCTGCATGCAGATTTCTCAGGAGGCAGGTCAGGTGGTCTGGTATTCCCATCTCTTTAAGAATTTTCCACACTTTGTTGTGATCCACACAGGCAGGTTCTTAAGCACTGGATCACCAGGGAGTTCTGCTTTGCTCTTAAAGAGCCCCCTCTTCTCTGTTGGGTAGACTTTGAGAAGTTGTCTTTCATGAAAACAAGTGTCTTGTTTAAGACATGTCTTCCATAGAAGCTACTTTATGTAGTTTAAATAATTCCTGGAGTAAGAACCACTTTCTAATCATTGTATGTTATTATTTTTATGAAAGATGGAGAATAATAAGAAAAACACATGCTTACTTCAGCAGCACATATACTAAAAATGAGAAAAAATAAAATTATATATTTTAAAAACTGAATCTTTCATTCAACACTTGTGAACAATGATTACAATCAATACCTTAGTTGAAAAGCATAGATTGAACCCAAATTATAGCAAAATCTGGAATCCTGACTTAGATAGCTGATGTACCTTTCCAGGGGCTTTCCTGGTGGTTCAGACAATAAAGAATTCACCTGCTATGTCTCTGGGGTCGCTCAGAGTCAGACACGACTGAAGCGACTTAGCAGCAGCAGCAGTGGGACATCTGGGTTCGATCCCTGAGTTGGGAAGAGCCCATGGATAAGGGAAGAGCTATCCACTCCAGTATTCTGGCCTGGAGAATTCCATGGATAGAGGATGGCAAGCTACAGTCCATGGGGTTGCAAAGGAGAAAGGGAAAGATATATCCATCTGAATGCAGAGTTCCAAAGAATAGCAAGGAGAGATAAGAAAGCCTTCCTCAGTGATAATGCAAAGAAATAGAGGAAAATAATAGAATGGGGAAGACTAGAGATCTCTTCAAGAAAATCAGAGATACCAAGAGAACATTTCATGCAAAGATGGGCTCGATAAAGGACAGAAATGGTATAGACCTAACAGAAGCAGAAGATATTAAAAGAGGTGGCAAGAATACACAAAAAAGTATACAAAAGAGATCCTAATGACCCCAATAACCACAATGGTGTGATCACCTACTTGGAGCCAAACGTCCTGGAATGTGAAGTCAAGGGGGCCTTAGAAAGCATCACTATGAACAAAGCTAGTGGAGGTGATGGAATTCCAGTTGAGCTGTTTCAAATCCTAAAAGATGATGCTGCAAAAGTGCTGCACTCAATATGCCAGCAAATTTGGAAAACGCAGCAGTGGCCACAGGACTGGAAAATGTCAGTTTTCATTCCAATCTGAAAGAAGGGCAATGCTAAAGAATGTTCAAACCACTGCACAATTGCACTCATCTCACACACTAGCAAAGTAATACTCAAAATTCTCCAAGCCAGGCTTCAACAGTACATGAACTGTGAACTTCCAGATGTTCAAGCTGGATTTAGAAAAGGCAGAGGAACCAGAGATCAAATTGCCAACATCCTTTGTATCATAGAAAAAGCAAGAGAATTCCAGAAAAACATCTTGTTCATTGATTACGCTAAAGCCTTTGACCGTGTGGATTGCAACAAACTGGAAAAATTCTTCAAGAGATGGAAATACCAGACCACCTGACCTGCCTCCTGAGAAATCTGTATGCAGGTCAAGAAACAACAGTTAGAACTGGATGTGGAACAATGAACTGGTTCCAAATTGGGAAAGGAGTACATCAAGAGTGTATGTTGTCACCTTGCTTATTTAACTTACATGCAGAGTACATCATGTGAAATGCTGGGCTGGATGAAGCACAAGCTGGAATCAAGATTGCCAGGAGAAGTATCAGTAACCTCAGATATGCAGATGACACCACCCTTATGGCAGACAGTGAAGAACCTTTTGATGAAGGTGAAAGGAGAGAGTGAAAACGCTGACTTAAAATTCAACATTCAAAAAACGAAGATAATGGCATCTGGCCCCATCACTTCATGGCAAATAGATGGGGAAACAATGGAAACAGTGAGAGACTGTATTTTCTTGGGCTCCAAAATCACTGCAGATGGTGACTGCAGCCATGAAATTAAAAGATGCTTGCTGCATGGAAGAAAAGCTATGACCAACCTAGACAGCATATTAAAAAGCAGAGACATTACTTCACCAACATAGTCAAAGCTATGGTTTTTCCAGTAGTCATGTATGAATGTGAGAGTTGGACCATAAAGAAAGCTGAACACTGGATAACGTGATCTTCGTTTTTTGAATGTTGAGTTTTAAGCCAGCTTTTTCACTCTCCTCTTTTGAACTGTGGTGTTGGAGAAAACTCTTGAGAGTCCCGTGGACTGCAAGGAAATTGAACCAGTTTATGCTGAATGTTCATTGGAAGGACTGATGCTGAAGCTGAAGCTCCTGGATGCTGGAAAGATTGAAAGCAGAAGGAGAAGGGGATGACAGAGGATGAGATGGTTTGATTCTATTACCAACTCAATGAGCATGAGTTTGAGCAAGCTCTGGGGGTTGGTGATGGACAGGGAAGCCTGTTGTGCTGCAGTCCATGGGGTCGCAAAGAGTGGGACACGGTTGATCAATGGAACTGAACTAAACGATACCTTTCCAGTCATATTTAGCCTAAACTAATTGGGAGGTGGCAATCTGGCAGGGCTCTGAGCAATGGAGACTTTCAGCTTGGAATAAAAACTTTCAAAAATCCACAAAGTGAATCATAAAGGATTTTCATTATCTTTCAGGTTAAGGGCTCAATACAGAATATACAAAGGAAATTAATACTATTAAAACTATTAAAGAATTTTTCATAGTTTCATTAAAAACAGAGACTTGATCAGTATTGGGGAGCTTGTTTAGTGGCATCATTTCTTTTCTTGGCCAAATGACACATCTTTTGAAAAGCAGAATAAGATGTACTTGGTACACTCAGCCTGCAACCATGGAATTGTGGAACTGACCGGGAAGACTGTTGGGGGAACTGATTCAGATTAGCCAAGATTCAAATAGTCATAGTCAGATGATCAAGTAGAGACTCAGTTCAGTTCAGTAGCTCAGTTGTGTCCGACTCTTGGCGACCCCATGAATTGCAGCACGCCAGTCCTCCCTGTCCATCACCAACTCCCGGAGTTCACTCAAACTTACGTCCATCGCGTCCGTGATGCTATCCAGCCATCTCATCCTCTGTCGTCCCCTTCTCCTCCTGCCCCCAATCCCTCCCAGCATCAGAGTCTTTTCCACTGAGTCAACTCTTCGCATGAGGTGGCCGAAGTACTGGAGTTTCAGCTTTAGCATCATTCCTTCCAAAGAACACCCAGGACTGATCTCCTTTAGAATGGACTGGTTGGATCTCCTTGCAGTCCAAGGGACTCTCAAGAGTCTTCTCCTACACCACAGTTCAAAAGCATCAATTCTTTGGTGCTCAGCTTTCTTCACAGTCCAATTCTCACATCCATACATGACTGCTGCTGCTGCTAAGTCGCTTCAGTCATGTCCGACTCTATGCGACCCCAGAGACGGCAGCCCACCAGGCTCCCCTGTCCCTGGGATTCTCCAGGCAAGAACACTGGAGTGAGTTGCCATTTCCTTCTCCAATGCATGAAAGTAAAAAGTGAAAGTGAAGTCGCTCAGTCGTGTCTGACTCTTAGCGACCCCATGAACTGCAGCCCACCAGGCTCCTCCGTCCATGGAATTTTCCAGGCAAGAGTACTGGAGTGGGGTGCCATTGCCTTCTCCACCATACAAACTACTTGTCACTAAATAATCAATGCTTCTAGAATCTGGTCAAAACACTCTTAATGACGTAGTTTTTTTGTGTGTTTTGCTTGTTTTGTTTTTTAAACACAAAGATGATCCTGCTAGACAAGTAAAGAAAAAGAAAAAAGAAACTATGAGATTGTAGCTCAAAATTTGAGCATAAAAATCTGGCTGAACATAAGAATCATCAGAAAGTGAAAGTGAAAATCGCTTAGTCATGTTCGACTCTTTGTGACCCCATAGCCTATACAGTCCATGGAATTCTCTAGGCCAGAATACTGGAGTGGGTAGCCTTTTCCTTCTCCAGGGGATCTTCCCAACCCAGGGATCGAACCAAGGTCTCCCACATTGCAGGCAGATTCTTTACCTGCTGAGCCACAAGGGAAGCCCAAGAATCACCAGAGCCCTTGTAAACAGGCACATTCCTGGACACTGCATACTGAGAGTCTGACACAAGGCATCTTCAGTAGGCCTGGGAACCTGGGTCTGATGCAGGAGCTATGTTGTCTGCAGACTGGATGCCAAACGCAGATTCCTATGGTTTGGGGCTGGAGGAGAGAGAAGAGGCTTTTGAACCTCAGGCCTTATTAGCCGATAATACCATGGTAATGCCTTACCTGGCAGCCAGGCTTTGGTCAGGGCTGAGACAACCTTGTCTGTCTAAAAAAAGAAAAAAAGACCCACATATTTAGAGAACCAGTGAGTTGTAAACAGTGGGGAGAGGGAAAGAGGAGCGGTGAGATAGAGGTAGGGGATTAAGAGGTACAGCTACTGTGTATAAAATAAATAAGCTATAAGGATATATTGTGCACACAGGGAAGATAGCCAATATCTTAGAATAAGTATAAATGGAGTATATAACCTTTAAAAATTGTGAATCACTATGTTGTATACCTGAAACATATAATACGGTAACTCAATTATACCTCAGTTAAACAAATATATATATATATGTAAAGAAGAAGAATGAATGAACAGTTTTGTAGCTAAGTGGACAGCAGCAGTGATACTGTCCACCCAGAGCTTTATCGGGGAAGGAAAAGAAAAGCTCATGGCCACAAGTATGGAGGCTACATTTGCAGTCATCATCCTTGAAACTGAGAAATCACCCTCCCTTGACAAACATCAGCAAACGCAGCTAAATCTGAGCCCTTCATTAAACTTGGTCTTGCCTCTTCCTATATGCTTCCCATGTGAGCCCAATTCATTATCTAGTTCATTTAAACCAGAGGCTTTTATAATTCAGAGCTAAGTGGAAGATCTCTGGGTGAGCAAAGAAAGTACTATTTTTAGATCTTGTTTATTTGATAATTTTGCATATAAAGAGTAGGCAGCCAGAAACACAAATGATCTATTTTTTCCTCTATTCTCTTCCTCTAACAGAATTCACATTATAGCTGGAGCAATATTGTATGAAGTGGCATAAACACCCCCCCCAAAATAGGCCATGTGGCATGTACCATTACACCACACACCCTCAAACTGCCCTATATTGCTTTTAAAAATACCCTCCTTTTTTTCCCCCTACACATACATTCTCATGTTTTCTTGCTCCCAGTTTTGGTAAAGACTCTACTTTTTGATTTGGTCAGGATCTTGAGGATTCTAGTTACCACAAATGATCAGATCTAATCCTATGAGATGCTGCTAATGCAGAAACTTGAGTAATGAAAGATCTCAACACAAACAAAAGAGAAGCAGCTGCCGATTAGTGAGCCGCGCTGCTGACAGTCTCTGTGGGCTGAAAGCAAGGAGGTTCAGGCTGAGGACCTTGGGATGTACAAATTGGCTAAACAAACAACAATTTGTCTACAAAAGTGCCTCTGAATTACAAATGAGTAAAATCGAGTTGTCTTGGGATCTGAGTTATTTGTCTTTAAACTTGCCTAGCAGTTCCATTAATGATTGATCTGTTAATTTATGATGGTTTAGAACAAGACTCTGATGGAAACTACTAGACCCTTGACTAGAAAGTCAATAAGTCTTTTATAAAACAACCTTAGCCATGTATTATACATGTGCTCATTGGCAAGACTTCATCTGGGGGATTTCTCAATCAGGCTTGGATTTACTGACCATTCATAATATTGAAAATCTACTATTAAACCCAAACCATTTAAATTTCTGATTAACTGACCATTAGACATTGCCTTCATACTGATGACTCAGTACTCTGTCACTCTCTAATGTGCTAATAAAAAGAGATTGTGAATCATTTTCATATGTTTCCTTTTTTCTGAGAGATGAATCAGGGACTCTTGCTCCAATGTTTTTGTTCAAAGTTTATTTCAAAACTCAAGTAATTGAAAACATTTCTCTGTATGGAAAATCTAATGCAAATGTTCTTAAGCTAGAGCAGACACATGGGTAAGACTAATGGGGTAATGGGGCAGGGGATGGGGGATCAGAGTGGCTTGAAATTGCAGAAGCCAGGAGCAAGCAGGGAGAAATGCTAGCTGCGCTCATGTACACCAAGTCTTTAGCTCTTTTCTGTCCTTTGTCAACCTTCACCTTCACAAGTCTTATTTTCCTTTTGGCCACCAGACTTCCTGTCTCCATGTTGAGAGACAGTCCTCCCCAAGGTCTAGTTTTCTATACAAACAGTCCTGAAAGATTGACTTCTATCTTTACCTTATATTGGATAGGAGCCCATCTCTTTGAGCCCAAGACACTTTGCAAGATGGAGGAATATCTGTATGAAACGGAGTGGCAGGTCTCCTTCCCAGCATGACTTTAACTGTCCCCTAGACGCCTTGCGCTGCTCAGTCCAGCCTGCAAATGACTCACTGATCTCTGAAAAATCTTTCCAGATAATTTAGGAAAAAAACCATGCAAATTATTAACAACCTTATGAATAATAAACATGTGATCTCATCAGTAATTAAAGAACAGCAAATTCCAACAAAATTAAGATGCTATTTTTGTGTGTGAATTAATTTGCAAAAGGTTTTTTTAGTAATTATAATGCTGGTGTTCCCATTAAAATGCTTTTAGGCAATAATAACAAAACAACCAAATCAAACTTCTTAAATAACATGTATAATATATGATTTCAAGTGAAAATAAGTCCCAAGGCAGTGTGGCTCCTCAGTTGATTAATTCAGGGTTTCCATAGAATCCTCAAGGCCCCCTCCTAGCCTGGCATGGTTACATGCAGACATGACAATGTCCAGTGAAAGAAAGCAAACTGTTTATCCATTGTCGTTCTGTCTCTTTTTTTGTTAATTTTATTTAAGAAGACATGAAGAAGATGAATCATTTTCAGGCAACCCTCTGTGTAGCTAAGGATACTATGTTTTTTTAAAATTATTGAAATATAGTTGATTTACAGTGTAGTGGTAGTTCAGGTATACAACAAAGTAATTCACTTATATATATTATATATATTTTTGGATTCATTTCCATTGTAGTTTATTACATGATATTGAGTATAATTCCCTGTGCTATACTGTAGGTCCTTGTTGTTTTTCTATTTTATACATAATACTGTGTATCTGTTAATCCCGAACTCTTAATATATCCTCCCCACCCTGCCTTTCTCCTTTGGTAACCATGGTTTGTTTTCTGTCTGTGAGTCTATTTCTGTTCTATAAATAAGTTTATTTGTATCACTTTTTTTTGGATTCCACATATAAATGATATCATGTGACATTTATCTTTCTCTCTTCACTTAGCATAATAATGTACTAGGTCCATCCATGTTGCTCCAAATAAGAATGAAAAATACCCAGTAAACCTCATATCCCATCTCTTTAGCCAGGACTGGATCATATGCCCACCTCTAGCCCAATCACTGGCAAGAGAAAGGAAATGACATTGGTCCAGACTAATCCTGATTTATCCCCTGAGGAAGCATGAACACTTCAACCAACTAAGGCTCTATCAACAGGGAAAAAGGGAAAGTAGTGGTCCTTGGGCAGGCAACTCATGGTATCTTTTCTGTCTGCGAAGGAGACAGGCCACATACATGGCTCATAGAAGCTGTGGAAAGAAATTTGGCACTATATGCCAAGACTCTTAAAAGTGTCCTTACAATTGGGCATAGTAATTCCATTTCTATGAACAAAGCCCATGGAAAGTGTGCCTAAATACAGATAAAGTATTATGCTCAAAGATTTTCACTGTAGCACCCTTTATAACAGAATAAAGAAAGAAGAACAAAATCAAATGTAAGGGTCCCCAAATAAAGAAACAATTATATCATTACAGTTACAAACCTATGACTGACTACTTCCTAGCATTTAAAAATGATGTTTACAAAGTTTTGAAGAACATGAGAAGATGCTCATATTATGGTGTTAAATGGGAAAAGCAAATAGCAGATTGTATATCTAATATAACTCTATCTATATAAAGTATTCACAGCAACTATCCCCTCAAATCTACTATGTGCTAGTGACCTACACACAACCTCTAATCCCAACAACTCTGAAATGTAAGTGTTCTTACGCTCCTTTGACAACCAAGGTAACCGAGACTCAGAGATGTTTAGCAGGTTTCTCAGAATCACTCAGCTAGTAAAAAGGTAGGACAGGGATTCGAGTCTGAGTCTCTCTGACTGAATCATGGCTTCACAATTTAGGAGCAATTCTCTTTCTTTCACCCTTTTTTCTGTTCTCTCTTCTCCATTGTGGGTGAATAAAGTATTCATGAGTTTAGCTACATAAATAAGCCATGCTTCAGAGGTATAGATAGACACCCCAATATTCAGTGAAGTGGAATAGAATAAGGACAATGGGAAATGGGGGTGGTGCTTGTGGCAGAAAGACAGAAGTAAGACAGTAAGGAGAAAGAGAGGATGGGATGACAGTATTGAGAACCAGGAAGTAGCTGTTTACAAAACCAACCAGCATTCTTTGATTTCCTTTTTAATTGAATTGTTTTCCTACTGCCTCATTCAGTACAGAGGCCTTCGGTCATGGGTGGTGATGGTGGTGTTAGTCACTAAGTCGTGTCTGACTCTTGTGACCCCCATGGACTGTGGCCCAACAGGCGCCTCTGTCCTTAGGATTTCCTACAGAATATTGGAGGGGCTTGCCAGTTTCTTCCCCAAAGGATCTTCCTGACCCAGGGCTCAAACCCTCATCTCCTGCATTGCAGGCAGATTCTTTATTGCTGAGCTACCTGGGAAGTCCTTGTCACGGATGGTTTACACCAACTCACCAAGAGCCTGTTTCAGTCTCCAGATGCTTCTTTAGATGTTGGTTGCTGTTCAGTCTCAGTCATGTCCAACTCTTTGCTACCCCAGGGACTGCAGCATGCCAGACTCCCTTGTCCTTCACCATCTCCTGGAGTTTGCTCAAACGCAAGCCCGTTGAGTTGGTGATGCCATCCAACCATCTCATCCTCTGTCATCCCCTTCTCCTCCTGCCTTCAATCTTTCCTAGCATCAGGGTCTTTTCCAATGAGTCAGTTCTTCGCATCAGGTGGCAATAGTATTGGAGCTTCAGCTTCAGCTTCAGTCCTTCCAATGAATATTCAGGGTTGATTTCCTTTAGGATTGACTGGTTTGATCTCCTTGCAGTCCAAGGGACTCTCAAGTCTTTTCCAACACCACAGTTGGAGTGCCAGCACCACAGTTAGATGTTGGATCCTTGTCTCATTCAGTTAGAAATTCCTCCTACCATGGCTGGCCAAGTCAGGCGGGGATGGTGCACATGTGATCCCAGGGATAAAGGTATTGATAAATCTGTGAAATATGGGGCTGGGGAGTCAATACACTGGAGATCACACATTATTGCCCTTAGAACCACACTCCCAGCCCCAAGCTGGGTGGTACACATACAGCTAATAAATGAAAATTATTGAATTAAGAAGGGGAACAAAAGGAGAGACAATCCTCTGGACATCTGGTTCTGTTGTTTTTCACATCCGTGCTGTCTCTGCTAACCCGTTTCTACATTGGAACCCCATTATGCACATTGGCCAAAGACACAATCTGTTGCAGCAAAATTGATCTAAATGTAGGCCAACTTTTTTTCAGCATTTATCCAATGACCAAGAGGACTCTCAATCAGGCCTCACTGCTGTATTTTTGCTACCACTTCCATATTGGAGTTGAAAGCCCTGTTGTCGCAGTGTGAGGGTTATAGAATGATTAGCATCCCCAGGTCCCTTGGCTCCCTTGTTTGTTTGAAAAACGCAAGAATAAAACAACCATGCAAGAATAATGAGCATCACGTCTGATTTCAGAAAGCCTATTAAGGTAACAAATCAGAAATGTCTCCAATAAAAATTGCTGGCGATAAGAAGCATGCAAAGACTGGCTCTTTTGGAGAGAAGAATGTATGCTGCTGTAGGGTTTTGTTTTGTTTTTAATGCTGAGGTTTCTAATGGTAGATTTTCCCTGTCATTTAATGTTCTCAGAATTATTTAGTATATCTGATGTTTTGCATCAAACAATGCATATAAAATGGAAAGAGAAGAAATTCTTGTGCTGCAGAATCATCCCATTGGACACCTTTACATGATAACGTCATGTGCAGATTTCCCTTCAGTCCTGAGCAGGCAGCATGCCACCCTGAGAGCCTGGGTCCTTTCCTTGAGAGCACTTTATGTCCAAAGCCCTTCACAATCATCAACCCAGACATCATGAGAAGTGGCACAACGGCTTTGGGGCTACCTCCTGTAAGTCCAAGGGCTTCCCAGGTGGCTCAGTGGGTAAAGAATCTGCCTGTAGTGTAGGAGAGGCAGGAGACCCAGGTTCAATCCTTGGGTTGGGAAGATCCCCTGGTGGAGGGCCTGGCAACTCACTCCAGTATTCTTGCCTGTAGAATCCCTCAGACAGAAGAACCTGGTGGGCTACAGCAAATGGGATAGCAGAGTCGGACACAACTGAAACAGCTGAGCACACAGCACCTACAAGTCCAAAGGAACATTCGTTGGCACTGGGCAAAGTGAGATTATTTCTGAGCTCCAAATTCTAGAGATGTCCATATTTTTGATGCAAGGTGGTGACTAGAAGGGCTGGAAGCAGATCAGGGCAGAGAATAAACACAAACCAGGTTTGAGGGACTTGTCAAAGGAGAAAAGGGGAGGTCAGCTCTGCCTTCAGATCCAAGGGCCATGTTTAGGGCCAGGAACAGGATAAAGGGTAAAAGGTAAAGAGTTACTGGGTAATCACTGTGGTGGAGCAGGAGAGGAGGGAAAATGGAAGCAGGAATCCTAGGGTTCAGGGCTAGTGTTCCTAATATCTTTCTTACCATATTCAGCTCAGTGGGAGTGAGTCTTGCTGATTTAAAAGCCCCATATTCTGGAAGGAAACTTTGAAAATTATGTACAAAAGGTCCTGGACTGGATACTCAGCACAGATAGTGTTCCAGAGAAGACTGCAATGGCTACTCTCATTCAGAAGTTGTCATATTTAACTTTATACTTCTAGTCTCCCTGATACCACTCTGAAATAAAAATATGTTAAGTAAATGAGCTTGGGTAATAGAAGAGAGCTTTAAGGAGCATGTTTAGGACTTGAGTTGAATAAATATTCTATCAACTCTTACCTAGGTTAATTGTCCCCATCATTGACATTTTTGATGTTTCTGCTTCAGAAAGTTATGTGAGCATAAATAATCACATCCTTTCTGTGCTATAGACTGAGAGTGAATGGAATTACCAGGTGTGCAATTTGAGAGCCAGGGTCAGTCCTCAACGGGTAGAGGCCAGAGAACCACCCCTTTCCCCCAGTATTTCTATCCCTATGGGATCTGTTAAAAAGGATCACTGAGGGCTGTCTTGACAACACACAGGGTTAAGAGACATGTACAGAGAAGGGAAGAAAGGCTGTAAGTCAGGGAGGAGAGGCTTTATATTCCCATCTTCTACAGTCAGCCCCAAAGAAGCCTGCTATTGTTATTCCAGTTTCCCTCTCTCCACTCTTACCTTTGAGAAGCATTTATCTTTGTCAGCCAAATCTGGCATTTTTGATATTGGATCAGAAGTAATAGGAAAAGCCCAGAGAGTTAGAACTAATCTTAGCCACTTGTATCTTTGGGCCTCGGTTTCCTCACCTGTAAATAGGGAAGCATAGATAGGGCCAATGTTTCTAAATTACATTCTCTAGGAACTTAATTAAAAATATCCAGGAAAAAGTATCACAAGTCAAACATATTCTGGAAACAATGAGTTAAACATATTTAGACCAGCTTGTTATCTCAAGGGCTCCTGAGGGTCTTTGAAATTTAGTCAATGTAACTTGGGAATTTCACATTAGTGTTTCCCAGAGTTGTCTGATTGTCGTTATGGGCTAAATTGTGTCTTTCTTCAAGTTTATGTGTTGAAATCCTAACCCTCAGTACCTCAGAATGTGACTGTATTTTGAGATAAGCTCCTTAAAGAGTTTAAGTTAAAATGAGGTCATTAGGGTGGGCCCTAATCCAATTTGTCTGATATGTTTAAAAGAAGAGGCAATTAGTATTTGTCTTCCTCTGTATGATTTCACTTACATGTGGAATCTAAAAAATAAAACAATGAACAAATGTAACAGAACAGAAACAGGGTTGTAGATACAGAAAAAAAACCAGTGGTTGTCAGAGGATGGGACGGCTGTGGGGAAGGAAAGAAATAGATGAGGGGAGGTTAAGAGGTAGAAACTTCCAGTTGCAAAATAAATGAATCATGGGTATGAAATGTACAGTGTGGGCAATGTAGTCAATAAAAATGTAATATCTTTATATGGTAAGATATTGTAACTTGACTTGTTGTGGTGATCATTTTGAAATGTATAGAAAAATCAAATCACTGTTTCATGTAACAGGAACTAACATACTTTTGAGGGTCAGTTATGCATCAGAAACAAACAAACCCATAGACAAAGAGCTCCAACTTGTGGTTACCAGAGATGGAGGTTAGGGGGTGGGGGGAGAGGAAATTGGATGAAAGTGGTCAAAAGTTACAAACTTCCAGTTATTAAATAAGAAAGTATTACACTAGGGATGTAATGCACAACACTGTTGTACATTATATATGAAAGTTATTAAGAAAGTAAATACTCAGAGTTCTCATAAGGAAATTGTTTTATTTTCCTTTAATTTTGTATCTATATGAGATGATCAGTTCAGTTCAGTCGCTCAGTCATGTCTGACTCTTTGCAACCCCATGAATCGCAGCATGCCAGGCCTCTCTGTCCATCACCAACTCCCGGAGTTCACTCAAACTCACGTCCATCGAGTCGGTGATGCCATCCAGCCATCTCATCCTCTGTTGTCTCCTTCTCCTCCTGCCCCCAATCCCTCCCAGCATCAGAGTCTTTTCCAATGAGTCAACTCTTCTCATGAGGTGGCCAAAGTACTGGAGGTTCAGCTTTAGCATCATTCCTTCCAAAGAAATCCCAGGGTTGATCTCCTTCAGAATGGACTGGTTGGATCTCCTTGCAGTCCAAGGGACTCTCAAGAGTCTTCTCCAACACCACAGTTTGAAAGCATCAATTCTTCAGTGCTCAGCCTTCTTCATGGTCCAACTCTCACATCCATACATGACCACAGGAAAAACCATAGCCTTGACTAGACGGACCTTAGTCGGCAAAGTAATGTCTCTGCTTTTGAATATACTATCTAGGTTGGTCATAACTTCTCTTCCAAGAGGTAAGCGCCTTTTAATTTCATTGCTGCAGTCACCATCTGCAGTGATTTTGGAGCCCAAAAAATAAAGTCTGACACTGTTTCCACTGTTTCCCCATCTATTTCCCATGAAGTGATGGGACCGGATGCCATGATCTTTGTTTTCTGAATGTTGAGCTTTAAGCCAACTTTTTCACTCTCCACTTTCACTTTCATCAAGAGGCTTTTTAGCTCCTCTTCACTTTCTGCCATAAGGGTGGTGTCATCTGCATATCTGAGGTTATTGATATTTCTCCCGGCAATCTTGATTCCAGCTGTGTTTCTTCCAGTCCAGCGTTTCTCATGATGTACTCTGCATAGAAGTTAAATAAGCAGGGTGACAATATACAGCCTTGACGTACTCCTTTTCCTATTTGGAACCAGTCTGTTGTTCCATGTCCAGTCCTAACTGTTGCTTCCTGACCTGCATACAGATTTCTCAAGAGGCAGGTCAGGTGGTCTGGTATTCTCATCTCTTTCAGAATTTTCCACAGTTTATTGTAATCCACACAGTCAAAGGCTCTGGCATAGTCAATAAAGCAGAAATAGATGTTTTTCTGGAACTCTCTTGCTTTTTCCATGATCCAGCAGATGTTGGCAATTTGATCTCTGGTTCCTCTGCCTTTTCTAAAACCAGCTTGAACATCAGGAAGTTTTTGCGGTTCATGTATTGTTGAAGCCTGGCTTGGAGAATTTTGAGCATTACTTTACTAATGTGAGATGAGTGCAGTTGTGCAGTAGTTTGATCATTCTTTGGCATTGCCTTTCTTTGGGATTGGAATGAAAACTGACCTTTTCCAGTCCTGTGGCCACTGCTGAGTTTTCCGAATTTGCTGGCATATTGAGGTCAACACTTTCACAGCATCATCTTTCAGGATTTGAAACAGCTGAACTGGAATTCCATCACCTCCACTAGCTTTGTTCGTAGTGATGCTTTCTAAGGCCCACTTGTCTTCACATTCCAGGATGTCTGGCTCTAGATGAGTGATCACACCATCGTGATCATCTGGGTTGTGAAGATCGTTTTTGTACAGTTCTTCTGTGTGTTCTTGCCACCTCTTCTTAATATGAGATGATAGAAGTTTACTAAATTTATTGTGATCATCATTTCATGATGTATATAAGTCAGATCATTATGCTGAGCACCTTAAACTTGTACAGTATGTGTACAAGACAATTATATAGCAATTAAACTGAAAAAAAAATGGAAGAAGAAAAAGATGAGGCAGTTAGGACACAGACACAGAGAGAGAAGACGATGTGAAAGACATGGGGTGAAGATGGGTGTCCACAAATCCAGGAGAGAGATCTCCTTGACACAAGAATCCAACCCTACTGATACCTTAGTGTTGAATGTCTAGTCTCTAGTGATAAAAATAAATGTTCATCCTTTAGGGCACCCAGTCTACGGTGTTTTGTTTTTGTAGCTCTAAAACCTAATACAGTTGTGGAATCCTTTCTACAGAAGATCTCTCTTCTGAATAGGGTTTCTTAGTTTATACTTTGGGTAAATCCTGAGCTAAATGTTCAGTAAGTTTTTTTTTTTTTCCTCCAGCTCTAAAAGGCCATGATTTATTAAAAAATCATGTCCATCGATGTAGGCCATCATGTAATTGATCTATTAAGAGAATGTATTTTCCGAGAGGTCAGAAAAGTTAGGGATTGGTGTTGCCTGAGTTCGTAGTTGGGCTTCATGAAGCTGGCAGAGAAGAGGGCTTGGAAGGAAAGGTAGGCAGGGAGGGCTACAGGGGATTCTGGCAAGTCAATCCTTCTCCCAGAGAAGTTGAATTCACTTGTCTTTGCAGAGGCCAGAATGCGCATGTGCAATTTGTTGTTGTTGTTGTTGTTGTTAACCCTAGTCATGAGCACCAGAGCTTTTCCTTGGACAGTGGCTATCAGGGAAAGGAGGACTATATCATATATATATATATATATCTTAAAGGCTTGGGAGTTTTGCCACCAAGACCTTCATCTACAGGTGAGCAATGAATGAGACATTTCAGATGCTGCAGAACACAGATGGTTGAATGTTCTTTTTTTTTTTTTTTTTTTAAAAGAGAAACTTGAATTCCCTTACCTTCTCTCTGTGGGAGCTTTCTTCATTCTTTGAAAATTCACTGCAGGAATATGGGAGACTTGGGAACACTGGAATTTCTAGGTCCAGAATCAAACCTTCACAGGATGACTGACGAAAATGGATTACAGTGACTTATTCCCTGTGGTACATCAGAGCTTCGCATCGGCGGATCTAAAGAATGGGAAATATACAAGGAAACAGAACCAAATCAGGGTGGACTTTGACATGTGCTGCTCGATGCACTTCCTACTGGTGTTTCTTTCCCTTTCCTTGAGGCGACACCACAAGGAAAGATAAGCCAGTTTCCAGATGTCTGTCCCAGAGTTAGTTTTCACTTACTGAAATAACTTCTTATCAAAAGGAATTTTTTTAAAAGCATGTTTTATGTAGTTTCTCAGTTGGAAAATCTGGCCAGATAATCAGACAGAGTTACTCTCCTCATTGGCTGTGTGGAAAGATCTTGTTTCCAGCATCCTGAGGGCCTCACTGAGCCTAACAGCACATCATAAACTCTACCGTCCTACGCTGGTTTGTCCTTAAGAAGGACAGAAACTCCATAACAACATTAACACAGAAACTGGGAGCAAAGCCCCGTGGCCGAGACTCACCCAACCAGATTGCACTGCTATTTTTATCCCCCAAGCTGAGTGTATTGACAGAATACAGAATTACTTTTGTGATTAAACGTGGCCAAAAACCTTGTGAGTGTTAATCTCTGGAAATCTGTTACAAACTGGATGGCAAGCACCAGCAAACTGCTATTTTTTACATCTAAAAATAATTCTTGGTGCTCTTGTGTGTAAGTAATGTGGCAGGAAGGAAAAGAAATTTTAATTTAATTGGATTGAGCAGTTCAATTTTTAGCAGTCAATTCCTAAATATAATGGTAGGTATGGTTCTCTGGAAGCCCCCAGATAAAGAGAAGGTCAGGTGCTGAGAGGATGAACGCAGCAGTTCTTTGCATTTGCACATCTTAGTCAGTCTGGCCCAGAGAGCATGGCTCTGAAATCACAAGTCCTCCAGTTCTACTGGTTTTGAGAATTTATGGGATTGTGATGAGAAAAGGATCAGATGTGAGCAAAAAGGTGATGGAGGATTCACTGACCAGGTACCACTGTTGAACTACTGATGAATGTATGAACCATGCAAAGCCAGTATTGGCTCTGTTTCCCCTGATTTCCTTTGGAATCCTTTTGGTTCCTGTTTCCCCTGAATCCTTTTGGTTCTGTCACAGAAGGTTATGGTGTTTCCAATCAGGGTTTATGTGGAGGGGCTGGTGCCAAACCAACTAGGGCATGGTCATCTTCAGACCCAGTGAGACAGCCCAATCCTTCAGCCATCCAAACCCAGGCCCTTCAAAGGCCTTTTAGAACAGTCACTCCAGAGCTCAGTCCTATATCCACTCTTCATTCCCTGTCCACTTCCAGAAGCCCAGCCACATGTGGGCTCAGTTTCCTTCTGGCTTGGGTCAAGACCATAAACACTCGCAGGACTACTTATGTCTTCCTCCTCCCTCTTTTACCATATCCAGTATGCCTGGTCCATAGTCCTGGGTCTCAGTTCTATTCCTATCATACTTCAGTTCTATGCCTGCATTTCCCTTCCAGGTTGGGACCAGAAAATCTGCCTAAATTTTGCTAGCCTTCTCTCTCCAGAGCTGGGAACCATCTTCTCATTCCATCTTGCATCAGGAATCCTGCTCAGTCTGGATAGACTGGATATGTTGGGGTCTAAGGATGAGGACCTCCACGGCCAGAACCTTCTGACGCTAGGCTTTATCTGTCAGATCACACCTGTAGGAAAGCAGTATCCTTCCAGGACAGCACAGTAGTGAAAGCATGGACTTTACAGTTATCCTGCCTTTCATGTATTGAGTGTATTTTAGGGCTTCTAACTACTTGACAAGGGCAAGTTTTCCTTTATAGAGTTCCAGCTAATAATTACATAAAGAATAGTGGGATTAGAAATTATGCTTTGGAACACTCTATGAAACAATGGGTTTCTTCTAGGCAATGATCAATGTTCACTGAAAGCATTAAGTAAAATTTTGATGAAGAGTTTTATAATGGATGGATCAAGTTGACAATACCTGATTTGACTGATCAATCTTAAAGGCATTAATGGAAAGACAGCCAGACATTATCAGCCTTCTGATGCTATTTAGTGGGAAGTTCATAGCCCCACCTATGTGGTGTCCTTTAAGAAAATTGAACCTGAATCTAATCAAACCTTTTGTTGTAAACACCAGTTTACAAAATTACGGGGAGGAGAGGAAAATGTTAAATGATATCATGTGGACTCATCAGATCTAGATTGCGGGGTTCTACCACAGGGTGAATGACCCAGTTCCTTAAAACAAACAGACAATAAAGACAAACAAACAAAAACCCAAGGGTTAACTGTTACAGATTTAAAATGGCTTAAGACCATATCAACCAAATGGAACATATGGGTGAAAATGCTTTGTAAATGGCCAAGTTGTTAAACATTAGATATTAATATTATGACTGTTGCCCTATCTCTCAGCTCCAGATCCTCAAGTCTGGTAAATCCATTATCAAAATAAACTTCAAAACCTGTATACTTTATTTGCCAAAGCTTGTGTCTGGAATATTTGAAGGACTTCAGACAAATGAGGAAAACACAATTTCCTAAATGGGCAAAGAGAAACCATGGCAGACAGGTGATATAATACCTAGCGTGAATCATTAAGCAATGGCAAAACTAATCAGATTGTAAGATCTAAACCTTCCCGTATTTTTAAAAACCTTCTGGTCACAGAAAGATTTAGCTTGAGCATGTATACATACCCATATGTACTCACTTTAAACAGTATGACAATGTTATATGCTTATATATGTACACACATATGTCGACAAAATTTACTAACATATGTTCATATATACACATACCTTGAAGCAATGAATAGATAACAAATCTTTTCATTTTTCTCTCTCCTAACTAAAAGCTCTCATAGTAAAACACTGACTATGGGACACTCACGGGAAATAAATTCATCTGGATACATGAAGAGTTCAAAACAAATCAAGATTTTATCTCTTCAGTTGCCACTTTTAGTCTTTGTCTTTCTGAACAGTAACCTTTCTAAAATATGCTTCATCATTTCCTGCGTCTTGAAAAGAAAATTCCAAATACCTCCTTGGTACCGTAGGGCTGTCATTAGGAACATGATTATGCTAGGAAATAATATATGCACAGGAATATAGGTGCTGGCTGTTTTCCAATATGTGGTATGAGCTCAGTCCCCTGGGCTCTTTAGATTCTTATTTTTACATTTTATAGCATTTATTTCTATTTTTGTGTTTCCACGTGTGTCTGTAGTAGCTACTTTCTAATCCCTTCTGATTGCTGCTTCCAATCTGTTTTACAACCAGCTAATCAAACTCATTGATTTGTGGACAAAATAAGAGTGGAGGGGCTCTGCTGAGTGCCTAAGAGATTCTTCTGTAGGTAAAGTGCATGACCTTGAGCATCTGGACTTTGTGAACATTATTTTACTGCTAAGACGCCTTTTTTTTTTGTTGCCTATCAATTTCTTAACTCTGTTTCACATGAGTGAGAGAGTCTGCCAAAAAAGTGATTGTTCAGAAACACAAGATAAAAATGTATCCTTGGAGTGTACTTGAGTTGGAGGTTTCCATTAACTCCTTTTAGGAAAAACAGGACTTATTTCCACAGAAAGTGAATACCGCTTTTCTTAAGTTCACAATGAACCTCTATCACACCATCATACTGAAACCCAAACTCAGATTATAAATTACCTTTTTTAAAAAGACATATTTATCTTCCTGAGATCTTAATAAATTCATTGTACCTACTAAGACCCCTGACAAATGGAAGTTTATAGTAACTATATTTAGAACTCTTTCACAAACAAATACCTGGCAGTCATATGAGCATTTAATACTCTTGAATGCTTTCCTGATTAAAGAGAATTTTCCGGACCCAGCTGGAGTGATGCTCAGATATAGTTAGGGTAGGCCTGTGAAATTGATTTTTATGAAGTACCAGATTGAAGTGTACTAGTCTAGCCCTCTTGGCCTGTATGAATCTCACTCTCTCATTCTCTCCTTCCTCCAATGTATGAATCAACTTAGGTCCCCAGTGTCATTACCACATAATGTCCTCAATGCCACACACTTTCAATTAGATCTTGGGTGCCCTCCATTCATCCAAACTGGATAAATAGTTTAAGTGCTTGGAAATAACCAGAATTCTTCAGGTCCTCCCCATAATATCCACTAGTGATTTCTGCTTCATCAGACTGCAGTGATCATCCCAATTACAATAGGCTGACCTTGTTTCTTCAAATCTGAAGTGGATTTCAGATTGACTTTCGTGTGTGCATGGAGCAATGGACATCTGGCTTAAGAGCACCGGATAGGTAATCCCAAGGCTTTTCTGAGCTCAGCAGTTCAAATGCACATCGAATCACAACCACACTACTGCAGAAATGAAGTATTTCCCTCTAAAATGAGATGCCCATTAGCACATCCTCATAGCACTCTTACTTCTCCATGAGACTGGAGAGAGCACAGGAGGAAGCTCAGCTGATTTTAATAATACCAATATCCCTTTTTTTAAATGACATTTTTAATTGAAGTATAGTTGATTTAAAATGTTTTGGGTGTATGGCAAAGTGATTAGTTATATATATACACACACATATATATTTTTCAGGCTTCCCTGGTGACTCCGATGGTAAAGAATCTGCCTGCAATGTGGGAGACCTGGATTTGATCCCTCAATTGGGAAGATCCCCTGGAGGAGGGCATGGCAACCCACTCCAGTATTCTGTCCTGGAGAATCCCCATGGACAGGGGAGCCTGGCAGGCTACAGTCCATAGGGTCACAAAGAGTTGGACATGATTGAGTGACTAAGTGCAGCACATTATATATTTTTCAGATTCTTTTCTATTATAGATTATTACAGATGTTGAATATAGTTCCCTGTGCTATACAGTAGGTTCTTGTTTATTTTATGTATCCCCTTCCTCCAAATTCCTTTTAATTATGGTGAAATCTAGCTGCTATGCAGCTTCCCAGCTGGCAGAGTGGTAAAGAATCTGCCTGCCAATGCAGGAGATGCAAGAGATGTAGCTTTGATCCCTGGGTCGTAAAGATTCCCTGGAGGAGAAAATGGCAACCCATTCCAATATTCTTGCTTGGAAAATTCCACAGAAAGAACATGGTGGGCTAAACAGTCCATGGGAGTTGCAAAGTCAAACACAACTTAGTGACTAAACAACAACAACTAGCTGCTATTAATATTTGAGTCAAACTGATGTATAATAGCCGCCATTCACAAGTTCTTTTTCTTAAAAGGACAAATATCTATATGGCAACAAACTGTTTCTGACCTGGGAAAATAAGAATTCTCAAAGCATATATTTTGTATCATTTGCTTGCCTCTAGGATATTTTGCTTTTACTCATATTTTAATGAAGTATCAGTGGGGATGGGTTATGGAAATATGAAAAGCACAAAAGTATCCTGTCTTCAGGATCAAGAGTATTCTCATTATTTCAATTTTAAAAAGAATTTGCAGCCTACTCACCTGTCTGCATATATCATACAAAGTTCATTGAATTTACTTTTTAAGATCTATAGAAAACTCAGATCTGGTAGAGTGATTTTGGGAGGTTTGAGTTACCTCGTTCAGAGCATCTTGGTTAACGAAAAGTTTGACCTCAGAAGAACCAATAGGCATAGTCCTGACCCACTGATTCTGAAAGCATATATTCTTTTATTGACAGACTAGTCTTAGGACTACTTTTGAATATTAAGGACTGAACGGTCTATATTAGTATGATCTGACTTTAGGTCGACAACAAGAAACAATAAAGTGTGGTGAAGTCTAAGGCCTTAGATTCTGATACACCAAGGTTCAGATCCAGCTCTGCCATTCAATGTTGAGTGACCACTGATCACTTTGATACTTAACTTCGTTATTTGCTTCACCTATAAAATGAAGATGATAAATAGTATACATGAGTTTAATGCAGAAAAACACTCCAGCTATTTGAAGAAGAAATGGATCTAATACAGAGAAATAGTGCCCCCCAAATTGTAGGATGGACTGGAGCAGTGGAATCACAGGAGCCACAAATGGGCCATAGACTTTACAAGCATCCACCATTGCTGAGCTCTAGAGGCCACAAAGTTGCTGTTGCTGGGGCCACCGCTGCATCTCACCCAGACAAAACTGGTAACCAGATACTGAAGTGTGGGATTCTCTGGGGCAAACACTCTCAGCCATCCAACTTTACTTGACTAGCATTAACAATAGCAAGCAAATAGTCACCACTTCACTTTCACCTTCCAAATCTGGGGCCATTGCCTCTCACAGGTTCTTGCATTCAGAACCCTAGCTTCGAGGGAGTCTAGGAAAGTAGTTTTTAGATCTCCCAAACGGAGTAGCCATCATAGTCAACAAAAGCATCTGAAATGCAGTACTTGGATGCAATCTCAATGGATGGAATCTCAATGCATGAGTTTGAGTAAACTCTGGGAGTCGGCGATGGACAGGGAGGCCTGGTGTGCCACAGTCCATGGGGTCGCAAAGAGTTGGACATGACTGAACTGAAATGACTGAACTGAACCAGCAATACAGGAAGGTACCTAGAAAGAAATATGAATGATGCTAAATGGCAACAGACCACATCCTAACGTAGGACACCGACCTCCTCAGGCTGTTACCAAGATTACATGAGACCATATGGGTGAAACACTTAGGACAGTGTCTGCAATATAAAGAGTATACAAAACTTATATGGCTGTTTGTATTTATGTGGTTATTTTACTGTTGAAATTGAGATACCAGCTGGGCATTGAATGCCCCTTACTACACAGTTCTTCCCTAAAAGCAGGGACAATTTTCCAGCTCAGTTCATAGGTGTCCAAGGGTCTGTCTCAAATTTTTCTCATTCTCTCCTGGCCCCAACCTTCCTCAGGCTTTCCCCAGTTCCCGGTTTTACCCTATCTTTATCACTCAACATACCCTCACCTGAACAGGTATTGTCTTGTTCTTTACCAACGGAGTTCAAATTATTAGCAACCAACCAGAGAAACAAATGAAAACCAATCCTTCTTTCTTCTGGTCAAGAGAGCTTAATCTTCAAACATTTTCAGGGTAAGGGGAAATATTCACTTTCCATCTATCTAATGCAGAAAAGAAGAGGGAGAAAAATAAAATAGTTACTTATCTGTATTGAAAAAGGCAGAAAGGTTGCATCCTGACAAATCTCAAATTGTTAAGTATTTCCAAGGTTTCAAAATCAGAATTTTAACCATATTTTGCTCTCTTAAGATTGTAAGGCCCCGGGATCATCAAGAGTTCAGATGATATATCCCAATTCAAGACAGTAAATTGTTCATACATGATTTCCTTCTTGCTTGCTCATGATTTGATTGGCATGACAGAAGTGAACAAAAATAAAATTATGATGGTACTAAAAACAGTAAAAGTATCATTAGCAGATCAGAAAATTTTTAAATAAATTTAAATAAATTTCAAAATAAACTTCCTGAAGAGAAAATCAGTGGGGATTGTGTGGACAGATAGATTGGAGCAGCAGAAGTGAAATCTGGGATCTGCACAGAAGAAGGCCTGCCAGGGAGGACAGTCGGAAAGTTGTCCCGGCGGAGTAGGGAGCTGTCGTTTTGTGTTTGTTTCTTTTTGCCAGAGCCAGGCCTTGGCATCTGCCTCCTCCCTTCTCTCCTCTTGGCCAGAACAGAGACCTGCAGGAAGTGATGGGAGGTCCTCTTGGAAAGAGACATGGCAGGAGGCAGAGGGACCCCGAGGGTACTCTAGATCGCCACAACACAGGAAGAAAGAGATGAAAGCTCTGTCTACAGGGAAACACACAGATCTTCTCACATCTCCAGCACAGGCATAAAGTCTGCTTTGTCTTGGTGATTGTGGAGATGTTCTCTATCCATGCTTCCTAAATGGAGGTGGTTTGTTCACATGACCTCTCCATTTTCATGGAATCCATAGTCAGCCCTACCACAGTGTGAGAAGCCAGAGAGCAGACAGTCATACAAAGGGTCCCTGTACACTAACATGGCCCTTCAAAGGTCATCAGACATTAGAGGAAAACCAACAGCATGGATTCAGAGGAAATATTAAAGTTAAAAAAATAAAAAGAAGGAAGTTGAAAAGGAAATAGGGAAGGAGAGGAAGGGGAAGGGGAAACAAAGACCTATTCTGGAGAAGACAGACACAGACACTAAACAAGAATATGCTGCTATGAAAAAGGAGCAATGATAGAACAAAGATATTTTTAGAAATGAAACATTATTACTAAAATAAAATGATTTATTAGAAAGTGTGGAAGGATATCACCTTCCAAATACACAAAGAAATGTAAAATATGAGAGAAAATAATAAACATGGCAGATTAATCTAGGAGCTCCAGCTTTCTATTCATAAGAGTTTTAAGAAATATATGACAGAAAATTAGGGGGATAATTATTTTTGAAAATAATACAAGAAAATTTTCCAGAGCTGAAGGTTTTGGAGAATTTTATTCCATCAGAAACACTGCCACTTGGACCAACTGAGACAGAGAGAGGATGACATGAATGTTGTCAGACACCCATATTGTAACCTTCAGGATCTTGTGATTTTACATTGCTGTTATTTCTGTGATCGCCTTAAATACAGGTTTTATATTTTGCCTTTTAAACTCAAATAAGACAGTTTAGATACACCCAATGTTGTGAGTTTTATTCCTGGGACCCTAAAAATCACCTGCCTTTCTCAGGGATACTATTGACTTAAAGGATGCTTTCCAAAGGCTGATGTCATCTCCACAGTTTACACACCAATCATCTGTGCCTGCCCCATGGTTTACTTCTTTTTCTAGTTGGAGGAAGGGTTCCCTTCAGATCCGTACCTATTTACCTAAATCTAAGTGAAACCAGCTCTTGCCTTCAACATTGGGTGACCTGACCTGTAACCAATTCCAAATCTCTCTAGATCTTCCAAATCTCACTTAATCTTTTGGCTTCCCTGTGTCCCTTCAGAGAAGTATTTCAGGGTTTAGACTGAGAGATAGCTGAGAAAAAACACCCTGCATCCCAGCTGATTCTGAACCTCTGTTCCATCACAGGATTCAGGCATTCTAATCTCTCTACTGAGTTGTAAATTTCCTGCCAACTAGGTTGCTTAATTAATCCTTACCTACTCTCAACCCCCAACTACAAAAATAAATTAAGCCCCAGAGATGCTGAATGAGTATCCAAAATGTGCAACAAATTTCCAAACATAAAAATAAAGCCAGTCCAGCGATGCTGACTCCCAGGCCCACATTCTTCTTAATGGCTGTTACATCACAAGGCCAGTAAAGAGTTTTGGCACTTCGGGAGCCAACGTGCTGGCTTTTCAGCCATCTGAACCTCGCACTTACTGCCGCCTGCAGTTAATGCATCAGGTTCTTTCAGGTCTCAGCCTGGAATAATCTTTTTTTTTTATTTATTTAATATATTTGGCTATGCTGAGTCTTCACCACAGTGCTGGACCCTCCCGTTGTGGCGGCTTCTCTTCCTGTGATGCACAGGCTCCAGGTGCTCAGGGTTCAGCTGTTGTAACTCGTGGACTCTATGTGGGCTCAGTAGGTGTGCACTGGCTTAGTTGCTCCACAGCATGTGGAATCTTCCTGGACCGAGGACTGAACTTGTGTCCCCTGCGTGGGCAGGCGGATTCTTAACCACTGGACCACCAGAGAAGCCCCCAATAATCTTTTTTTAAATCAAAATGTAAAGGGTTACGTTGCAAGAGCCTGAGACCCAGAGCTGCGATACTGATGGCCGGGAGGATGCTATACCCAATGCCCTTTGCTCAGCAGGGCATGCTGGCTAAGGGCTTAGACTCTGGGCAGGCAGCCTTGAGTTAAAATCTTGCCTCCTATTTTTAAGCTGTAAGATTTGGGGCGAATCACCTAGCTTCCATGAGCCTCCTTTTCCCCATCTGTAAAATAGAGGTTAGTAATAGCATCTATTTCATAAATTTTTAAAATGAGCATTAAATGGAATGATGTTTTTGTATGCATATAAAGTAGCTGGCATATATTCAAACTGAATGTCAGCTCTCAATATCAAAATGTTATTTTTGTTGTTATTACAAGCGACATACTGATTAATCAGATTGACTAAATCACCCAGGAGAGAGAAGTGAATGCATAAGCTCCTATTAGAAAGAGGGAGAGTTAAATCCAAAAATTGATCCCTTCAAGGAGGAAAGCACCTCAATGCAGATGGTTTGGAAAGAGCGCTTTGTCATTTGGATCACACCCAACTTTCCTTTCCATAATCACAGTGACTTTGCATGGGTCGTAACAAGGACAAGCCAAATCAAAATTGAGAAATACCAAGTCTAGCAAAAGCCAGGGGAGATAACTCATCGCACTGAACGCCCTCTCAGGGGTTAGCCACCCTGGGGGCAGAGCAAACACCACAGCAGCTCCCCAAGCAGCTATTTTTATTTTGTGTTTTGAGCATCTGACTCAAGCTGGGTTAAAGTGTTCATTTTCTCACTTGGAAAGTTTTCAAAACACCAAAAGGATTAGGTCAAGAGGGAAATATACCCACTCCAGCCAAATCTTTTACAGTGGTCAAAAAAAAAAAAAAAAGAAGCCAGCAAAAAATTTAATCACAAATCTGCTTCAGGCAATACATGGACCCATTCAGGGGAAGTTGTCATTTGTTTATCAGTAGCAAACAGCAGCTTCTAGCAACCAACAGCATCTGCCACCCTGCAAAAGGACATCTTTCCATTTTCATGAAGAGTAATGAAAAATTTTAAGGCAAAGCAAATGACAAAATATTTGCTGCATTTGTCTGCCTTTTGGCTGTTTTTACCGTGCCAGGCACATGCCTTCCAGACTTCCCAGACAACATCTTATTTTTTAGCCAAGTCTTGCTTTGCAGCCAAGGCACAAGTCTTGTCATTTACATTTTATAGACAGAGATGCTGAGACCCTAAAGCTCAAGTCAGGTGAACAGAGTGGGGCTAGGCAGAGCCAGAAGCTGCATCACAGGTGACTTATAACCACCCCAAGTCCCAAGGGAGAGACAGTGGCCAACAAGGAAACAGGAAAGCACATCAATTCAATGAATGCCAACTTGGGGCAGGACAAAGTCGTATATGTGGTGACCTAGAAAAATATAGAGCTTAATGGATGCTTTCTTCCCCAGTGGAAAAACTTGACATATAATGCTCATAGCATGATCTGTACAAATTGTGTTTTCTCAGCTAAAAATAAAGCATGAGAGCCTATGTTTATTGGTGCAGGTTACTCCCCATAAGGGTTTCCCTGGTGGCTCAGATGGTAAAGAATCTGCCTGCAATGCAGGAGACCTGGGTTCAATCCCTGGGTCTGGAAGATCCCCTGGAGAGGGGATGGTAAACCACTCTACTATTCTTGCCTGGAGAATCCTATGTACAGAAAAGCCTGGCAGGCTACAGTCCATAGGGTCACAAAGAGTCAGACACGACTGAGCGACTAACATACACACACTGCCCATAATTCCTTTTTCACATGTTAAGAATCTGGGTAATATTTTCTACACATTTCTGCCAGGATATGGAAGGGTTTGTGTGTTTCTTTTTTCCCCATCTAGAATTACTATAATTATTTTGCTAAAATACCAGAACCTCATTAATTCATTGATCTTATACCAAGTTCCTGCTATAAGGCACAGGCCTGGGAACGTGGGGACACAGATAAATGAATCTTAGTTCCTGCCATCAAGGGATTCAGAGTCTGTAAGGGGAAACAGACATGGAAACAAGTAGGCAGATTTGTAAAGAAATATCCTGGGAGTTGTGGGCCAGGAAAGGCTTTCCTCTCTCTTGGGCACCCTGAGTTGTTTCATTTTGCCCTCTCCTCTCTGTCCTGCCCTCTCTGCCCAGGTCCCCTTTGGTACTGGTATTTCTTTTAACATTTTCTCGTTGCACTTCAGATCAAACCCTCCAATATCCCTTAAGATACTATTTCAGGCACAGAATACAGGTTTGTGCATATAATACAGATTTTTCCAGATGTCTTGCTTATAAGCAGTGCTTTCATAGAGTAAACCATTCCTAATTCTTTAAAGCTAAGCAACATTAAAGTCATTATTTTTCCTGGAACACATTCCAAAGATTATGATCTATGAAGAACACCAAAATGAGAATGGATCCCTAGGTTTGTTTTGTTGCTAATTTTTATTCGTCTGATTTGTGGAGTTGATAGGTAAGCCAATGCCCTCCTCATCTCTGGACTGAAGATGTGCTGACAGCTCCATCCATCAAGCAAGTTGTCAGAGCACAATGCTTCACAGAGGTTGTTAAACAGAGGTCCAGCTGGCTAACACTTCCAGGAGATGAGAAAGAAGAAAGTTAATCTTCTTTCATAACCTGGCAGAGAAATGGATATGGCAGTAAAATCTTTAGTCACAGGTATTAGAATTTAAAGACAAATCTCAAACATATGTCTGTATTTCTGCTTCTTTTATCATCCTGGAATCAATCCCTGCTGGAAACACACTGATAAATAATCAGCCAACAATAGTGATATCACTGAAATATGGATCCATCTTCATTAACAAACTTAAAGACTATTTGTATCTATAACTGTGGGGCAGAGCAGATAAAGGAGATGTAATTCCATTTGCACAGCTTTACTCGTCCACTGAGGAGCTGGACTGCAGCTGGATGCCTTTAACAATTAGGGAAGGACGGTGGCCATTTACACAGTCACATGAACAGTTTGATTGGTGATCATTTTACTGTGCCTTGAAGATGTTTAAGCACAGGAAAAACATCGAGACATATCCTAGCAGCTAGGTTTCATATATGTTTTTCCTTTTTTTCCAACACCTTCAACATCTCTGAACAGTTTTAGACCTTTCTGAGTTTTAAATCATTGAAGTTCCTCAAGGACAAAGAGAAGTTCCATAAGGGCATGAGAGAGACTCACAAAACTCTTCTGAAGTCTAGTTCAGGGAGACAGCTTACCTGAACAGCCTCCTTTGTTTGAAATCTTGGCCCAGAGAACAGCTTCTAGAATGGAGTCAATGCAAGAATAATACTAAATGGCCCCCGGCCGGCAGGTGGAACTGCAGTCCTTGGCAATTTGTGCTTCGCGGGTATTCTCTAATGATGACCTTTGTTCATTGCTCTAACCAAAAGGATTATCATTCCCTTTGTCTTCACTGTCCTCCTTTGACTTTGCTGAGTCATTCCCTGCTGTGTCATGGAACTCTGTGCTGCAGCAGGAGACTAAAATGTAGCTCTGAGTCCTTTGTGGCGGGCTGGCAGGTTACTTCATCTAGGGCAGGCTGTCATACCCCAAACCACAGTAGGAGTGGCGGGGGGGAATCTATTGTCTGTTCACGGGGCTAGTCCAGATCTGAGGGTGGTGTAGTTAAGAGTAGACTTCAGCCTCTCGAAGTGTTTGAGGGCTGTGAACTGCAGCCCCTGCCTTCTCCTGGTCGAGAAAGACTCCAGGTGTCCGTATTCCATCTCCGAGTGCATCCTCCTCCCCAGCAAAGACCCCAAGTCTGCATACTGTATCTTGAAGTGCACCTCCCCACACTCCCCAAGAAAAGCCTCCACATGTTTATATTGCGTCTCCTCCCCTCCCTCCCCAAAGCTCCAGGTGTCCACGTTGCTTCAGAGTGACAGTCGTGGCACCCTTCTGTGATCTACCTGTTAGAGCTCAGAAAGAGAAGAAGGTAACTCTCCATCTCACACCTGCGCCCAGACTAATGATGTGGAGAGGAAGGAACTCCCAAAAGAATGGACCACACTCTCCCCAAAGGCAAGCATCCTCTTCTAAAGAGAACCTCTACTGCAGTCTATGTCAGGGTGAGGTAGTGGTTGAAAAAGTGATACATTTTTACACCTCCCTCCTGCTAAAGAGGAATTATCCTAAAGAGAACTTCTTGTTGCTAAGATGGGGCATTGGGTTGATTCAGGTGGGAGAATGCTACTTGGTAGGGGAGGGCCCCTAAATTATTCTACCCAATAATAGGAGGGAAGAGACTAACAAAAACTGGTGGAGGGGTGGGAGAACAGGGCAGAGAAGGAGATGACTAAGGTGGAGATCTTGATGAAGTTTTGCTGTGCTGTATGTGAGGTAATCTCTCTTCCATCTTGACATGAAACGCCTGTAAAATCAACATTACCAAATACTGCCTTTGCAGTTTTATTGAAGATGGAGGAGTGGAATCTGCAGAAGGGCTCTGTCTTTGAGAAAGTGCCTATGAGTAATCCAGGACCACCAAACAGGCTAAGCCTGAGCTGGACAGAATAGTACAATTAACAAAGGGTGAGGAATGCCACTTGCGTCCCTTGTTGCAGTGGCCAATGGCCAAAGTAATTTTCAGGCGACAGGGACACTGTCAGATGAGAGACACCACAAAGCTCCTGGAGAAATGACCTCTCTCAACCACCTCTGCTACTCTGCCAGTGATCTGAGAGCAGAAGACGCTCTCAGGCTTAAAGCAACGTTTCACAGAAAGTGTTTGTCTTTATCAAGACAGTTTATTAGCTCTAAGAGCTTCTCTGGTGGCTCAGTGGGAAAGAATCCACGTGCAATGCAGGAGGCATGGGTTCGATCCCTGAGGTGGGAAGGTCCCCTGGAGAGGGAAGTGGCAAACCACTCCAGTATTCTTGCCTGGAAAATCCCATGGACAGAGGAGCCTGGCAGCCTATAGTACATGGGGTTGCTAGGAGTCAGACATAACTTAGCAACTAAACAACAAAAATTATTAATAGCTCTAAGTGTGACTCAACTCAGATATTTGCTTAGTGGCTCTCTAAGTGTGGACCCTATATCATAACATCAGAATCACTAGGGAACTTGACAGAAGTTCCAATTCTCAGGCCTCACTCAGATCTACTGATTAGACACTTGGGTGGTAGGTCCCAGTGACTTGGTTAAGCGGGTTCTCTGGGTGATTCCAGTACCCCTGACAAGTGAGAACTCCTTATACAAAGATTCTCAATGTTTGGTCTCACGTGGACCCCCAGTGGAGCTCGTCAAATACAGAATCACAGAGTTGATGGCACAGACACCAGGGATGTGACTGTAGGTCTGAGGACAGCCTGGCACCCTAGGTTTAACAAGCTGTACAGATGGTTTGGATGCCTACCCAAGTCTGAGAACCACTAGCATAATGGGCTCCCGGAGGAGAAAATGGCAATCCACACCAATATTCTTGCCTGGGAAATTCCATGGAGGGAGGAGCCTGGCGGGCTACAGTCCATGGGGTCGCACAGAGTTGGACAGGACTGAGAGGCTGAGCAGCACAATGGGCTAAGAAGGAATTGAGCCCTATAGTCTGAAATCACAAGCCAATGTTGCTGTCAGATCAAACAACTGATAAGTTACTAGGAAACAATCAAGGCCCTCCAGGTTAGGTGCAGGAGCTTAGTTAATGTTTTTTTATTAATATAGGATGCCCCACAGCCCATGGAAGGTGGAAACTTTGGAAATCACACACAGGGAAGAATTCTTCATCCACCAACCCAAAGCTCCACCCAAGAAAGCTTGAGAAGCTTTGGGATGAGGGAGGGCCCCATGAGTGACCCAGAGACTCACTCGTGTTTCTCAGGCAAGAGCTATGGTACAAGTTGTCCCATCCAGATAGGGCCAGACACTGTGTTTCTCCACGCAGGATCCAGAAGTCAATTGCTCAAAGAGGAGTCCTCAGAATCACCTTGGAGCTTTCGTTAAACCAGTGCAGTTTCCCATTCCTGGGCCCCACCCAGTCTGCTGAATCGATTTGTGGAATTGGGGACCAAGAATTTAAATTCTTAATAAGTATTTTGGGTGTCTCTTGTGCACATTCAAGTTTAAGAACCACCGATCCCCTAGTCTAGAAAAATCAGTATAAAAAGTCTGGTTAGCATCAATTATATTTTAGTAAAAGGCATGGAGAAATCAGTAAAGTTCTAGGATCTAAGGTTGTGTGACCTGGGTGGAATAGCAAAGTGGATCCTTGTTTCATGTTCCCACCTTGGGAAGCACAAAGGGTCATTGGCTGCAGGTGAGGTCACTTATGAATTGCTGGTTTCCATGTGTAGGCCATGCACTTAAAGTTTGAGATAGGTACTATACAGTACTCTTAAGTATATTCAACTTAATATAGCTTTGTGGTAAGAGTGCTTGTCTGGTATTTAAAATATTGCCAACAGTGCTGAGAATGGAAGAAATTGTCTAGCCAGCAATATACCATAAAATTTCCTGGGGAATTTGCTCTGATATAGCTCTAAATATAAGATTTCCCATAAGATTAATTTTCTCATTTCTCATTCTTTTTGTTAATTCCATTTTTCTTGTGATGTCTAGTTGAGAAACCTCTTGCAT
The DNA here is from genome assembly GCF_023091745.1 of Budorcas taxicolor. NCBI lineage: Eukaryota > Metazoa > Chordata > Mammalia > Artiodactyla > Bovidae > Budorcas > Budorcas taxicolor. The sequence continues at coordinate 67,015,333 of NC_068919.1, read as the reverse complement.
AATTAAAAAGAGGTCAACAATTGCATATTTTGGGAACAGCAAGGAAGAGGTAGAATTAGGGAAGCTGCGAGATCTGCCTTCCATTCTGCAGAGGGTGTGAGAGGAAGAGGACTCAGGAAGGTGAACCTGTCCCAGGGAGGCTGCAGGAGTGGCTAATGGGAGAAACTGACAAAGCATTTCCATGTTATTCCCTCAGGGTCCTTCAATTGTGCTGGGCATTCCACAGTTTAAATTTCTATCATGATTGACACTATCATAACAGGCGGTGTTCTAATATATTGTCTGTCCATATCCAAGGTTTCAGAAGTAACCATACACCTTATATATATTGTTTCCCCTAAATATTTGCATTTCTACTTCTAGAGTGTAGACATGTAATGTCTTTTTAAAAACCTATTCCCCCAAGCGCAGCTTCGTTAGAAGTCAGCTGGCCTTCTGACTAGCATTTCAGACTCTGATTATTACACCAAAATCCATTAAGCACATAAAATCTCTTATTGGAACCTCCAATTAAACCTCAAGTCTCATAAAAGAGAATGGAGTGATTAGAGGAAAGTGATCTAACACTGTGCCAAGTGTCAGGAATACTAATGCTGGGGATTTATGCAGTGCCTTTTGTCCAAAGAACTAAAAGAATTTCCTAACCTCTGTCTAGTGGGGTAGGTTTTGATTCCTATTTTGTTCATTAGTTGACCTTGCCTATGTCTAAGTTTCTCTACTTGTAAAATCTGGGTAAGGAAAACTGCCTACCCCAACACCCAGAGATGATGGAGTAAATATTTTACATAGTGTCAGGGGACAGTCATTGTTGCCCCAGTAGAAACCAAGGTATGGCTGTTCCTTTATCTTTAAGCACCTAGATCTTGTAGTGCATTCAGGGGAACCATTTAGGCCTAATAAGGTATTGGTCAGCAGTTGTGCCCAGCAGGGCAATAGTCCTCACATTTAACTGTGTCTAAGCATTACTTTGCCAACAAAGGTCCGTCTAGTCAAGGCTATGGTTTTTCCTGTGGTCATGTATGGATGTGAGAGTTGGACTGTGAAGAAGGCTGAGTGCTGAAGAATTGATGCTTTTGAACTGTGGTGTTGGAGAAGACTCTTGAGAGTCCCTTGGACTGCAAGGAGATCCAACCAGTCCATTCTGAAGGAGATCAGCCCTGGGATTTCTTTGGAAGGAATGATGCTAAAGCTGAAACTCCAGTACTTTGGCCACCTCATGTGAAGAGTTGACTCATTGGAAAAGACTCTGATGCTGGGAGGGATTGGGAGCAGGAGGTAAAGGGGACGACAGAGGATGAGATGGCTGGATGGCATCATGGACTTGATGGATGTGAGTTTGGGTGAGCTCCAGGAGTTGGTGATGGACAGGGAGGCCTGGCGTGCTGCAATTCATGGGGTTGCAAAGAGTCAGACATGACTGAGCGACTGAACTGACTTACTGAACTGAAGAACCACCTAGAGATCCTGTTTAAAATGCAGATGCTAGGGACCTGCCTTCAGAGATTTTTATTTAATGGTTTTGGATTGGGCTGAAGAAATGAATTCATCCAGAAATTATGTGTGCTGCTGCTGATGCTAAATCACTTCAGTCATGTCCGACTCTGTGCAACCCCATAGACTGCAGCCCACCAGGCTCCCCCGTCCCTTCTCCAGGCAAGAACACTGGAGTGGGTTGCCATTTCCTTCTCCAATGCATGAAAGTGAAAAGTGAAAGTGAAGTCGCTCAGTCATATCCGACCCTCAGCGATCTGATGGACTGCAGCCTTCCAGGCTCCTCCGTCCATGGGATTAATTCATCCAGAAATTATGTGTGCTAGATACTGTTAAACACACAAGGGGAGTGAAGGAACAGACAGACAGAAACCTGCTCTTGGTGGATCTGCGTTTGTGACAGGCCTCCAGATGATGCTGAGATTGACACTCTCCCAAAGGCCACACCTTGAGCAGCAGCACATCTCAACTGGAGACAAGTCTCGTTTCTGCCATACTGATCGAAATTTAACACATTTCCAAACTCTGATTCTTTTTCTCCACTGGTACCTACTCCTTGATCATAATCTTCTAGAATCTTTTTATTTAGGAACAGTAGGCCCTTTTGGACATTCTCAGCAAGCTTGCGAGTTATAAGTTTGTTGCTTAGAACTTAGTATCACACATCATTTGCACTGATTTCTCAAGGGATCACCTTAGAATCAACATCTTTAAGCAGAATCAGGAAACATGATTGTTCCAGGGACTTTGGTGACAGGAATGATCACAGATATGTCTGATTTGACCTCCTAGGGTCAGAAGACAAATTGATTTTGTCTCGTTCCAACCTAACCTAGGGGCTTCCCTGGTGGCTCAGACAGTAAAAATCTGCCCGCAATGCGAGAGACACAGGTTTGATCCCTAGATCAGGAAGATCCCCTGGAGAAGGGACTACCGACTCCAGTATTCTTGTCTGGAGAATCCCAAGGACAGAGGAGCCTAGCGGGCTATGGTTCATGGGGTCGCAAAGAGTTGGACATGACTGAGCTACTGACACTTTCAACACTTTTTTTCAACCTAACCTAAGAGTTTACCTTGAAAAGAAATTAGTCTTGGGCTGGACTTACTCCAAGTCATTTCATTTTCATTTCTATGTTATAGAATTTTGAAATGGGAAAAATTAGCTTTTATTAATGACCCACACTTCCTCTGGAATGAAGGCTCCGTTCTGGAATGCAGTTGATTAATTTCTCTAAGTCCTTTGATGCATCAATACTAAAGATGTATTGGCTTCTTAGCTGACCCAGACCAACAGAGCAAATGAAGCACAGATGGCATGGCACTGCACTTAAAAAAATACTCTTTTTATGTGCAAATCTACCTTTAAAAATATCTGTTAAGAAGCAGAGCTGAAGTATAAAACATTCATTTCACTCTAGCAAACTTCAAGTGCCCAAAGCTGAGAACAAATGATTCAGTGAGTAAACTAAAGATAGACCAAAGCAACAAGGGCAAATAAGACTTAAAGTTAGTGAAGAAAATGAAGAACTGAAAAATATCTAATAGGTTTCAGGTTCACTGAAATGTATCCAGGGAGATTTCTGAAGTAATATTTCATTTAGCTCATATTTTATCTGTTACTTATGTCCTGCTTCCTTCCCCAAAGGATTTGGTCTGCCTTTCTCCCCCCTCCTTACCTGGTGTAAGATAACATTGTAAAGGAAAAGCTGACATGATCGTCTTCATCTTCCCCCTCTTCTTAAGTTGTTCAATCACTTAGGAATTTCAGACAGGATAAGGAAAGCACATTACTTATCCACTAATAAGTTTTCCAACATCTAGTATAATCTCTGTCATTTTAATAGCTAATTTTTGTTCATCTTAGAGGCCTTCCCCAGCTCCCCAAAACTATGAGTCTTTGGGTATATATTATGTTTGTAATTGATGGCACAGGTAAATGCCTTGCTTTATTCCCATTTTTAAAAAATTAACTGCAAAACTTTTAAAAACAAGTCCACAATTGTGGGAAATGATTTTTCTTTTCCAAGTCCTTCAGGTCTCATCTCCTTGCACACATGTTTTACATGTACCTATGCAACTGTTTCACTCATATTATAAATATTTTTTCATTGTTACATATTTTAACTTTAAAAGTTACCATTTTTAATGGTGACATAATAGTCCAGAGAGTTGTTCTTTCCTTATAACACAGGAAAAAGAAGGGAGATGTTTGAGCAGATGGCCATGACATAGTTCGGGAAATGAACTACACCACTGTTATTTATAGCGTCCTACAGTATTAATATTCCAGGGACAGAAGTTTCATATCAAAGAGCTTATTTACTGGGAGGGTTTATTTATCAGACATGCAGAAGACGAGAGCAGTCTTGGTCTCAATTTTGTTTCGAAACCCTTCTTTATTCATTTCCTGTATTAAGATCCTTCAACAGACAAGTTCTGCAAAAAGTAGAGAGAACAGCGGAAATGAAGCAACTCACCCCTGCCTTCTGCACAGTGGCTGGGAGGTGAGGGTTTGGTGCCCTCTGACACCCTAACACAGACACACCCCACTTCAGGGAAGCCACAGTGTAGAGAGCACAGCATGCAAGGCAGCAGAGAGTCGTGATTATGAGTGAGTCCGCTGCAGCCAGACTTTGTTCTTGTGTTTGTGGACGTGAAACATTTTCATCCATAAAAATGAGGACATATTACTAGCGCTTAACTGCCTAGAATTGTTGTGGGGATTATATAAAGAACAGGGCTGGGCACATGGTAAACATCATGTCAGTGTTCATTATTATCATTACTTTTCCACTCACTTTTGAAGGAGAGCAGAGCAGAGATCAAAGTGCCAGGTCACTAACTGGGCAGCCGCCACATCAAGAATAGTAAAGGGCAAACTATCCAGGGCAACCCTGGCACCTTTTTCTTGAATCAAGTTGTTTTACAAGAATTTTAACCCAGAGGTAATAGCTAAGACTTTGTGTGTACATTTTAAACTCAGAATTAAAGAAAAATCCTGGAAATTTAGCCTTAGTTTCAACTTCACACACTTTGTCTGAACAAAGACAGCATTTAGTTGGTTCAAGACTCTCACATCACCTTTACTAGCTGCCATTTATTCATTACCTACTATGTGCCAAGATTCTATCAGCACTTCACATATCTAGTATTCCCAACAATCTTAAGGGATAGTGTTGTTGTTGTCCCATTTTACAGATGTTGGAACTTGTGGCCAGAAAGATAAAGTGATTTGCCTAAAGCCAGTGGACTCAGGCTTCCCTGGTGGCTCAGACGGTAAAGCGTCTGCCTACAATGTGGGAGACCCAGGTTTGATCCCTGGGCCGGGAAGATCCTCTGGAGAAGGAAATGGCAACCCACTCCAGTACTCTCGTCTGGAAAATCCCATGGACAGAGGAGCCTGGTAGGCTACAGTCTATGGGGTCGCAAAGAGTCGGACACGACTGAGTGACTTCACTTCTCTTCAGTGGACTCAGAATTTGGAATTTAAATTCAGTTCTGCATAATTCCATTTATTCTTTTTTCAGTGCACCCAATCCTGTGCATTGTGATATGTACACAAGGCTGACGAGTCCAGGGGGGTGCTGGTGTTGCTGAGTAAGTAAACTGGTTAATGCCCACAGTTGCTCTGCTGAACTTTCAATCTTCCCACACATCCTAGGCTCAATGCCAGCCCTAAAAATCTCCCTCCATCTCCCCACACCCACACTTGCATTTCAGACTCAGCATCTCTGCTCCTGACCCTGGCCTGCAAGGGATCCTCCATCCTGCTAATGAGAAGAGTTCTGTGTAGTTGACATAGAGATAATCAGATCAAGCCTGCTGGCTCTGGTCCTACCTGTCTATCACCCCCCACCTGCCCCGTTCTCACATCTGGTGACCTTCTGTCTCACCTATATCTCGGCAGCCCACTCTTCTCTCTTCTTGTTGAAGAGCAGGCTTTGTGGTAGCAAAAGAGCATGATAGAGAGCCCCTCCTCTCATTTCTCCTTAATCCCTAGCTGGCATTGGGTACACAGATCCCTGATTACACTCACTGAAGTGAGAATACACAGACCAATCACGGGGTGAAAGATAGGAGAAGGTGAAATGAGAGATAGGCAGATGACTCATACTGAGTTGCTTTCTGGAACTTCAGGCATAAGAGGCTCTCACTCAATGCCCATGCTAAGGTCACAGGCTTAGTGTGAACTGCCATTAGGAGCTGAATTGTGTCCTCTCTAAATTCATGAAGTCCTAACCCCCAGGACCTCAGAATGTGACCTTATTTGGATACAGGGTCATCACAGATGTAACTAGTTAAGAGGAGATCACACAGGAGTAGCCTAATTTGATGACTAGTCCCAGGTGGTTCAGGGGTAAAGACTCTGCCTGCTAATATAGGAGACACAGGTTCAATTCCTGGGTCAGAAAGATCCCCTGGAGAAGGAAACGGCAACCCACTCCAGTATTCTTGCCTGGGAAATCCAATGGACAGAGGAGCCTGGTGGGCTACAGTCCATAGGATCGCAAAGAGTCGGACTGAGTGACTGAGCAGGCGGCAACATGCAGCACGACCTCTGAAAAGGGGGAATTTGGACCCAGATGTGCTTTAGATCACCACGTGACAGTGACAGTAGAGATCAGGATGAGGCGGCTACAAGTCAGGGACCAAAGGTCGCCAGCAAACCACAAGAAACTAGGAGAGAGGCCTGGCACGGAGCTGTCCGCATGGCCCTGAGAAGGAGCCAACTGTGCCGACAGCTGGATTTGGACTTCTAGCCTCCAGGACTGTGCGGAAATAAATTTCAGTCATATGAGTCCCCCAGTTTGTAGGACTTGTTATGGCAGCCCTAGGAAACTACTAAGCCAGAGACTGAAGGAGTTATCTGAAAGCTATGCAAACCCCATTGATGGGTCAGGTGGGTGCTCTTGGAGTCAAGGTTGTGGGAGCACTGCCTGAACAGGCTACAGGTGTGGTTCACAGACAGCCCCCGCCCTTCTCTGAGGCTCTCTGGAGACAGTTCTAGGCTAAGACTAACTCACCCTCGCCAGATGCCACAGGCCCTCTCTGGTACCTGCCTGTGGGGATGGAAGATGTTAGATTTTAATTAAGCACAGTGTTATCGCCACTGTAGGGATACTTTACGACTTTCATGCACCTTTGGCACTTTGGTTAGCGTGAGCTCCTTCCTCCATTAAAAAAAAAAAAAAAAAAGATAAAATATTTGTCAGCGTAGGGACTTCCCTGGCAGTCCAGTGGTTAAGACTTCACTCTCCAACACAAGGGGTGTAGGTTCAATCCCTGGCCAAGGAGTTAAGATACCACATGCATCATGGCCAAAAAAATTAAAACATAACACAGAAGCAGTGTTGTAACAAATTCAATAAAGACTTTAAAAAAATATCCACACCAAAAAATCTTTAAAAAATTTTTTGACAACTTCAGTGGTGTAAAGACAATTATAATCTATGCTGGATCCATCATTCTTTATTCCTTCCAACTATATTCATTTGCTTCATATTTTAAAAGAAATTATAATTGAAACATTTATCTTGGCCTAAAACTATTAGGAGCCCCCAACACTTAGTCCCTGTTGGATAACTCAGTTCTTCTCCATGGATAAAATGAATGAGCCATTGGGAAATCAAAACCTCCTTTCATTGGAAGATGCTGCCATCAAGAAATGACCTTGGAGAGATCTGTGGACAAGTGTGTTATGTCTAAGCAATTTCTCCATTCTTTAAAAGTTATGCAGTCACTGCCCAGGCTGCATTTCTGTGTCAATAAGTCCACAGTTTGTCTTACACTTTTCCTTTACCTCCAGATGAACCAAAAAATAAATACTCTCAGGTATAGACAGAGAGCTATGCTACATATTAGCTGCCACCACCTGCAAGTGTGGGACCATAAATCCACAGCCCCCCTCCACCGAGGCAGCCATTGTAGGCTGTCAGAACCATACATAAAACATGCCCTCTGCACTGTTTTATTGGCCTTCCTGATTTACTGTACGTACAGTCTCCAAGTTAAACACCAACAGAAGCACCTGAAAATATATTCTCCTGCAGCCCCTGTCTGAAAACCGCATTGCCCAAATAATGTCTGCCCATTCATCATTTCCTTCCTAATACCTGAGTGTCATTCTGGGAATTCATCCCTACAGCAGAGCCCCATGAAATCTGTGATCACAGAGAAGGGGAGGCAGATCTCCAGAGTGAAGGCCCAAGCATTCTAAAAGTGAGCATGTTTCAAAAATGAGACTAAGCAATTGGAACAGTTGGTATCTGACTCCCCTTCAGTGGGGCTTTTACTGACTTCTCTTAATGTAATATCTGAATCTATCTTTCTTTAATGCATACCTCCTAGCAATAGGAGCAGTGATAACAAATTGAAAAATAAACTCACACTAAATAGTTCTTCCTGGAGACCATTAGGGAATGTCTGTGTTTATGCAGAATTCCAATTAGTCTCTGTGGAGGACCCAGGGGCACTGGCTTCTAGGCAGTGATGATCCACTGGAACATAAGTATCAGGAGGCAGAACGCAATCCCCAGACACAGGTTATCAGTATGAGAACGGGAGGGCCAGAGTGGAAGTGCTGCGGTGTTGCAGGCTGATCTGGGTTTGAACATCAGCTTTGCAACAACTACATGCTGACACCTTGGAGTACCCAATTCCTTATCTACAAAATGAAGATAATGCCAATGGGGTTGCAAAAGAGTTCAACACGACTTAGTGACTAAACAACAACAATTGCCCTACATGGCTCCTTGCAAGGGATATAACCTTGGGGTCCCATCACCCCACAGTCTCCTCTCCTCTCCCTCATCTTTAAATGTTTGGAGCCTGCCATCAGTGATTGAAAACTCTTCTTCCACCTTCCTGGCACCTTCTACAATGCCTTCTGGGCACTGGACTCAGTGTGTCTGTTTCTGCCTCCCTGACATTTAGGTTGGAGAAGGATGCTTGAGAGGCTCTTTGGACCAAGTTCAACAACAGCCAGGCTGTCTTTTGCAACCCCATGGACTATAGCCTGCCAGGCTCCTCTATCCATGGGATTTCCCAGGCAACAATACTGGAGTAAGTTGCCATTTCCTTCTCCAGGCGATCTTCCCCATGCAGGGACTGAACCCATGTCTCCTGCATTGCAGGCAGATTCTTTACCACTGAGTCACCAGGAAAGACCATAGGGCAATTAAAGGAGTATTAATAATAATGATGATCATCCAAGGAACTCTTCCCAAGGGCCAAACACTGGATGACCTCATAATCCTCATAAAAATTCAATTTCCACCCCCTCCTTGATTTTGTTTAGGTAGCTTCCTATCCAGGGCCAGCTTCATGGATGTGACCTGTGCAGTCACACAGGGCTTCATGCTCAGAGGGCTCCATGCTTGGTTACATGCTCTGCTATCACTGTCTGCACATTCTTAGTAGTTGTATTTTGAATTTGTGGCTTGTAAGTGAAGTCTGATGGGACAGTGGGAAGTGGAGCGTGCATGTGAGCAGCGGAGATGCAACATTATACACTACCCTATTCACAACTTCTGTGATTAAGGGTAATTCTGTCCTTCGTGGTGGTGAATGGTTCAGGCTAGGTATGCCACTCAAATCAGATCAATGAGAAGGTTTCTAGGGGCTTCTGGAAAAGTTCTGTCTCCTGCTTCCAGAACTGTCTCTCTCTGTTCCATCTTCTGCAAGAATAAGGATGAAGCCCATGTGCAAAGCAAGGCAGCATTAAGGGAATCACATAAAAACAGAGCTAGATCTTCTGGGCTAACCAACCTCATATTGGCTCTCCCTGTGGACTTCCAGGAATGTGAACCAACAAGTCTATTGATGCTAAATCCAGTTTCAGATGGATTTCCTGTAACTGGATTCTGGAAGCATACCGATAGTTATCTTCTGACTGAGTGGACACATGTGTACAGCAGTGAAGAAGCAGAAGTCACCCCTGGCATTGGACCCGCGGACGAAAACCTCACGGGTCTTAAGGGAGGGGGTGATCTGATGGGTGAAGAGTAGGGAAGAGGCCATCCTGGAAGGAAGGGGCACCAGGGTATATCCAAGGGCATGAGGCAAACACAAGGGAACTGAGAGGGACACAGTTCCCTCAGTTGCAATGATTCATACAGGGACAGTGGGTACCATGGAGTAGCTGCTCTGGATTTTTGAGGGTCCAGGGTTTTATTGAGGTGCTGCAGACCCTGTGGTAGAGAACAGTTCATAAATGCCTGGGTGGTCTGTGCAGTCTATGGTCATGCAATCATGGTAAAATCTTCAGCACTACTTTCCTATCACCTCATTTGGTCAAGCAAAGGCACTTGAACAAAGCATTAATAGCTCAGTTTTGGTATCCAACCATCTGGACTTGAAACCCTACTAATAGTATCTCCTGGACAGGTTATTCTATCATTCTGTGAGAAATGAAGGCAGGTAGTATCTACCTCTCCCTTTTTTATGAGGATTATGAGGTCATCCAGTGTTTGGCACTTGGCAAGAGTTCCTTGTATGATCATCATTATTATTAATACTCCTTTAATTGCCTTATGGTCTTTCCTGGTGTCTCAGTGGTAAAGAATCTGCCTGCAATGCAGGAGACATGGGTTCAGTCCCTGGATGGGGAAGATCGCCTGGAGAAGGAAATGGCAACTTACTCCAGTATTGTTGCCTGGGAAATCCCGTGGATAGAGGAGCCTGGCAGGCTATAGTCCATGGGGTTGCAAAAGAGTTCAACACAACTTAGTGACTATACAACAACAATTGCCCTACATGGCTTCTTGCAAGGGATATAACCTTGGGGTCCCATCACCCCACAGGCTCCTCTCCTCTCCCTCATCTTTAAATGTTTGGAGCCTGCCATCAGTGATTGAAAACTCCTCTTCCACCTTCCTGGCACCTTCTACAATGCCTTCTGGGCACTGGACTCAGTGTGTCTGTTTCTGCCTCCCTGACATTTAGGTTGGAGAAGGATGCTTGAGAGGCTCTTTGGACCAAGTTCAACAACAGCCAGGCAACCTCGCTGGCTATACCCAGTCATCAAGGGAATGTCCTGAGTGACCTGAGTCCTGGCCCACTTTGAATTTAGAGAAGAAAAGCAAAAATTTACACAAGAAATGCCTATTTGACTGACTTTGCTTGATTTATAAGACTTTCTCAAATGAATAAAACATATTTCCCCCATGCTGTAGTCGTTGCTCTGTTGCTGAGTTGTGTCCGACTCTGCTGCCCCATGAGCTACAGCACATCAGGCTTCCCTGTCCTTCACTATCTGCCAGAGTTTATTCAGACTCATGACCATTGAGTCAATGATGCTAACCATCTCATCCTCTGCCACCCCATTATCCTCTTGCCCTTAATTTTTCCCAGCATCAGAGTCTTTTCCAGTGAGTCAGCTCTTTGCATCAGGTGGCTAAAGTCTTGGATCTTCAGCTTGAGCATCAGTCCTTCCAGTGAATATTCAGGGTTGATTTCCTTTAGGATTTACTGGTTAGATCTCCTTGCAGTCTAAGAGATTTTCAAGAGTCTTTTCCAGTACCACAATTCTAAAGCATCATTTCTTCAGTTCTCAGTCTTATCTATGATCCAACTCTCACATCTATCTGTACATGACCACTGGAAAAACCATAGCTTTGACCATATGGACCTTTGTTGGCAAAATGATATCTCTGCTTTTTAATACACTGTCTAGGTTTGTCATTGCTTTTCTTCCAAGGAGCAAGAATCTTTTAATTTCATGGCTGTAGTTACCATCTGCAGTTATTTTGGAGCCCAAGAAAATAAAATCTGTCACTGCTTCCACCTTTTCCCCATCTATTTGCCATGAATTGATGGGACTGGATGCCATGATCTTCGTTTTTTGAATGTTGAGTTTTTTTTTTTTTTAATTTTACTTTATTTTACTTTACAATACTGTATTGGTTTTGCCATACATCAACATGAATCCGCCATGGTTGTACATGAGTTCCCAATTCTGAACCCCCCTCCCACCTCCTTTAAACCAGCTCTTTTGCTCTCCTCATTCACACTCTTTTGTGGAATGCTGCCCAATTTGGTTATCTGCTCTCCTAGAGTGTACCTGGCCAGAATTTTGTGGGTTTTTTTTTCACTGGGTTACAGGAATCAGACATGACCCTATTGGGTACTGCATATTTTCTTTAGTTTATTCATTTATCAGATATTTATTTAATATGAATTACATGTCAGGTACAATTGGTGAACTGCTTTATAGTTATCTTCATTCTATATATTATGTATGATATAACTGATGATGTTACCTGAATCATATATATTCTTTTGTATTTTCAAATACGTAGAATAAAACTTAAGAGGAAATATGCAATTTAAGCCACAAACTACCCTTAAAAATATTCCTTCAAAACTTCAGCCTAGGATAGGACTGTTAGAAATTCAGCTGATTTCTGGCCTCTGGATTACTATAATCCTTCTGAGGTTGATGTAGGAATGTAGTTGCACTCAACACATCATTACTACTAATATTTACAGCTTGCTTTCTAAAAGTAAACAAATCGGGCAAAATCAGAAAAATTCAATGCCACTATGTTCCAAATTTTCCATGAATCTTTTTTATCATGACATGATGATAAAAACAAATAAAAATTCATGGATATAGTTCAATACCAAAAGATGATTTTGAATCTAACATATACATAGTTTTCAAAATTCTTTTTTAATGAATATGCAAAATTAATCATGCTCTATGTCTGGGCACAAAAATCCTGTATGTTATCAATTATTTGAAACACACAGTACACATAGCCAACAAACACACAGAACCTGCCAATGTTTTTGGTAAGATTATGGGGATGGGGAGAGATTGCTTGCCGCTGTTATGTTAATTAAAGGGCAAAATGACTCATCTACCACAGCATCTCTGTCAGGCTACCAGGCCTTTTTCTGCTTGGCTCTGAGTTGATGTGGAGTTAGAAAGCTGATGCCTGGTCTCTGGCTCCAGTCAGTTTCCATGTAGAGCAGATCTTGAAGAGGAAGTTCTGGCAGGCTGAATTGCAGCTTCTCATCTGGCTGATTCTCCACCACGTGTAGGTTTGGATGGGGATGCACGGGATTGCCTTCTCCCACATAGACGTGGGTAAGGTTGGGGGTCAGGACCAGGGTGGACTGGAGTCTGTAGAGGCAGTCCGTTAACAAGAGTGAACAGGGCTGAGCAGGGAGGCAGAGCTGGGGAGGAGGGGGCATTTTGAACTCCCATTGCTGTTGTCTCGCTTCGTTCTGCATAATTTGCTGTAGCATTAACACCATATAAGATGCAGCATAGCCACCAATACTGTCAGGTTTGCTTGCAAGATTTGAGTGGAGTTTGGGCTAAGTATCTGTTTGGTACATTTCTGAGGGCCAAAAATCAGACATGATTTATAAACCCTTTCTGATAATTTCTGAGACATAGATCATAACATAGATTGAACATACGTTACAAAAAGTGATGCTTCTCATGCATCCAGTCTTTACTTATGAGAAAGTGATACCTTTGTCACTTTCCTATGGGCTTATGTTCCCTAATGGTGGTGACAATCATTCTGTCAACTGATGCAACTCAAAGATGAAGATGAACACAAAAATAGAAAAAAATTCTAAATGCATTATGTTTGTTTCCATGATTAAACCATTAATGTGTATCAAAAGTCTTTGATAAAGTAAATATCCCATTGTGTTTCAAAGTCAGTGAAAACCATGTTATCCTTCTTTTTGTTTTTCCTGTTCCACTTTCTGGATGTGCTAAAAGCAATCAATTGCTAGGAAGACAGTTAAACTTAAAGAGGGAAGATTCATCAAGCACCTGTTGTGTTGTGGCCATAGTTCTCTAACCATAGTGCCTCTTGGTCACAAACATTGCCTCCTGACACTGGAGGCCAATAGAGTTATTTTTCCTTCTAGCCCTGATGATGGGATGAATTGACAATCACCTTCTTGCATCCTTCCACTGCCCCCTCCACCATGACTACTCCAAAGGGATATAACAGTTTCTTCTCAAGAGGTACATAGAGAAAGCTCCACTCACCCAGGAATGGATAGATAGAAAAACAACCATGGTCAACTAAATGATTTCTCTAAAAAGAGCAGTTCAGTTCAGTTCAGTCGCTCAGTCATGTCCAACTCTTTGCGACCCCATGGACTGCAGCATGCCAGGCCTCTCTGTTCATCACCAACTCCTGGAGATTACTCAAACTCATGTCCATTGAGTCAGTGATGCCATCCAGTCATCTCATCCCCTGTTGTCCCCTTCTCCTCCCGCCTTCAATCTCTCCCCAGCATCAGGGTCTTTTCAAATGAGTCAGTTCTTCACATCAGGTAGCCAAAGTATTGGAGTTTCAGCTTCAACATCAGTCCTTCCAATGAATATTCAGGACTGATTTCCTTTAGAATGGACTGGTTGGATCTCCTTGCTGAGGTCGAACCAGCCAACTAAAGAGGCTCTTTAGTTCTTCTTTGCTTTCTGCCATAAGGGTGGTGTCATCTGCATATCTGAGGTTATTGATGTTTCTCCCAGCAATCTTTATTCCAGCTTGTGCTTCATCCAGTCCAGAGTTTCTCATGATGGTCTCTGCATATAAGTTAAATAAGCAGGGTGACAACATACAGCCTTGATATACTCCTTTCCTGATGTGGAAGCAGTCTGTTGTTCCATGTCCAGTTCTAACTGTTGCTTCCTGACCTGCATACAGATTTCTCAAGAGGTAGGTCAGATGGTCTGGTATTCCCATCTCTTGAAGAATTTTCCAGTTTGTTGTGGTCCATACAGTCAAAGGCTTTGGCATAGTCAATAAAGCAGAAATAGATGTTTTTCTGGAACTCTGTTGCTTTTTTGATAGTCCAACAGATGTTGGCAACTTGATCTCTGGTTCCTCTGCCTTTTCTAAGTCCAGCTTGGACGTCTGGAAGTTTACGATTCACAGTTTCATGAACTGAAAGAGACATCAGAGCTCGGAGTCAAAAAAGAGTCATGTGGTGGGGCCTAGTCTATCAGAAGGGAAAGACTGCATTCATGTCCATGGAGGAAACTGTCTTTGAGATGAAATTAGGCTGCTCACTTTAAGAAAAAAAGTAATGTTCATTTGTTTTCCTTAGCTGCAACTCCCTTAGGTGGAAAGCTGGTCTAGGATTGGAGTGTCCTATTGCATTGATGTTTTGGACTCATCGCCATTTTCCTTCAGAGCTTGCAAAACCCAAGAAAAGGAAGCACCAACAAAGACTGTTGAGATGCCAAGGCATTGACTCAAGCTGCAAGTCAGAGGAAGGTGTTGAAAGCCTACTCCTCTTTCAGAGGAGGGGTATAGATTTCTCAGGGAAGAGGATAGGCTGCTTGGAGGGGTGATGTCAGGGTTGGAGGAGGTGTTAGGACCAAAGAGCAGAGAGGAGTGAGGGACTCTACCTAGAGAAACAAGAGTCACGAGGGTCTTTGTTTAGGTGGTTCTTCTCATTTGTGCCACAAGAGGACAGCTAAGTGAGTTGCCATTGTTGGTTGTGCCTCCTTCCACCAAAGCATCTCTACCTCCCAGTTATTACCACCCCAACCTATTTTTGGATGTAGACAGTGAAACATATACCAGCATCCTAGAGGTCCCTGGGATAAAATGTCCAGAAAGTAGAGACATGATGATGCAACTTCTTTATTGTTTCTGCAGATTAGTGAAGATTCTTTTAATAGTGACTTATGTGACCAAAAATGTATTCACCTTAACCAGCAAATAACATGGCAACCCAAGATGTTATGAAATTCTTCTTCTTGAATTTCTTTGAAATAAAAATCTTATAAAACAATCCAAACTGAAAGGTGTGAAGGCACATGGAAAACTTGAATCAAGAGCTCACAGTAGAGGACTTCCCTGGTAGTCCAGCGGTTAAGAATCTGCCTGTCAATGCAGGAGACACGGGTTCGATCCCTGGTCTGGGAGGATCCCACATATTGAGGGGCAACTGCCTGTGCACCCCAACTACTGAGCCCACATACTGCAACTACTAAAGGCCTCAAGCTGTAGAGCCCATGCTCTGCAATAAGAGAAGCCACTGCAATGAGAAGCCGATACACTGCAACTAGAGAAAGCCTGCATGCAGCAGTGAAGACCCGGAACAGCCACAATTAAATAAATAATGTTTTTTTAAAAAGAGCTCACAGCAGAGAAAGTTCAAAGTAAGATGTAAGAGTGTGATGAGAACACACAAGCCCAGCACGGTAAGGAGGCCAGGATGCTCAGTCCTTTTATACTAGAATCATCGTAAAGATGTAAACAATGAGGATGAAAATTCACTGAGTGCTTACAAAGTACCAGGCACTATCCTAAGTGCTTTCTGTGTAATAACTCATTTAACGAGCAAATGTTTGCCGATAAAGTCCAAACAGAAGAAGAAAATTCCTAATGTTTCCCTCAAAACACATACTCAAGTTTAAGGTCTTCTTAAAGACCTTATCCCAGGTCTTCTTCCTGATACAGTTCATTATTCATTAAGTATTGATAGCATCCTTAGATGACAAGCAAGCAGACACCAATATGACAAGACCAACTTTACTAGATTTTCCTAATGATGAGTTTCCCATCAGAGGTACCTGGTATTTCAGACTGTTACAGAAGTGGGTACCAGTCTTTTTGTTGTAAAGATTCTGGTTGAAATAAGACCCAGTCTTCTGAGCAACATAAATTGAAGCAGCATTAGCTAAATAAGTAAACTATCTTTTAATCAAAATTAATTTAACTACCATTTTCTGTTTATAATTCATTAATTTTTAAAATGTGTTATTATACAAAACATACAAGTCATTAATCAAAATCCCTATAATCAAATTAGACTCTGTGAGTCTGGAAACTTTAACATAATGTATAGGGGTTGGCATGGTAATGCAGGAAGTTGTAATTATGTACCTTCCAGGGCAAAGACCTAGAAAGGAGAAGACAAACAATTTGTGGGAGGTACTAGCACCAAAAATCAAGTTAATCTGTGACTTAAACCCTCTGTAATTATGTTTGCCAGCAATTCACCATGTGGGGGGAAAATGGATAGCAAGAAGACATAAAGATCATATTTCAAAGCTCCCTATAATTGCCAATTTCACTCTATTCCACTCTTTAAAATTGCCATTTCCTATTCTGGGCAGAGTAGGAAGGGGGAAGAGAACGCAGGGAGATAATGGTGTCATAAAATGATGAGCTTGAAGGAGAAAGTGGAATCACTGCTTCTGAATGGCAGGAAGCAGGTGCTTCCCTCAGGGGAAGGATTCTATCTAATCCGGGCCTTAGAACCTACCCTCCACTCAGTGTAAAGGGCCAATTATCAAGCTAGAACAACACAGAAGTCACAGGCACCAAACCCACAATCTGCATGTATACCTCCCTTCCCGATCATGGAGGACTGGAATTTATCAGGCACTTAGTTCTTACAATCCTCCAGGGCAGCTGATCATATATTGGAGGTCATAGGGCTGACCATCGACTCTCATCCTCCTGGCTTTTGTGAAGCAGGGCATAATTAATGAAAACTTTTTAGTCTGTTTGTATAATTCTTCACTATCTCTCTTGCCTTATTCAAACTCCACTGAATCAGCTTCTCTGAGACAGTCTCTCCCCAGCCCCACCACCACATCAGTCCCACTTTCTCTGTTTAAAATGAAAACTGATGGATTTAAAAATCTAGTTACTGGGCAAATAACTTGCCTGATGTGGACAGGAAATGTAAACAATAACCACAATAACCTCGAGGACATTACCAATGGCAGGGGATGTAAAGTACTTCGCTTTTAAAACTCCAAAAGGTTAGCAACAGTGGAATCAATTGCATGACTGTAGTCAATAGTGCTGGTCCTGTGTTATGTTATTTGCAGCAGAGGCAACTCCTCCCCTCTTTGGGGACATTGGGGAAGGGGCTGTTTCCCAAAGTCAGTGACTTTAGAATTGGGACAAGAATAGGGGCCAAAGAAGCATTCTCTTCTTAGATGATGCTAAGTGTGTGTGTCTAGAACGCAGTTACAGATAACATATTGGTGAATAAAGTAAATGGTTTCTTAGTTACCAAGACAATTCCAGTTTTCACTGGAGTTACACTGGAGGTAATTTCACTTATTAGGAGCTGAATCACAAGAAGAATTCGTTCACATCTTAACTCTGTCCTGGGACGTTGTTTATGAAACAACTAATAGGGACTGGGGAGGGACCTCACTGCTAAGTTAGGTGGCCACACTCGAGTCCAGGGGTTTGGGACAGTCTACTTATCAACACAAACCAGCTGCCATGTGCTAATAAGCCACAGTGGTAATGAAAAGCTGTGCCGTCGTATAAATGGCGTTTGTCAGCTGCTATAATGTTGCATGGAGAGGACATCCAGGCTTCTTTGCTTGTAAGGGATCCCTTTGCATCCTGGTTTCCACGGAGCTACCTCTAGTCCCCTCTTGACCGCATTCACCAGGGGAAAACACTTGACTGAAATTAGCCTGATAATGTGTGATGGCTACACAGCTTTCTGAATGTGCTTAATGCCACTAAATTTCACACTTAAAAACGGCTTTTTAAAGTAGTAAGGAACTAGTTTGCCAGTGCAGGAGACATAAGAGACGCGGGTTCGATCCCTGAGCTGGAAAGATCCTCTGGAAGAGGGCATGGTAACCCACTCCAGTATTCCTGTCTGGAGAATCCTATGGACAGAGGAGCCTGGTGGGCTACAGTCCATAGGGTTGCAAAGAGTCAGGCACAACTGAAGCGACTAAGCACACACACATATATATTTGTGTGTGTGTGTATACTGCATAAGATATATGTATATATGAGTGTGTATGAGAGAGAGAACAAGTTATGTAGTATGGTGGTAGAATTTCCTAAGCAGACGTGAATGTGGGTAGCATTTGCGGTGTTTGGCTTCAGCATCTGAAATCTCCTCTGCTCTGGAGGGATCTCAAGATGGAAGATGAAGGCTGGCAAGGGTTCTCCCCACCTGCTCTCTAGTGGTCAAGGAATAGAACAGGTGTTAAACTATCCAGTAGAATGTTCACACCCAGAACTTTAAGTCTTGAGGGAGGGCCCTAACGATAGTCCCTACATATATATGTGTAAATATTTATGTGTGTATATATATGCGTGCATGCTAAGTTGCTTCAGTTGTGTCTGACTCCTTGCAACCCTACAGACTGCCGCCTGCCAGGCTCCCCTGTCCATAGGATTCTCCAGACCTGGTTCTGCCAGATCTGCCATGGAGTTGAGTGGAGGGCTGGTGAGCGACAGGGTGGCACTGCCAGTGCTGCATCCTAAACCAACTGAGGACCGCTAGATTGTCTCTTGTCTCTTTTGGTTCCTGCCCCTTTTCCTGGTTTCTCCAGCCCTCCTGTTAATACTGCACTAAAATCCTTCTAGTAAATTCCTTTTCTGCTTAAGTTACCTTGTGTTAATTTCTGTAGTTTGCAATTTTTAGTGATAAGACAAGAAGAAAAATTCCATTTCTTTCATATTCTAAAGTAATAGTTGAAGTCAAAGTCAAATGAGAATTCAATTTTTTTAACTGAGAATCTTTTTTAAATTTAATTTTATTTTGGCTATTGAAGTATAATTGATATAAAAATTGTGAGATATTTAAAGTGTATATCCATCAGAGTCATTTGATACACATATTCTATTGTTGAAAGGATTCCCCTCATAAGGTTAATCAACACATCCATACTTCAAATATTTATCTTTGTATTTTTCTATTTTTTGGTGAGAAAGTGCTCATCTGTTAGCAAGTTTCAGTGGCACAGTAGTATTTATCAACTATAGTCACTATATTTTACATTAGATCCTCAGACCTTATTCATCTTAAAGCTGAAAGTCTGTACCCTTGTATCTCTCCCTATTCCCCCATTCCCAGCCTGTGACAACCACTCTTGTACTCTGTTTTTATAAGTTGGACTTTTGTTTTTCAGATTGCACACACAAGCCAGAGAAGGCAATGGCAACCCACTCCAGCGTTCTTGCCTGGAGAATCCCAGGGATGGCGGAGCCTGGTAGGCTGCCGTCTCTGGGGTTGCACAGAGTCGGACATGACTGAAGCGACTTAGCAGCAGCAGCAGCAGCATGAAAGCTCATAGATGTTGTCACAAGTGGCAGGATTCATTTTTGTCAGGGCTGAGTAATATTCCATTATATATATGGGGGGTGTGTGTTAGGGATTTGTTCAGTCCCTAAGTTGTGTCCTTGTGTCTGACTCTTTGTGATCTGATGGACTGCAGCACACAAGGCTTCCCAGTCCTTCACTATCTCCCAGAGTTTGCTCAAATTCATGTCCATTAAGTCATTGATACTATCTAACCATCTCATCATCTGGCACCTCCTTCTCCTCCTTCCCTCAATCTTTCTCAGCATCAGGGTCTTTTCTAATGAGTCATCTCTTTGCATCAGGTGGCCAAAGTATTGGAACTTCAGCTTCAGCATCAATCCTTCCAATGAATATTCAGAGTTGATTTCCTTTAGGATTGACTGGTTTAATCTCCTTGCAGTCCAGTGGACTCTTTAGAGTCTTCTCCAGCACCATAATTCAAAAATGTCAGTTCTTTGGTGCTCAGCCTTCTTTATCATCCAGCTCTTGCATCTGTACATGACTACTGGAAAAACCACAGCTTTGACTATATGGACCTTTGTCAGCAAAGTGATGTCTCTGCTTTTAATTATGCTGTCTAGGCTTGTCATAGCTTTTCTTCCAAGGAGCAAGTGTCTTTTGATTTCATGGCTGCAGTCACTGTCCACAGTGATTCTGGATCCCAAGAAAAGAAAATCTGTCACTGCTTCCACTTTCCCCCCTTCTATTTGCCATGAAGTGATGGGACTGGATGCCATGATCTTTGTTTTTTGAATGTTGTGTTTCAAGAAGCTTTTTCACTCTCCTCTTTCACCCTCAACAAGAGACTCTCTAGTTCCCCTTCACTTTCTGCTATTAGAGTGGTATCATCTGCACATCTGAGGTTGTTGATATTTCTCCTAGAAATCTTGATTCCAGCTTGTGATTCATCCAGCACAGCATTTTGCATGACATATTCTGCACAGAAGTTAAGCAGGGTGACAATAATGAGCCTTGTTGTAGTCTTTTCCCAATTTTGAACCAGTCAGTTGTTGCATGTCTGGTTTTAAGTGTTGCTTCTTGACTTGCATACAAGGTGGTCTGGTGTTCCCATCTCTTGAAGAATTTTTCACAGTTTGTTGTGATCCACACAATCAAAGACTTTAGTGTAGTCAGTGAAGCAGAAGTAGATGTTTTTCTGGAATTCTCTTGCTTTCTCTATGAGCCAATGAATATCAGCAATTTGATCTCTGGTTCCTCTACTTTTTCTAAACCCAGTTTGTACATCTGGAAGTTCTTGGTTCACTTAGTGCTGAAGGCTAGCTTGAAGGATTTTGAGCATAACCTTACTAGAATGTGAAATGAGCATAAATGTACAGTAGTTTGAGCATTCTTCAGCATTGTTCTTCTTTGGAACTAGAATGAAAAATGACCTTTTCCAGTGTGGATAGATAGATATAGATATGCCTACACATAAATATGGGCTTCCCAGTTGGCACTTGTACTAAAGAACCAGTCTGCCAATGCAGGAGACATAACGGACACGTGTTCAATCACTGGGTAGGGAAGATCATCTAGAGGAGGGCATGGCAACCCATTCCAGTATTTTTGCCTGGAGAATCCCATGGACAGAAGAGCCTGGTGGGCTATAGTCCATAGGGTCACAAAGAGTCAGACACAACTATAGCAACTTAGCACGCATGTTCAGTTCAGTTCAGTTCAGTCACTCAGTCATGTCCAACCCTTTGTGACTTCATGAATTGCAGCATGCCAGGCCTCCCTGTCCATCGCCAACTCCCGGAGTTCACTCAAACTCACATCCATCGAGTCCGTGATGCCATCCAGCCATCTCATCCTCTGTCATCCCCTTCTCCTCCTGCCCCCAAATCCCTCCCAGCATCAGAGTCTTTTCCAATGAGTCAACTCTTCACATGAGATGGCCAAAGTACTGGAGTTTCAGCTTTAGCATCATTCCTTTCAAAGAACACCCAGGACTGATCTCCTTTAGGATGGACTGGTTGGATCTCCTTGCAGTCCAAGGGACTCTGAAGAGTCTTCTCCAACACCACAGTTCAAAAGCACCAATTCTTCAGTGCTCAGCTTTCTTCACAGTCCAACTCTCATATCCATACATGACGCATACATAAATATAATGCATATATATATATATATATATATATATATATACAGACAGAGAGAGACATAGATATATCACATCTTTATCCACGCATCTGTTGATACAACACTTCTGTTACTTCCATGTCTTGACTACTGTGAATAATGCTGCCATGAATATGGAAATGCAGATATCTCTTCTAGATCCTGACTTCAGTTGTTTCAGATATATGCCAAGAAATGAAATTGCTGGGTCATATAATTGTTCTATTTTAACTTTTTTAGGAATTTTCATACTGTTTTCCACAGTGGCTACATCAATTTACATTCCCAACAATAGTGCATAAGGATTTCCTTTTCTCCACATTCTCATTAACACATGGTATTTATTGTCTTTTTCATAACAGCCATTTTTAACAGGTATAAGGTGGTATCTTACTGTGGTTTTGATTTGCATTTCTCTATGATAAATGATGTTGAGCATCTTTTTATGTGTCTGTTGGCTATCTGTAAGTCTTCTTGGGAAAAAGTCTATTCAGGTCGTCAGCCCATTTTCAAATTAGATTGTTTGGGTTTTGACTTTTGAGTTGTATGCATTCTCTCTAAATTTTGGATATTAACTCCTTATATATGATTTTCAAATAAATTTTCCAATTCTGTAAGTTGCCTTTTCATTTTGTTGATGGTTTCAGGTGAGAATTTTAGCTAAACCTATGGCCACAAGTCGTCTTCTGTTGTCACAAAACCATTCCACCCAGCCAATTTTCAGTCAAACAGGGGTTCAGATGATTAAGAAATAGTTTTTCTATTCTGTCACAAAGCACAAATTCCCTGGAAGACTGGTAGGATTGATTTCATGTGCTCTGGGTTTTTGTTAGCTGCCTCTAAGGTTGCCGTTGTGCATGTGTGTTCAGTTGTGTCCATCTCTTTGTGGTCCTATGGGCTGCAGCCTGCCAGGCTCCTCTGTCCATGGGATTTCCTAAGCAAGAATATTGGAGTGGGTTGCCACTTCCTTCTCCAGAGGATCTTCCTGACCCAGGGATTAAACCCAGGTTTCCTGCATTGCAGATAATCTCCTGCATTACAGGGAGATTCTTAACTAACTGAGCCACCAGGGAATAGAAAAGAGAAAACAAATGGAAATTAGGAATGTGAATGACTCGAAGGTGAGCCTGTTACTCTCTGAGATGTTTAAAAACATCTACCAAGGTAGAAATAATCATGTCTGTGTGTAACAGGGGTGGTGGTTTTCTTTCCTTTTGGAAAGATTCTGAACATCAGGGTGTTATAACTGGTTTCCTTGCTTTATTTTCTCTCTACCTGACTATTCTACTGAAGAAATTTTGTGGGCTATCGAGAGAAAGGGGAAAAATGTCATACCACTGTGGAGCAGGTTGTTGATGAGCCAAAGCAGAGGACTAGCATTTAGAAAGATACAGTGTTTACCAAAGTAAAACAAATTTTACTGACAAGCCAGTTAGATTCTGGTAAGAGTTGAAACTGTCTTCTGTCACAATGTCACATTTTGGTTTTCAGTGACAATTTTATGGGCTTTCAGAAATTAAAATAACAGAAAAATATCAATAATTATATGAATGCCAAAATAGATGTTAGGGTTGTTTGATATTCTTGTAATAGTTTAAGTCCTTTGGGTAATCGGATTAAATCACATGAAAAGTAACTCCAGAGCTAAAAGCTAGTGTCATTCCAGGAAAGAGACCAGCATAAGCACACAAATTAATTCCTGGGTAAACCGGAGAGACAGGAGGTAAGGCTTTGATCCAAGACGTAAGATTTTCAAATCATCTCCCAGTTCAATTAAAGAGCTATCTCCTGAAGGGAATCACTGGAAACCGGGGTAGACCTTGTGCTCCTTCCATTACCACTAAGTGTCCCAGAGAAGAAAACATGCTCTTGAAGTTGCTAACCTGCCAAGTGAGAAAAAGCTCCCTGTGGGGAGGGTGCGGATAAACTGACACTCACTGCGAAGGAGTTTGCTGTTTTCTCCCCTTCGTGACCTTGGCAAATGACTTCAGCACCTTTGAGCAGGGCACTGCCTTTCTGGATGCTGTGAAAATGGCTGTTGTGTCTGTGGACCATGCAGAGGTGCCACGAGGCTTAGTTTATTAGTTAATGTTTGTGTGGCACTCCGCAGCTCTGGATGAAAGGTGTTACAGAAATGCAAAGCAGCAATATATTACCTAAACATTTGCCTCCTCAAATAGCTCTCTAGAAAGTCTTCATTGCTTCAGCAAAAACGATTCCTCCCAAAATGGATAATTCTGTCCAGGTCTTCCTTGGTCTATAAATTGTTTCCTCCTCCTTTCAGTACACAGACAGCATCTCTGTGCAGGATACACTCTGGTGGCTGCATTTTCCATCCTGTCCTTGGAATGTTCATTGCTGATGCTGCTTCCTTGTGTGTGTGTGTGTGCCCTGCAGTTTCTCACAGGTCCAGCTTTTCCTCACCATGGCTGCCCTCTTCATTCTTTATTCCAAAGAGCCATTATAATTAGGCTTTTATTTTGATGCTTAATTTTACACATGGGCATGTAACCTCTAACCCAAGGGCTGGTGTTTGAAAATTTGGCAGTAAAATCAAGAAAAACTACTTAAAAGCTCTCAAAAATAAAAGAAAATACAAAAAAAGATTGGTCCAAGTTTGAACATGTTTTGGTGAGATTAACTGTTGAATTGTGAAAGATTACATTGGAGATTATTTCTGCTAAAATTAATTCTGTCCATAATTTTAAAACACTGCCAAGTATCCTGCAGCAAATGGATATTTATTTCCATAGAATTCCATAGTTCTTATATATATATATACACTTAGATTTTGTTGTTGTTGTTTAGTCACGAAGTCATGTCTGACTCTTTTGCAACCCCATAGACTGTAGCCCACCAGGCTCCTCTGTCCATGGGATTTCTGAGGCAAAAATACTGGAATGGGTTGCCATTCCCAGGGGATCTTACCAGACCCAGGGATTGAACCCACGTCTCCTGCTTGGAAGTCAGATTCTTTACCACTGAGCCACCTGGGAAGCCCATACTTAGATTTAGGTAACTTCTTTTCAAATGCAACTAGAGATAAAATGAGTAATAAATTATATCAACCTACTGTATTCAAAGGTTTTCCTCTTCCCACATTTTTACTTCAATTTTGAGAGTATTTTTCCTTTTTCACATGCTATTCCTCAGTTCTGTTGTTTGTAGTTATGGGAATGTCCTAAAGTGTTTCTGGGATTTGTTTTAATCAGGTATAAAAAGATGACAGACACAGAGGCAATTGACTTGAAAGAAGAGTTTATTACAGTTCCCAAGAGGAAAGGGAACGCTATGACCACCAGGGGAAGCACCCGAGTCATTCGGGCAGCAGGAGTAACAGAAAAGCACAGCCTGGGCCTCTACTGTGGTCTCTGCAGCAAGGGATGGGCGAGGCAGGGTTGGCAAGGTTGAGCGGGTTAGGACTGGACAGGCTCTGGGCTATGAGGATGCTCTTTAGTTGTCCATTCCCAGGCCCCAGGGTGATATGAAGCAGGGAAAATATTGGCTTGCTGTGTGAGCATTTGATAAAGGAGGTGGTTGGGGACATGCCCTTTGGATTGGTTGATTTGTATATGAAAGTTGTGCTCACAGACAAGGTGTTTGTTATCTCAAAGAATTAGCTAGCTCTGGAAGGGTGGTCTCTCCCCGGGTTCTCAAAGCCCCCAAGATGTCACAACATCATAAAATATAGACAATGAAAAACTTGGTAACACAGGGGGATCTTCTCCGAAATCCTCCAAGAAAATCTTCAAAATAAGTAAGTTTGGCCACACAGATCTCTCACTATTTACTTAGTGATAAAATACACGCATTAGAAAGAAGAAAATTTGTGAAAATAATCATGAAAATAGCTATCACTGATGAAAGCTTACTATGTCTAGCAATTAGTGAAATACTACATACACTGTCATTTGAAGTATTCAACTAAGAATGCTAAAATGAGGAAGAAAAGATTAAGTTACCTTCCTGCTCTTATTTATTTGTTGTACTGTAGTGAAGTATCTCAGTGCCAGGTTTGTGAGAGGCTGCTCCAGGGAGGGCTTTGAAAGAGGCAAATCAGCATTTTCTTCTTAACACAGATGAGTCAGCCTCTCAGCACTCATCTGTGGTGTTGTAAAGCTGCTCACTAAGTGCCTAACCTGCCATGTTGGTCATTTGAATTAATTCTAGCATTGTTTGGGAGCTCAGTTCTGACACATGGCTCTAATTGAAAATTTCTCCATCTATAATGTCCTCGATTTGTGGATAAGTGTTCTTAGAGTGGCATCATAGAGGCAGTTATCACCTGGCGTATGGGCCACTATTCTCTAGACCATACCCATGAGTGGTATTGTTTTGTCTGCTGCTGCTGCTGCTAAGTCGCGTCAGTCGTGTCCTACTCTGTGCGACCCCATAGACAGCAGCCCACCAGGCTCCCCCGTCCCTGGGATTCTCCAGGCAAGAACACTGAAGTGGGTTGCCATTTCCTTCTCCAAAGCATGAAAGTGAAAAGTGAAACTGAAGTCTCTCAGTCATGTCCAACTCTTAGTGATCCCATGGACTGCAGCCTACCAGGCTCCTCCATCCATGGGATTTTCCAGGCAAGAGTACTGGAGTGGGTCACCAGTGCCTTCTCGGTGTTTTGTCTGAACAAGAATGCAACCTTGGAATCTCTCAAGATAACATTCTAGGAATTCATAACCTATTTTCCTAGGTTACATGAGATATAAGGCATATCTAATGTATTTGCCATCTCTATATGAAAGAATGAGGATCTTGTCTCTATCTACAGTTACAATTAAATCTTAGAATTGTTGATTGAAAGATAATCAATAACATTGTTTATGGATTTAAAAGTTAAAGATGTAATTTGATCTTTATGTATTTATAATGGATCTTTATCTTAGGAAATGTGCAATGTTGGCTCCTGTTAACTTAGCCCATTTCCCAGATGGCTTTAGGTGGGCATCTATTACTTGGCTTTGATATCAGGACAACTCTCTCCCACAGGGAATCAATTGATTCCCTGGGTGTGGTAAGGTTTGGCTGGCACTGCAGCGGCCAGTTTTACACTCTGTTGTTCTTCAACCCCAACCTCCCTATGTTTCTCCCCTGGCTTTATAGGGGAAGGCACTTGATTCTGGCTGGACACCACCATCCTGGCATCTATAGTGACTGGTTGTAGGTTGAACCAATCACAGTCCTTCTTCAGACTCTGATGCTTTAGCATCAGGGGAGACTGTCTGCTGGAGTTGATAGGCCAGGAGGGTATAAGTAAGGGGCTGGTGGTGGTCAACTTCCCATCATGTGGAAGACACCTTGTAAGGTCAACCTAGAGGTGGAGAGAGACAGAGGCCTTGAATCTAGCTGTTTCTGAGGTCACTGCTGGGATGCCAGGTATACTGTTTAAACTTCCGAGGTAAGAGCCAATAAATTAATTTTTTGTCCCCTTAGGCTAGTTTGAACTTGCAACCAACAAAACTCTAATTAATACAAAAATGTCTTCAAAATGTTAAAGAGATATTTTTACTTGATAGTGCTATTTTCTAGTGTTCCAACTGTTGAACAATTGCTTAATAGTGAAGAGATAGATGATTTGTATAACTTTTACTGAGCTTACTATGTGTGAGATGTGCACTTTCTACTTAATCATTTAATTCTCATAAAATCATTTGAGGTGGGTATTGCTAGCATTATTACACAGAGACAGAAACTGGGGCACTGAATAGTCCAGAAACTTGGTGAAAATTACTGAGCCTAGAAGTGGAAGCGCTGGGATTTGAACCAGGCAGACTGGTTCTAGTCTGTGTTTTTTAGCCACCGCACTGATACTTAGAGCCTGGATCTGTCCCTTCACTGGGAAGGTTTTTTCGTAACAGAAGAGAACAAGGCACAATTCTTACCTCCTTTCTATGCCTCATATGCTTCTCTGGTCCCTGAGTGCTGTTCTAACCTTCAAAGGTGAACAAGAAACCCTAGTTATTCTTTATATGAGAATCACTGCCCTTTAGACTTGAAAAGAACACTTCAGAAGAAATGCTACTCATGAGCTTCAGTCTAAATTGACACAATACTTCTCCTTAAAAAATGCCCATCTTATCATAAGTATATAAGTCTATTGAAAGATATACCATCTTTAAACCAATGATGGATTAAACTCAAAATACACAGGTGAACCACAGTATACACTATAGGATAAATATATCTAAGAAAGCCAAATATTGTGAGATGAGAAAAGTTAATCCTACTGCTCAGGGATTGGAATCAAAAGCAGGAAAGTCTGCTGTGCTTCAGTGGGTAAAGTCACAAAGTTTTCATTTTCGTTGATAAGTAGGGAAGATTCTCCTTGAAGCTCAAATTCTCTCTGCCCTCTGTCCCAGTCCCCGGTAGAATTGTCAAATCCCTCTTTTGGCTCCTAGTTAGTTGATTACCTGCTGAAATCCTGCAATTGCCACAGCTGTTGCTATTTTAGCTCCTTGAATTTTTGAGCACCAGTGCATCTTCCTCGCATCTGCTTTGGCTGTTGCTTTTGAAATGAGCAGTAGCATGGGGGTGGTGGGGGATGCAGTTCAAACAGCTCTGTGGGGCTCAAGGCAGCTAAGAAAAGGAGCAAATCTTTACTTGGTGATTGGAACAGTAGCAACATTAAATGTGTCTATCTTTTTCTGAGGAATGCCAAGTATTTAATATTTTAAAAAAGAGTCCTGACTCATCACCCAAAAGCATAAGGACATACACTAAAAATAGTGGCATGACTCTGCAGAGGGGGTGACAGTGGGATTTGCTTTTCAAATAGAGGGGTAATCTTTGGAGAGAGGACAATTACCTTCTCTCTAAAGGACCCTGTCAGCCCAGGAAACTCTTCCTTCCAGGTGATTGCTAGGTGAATAGAGGAGCTGGAGGGCAGGGAGGGAGGGGGATATGGATTTGATGGGAGGTGGTACCATTTCTCCTCACTTTTCTTAATGGAAATCAGCATCCACTCTGGTGTCCTTAAGGTCTAGATCCAACTGACTTTAGTCAAGGAGCAAGCCCATCAACTTCTTTACAAGTCCTCAATTCAATGTGGGCTTTGATTTGGGAAAAGCTAGTCTCCATGGACAGAGGAGCCTGGCGGGCTATAGCCTGGTGGGCCGTGGATCACAAAGAGTCAGACATTACTGAGCAACTGAGCATGCACACACACACATATTCTCCATGTTTGCCTGGTTTTGTCTAACCTTCTGCTGCCACAGGCTTAGAGGAAGGCCAACTGCTGAGAAGGTTCACTAAGTACAATAAGATGGCTTCTGCAGAGACAGATGTTTGGGATCTTGACATGCCCCACAGCTGGGCTCACTGGCTCTTTATTCAGAAGAAACCAGCTGAAGCACCTACAGTGAAACTGCATCTCTCCTGCTCTGAGCATCCAAGACCAGACCATCTCTCTGTTTCTATGCATAATGGCTCCTTCAGAAGACAGGGAGAGGATGGTTCTCTCCACCAAATGAATTCTGGTCAACTTCAAGTGAGTCGACACACTCCGTTAAAATAAAGCTGATTTAACAAATCATTGCTGAATGGCATATTTAAAGTAGAATCATCAAAAGTTATGTGTTAACATTTTTATAAGAAACGGTAAAAGGAGGGGAAAAAATGGTTTATTTGGGTTGTGTTGGTCAAATCTTGAGGGGCACTAACTTTCTGAGAAGAGAAGAACTTTCAGAGCCCTGAAACAGAAACTGGATACACAAAAGCTACATGGTTGACCTCGGTTCCTGCCCTGCGGTTTCACATCCAAGTGTGGAACTTCCCCTATGTAAGCTGCTGTGCTCTAACGGAGGATGACTAGAAACGCCACATAAAATAGAACTGATTTAAAATTTGTCTTAAAATACCTAATAGGGCTGCTGATGCCCATGCATCACAATTAGACGGGTCTGTATTTTGGTGGGGCTTCTCTTGGAGAAGGGAATGGCAACCCACTCCAGTATTCTTGCCTGGAGAATCCCATGGACGGAGGAGCCTGGCAGGCTACAGTCCATAGAGTCGCAAACAGTCAGACACAACTGAGCAACTAACTCTCTCTCTCCCTGGTGGCTCAGTGTTATAAGAATCTGCCTGCCTATGCAGGAGATGCAGATCAGATCCCTGGGTTGGGAAAATCCCCTGGAGAAGGGAATGGCAACCCACTCCAGTATTCCTTCCTGGAAAATCCCATGGACAGAGGCGCCTGGCAGGCTACAGTTCATGGAGAACAAAAGAGTCAGACATGACCTAGCAACTAAGCAACAATAACATTTTGAGGAGGGTAGAATCACAGATAGGAGAGCTGTTGATTGGCAGCTCCTGTTAATCTGGGACCTCTCAGATTTCGGATATAGGGTAAAAGCCTGAGAATCTGATCTTTGGACAGAGAACTGCTACTGGAGGTGGAGAAAACAGCTGAGCTCTTAACAGTCTTGCAGGGTTGGAAAGAATATTAACAGGGTAGGAAGTAGCTGCGAGCGTTAGCATGCTATGGGCACCTTTCATTGTGTTTCATAGAAGGAATGGAGAATAGTGGTCAATCCTGTAAGAAGGTTAGATAAGAGCTTTTTAAGAAAGAGTTGTTCAGGATAAGGAACAGCTTTTCTTAGCTAAAGGGGGAGTATTCCAGAGAATTAAAATAAGTGATATTTCAACAATTAGACAAGTTAAACTTGTGAAACTATGGCTGATTATTAGTCAAATCCATCTCACCTGATTTCACTAATCAAAGTTTTAAGACTTGGATGTCTTCCAAGCTGCTTGTAGCCTAAACAATAAGATAGTTGCATGAGTTTTCCAGGAACTTGGCCTCAGCTGTATCTAGTTTGAATTCAGCTGGTTAAGACTGGATAGGACCACCAACCCTCCAAGTGGACATGTGTGAGTGTCCACTTGGTGACCTTTTGACTTCAGAGGGCCAAAAACTCCACCCCCAGATCATGCCAAGTGCCTCCACGTTTGAAGCTACATAGGCGTGTAGGTAGTTACGCCTGCGCAGAACCACAATTACAAACCTTCCAACTCTTTCCCCACACCACTCACGCCCCCGACAGTCCCTCTCACCACTCATACTCACAGGACTCAGAATATTCTGTTGCTCTTTCCCCCAAATTCTCAGAACCCTGGCCTTCAGGAAGGTGAGCCAGAAGCTTGTTCTGTCTTCATGCTTGGTTGCCTTGCAAATTAAAACCTTTTTGCTGCAAACCTCAGCTTCTCAGCATTTTGACTTCGGGCATCAGGCAGAATGAATTCAGTCCAGTCACATTACCTTCAGGTATTGATTAAACTTTTTTCCCAAAGAATGAAAATGAAATATATATAGGTAACACCAGTACATGTACTATAATATATACATGTAATATATCCATAGTAACATAGGATAGTTATATAGGACACATGTAATATATTCATGGTCATAATTTCTTTTAATATATTTAACATAAATGATATTTCTGCTATGCTCAAAACAGGCTTTCTGAAGTTTAAAGTTTTTCTCTACTGTCCTCATTTACGAGTTTAGGAAGAAAAGAAATGGCTTGATAGGTAAAATCTGATCCTGTTTGGATTATTGGAAGCTCCAAATTAATGCATTGCAAGTTGTACTGTACTATGTGGCACGTTAGACCACTTTCAGACTCAGATTTATGAAGAGTGGAGTTAATAATGTGCGTATGATATGCACAGAATGCCACCAATATTCTCATGAATATGGGAGTGGAATTCTTTTAAATTCAGACCTGTGACAAGAATGCAGTTCAGGCCTATCCACTTGGTGTCTGCCTACACTTGGATATTGTGCAAGGCTGTTTCGTTGTTAAGTCGTGGCTGACTCCTTGTGACCTCATGGACTGTAGCCCACCAGGTTCTTCTGTTCATGGGATTTTCCAGGCAAGAGTACTGAAGTGGGTTACCATTTCCTTCTTCAGGGAATCTTCCCAACCCAGGGACTGAACCTGTGTGTGCGGCATTAGCAGGAGGATTCTTTACCACTGAGCCACCTGGGAAGCCCCATCGTGCAAGGTACCATACTATAAATGTTTTTGTATTACTCTAAAAGGTGATTTTTGTCTGGCATGAATATTTAAAAGAATAGATATCGTTGTTAGTGATTTAACTTTGAAAAGATTTTCTATTTCTGTTTCAAGCTGCTGCTTTGTATTGATTAGTATTAAGATTGAAGGTGTGTTGTGACTCTTTTTTCCCCAGCCCAACACACAGTAACTGATAAGGCTGATATAAGATTATAACTACTCTTGATAATCCTAGATTTCAGATTTTTTCTTATTTGTGTAATTTTGTCAATTTAAGCTAACAAAATGTATACCACTAAAATATTGCTTTTGTCTGGAGACTCTTCAGCAAGTAGTGTTGGAAGAAGTTGGACAGCCTCGTGTAACTCAGTGAAGTTAGAACACACTCTCATTCCTTGCACACACCCATCCTGAAAATGCCTTGAAGTCTTAAATATAAGACAGGACACTGTAAAACTTCTAGAAGAGAACATAGGCAAAACGTAACTCTCCAACATAAATCATGCCAATGTTTTCTTAGGTCAGTCTCCCAAGGCAATAGAAATAAAAGCAAAAATAAGCAAATGGGATCTCATCAAGCTTACAAGTTTTTGCACAGCAAAGGAAGCCATACACAGAATGAAAAGATAGCGTACAGACTGGGAGGAAATATTTGCAAATAATGTGACTGACAGGGCTTAATTTCCAAAATATACAAACAACTCATACAACTCAATAACACCATGAACAAAGAATGTAATAAAAAAAATGGGCAGAAGACCTAAATAGACATGTCTACAAAGAAGACACACAGATGGCCAACAGGCATATTAAAAACGCTCAACATCTGTAATTATTGTTATTTAGTCAATGAGTCATGATTGACTTTTTTGCAACCCCATGGACTGTAGCCCACCAGGCTCCTCTGTCCATGGGATTTCCCAGGCAAGAATACTGGAGTGAGTTGCCATTTCCTTCTCCAGGTGATCTTCCCAACTCACATTCTTGCATTGGCAGGTGGATTCTTTAATTAGAGAAATGCAAATCAATGAGATGTCACCCCACACTGGTCAGAATGGCCAACATTAAAGTCTCCAATACCAAATGCTGAAAAGGGTGTGGAGAAAAAGAAACCCTCCTACATGGTTGGTGGCAATATAAATTGGTGCAGGCACTATGGAAAACATTACGGAGGGTTCCTAAACTAAAAGAGTTATATGATCCCCCAATCCCATTCCTGGGCATATATTTGAAAAAAGAAACTCCATTTTGAAAAGATACATGCACCCTGATGTTCAATAGCCAAGACACAGAAGTAAACTAAATGCCCATCGACAGATGAATGGATAAAAATGATGTGGTATATATACACAATGGATACTACTTAGTCATAAAAATTTGGTAGGGTAAATAGTAGAATTTCCTTCTGTTTCAATTTTCAGAATTTCTTTCTATTTTAAGGCTGAATAATATTTCATTGTATGTATATACCACATTTTCTTTATCCAATCATCTGTCAACAGACATTTGGGTTGTTTCCTCACTTAGCTATTGTGAATAGTGCTGCAATGAAGATGTAAGGGCTAATATCTCTTCAAGATCCTGATTTCAATTCTTTGGATATATATTGAGAAGTGGGGTTGCTGAATAATAAAGAAGTTCTATTTTTAACTTTTTTTGAGCAGCTTTCATGCTGCTTTCCATGGAGGCTATACCATTTTGCATTCCCACTAACAGTGCGCAGGGCTCCTACATCTACACATCCATGCTAACACTTGTCTTTGTGGTTTTTATTTTTAAAGCCATTCTAACAAGTATGAGATGATATCTCATTGTGGTTTTTATTTGAATTTCCCTGATGATAAGTGATACAGAGCATTTTTTTCACATACTTGTTGGTCATTTGTGTATCTTCTTTGAAGATGTATCTATTTAAGGCTTCATTCTATTTTAAAAGATTGGGTTATTAGGGTTTTTCGTTTGTTGTATTGTATGAGGTATTTATATACTTTGGAGATTAACACCTCATCAGATATATGGTTTACAAATATTTTCTCTCATTCCATACGTTGCCTTTTCTGGCTGTTAATAGTTTCTTTTGCTATGTAGAAGCTTTTTATTTTTTTTAAATTTATTTTTCTTTAATTTTTATTTTTACTTTATTTTACTTTACAATACTGTATTGGTTTCACCATACATTGACATGAATCCACCACGGGTGTACATGTGATCCCAAACATGAACCTCCCTCCCACCTCCCTCCCCACAACATCCCTCTGGGTCATCCCCATGCACCAGCCCCAAGCATGCTGTATCTGCATCAGACATAGACTGGTGATTCGATTCTTACATGATAGTATACATGTTTCAATGCCTTTCTCCCAAATCATCCCACCCTCTCCCTCTCCCTCTGAGTCCAAAAGTCCGCTATACACATCTGTGTTTTTTTTTTTTTTGCTGTCTTGCATACAGGGTCATCATTGCCATCTTTCTAAATTCCATATATATGTGTTAGTATACTGTTTTGATGTTTTTCTTTCTGGCTTACTTCACTCTGTATAATCGGCTCCAGTTTCATCCATCTCATTAGAACTGATTCAAATGTATTCTTTTTAATGGCTGAGTAATACTCCATTGTGTATATGTACCACAGCTTTCTTATCCATTCATCTGCTGATGGACATCTAGGTTGTTTCCATGTCCTGGCTATTATAAACAGTGCTGCGATGAACATTGGGGTACATGTGTCTCTTTCAATTCTGGTTTCCTCGGTGTGTATGCCCAGCAGTGGGATTGCTGGGTCTTATGGCAATTCTATTTGCAATTTTTAAAGGAATCTCCACACTGTTTTCCATAGTGGTTGCACTAGTTTGCATTCCCACCAACAGTGTAGGAGGGTTCCCTTTTCTCCACACCCTCTCCAGCATTTATTGCTTGCAGATTTTTGGATCGAAGCCATTCTGACTGGTGTGAAGTGGTACCTCATTGTGGTTTCGATTTGCATTTCTCTGATAATGAGTGATGTTGAGCATCTTTTCATGTGTTTGTTAGCCATCCGAATGTCTTCTTTGGAGAAATGTCTATTTAGTTCTTTGGCCCATTTTTTGATTGGGTCATTTATTTTTCTGGAATTGAGTTTCATAAGTTGCTTGTATATTTTTGAGATTAGTTGTTTGTCAGTTGTTTCATTTGCTATTATTTTCTCCCATTCAGAAGGCTGTCTTTTCACCTTGCTTATAGTTTCCTTTGTTGTGCAGAAACTTTTAATTTTAATTAGATCCCATTTGTTTATTTTTGCTTTTATTTCCAGTATTCTGGGAGGTGGATCATAGAGGATCCTGCTGTGATTTATGTCGAAGAGTGTTTTGCCTATGTTCTCCTCTAGAAGTTTTATAGTTTCTGGTCTTACATTTAGATCTTTAATCCATTTTGAGTTTATTTTCGTGTGCAGAGTTAGAAACTGATCTAATTTCATTCTTTTACAAGTGGTTGACCAGTTTTCCCAGCACCACTTGTTAAAGAGATTGTCTTTACTCCATTGTATATTCTTGCCTCCTTTGTCAAGAAGGCAAGAAGCTTTTTAGTTTGATGTAGTCTCACTTGTTTATTTTTGGTTTTGTTCCATGTGCTTTTGGTATCTGTCATATCCATGAAATCATTACCAATACCAATGTCATAAAGATATTCCCCTATGTGTTCTTCTAGGACTATTACCTTTTCAGATTTCTTATCTTTAGCTCATTTAGAGTTGATTTTTACAGACGGTGTGAAATACAGATCCAACTTCATTCTGTAACATGTGGATATCCCATTTTCCCAATACCAAATAGTGGGAGAGACTCTTCTTTCCCTATTGTGTATTCTTGGCACTCTTGGTGAAATTGGTTGATTATACAAGCACAGATTTATTTGTGGGCTCTCTATTCTGTTCTATTTGGTTTATATGTCTGTTTATGCCAGTACCACACTTTTTAAAAATTGCAGTATTGTTGACTGTGCTGTATTGTTTTGATTACTGTTATCTTTGTAATATGTCTTGAAATCAAAGTGTGATACCTTCTAGTTTTGTTCTTTTTAGAATTGATTTGGATATTTGTGATTCTTTGTGATTTCAAATGAATTGTAGAATTGCTTTTTCTATTCTGTTAAAAAAAAATCTTTAGAATTTTGATAGGGGTTATGTTGAATCTGTCTATTGCTTTGGATGGAATGAACATTTTAACAATATTAAGTCTTCCAATTGATGAAAATGGGAAGTTTTTCCATTTGTTTATTTCTAAATTTCTGTTATCAGTATTTTAATTTTCAGTATATAAATATTTTGCCTCAGTTTATCCCTAAGTATTTTCTTTGTTTTAGTGCTACTGTGAATGGCATTGTTTTCCTAAATTCCTTTTCAGATAATTCACTGTTGGTGTATAGAAGTGCAACTGCTTTTTGTATGTTGACTTTTGTATCCTGCAAATTTACTGATTTCATTGATTATAATTATTTTCAATGGAATCTTGGTGTTTTCTACATATAAGACCACATTGTGTATGAACAGGGATGATTTTACTTCTTTGTTTCCAATTTGGATGATTTTTATTTCTTGTCTAATTACTCTGGGTGGAACTTCCAGTACCATGTTAAATAGAAATGGTGCGTGGACACCCTTGACTTGTTCTGACTGTTAGAGGAAACTTGCAGTTATACACCATGGAATGTTAGCTGTATGCTTTTCATTTACAGCCTTTATAATGTTGAGATATTTACCTTTCATTCCTACTTTATTGAGGGTTTTTATTGTGAATGAATGTTAAATTTGATCACATCAGTTTTTTTTGCATCTATTGAGACAATCATGCAATTTAAAATTTTTTAATTGAAGTATAATTTACAATGCTGTCTTTCAAATAAGGGTATAGCAAGTGATTCTGTTATATATGACATATATACATACATATATTTTTCAGATTCTTTCCCATGATAAGTTATTACAAGATATTGAATTCCCTCTGCTATACAGTAGGCCCTTGTGGCTTACCTATTTTATTACAGTAGAATGTATATGTTAATCTAAACTCCTAATTTATCTACCCCTCATCCACTTGGGTAGCCATAAGTTTGTTTTCTATATTTATGAGTCCATTTCTATTCTGTAATTTGATTTGTATTATTTTTTAGATTCCACAATAAGTGATATCATATATTTGTCTTTCTCTCTTACTTCACTTAATATGGTAATCTCTAGGTTTATTCATGTTGCTGTAAATAGCATTATTTCATACTTTTTAATGGTTGGTTGTATTGTGTGTATATATATATCACATCTTTATTCACTCATCTGTCAATGGGCATTTAGGTTGCTTCTATGTCTTAACTATTGCAAATAGTCCTGCTATGAACACTGGGCTGCATGTATCTTTAAACTATAGTTTTGTATATATGCCCAAGAGTGGGATTGTTGCACTATATGAAAAACTCTACTTTTAGTTTTTTAAAGTGCCTCCACACTGTTTTCCATCATGGCTGCATCAATTTACATTGCTACCAACAGTATAGGAGGTTTCCTTTTTCTTCACACCCTCTCCAGCATTTATTGCTTGTAGACTTTTAAATGATTGCCATTCTGAGGAGAAACCTCATTGTAGTATTGATTTTCATTTCTCTAGTCATGTTTGTTTGTTTTGATATTAAAGCTGTGTGAGTTGTTTGTATATTTTGAACGTTAATCACTTGTTGGTGTGTTTTGTTTGCAATTGTTTGCATTGTTTGCAATTATTTTCACCCACTCTGTGCATTGTCTTTTCATTTTGTTTATGATTTCTTTTGCTGTGCCAAAGCTTTTGAGCTTAGTGAAGTCCCATTTGTTTATTTTTTTAATATCCATTATTCTAGGAACAGATGCCAAAAGAGTACTGCTACAATTTATGTCAAAAGTTTTCTGCCTGTTTTCTTCTAGGAGTTTTATAGTATCCCGTCTTATTTTTAGGTCTTTAATCCCATTTTGAGGTTGTTTGTGTGTATGTGTGTGGTGGTAGAGAATGTCTTTATTTCCTTCTTTACATTTAGCTGTCCGGTTTTCTTGGCACCACTTATTGAAGAAACTGTCTTTTCTCCACTGTATATTCTTAACTCCTTGTCATAGATTAATTGACCATGAGTGGGTGAACTTATTTCTGGGTTTTCCATCCTATTCCATTGATCTATTTGTGTGCTTTTGTGCCAGTACCATCCTGTTTTGATTACTCTATTTGTAATATGATCCAAAGTCAGGGAGCATGGTTCCTGCAGCTTCAATCATCTTTCTCAAGATTGTTTTACTTGTTCACGTTTTTGTGTGTGTTTTAATGCAAATATTATATTAAAAATTTTGTGTTACTTCTGTGAAAAATGCCATTGCTAATCTGATAGGGATCGCACTGAATCTGAAGATGGTTTTGGGTAGTGTGATCATTTTAACAATATTGAGTCTTCCAGTCCAAGTATGTGGTATATCATTCCATCTGTTTGTATCATCTTCCATTTCTTTCACCAGTATCTTGCAATTTTTGGAGTATAAGTCTTTTGCCACCTTGGGTATATTCATTGCTAGGTATTTTATTCCTTTTGATGATGGTAAATGGGACTGTACCTTAAATTTATCTTTCTGATCTTTCATTGTTAGTGTATGGAAATACAACAGATTTCTGTATTCTAATTTTATAACCAACAGCTTGGCCAAATTAATCAATGAGCTCTAGTAGTTTTCTGGTTAACATCTTTAGGATTTTCTATGTAGAGACTCATGTCATCAACAATGATGGTTTTACCTCTTCCCAATTTGAATTTCTTATTTTTCTTCTCTGATTACCATGGCTAGGACTGCCAAAACTATGTTGAATAGAAGTGGCCAAAGTAGACATCCCTGTCCTCTTCCTGATCTTAGAGGGAATGCTTTATGCTTTCCTCTTTTCACTGTTGAGTGCGGTTAGCTTTTATTTATTATATATCATCTTTATTATGTTGAGGTATGTTCCTTCTATGCTCACTCTCTGAAGAATTTTTAGCAAAAATGGATGTTGAATTTTATAAAAAGATTTTTCTGTATCTTCTGTGATGATCATAAGGCTTTTTTATTCTTCAATTTGTTGATGTGATACATCACACTGCCTGACTTGAAAATATTGAAAAATCCTTGCATCTCTGGGATAAATTCCACTTGATCATAGTCAATGATCCTTTTAATTTGTTGTTGGAGTAGATTTACTAGTGTTTTGTTCTGAATTTTTCCATCTATATTCATGAATGATATTGGCCTGTAATTTTCTTTTTCTGTGTGTGATATCTTTGGTTTTGTATCAGGGTGATGGTGGCCTCAGAGAATGAGTTCAAAGTGTTTTTTCCTCTGCAATTTTTGGAATAGTTTTAGATGGATAGGTATTAGCTCTTAATTGTTTGGTAGAATTCACCAGTGAAACACCTGTTCCTGGATTTTTGCTTGTTGGAAGTTTTTTAATTACTGACTTGTTTTCTGCACTAGAAATTGGTCTGTTCATTTTTTGTATTTCTTCCTTGTTCAGTCTTGGGAGAGTATACATTTCTAAGAATATGTCCATTTCTCATAAGTTGTCCATTTTGTTGGCATATAGCTACTTGTCTCTTATGATCCTTTTTATTTCTGTGGTGTCAGTTGTAACATCTCCTTTTTCATTTCTAATTGTATTGACCTGGGCCCTCTCCCTTTTTTCTTTTTGATGAGTCTGGCTAAAGGTGTATCAATTTTGTTGATCTTTTCAAAGGACCAGTTTTTAGTTTTATTGATATTTTCTATTATTTTCTTTGTCTCTATTTATTTCTGCTCTGATCTTTATAATTGTAGTGGTTTTGTTGCTAAGTCATGTCTGGCACTTGCGACCCCATGGACTGTAGCCTGCAGCCTGCCAGGCTCCTCTGTCCACGTGATTCTCCAGGTGGGAATACTGGAGTGGGTTGCCATTTCCTTCTCCAGGGGATCTTCCTGACCCAGGAGTCAAACCTGAGTCTTCTGCATTGCAGGCAGATTCTTTACTGACTGAGCTACAAGAGAACTTTCCTTCTAGTGACTTTGGATTTTATTTGTTTTTTTCTCCACTTGCTTTAGATGTAAAGTTAAGTTGGTTATTTGAGTTTTTTAATTTTTTCCTGAGGTAAGATTTTATTGCTATAAACTTCCTTCTTAGAACTGCTTTTGCTGTATCCCATAGTTTTTGGATCATCATGCTTTTGTTGTCATTTGTGTCTAGGTAT
This sequence comes from Budorcas taxicolor, assembly GCF_023091745.1. Lineage (NCBI taxonomy): Eukaryota > Metazoa > Chordata > Mammalia > Artiodactyla > Bovidae > Budorcas > Budorcas taxicolor. Next base: position 66,975,407 of record NC_068919.1, on the reverse strand, counting down.
TTTTTAAATTTCCTCTTTGATTACTTCAGCGATTCTTTGGCTGTTTAGTAGCATATTGTTTAACCTCCACATGTGTGTGTTTTTACAGCTTTTTTTTCCTTGTAGTTGATTTAGAATCTTATTGGTGTTGTGGTCAGAAAAGGTGCTTGATATAATTTTGATTTTGTTAATTGATGTTCCCCCTTTGACCCAGCATGTGATCTGTCCTGGACAGTGTTTCATGTGTACTTAGAAAGAACGTGCATCTTGCTGCTGTTGGATAGAATACTCTATTAATGTTCATTTAGTCCATCTAGTTTAATCTGTTATTTAAAGCCAGTGTTTCCTGACTGATTTTCTGTCTGGATGATCTTGGTGAAAGTAGGGTGTTAAATCTCTCCAATATTAATGGTGTTACTCTTAACTTCTTTTTATGGTTGTTAGTATTTGCCTTATATTGCTATATTGAGGTGCCCCTATGTTGGGTACATATGTATTTACAATTGTTATATCTTCTTCTTGGATTGAACCCTTGATCATTATGTACTGTGCTTCTTTGTCTCCTTTAACAGTCTTTGCTTTAAAGTCTATTTTGTCTTATGTAAGTGTTGGTACTCCAGTTTTCTTTTGATTTCCATTTGCATGGAATATCTTTCTCCATCACTTCAGTTTCAGTCTGTATATGTCCCTAGATCTGAGGTAGATCTATATATATGGATCTTGTTTTTTGTATCCATTCAGGCAATCTGTGTGTTTAGGTTGAAGCATTTATTCCATTTATGTTTAAGGTAATTATCAATATCTATGTTCTTATTGTCATTTTGTTAATTGTTTTGGATTTATTTTTGTAGGCTTTTTTTTTCCCTTCCACTCTTGTTCTCTTTTGTGATTTGATAACTAATTTTACTTTTGTGTTTACTTGCCTTTTTCTTTTTCGTGTGTGTGAATTTTCACTTTGTGGTTACCATGAGGTTTTGATATTGCAGTCTGTATTTCAACAAGACTACTTGTTGCTGGTCTTTTAATTTAAAATGCACTTCTAGTACCCCACATTTGCACTCTCCTGTATTCACATCACAGCTGCTGATTTTGATATCATATTTGTATGTGGACGATTTTCAACCTTTACTTTGTTTGCCTTTAACAGTGAGCTTTTACTTTCATAATTTTCTTGTATAGTTGTGGTCTTTTTTCTTCCACCTTTAGTATTTGTTGCAAAGCTGGTCTGGTGATGGTGAATTTGCTGAGCTTTTGCTTGTCTGTAAAGCTTTTGGTTTCTCCATTGAATCTGAATGAGAGCCTTGCTGGGTAGGCTATTCCTGTTTTAGGTTTCTCCCTTTCATCAGTTTAAATATATCATGCAGACCATTATACTCTGCAGTTTCTGCTGGAAAATCAAATTATAACCTTATGGAAGACTCCTTGTGTGTTATTTGTTGTCTTTGCCTGTTGCTTTTAATATTTTCTCTTTTTAAAAAATTTTTGTCAGTTTGACTACTATGTGTCTAGGCACTTTCCTCCTTAGGTTTATCATGCCTGGGACTCTCTGTTCCTCCTTAACAGGTGACTGTTTCCTTTCCATTGTTAGAGAAGTTTTCAGCGCTGTTTCTTCAAATGTTTTCTCGAGTCTTTTCTCTCTTTTCCATCAGTCAGTCGGTTTAGTTGCTCAGTCATGTCTGACTCTTTGCGACCCCATGGACTGCAAGCATGCCAAGCCTCCCTGTTCATCATCAACTCCCAGAGTTTACTCAAACTCATGTCCATTGAGTCAGTGATGCCATCCAACCATCTCATCCTCTGTTGTCCCCTTCTCCTCCCACCTTCAATCCTTCCCAGCATCAGGGTCTTTTCAAATGAGTCAATTCTTTGCATCAGGTGGCCAAACTATTGGAGTTTCAGCTTCAGCATCAGTCCTTCCAATGAATATTCAAGACTGATTTCCTTTAGGATGGACTGGTTGGATCCCCTTGCTGTCCAAGGGATTCTCAAGAGTCTTCTCCAACACCATAGTTCAAATCATCAATTCTTTGGCACTCAGCTTTCTTTATAGTGCAACTCTCACATCCATACATGACTACTGGAAAAACCATAGCTTTGACTAGACAGACCTTTGTCAGCAAAGTAATGTCTCTGCTTCTTAATATGCTGTCTAGGTTGGTCATAACTCTTCTCCATCTGAGACCCCTATAATGAGAATGTTGGTGTATTTACTTTTGTCCCAGATGTCTCTTAGACTGTTCTCTTTTTTTAAATATTCTGTTCCATGACAGTTATTTCCACCATTCTGTCTTCCAGGTAGCTTATACATTCTTCTGCCTCATTTATTCTGCAACTGATTCATTCTAGTATATTTTTCATTCCAGACATTATATCATTCACCTCTTTTTGTTGTTCTTCAGTTCTTCTGGGTTAAACATTTCTTAAATCTTTTCAGTGTGTGCCTCCATTCTTTTTCTGAGATCTTGGATCATCTTTGCTATTATTACTCTGAATACTTTTTTTGGGTAGCTTGCCTATCTCCACTTTACTTAGTTGTTCTTCTGGGGTTTTATCTTGTTCCTTTGTCTGGGACGTATTCTTTAGGCATCTCATTTTGTGTAATTTTTTTGTGATTGCAGTTTCCATTCCGCAGGCTGCAAGGTTGTAGTTTTTCTTGCTTCTGTTCTCTGCCCCCTGGTGAATGAGGCTGATCTAAGAAGCTTGCACAGGCTTCCTGGTGGGAAAGACTTGTTCCTGACCACTCATGTGTCGAGATGGGTCTTGTACCTCTGGTGGGTAGGACTGTGTCAAAGGGTGTGTTTAGTAGGAAACTGTGGGCTCAGAAAGACTTCAGGCTTCCTAGCTGCTGCTGGGTGGGGTTGTGTTCCCTCCTTGTTGGTTGTTTGGCCTGAGGCATCCCAGCACTGGAGCCTACAGGCTGTTGGGTGGGGCTAGGTCTTGGTGGCTTCTAGGAGGACTCACACCAATGAGTACTCCCCAGAACTGCCACCCCCACTGTCTTTGTCCATGCAGTGAGCCACACCACCCCCCACATCTGCAGGAGACTCTCTAATACCAACAGTTTAGTCTGGTGCAGTCTCCTATGAGGTCACTGCTTCCTCCCCTGAGTCCTGAAGTGCACAAGACCTTGTATGCATCCTCTGACAGTGGAGTTTCTGTTTCCTGCAGTGCTGTGGAATTCCTGAGATCAAACCTTCAAAACCAGGTGTTCTGGGTGCCCCTCCCATTGCCACACCCCTAGGCTGGGGAGCCTGATGTGGGGTTTAGGCTCCTGTGGGAGAACTTCTGTGGTATAAATATTTTCAGTTTGTGAGTTGCCCATCTGGCAGGTATGGGATTTGATTTTATTGCTATTACAACCCTCCTACCATATCACTGTGGCTTCTTTTTCTTTGTCTTTGGATGTAGGATATATTTTTTGGTAGGTTCTGAAATTGTTTACCTCAGATTGGGACTCAAACCCACATAACCAGAACTTGAACCTGGCCAAAACCCTACTTAGGACTTGAACCCACGTGGCTTGGACTCAAAACCCAGTTTGGAACTCAAACCCACCAGGACTCGAACCCAACCAAAATCCAGTTTATGATTCTAAACCCACATGGTTGGGACTCAAACCCAGCCAAAACCCAGTTTGGGCCTCTAACCCACATGGCTGGGACTTGAACCAAGCTAAAACCTACAATACCTGGTTTCAGGATCTAATTAAGCTCAGGCTCTTGATGTCTCATTGTAGAAAGAATTCAGTGAGAGACAAAGTGATAGGTAAGAAGTAAATGTATTCAGACTCGGAGAGAAACACACTCCATAGACAGAGTGTGGGCCATCACAGAGCGTGAGTTCAGGGACCTTGAAAATGTGACGTGGTTAGCTTTTATGGGCTGGGTAATTCATAGGCTAATGAATGGGAAGATTATTCTAACTATTTTGGGGAAAGGGTGGAGATTTCCAGGAATTGGGTCACCAAACACTTTTTGATGGTACCTAGGGACTGTCATGGCACCTCTGGGTGTGTCATTTAGCTTACTGATTGAGGATCAAGGTCTAATCAAAGTTGACTTGTCTGCCATCTTGGACCCATCTGATTCTAATTGGTTTATGTTATATCCTTAGACTATGTCATTCTTTCAAAAGTTGTGCCCTTCTCCCTTCTCTCCTGCTTCAGTTCTAGTATTTTCTCGGGTCCATGGTTGTTCAGCAGTTAGTTGTGATTTTGTTGTTTTCATGAGAAGAGGTGGCTGTCCTTACACTCCTCCATCTTGTCTCCACTCTCTCCATTTTGAATTTGTTTTTATAGATGTCTCTTTCCCTTTTCTTCCTTTATCCTCTTCTCTTGAGATTTGGTGACTATCTTTAGTGTTATATTTGGATTCTTTTTCCTTTTTAGTTTATCTATTAGAGACTTTTGTTTTATGGTTACTATGATATTTTTGTATAGGAGTCACCATTTATTTGTGCTTGGTTTCAGTTGCTTATCTCTCTCTTTTTTGGCTGTTTTGGGTCTTTGTTGCTTTGAGCAGGCTTTCTCTAGCTGTGGTGAGCAGGGGCTGCTCTATATTGCAGTGCACAGGCTTCTTATTGTGGTGGCTTCTTGTTGCAGAACACAGCTCTAGGGCATGTGGGCTTCAGTCATTGCAACACACAGACTTAGTAGTTGCAGCTCACGGGCCCTCGAGCATGAGAGTTTTAGCAGTTTATAGCACATGGACTCTGCAGTTGCTGCTCACAGGCTCTAGAGCTTAGGCTCAGTAGTTATGGGCACACAAGCTTAGTTGCTCCACAGCATGTGGAATCTTCCCAGATCAAAGATCAAACCAGTGTCCCTTGCGCTGGAAGGAGGATTCTTATCCACTGTGCCACCAGGGAAGCCCTTCCGTTGCTTATCTCTTAATTTCAGATACATTTTAGATATGCTGCATGTGTATCTCCCCCCACCATGACTGTTTCTGATCCTATGTTTTACATCTAATTGTTTTATGTATCTCTTAACTGCTTATTGTGACTACAAATGATTTTACTACTTTTTGTCTTTTAACTCCCTACTTGCTGTGCCTGGATGATTTCCCACCTTTACTGTATGTTTGCCTTTACCAATGAGCTTTTTCATTTTGTTATTTTCTTGTTTCCAGTTGTGGTTTTTCCTTTTCCACCTAAAGAGGTTATCTTAGCCTTTGTTGTAAAGCTGGTTTGGTGGTCCTGAAATCTTTTAGCTTTTACTTGTCTGTAAAGCTTTTGATTTCTCCATAAAATCTAAATGAGAGCCTTCTGGGTAGAGTATTCTTGGTTGTAGGTTTTTCTCTTTCATCATTTTAAGTATATCATGCCATTCCCTTTTGGTCTGCAGAGTTTCTGCTGAAAACTCAGCTGATGGACTTATGGGAATTCCTTTGTAGGCTATTTGTTGCATTCCCCCTGTTGCATTTAATATTCTCTTTATCTTTAAAAAAATTTTTATCGGCATATACTTGACTTACAATGTTGGCTTTCAGGTTTACAGCAAAGTGAATCAGATTATACATATGTAATATATGTAGCCTCTAATTCTTTTTCAGATTCTCTTCCCATATCAATTATTACAGAATACTGAGGAAAGTTCCCTCTTCTGTAGTGTGTATATGTTAATCCCAAACTCCTAATTTACCACTTCACCCCATGTTTCTCCTTTGGTAACTGTAAGTTTGATTTTGAGATCTGTGAGTCTGTTTCTGGTTTGTAAATAAGTTCATCTGTATCATTTTTATTAGTTTCTACATACACGTGATATCATACAATATTTGTCTTTCTCAGACTTATTTCATTTACTGTGATAAACTCCATGTCCATCCATGTTGCTGCAAATGGCTTCATTTTGTTCTTTTTAATGACTGAGTGGTATTCCACATCTTCTCTATTCATTTATCTGTTGACGGACATTTAGGTTGCTTCCATGTCTTGGCTATTGTAAATGGTGCTCCAATGAACACTGGATCTTGTGTGTCTTTTCTAATTAGAGTTTTCATCTTTTCTGGACATCTGGCCAGGAGTGCGATTGTTGGATCACATGGTAACTCTATTTTTAGTTTTTTTAGGAACCTTCATACTGTTCTCCATAGTACAATAGTTGTATTAATTTATTATTCCCACCAGCAATGTAGGAGGGTTTCTTTTGCTCCACAACTTTTGTCATTTTGATTACAATGTGTTGTAGTGTATTCCTGTGTAGGACTGTCTGTGCTTCCTGGACTTGGGTGACTATTTCCTTCCCCAGGTTAGGGAAGTTTTCAGCTATTATCTCTTCAAATATTTTCTCAGGCCCAGTCTTTCTGTCTCTTCTCCTTTTGGGATTCCTTTAATGCAATACTCAATTGTATTAGCATACTCAATGTCTCAGTAGTTTCTTAAACTCCCCTCATTTATTTTCATTCTTTCATCCTGTTTGTTTTTTTTTCTGTTTCACAGCGTGATGTCCATTACTGTATCTTCCAGCTCATGATCCTTTCTTCTGCCTCATTTATTCCACTATTCTTTCTAATGTATTTTTCTTTTCAGTTATTGTATTCTTTGTATGGTTTTTCTTTATATTTTCTATTTCTTTGATTAAAAGTTCTCATTTCTAACTCTGTCACCTATTTTCCTCCTTTATTCTTTGATCATCTTTATGATCATTACTCTAAATTCTTTTTAGGGTAGATTGCCTGTCTCCACATCACTTAGTTCTTCCTCTGGGGTTTTATCTTGTTCCTTCACCTGAGACATAGTCCTCTGTCACCTCATTTTGTCTAAATTGCTATTTGTCTTTTTATGTATGTGGTAGGTTGGTTATGTTTCTCAACTTAGGAGCAGTGGCCCTCAATAGGAGCTATCCCATGCATCCCAGCAGTGTACTCCCCACTTGTCACCCAAGGTTAGGGGCCAGCTGGTCCCAGGGTGGTGTCTGGCGTGTATTTGCAGACTTGATCTGTAGGCTGAGGACCTGCTCTTCTTTTCCAGTTGTTCAGTCATGTACAACTCTTTGCAACCCATGGACAGCAGCACACAAGTATTCCCTGTCCTTCACTATCTCAGTGGACATGAGTTTGCTCAAACTCATGTCCACTGAGTCAGTAATACCATCCAAACATCTCATTCTCAGTCTCCCCCTTCTCCTCCTGCCCTTAATCTTTCCCAGCATCAGGGTCTTCACCAATGAGTTGGCTGTTTGCATCAGGTGGCCAAAATATTGGAACTTCAGAATCAGTCCTTCCAATGAATATTCAGGGTTGATTTCCTTTGGGACTGACTGGTTTGATCTTCTTGCAGTCCAAGGGATTCTCAAGAGTCTCTCCAGCAACACAGTTCAAAAGCATCAAATATTCGGTGCTCAGCTTTGTTTACGGTCAAACTGTCAATCCGTACATGACTACTGGAAAAACTGTAGCTTTCACTATACAGACCTTTGTCAGCAAAGTGATGTCTACTGTTTAATACGTTGTCTAAGTTGGTCATAGCTTTTCTTGCAAGCAGCAAGTGTCTTTTAATTTCATGGCTACGGTCACCATCTGCAGTGATTTTGGAGTCCCCATAAATAAAGTCTGTCACTGTTTCCATTGTTCCCCCGTCTATTTTCCATGAAGTGATGGGACCAGATGCCATGATCTTAGCTTTTGGAATGCTGAGCATCACTATGAACAAAGCTAGGGGAAATGATGGAATTCCAGCTGAGGTATTTCAAATCCTAAAAGATGATACTGTTAAAGTGCTACACTCAATATGCCAGCAAATTTGGAAAATTCAGCAGTAGCCACAGGACTGGAAAAGGTCAGTTTTCTTTTCAATGCCAAAGAAGGGAAATGCCAAAGAATGTTCAAACTACCACACAATTCCACACATTTCACATGCTAGCAAAGTTTTAAGCCAAGCTTTTCGCTATCCTCTTTCAACTTCATCAAGAGGCTCTTAGTTTCCTCTTTGCTTTCTGCAATTAGGATGGTGTCATCTGCATATCTGAGGTTATTGAGATTTTTCCCAGTAATCTTGATTCCAGCTTGTGCTTCATCTAGCCTGGCATTTTGCATGATGTACTCTGCATATAAGTTAAATAAGCAAGGTGACAATATACACCCTTGACGAACTCCTTTTCCTGTTTGGAACCAGTCTGTTCTTCCATCTTCAGTTCTAACTGTTGCTTCTTGACCTGCATACAGTTTTCATTGGAGGCAGGTCAGGTGGTCTGGTATTCCCATCTCTCAAAGAATTTTTCACAGTTTGTTGTGATCCACACAGTCAAAGGGTTTAGTATAGTTAATGAAGTAGAAGTAGATATTGTTCTGGAATTCTCTTGCTTTTTTGATGATCCAGTGGATGTTGGCAATTTGATCTCTGGTTCCTCTGCCTTTTCTAAAACCAGCTTGTACATCTGGAAGTTCTCAGTTCACAAACTGTTGTAGCCTAGCTTGGAGGATTTTGAGCATGACTTTACTAGCATGTGAAATGCATGGAATAGTGTGGTAGTTTGAACATTCTTTGGCATTTCCCTTCTTTGGCACTGAAATGAAAACTGACCTTTTCCAGTCCTGTGGCTACTGCTGAATTTTTCAAATTTGCTGGCATATTGAGTGTAGCACTTTAACAGCATCATCTTTCAGGATTTGAAGTAGCTCAACTGGAATTCCATCATCTCCCCTAGCTTTGTTCATAGTGATGCTTCCTAAGGCCCACTTGACTTTAAATTCCAGGATGTCTGGCTCTAGGTGAGTGATCATACCATTATGATTATCCAGGTTATTAAGATCATTTTTGTATAGTTCTGTGTATTCTTGCCACTTCTTCTTAATATCTTCTGCTTCTCTTAGGTCCATACAGTTTCTGTCTTTATTGTGCCCATCTTTGCATGAATTGTTCCCTTGATAGCACTAATTTTCTTGAAGAGATCTCTAGTCTTTTCCATTCTATTGTTTTCCTCTATTTCTTTGCACTGATCACTGAGGAAGGCTTTCTTATCTCTCCTTGCAGCTCTCTCCTTCTCTCTTTTTGGAACTCTGCATTCAAATGGGTATATCTTTCCTTTTCTCATTTGCCTTTTGCTTCTCTTCTTTTCTCAGCTTTTGTAAGGCCTCCTTGGACAACCATTTAACCTTTTTGCATTTGACTGTCTGGTGATGTCCACGTGTAGAGTTGTCTCTTGTGTTCTTGGAAGAGGGTGTTTGCTATGACCAATGGATTGTCTTGGCAAAACTGTTAGCCTTTGCCCCACTTCATTTTGTACTCCAGGGCTAAACTTGCCTGTCATTCCAGGTATTTCTTGACTTCCCACTTTTGCATTTCAGTTCCCTATGATGAAAAGTGTATCTTTTGGAGTGTTAGTTCTAGAGGTCTTGCAGGTCTTCATAGATATTCAACTTCAGCTTCTTCAGCATTAGTGGTTGGGGCACAGACTTGGGTTACTGTCATGTTGAATGGTTTGCCTTGGAAATGAACAGAGACCATTCTGTCGTTTTTGATATTGTACCTACGTACTGTATTTCAGACTCTTTTGTTGACTATGAGGGCTACTTCATTTCTTCGAAGGGATTCTTGCCCACAGTAGTAAATATAATGGTCTTCTGAATTAAATTTGCCCATTTTGGTCCATTTTAGTTTACTGATTTCTAAAATGTCGATGTTCACTCTTGCCATCTCCTGTTTGACCACATCCAATTTGGCCTGATTCATGGACCTAACATTCCAGGTTCCCATGTAATATTGTTCTTTACAGCATTGGACTTTAATTTCACCACCAGACATATCTGCAACTGGGCATCGTTTCTGCTTTGGCTTAGCCTCTTCATTCTTTCTGGAGCTGTTTCTCCACTTTTCACCAATAGCATATTTTACCCCTACTGACCTAGGGGGCTCATGTTTTGTGTCAAATCTTTTTGCCTTTTCATACTCTTTGTGGGGTTCTCAAGGCAATAATGCTGAAGTGGTTTGCCATTCCCTACTCCAGTAGACCACATTCTGTCAGAACTCTCCACTGTGACCCATCCATCTTGGGTGGCACTGCACGGCATGGCTCATAGTTTGAGTTACACAGGGCTGTGATCCATGTTATCATTTTGGTTAGTTTTCTGTAGTTGTCTTGTTGTTGGTACCTGCCCCCTGGTGGGTGAGGCTGGTCTAGAGGTTTGTGCTGGCTTCCTGATGGGAGGTGTCAGTGCCTGCCTATTGGAGATTAGAGCTGGCTGTTGGGCCTTTGGTTAGCAGGGCCATGTCTAGAGGTGGCTGTGGGCTCAGGAAATCTTTAGACAGCCTGTCTAATGATGGATGGGCCTCTGTCCATGCCCACTTTGCTTTTTGTCCCAAGGCATCCCAGTAGTGCAGTCCATAAGCCATTAGGTGCGGCAAGGGCTTAGTGCCAAATTGTCAGCCTCCATGAGAGCTCATATAGATCAATGCTTAATGATATATCTGCCACCCGTGTCTATATCCCCAGTGTGACACCTGTTTCTCACCTCCCCAGGAGACCCTCCAAGACCAGCAGATATGTCTAACCCAGCTCCCTATCAAATTTTCGCTTTTGTTTTTCATCAGGGTGCATGAGATTTTGTGTGCACCATTTAAGAATGAAGCCTTTATTTCCCCCACTCCTATGGCCTCTTTTAATGAAGCCCACTGGCTTTTGAAGCCAAATGCTCTGGGATCTCCTTTTCCAGGTGCCAGGCCTGTAGGCCAGGGAGCCTAACGTGGGGTTCAGTACTCTCACCACTGTGGGAGAATCTCTGTAATACAATTATCCTCTAGTTGGTGGTTGCACACCCTGAGGGTATGGGATTTGATTATATCACAAGTCTGTCTCTCCTACCAGTCTTGTGGTTCTTTCTTTCTTTGTTTAGTTGTAGATGATCTTTTCTGGTAGGTTTCAGTCTTTTTCAATGATTGTTGTTCTGCAGATTATTATTTTGATGTGTTCATTAGAGGAGTTAAGCTTAGGGTTCTACTCTGCCATCTTGGCCATTTCCAATCATGCAATTTTTATCCTTTATTCTCATTGTGATATATCACATTAATCAATTTTCATGTTTTGAGTCATCCTTGTAACTCAGGGATAAATCTCACTTGGTTATGGCATAAGATCCTTTGCTAGTATTGAGAATTTTTGCATCTATATTCATTAGAGATATTGGCTTATAGTTTTTGTTTCTTGTAAAGTCTTCATCTAACTTTGTTGTTAAAGTAATGCTAACTTCATAAAATGAGTTTGAAAGGGTTCCTTCCTCCTTTCCAACCTTGAGCGGAGTTTGAAATGATTGGCACTATTTTTTCTTCACATGTTTGGTAGAATTTACCAGGGAAGCTGTTTGATCCTGAATTTTCTTTGGGAGATTTTCTATTACTGAGTAAATCTCCATAGTGGTTATGGGTCTGTTGGTTTCTGTTTCTTCATGATTTGCTTTTGCTAGGTCCCATATTGTTGTTGTTCAGTTGCTGAGTCATGTCTGACTCTACAACCCCATTGACTGCAGCACACTAGCTCCTCTGTCCCCCAGTATCTCCTAGAGTTATTTCAAATTCATGTCCATTGAGTTGGGAATGCTGTCTAACCATCTCATCCTCTGCCTCCTCTTCTTCTTTTGCCTTCAGTTTTTCCCAGCATCAGAGTTTTTCCCAATAAGTAGGTTCTCTGCGTCAGGTGGCCAAAGTATTGGAGCTTCAGCTTAAGCATCAGTGCTTCCAATGAATATTCAGGGTTGGTTTCCTTTAGGATTGACTGGTTTAATCTCCTTGCAGTCCAGGGGACTCTCAAGAGTCTTCTCCAGCACTACATTCAAAAGCATCACTTTTTTAGTGCTCAGCCTTATTTATGATCCAGCTCTTATATTTGTACATGACTACTGGAAAAACCACAGCTTTGGCTAAATGAACATTTGTGGGCAAAGTGATGTCTCTGGTTTTTAATATGCTGTCTAGGCTTGTCATAGCTTTTCCTCCAAGGAGCAAGCATCTTTTAATTTCATGGCTTCTATCATCGTCTACAATGATTTTGGAACCCAAGAAAATAAATCTGTCATTGTTTCCATTTTCCCCTTCTATTTACCATGAAGTGATTGATGGGACTGGATACCATGATCTTAGTTTTTTGAATGTTGAGTTTCAAGCCAGCTTTTTCTACTCTCCTCTTTCACCTTCATCAAGAGGCTCTTGAGTTCCTCTCCACTTCCTGCCATTAGAGTGGTATTCTCTCCATATCAGAGGTTTGTTGATATTTCTCCTGGCAATCTTGATTCCAGCTTGTGATTCATCCAGAATGGCATTTCACATGGTGTACTCGGCATATGTTAAACAGGGCAACAATATACAGCCTTGTCATACCCCTTTCCCAGTTTTGAACCAGTTAGTTGTTCCATGTCTGGTTCTAATCATTGCTCCTTGACCCACACAGGCTTCTCAGGAGACAGGTAAGGTCCTGTATACTATGAATTTATTCATTTCTTCTAATTTATCCAGTTTGTTAGTGGATAATTGTTCATAGTAGTCTATTGTCCTTTTTATTTCTGTTACATATCTCTTCTTTCATTTCTGATTTTATTTTTTATTTTTTTTAGTCTAGCTTAAGAGTTTGTAAATTGTTTTGTCTTTTCAAAAAGCCAACTTGTTTCCTATTTAAAATTTTTTTAAATTTTATTTCTGCTCTTCCTAATTTTGAGCTCAATTTGTTCTCTGATTCTTTGAGGTATAAAATTAGGTTGTTTATTTGAAATCTTTCTTTTAATGTACGCACTTACTGTTAAGGATTTCATAATATGTAAATGTTGATATGTTGACATTTCATTTTCATTTGCCCCAAGACATTTTCTAATTTATTTTTTAATTTTCCCTTTGACACACTGGTTGCTCAAATGTGTGCTGTTGCACTTCCACTTTTTTTTTTTTGGTGAAGTTTACTGTTTCCCATACATTGTCATTTCCTAGTTTTATTCCATTATAGCAGGAAAAGATACTTAGTTTAATTATCAGTCTCTTAAATTTGTTGAGACTTGTTTTGTGATCTGACATGTGATCAATTTTTATTCTAATTTCATCATCTCTTATGTGAAAACAGGCAGAGATTAAGTCAGTTGCCTGAGATTACACAATTAATTAGAGGTCACACAGTTACCAGGAAGTAATACCTAACTCAATGCTCTTCCCACTGACCACACTGGCTTTTTTTTTTTTTTAGTTGTGTTGATTAGACTCAATTAATCACTGAATCCTTCATTTTCTAAAGCAAACTTCATCCTACAAATTTAGAAATATAAGCAAACTGTGAAATACATTTTAAGAACCTAACTGCTATCATTTGGTTCAGATAAATGAGTTCTCATTCAGTGGAAATGTTGGTGGGCTGGAGGGACTTGAAATTTTGCTAGTTTATTGGATTTAGTAGTATAGTTAGTAGTGTTTTAAATGTTCTTACTCTACAAGAAACTAACAGGAGAACAAATCAAAGATCCTAAGGCAACACAGAGTGGTAATCCATCTTGCTGTCCATTCAATCCATGAGGTACACTATTCCAAGTGAATAAACTAATTCTAATAAACAGACTGAGACTCTGAGACTATCAAATATAAATGCATTTAAAGTTAGGAAACATCTAAAAGAGTGCCACATAATTGTCAATAGTCACAAGTATATATATAGTACATACACACAAGTAAATATGTAGTCACAAGTATATTTGCTAAATAATTCTTTTCGTAAAGTAATATCATTGTGTGGTCACCAGCATAAAAACTATTAAAATATTTAAGTCAGAGCAGTGCATAAGCAACAATAGTGTATTTATTTAAAGATTAGGGTTTAGAACCACATGGATAATAATGGCCAGTATTGGGCTCATGCTCACTTGTTTCATTTAAAATAAGTTATCTTGAGAATGTGTGATAATGGGTCCATAATGGCTAAAGCCTAACAATTAAAGCTTTCCTCAAGAATTTAAAATACATTATAGGAGAAAAAAATGGAGGTCTGTTAAATATGAACTGTACTAGACTGTTTGTCAAGGTTATAGAGCCTTCTTTGGAGAACAATTTCTAAGATTTTTAAGTTCTAAAGATGACACACTAAGAAATATAAACAAATGAGGTTTAGCTGCTCACTGTTTGAAAGCCAGTGCTTGAGAAACCAGTGTTGGTTGGAAAGGAACGGTTGCTTTATTTAGGAGGTTGGCAGCTTGTGAAGAAAGTGGACTTGTGTCCAAAAACCAGTTCCAAAGATTCTGCTTGACCATGACAGTCTTAGAAGAAAGGGAAAGTTAATTTTCATTAACCATTTGAGGGAAGGCATCAGTCTTCATCATCTCCCACCTTGTGCAGATTTTCTTCTTATTAACCAACTGGTGGTGACATAACAGAGCAGTGTTCAAAGAATTTTGTGCTCAGCCTGAAGTTATCAACCTCCACCTAGTTGTAGGGTGGGGAGGGGGTTTGGGGGGGGTGGAGGGGGGAGGTGGGGATGCTTAGTTCCTACAGGACACTTAGTTCCTACAGGAGAACTCAAAGATATTATTATGTATACACCCTGATGCTGAGAAAGATTGAAGGCAGGACAAGGGGATGACAGAGGATGAGATGGTTGGATGGCATCACTGACTCAATGGACGTAAGTTTGAGTAAACTTTAGGAGTTGGCAATGGACAGGGAGGCCTGGTGTACTGCAGTCCATGGGGTCTCAAAGAGTCAGACACGACTGAGCGATTAAACTGAACTGAACTCTACAGTACAGTAGTACCTTGTTATTTTTCCATGTTCTTAGAAATGCAATAGCTTGCATCTTCATCTGCTAATCACAAATTCCCAGTCTTCCCACCCCTACCCTCTTGGCAACCACAAGCCTGCTTTCTATGTCTGTGAGTCGGTATCTGTTTCATAAATAAGTTCATTTGTATCATATTTTAGATTCCACATATAAGTGATATTTATGGATAATCTTCAGGCCCATCCTTGCATTACTGTTTCTTGATTTTTACTCCTTTGTTTCTGCATTCTCTTGCTTCCCTGATTAGCAACAGTGTGAACCTGCCCTTTGGAACTCAGGGAAAGTCAATGAAAGGAATGAAGCCTGTTTCCTACAAAAAATAAACTGGGAGCATGAAAAGTATTCATATCTGGGAGGGTACCGTAGGGTCCTGTCAGGCTTCACTTGCAAGGGAGCAATATATTGTGAACCACTATTGTTTATTGAGCAATTACGTACCATAGTGCCTATACTATGTTACCTTTACATCTCCACGGAGTTGAAACCTATTACCACTTCTGTTTTATAGATGAGGAAATACTTGTCTGTTTAATGCAATGGATCTAAACAGCAGAACATTTACAGAATATATGCAGAAGTCAAACTCTGGGTTAAAACAGGCTCCCTTCCAAGTTTTATTAGAAATATATCACTAAGTGATAGGAACCATAAATCTGTGAAATGTGCTGTGATGATATCCAGTTTACTGATCCAGGCAAGTTTCATCACGTTAAATAACAATTGTGAAAACTCAGCAAGTTCCCAAAATTATTTTTAACTCTTAACTCCCTGAAACTAATTTGAGCATTTTGGGAGCTTTTTTTCCTTGTAACATAGAAATGGTTTAAGTATGTATTAAATCAGTCCTAAAGGAGAAGGAACAAAAGTTTAGAAAAGAAGCAGTGAAGTTGAGTAAGGTCCAGTCATGTGATAGAAAGTGGAAGTTAGAATCACACGGTAGGAAGAACACTTGACTGGTCAGGCCGTTCATTCCCATCTCTATGTGGGTCCATACACCTCAAGTTCCTATGAAACTTGGTTGGGAGAACTGCCGGGGGCCAGCGTGAGGAACTCCGCCCATGGCAAAGGTCATGAGGAAGGAGGCTTGCCATACCCAAAGGTGTGATCAAGCCTCAGGAAACCCCCTGTTCCCGAGCATCTAACCCCAAAACCAGAGTCTGTTTTATGCTCTCACCTACAGCTCTGACTTTACAGGGGGCTCTCCCCCATAACCGTTTCTCTCGGAGGAGTAAACATGCAGCTCCAAGGCAATAAAAATTCCTGGGCGTGACAAGGGTGTTTCAGCTTACGGACTCCTCTGAAGGTTATCTAGCCCGCCTGTATAGGTTCGTCCAGCCACATGTGATTGTTTACAGCCTCCCAACCTGAGAGGCACGAGATGTTTTAGACTTACTAAAGGCAAATTCTCTTGGGGAGTTGGAAATTATTAGTATAGTGGGTTGGTTAGGAATTATATTGGTGAAGGGTTTTTCATTTGTTGTGCCAATAATTGCTGCTAATTCCCTACCCTGGGTGTGACAAGGGTGTTTCAGGTCAAACCTCTCTGCTGACAGACTAGCTTGTGTGACAGGATTATCCATACTCCTGCCACTACGCACATGATTGTTTACTACCTCTCAACCATAAACAGCACAGAGAGTTTTGGAGTATTTTGAGAGTCTTAATTAGCATAGGGCTTTTTCTTCTTGTTGAGTCAATGATTGCCGCCAGGCCTCCATATCCTTAGGCACCTGGGAATATATTAATCAATGTATTTGGACTATAGAAAAGGAAATATAGTAGTTTATAAGGTTAGCAATACTAGACTTTTTGAGTTAATGGATTTTCTCTTTTGTATTAGATCACTGTGCTTTGTTATAAATCACTGTGTCCTTGCTATGTAAAAATGTAACTTTATTACTATCTTAAGACTAAATAGATCTTAAGGGGAACATTGGTGAAAGGATTTTCATTTGTTGGGCTGATGTTTGCTGCTAAATCTCCATATTCCCTGCCCTTATAATGAATATAACTAACATATAGGAGAAATAAGTATTAACCTTTAAGCATATAGGAGAAATAAGTATTAACCTTTAAGATTAATCATGTTAACCTTGGGTTAAATAAGTTCCTTTCTTGATTGTAACTCACTACACCCTCACCCTATAGGAATGTAACTTTATTTGGAGGGTGGTGCCTGGTTTAAGAAAAAACACCCTTGGAAGAAATAAGTTTTTTGGTTATCTGAAAGAAAGGATCATAAAATGTCAGCAGGTCTCACTCATGGCCAGAAGATGATGTAATATCCCTAAGACCTTTTTTTATACATTTATGTGAAGCACCTGATTTTGATAAAGGTCAGGACTGCTGACCCCCACGTGACTCTGTATTCATCCCTATGTGTAACAAAAGGTATATAAGCAAACCCAAAACTAAAGAAATCGGATCAGTTTCTGGAAAGACTGATACCCCCATGTCGTTCTTTCTTGCTCCTCGTTTTTCTGGCTGAATCCCCATCTGGAGCATGGATGCTATTCCACGTAATCCAAGTTATTCAGCCTCTTTTTCTCCACTAATCTTCCTACTACACTATCCGTTTCTAATCTCTCTCTATATCTGTAATTAAATATGTGTTTTTCCAAGGACGCCGACGCCGTCCCCACCTTCGAATTCCCTGGATCCACCAGGGCTGGACCCCGGCAGAGACCCAAATCCACAGAGTGGAATTAGTTATTTTGACCACAGAGGCATACAATCAACACAGTCATTTAGCTGAAGAATTTCTCAAAGCATGGAACGTGGATTACCTGCAGTCTTCTCAGTCACCTAGGTTGTCAAATGTAAATTCCTGGAGAGACTGAGAACTGGAATATCAGCCTCTGTTGATGGAACTAAGGAATCTGCATTATAAGCAACATTTCTTGGCACGCTGATGTTATCTTAAGTTTAAACACGGAATTAGGCAAAAAAGAAAGTCCATGATAGCTTTTTAATAAGAATGGCCTTGAGATTCAACTAGAACATGTTTAAAAGATAAAAGAAGTAAGCAATGCTTAAGACTAGTCTCTTTGGGCATTCCAGTGCAAGTCCCACAATTGGCAATGGGTGTTCAGGGGGCCACAACAGTTTGAACATGGCTTTCTCAGGCTTACAGCTTTGGCAGCCATAACCATTGTGGTCTTATTTTGCCAGTCTTGGGCACATTTTGTGTCTCTGGGAAGGAGAACTTTCTTCTGGAGCTGTTTACTGAGAAACCCACTACAGAACATATGTTTCCCTCTGTTCCCAAAACCTATTTCCTAATTTACATTAAAAAGTTCTTGTAATCAAATAACTAAGAGTAAGACTGAAATTGAAGTCACAATTAAAATTTATCTAAGTTTAGAAAAGATAAGCCTCTAAATATTAAGTGTTTTTCTCTGGGTGGTGGGATTATCAAGTTCATACTTAGTAGGTTTTTTTGTTTGTTTTTTTTTACAGTGGACTCTGTTGGCTTTTATTTTGGTTATAAAAGTTTTTGCTTTGAAAGAAAGTCAATTCTGAGTTCTCAGAATAGCATTCTATTCTTTAAAACAGCATTCTATTCATTCAGAAATAGTGTTCTATTTTTTCATCCTGAGAGCAAAAACAGACAGTCCTTAAGAATATGATGCTCTCTTGTAATCTTTTAAGTAGGCTTATGTGTATATTCTCTTTAGCTAATGACCAGTGGAAGCAAGATAGAAAGAAATGATCTATGTTGTAAGACTTTGGAAAACATCTCAAGATAGGCAAAAATTTGAGGATCTTGAATATTTTTATCTCAATGACTAAGAAAGTATGTGGTACTATATTTTAATTTTATTGACATATAGTTGACTTATAGTGTGTTAATTACTGCTGTACAGCAAAACGGTTGTTACACACACACACACACAGAGTAGGACCTTGTTGTTTATCCATTCTATATGTAATGGTGTCCATCTGCTAATCACAAACTCCCAATCCATCCCTCCCCCTTGGCGACCATAAGTCTGTTCTCTATGTCTGTGAGTCTGTTTTTGTTTCATAGATAAGTTCATCTGTGTCATATTTTAGATTCCCATATGAGTAATATCATATAATATTTGTCTTTCTGACTTACCTCACTTAGTATGATAATATCTAGGTCCATCCTTGTTGCTACAAATGGCATTATTTCATTTTTTTTAATGGCCAAGTGGCATTCCATTGTGTGTATATATACGCATATATATAGCATATCTTCTTTATCCATTCATCTGTTGATGAACATTTAGTTTGCTTTCATGTCTTGGCTGTTGTGGTTATTGTGCTTCTAGGGACATTGGGGTGCATGTATCTTTTTGAATTAGAGTTTGGTCTGGATATATGTCCAGGAGTGGGATTACTGGATTATATGGCAACTCTATAAGAAACCTCTATACTGTTTTCCATAGTGGCTGCACCAATGTACACTCCTACCAGTAGTGCAGGAGGGTTCCCTTTCCTCCACAGCCTCCCCAGCACTTATTTGTACATTTTAAAATTATGGTTATTTTGACTGATGTGAGGTGGTATCTCAATGACTTCCATTTCTCTAATATTTAGTAATTCTGAACAGATGCCTTTTGGACATCTGCATGTCTTTGGAGAAATGTCTATTTAGGTCTTCTGCCCATTTTTTGATTGTTTTTTGTTGTTGTTGTTGTTGAGTTGTAGGAGCTATTTGTATATTTTGGAAATGAACTCCTTGTCATTGCATTATTTACAAATGTTTTCTCCCAGTCTTCAGGTTGTCTTTACCTTTTATTTATGGTTTCCTTTGCTATATGGCTACTATAGTCAATTCTAGGAATCACATTTTTCTAACATCTCTGAATTAAGTATTTATCTTTTAAAAATTAGCTTTGACATATAATTCACATATCATAAGTCATCCCTTAAAAGTATAAAACTCAGTTGCTTTTTGTATATTCAGAGTTGTGCAACTGTGGTCACTACTGTTACCACACACAAGTTCGTGTGCCTGATGCACAGTGAGCCAAACAAACCAAAACATCAGAATCCAGAGCAGAGACAGTTCTGCTGCAGGACCATGCAAGGACAGTGTGGCTCATGATAAAAGAAAACTAAACTCCTGAGTTCTCTGGTGGTTTCTGGGGACAAGATTTTACAGGCATAATTTCAGGTGAGTGCTGCAGGGTGTGATTAGTTGGTAGAGAGGTAACAAGGTGGTGCTCCAGGAATCTGGGCTCAGCCATAAGTTACCATCCTCTATCCAGGTGGGGGATAGAGGATAGTTCCCTTAGTCCCCAGCTAAGTAGTGCGGGCCTTAGTTCCTGCAGAAGAACTCAAAGATATGTTGTTGTGTCTATTCCTTGAGAAGGAACCAGGACCCTGCCATGTTACTGCACTACTGATTCTTGACTGCTCTTTGTTTCTGCATCCCCTCCCTTTTCTGATTAGCAACAGTCCGAATTCACCCTTTGGAACTCAGGGCAGGCTGAACAAAGCCTGTTTCCTACAAACTATAAACTGGGACATGAAAAGAAAGGATCTATACCCCGGATAGCCCACAAGATCCTGGCTTGGTTTCACAATTCTCTTTGGTACACGCTAGGAATGAAAATAGGGCTTCCCTGATAGCTCAGTTGGGAAAAAATCCTCCTGCAATACAGGAGACCCCAGTTCGATTCCTGGGTTGGGAAGATCCGCTGGAGAAGGGATAGGCTACCCACTCCAGTATTCTTGGGCTTCCCTTGTGGTTCAGCTGGTAAATAATCCACCTGCAATGCAGGAAACCTGGGTTTGATCCCTGGGTTGGGAAGATCCCCTGGAGAAGGGAAAGGCTACCCACTCCAGTATTCTGGCCTGGAGTATTCCATGGACTATATAGGGGGATTCCATGGGGGTCACCAAGAGCTGGACACGACTGAGTCACTTTCACTTTTCTGGAGTGAAAATGCTGGGTCACAGGGTAACTGTCTATTTTACATTTTGAGGAGCTATATACTATTAGCTCCAAAGTGGCTGCTGTGTGAGTGCTTAAGTCGCTCATTCATGTTCAACTCTTTGCAAAACCATGGACTATAGCCCGCCAGACTCCTTTGTTCATGGGATTCTCTAGGCCAGAATACTGGAGTGGGTAGCCATTCCCTTCCCCAGGAGATCTTTCCAACCCAGGGATCAAACCCTAGTCTCCTGCATTGCAGGCGGATTCTTTACCATCTGAGCCACCAGGTACCATTTTATAATTCTACCAACAGTGCATGAAAATTCCAATTTTTCAACACATTCTGAACACCTGTTACTGTCTTTCTGATTTTAGCTATTGTTACCAAATCCAAGCTTGGTCTGTTTGCCGCATGACAGGCAAATAATCAGGAGATGAGGTATTGAGGCAACGAACAGAAAGAACAATGACTTTATTTGAAAAGCTGGGCATCTGAGAAGATGGCAGACAAGTGTTTCTAGTCTTATCCGGGTCTGGATGCTAGCATCTTTTGTAGAACAGAGAGAGGGACAAGGTGAGGAAGTAAAAAATGCCATAAGCCTTGCAGAATATCTCCTGGATTAGCCAGCAGCGAGGAGGGGCTGGGATAACTTTTTTCTGCAACCTTTCACAAGTGGGCAGGGTCAGAATGTCTCCCGGTGAGCTGAACAAAGCACTTTAGTTAAACTTTCAGGCTGAGAGGCAGGTCATTATGTATGCTTACAGCTTATAGACAGCAGCCTTTCAGTGGTTATAGTAACAAAAACGATGGAGAGCAAAGGTTAAAGTAAAGCGGATCTAACAAGGAGTCAGATTCTGTTCTTCCCTTGCTACTCTCACAGTGGGTTTGAAGTGGTATTTTTCTGGTTTTTCACTTGCGTTTCTCTGTACCTAATGTTCCTGGTAATCTGTACGTGCTTATTGGTCATTTGTGTATCTTTTTTGGAAAAATACCTATTCAAATCTTTTGACCATTTTTAAACTGGGCCATCTGTCCTTTTCTTGATGAGTTATGAGATCTCCAAGTATTCTGGATACTATTTCCTTATTAGATATGATTTCCAAATATTTTCTTCCATTGTATGGGTTGTCTTTTTACTTTTGACAAAGTATAAAGGACAGTGTCCTTTGAAACACAAAATAGTTTTGAAGTCCAATTTATTTTCTTTTGTTGCTTGGGTTTTGATGTTTAAGAACTCATTGACTAAGGTCACAAAGGTTTACTCTTCTACAGTTTTTGCTCTGTCCATTTTGAGTTAATTTTTGTATACTGTGTGAGGAAGGGGTCCAACTTCATTCTTTTGCATGTGAATATCTAGTTATCCCAGCTCCATCTGTTAAATACTCTTCCTTCCCCACTAAATTGTTCTCATACTCTTGTAAAATGGAATGCATCTCACAACTGTAACTGGCTATGTTTTTCTATAACACATGGCATTTTAGATTTACTAAAGTGTTAGAATACTTAATCCTGAAATAAATGCCTATATAAATGTGTATTTTGGGGAGGGGATGAAAAATCTATTTCCTTCAACAATACTAAGACTCCTTAAATATCAATGTGGTGAGGAAAAAAAAACTGTCATAAAGATGTTTTGTTATGAAAAGACATACTAGTTTCTTGGAGGCTTACACATAATGCTATGCTGTTAAAAAGTAAATGAAGATTATCAAAAAGGTACCAATGTGACTCTAGTGACCATGCAGAAAATCCATTAATTCTACAAGCCAAGTTAAATTCTCCTGAAAGTTAGATTTGACTGTGATGTAATACCACAAATATAAACACCAATGGAATTTTTCAAATAATAAAATTGAGATTTTCAGAATCTAGATTTAAATAGGTATTGTGCAGAATATAAAACAATGATCAGCTCAACTGTTTGGGATCAACCTGAAAGTCTGAAAAACGCAGAAGTCAAGTCTACTTTTCTATCTACTTCCTACTGAACGGTCTGATGAAGACAATGACTCACAAAGATACCGAGATCCATTTAATAGTTTTTGAAGATTTTTTCCTGTAAAATGGCTTGTATTTCCACAGATACAATAGTGAAGAAATAAACTTTTCAATTTGACATGAAATATAAAAGAACAGTTTTACAAATATATCCATAAAATTTAACTGCTCATAACACTATACATGGTAAATATGACCACCCTCTTAGCTTCTAGACTATTTAATACAGAGAAACAATCTGTCATCTCAGCTAAAAAGAAACAACTTCCCTTTCATCGAGCTTTTGTTTGTTTAGAAACAGTTAAGTAGAACTGGAAAAATATTTGCTTTTCCCTACCTTCCTCTAGGGATTCTGCATAAGGGTGAAAACTTGAGAGGATATTAGTTCTACTAAAAAGAAATACTGAACCTTCTGTTTTACTGCTTCAATAATGCTTACATTCTTTTAAAAAGGTTCTGGAGTTGTCTTACTGGTCTTTGACTGGGTCATAAAGAAATGATAAAAGAGCCATGCTCTCCTTCTAGCACTCAAGGAGGAACTTCATACCCTCTGCCCATGAAGGCTAAACCGTGGGGATGTAAGAGCTACAGCCAAAGGAACAGAGCTGGATCCGGCTTAAAATCAAGATTCTGTCGTTTGTCTATCAGGAATTCCACTGTTACAAGGCAGGACTGCATGAAGCTGACAAGCGTTTTTTAGCCAGCATTAACAAAGTTGTGATCACATATCCTTTCAATCCAAAGAACAGAATGGATTTAAAAAGGAACATTGATCAAAATCATAGAACTGCGAGTAACAACTCTGTAACCTATGTTACACTTAAATTAAGAAGGAGAAAACATGCTCCTTTTTAAACTCTCAAAAAGTGCCCAAATAACAATACTGAGCTCCCAAACAGCAGGGGTTGAAAAAAAATTTTTTTTAATGTAAGCAAAAATAAAGCACTGAAGCTTTATGAAGAAAAGAGTTCTCCTCAACTTTGCTAATATAGTAGATGTAATAACTTAAAAATAATTTCCCTACTGATCCTGGAAATAAAATCTACTACAATCATGTGTATGCCAGTTCCTGGCATATTTCTGCATCCAGATTCATTAGTCTCCTTAATGGAGCCCATCATTTTTCCAATGGCTTTCTCCTTTCTTTAAACCCTAACCCTGAAATTCTATAACCAGTTATGTCACGTGGCTTCCCTGAGGCACAAAGGTACCAAACTCTATAATTAACTATCGAGGAATGATAAATATGCTATTTATATTAAAAGATTTTCATTCTTTTGGGCTACAGTTAGAAAAAAAAAACACAGAAAGCATAATACTTATTCTGCCATGTGAACTGTAGCCCTTCTTGCAAAAAGCGAAACCAAATAAGGAAAATGTAGAGTTGCAGCATGCATGACCTGGCAGCACCAATTAGTGATAATAAAAAAAAAATTCCAGGCTAGAAAAATATTCAGGGTTGTATCCCATTAACTCTGAACTCTTTTTTTTCTTTTTCTTCTTCTTTTTTGGTAATAAACTGGCATAAACAATTGGGGGGTGGAAAACTATGGGAATACATCACTGGGTTTTTTCTGGAAATGTAGTCACAAAAGGCATTTTGGTCAGGCTGAGATCAAGATAACTGGTCTGCAATTTCCTATGTATACACCTGGGAAGTGGGATTTGTCCTTGAATGTGATGTCAAGCAAGACATAATAACAGGCATGACCTCTGAGAAGTTACCTTTTCTGAACTATATGACTCTACTCTGAGCTAGAGTTCTTTATTCTCACAAATGAAATTGCTCTCAAATATAGGGGGTAGGGGGAGTCTCATTAATCAACGTTAGAAGATCTTACTGGAAGCGGCCAAGATGAGCCTGGCTTCCTTCTACAGAGGTGCGACCTGGATGTGGTTCCCCAGGCAGGGGAAAGGGAATCTCACTTGGAAGTCAGAAGAAAAACTGTGGCACTAACAGGGTGGGTCACTGTTACCCCTTCCAAGAGCTTGGAATTTCTTACCCAAGCTTACTAAAAGTCAAAGCTTTCAAGTTGGAACATAACTATGGCTGCATGTAGAAGTACTACACTTTAACTACTACAGTCCTTGAAACAGAAAATTATATCTGATGGTAACTTTTTGGAAAAAAGTTTTTGATAGTCTTGCATCTAGAAAGGCTAGATATTACCTATTTATCTTACAAGATGCTTTTTAGGGTATCAAGACTCCTCAAATCACCTTCTTCATATGGCAAGAAAAGGGACTGTGTGCTCCCTGCATCATTTTGTGGAGCCTAAAGCGGCACTGATTGCACTTGTAAAAGCTAACCATGGGAGACTCTGGGTATGTCAAAAGGCATTCGATATTCTGGGCAATTTCATTTTTTTCTTTCGTTCTCTGTCTGCAGGTTGAGCAAGCTATACAGAATACAGGAAGCTATCAATAAGAGGACTGTTGTTGGATTTTCACAGCACTTAAAAATTACCAAAACAAAACCACCTCATCAAACAATAATCTCCACTAGGAAGTAAAGCTATTTGAAAACTTAAAGGCTGAACTTTTTATATATTAAATCAACTTAAGCAGCAGCAATCAAGATGAATAGATCTTATCATGTTAAGGAAAAGGGCTTTCAAAATGGGTTAGAACAAATGAAAATAGGCAAAATATTTGCTAGCAGGCAAACCATGGAAAAATCCAATTAGAACAGGAATACAGTATATTAGAATCATATAAATTATATATCTTTACAAAGGTTAAAAAATTGCGGCACGAATCTGCAATGGTCAATTTAAGATGTTAATTTAAACATAGTTGCTCCATGTGGCAGGAATCTTTCATCCCAGCCAGCTCTGGCAGGGGCATGTCCTGAAGGATCTTTGCTTCATGGGAATGGTGATACACTGGTACGGAGCACAGAGAACGAACATCCAAGAATTATTATTCAAAAATGAAATGAAACTAACAGAGAGGGCTGGTGGAGCTCATATGAAATTCTGATTTAATTATTCCTCAGTAAACACTCATTTGCTCTCTTGAAATCAGGAATTTCAAATGCTCTCTGCAGATGTACCACTTGGTGTTGTGTATCTAATGATTACATTTAAATTTAGTTTGATTTGCAAACATTTTCAAAACTTACAGGGCTCTGTAAGCTGCAGTGGAAGGCGACAGATGGCAGAAGGGGAGTGAACAAAACTGACTGCATCGTTGTAATACATTGTTTTTAAGTTCACAGAATTTTGGCTTTCTTAAGAAAAACTTAGGAAACCCCAACAAGTGGTTTTAAAGAGTAAAACCTTATTTCTAATCACTCTTCAATTATTCAGTAAGCAAATGAACTTGGTATTATATAACCTGGGCCATGTTTCCTGCTGCAGTAATCACCCTCATTTAATGAATGTTTAATAAGAGTTGTTACATTTTAATCAACCAAATAGTTCTACCCATGCAAGATGAGTGTCAGGGACACAGACCACGGCAGATCAAAAATAACAAAAGGCAGACCAAAAAGTTATAGAAAATTCGTTTGAAATGCCAAGGGATTTGATGGATGTGTGTATAAAGTAATTAAATTCCACTGAAGTTAAAAATAATAATAATAATAATGACAACATATTCCCTCGCCTCAAAAGAAAAATTTAAAAAGCCCCAGATTTCAAAACAACCACCTGTACTTAAGGCCTTCTGTCCCCAACATCATCTTACAGAGCCACCCTTTTGGCATCTAGTCAGATTCTAATCTGTATTAAGTATTTCCAGACATGGCATGACTAAAATCTACACCAGGCAGCACCGAAGGTTGCAATTAAGAGCCAACAACTTTTGAATACATTTCTTCTGGAGTTTTAAAACAGGATTTAAACTCCTGTCCCAGTTTACCAAAGAAACCCCAAGGCTGAAATGAAAGCATGGCATTTTAAATCCAATTGTTACAAAGGTATTACGGTTTAATCAAGCACACTTCAATGATGATGCTGCTGTCGTAAGCATGCAACACACCACTGTTACGGTCAATGCCTGGCATGTTTCATCACCGTGCCCCTCTTTCTTCCCAGCTTCAGGACCCCCCTCCCCCTAATAAACGGCATTATAAAAAGGTAAAATCTAGAGTTAGTGGCAAAATCTTCACAGTAACTTGTTAATAAAGTCGTTGATGGCTCTTGAGGGCATCAATCAACTGGACCTTGGAAAATCAATTTGATGCAGTTCTGTTCCCCAAGCAGCTGTGTGGCACAGAAAGGGCAGGCGGCATGAAAGGCGTGAGTTCCGTGAGGCAGCGGGATCTGAGACCAATATTTCGCAGACTTCTCTGAGCACACGTGTCCACAAGGGGTGAAAGCGTGAGTGGGCGGTCCCGCGTCTACGTAAAAGCCCGCCTCGCAGCCAAGCCAGAGCGGCACGTAGGGGCCCACTGTCCTGCACATGGGACACTCCCTCTCGTTGGCCTCCGTGTCGCTGCGATGGCCCCAGTTGTGGTAGCCGTGTACGTGGCCGCAGCTGAGATACGCCCAGGGCTGCTTTTCCTCCACCACCTCTTTTCTGTTGATGCTGGGGAAGGCTAAGGTGTTGAGCCCCACTGGACACTGCGGCCGCGCCGCATTGATCTCCTGCCGCAGGGCTTCGATGTGCTTCTGGGTTGGGGTGTGAAAGAGGCCATCTGCCGTCCTCCAGAGCAGGGTGGCCCCGCACAGGTCGATGAGGGAGCCATCCTGCAGGATGTTGGTCTCAGTTTCCACCTACAAGTTTGACAGACATGTCTTTTTAAAGCAAAAATTGGCAGATCTCGCTAGTGTTCTTTCCTCTTAAAGATCAGCTATGAAATAAAAAATGGGGCAGTTATCCCACGGCCTCCTTGAAAACTAGGGGAGTAACTGGCCCCTCTGAGTCTCCCTTTCCTCATCTGAACATTGACTATAAATCATATATGTGATACACATAAAGGCCCAGGCTTGAATACACTAACTTTTACAAGTTCAATTAATGGAGTGGTTTATTTTTCTTTTTCAAAAAAATTATTTTAATTGGAGGATAATTACTGTGGTTGTAATTGTAATGGTTATTTTAACAAACTTCACAAATCTCCTTAGATTTTTATTTTTCCTCCTCAACAGAACAACACCTCCTTGGTCTCATAAGGCATAGGCGATGTCCAACCAGTTCATCTGGTGAAGACTTATGCTGATTTCGACCATAGTCAATTCAGAAGACCCTTGGTGGGCCTTGCAATAAATACTGCACTGCTGCCAGTGATTCCTGGTGACCTTTAGCTTCACGCGATCTATCATTTATCCTGCAATTCTAAGGTTTGAAGCAGAGACATTTACTGTGAGCTTGAGAACATCATTTAAAAGACTGGCAGTGCTACCAAGTGCTCACAAGACTGATTAACAGTTACACATGGGCCACAGAAACCTCATCCCTGCCTCCGTGTGCCACCTGCGCTCTATGGATGCACTCAGGTGAACTGCCCTCTGGCACGTGCATGAGTCCCCTCTGCCTAGAATTCTCCATCCAGCTAGTCTACCTCAGGGCCTGGCAAACTCCCACTCAACATTCAAGGCTTACTTGGATGGCACTTTGCCTAGAAGTTGTCCTTTAATAATGAAAGCAGTCCTTCTCTAATAAAGTATCAAATACTAGTAGTTAGAAAAAGGTAAAATCCCAACAAAATGATAGATCTTAATATCTTACAGGAAAAACACAGAGACAGGTTTTCAATAGCCTTTAAGTTGCTGAATCTCTCTCCTCACTCCACCGCTCCCCTGAATACCTCCTGATCTCCTCCCTTCTTGCTAGATGTCAGGAGTCTCCCTTCTCTCTTGACAACACATAATTCTCAGGGGAGGTTTCATCTCTGCATCAAACTGGGTAAGAAGAACACTGCTGTGGTAATAAATTGGAGTTTGGGTCACATTTTTTTCCCCCCTTATGATAACTTTTTATTCATTGCTTTTTGTTTATATCAGTGATACATACATATATATCTATTTAAAATTATTTTTAATTGAAGGATAATTGATTTACAGTTTGTATTGGTTTCTGCCAAACATCAACATTAATCAGCCATAGGTATATCTATGTCCCCTCCCTCTTGAGCATCCCTCCCAAAATTCTTTTCCCATTTAGGTTATTACAGAATATTGAGCAGAGTTCCCTGTGCTATACAGTAGGTCCTTCTTGGTTCAGTTCAGTTCAGTCACTCAGTCGTGACCGACTCTTTGCGACCCCATGAATCGCAGCATGCCGGGCCTCCATGTCCATCACCTTGTTGGTTAATCTATTTTAAATATAGTAGTGTGTTTATGTTAATCCCAAATTTCCAATTTGTCCCTCTCCCTAACTTTCCCATTTGGTAACCACAGGCTTGTTTTCCACTTCTGTGAGTTTTTTTGTTTTGTAAGTAAGGGCATTTGTATCACTTTTTAAAAGATTCCTCATGTAATAGAATATCATGATATTTGTCTTTCTCTTCTTACTTCAGTTAGTATGATAATCTCCAGGTCTATACATCTTGCAATGAAATGAGGTTATTTCATTCTTTTTAAGAACTAAGTAATATTTCATGACACTGCTGACAAATCAGCTGTTTCTGCAGAGGTTCAAGGGAAAGGCCTTTTGAGAAGTTTGCAAGTTTCTTTTGTATATCTACAAAAGCTTTATTCACTCTGTTAACTTTTTCATCATTCACAATGTTTATCTTCTTATGATTAGTGGCAACTGGTTTTGCTTTATTTTTAACCTTAAAGCTTTTTTGGCTGGCTATGTGGAATACATTCCTAGACTTCTGCCCTATTAGTTTGTTCTTGGCCATGGTCTCTCACCAGACCTCCAATACCCTTGTGCAGTTGGCTCAAGTTCCAGGCGACACCATCTCAAACCACAGCTTCTTTATCCATTCATCTGTTGACATTTAAATTGTTTCCATGTCTTGGCTATTGTAAACAGTGCTGCAGTGAACACTGGGGTATATGTATCCTTCCAAATCATGAATTTTTCTAGATGTATGCCCAGAAGTAGAATTGTTGAATCACATGGTAACTCTGTTAGATTTTCACCTGGAGAATCCCATGGATGGAAGAGCCTGGTGGGCTACAGTTCATGGTCGCAAAGAGTCAGACATGACTAAGGGACTAACTAACACTTTCATTTTCACATTATCAACACTGTAGGAGAGTTCCTTCCCTTTTCTCTACATCCTCTCCAGCATGTACTGTTTGTAGATTTTTTGATGGCCATTCTGACTGGTCTCAGGTGACATCTCATTTTGGTTTTGATTTTCATTTCTCTAATAATTAGCGATGGTAAACATCTTTTCATGTGCCTTCTTTGGAGCAATGTCTGTTTTTTATTTTTTATTTTTTTGATATTGAGTTGCATGAGCCGTTTGTAAATTTTGAAGATTAATTCCTTGTGGGGTGCATCATTTACAAATATTTTCTCGCATTCTATGGATTGTGTCTTCATTTGTTTATGGTTTTCTTTGCTGTGTAAAAGCTTCTGAGTTTAGTTAGATACCATTTATTTATTTTTGTTTTTATTTTCATTATTCTAGGAGACAGGGCCAAAAAAAATATTGCTATGATTTTTGTCCATGTTCTGCCTATGTTTTCCTGCAAGGGTTTTGTACTTTTAGGTCTTTAACCCATTTTGAATTTATTTTGTGTATGGTATTAAAGAATGTTCTAATTTCATTATTTTACATGTAGCTGTTCAATTCTCCCAAAACAATTTATAAAAGAGAATGTTTTTCCTCCATCATATAGTTTTGTCTCCTTTGATATAGATTAATTGACCATAGGTGCCTAAGATTATTTCTGGACCTTCTATCTTGTTTCATTGATGTATGTTTCTGTTTTTGCACCAGTACCATACTGTTCTGATGACTGTACTTTTGTAGTATAGTCTGAAGATGGGGAAACTGATTCCTCCAGCTCTGTACTTCTTTCTCAAGATTGCTTTGACTATTTAGGGTTTTTTGTGTTTCCATAAAGATTTCTAGTTCTATGACAAATGCCATAGGTAATTTGACAGAGATTGCATTAAATCTGTAGATTGCCTTGGCTAGTATGGCCATTTTCATAATATTGATTCTTTTAATCCAAGAACATGATATATTTTTCCATCTGTCTGCATCATCTTTGTTTTCTTTCATCAGTGTCTTATGGTTTTCAGAATATAGGTTTTTGCTTCCTTAGGTAGATTTATTCTTAGGTATTTTATTCTTTTTGATGTGATGATAAATGGAATTGTTTTAATTTCTATTTCTAATCTTTTGTTGTTAGTGTATAGAAATGCAACAGCTTTCTATGCATCAATTTTGTATCCTACAACTTTACAAATTCACTGATGAGCTCTAGTAGTTTTCTGGTAGCATCTTAGGATGCTAAGGATTTGCTATGTACAGAATCACGTCCTCTTCAAACAGTGACAGTTTTACTTTTTTTACAGTTTGGATTCCATTTATTTATTTATTCTTTGATTGCTGTGGCTAGGACTTCCAAAATTATGCTGAATAGAAGTAGTGAGAGTGGACCTCCTTGTCTTATTCCTGATCTTAGAGGAAATACTTTCAGCTTTTCATTGTTGAGTGTGATGTTAGCTGTGGGTTTGTCATATATCACCTTTATTACGTTGAGATATGTTCCTTCTGTGGTCACTCTCTGAAGCATTTTTATCCAAAATGGATGTTGACTATTATGAAAAGTTTTTTCTGCATCTTTTGAGATGATCATATGATTTATATTCTTCAGTTTGTTGATGTGGTATATCACACTGACTGATTTGTTGATACTGAAAAATTCTTGCATCCCTGATATAAATCCCACTTGATCATAGTGTATGATCCTTTTACTGTATTGTTGGAGTAGGTTTGCTAGTGTTTTGTTCAGGATTTTTGCCTCTGTATTGATTATATTTGCCTATGGTTTTCTTTTTGCATGTATGATATCTATCTGGTTTTGGAATCAGGGTAATAGTGGCCCCAGAGGATGAATTCAGAAGTGTTCCTTCCTCTGCAATTTTTTGGAGTAGTTTCAAAAGGATAAGTATTAACTCATCTCTAAATGCTTGGTAGAATTCACCTGTGAAGCCATCTGGTCCTGGACTTTTGCTTCTTGGAAGTTTTAAAATTACTGACTCAATTTTTGCACTGGTAATTGGTCTGTTCATTTTTTTCTATTTTTCCCTGGTTTAGTTTTTGGGAGAGTGTACCTTTTAAAGAACTTGTCCATTTCTTCTAGGTTATCCATTTTGTTGGCATATAGTTGCATGTAGTAGTCTCTTATGATCCTTTGTATTTCTGTGATATGGTGGTAATTTCTCCGTTTTCATTTGTAATTTTAATAATTTGGGCCCTCTCCCCTTTTTCTCTCTTTTTTTTTAAAAATTGTCTACAATTGCTTTACAATACTGTGTTAGTTTCTGTTGTACAAGGATGTGAATCATTTATATGTGATATATATATATCCTGTCCCCTTGGACCTTCCTTCCACTCCCTCTTATTTCACCCACCTATGTCATCACAGAGCAACAAGCTGAGCTTCCTGTGCTATACAGCAGCTTCCCACTAGCTATCTGTTCTATACATGGTAGTGTATATATGTCATTACTAATCTTTGAATTTGTCAAACCCTCCTCTTCAGCCCCCTGCATCCACATGTGTGTTCTCTACGTCTGTGCCTCTATTCCTGCCCTGCTAATGGGTTCACCTGTACCATTTTTCTAAATTCCACACATATGCATTAATATACAATATTTTTCTGACTTCACTCTGTATGACAGACTCTAGGTCCATCCACATCTCTACAAATGACCCAACTTCATTCCTTTTTATGGCTAAGTAATAATCCATTGCATATATGTACCATGTCTTCTTTATCCATTCATCTGTTGATGGACATTTAGGTTGCTTCCATGTCCTGGCTGTTGTAAACAGTGCTGCAATGAACACTAGGGTACTTGTATCTTTTCGAATTATGGTTTTCTCAGGGTGAATGCCCAGTGGTGGGATTACTGGATCATATGACAAACTATTTTTAGTTTTTTAAGGAACCTCCATATTGTTCTCCATAATGGCTGTATCAATTTACATTCCTACCAACACTGCAAGAGGGTTCTCTTTTCTCCACACTCTCTCTAGTATTTATTATTTGTAGATTTTTTTTGATGGCTATTCTGACCAGTGTGAGGTGATACCTCATTGTAGTTTTGATTTCCATTTCTCTAATAATTAGTGATGTTGAGCATCTTTCCATCAGCCTCCTGGCCATTCGTATGTCATCTTTGAGGAAATGTCGATCTAGGTCTTCCCATTTTTTGATTGGGTTGTTTTTGTTTTGATATTAAGCTGCATGAGCTGTTTATTTTGGAGACTAATCCTCCAAGGCAACTGTCTTTGTCAGTTGCTCCATTTGCAAATATTTTCTCCCATTCTGAGGGTTATCTTTTCATCTTGTTTATCATTTCCTTTGCTGTCCACAAGCTTTAAAGTTTAATTAGGTCCTATTTGTTTATTTTAAATTTTTATTATAGGAGGTAGGTAAAAAAGATCTTTCTGTGATTTATATCAAAGAGTGTTTTTCCTATATTTTCCTCTGTGTTTTTTTATAGTGTCTGATCTAACATTTAGGTCTTTAATTCACTTTGAGTTTATTTTTGAATATGGTGTTAAAGAATGTTCTAATTTCATTATTTTACATGTAGCTGTCTGGTTTTCCCAGGACTAATTTATTGAAGAGATTATTTTCCATTGTATATTCTTACCTCCTTTGTCATAGATTGCGTGACACAAGTTTGTGAGTTTATCTTTGGGTTTCTGTCTTGTACCATTGATCTATATTTGTTTTTGTGCCAGTATCATATTGTCTTGATTACTGTAGCTTTATAGGATAGTCTGAAGTCAGGGAGCTTGATTTTTCCAGTTTCACTTTTCTTTCTCAAGATTACTTTGGCTATTCAGGGTCTTTTGAGTTTCTATGCAAATTGTAAATTTTGGGGGGTTCTAATTCTGTTAAAAATGCCATTGGTAACTTAATAGGGATTGCACTGAATCTGTAGATTGCTTTGGGTGGTAGAGCCATTTTCACAATATTGATTCTTTTAATCCAAGAACATGGTGTATCCCTCCATCGGTTTGTGTCATCTTTGGTTTCTTTCATCAGTGCTTTATTGTTTTCGAGGAGAGTCTTTTGCCTTCTTAGTAGGTTTATTTCTAGGTATTTTATTCTTTTGTTGCAGTGGTTATAGCATTGTTTCCTTAAATTCTTGTTGTGATCTTTCATTGTTAATGTATAGGAATGCAATGTTTCTATGTATTAATTTTGTGCCCTGCAACTTTACCAAATTCACTGATGAGCTCAAGCAGTTTTCAGATGCATCATTAAGATTTTCTGTGTACAGTTATCATGTCATTTGCAAACAGTGACAGTTTTACTTCTTTCCCAATTTGTATTCCTTTTATTTCTATTTCTTCTCTGATTGCTGTGGCTAGGACTTCCAAAACTGTGGAATAACAGTGGTGAGAGTGGATGCCTTGTCTAAGTTCTAGAGCCAGAGGAAATGGTTTCATTTTTCACCATTGAGAATGATGTTTGCTGTGGGTTTGTTGTATATGGGGTTTATTATGTTGAGGTTTGTTGTTGTTCAACCGCTAAGTCATGTCCAACTCTTTATGACCCCATGGACTGTAATATGCTCCATTGAATCAGTGATGCTGTCTACATCTCATCCTCTGCTGCCTTCAATCTTTTCTTTTGCCTTCAATCTTTCCCAGCATCAGTCTTTTCCAATGAGCTGGCTTCTCATGTCAGGTGGCCAAAATATTGGAGTTTTAGCATCAGTCCTTGCAATGAATATTTAGGGTTGATTTCCTTTAGGACTGATTGGTTTGATCTCCTTGCTGTCCAAGAGACTCTCAAGAGTCTCTTGATCTCTTGGTTATTTAGTACTGTTTAACCTCCATGTGTTTGTGTTTTTTACAGTTTTCTTTTTCTTGTGATTGATTTCTAATCTCATAGCATTGTGACTAGAAAAGATGCTTGATATGATTTCAATTTTCTTACATTTACCAAGGCTTGATTTGTGATCAAAGGTGGGATCTCTCTTAGAGAATGTTCCATGTTCATTCTATTACTTGAGAAGAAAGTCTATTCTGCTTTTAGGTGGAATTTCCTATAAATATCTATCTAGTGTGGATTACTGTGTCATTTAAAGTTTTTATTTCTTTATTTTCTGTCTGGATCTGTCCATTGGTATAAATATGGTGTTGATGTCCCCTACTATTATTGTGTTACTGTTGATTTACCCTTTTATGGCTGTTAGCATTTGCTTTATGTATTGTGGTGCTTCTATATTGGGAATATAAATATTTATAATTGTTATATCTTCTTAGATCGATCCCCTGATTATTATGTAGTGATCTTCCTTGTGTCTTATAAAGTCATTATTTTAAAGTCTATTTTATCTGTTGAGTATTGCTCCAGCTTTCTTTTTCTATCTCTTCACTTTAAGTCTGCATGTGTCCTAGGTCTGAGGTGGGTTTCTTGTAGACAACATAACATATATACAGGTCTTGTTTTTGTACCCATTCAGCCAGTCTGTGTCTTTTGGTTAGATACATTTAAATCCATTTACATTCAATGGATATGGTAAATATCAATATTTTGTCTTTAATTTTTGTCAATTTGATTACTATGTATCTTGGCATGTCGCTCTGGGTTTATTCTACCTGGGACTCCTGTCCTTCTTGGACTTAGGTGACTGTTTCCTTTCCCATGATGGGGAAGTTTTCAGCTACTATCTCTTCAAATATTTTCTCAAGTCCTTTCTCTTCTCCATCTGGGACCCCTATGATGTGAATGTTGGTGCATTTAATTTTGTCCTGGAGGTCTCTTAGACTGTCCTCATTTCTTTTTATTCTGTCCCACAGCAGTGATTTCTACCATTCTGTCTTCCTGCTCATTCATTTTTCTGCTTCAGTTATTCTACTGATTCCTTCTATTGTATTGTATTGTTCTTCTGTTTTAGGCAGAAGAACAAACATTTCTTCTTTGTCAAACATTTCTTTTATCTTCTTAGTGTGTGCTTCCATTCTTTTTCTGAGATCCCTGGATCATCTTTACTATCATTACTCTGAACTGTTTCTGGGTAGATCTCCACTTCACTTAGTTGTTCTTCTAGGGTTTTATCTGTTCCTTTGTCTGGGGTATATTCCTCCCTCTGGCATCTCATTTTGTGTAGCTTTCTGTGTTTGCAGTGTCTATTCTGAAAGATGCAAGGTTGTAGTTCTTGTTTCTGCTATCTACCCCCTGGTGAATAAGGCTGGTCTTAGAGGCTTATGCAGGCTTCCTAGTGAGAGGGACTGCTTCCTGGCCACTGCTGGGTGGAGCTGGATTTTATCCCTCTGGTGGACAGGGTCATGTCAAGGGATATGTTGAGCAGGCAGCTTTGTGTTCAGGAGACTTTAAGCAGCCTGTCTCCTACTGAGGAGGGCTGTGATCCTACCCTGCTGGTTGTTTGGCATCCCAGCAATGGAGACTACAGGTTGTTGGGTGGGGCTAGGTTTTCATGAAAAAATGGTGGCCTCCAGGAGGGCTCATGCCAATGAGTACTCCTCAGAATACCACTGCCAGTGTCGTTGTCCCCACAGTGAGCCACAGCTGCTCCCTACACAGGAAATCTTTTGATACCAGCAGGTAGGTCTAGTCAGGCCCCTAAGTGGTCATTGTTCCCCACCCCCGGCCCACTGCTCCCAGGGGCCTGACATGCACAAGACCTTGTGTATGCCCTCCAAGAATGGACATTCTGTTCCCCCAGTCCTGTGATCAAAGCCCACTGGCCTTCAAAGCCAGATGCTCTGGGGACTCCTCCTCCTGTTGCCAGAACCCCAGGCTGGGGAGCCTAATGTGTGGCTCAGAAGTCTCACTCTTATGGGAGAACCTGTGCAATATAATTATTTTTCTAGTTTGTGGGACATCTACCCAGTGGGTATTGGATTTGATTTTATTACTACTGTGTCCCTTCTACCACTCCACTGGGGCTTCTTCCCTTTTCACTGGATGTAGGATATCTTTTGTGGTAGGTTCTGGTGGGTTGTTTTTGTTATTGTTGTTGATGACTGTTTGTTTAACAGTTCATTGTGATTTTCACTTTTCATACAAAGAGATGAGCTCATATTCTTCTACTCTATCATCTTGTCTCAACCCCCTCAGCCAGGTTGAACAACCTTTTTTCTTCCTGCATGGCAGTTCTTGGTAAATAATGTAACTTTTGAGTCTATGGTCTCTTATTTTCCACATATTCTTGACTCCTATGTCTGGGATAGGTGTCCCTCTGAGAGACTCCTGTGCCTTCCAGTACTTTCTTATGACTGTGCTGATCACAAAATATGCTAATGATTTGTGGCCTCACCTGTAATGTTTTCCAGACTCCACAATTTGAGGGCAGAGCCCGGGGCATCCTGGTCATTATCAGATTCCCAGCCCTTAGCTCCTGCTTAGTCATGGCAACCAATTAGGGACTGGGTATAGCACTGCTCCATTCTTACTCAGTTCTCATAGTGATTCTAAAGGGTATGTACCGGTATTATTCCAGTTACATGGATATGAGGCCAAGTATAAAGAGGTCAAGTCACCACTTCACAACTGTAGAGCTAAGTGGTAGATCAGGACCTGGAACTATGGCTTGACTTCAGAACTATTAATATGCAGTAACTGCTCAAACAGCAGCATGCTTTCCCTCTTAGTCATTATTTTTACATGCTCTTTCTATCTTTGAACAAAATACATGAATGAGAATTGGCAAGAAACTTATCCTGTGATGATGTGCCCTCCTGGACACCAGTGTATGCTTTCTATCTGCCCAGGGTGGTGCCAATCAAGTGTGATTCTCTACAAGATGGTACTGAGTAGAAGCCAGGAGTTCAAACTTAAACTCAGGCCCTCCTTGATTTAAAATCCCATTTGCTGCCACCTCCTAACTCTGTGACTGGGCAATATTCAACCTCTCTATGCTACACCTTCCTCATCCATAAAACGGGGATAATTCCACTTCCCTGACAAGGCTGGTGTGCAGATTAACATTTCTGAGACATTAGCTCATTTAATGCAGTGTCTGCACCCAGCAAACATACACTGCTTACTTACTGTTGCTGTTATAATGATCAGTAACTCATTTGACCATCCTAACCCAGTTTTGTGTAGAATTATCCTATGATCAAAACTTTTTTTGAAAAACAGATTTTACATCCTCTTTCCTATTTACAATCTCTTGAAACATATTTCAGCAAAGTTTATTGAATTTGTTTAGCTTTCATAGAAAGTGTTTTTCATTTTTAGTCATAATGCTCCAAGATTGGGATTTTATCACAAAAGGCAGAAGCTATACCTGCAGCTGAATAATGGTGTAAGCAAGTAATAAAAATAACTATCCCCTAAAAACAAACATCCAGTAGAGAATAGCAAACCAGCTTTGTAAAATCCCCCATCTTCTTTTTTCTATCTTAAAAATATCATCTTTCTCTGTGAACTAGATCACATCCTCTATTATTTATATTATTATTTCCCAGGTAGTTTGAAAGAAAACACTTGTTCTCTCTTGCTCTAGTTTCTACCCAACAATTAATTAAAAGTACTGGAGTAGAAAATTTACTAAGAAACTTTTAGTGCTGTACCACACAGCCATGGCAGTATGAGAAACCCCAAACTTACTATTTAAGGTATTAAAATGATTCTCCATAGAAGAAAGGGTTAAAAACCCAACAGATTTAGGATAAGCAGTAATATTTATAGAAAAAATATTAACATGCCAAGTCAATGTACTATATGAACTATTTCAAGTAAAACAGTAACTATGACTTTGAACTATATAAGGAACTATAATTTCTTATGAACAAGAAAAAAAAAGCTAACTTAATTATCTTTTTTGTCTGCAAAAAGCCTAGTAAATAATTCTGTAATTCATAATTTTCACTAATTAGTTTTTAGACTGCTCAGGATTTTTCCAAATTAGTGAAGTTTTACACTAAAAATAAGTTCATTTTCTTAAAGTGAATTTAAACAGAATTCTATGGTGAAGTAAAGCGATAGAATTATGCTTTTAATGTTGTTAGGAACAAAAGGTAATTTTCTTCCACTATTGGAAAAGCTTAATCATGACAGTGAATAAGGCCATTTCCTTCTTATTTTCGGAGAAAATTCCGATTCTCCTGGGTCAATGGAACACAACCCTAAGACCTAGACAAAGATTCTGAATTTCAGGGGAGAAAAATGACAGTGTTCAACTTATGTGTTTGTAGTTTCATGCATTTTTTTTGTGTGAAGTGCACTTACCAGCTTTCCCCTTTGCTGAGCAGACCTGGTCTCCCTCAAGGTATACACGTCTCCACAGACAGAGATCTCACGCCAGACACCGGGCTGGGACTCCTCAGTGAAGCCACCTCTCGGATGCATCACCAGGACGCCATTGGTCGTGAGCCCATCCATGTGGCCGTCGGGGTTTTTCCACTTTGCTGCCTTTTCCTGGAAAGCATCCCACAGAAAAGATGATGTTCAACACAAAAAGGTTATAGAATCTCTCCAAAATATTGGGTAAGGGCAGAGGGGAGGAAAGTGAGCAATTTTCATTCTCTGTTTAAAGCTAATAATCAGAAGGATAAAATACGCAATTAGTCTGAGAAAATGAAAGAAGTGTAAGAATAGATGAATGATTTATCACTGGAGACAGATATTTATCTTGGGCTTTTACAAAAGAAAATCTGATGTCTGGGCCTCTACCTCAGAGATTCTTTTTCAAACCACATTCCTCCCACCCCCACAACCCCACCAACCCCAGGTGATTTCAGGAATCCAGTACGTATTCTTCAGTTCTGTTTGTGCAGTGCTTTCATCCTATTATCTAATAATCTTTTGTATGAACTCATTATCACGTAAGTACTAGAAGGAAGTGAAAATTTTTCATTCAACAAAATTTCAAAATACATCAGGCCAACAGGTTGTGGCCACTATGTTTTGTTTTCATAAGGATCAGTGTTTATATCATCAAAGGTGGAAGGTGCAAGCAACTGGAAATAATGGAAGACTGGACACCCGGCCATTCTTTCTTGGGGACAGAGCCAGCTACTGTTCACAGGACTCGGGTAAATCTGATTAAGGCAAGCCACTTATGACTGGTTTAGGGGTGCACATGTGACTGAGTTCTGACCAATGAGACCTGAGTGAGTCTTCTGGGAAGCTTCCTGTAAAGATTTCTTTGCTCTTTAAAGAGACCAGGAAGAAATACGGCCCTTCTTCAGCGAGTTGTCATGCTGCAGGGAGGGTGTGGAAGTACGGGAGCCATCTCACCCACACCAGGACCTCGTCTGAGGAAAGCAGTGTGACCAGAGGGCAAGATGGAATAAATCTGGCTCCCCTGACATTACACTGGATCAACCAATCTTGCAGCTGGCCTTCCTGGGCATTTCTTGTAATATGGGATGACCCTTTTTTATTACCATTTAGGTCATTTTAAGAGAGCTTTTTCTCCCCTGAAAAAATACCTTGATTCAAAAAGGGACTATATTAAAACTAGATATTCACTACAACTGTGGGTTTTTTATTTACATGGACAGTCTATGAAGAGAGATATTTTTAGTCTTGTTTTAGTTTTGTTCTTTGTGATATCACGTCTGTAACTCCCAATATGGAACAAAGTAAACACTAACAAATTTTTGAATGAATAAATGAACAACATTTTTTTTGAACCCCAATTATCTAGATCTGATCATTTGTTTTTCTTTCTGAAATAAATCCCCTTAAATCTACCATAAATACATTATATGTGGTAATATACATACTTTTAAGAAGTCACTCTACATTTTATAGTTAATGGTCATTACTTGTTATATTTGCCATATTTTCAGATTTTTAGTAAGTTTTTCACGAAAACAAAAATTTCAAAATCTAAAACCAGAAGCATTTTGTAAGGCAAATATTCTGGCCACAATTAAATGTTACATATGTGATGATAATGGGTGTTTTTCTAGAAACAATGTACTGATTAATAGTACTTACTCCAAGAAATATGTTTTTGGAAGAGTCGAATCCAGCTGCAAATATTCGTGCTGTGTAAGGTTCGTTCCTGTCACAGACTATCCTGCAGGCAAACCTAGATATGGTGCTCTGTGTAATCTGCGCTTCATCATTGTTCTGACTGCCAGAAATTGTGTCTGTAACGACGAAGTCGATAGGGCTTTCTGTTGATCTGCCCACCTAAATAAATCAAATTATACTCATGATCCACTCATATCCAAAAATATGTCACCATATTCATTACATGAAATAAGTGTTCAGGATCCTTTAATATTCATTATCTCTACTAGGAAGGTTAGAATAAAAAATCTCAAGTCTGTTCCTTCTCTTGTTTAAGGGAGATGTTATGGTAACCAACCACCAGATTTTAAATGTTAAGAAAAAAGCTCCATTTTCTATTCTGGAAGAAAATACATCTCACCCCAAACAGGTGTATGATCAGGTAGAAACATAATTTATTACTGTCATAGAAAATCATTCCTTTTTCCCCTCTTGTATTTTCAAGTGAAAAAAAACAAAAAACAAAAAAACAAGATTTTAAAGGCAGCCAGGAAACTAAAGCCCTATTTCCCCTATTCTTGCCAGGCTCCAGACTCCAGGGCCTGGTTTTTTATGCTAAGTGAATCCACCTGTGACTCATGGCCCAGTGCAGAGCCCTACCCCAGACTTAAGAGACCCAGCGCCTATTTCCCTTCCTCAGTGTGAGTGAGAATGGTGTAAAACGCTATACAAGTCAGCCCAAAGCTTGAGATAGTCATATGAAAGGTTTAAAAATGCTGGTCATAACAGTTCAATTTTGAATTTTTAAAGAATTATCCTGGCAAAAATATCCTGGTAAAAAGCTGACAATAATATTTTATTGGCTTACTTCCTTGGTAAGTTTAAATGCTGCCAGAAAGAATATATTTCATTAGCATGATCTTAAGAGTTCCAACAAAGCTTTTTCATATTCACTAAATCCAAATAAGACAGGTACTGCTGTGTCCTGGGAAATATTTGTTACAGGTAAGGAAGTCCTCATGACAAAATACTAAATTGTTTGTGTAATGATGTTCTATGACTCTCTAACTAGGAAACAGTAATAAATGTTATATATGCCAAAGATATGTCTTAAAATAATTAATATGTAAACAATATCTTGTTAAACATGATATTAATGTTCTCTCCTAACAGCAGTGACTCTGATTCTGAAGCTGTCAGTGGAAGGAACACACAGAGCTCCAAGGTACATATGTATATAAGGCCCCCAAATTCAATTTCCTAGGTATCTTTATCCTGATCTCAAAATTCTACCTAAAGCATAAGCATTGTGAAGAAGAGGCAACAGACATCTATTTTCTCTTATTATTTTTTTAAACATGCTTAATTTCTTGTCCTATTAAAATGTTCCTGGAATAAACTAAACCACCAGGTTCACTGAAACTTAAATAGATGCATGTATCCTAAACATATGGATTTCAGGTTTAGAAAACATACACCTTTTTACAAAGTGCAACATAAAATTTAGGTTATAAGCGTTACGATTCATCTTTCTAAAGC
Organism: Budorcas taxicolor; assembly: GCF_023091745.1. Classification (NCBI taxonomy): domain Eukaryota; kingdom Metazoa; phylum Chordata; class Mammalia; order Artiodactyla; family Bovidae; genus Budorcas; species Budorcas taxicolor. The sequence continues at coordinate 66,933,198 of NC_068919.1, read as the reverse complement.
TGCAGAATCTTCCCTCTGCTAGGTTCACTGAAAAGCTGGATGTGTAACTCAGAAGCTCTACTGATTCAAGACTGCTCTGATTTTTTTCAGGCTTTTTTTTTTTAAACTACCCTCCTTAGCTACTTTCAAGTATATAATACAGTATTATTAACTATGATTATCATGCTGTATATTATATACCCAGAACTTACCCATCTCACAGCTGGAAGCCTGCAGTATTTGACCAGCATCTCCCAATTCTGCACCCCCTGTAACTACCATTCTAATTTCCGTTTTTATAATTCTGAATTTTTTTTTGTATTTTACATATAAGTGATATTAAACAACATTTGTCTTGCTGTTTAATTTCACTTTAGTTTTTTTAATTAGAAAAGTAACAGATACACTGCAAAATATTTAACAAATATAGGGAAAGTACACAGGAGACTATGCCAAACTCAGGAACAAATCGGTCCTGAACCTCTATTCCATTGAAGCTCAGGAGTAAAATGTGAAAAGTTCTAAAATTGCCATCACACAAACCCCTGAGCTCTCACAAAGATACAGGCCATGACCTAATTTCTGTCACCTCCGTGGAAGAGGGCAAAGATTTCTCACGCTCTGTTAAAAGCTCAAAGCTAAAACCACACTCCAGCAGAATGTCACACAACTGTTCCTTGTCTACAGAGATTACTCTCTTCAAGAAAGGCCACCCCCCATGTATTAAATTAATGTCTTGATGAATTAACTGAAATTGCCTCTAAAACATGACATTTTATTCCAACTGGAACATACTGCTAGGATCAATTATTTCAAGTCAGAATACTTACTCAAGTGGTCATTTAATATTTGTTTATCAGTTTCCTTCCACTTAAATCTAACTTGTAGAGTGTTAGTATATTTCTATACTTTAGGACACAAACCTCATGTTGCCAGAGGTGGGGGGACGAGGTCACTTTCCTAATGAAAACTCACCCAATGTGGAAGACTTGGAGCCTGTCCTTTCTCTGACTGTTGGAGCAATTCTACATTATTTTAAGGTTAGTCATGTGGACCAGCCATGATGTATTTGAATTCCGTCTGATATTCATATAGTAGGCACAGGGAGAATTTTTCTCCCTGCTGCTGACTGCCAGACACACACAGAATCATATGGCACTTTCAATTGTGTATGCATATGAGAAAAGTTTGTTTGCCTGGTTGTCAAAGTCAGTATGGGTAGAACGGTATAGAAACACCTGAAAGGGCCTCCTTCATCTTCTCTAAACAAATCAGTCCTACCTGTGCCCCTGCATCTGTTAACCTTATTTTGTCACTTCCCTTCTATTACTAGGATGAGCTATTGCTGCTCCTATCCAGTCAGCCGTCAAACATTCTGGAGCTTCTCAAATTACAGGGACTGTGAGGCAAAGGACTAGTTTTTTTGGGTTTGCTTTTAAAATTTCAAGCTGTCGCTTAATATCTTTTCAAAATATAACAAAAATCAGTATTAGAAAAATGATCATCTGCTTCGATGTTTCAGGAATGTCAAACCGCTATTACAAGTTTCCAAATGCATTCCTTCTCTACTTCCTCACTCACCTCATCCTGGATGTTTTGCTGCTTGGCTAAGCAGCCTGAATATCACTGTTCTAGACTAGTCTCTCATCTTTAAAAATGCTTTCCTTTGTCAGAAAGCAATTCTCAAACTAGAGCTCCATTTCTCTGATTCATTCTACTGGTGATACTCCTGAAAAACTTGTCACTAGTTACTACCTCTGTTTCCCTCCTCCTCCTGTAACCCACTCCTGAGCCTCTCCATCATCATGCTCTCAGCAGGCCTGGCTCCACTGAAACCCTGCTTGCTGACGTTTCCAGGACTTACACTCAGCATGTCCTGGTACATCTGTACCTAGTATTAAGTTGATGAAACCCTTCCAGGCTAGCTGGTAAACAGTCCCTTTCTCTTTCTGTTCTCTCCCCAGGTTATCTCATCAAATTCCATTTACTAGCCCCAAAGTCCTGGTATCTCTCTTTGCTTCAGACTAGCACATATGATCTCCATGTGGATGTCTAATAAGCATCTCAAATATGACATGTTTCCAGCAGAACCTGGATCCTCTTCAAGCCCTAGTCTCTCATCTTTTAAAATGCTTTCCTTTGTTGGAAAGCAATTCTCAAACTAGAGCTCCATTTCTCTGATTCATTCTACTGGTGATACTTCCTGAAAAACTTGTTCCCCATGTCAGTGACTGGCACCTAGTTTGCTCAAGCTAAAAATCAATACCCACGAGCCACCCTTGATTCTTCAATTTCTCCACACTCACGTTAAACCTCGTGTAAATTCTATCAACTCTTCCTCCAAACACATCATCAGTCCTCCCACATTTCCCCACCCTAGCTCTAGCTGCCATCAGCTCGTTGTTGGTTTGCATCACCTCAGCCTCCAATCTTTCTCCCTGTTTTCACACTTGCCTCCTACATTCTTCTCTGGACAGTCCTTGGAGATATCTTAACCAAGTGGAAGTAGAATTTTATCTCTTCCTTGTTAAAAAAAAATCCTCCAACAGTTTCCCCAAAACTTCTAGAATAAAACCCAAACTCTTTACTTGGCCTAAAAGCCCCTTACCCTCTTGGCCTCTGCCTACCTCTCTGAGTTCATCTCACACCACTTTCTTCCTCCTCCACTCTGCTGTGGGGCCTTGGCACTGCTATAGTGCTTGCTTCTCTGTGTCTGTTTTTCTACTCCAGAATGTAGGTTCCAGGAGAGGGGAGCCTTAGCTGTCTACCTCCAGTGACTAGATGAGGAGCTGACACATAGTAGGTGCTCAAGAAATAAAACTCATCAATGGAAGGTTATGACAGCTTGAACCTGGTGAGCCACATACACAAACATGCACACACATGTACAACGTTTTAGGAGATAATTTTGAAACAGTCCAACATTTTTTTCAACTACATAGATGCTAATGAAATGTGACCATCTAGAACTACTATAAACCAACTAAAAAACAAAAAACCCCATCAGAACACAAGCCTTGCAGCACTTAGGTGTGAAGCATATGAAACTTAGAAACCAGAGGGGGAAATGACCGTTAACACTGGTTTCAGGACCTGGTCAGTTTCCTTATCGCCAGGATCAGAATGAATATGGCATCACTGCTTTCCCTTTCAGGGGCTCTGTCAGACACTTCATCACTGCCTTTGATTCCTTTTCTAAACTGTATTCTTTATATTCTACTTTCTCAATACCTATGCTCACTTCTTGTTCCCTTTACTTACCCTTATTCTAGAAAATAATGACTAAGATCTTATTCTGACTATATTAACATATTTTATCAGTCTTACCTAATTTCTTAAATTTAGATCTAGGTTTGACTTTTTCAGACAATAATATTTCTGACTTCTGAGCCTATTATCTGACTCCACTATTGGAAATGAAGCAAAAGGCCCTTTCTTGATTCATTCTGATGTTCTGCTTTTAAATGCTCAGTTAACCTACAAATCATTCCAATGGGTAGTGGCTAAAATCAGCAGCCCTCAGCAACAAGGTCCATACTTGAGAAATATGAATGCCGCAGTGCTTTTGCTCAGTGATTTCTTTCAATGGTAGAATTTAGACACATAAACTTGTTAAAAGGGGGAAAAAATTAAAAACAAGCTTGATTTTTTTAGGGCCTTCTAAGAGCTGCTTAATTCTACTCAGGTTAATCTGACATTAATCTCCAGTATGTCCAGTTAGTCTGCAAAAGGTATGAGATTATTTCAGTAAAAAGAAATGAGTTATGTTTTCTTAATAAATCTATAATTTTTTGCTGAATTACCATGCCTTATTTAAAGCGGTTGAGTAGGTATTATGTAGAGACTGGAGAACTGAGGAGACTTAAATCTGGGTTCTGCCACCAATGCCATTTTTGCCCAATTAAGGTTAAGTTCTTTCTTTTCAAAGACACAAATTTCTCAGTTATAAAATTAAAAGGGTAGTATAGTAAAATTTGGTATTTTTCAGTTGGACCAACCCAGTTGGTCCATGAACCTCTGACGGTCTTCAAGACCTTTTCAATGGCCCAGGTCCTTGAAGCCAAAATTGGTTTTATAATAATATGAAGATGCTGACATTTGCTCTTTTGGTGACAAAGCAATGATGTGCTTTAGTAGGAATCAATGAACAATCCACTCAAAAAGCAGGCAGAGGACCTAAATAGACATGTCTCCAAATAAGTCATACAGATGGCCAAGAGGCACATGAAAAGATGTTCAACATTGCTAATTATTAGGTAAATATAAATCATTTATCTACCCCGAGATATCTCACGCCAGTCAAAATAGCTATCATCAAAAAATCCATGAACAATAAATGCTGGAGAGGGCAAGGAGAAAAGGGAAACCTCCAATATTGTTGGTGGGAATGCAAATTGTATAGCCACTATGGAGAAGAGTATGGGAGTTCCTTAAAAAACTAAAAACAGAGCTACTATGTGACCCTGCAGTCCCACTCCTGGGTGTATATCCAGAGGAAAACGTGGTCTGAAAGGATACATGCACCCCAATGTTCACTGCAGCACTGATTACAACAGATATGGAAGGAACTTAAATGTCTAGCAACAAAGAACTGGATAAAGAAGATGTAGTACATATATACAATGGAATATTGCTCAGCCATTAAGAAGAATGAAATAATGCCATTTGCAGCAACAGGGATGGACCTGGAGATTGTCATACTGAGTGAAGTAAGCCAGGCAGAGAAATAAAAATACCGTATGATATTGGTTATATGTGGAATCTAAAAAAAATGATACAAATGAACTTGTTAACAAATAAGACTTAAAGAACAAACTTATGGTTACTAAGGGGGAAGGATGGGAGGGGAATGGATAGTTAACAGAGTTTGGGATCAACATGTACACACTGCTCTATTTAAAATGGATAACCAACAAGGACCCACTGTATAGCACAGGGAACTGTCTTCAATGTTATGAGGCAGCCTGGATGGGAGGGGAATTTGGGGGAGAAAAGATGTATATATATACAAATGTGCTTAGTTGCTCAACTGTGTCTGACTCTTTGCAACCCCATGGACTGTAGCCCACCAGGCTCCTCTGTCCATGGGGATTCTCCAGGAAAGAATACTGGAGTGGGTTGCCATGCCCTCCTCCAGGGAATCTTCCCAACCCAGGAATCAAACCCAGGTTTCCTGCATTGCAGGTGGATTCCTTACCATCTGAGCCACCAGGGAAGCCCATGTATATGTATATGTATATGTATATGTATATGTATATGTATATGTATGAATGAGTCCCTTTGCTGTCCACATGAAACTATCACAACATTGTTAATTGGCTATAATTCAATACAGCTGGTTCTAAAAGTCTCTGTTCTTGTTTTTAGAGTCTCTCTTTATTGCACTGAGATCTGAGAATGTAGTCTTTATAATTTCTTTTTGCAATTTTAGAACTGTTTTCTTAGTCTTTTGAAAACCAAACAGGAATAATTTTAATATTATCTTCACCTTTTCCCCTTGGACATCACCAAACACTACTGTGCCAGGAGTTCTGACTATGTTTCAAAATGAAGGATTGAAGGAAAAATGTGGTAAAAATTTCCATGAAAAAAGAAAGATGTTACCTGAAACATATCCGTATCTTTATCATGTGTGTACTCAACCACCACAGTCTGATTTCTTGACAGAGTGTACGATATACTGTGTTGACCTTTGCAGCTGATAGCCTGATAGTGAAAGAAAAATATATAAAAATTCATTAAAATTTCAACAACTTATCAAATTCTGCTTAGAGTTTAAGAGACATCACTCTATCAGCAAAACCCAGCACAAGCTAGTGGTTTCCTAAAGACCAGAGCCTGATCCTGCTATGCCCTGAATTACAGAAGAGTCCACATTGACAAGACTGGATTTACCAAATATTCATCCCTAATAGGAACAATATTTTACTTAAGTCAAATCAAAGTAAACTTACTAGTTTCCAAGCCCTGATTTAATCACAGCCCTAGAAAAACATACACTTTCTCCATGTCACCTTAACTCAGTAATAGAATTTTTCAGACTAACATGATTTAAAATTTCTTAATTTCACAATGAAACAGGTAACTCAATAACATTTTGTAATGGTACTTTTCCTACATGATAGGGATTATAATGAGAGTAAAACAATTGCTGGAAAAAAGTAAATATTCTATTAAAACTTCCATATAATAATGTACTATTTTAGCCAATGATAATTATACTCTGATCTACATCTTACTTCAATCTTGTATAAGCAGTTGCTTAATCCAGATAGTTTTTGAGTTAATAAAAAACATAGCTAAGTTAGTTTCATATAAGTTTCATCACCTCTATTTTCAGACTAGACTAAACATAATAGTCTTTGGTTTAGTGAATCTAGAAACCAATAATACAATATTATTCTTTTTTCCTCCATAATGATATATTTTACTATATCTTAAGTTGTGGTCACATAGTTTTAAATTTCCAAATTAACAAAAGAAGTTTATTTAAATTCTACTCCAGATTATTTCAAATACACTGTCCATTCCACTTTAACCTAATTTATCTTCATTTCTAATGTTTTACATTAAATATAATAAATAAAACTTTAATAAGCCTATCTAGTAAACATTAACTGAATGATCACTGTATGAAGGCCAAGAAAGACTAAACATTTGGAAGTAGCTAGACATATATAGAGCACATTAATGATAATATACTCTGAACATTTACATTTAACTAATACAATTGCTTATAGTAATAAATAGTATAAGATTACAAATCAGCTTTGAAGTTAGCCTGGTTAACCTCATGGTTATTTAATCAGCTGCCCTCAAGAACGTCATCATTGAATTGATGTTTTGTTGTACATGCGTCATAAAGATAATGCAAGTATTAGAAATAATAATTTATACATTTAATATTATTAGGGATCTAAAAAAATACTTTTTAGATTACTCAACTCCAGTAATAAATCTTAAATTTTCATTGCTCAAAGTCACATGAAATCAGTGGTTATTGATATGTGACATTTTTTCAAAATCAAATTAATAAAGAACTATTTCCAATTAAGATAAATGGATGTTTATAGTTAATTGAAAAAACCCACTTAAAATATTTTACTAAGCTCAGAGTTACAAAACTGATAACCAGGGAGTGATTATTTATACACTTATTATAACTTATTTTAGGATTCCTTAAAAAGTATCTATTCATTTAAGTTTTCCATTTATAAGTACATCAACTCAACTTTTTTGGCACATATGTTACACAAAATAACTGTAGTTTGCAAATTATCTGCAAAAGAAGGAGTTTACAAATGCCAGAACAGAACGCCTTTTAAAAAGTTGGACGTTTTTGTACGAGTAGCCTGGAAGTGAAGCTTCTCATGCTTGAAACATCTTGCCTTGAAATCGGTCTGAAGTTTGTATTCTATTCCTTAAAATGCTGTAGTTTTAACATTTAAACATTTCTTACAAGTTTGCTGGGAAATCAATGCCCAGGAAGACCTGCTGTGCTCACCCCATGACTTAGTGCAGCTTCTGGGCTACTCTGGGAAGTCCTGAAAATAGGCATTTTATAGGCCCTAAGTTGCTTCTGGGCCCAGTTCTTCTAGAGTGTTTTATTCTAAAACTACTCTTGCGACCCAGACTATCATAAGAGAGAATAAGGCTATTTATAGGGAGCTTGAGCCCAGTGCCACTCCTGGAAACAGACCAAAACCAGGGGAACCAAAGATCTGGACCAGCCCCTGCCCGAGGAGACCCTGAGGCTTTAAATGCTGATTCAGGACACCTTGAATGATGAGTCCATTTAAAGACAAACTACAATTTCAGACTTCCTCCAGTTTCCCAAATGTGGCTATCAATGTGGATCACCAGTCTTAGGAAAGGGGAATGCTTTGAGCATAGCAAAACACATTTTCTGAGACTATTTAATTAAGAAAGTTTTAAACAAGAGCTCCATTTTGGGAGTCTCTGGATTTAGGGAAGATGGAGAAGTGGGAAAAGGGATCCTACAAGCAGAACAAGTCCCAGAAGGTGATGAACTCCCCACTGTGGAGGAGATGGCTGAGGAACTTCAGATCCCTGTGACCTACCTAAATCATTTCCTGTCTGGCAGGGGTCTCCTTCTGTGAGTGATAAGTGGGGAGGGGAGGCCTTTCCTGCAAAGAGCCCCACCCAATAGGCTGCACCTATAGTGGGGAGAAGCATGGAGATACGTTAGCCAGGACTTAAGTCCTGGAGAAATAAGTTGGAGATTTAAGCCAGGACTGAGGTTTGGAGCAAAAGGGGGCAGTCAAAACCCAGGCCACCTCTGGGCACCAGTGGGCCCCCCAGAAATAATGGAGAGCGTCCACTTGCCTTTGATGCCATGAATCAGGGCTCACATGATTTGGTCTGTGCATTTAAGTCTAGAGTTGGGCCAGACTTGGGGGTTTAAGGGAAGGCAAGAGCAGAGTTTAATAAACCTGGCATTAGTTTTTGCTTTCTCTCTGCATATGAGGCATTAAACTTTTCTGGGGTTAGAAAAGTATCATTTTCTCAGCAGTAATTTTAAGATATGGCTCTCAGAAAGACAGTTTCTAGAAAGTTACAGATTCACTGACTTGAATCAATCATTTCCGGTAATTTGGAAATAAACATTTTCCCCAAGACACTGAATTGCTTTGAGATCTATTTTTGAAATATCAGAAAGGAGAGTAGGTAAGGCTGGCCTTCTCTTGGCACTCAACAGAATTCAGTACAAACACAGTTATTGTAATAGAAATTGATTTCACTATACTCATTCAAATACAGGGACCAAGATCTTTAAAATGGTAAGGGGAACCAGCCTAACCAACCTGCCTGGCAGACAATACTGATCTGCCATAGTCACTTTTCTATTGTGATGGGGAAGCAAGGTGGCTGACACCGTGTCGGGTTACTATCAGTACCTCAAAGACAGGTCTGGTGGCCTGTGGTCTCCAGCCCCAGCACTGTGAGCATGGGAGGCATTCAAGGAAGGTCAGATGAGTGAATGAACTGCTACAGATTCAAGATGGCACTTGCAGTGTCTTTCCTTGGGTCTTCTCCACCTCTCCTTTACCTTTCACTGACGGTAAAGTGTCTGCCTGCAGTGCAGGAGACCTGGGTTCGATCCCTGGGTAGGGAAGATCCCCTGGAGAAGGAAATGGCAACCCACTCCAGTACTCTTGCCTGGAAAATTCCATGGACTGAGGAGCCTGGTAGGCTACAGTCCATGGGATCGCAAAGAGTCTGACACTACTGAGCGACTTCAGTTTTCAGCAAAGGTACTGACACTCTTAGCTCAAATTTATTATGTGAGAATTTTTTCAGGTTAAAAAATATCACAATTTGACAATTAAAGATTGGACAATTACAGATCCAGAGAATAAAGGATTCCAACTTTATCCAGCTTAGGAAGCTATACACTGCTCAGATGCCCAAACCATGGCCCTTCCTGAGTCAGAACTCTTTCCTCCCAGCTGAAGACCTTTACTTCTTGGGTTTGCTCTACTAGTGTCACAGGCTTGGCTCAGCTGAGTTATCCACTGACTTCCAGGCAACAGCTACAGTTGGTTTTCCTGGTTCAACCCCAACTAAATGACAGAGTCCTCCAAGCCTCCAGACTTTACAAAAAAGTTAAAAAAAAAAACAAAAAACAAAAAACAAACACCAAGGTTCACAATGTCTACAGGACTGTCTTCCTCTTATAAGCCCCTATACACATATATGGTGGTTTAGTCACTATGTCATGTCTGACTCTTGCAACCCCACAGACTGTAGCCCGCCAGGCTCCTCCGTCCATGGGGTTCTCCAGGCAAGAATACTGGAGTGGGTTGCCATTTCCTTCTACTGGGGATCTTCCTGACCTGGGGATTGAACCCAGGTCTCCTGCACTGCAGGCGGTTTCTTTACTGACTGAGCTACCAGGGAAGCCCCATATACAAGCCTTTATAAGGCACTTATAAAGATAAGTGGTGTTGGAGAAGACTCTTGAGAGTCCGTGGACTGCAAGGAGATCCAACAAGTCCATCCTAAAGGAGATCAGTCCTGGGTGTTCACTGGAAGGACTGATATTGAAACTGAAACTTCAATACTTTGGCCACCTGATGCGAAGAGCTGACTCATTGGAAAAGACCCTGATGCTGGGAAGGATTGAGGGCAGGAGGAGAAGGGGACGGCAGAGGATGAGATGGTTGCATGGTATCACCGACTCAATGGAGATGAGTTTGAGTAGACTCCGGGAATTGGTGATGGACAGGGAGGCCTGGTGTGTTGCAGTCCATGGGGTCACGAAGAGTCGGGCACGACTGAATGACTAAACTGAACTGAATAAAGATATGTAATATGTAATAATATCAGAAAGGCAGTTCTACAAGATGCCTGACGAGATGGATTCATGTATTCATGAAAGCTAAAAAGCTTTCAATTTTTTAAAGTATAAGGGAAATAATCTAATCTTTAATAAGAAGCAGTGGGACTGGTGTTCAATCACAAAGGAAAAGGGAGAAAGCCCAAAGAGAAACTAACTGGTTTCTAGAAAATACTAATTTATTAGCGTTACAATTTAGCCCATTTAATTCAAGCCTTATAAAGCTTCTAAGTGAGACTTTATCAACTGTGTAGGGAGAGAAAAGGATATTCATCACGGAGGCAGACATTGTTGGTTACCTACCTAATGCCTTTCACCCTGCTAGCTGAGCTGGCTGCTTACAAAAAAGCCTGAAAATGAAAAGACCAGCTCTTCCAGTCTCCTCTAAAGCTAGCACATGGAAAGGTGACCCAATCCTGACCAATGGGACTTGTGAGAAATCTGGTGTGGAGTTCCTGGGTTGGGAGACATCAAGAGAGAATTCTTTCCTTTTTCTGATAATAGAAGAAATGAACAATGATTAAGGGATGGCTGGAGCTGAGATGGCCATCACTCAACATGAAACGAAGTCCAAAAGACTCAGAGAAGCAAGCTGAGCCTTGACATCTTTGAGCTGAGCCAAATCTGAAACGTATCTGCCCCAGACTACTGCTGTGAGAAAAATGAAGGGCTTTAGGGTGCTTTCGGTTGGGTATTTTGTTACTTGTAGTGTAAAGCATCATTATATTGTTTAGCCCAAACTTTGTCTCCTCCTGGGTTTCCTAATTCAGTCAATAGAGTAACCATATTCCAACCAATCATGCTTAAAACCTTCATGTTGGGACTTCCCTAGTGGTTCAGTGGTTAAGAATCTGCCTTGCAATGTAGGGAATGCAGTTTCGATCTCTGGCTGGGGAACTAAGATCCCATGTGCTGTGGAACAACTAAGCCCACGTGCCACAAGAGTCCCTGTACCACAATGAAAGATCCTGTGCGTTGCACCTAAGACTCGACGCAACTAATAAATAATAAAAAAATAAAAGTCTTTTATGTCACCTCTCAGCCCTCTCTTGCCACTGTTGTCCATATTATTACTGTCACTGGAGAAGGAAACGGCAACCCACTTCAGTGTTCTTGCCTGGGAAATCCCATGGACAGAGGAGCCTGGCAGGCTACAGTCCACAGGGTCACAAAGAGTCAGACATGACTTAGAGACTAAACAATAACAAATTACCCTCATACTTAAAATTTAACTGTGAGTCAAAGGCAAGCTCACTGATTTTACTGCATGAAGGCACAGATCAAATACAAAGCAGAACAAACAACGTGCAACATTTCACTTTTTCTCCTCAAATACAAAGTAGCTGTTGGGCAACCAGTAATTACAAAACTGATTTATTCCCCAAAGGAGTTTTACAACCATCTCCTTTATAGCCCATAACTTTCTGCTTTGGAGATTGGTGGTATAATCTAATCCATTTTCCCTTGAATCTGGGCTGCCCGTAGTAACTTACTTGACCAATGTAATGCAGCAGAAATGACAGATGACACTTGGAGGCTTGTAGCTTCCCCTTGCTGCCCTCTAACACTTGCTCTTGGCATTCTAAGCCACCATAGAAGACACCTAACTCCCCGGAGGCCACCACACTAGAGGAAGTCCAAGCTATGAGGAGAGTCCTGGAGACTGAAATGCCACATGATGGGAGAGAGGCCATGGAGAAGCAAGACCCAGACATGTGAGTGAAGGACCCACCCTAGAAATGGACCCTCCAGTACCAGTTGTCCCAGCACTTGCCTCGATCAGACACTGCTCACAGGAGCCCTTCCTAAATTCCTGACCCACAAAATTAGGAACAAAATCAAATGGTTTTCGCTAAGCCACCAAGTGTTGCAGTAGTTAGCTATACAACTAATGACAGCTGAGCCAATCCGTTTTCATGGCCTGCTGGGACAAGAGCATCTTTTCTGTCTTATGTGACTTCTCACATAAGGCATCAAGGTGATTTGTGTGTCCCAGCGCATGGGGCAGGTATAGATAAGCACAGTGCCTTTACAGAGAACAGGGGTTGTGTTTCTGATGGCACCTTCAAAGGCTCCTGAATGCATATTAAGAGGTTGTTTGTGGCTATAACAAATATATATTTTTACTGTGATAATCTTCAGTTATCAGGTTAAAAGAAAGTGAGAGTCACACTGCACACAACACCATCACCCAGACGTCTGCGGGTGTCACTGTGGAAGTTATGATGTCCAACTCTGGCAAATCACACGTATTATGTACACAATGGGGCATGTTTTACTCAACCAGAGTCAGCCTTATTCAAGGGAATGTGATGTGATTTGTGTGTATGTGTGTGTGTGAATCTGGGTTTCCAGTGAAGTGAAATTCTCTTTCTTCAAATCCACAGCATACTTCTATTGCTGTATCTCAGAACCAAACGACCCAAGGGTTCGACAATCCCCCTTGTTGAGACGTCCAGGATGCCGACTACTACAGAACTGATTACTGCTCTTTCGCCACACAGCATCAGACTAAATCCAATGAGTGTGTTTTCGAAAGCAGCAGCCGCCTCTATAGTTTCTCTTCTTGTGAACAGATAGAATTAGTGTTGTTCTTGCCTGCCAAAGTAGAGGACCAGACACCAGGTGTGGCTTAGGCATTAAAGGAACCTTTTCCAGATAAATCTCAAGTTTTCCTAGAGCTGCTCTGAAGAGGTCTGCACCATGTGTCTGAACTTGGTGACATTCTGTGATGCTGTTCACCACACCCTGTCTTTCAGTTTCTAGAGAAACATCTCGCAAAGAAGTTAGAGATGCTCTAACAACCCATCAGATGGGGACGAGCCTAAAAATGTCCTGAACAGTCTACTCATGGAGCCAGAGACCCGTTGGTCTTCTGGGTCCCACCAAGAAACGTAACAAGAGCTTGTGTTCTCTACAGCCTTCTAGACGATGTCCATGACTCGGCACTCTTTAATAAGGTGCAGTAGATTGAGTACAGGCTCCCCAGCCATGTTTTAGGCAAGTTTATTTTAAGCTACTTTAACTGTTCATTCTAATTTGTACATTAATATTTCAGCCCATTGTACAATTCAAATACATAACTATGCAAAACTATTATTGCAGAAAGGAGCTGATAAAATGGGAAATGACTACATTGACCTTTCTCAGCCATTCTGGTTATAAACACAAACCTTCTGTGATAGGGTGGACTGCTATAGAAACAACATTTTAATTGACATGGAAAAACTTAATAATGGAATCTGTTATGGGGTAGGACTGAACTGGGCCAATGAATGTAACCTTCTTTGTTCAAAAACACCTTCTGATATTTAGAGCAGAAAAGCGCACATTTATGAGCAGATGAATGAGTCTGCTGTGAGCTCTGTAGCATATTGGAAATAACTGATGAATGACTGTACTACCCAGAGCATCGTGTCCACTGTGCGATGCTGGGGCAGTATAGGCGGGGGGTGGGTACTAGAGGGTACCAGCACATATGGGCACAGTGTAGCTGCCCTATAGGTCTCTGGCATTGCTTTGCCTCATTGCAACATCCACTGATAATCCAGCACATGCCTGAACATGGGGCAAAAGGGAATATTTACGCCAGATGGCTGTCTCAATATGACTACTTGGTTTATCCTGCTGAGCTTCCAAGTTTACATGTACTTTGAAAAGTGAGAGCGTTAGTCGCTTAGTCATGTCCGACTCTTTGCAACCCAACCCCATGGACCGTAGCCCATCAGGCTCCTCTGTCCATGGGATTTTCTAGGCAAGAACAGTGGCGTGGGTAGCCATTCCCTTCTCTAGGGAATCTTTAGGAAAGAACAATAAGACCATCTGTGGACACTGCAGAGATCAGTGGCCAGTGGATTCGGATGTTGAGGAAAAAGCCACACTCTGGGCCCCAGATCTAGATCCTACTTTTGTCACTCACCCACTGTAACCATTTCACAGAAGTCATCTGTTATTACCTTTATAATTTATCAACAGAATGGGTCAATGTCAGCAGCATTCACAACACTGTATTCAAAGCAGAGGGAATGATGTACAGCATGGCACTGTCTCTCCTCAAATACAAACCTGTACTCGGAGCCATCACTTCCCTGTGGTCCGTAACACAAGCTTTAGAGATTACTGTTCTGTTTAGCTTAGCTTTAAATATATGTTAGCTATTGACTGTATTAATTAGAGATAATCCTGGTTTGAAAAACATGTTTTTCCAGAACTAATGACTTTTATGTCAAGCTGACAAGTATAATTAGGCAATAAATCGTCAATCAGTCTGGTTCAGATTGCTGCGGGGAAGATGAGATCTCTGCCATCCTTGTCAATTTATGTATAAAATATGCATGAGTACTATTTCTAAAGAGAGGAGGTGGCTAAAGGGAATTCATAATTTATTTCTGCATAAATACACTCTTTAAAATGTTCTATCTTTTCAAGGAGCCATATTTCAAATGAGTGCCCAAACCACGGCTACAATTAGAAAGTCACAAAATGCCTACTTGGATTTCATCAAAATCAACAGTGTTTCATAAAATCAATCAATCAAAATGATAAGCCTAGTTGTTAGAGGCAATGGCGTTGAACTTGGCAGTGGGCCACACCCACGCCCATCTGGGATTGGCTCACTGAGCTATTCCACAAACCTTGGCAGAGAACCTAGTGCATGCACAGGGCTGGGGCAGACGCGGTCAATCAATCCAGCAAACACAGATGCCAGAGAGGATGTCTGAGCGGAAACGTGTTTCTAACTTGGAGTCACTCCTAATTACACTGAAGCTGGATTTGCTCACGGGACCAATCACAGGAGATGACCTGATACAGTTCAGAGAGTATGACACACTGAGGGCTGTGGTTGGAGAGCTGGGCAGGAACACGCTGATGTGCCTTGTAGCGATCTGTTCCCAGGAACTCGTACACCGCTTACACTGATGGAAAGAAAACCTCCTTGAGGGCAGGAACTCCTGTCTTTTTGAATCAGTCTTTGATTCAGGCAGAATACTGCATGGCTAAAAAGTACAGATCAGGAGGCTTTCCTACTTCACTGATGACCGGCTGTGGGACCCTAGGCAGGTTACTTAAATGCTCCGTGCCTCAGTTTTGTCATCTTACAAGTGCTGGCCCTGGGTCCAGGAAGGTTAGAGCTATCTCAGGGCAAAAATGCTTTAGCGACTTTTGTATCTTCCTGGTTTACCACCAAGTGCTGAACGAGGGACAGGTTCAGATCCGAGCCTGTATAAACCTATTAGGCTATCCTAATGTGCAGTCCCCTGTTTCCATTATTCTTTCTCCTGTCTTTTGGAAAATAGTGATGATGTGTCATTTTCCCACAGAGGACACACATCTAGACACATGAACAGGTTACATTACCAATCACAGGTGTGCACTAGTCACCATTAGTGACGGTCTGTTTCTAACGGTGACTTTGAAAAGGCAGACTTTTCAAAGACATCACCCCACACTGGCTGCATGGCAGCACCCACAAAGCAGGAGAGGACGAGGGAGGGGTACAGTCCTGATAGCGCAAGGCAGAACTCTGGAGCTTCCCCCATCTCAAGGCCCACACAACAGATGTCAGAGCCGCTGACTACTTAGGTAGTGACGACCACTGTGGTCCCTGGAGAAGGATGGAGGGGGTGGGGGTCACACCCATCTGGTAGGAGACAGAGAAACTGACTTCTAACAAATACATTCACCAGAACAGCAGTTTGTTTTCTCTGAAACGTTACATGTGAGTAAGAAGGGATATAGGAAGAAAAGATGAAGATGCAATGGATTTTAAATGCCATGTATTTCAGTGAAAATGAAAACACCAATGAGATACCTCTTTGTTGTACACCTTAAAACTAGAAGAAGAGAGAAACCTAACCGTGGTCTCTCATAACAGGAGATGGTAAACTTTATGGAGACATATTTAGTCAGTCAATGGACAATGCATTAAAAGATGGGTGTGAATTTGTCTACTGCAACACCTAATTTACTTATCTGACTATTTAAGTATCTGCATACATAAGAGCTACCTGTCACAGGAGACAAAGCTAATTGAAAGAATGAACTCTAATAAATATGAATTATAAATAACTGTAAAACGACTAGGCTGAAAAAGTGAAATTCATTGTTCAATAATTCCATTTATATACTTTTCATAAATGATGCATTTACTGGGTAAAACAAAGTATATCTTTTGTTTCCAAAGATATACAGGTATCTACCATAAACTATGTGTTACAGGGAGCCACCAGTAAATGCAAGGTCTAATTTGTTGCCATAAGCAGGCAAACTTCCCAGTGCTATAAATTGAATATGACATAAATTGATTTTATACTAAGATATCCAAAGACCTACCATAAAATTATTTTAATATGTAGGCCAGTTTATCAGTTGTCAAAATGATCCCTTGAGTACTGAAGAATAAAAAGACTAAAATTTACCCTTGCCTCAAAATAAAATATAAAACTCTATTGATTATCTATAGTGAAAAAAGCAAAAGCTCTCATTTAAAAGACATTAAAAAAAAATGAAAAGTTGGGGGGGCGGTAGTTCAATTTTTTCCTTCATTTTACTTGGGATTTTATTTTTAAGGCCTGGCCTTGAAAATTTGGCCTTAAAATTTGTCCATCTGCTGAAGAATCTCATTTTCTTCACAGAATAAAACCAGTTGAATAAGGCCACATCACAGTTATGTAGAAATATGAAAATATTTACTCTCAAAAGACAACATTTATCTTGGCAGCTGATATTTTCAATATGTTCAGCCTGCTGGAATGATGCAGGTTGTGATCCTATTACACAAAACTTTGAGCAAGACAATGACTTAAGTACAAGGAAACATACATGTACCTAACATGTATACCTGCCCCCACGCAAGCCATTCATACATGCTTTGGATGTTCCTCCTCAAGCCTCAATCAACTGAACTTCTTAGAAGGGCCTCTGTTATCTATGTGTCCTTGGGCCACATTCTGAATCTATTTCTTAACCTGTAAAGTACAATATCTGCATTGAAGAGTTGTTGGAAAACCTCAAATGATGTTTTTAAAGGGCACAGAATCTAGTTCCCAATAAATAATAATTATTATTCTAGTCAGCTATTTTTATGACTAAAACACTCATAATCTCTATCAGGTCATTTAATACTTAATTATATAGGGTCCTCCAGATTCCTGATTGTTTCGGAAGGCAAAGAATCTTGTTACATATCATTGCCTAATATGTGTGTGTGTGTTAAGCTGCTTCAGTCGTGTTCGACTCTTTGTGACCCCACAGACTATAGCCTACCAGGCTCCTCTGTCCATGGGATTCTCCAGGCAAGAATACTGGAGTGAGTTGCCATGCTCTCCTCCAGTGGATCTTCCCAACCCAGAGATCGAACCCACATCTCTTACGGCTCCTGCATTGGCAGCTGGGTTCTTTACCACTAGCGCTACCTGGGAAGCCCCAAAGCTAATATGTATGCAGAGTACCAAATGTTACCAGGGAACAATACGCTCCTTCCCGATGCAGCCCTCCAGAGAGAGCACCTCTAGTACTAGTTTCCTGTGCATCCTTCTAGGGAAAATCTATGTCTATGCTAACACAGCACAGATGTCAGAAATGACAGCACACTGTCCACAGTGTTCTGTACCCTGCTTCTCTCACCTAACAATACAACTCGTACAATGATCTGTATCACCTGGCTATTAGTGCTACCTCATTCTTTTTGATGTGCAGATGTAGCCCGATTTATCAATTTTTAAAGTTCATTTAAACATTTTTCTCTTTTGCAAGCAATGTTGCAATGAAGATCCATGCATTCAATTTGCATACAGGGAAATATATCTAAAAGACAAATTCCTAGAGAAAATTGCTGGATCAAATGTGTACTTTTAATATTGACAGTTACTGTCAAACTACTTTGCCTAGAAGTTATACCAATTTAAATTCTCATCAGATGTATTTGGGAGCATATTTTCCCCACCTTCACCAACACAGAGAGTTTAAGTGTCATGGTCTGTATTGTATGATATGTGAAAAGTGGCCTTTAAGCATTTCTATTATCATTACTGAAGCTGAACATGTTTTAAAGTGCTTAAAAGTCATCTCTTTTTCTTTACTATGAACTGTTTATATCTTCTGTTCATTATTTTGGGTTATTGGTCTTTTTCTTTTTGATTTGTAGGTACTCTTTACATTATTACCCCCACTGTCTGTGATAAGAGTTGCCAGTTACCCCACTCAATTGGATTCTGACTTTAAAGAACTTCCCTAGGGGCTCAGACTGTAAAGAATCTACCTACAATGCAGGAGACCCGGGTTCAATCCCTGGGCTGGGAAGATCTCTGGAGAAGGAAATGGCAACCCATTTCAGTATTCTTGCCTGTATAATTCCATGGACAGAGGAGCCTAGCAGGCCACACCCCATGGGGTCACAAAGAGTCAGACACATCTAAGTGACTAACTGAACAACATGCTTTATAGAAGTTTATCAAGTGATACATCAATAATTTTTTAATGGTTTCCAGATTTTTACCTCATAATTAGTAAGGCTTTCCTCAATCCCAAATAAAGTGAACAATTTTCCATTTTTTAGTACATTTATGATTTTACTTATGATTAAAAATATTACTTGAACACTTGTTTGAACAGTAGTAAGTGGTTGTAAAGATAAGTTTTCCATTGTTAGCACATAAAAGTCACAATACATGCATACCATGCAAAATGTTTTTTTCCTTGTATTTTCTGCACATTTTGTTTAGAGAAAGTGATTCTGTTATTTGATACATAATGATCATAACTCTTAGGCCTTCATTGGGTTGCATCCCTTTTCATTATTAATACTTTTTTTTACTCTAAATTCAATCCTTTTTAATATTAAGATGACAACTTCAACTCTTTTTGTTTGCATTTCTTTGATATGCTCCATAATCTTACCTCTAATCTAAATAATTTTGTTTTAGATGTGTTTTATATACAGCCTATAACTGGATCACATTTTTCTATGTGATCCAATTCTGTTAATATGTAAGTTTAGAATATTAACACTTATCGATAGATACAAGATATATCTATACTCTGCTTTATTACTGTTGTTGCCTTTTATTACAGAAACAGCTTTCAGTTCAGTTCAGTCGCTCAGTTGTGTCCGACTCTTTACTAAGGTCTCATTAAGACAGTAAATTGCATCTATTTAAAATGTACAGGGACTTCCCTGGTGGTCCAGTGGTGGAGAATCTGCCTTCCAATGCAGGGGATCCAAGTTTGATCCCTGGTCAAGAAACTAAGATTCCACATGCTGCGGGGAATGCCCATTCGCCACTGCTAGAGAGCCTGTGTGCCACACCCAGAAAACTTGGCACACTGCAGTGACTGAGCCCGCATATTCTAGAGCCTGGGCTCCACAACTAGAGAAGCCCCCATGCAACTAGAGAAAGCCCACCCATCCCAGTGAGGAGCTCAGGTGCCACAACGGAGATCCAGCTCAGCCATGATAAATAAATGCACAAATCGATGTTTTGACACGTTTTGTTGCTCAGTTGCTCAATCGTGTCCAACTCTTTGCGACTCCATGGACCGCAGCACACCAGGCTTCCCTGTCCTTCACCATCTCCCAGAGCTTGCTCAAACTTACATCCACTGAGTCAGTGATGCCATCCAACCATCTTGTCATCTGTTGTCCCCCTTATCCTACTGCTTTCAGTCTTTCCCAGCCTCAGGGTCTTTTCCAATGAGTCATTTCTCCACATCATAAAACCATCATCATCATCAAAATTATGCACCTATCAACAACCTACCGAAACTTCCTCACCATGCACCTCTGCAATTCATCTTTCCCTTCCAACCACTTCCTCATGCCCAGGCAGCCAAGGATTGGTTTTCTATCACTATAGACATTAGATTGCATTTTCTATCATTTTATAGAACTGAAATCTTACATTATGTACTATTTTTTAAATCTGGCTTCTTTTATTTAGCATCATTCTTTTTAGATTGATCCGTGTTGTTGCATGTATCAACAGTTCATTACTTCTTTGCTGAGCAGTATTCTCTTATAGGAATATACTATAATTTTGTTCATCCATTCATCTGTTGATGGATATCAGGTTACTAGTTTCTGGCTATTGCAAATAAAGCTGTTATGAATATTTATGTCCAAGTGTTTGTATAAACATATCCTTTCACTTCTCTTGGTCAAATATCTAGAAGTGAAATAGCTGGACATATGGTAGGTGTTGTTAAACTTTTAAATAATCTGCCAAACTGTTTTCCAAATTGGTTGTCCATTTTGTATTCCCATCAGCAAGGAATTGCTCCACATTCTGCCAACCCTTGGTATTGTCATCTTCTCATTTCATTCGTCCTTATGAGTGCAAAGTGGTATCTCATTGTGGTTTTAATTTGCATTTCTCTAATGAGTAATGACACTGAGAATCTTTTCATGTGCTAATTTGCCATCTATATTTTATCTTTTTTGGTAAAATGTTCAATCTTTTGCCTATTAAAAAATTAGGTTATTTTCTTAATATTGAATTCTGTAACTCTATATATTCTGAATACAAATCCTTTATCATAAGTATGATTTGCAAATTTTTCTGTCTGGTGTATCCTTTTCATTTTATGAACAATTTCTTTCAAAGAGCAGAAGTTCTCAATTTTTATCAATTTGTTCTTTTACAAATCTAGTTTGGTCTAAGAAATCTTTGCCTAATCCAAAATTACAAATAGTTTTTTCTCTATGCATCCTTTTCAGTTCAGTTGCTCAGTCGTGTCTGACTCTGCAACCCCATGAACCACAGCATGCCAGGCCTCCCTGTCCATCACCAACTCCCAGAGTTCACTCAAACTCATGTCCATTGAGTCAGTGATACCATCCAACCATTTCATCTTCTGTTGTCCCCTTCTCCTCCTGCCTTCAATCTTTCCCAGCATCAGGGTCTTTTCAAATGAGTCTGCTCTTCGCATCAGGTAGACTAAGTTATTGGAGCTTCAGCTTCAACATCAGTCCTTCCAATGAACACCCAGGACTGATCTCCTTTAGGATGGACTGGTTGGATCTCCTTGTAGTCCAAGGGACTCTCAAGAGTCTTTGCCAACACCACAGTTCAAAAGTATCGATTCTTCGGCACTCAGCTTTCTTTACAGCCCAACTCTCACATCCATACATGACTACTGGAAAAACCATAGCCTTGACTAGATGGACCTTTGTTGGCAAAGTAATGTCTCGGCTTTTGAATATGCTATCTAGGTTGGCCATAACTTTTCTTCCAAGGAGTAAGCGTCTTTTAATTTCATGGCTGCAATCACCATCTACAGTGATTTTGGAGCCCAAAAAAATAAAGTCTGACACTGTTTCCACTGTTTCCCCATCTATTGGCCATAAAGTGATGGGACAGGACGCCATGATCTTCGTTTTCTGAATGTTGAGCTTTAAGCCAACTTTTTCACTCTCCTCTTTCACTTTCATCAAGAGGTTTTTTAGTTCCTCTTCACTCTCTGCCATAAGGGTGGTGTCATCTGCATATCTGAGGTTACTGATATTTCTCCCGGCAATCTTGCTTCATCCAGCCCATTGTTTCTCAAGATGTACTCTGCGTACAAGTTAAATAAGCAGGGTGACAATATACAGGCTTGACATACTCCTTTCCCAGTTTGGAACCAATCTGTTGTTCCATGTCCGGTTCTAACTGTTGCTTCCTGACCTGCATATAGGTTTCTCAAGAGGAAGGTCAGGTGGTCTGGTATTCCCATCTCTTTCAGAATTTTCCACAGTTTATTGTGATCCACACAGACAAAGGTTTTGGCATAATAAAAAAGCAGAAATAGATGTTTTCTGGAACTCTCTTGCTTTTTCGATGATCTGGCAGATGTCAGCAATTTGATCTCTGGTTCCTCTGCTTTTTCTAAAACCAGCTTGAACATCTGGAAGTTCATGGTACACCTTTTAGAAGTTTCATATTTAGGTCTATGATTCATCCTAAGCTAATTTTTTTACATGATAAAAGGAATGAATCGAAGTTTGTATTTCTGCATATGGTCCAAAATCACCTGTATAAAAGGGTATCTTTTTCAATTAAGTTGCCTTTGCACCTGTATTGAGAATCAGTTGCCCATATACGTGCAGGCCTATTTTTGGACCCTATTCTGTTGGTCTATTTATATATGTTTATGTTAATACCACACTATCTTAATTATTATAGCTTAAAAAAAATCTTGAAAGGGACTCCCCTGGCAGTCCAGTGGTTAAGAGCAGATATGATCCCTGGTTGGGGAACTAAGATCCCACATGCCGTGTGGCATGGCCAAAAAAAAGTCTTGAAGTCACTTAGTGTGAGTATTCCAATTCTGTTCTTATTCAAAACTGTTTCGGTGTTTTTAGGTTTTTGCATTTTCAAGTAAATATTAGTTTCTTTTTTTAAAGGTCTGCTGGAATTTTGATAAGAAATGTGTTGAATTTACAAATCAAGTTGGGAAGAACTGAAATCAATACTGGATTTTCTGATCTACGAACACAGACTTGCCCTTTATATGTTTGGAGATGTGGTTTATAGCAATGTTTTGTAGTTTTTAGTGTGCAAGTCTTGCATATCTTTTGTTAGCCTCATCCTTAAGTACAGTTAATTCCTGTTTTCACCAGAGTTATAATCTATAAAGTTGTTACAAACATGGAATTTGTGAATACCTAGGAGAAATAAGGCTCCCGTGAGTCTTGGGTCACAACATTTTGTCAGTTGATCAACATATAACCTTGTTTTATTTGGGTTTCTGTTTAAAGATGCCTGGTTTAATATATACTTCTCACAAATAATTAATTGTCCAATAGGCAGAGTGTCACCTTGTTCAACCTCAAGTGGCAACTCAAATTTTTCACCATATGCTGCGCATGCCTACAAATGGCTGTGAATGTGCCATTAAGTATTGGTTTGGGATTACCAATAAATTCTAGTAAGTGAAGGTGCAAATATGGCACCTGCAAATAATGAAGGTCAACTGTATTTTACATTTTTGATGCTATTTTAAGTGGTATTTTTTTAAAAAAATTCAACTTCTGAGCTTCTGTAGTGTCTTAAATCTTGCACATTATGGTCTATGCTTTCTTTGCCTTACGTTCTGTATTTTATATGATTGCTTAGAAAGGGTTATATTTCTTTCCTGTGTTACTTTTATGTATGCTGCTGCTGCTAAGTCGCTTCAGTCGTGTCCGACTCTGTGTGACCCCATAGATGGCAGCCCACCAGGCTCCTCCGTCCCTGGGATTCTCCAGGCAAGAACACTGGAGTGGGTTGCCATTTTCTTCTCCAATGCATGAAAGTGAAAAGTGAAAGTGAAGTTGCTCAGTCATGTCTGACTCAGCGACCTCATGGACTGCAGCCTCCCAGGCTCCTCCGTCCATGGGATTTTCCACGCAATAGTACTGGAGTGGGTTGCCATTGCCTTCTCCACTTTTATGTATACAACTATATAAATATGGTTGCACTCATTAACTCTCTAATAAGGGCAATGATAAATGAGAATATTTTCATTTCCTCTCTACCATCTGCCCCCACACACTTTTAATTGATTTTACAATGTCTACTGCTGTTTGCTTTTGAAAAAACCATTGAATATATTTATATTTTTCTGTTTTAAATGATAGTTTTTATCTCCCAGCTATAAAATCTGAGGATATTAGCATGCATAATACACTTTCCACCTTTTCTCCTCTGCCTCTCTCATCTGTTATTATTTGTTATTTCTACACTGTAGAATTTATAACATTTACATTCTGTTCTGCGACAAGTCACTTTTACTTTATTCTGGATGGATGTGAGTTTGAGTGAACTCCGCGAGTTGGTGATGGACAGAGAGGCCTGGCGTGCTGCAATTCATGGGGTTGCAAAGAGTCGGACACGACTGAGCGACTGAACTGAACTGAGTCCTACAGAGAGTGTTTAATTCAACATTTAGGTGTTAGTCTCTTTGCCAACAATTCTCCACTCACTTCCTATTTGGCTGAAATTTGTCTTCTAGTAATTTCTTCAGTGAGGGGTTATAAAAGTTCTACATCTTGAGTTCAAGCATGTTCAACAATATTTGTATAAAATAAATTTGGAGGAAGTAAAGAAATTTTGGGTTACTAGATTATGAAGCCCTTGGGCAAAAAACTCTAAGCATCTAGCATAGTGCAATAACCTTTCAGACAACCCCCAGATGAAATGTGTCATTGATAAAAATGGATGAAAGATCTTGTATACGAAAATGTTTTCCTCTGTGCATATTCTATCTTAAGACTTTTACAATCTGGCTATATTTGGTAAGAATATCATCCAAAGAAATCAGGGATATTATATAATACAAGAATCAAGTGGGGACAACAGCACTGGGACATAATGTGACAGTGGAAAGAATGTCAGGTCAGGAGCAAGTCAGTTTGACGGTCAGTCCCAACACCAACTAATGGAGTCCTTCTGCATATTACAAAAACCTTACAAATCTGGTAAAAGAGGAAAAGCAGTGGCACAGAATGCCGCTTTCCATTCTAAGGACACATTCCATGGAGTCGTGTACGGACATGAGAGTTGGATCATAAAGAAGGCTGAGTGCTGAAAAACTGATGCTTTTGAATTGTAGTTCTGGAGAAGACTCTTCAGAGTCCCTTGGACAGCAAGGAGATCAAACCAGTCAGTCCTAAAGGAAATCAACCCTGAATATTCATCAGAATGACTGATGGTGAATCTCCAATACTTTGGCCATCTGATGCAAAGAGCTGATGTACTGGAAAAGACCCTGATGCTGGGAAAGATTTGAGGGCAAGAGGAGAAGAGGACAACAGAGGATGAGATAGTTGGATGGCATCATCGAATCAATGAATATGAATTTCAGCAAACTCCAGGAGACAGTGGAGGGGGAGCCTGGAGTGCTGGCAAAGAGTCAGATGACTCAGTGACTAGAAAACAATAATAATAGGGAGAAGTATCATTATCATCCTCTACCCAACCTCAGCTATTATTAAAATTGTTTACATTCCTTCAGAAATTAAGGGCTAAAGGACAAGAATAGGGGGTAAGGGACATCACAGAGGAAACAGTTTGATGTGAAAAATCTGTAGATACTCCATTTATACATAAGAAATCAATGGGAAAGTAAAATGGCTTGGTATTGAATGCACTGGGGAATCAGATCTGATTTGATTATTAAGTCAATAAGATTACTACCACTGATGAAAAGATCTATCCATGCAGCAGATAACACAATGTGTATTCCTTGGGTAACGCTGTGGAAGGAAACTCTGAGAACTGCAGCTAAAAATGAGCAGGGTCAATGCTGTGTTATTATACTTGCTGTCCAGCTAAAGGAAGACAGATGAAGGGACATATCTGCCTAAGGACTTTGCCTGCAGACTGCTGCTTAAAATAAACCAGCTTTCATTCAATGATCTGTGGTGACACAAATGGGAAAGAAATCTAAAAAAGAGTAGATACATGCATAACTGATTCACCTTGCTGTATAGCAGAAATTAACACAACATTGTGAAACAACTACACTCTAATTAAAAGACAAAACACAGCCCTGTCTCTAATACTTTTGGGGAAGAGAGAGGATATAAATATATTCAACAAACAAATGCATTGCTATCTAGTGGATGAAGCCTATGCTGAGTGGGAAACCCTACAGATTGCTGTTGTTTAGTGACAAGTTGTACCTGACTCTTTGTGACTCTATGGACTGAAGCCTGCCAGACTCCTCTGTCCATGGGATTTCCCAGGCAAGAATATGGGAGTGGGTTGCCATTTCCTTCTCCAGGGGATCTTCCCGACAGAGATCAAACCCAAGTCTCCTGCTAGGCAGACAGATTCTGAGCCAAGAGAGTCTACCACTGAGCCACTTGGGAAACCCAGCCCTACAGATGCTACCTATCAAAGAAACTTTTCAAGAATAACCTATGTGACCAGAGCAAGTCTCATTTATGGTACTAGGAAAGTCAACACCCTTCAGCCATATATTTACATGTTAAATTTAATTAGGTTAGCAATCAACATGCATAAAATTCTCTGCTTGAGTACAACTCTAAGAAAAGAAATTCAAAATAGATTTGTAAAATAAGAAACATCTGCACCTTAGTAACCAACCTAGTAATGATTTCTGCATATACAGTGCTTTTTCAAGGTAGAGCATTCTTGTGCATATTATTTTATTTGATCATCTGGCACACACAACCACTATAATGTAAACATAACTATCCCCATTTTGTGAAATAAGAAAACTGACTTGGGGAGAGTAAGTTATTTCCTTAGTGAATGAGTGAGCCTACACTGTATTGCAAACTCCCTTCATTATACTTTATTGCTTTATAGAAAAACAATTTCCAACTTTGGGGGAGGGCATTTATATCAACTTTGATAATCATATATGATTTATGAGGTCATAGTCTGGCAAATCACTTTGAAAGCAATGCAGTTCAGTGACCTATCAAATCTTCTTTCCATTATTAGGAATGAAGAACCATAAGTGACAATGAGATGAGAACCAGAAAAGTATGGCATCATGCAAATAAAATGTTAAGAATGAGTTACAAAGACAAGAGATGATTGAAACTGGGGCAGAGAGATTAAGAAGCAGAAATCAGGGAGGACAATGCATATAAATTATTTGTGCAATCACAGTGTTATAGGTTAAAATTATTAACACAAGTTGAAAGAAAGGCATATTGTTCAGAAGTTTCTAGAATCTCCTTGACGGCATACCACTCTTATCAATACCATCTAGTCCAAATAAGTATTGAACTTGAATAGCCTGGAAAGCTTTGTGGTGTATAAAAATCTATTTCCCTGTAGTCAGGACATTCAGGTAAAAAACAAACAAAAATAGCCAATCCCCATACAAAAGACCCTCAAATATGTAGAGACAGGCAATTTGCACCTCACCTTCCGTATTCCTTCACTTGGTGACACATCTTTCATTACTTCTGTTTTTCCTTCAAAACACATGACTTCAAATCCCTTTCCTCTCCTGGCTATCCCAATTTGAACACAGACCTGTCTCTTTACATTCATTTTGAAATATCCATAACAGAACATAACAATCTACATATGGGCTGATGAGAACAAGCAGGCAACCCTGCTTGTATAGCTTCAGCGTAAGACTGTGTTGGCTTCTTGAGGTACTCATCATACTATTTACTCACACTAGGAGTATCATCAAACCCTCAAATTTCGTTTATGAAAATCTGTTTCACATACTTTAAAAAATCAGCTCTGAGTATAATTTACATTTTAAAAAGTTTACCAATTTTAAGTGCACAATTTGATGCGTTTTGACAAATAAATACAGTCATGTAACCATCTCTTCAATCAAGATACAGAACAGTTCTAGCACGCCAAATAGTTCCCTCCTTACTCTTTGCAGCCAATTCTCTTTCCCCCTGCCCCAGTAAGCGCTGATCTGCTTTCTGTCATGATAGTTACGTCTTTTCTAAAGTATCATATAAATGAAAACAATGTGTTTTCACTTAATCTGTAGTCCTTTGTATCTGGCTTAATTCCAGGGATAGAAACCGCATCTCTTCCATCTCCTGCACTGGCAGGCGGGTTCCTTGCCACTAGTGCTGCCTGAGAAGCCCACACCTCTGGGCTGGGCTGGGATCTGAACCCGGGGCCTGTCGCACCCAAAGTGAGAATCACACCCCTAGACCAACAGCCCACTTCTTTAAATTACCAAAGCCTTTTTGATATTTATCTACATTGTGCGTTCAAGTAACCTGTTCATTTTTATTAGTGATCTTCCACAGTATGGGTAGACAATGATTTGCTTATCCATTCGTCAGTTAGTGGGTATTCACATTATTTACAGTTTTGGGCTATCACAAACAAGGCTGTGGATATTGTTTTCATTTCTCCTGGGTAAATACCTAGGAAAGGACTGCTGGATCAGAAGACGAGCAGGGGAAAAAAATCTTTTCTGCTATTTTTCTAATTCATTCTCACAACATGCCCGATGCCAAAAGTGTGAATTTTCTACACCATGCAATTTTGACACTAACTGTCTGGAGTTAGCACAGACCCCAGAGGTTAAGGGCTCAGTTCCATAAGAGTGCTCCCCACTTTTAGATATTACAAATAGTAAGCCTCCAGGTTCCTCACAAGTTCTGTCCAATTGGACTATAAATTGAGGTTTGCATGACCTCTATCTTGGATTTGATAATTTGTTGGAGTGGCTCATGGAACCCATGAAGAATTTACTCACTACTGCTGATTTATTACAAAGGGTGTTTTAAAGGATACAAATGAACAGCCAGATGAAAATACACAGGGAGAGGTCTGGACGGGTTCCATACCCAGGAGGGTCTGTCCCCGTGGAGCTAGGGTGTGTCATCCTCCCAATACACAGATGTGTTCACCAACCCAGAAACTCTCCAAACCTCACATTTTTTTATGACGGCTTCATTAGGTAGGCGTGATTATTAACCCAGTTTCCAGCTCCTCTCACTTCTCTGGAGAATGGGGATTTGGGGTTGAAAGTTCCAAATTTCTAATCATGGTTTGGTCACTCTGGTGACCACGCTCCATCCAGGAGCCCACCAAGAGTTGCCTTTGCTTTGCTAGAACAAAAGATACTCTTATCACCCAGGACTTTCCAAGGGATTTACAATACAAGCTCTGCAGCAAACACTATTGCTCAGGAGCACTATACCAGAAAATGAGGTCAAGATAAAATAATTAGCAGGAACTGGGGGGCAGAGAATGACATGCATTCCTTATTTTACATATGGTAAGTTTGCATTTTAATTTTTTTCCACAAAAAAAGCAATCTGAAATTTTGACTGAAATTGTGTTGAATTTATAGATCAATTTTTTGGGGAGAAAACTGACATGTCAATAATACCTTCCAATTCATGAATATGGCAGGAGACATAAAGAAATATATTGATTTTTGAATAACAAGCCAACCCTGAACTCCTGGGATAAACAATTCAGAAATCTTACAATTCCTCCCTCCTGCCCTTGATGTCACTGTCGTATATTTGACTTCTCCATATATTATAAGCCCTGCTATTGTTGTTTTTTAGTTACTAAGTTGTGTCTGACTCTTTTGCAACCTCATGGACTGTAGTATGACAGGCTCCTCTGTTCATGGGACTTCCCAGGCAAGAATAATAGTGTTTGGGGAGGAAAGTTAAAGTTGCTCAGTCGTGTCTGACTCTCTGCGACCCCATGGGCTATACAGTCCATGGAATTCTCCAGGTCAGAATATTGGAGTGCATAACCTTTCCCTTCTCCAGGGGATCTTCCCAACCCAGGGATGGAACCCAGGTCTTCTGCATTGCTGGCGGATTCTTTACCAGCTGAGCCACAAGGAGTAGATTGCCATTTCCTTCTCCAGGGGATCTTCCTGACTCAGGGATTAAACCCATATCTTCTGCACTGGCAGATGAATTCTTTATCACTGAGCCACCAGGGAAGCCTTATAAACCCTGGGTATTATCATTAATTTTGCTTTAACCTGTGAATTATTTTCTGAAGAGATTATAAAAATGTCTTTTATATTTACCCTTTTTTTTACTGTGTTCAGAGTACTCTGTGTAAATCCAAATTTCCCTCTGGTAACTTTACTGTGGCCTAAAAATCTAACATTTATTGTTGTGCTATTGATAATATTTTAGTTCTGTTTGTTTGAAATAGGTCTTTCTTTTCATTTTTGAAAGATATTTGTGCTAGGTATAGAATTCTATGTTGAGAGTCTCCTCTTTTCGTTCCCTCCTCCTTTTTCCTTTCCAGTACTTTGAAGACGTCAACCCACTGTGTTTTGGTTTTGCAACATTTCTGGTAAGTTTTTTTGTTTAGTTTTTCCATTCTTATTTTTGTTCCCCTGAACATATTGCCTCTTCTTCCTCTGGGTGCCTTCAAGATTTTATTATATCAGTTCAGTTCAGTTGCTTGGTCGTGTCTGACTCTTTGCGACCCCATGAATCGCAGCACTCCAGGCCTCTTTGTCCATCACCAACTCCCAGAGTTCACTCAAACTCACATCCATTGTGTCTGTGATGCCATCCAGCCATCTCATCCTCTGTCATCCCCTTTTCCTCCTGCCCCCAATCCCTCCCAGCATCAGAGTCTTTTCCAATGAGTCAATTCTTCACATGAGGTAGCCAAAGTACATGAGCTTTAGCTTTAGCATCATTTCTTCCAAAGAACACCCAGGACTGATCTCCTTTAGAATGGACTGGTTGGATCTCCTTGCAGTCCATGGGATTCTCAAGAGTCTTCTCCAACACCACAGTTCAAAAGCATCAATTCTCCGGCGCTCAGCTTTCTTCACAGTCCAACTCTCACATCCATACATGACCACTGGAAAAACCATAGCCTTTATTATATCAGTCTTTAGCAATTTGACTGTGATAAGTCTTACTATAGTATTCCTTGTGTTTCTTCTCTTTGGGGTTCACTGAGCATTTTGGATCTTGGGTTTTTCATTTTCATTAAATTTGGGGGAAAAATGACCATATAAAAAATTTATTGCAGTGATTTATGACATTATGTTAGTTTCAAATATGCAGCACAGTGAATATATATACATATATCCACTCTTTTTCAGATTATTTTCCCATATATGCTATTACAGAGTATGGAGCAGAGTTCCCTATGCTATACGGTAGCTCCTTAATCTATTACTATATATAGTAGTGTGTCTGATCATTCTTTTCTTTCTTTCTCTACTCTCATATTTCTAAAACACCAATTAAGCATATTTAAGTCCACTTGATATTTTTCTACATTTTAACTGTGGCTCTCTTCATTGTTTTTTCAGCTGTTTTCCTTATATTGAATATTTTATATTGCTATGTTTTCCAGCTCAGTGACCTTTTCTTCAGTTTCTAAAATGCTGTTAACCTCAACCAGTGTGTATTTCACTTCAAACACTTCATTTTTTACTTTGTAAGTTTCAGTTGGGTCCTTTTCTGTACTTCCATTCCTCTTCTCAACGTGTCTTTGTTTTCCTCTACACTCTTGATCACAGGGAATAGAACTGTTGCAGTTGTTTTACCATTCCTATCTGTTAATTCTATCATTTCTGGATTTGTTTCTATTGGTTGATTCTCACCACTCTTGTCTCAGTAAAGGTCATAATTTTGCTACTTTTCTGCCTTTCTGATCATTTTGGATTGGATGCCAGACACTGTTATTTTCATGTTCTGGGGTACTGAATTTTGTTAAAAAGTGTTGAACTTGTTCTGGCAAGCAGTCATGCTAACTTTGGATCAGTTTTCTCTCCCAGGGCTTGCTTGTAAGCTTTGTTAGGGCAAGTTCAGGGGAAGACTTTGACCTAGGGATCCTTTAGCCTCATTATCTCCTATTCTTCTATAGACTCTATCCTATTTCCCCTGTATTATGAAATCTTTCTACTCTGTAAGTGGGAACATGAACTGATCTCCAGTCCTTTGTGAGCTATAGAAGTGGTTTAACCCACCGATTTCCAATGGCTCTTTTCCCACACTGTGGACTTTTACCCCACAGGTGAGCAAAGCAGTGCTTCCCCAAGGGCTCATGGGCATCATCCTCTGCAGCTATCAGGAGCTCTTCCTCCCTATGAAGCCCCCATCTCTGGATTCTCTTTCTCCAAATCTAGCTGCCTCACCTGTAATACGCGGTTCTTCAGTGAGCTCACAGAGCTGTGTGGTTCTTCATCTCTGCGGTTGGGCTTGGAAACTGCCTTCGGGCCATCAGGATGGGAGTGGGAGTTATCTCATTCATTTCCCTTCTTTTGGAGATCACAGCACTGAGCTGCCTATGGTCCAACGTTTGCAAACAGTTATTTAATATATTTTGCCCAATGTTTCATTGTGTACAACAAGGGGAGAGAGAAAGTTTCTGTAGGAGATAATTCTTGATGGGTAGAAACAAAACTTTTTTATATACAGTTAGAAATCTGGGGACCAGGGGTAGAATCTGGTACACTTGAAGTGATGACAATTTTAAACTTAAGCAATTCATTTTCTTGAATTATAATACTCCTCAGTCAGTCAGTTCAGTCACTCAGTCGTGTCCAACTCTTTGCAACCCCATGAATTGCAGCACCCCAGGCCTCCCTGTCCATCACCAACTCCCAGAGTTCACTCAGACTCACGTCCATCGAGTCCATGATGCCATCCAGCCATCTCATCCTCAGTCGCCCCATTCTCCTCCTGCCCTCAATCCCTCCCAGCATCAGAGTCTTTTCCAATGAGTCAACTCTTCTCATGAGGTGGCCAAAGTGCTGGAGTTTCAGCTTTAGCATCATTTCTTCCAAAGAAATCCCAGGGTTAATCTCCTTTAGAATGGACTGGTTGGATCTCCTTGTAGTCCAAGGGACGCTCAAGAATCTTCTCCAACACCACAGTTCAAAAGCATCAATTCTTCGGCGCTCAGCCTTCTTCACAGTCCAACTCTCACATCCATACGTGACCACAGGAAAAACCATAGCCTTGACTAGACGGACCTTAGTCAGCAAAGTAATGTCTCTGCTTTTGAATATGCTCTCTAGGTTGGTCATAACTTTTCTTCCAAGGAGTAAGCGTCTTTTAATTTCATGGCTGCAGTCACCATCTGCAGTGATTCTGGAGCCCCCAAAAATAAAGTCTGACACTGTTTTCACTGTTTCCCCATTATTTCCCATGAAATGATGGGACGGATGCCATGATCTTTGTTTTCTGAATGTCGAGCTTTAGGCCAACTTTCTCCCTCTCCTCTTTCACTTTCATCAAGAGGCTTTTTAGTTCCTCTTCACTTTCTGCCATAAGGGTGGTGTCCTCTGCATCTGAGGTGATTGATATTTCTCCCGGCAATCTTGATGCCAGCTTGTGCCTCTTCCAGTCCAGCGTTTCTCATGATGTACTCTGCATAGAAGTTAAATAAGCAGGGTGACAATATACAGCCTTGACGTACTCCTATTTGGAACCAGTCTGTTGTTCCATGTCCAGTTCTAACTGCTGCTTCCTGACCTGCATACAGATTTCTCAAGAGGCAGGTCAGGTGGTCTGGAATTCCCATCTCTTTCAGAATTTTCCACAGTTGATTGTGATCCACACAATCAAAGGCTTTGGCATAGTCAATAAAGCAGAAATAGATGTTTTTCTGGAGCTCTCTTGCTTTTTCCATGATCCAGCAGATGTTGGCAATTTGATCTCTGGTTCCTCTGCCTTTTCTAAAACTAGCTTGACCATCAGGAAGTTCACGGTTCACGCATTGCTGAAGCCTGGCTTGGAGAATTTTGAGCATTACTCCTAGTAACATTAAACATGAGTTGTACTCCAATTCAGTTCCTGAAAATCTTATTTATTTTTCTTGAACATTCAATAGTTAAATTTTATTTTATTTGTATACTGTCTTCCTCCTAGCTCATATCACAAAGTAATTTCTAAAAGGTAAGAACTTTTTCTATGCTGTTCTCATTGATTTATCTCTAGTACCTAGAGTACACAAATAACTTATAAGTACACATCATCTTATAAAGTAGCTGTGAATTGTGTGTATTTCTGGGACACAAAGAACACAGCTACTTTATAAGACAATGTATCATCTAGTCATTAATTTGGTAGGTATCTCTGCTATAAAGAAGAAAACACGCATATTTGTAATATAGTTGATTTAGATTAAATCATATCCTATTTGCCCTTGATGTTCATCAGATAATATTAAAATAGGGCTCTATGTATATCCCAGAGAAGGCACTGGAACCCCACTCGAGTACTCTTGCCTGGAAAATCCCATGGACAGAAGAGCCTGGTAGGCTGCAGTCCATAGGGTCGCTAGGAGTCAGACATGACTGAGCGACTTCACTCTCACTTTTCACTTTCATGCATTGGAGAAGGAAATGGCAACCCACTCCAGTGTTCTTGCCTGGAAAATCCCAGGGATTGGGGAGCCTGGTGGGCTGCTGTCTCTGGGGTCACACAGAGTCGGACACGACTGAAGCAACTTAACAGCAGCAGCAGCTATGTATAGCCAAGCAATTATTAAAAAAGAAATGCTCAAATTCATATTCTGAAAGAAAAAACAACACTATATATTCTAATGCTTGCCAAAGTAAACAGTATTGAAGAACACAGAGCATCCTATAGAAATATTCAGGCACCTGGCACCTTCTAGCAGTATGCACTATTATGAACATAAGGATGAAAGCTACATACACCTGAAACCTGTACTTTAAAAGGCATGACCTATATTAATGAGAGCATATGAGATTAAGGAGGTGAGACCTATCTAAAACCTACCTGTGACAAAATCTTTTTGTTATTTAAGAATTTACAGATTATGTTAAAGAGTGATTTCATTCAATCTATATATTAGTTACTGCCCAAGATGTTTTAAAGTTTTTGCTTTCTAACTACAATTTGTGTTAAATTAAAACAAAAAAAGGAGTCAGCCTCAAAAGAAAGTGTTTGCTAAAAGATACAGGGACAACTTGAAGTTTACCTGTATTTTCAATTGGATCTCAATCAATGTTTTCTGGATACCCCCTTTCTCCAGAATCAGCCTGCTTCTGAATTTCTGATTAGTTTTATTCTGAAGTGATGGTACTTTCTGTCTTGTGTAGCCCCAGGTGACTTCATCATGACACCAATACACATAATATGTTACAAGCTAGATGTGTTGTCACATGAATACCATTACCATCCTGTTTTCTAAGACCTCTTTCAAAGCCTGTTGACTTGGCAAGTGAAGGGACTGCATTATAGAAATTTAGGTCCAACAGATGTTTCAGTAAAGACTTGGCTGTGTTAATGAACATGGGGTAGGAACATTTTTGCTCTGGGAAATCTTACTTTAAAACAGTGGTATGCAACCCATTCACTATGAAACTAATTTTAAAGGCCAAACCATCATTTTTTCAAGTCTGGCGACTTGACCCGCCCTGTGCCAGGGTGATGATTTACTTGTCTATAAAGTGTCAGCTCCTTACTGTTTAGCTACATGATGTCTGGCACAGAGGGTACTCAGTCTTTGCCAAATGAGTCAATTCTTGAACCAGAATACCCAATCCTCTCAAGCATTCTAGAAGCCTGAGACATTATTTCCCTGTGTTATTCTTAAATTTAATTAAAAATTCTGGAAGTTCTACCTCCTCACCCGTGTATGCCTCACTATGAACAAAACCAAGAGAATTACAGTACACAATGTGTGGAAGCCCAGGCCGTCATGTCCATCTAGGCAGGAGCACAAGAGGAATATAAGCCAAACAGCTGAAGTATCATGTCCGCAGGTACTCTTGATGTGGCAACTCCAGACCTTTGTCAGCCTATCCTGATACTCCATGCTAGCTTTAAACAATTAACACTTAGAACGCCACATCCAATAGTTCCCATCATTTACGCTTAGAGACCTCTTTTCAGGAAATGTAGGTGTCAAAAACTTAGGTCTTGGACTTGGTTTTGCCTAAATAGCAGAGGCTGCAGGGTATGGTGGGACTGAAGCAGGGTGTGGAGTTAAAACAGGTGGTCTACACAAGAGAGATCACAACAAACTGTGGAAAATTCTTAAAGAGATGGGACTACCAAACCACCTGACCTGCCTCCTGAGAAATCTGTATGCAGGTCAAGAAGCAACAGGTAAAACTGGACATGGAACAACAGACTGGTTCCAAATCGGGAAAGGAGTACATTAAGGCTGTATATTGTCACCCTGTTTATTTAACTTATACGCAGAGAATATCATGAGAAACACTGGGCTGGAAGAATCACAAGCTGGAATTGCCAGGAGAAATATCAATAACCTCAGATATGCAGATGACACCACCCTTATGGCAGAAAGTGAAGAGGAACTAAAAAGCCTCTTGATGAAAGTGAAAGAGGAGAGCGAAAAAGTTGGCTTAAAGCTCAACATTCAGAAAACAAAGATCATGACATCTGGTCCCATCACTTCATGGCAAATAGATGGGGAAACAATGGAAACAGGGATAGACTTTATTTTGGGGGGCTTCAAAATCACTGCAGATGGTGACTGCAGCCCTGAAATTAAAAGACTCTTGCTCCTTGGAAGAAAACCTATGACCAACCCAGACAGCATATTAAAAAGCAGACACTGTTTTGCCAACAAAGGTTTGTCTAGTCAAAGCTATGATTTTTCCAATCGTCAGGTATGGATGTGAGAGTTGGACTATAAAGAAAGCTGAGTGCTGAAGAACTAATGCTTTTGAACTGTAGGGTTGGAGAAGACTCTTGAGAGTTCCTTTGACAGCAAGGAGATCCAACCAGTCCCTCCTGAAGGAAATCAGTCCTAACTATTCACTGGAAGGACTGATGCTGAAGCTGAAACTCCAATACTGTGGCCACCTGATGTGAAGAACTGACTTGTTGGAAAAGACCCTGACGCTGGGAAAGATTGAAGGCAGGAGGAGAAGGCGATGACAGAGGATGAAATGGTTGGATGGCATCACCAACTCAATGGACTTGAGTTTAAGTAAACTCTGGGAACTGGTGATGGACAGGGAGGCCTGATGTGCTGTAGTCCATCTGGTTGTAAAAAGTAGGACATGAATGAGCAACTGAACTCCACTCACTCACACAGGACAGTCCACTGCACAGCAGCTGAGAACACGTCACACAACCTCCCTGTGTTGTAACTCCTGGGGATAACAACAGCCACCTTAGAGAACTCCTGCAAGGCTGAAACAGTACCCTATGAAAATACTGCTACTTGACCTTAAATCACTACCAAATTACAATGCTCTCAACTGTAAAGCATCAATAACTATCCTACTTACCAGGGTAGTGCAAAGTAAGAAAATGAACTTGATTTTTTTATTTCAAAGCTCTGTACAAAGATTATGCCACTATCTTGCTAGGAGGGTAATTCCAAGTGTGATAGAAATAGGCACAGAAAGGTTAAGAAGTACACGTGTCAACTTCTGCCTAAGAAGCAGGCCTGTCAGTGACTTCACAGGGCCAGCACACTATCTCCCTCTCCCCCCGTGGGGATTGTGGGTAGCTGAGTGTGGGCCACTGAAGGTTCCCAACTGAACCCTTTTCTGGGGAAGGTCCCCCTTTGAGCACTAGTTCAGAAATGCCTGGAAGAGGATGCTCTTTCTTCAAGAGCAGCCTGCAGCCTATAACTAACAAAAAAGTTGGTGACTGTGGACCCATCCTTCAGGGCTCTACAGGGACCAGGCTGAGGCTAGACCTTGGATAACAGCACCTTTTCTCAGGTTCTTCTCTGGCTCTCCTGCTCCCCTCGCTTCCTTATATTTTCTTCTGACAGCAATTCCTTGAAAAACCATTATCCAGCCTTTGCATTTAAAGAACCTAATCTAGAGACCACTAATAACTTCCAGGATTGACTTGTCTGGCAGTGTGCTTGCAATGTTACCGGGATGGCCCAGGCTTTCCTTAAGGCCCACAGCACAACGGACAGCACTCCCCAAGTCCAGCGCAGTGGCTGGACTACTGGAAACAAGGATGGTGGCTACTGGAAACAAGTCAGAAGCCGAGGTCTGGGCAGAGCACGTGATACTACAGCTGGGGTGGGATAAACCCTACTTAGAGCATCCTCGGAAAGGAAGACAGGCTGCTCCAAGTCCTGCAAGTGAAGGGGCCTTGTGTCCCCTGGAGAACATGAGACCTACCCCACGGCCCTGTGTAAAACATCCCTCTAATCTAGTCTGTTCACAGGAGTCAAACAAACCTCCCAGAAATGCTTCACCCACCCTAAAAGCATCTGAATGACATCAAGGTTCACATATCTACATGGCTCAGAACAGCTGGGGACCACAGCAGGCACTCAGCGACCTGTGACTGAATGAGTCACTTACACACACGCTAATGGACAGAGCAGTGGGGATGCGCTCTCTGCCCTCTTTCCAGTCTCGACCCTCTGAATTCCCACAGAACTGAATACAGGCCATGCGCATGCTGCAAATGCCCCTGTGTGGTTTTGGGCATGTGTCTACAGATTGCCTCCTCAAGGGAACAGGGGCCCCTTACTTCCTTGCAAGACAACCCTGGAGCCCTGATTATATGTTTAGCACCAAAATTAGTGCTGAGGTTATAAAAACTGAGTTAGACACAGTTCTTGTCCCCGTGTTAATCACATAGGACTATGCACCTAATAGATTGCTCCGAAAGAATTTCTTGAATTAAATTCACTGTGGGCTGGAAAGAGCTGGATGAGGATTCTGGGAGGAAGTGGTCTCTGAGAGGGATGCTGAAATGGCAGGATGTAGACAGAATGAGGGAAAAAGGTATGTTGGGGGAGGGGAAGGCGCACAAAGTGATAGAGACAAGACTTGCAAACAAGAAAAACCAAGCAGTGCCACAGACAAATGTATAATAACCTAAGTAAATGATATCAACAACTGGGGACAGTGAACTGGCCAGGGTTGTGGACTTTTCTTTCTCCCCACACCCCCAGGGGCCTGGGACAGAGTAAATGCTCCCTATTGTTTGGATTCTAGTAGATGTTGATTTCTTAAGCTTAGACTTCTCATATAGGAATTTCTGGAAAGTCAAAGATGCCCATATCCATCTTCTGAAACCAGGAAACACTTTTGAGCATCAAGTAATCCATCTCTCATGGCCACGTCACAGAACAACCAGAGGGATGAACTGATAAAAGTACTCAAGCCTTCCCGTGAATGGCCCCATAAAGCACGGACACGGAACTCAAGGCAACAGCTGGGAGAGAAAAGTGAGCATTTCATTTTTGAATTGGCAATTAGCCACGCTTAGGAGGTATTTGCTTAGAGGAAGACTCTCTTACAAAGGGGTCCTGTGATCACAGACCACTAGCAGTGACCAGCCCTCCTGTGGGCACCTAACCAACTGTTGTGAGTTTCAAACAACTAAGCCTCAGAATAGTAGGTGGCAGCAACAGCTCTCTCGGGTCTTCACTCTGTTCCTAATCCTCTCATCCTTTCAGCCAGCTTCCACTGTGATGGATGCAGGTCCAAATTCCTGAGCCAGGCATTCAGGATGGTCCAGGGTTTGACCTTGCATCACCCTTTCGGGCCAACCTCCTGGTATGTGCCAGTCACTGGCCTTCCCTCTATTTTCCAGACCCTTCTGCTTCTTCCACACCTCCTCACCTTGGCTGCTTGGCCTGGACACCCCTTTGCACAAATCACCCGTTAACAGAATAAGCCCTGGTTAAAGGCCATTTCTTGTGTGAAGCTTTCCAAGTCTCTCTTGATGATCAGAATAAACTGCTCCTTCTGCTGGGCAGTTATTTTATTTCTCTGTGCTTCACTTCCTTCGACTAAAGAAAATGGGAAGAATGATCTGTATTCTGTCACTTCAGAGCTTGTGAAAGGTTCAAATGAGGTTCTGTATGTGGTTCTAACCTCTAAAATCTTAAAGAGCTGAAGGATGAATAAAAATGTGCACAGAACTTCATGTTCTCATTGTTTACTATGTTCAATGCAGCCTCATTTTTAGTTGGCTCATATGACATGTTTGCTGCATACTAATAGTTAGTGTAGAAGAGACTCAAAATTATTTTTGTACTCTATTTCACATTCATGGAACTGCTTTTAATGGTCTAAATCAACCCAATATTCTGAAAATACATCTTAACTGATTATATTAAATTTGATCTTGCAAAGTTTCCAAATGGAGCATCAACACTGATGTCAGTTCTGTGGCAGCTAGCCTAAGTGAATCAAAATAGCATTCATACTTGCTGTGTGTGTGCAATGAAACTGTGGGCATTTTTAGACGTTTTTCAGACATTTCCCAAATTACAGACATCTGTTGTTTATATTTCAAGTTTCCCCAAATAGAGAGTAAAGTAGCATCCTTCCAGACTGGGTAGCAAAGACGACTCACTAAATGACTACTTTCTTAACAAGATTTCATAAAGGCATCTGATAAGGTCTGTAATGACATTTTTATGCATACAGTGGAGAAATAAGTTAGAAAATATAACTGGGTGAGTGACTATGCTTAGAAGATCCGTTTCAACCTAATAGAAGCCCTCTGGTGGCAACTATAGAATTCTGTCCTAATCTCTGCTGAATTCAATCTTTTTTTTTAATCCAAAATTTTCAGAAGTGGTTGACCACAAAAATGAAAATGAACCAAAACAAAAGTCAGTGAAGCCACCGAAAGTGTCAAAATCTATCCAATAACAAGACATTATAAAAACCGGTCAAATCTTAACAAGATAAAAAATTCTGAAAAAGACAAATGTAAATTTCTATGTGTAGGTTCAGACAATCAAGTCTCATGAATAAGGATATGTATACTACTGCCCTCTACACTGTTACCTGTAATAGCAAGAAGACAACATAAATATTCATCAACAAGGGAATAGTTAAATATATTAACTGAATATAGTATACTGTGCAGCTCTAAGAAGAAAAAACTATAGGAAGCCTATGGAAGAATGTCTGGATAAATCTGGGTGTGAAAAAAACAGGTTGAGGATATTATACACAGATTGTTGGTTCATATTTCTTTTTTGATAGTTGAGTATTTCCTTGCATATTCACACACACACACACACACACACACACACACACACACCATACTTTCTTTACCCATTCTTCTATCAATGGACACCAACGCTGTTTCCATGTCTTGGTTATTGGAAATTATGCTGAGTGAACATAGGGGTGTAGATTTCTCTTCAGAAAAGTGATTTCTTTACCTTTCGATAAATATCCAGAAGCTAGGATTGTTAAGTCATATGTTACTTAAACTTTTAATTTTTTGAGGATCTTCCATACTGTTTCCCATAGGGGCTGCACCAGTTCACATTTCCACCAACAGTACACAAGGGGTCCTTTCTCTTCAGCCTTGCCCACACTTGTTACCTCTTGTTTTTTTGATGACAGTCATTCAAACAGGTGTGAAGTGATATCTCATTGTGGTTTTGACTTGCATTTCCATGGTGATTAGTGATGTTCAGCATCTTTTCATGTACCCATTGGCCAAGTGTACATCTTTGGAAAAATGTCCATTCAGGTCCTCTGCCTATCTATTAATTGGGGTATTAGTCTTCCTGCTTTTGAGTTGTATGAATTCCTGATATATTTTTGAGATTAACCCCTTCTCTGATATATGGTTTGCAAACATTCTCCCCCATTTTGTAGACTGCCTCTTCATTCTGTTGACTGTTTCTCTTGCCTTGCACAAACTTTTTAGTCTGATATAGTCCCATGCGTTTACTCTTGTTGCTTGTGCTTTTGGCATCATTTTCAAAAATTGTTGCCAAGACAAGGTAAGGAGGTTTTCCCTTATGTCTTCTCCTAAGAGTTTTATGGTTTCAGGTCTTATGTTTAAGTCTTTAATCTATTTTGAGATAAACTGTATGGGTTATGATTGAATCTAGTTTTTCTCTTTTATTCCTGCATGTTGCTATCCATTTTTCCCAAACCATTTATCTTTTCTCAGTTAAGTACTCTTGACTTTCTTGTCAAACATTAGTTGACTGTACGTATGTTATATATGTTTATTTTCATATATAAGAATTTGCTTGTATTTGTGTCTTTGTCTAAATAAGAGCAACTAACACTTGAGCTCTTACTATATTCCAGACACTATTCTATATGTCCTTTATATACATTGTCTTGTTCAATCCTTATAATGGAACAGGTACATACTCATATTTAGGTACTAAAGTTAAGCAGTAGATCAACAATGTAAAAAGGCAATCAGATTTCACACTACCAGCAGAATTCCTGGGGTGGGGAAAGATTCAAACATTTATATATAGCTTAAATGTTTTCAGAAAGGCAGTAGTACTTCTTTAATTCACAAGGCGGCATGTGGCTGAGGCAGTAAGCATGAGAGAGGTTGTGTAATGTAAGTTAATGGTGCAATGAAATAATAAAAAGAAACAGGACATGCATCTCTGCTACTTCCTGGGGGTTACCTTGAGTAACTTACTTAACATCTGGTCTGTTTCTTATCAGTCTGCTGTTGATAATCAAGCCTACTTGCAAAGTTCTATGGGTTAAATAACAGGACCATGCCAAGCCCATATTTCCTGGTATGCAGTTGACCTCCCTCAGTAAACACTGTATGCTTCTTACACAACACAGAAACTAGTCTAAACAATGCAGGTGGACCACAACTGTCCTGAAGAACATCCAAATGCAAAGACACAGAAGGGCTAAAACACAGACGGTAATGGGAAGCAAACAGAAAGAATTCCAAGGACTGGAGCAACCAGCCCTAGAAGTGATGTCTTGGTGGAAGAGTCATCGTTGACTTTAAATAATTAATGGGCTACACATATCAACAATCTCATACATGCAGATGACACCACCCTAATGGCAGAAAGTGAAGAGGAACTAAAGAGCCTGTTCATGAGCGTGAAAGAGGAGAGTGAAAAAAGCTGGCTTAAAACTCCACATTCAAAAAACTAAATCATGGCATCCAGTCCTATCACTTCATGGCAAATAGAAGGGGAAAAAGTGGAAACAGTGACAGACTTTATTTTCTTGGGCTCCAAAACCACTGCAGATGGTAACTGCAGCTATGAAATTAAAAGACACTTGCTCTTTGAAAGGAAAAGATCTATACAGTCAAAGCTATGGTTTTTCTACTATTCATGTACAGATATGAGAGTTGGACCATAAAGTAGGCTGACCACCAAAGAATTGATGCTTTCAAATTGAGAGTCTCTTGGACCCTAAGGAAATCAAACCGTTCAATCCTAAAGGAAATCAACCCTGAATATTCACTGGAAGGACTGATGATGAAGCTCCAATACTTTGGCCACCTGATGCAAAGAGTCAACTCACTGGAAAAGACCTTGATGCTGGAAAGACTGA
Organism: Budorcas taxicolor; assembly: GCF_023091745.1. Classification (NCBI taxonomy): domain Eukaryota; kingdom Metazoa; phylum Chordata; class Mammalia; order Artiodactyla; family Bovidae; genus Budorcas; species Budorcas taxicolor. The sequence goes on along the minus strand of NC_068919.1, from coordinate 66,890,174 downwards.
TCAGAGAAGGGGACAGCAGAGGATGAGAAGTTAGATAACATCACTGACTCAAAGGACATGAATTTGAGCAAATTCTGAGAGATAACAGAGGACAGGGAAAACAGGAGTGCTGCAGTCCAAGATGGTCTCAAAGAGTCGGACATGACTTAGTGACTGAACCACAAATTTTCCTTGCCTTTTTGATGAAAATCAGCATATGCTAGTAAAGAGTCAAATTCCTGCTGATCAAATTGTCAAGGCCATCATCCAGTTTCTAAAATCGTCAGTATCTTATTTCTGTCATTGATCAGGAAGAGACTGACTAAATTAGGAAAGAAAAAATAATTGTATGATATGCCACCACATCCAAATGAAGTCATAGAAACAGTGTTTGCTCACAATAGGATTACGAACAAAGACTTTTTTTCATATCTTATCTCATAAAAGATAAGCTAGCAACAGCTAGCAAAATTCAACATAAAAAAGCTGAGATATTGCTGAATGTTTCTTTGTAGAGCCCAGTGGGAAAGACACATTCAATGACAAAGCTTTCATCACTCTTTTGGTGGAAAAGGGAAATGAGGGCCAGCATCCACATAGCCACATCTTCCCAGTTGCTTACTCAGCTGGTGCTCTGCCATTAGGAATGTTAAGGGACCCCCCGACTGACATCAGAGTTCACAAAGTAAGCATCCAAAAAACTCTGTCTGAAAAGTCCTGAACCCTTCTCCCTGATATGCGTTATCAGATACATGCTAAGGACTGACTTGTACCCTGCATATCAATGATTTCAACAAACTATAAAGTAAAATATTCACCCACACACACAAGATGACTTTCCCGTACCACTGACGTTATGTGACAGGCAACAGCAGCAGTTGATACAGTGATTTCGCCAAAAGCTTGTCCCTCTTTCTCGAGTATATCTGCCATCAGCTTCCAGGCTGATGTTGCAGTCTTCTCGGCAAATCTGCCTGGCTATGACGAATGGAATTCTGAACGATGCCTCCGAGGTATTCTATTCTGGACCCTTAGCGACAACATTCATCAATTTCACCCTGGAAAACATTATTGTATACTTGATCTGGGAAGACACAACTGGCTTACTAGGAAAGGCCACTGTACTTTGCCTGAAAATGACTCAAAAGTGTTGAGGGTTTCATGTCACTATTTGACAAAGTTTCATAACAGAGAAAGCACTGGAGACTGTGGACCGAAAAAATGACCTGCCAAGTAAAATTCAATTTTCAGACAGTCATTGTGCTCCTTTCTGTTCACAATTTTTCTTTTTCTGTCACTTGAGTAAAACAATCAGCCTGGCAGATTCACTGGTCTCTGCCCATCAAGACTCGCATTCTATAATTACACTGGGTTTCTGGTCGCTACTGATGTTTATGACGTTATTCTGAGCTGTGGTATTTCATTCCTATTTCTGTCACTCCTTTCATTTTTCAATGAATTGCTTCTAAATTACTGATCCATTTTTGTGAACTGAATAAAGAAGACAACAGTGTAATAGCAGAAAATAAAAAAGTTAACTAAATAAAAAACTATTAATATAAAATAATGTACAACTGTATGCTATGTGCCATACATTAGTTGAAAGATTTTACCTATTTAGTATATTAACTGATTTACTCTTCACAATCACTTTAGGAAGGAGGCAGTATTATTATCACTGTTTTATAGATGGGGAAACTTAGGTGTGACTTCACTTGCCCCAGGTCATAAAGAACCAGGATGTGGGACCAGGCAGTCCAACTCCAGAGCCTGTATTTTTCCTATAATATGTTCCTTTTCAAATAGGAGAAAAGAAACTCGCAGAGATCAGGGCTTATCAGAATAAGATGAATGCACTGATGCAGTCCTTGTAACCCAAGAGTATTCCTTAGAAAGGGTATGTTAAACAAGCCTGCCCTAAGAAGCTTGCATAGCTCCTTGAGGAATCTCACTGAGATAAAGCCACCCCACCTACCCCAGAGACAAAATCCGGTCATCAAAGTCATCAGCAAAGGGTTGAAAGATTACTTTTCCATCCTGTCTCAAGTCACACCAGGGTGGAAATTCCACAGACGTTCTTGACAAGTCGGTTCAGTGTGACATGACCTACCGAGGTACTCTCTCTCGGTTTTCAGTTACATGTTAGTTCTGACTTCCTATTTTGCAAGATGAGCCTGTAACTTTCTCAGCCAGATTTCCCTCATTCATCTTGTTAATATAATTTTTTATTAAATATTCCCTGTTGTCATGGTTACAACTATCTACCTAATATCCACAGCTGGGTCTATAGTATATGAGTATAAATATTTATAGACTTCAAATATATATATACACACACACAATGAGTATATTTCTTTTCTTCCATACTTCTGTCATAGAGTGGTTGCTCAACAAATCCAACTGGGACGGAAGAACGAGGTTTGTCTGTGCCTGCTGGGCCCGTTTAATCTGGAGGCACACACTTTTTCCTGAATCATTTCTTTGTAGTTTTCTCCCCACGACTGTTTTCTGGAACTCACATTAGTTAGGGGTTGGACTCCTGAGTTGACTGATTCCCAAGTGTTTTTTTCTTTTCCTCCTCACTGTCCTACCTTCACCTTGATCTTCCTATCACTGAAAGCTGCTTTAGCCTCTGGTTACCAAATACTTAGTTATCAGTTCTTTCCTTCTTATAGGCCCAGCTCTGAGTAATCAAGAGTCTCATCTGTTTTGCTGAAGGGGACAGAATTCTGAAACTTGGCAGCTGGTAGGTCTTTTTCTCTGAGTCTGGTGGGTTTCCTCAGAGATGAATCCTCAGATTTCCTGGCCGATGTTACTGGTCTCACTTCCACTGTTTTAGGAACCAAGAGAAGGAAGACAACAGAAGAGCTTACTATTCACCATGTGGGCATTCACTTGATCCCCAATTTTCAATAAGGTACCATTTTCCTGCTCTTAGCAAACACTTCCAAAAGACCAGGGGCCTTTCCTCTAGCCAGATACATTCCTCCCCATAATGATTAGGGGCCATGATCACTACCCAAGTGGACCCTGACGACAGGCCGTGGTCACCATCACATCCTGACATACTTCTGTGACTTTGAGTGTCAGGGGGCAAAGGATGGACTTAGTCCCTCTTCTCCAAAGAGGCCTCTAGACTCTCTACAAGCAATCCTTCTCCAGCAACCCTTTAACTCCAAATATCAGTATTTCCTCCCTAAAAAAAAAAGGTTCACCAGACACTCTGAGATACCCCTGACTGTACACATCCCACAACCCAAATCTTGTGCCCAGAAATGGCTCACTGTGCTGTGGGATGGAAGACTTCTTACCACCCTGTCCTTGTGCCCTGCTCTGTCCTGGAATAAAGAGATTTTTCCTGCTGGTACAGAATAGGCACATGTTTTACATTACTTAAAAAAAATTTAAACTATAAATACATGGTTTTAAGAAAAATAACTACAGGGACTTCAGCAGTCTTCTTGCAGTCCAGCGGTTAGGACTCCACACTTTCACTGTCAGGGACTCAAGTTTGATCCCTGGCTGGGGAACTAAGATCCCACAAGCTACATGGCATGACCAAAAAATAAAGAGAGCTTAAAATAGAGAAAAGAACTACAAAACCATCTACCATCTAGGATATGTTATGATCTAGAGAAGAATTTCACAGGACAGATGCATAGTATAAACGATGCTACTACACATGTTCAGAGATCATCCATAGGAAGCCCAACCACAAAGGTCAATAATGAAAATTTGCCTGGCATGCCCCAATCTGTAGCTTCTCCCTTTCTCCTTGACTGCCTTCTTAAGTTGGCATTCAAACACACGCTTAGGACTTGCATGGCTTAAAAACTTTATCTTGACCCTCATCTCCATCTGCTTATCACTCTATATTAACATCTTGAAGGCCAACCATAAAGAGTAATCTTCTTGCATTCTCTCTAAGACTGCATTAACCCCTCACTCATCAGTTCTCTAAAATGTGGCAGCCACTCCCATAATGCCAAGGAAACTCTTCTTGCCAATACCAGTAACAACCTTGTCCACCTTTTTAGCACCACCCTTGGCTCCAACTCCCCCGTACCCGAACATATCTGCAAAATTGCTGAGCTGGTCAATTTCACCTCCGTTACATTTCTGTGACCCATCCACTTCTCTCCATTATTTCACCACTGGATTACTCTTAACAGATCTCCCCAGTTCGAGTCTTGCCCTCTGCACAGCACTTAGAATGACATTCCTAAAATGCAAATCTGAGCACGTCAAATCCCTGCTTAAACTACTTTTGTGGCATCTCACTGCCCTTGAAATAATTTTCCAAATCATTATCATAGCTTATAAAAAGCCTTCATGATCTGGTCCAAAGGTAAGGATAAGAAATTGGTCATTCAGAGGGGTCAGGAGACTTGCTGCCACTGCCAGTTCCCCAGCCCTGGGACTAGAGTCTGAATCTAGGTCTTCATCTCTAAACCACACCTTGTTCTGCTCCTGGTGGATTAGCTCTTACATTGTCTATTCCGCATGATCCATCCTCCTTGTCATTTCTATTAAGAAATGGGACCAAGAGTTGATGACAGATAAAGAAACGTGGTGTTGGGGACTTGCTCAATGTCACCCATTTCCTCAGGAGCCCAGCATGACTCAGCCTGAGCTCTGTGCTCCATCTGCTCTTCTATGCTGCTGCTGCTGCTAAGTCGCTTCAGTCGTGTCCGACTCTGTGCGACCCCATAGACAGCAGCCCACCAGGCTCCCCCATCCCTGGGATTCTCCAGGCAAGAACACTGGAGTGGGTTGCCATTTCCTTCTCCAATGCATGAAAGTGAAAAGTGAAAGTGAAGTTGCTCAGGTGTGTCCGACTTAGCGACTCCATGGACTGCAGCCTACCAGGCTCCTCCGTCCATGCTCTTCTATTGGGCTTCCCAAATCCCAGGTGCTAACCAGGGTAGTTTCTCTCCACAGGTACGTATAGAGTTGGGGGGTACATACAGAGTTGGGGGGGCACAGCGGGGGCGCGGTAGCAGCATCTACAGAGCACTGAACTCAGAAGACCTGGGCTCCAGTCTACAAACTCTGTAGAACTATTTAAGCCTTTCACTTAGCTGAATCTCGGTTTCTTCATTTGTTAAAAGGAGCTGCAATACAGGCACGTGTGCACGGGTGTGTATGTACACACAGGGTAAATGTAATGCTTACTCTGCCTCTCAGAGCTCTTGTGGAAATCAAGTGAGAAGAGAAACACGAAAGGACTCTACGAATATGCTTTTAGGATAACAAAGGCAGGTTTAAAAGTAAGAGTCTATAGCATGCTTAACCAAAAAGGGCATTACTACATTCCTGTTTGCTCTTTAAAAAGTCAGTTCTCACCTGTCACGTAGGAGTGAGACCCAAGTCAGGCTTTCTCCTGTAAGGTGATCAAGAATTCTAAAATGGCAGATATTCTAAGATACTCTCTTCTTGAAGACGATTTTCCTATTCTCAATTCCAAAGAAAGAACATATGAATATTGCTTCTTTTCTAGATTATCTAAAACTGATTAAGGCAACTGTTGTGCAATTCTGCAACTACACAGACCAAAGTGAGCAGTAACTATCACTTGTGGTTTAATAATGTTTCCAAGTTTTCATTATTTTAGCCCTTTTATTAAGAGGATTTTCTACTTTAAGATAAAATCCCCAGGTCACTAACACATGATAGGATAAAAAGTCCTCTTCAAAAAATAGGTTATAGGATTTAGAGTTAATTCATGCTTCCCACCAAAATCAACGAAAAAACATTTTTCACCATTAACAATGAAGCAAGCTTAATTTATTGCTTGAGTTGCTTTAATCACTTGGAAGGAAGCTTTCAGCTACCTTCCTAAATAGTTACCTTTCTAATCTCTCATCTCTAGGCAAGGATTTTCTCTTCCTAGTTCACTGAACAAATCCTTTCCTCACGAAGTTATTTCCTTAAAATAACTTTAACCCACAAATCCTCCTGGTTAACATCTTTGTCAAACATGTTCACAGGCACTGAAACTGCCACGGCTGGCTTTCAGACACAGGCTGCATATTCCTGTATAATTAGTTTCATGAATCATCTTAATAACTGATTAATTAGACACCAAATTGATTGTCTGAAATTTAGAACGTATCTTGTCAGACATTTAACCATGGTCAATCTACACAAAACTAACGAGCCTCACCGTCAAAAGTCGGGAAATCACAACAGGAAAAAGATGGATCAAGGTTTTATTTTGAGAAGAGCAAAATAACTGTAGAGATGGATTAAAAACTGGAACATCTTTAACGGCTACCACCCCTGCTGGAACAGTGTTCTAAAAATATTTATGATGAGAACCTAAATTATAACTAATAGATTTTTTGTTATATTATGTACTAGAAGGCCAAAATCAGCAGGAAATCTAATTAATTAATGCAGTCACTATAAAATAGTAATTGATATCAAACGTTGGATAAAATGAAATTTTAAGAACTTTAATCTCTTCCCTTAAAGATAGTAAATGAAACTCCTCTGTATCTTTTAAGAGTCACTGTAACTGCCAGAGGCATATTATTAATTCAATAGATTTAGTTATTAATTTTAAGTGAATAACTTTACAGACAGAATTGACTGGCAACCTATCAAGTCAATGTGCTAGGGTTTTAAACCAACAACTGAGGAATTTTTGTTTCCTAGATTATTTTCCATTCAAGGAAATTATTCTTAAATAAAATATTATCAGGGATTATTTAATATGCCCATTCCAAAAGGAATTACCTTTTAAAAGTGCACATTATTCAATCTTTCAGGATAAGTAAGATCTGGCTGAAAACAGTTTGCATGAAAAAGATCAGGGTGAGGAGGAGGAGGAAGAGAGAGTGGGGAGGGAAGAACTGATCATTAGCTCAGTGAATCGGAATGAACCTGGTGATAGAGCTACTACAGAAAGCCACAGAGAGTGGCTGGGGAGTCCACACACTATGACATGATCAGGCCATGCTGAGACTACTATCTGATACAGTTCTGAATACGCAATGCCTGAGGAGCTGACAAACTAGATACCAGGTAGAGATATCCACAATCCTGACGTTTGCGGATGGAGATCTCAGATCATGCCACATGTAAAAGGGAGATTTACCTTGTCCTGCTTCAAGGAGCAGAATATTAAGCAACGGGAGAAATAAAGAGAGCTAGAATTTAGTTTCGTGGAATCATACTTGTCTGAACGGAATGGGATTCTAAACAAGCGGTGAGCAACGAATGAGCAATGAATGTTAAAGTGGGGTCTGGATGCCTGTCTGACAAGATTCTATAAAACAAATGTCAGGTCCTGCAGTGGCAAATACACTGGTGAAACTGAGAAACGTTCAAAGCAGTATTAAGAAATAACTGAGAACTTTATCCATTTCCAGCAGTTTGTCCAAGTCATTGCTCTGAGTGATTTTCACACTGAAACCTAAAAATACTGGGGAAAGCATTGAAACAGACAGCTAGATATGACCCGATTGGTTAGGAAGGCACACTGGAAGCCAAAGAGTAAGCGACAGCAGGACACTCAAGGGCCGCCGGTTCAGTCCCTGAGTCAGAAAGATCTCCTGGAAGAGGAAATGACACTCCACTCCAGGGTTCTTGCCTGGAAAATTCCACAGGCTGCAAAGATTTGGACTCGACTAAGCAACTGAGCACACACACAAACACAAGGAAGAGACTCGAAGTGGTTTCTATCTCGGGCACAGTTGCTGGTCTGGGTGGACTTCCGCTTTTGTTTGCAGTCTCACAGTGGTGCTAGAGGCAGGGGAAAACACAACAAAATCCTCCCAAAAGGAACATCTTTGGGGACAAATCAGAGGACCACACCCTCAGTGTTTGATAGAAGTAAACGGATACTTCAGAACTACAAAGACAATTGCTGACCTCAAATCTTGGTGCTAGGTGAAGAGAGGAGATTCCTGTACCTCCAAGGATTCAGAACCACAAATCAGGCTTTATACAAATTTGTGGCAGAAATAACTTGAGCTCCAAAACACCTCAAGTTGAGAGCTGAGTTTCCAGGGATTCTGAGGGTTGGAGAGGACTCCATTCATCTGAGAGAAGCAAAGGCAATTCCTCTCTTGGGAAATCCACCCTCAACTCTGATGGCAGAAAATTCCCACAGATAGAATCTAAGGATTATGAACTCACAGTAGAAACTCAAAAAACAAAACAAACAAACTCCAACACAGAAACGTAAGACACCATGAATTAAGAGCTAGCAAAGACAACAGAGAATCAGAATTACAAAAGCTTTAGCTACTGCATTTGTCAAAAACAGAATTGAGGCAGAAGACGTGTATAAACATGTACCATACACACGATTCTCTAAGTTGGCCAGGATTCTGCATAAGCTAAGTCTCATTCATTATTTAAAAGCATCTTACTATTAGAACCGCTGTAAGAGTTAATACTTACAGCATAATCAAAACCTGAGCATCAAAGTCTCTTCCTGGTAATCATTAGACTAGCTTATTTCTGTACAAAGAGTTGTAGCTAGAACAAGGCTGTGTAAGTTCTTGTCTATACATGCCTGTGTATACGTGTTTTACCTTTTTTAAGTGGACCGGTTTTAGTCTTTATTGAATTTGTTACAATATTGCATCTGTTTTATGGTTTGGTTTTTTTTCGGCCACAAGGCATGTAGGCTCTTAGCTCCCTGACCATGGATCGAACCCACACCCCCTGCATTGGAAGGCAAGGTCTCAGTCACTGGACTACCAGTGAAATCCTGGACATGTATTTTAAATCAACAAGTATGCTTATTTTGAAACATCCTAGCATAGGTAGACGTGGTCAAACATACAAACTGATTCTATCAAATGCACAAAAGAGTTGTTTAAGAAAAAATTACAACAAATACAAAACATGTTAGAGTGATACCTGAATTCTGCAGCAGCTGTTGCCACTTGGAAATTCTCATCCTCATGCTAAACTCATTTGCCACTTTTACTGTCAAAGGCAATCGAGGAAAAAGTGGGAAATGGTCACTGGTATGGGTTCCAAGTCAGAGTCTTCAGCTAATGGAGTGTGGAACTAAAACAAAACCAAACATTGGGAAATTTCACTACAAGACAGAGAGGTTAACTCAAGTTTAAAGTGGACTCTCCATTACCCAATGCTCTTTCCTTAGCTCTTGACTTTAATGCTATGTGCATCTATAGAACGTGTGTCAGGCAAAGTCACCCAAGGACAGCAGCATTCTCGTTCCACCAGTTTCAATGACCCCATAAAAAGATACCTGGTGCTGCTAGAAGTTCAGGACCCTGGCGGTGCCTCATATGGTTCCTTCTCTGGGAAGGTCTGCCACGGTCCAAACACTACTAACCCTCAAAAGTGGATGGTGATGAGTCAGAGGGATGAACAGGTTTATTAGACTGATGCAATACACCTGGGAACAGATGTTAAACTGGAGCTTTGAACCTGTCGAATGTTCAGTCGTGTTAAAACAAGGTTATGCAGCTAGAAGCTCCTAATGCAACCTTTCCAATATCCCACCAAATATCTAGGAAAATGCAGACAAAGAGGCATGAGGGAGTGGAGTCCCACTAGCACCAAAACAAATGCAAAAGCAAATTCCAAAAGTTAAACTACTTCAGAATTTGATTCCTGTAGTCATAAAACTAATCCAAGTGAATTAAAAGCAGCACACACATACACGTGCACGCATGCACACACAGAGACCTAACTCCAGCATCCAGAAACAGGATATGCCCCTTGCACCTGGAAGTATGCATAAATGCGTCTCCCTTCAGCGTCTCCTCTGTGGTTTAAAAGCAGGATGGGATAAGCCAACTAGAAAACTGGGCAGGTAGCTCTCTTCTGCAGGGGAGATGCTCATGCATTAGAAATGGAAATATTCATCCTCCAACCTTTCATAAAACTGCTAGATCTGCCGTGACTCTCCATGAACAGGTCCTGCTTCTCTCACTGCATCCTGAGTGGTGAGGCTCAGGCTGCACGACTCTGACATGGCCAGGCCCTGTACACAAGTGACCACGGCAGGGCCGGCAGTCTGAGTCTGGGGCAGTCAGTTCATAGGTTGCCCAGTGGCTCTAGGCCTGGCTCTGAAAAGGCATCGAAGTGACACACAGACATACCACCCCTCAGCACAGAGAGAAGATGAGAGCTGGCAAGGTGAACCGAGGTTTCAGAAGACAACAGGGACCACCTCCAGGCTGAAGGCACAAGAGTGGAGAACCTACATAGCAGAGAGATGGAGGGAGAAAGGAGACCAGAATAGATTCACAAAGACAATAAGCAAGAACAGGAGAGGCCCAGCTGCCCTAAACTCCCCCAAGAACTCAGTGCTGACTTTACAGCTCCTTGTCCCCAGTCATCCCCACCTGACCTAGCTCTAGGATGTTTCTTGCGAGCTCAGTCGCTTCACTCATGTCCGACTCTTTGTGACCCTGTGGACCGTAGCCCGCCAGGCTCCTCTGTCCATGGGATTCTCCAGGCAAGAATACTGTAGTGGGTTGCCCTGCCCTTCTCCAGGGGATCTTCCTGACCCGGGGATCAAATCCACATCACTGAGCCACCTGGGAAGCCCTGGGATGTTTCTTCTGGCATCAAAAAAGTCCCAACCACAACACAGCAACCATCCCTGGAATCTTGACCTGTTTTTGGCCACCACAAAGGCCAAGATCATCGTCAACGGATGTACTGATGCTCTACAGAGGATTCTGTACAAGAAAGGAGACAGAAAGGTCAGAACAAACATTTAAGAACTCTCTAGTATTTCATTCAGTGAACACAGGAAATGATCCATGGCTGGGAAACAAAAACAAAAGCAGCCACATTATCTCTCAGCTCATATAGGATGGTTTATTTTGGGAAAAGTCCCCTTAGAACAGAATATGACTGTGTAACAAATCCTAAAGCAGTAAGGTCCTATCAAAGTTACCAAAGCACTGCCGAGGAGACTGGACCACATATACTGAGTGACCACAATAAGATTTCGGTCTCCCTCTAAGAAAAATGTGCGTTTTTAAAGATTTCGGTGAAAAGTATCCGAATGTGGAGAGAGATGTTCTGACACTATATTTGTCGCGGTTACTCTTTTTTCCTAACGTTGTGGTCTTATTAACTATTTCTGGAGCAGTTAACGACTCATTTGCTACAGCATCAACTGTCGAGAGGTGATATGAAAGCAATAACTCCTAAGTCCCTCTGACATGTCTTCATTATGTTTTGAGCCCTTCCTTCCTTTTTCACACAACATAACGTTGGGGCTCATCTTGTACCTGCCCTCCTCAGGCCCTGGACTTGGACCATTTCCCCAAGTCCTGGCTCCTTTCAAAGAAGAGTGGCATTTAGCAACTAAGATCTATATCCTAGGGGCGCTCATCACCACTGGAATGCTGCTTCCCTCGGGCTGCCAGTGAACGTACCTAGGGACTGCACTAGGGAGAGAGACAGTTCCTCTGCGTTTCTGTACGTCCAAGTTTACAGAAATCCATCCAATTTCAACCTGGCACCACACATTTATTCTAGTTTTCTCCCTTCCCGTAATTGTAATTCCCTTCTCAGAAGTAAGAAATCTGGCTTCCATTTTCCTTGATGTACTTAACGTATCTGGTCCAACTTCTTACACGTATTTCATCTCACTGCTGACACTGATCCCAGTGGGGAACACTCCTCATTCTATCTGGGCATCAAACAGGTCAATATGCCATACGCCACATCACCCAGGTCCCATCTCACCCCTCAGGATGGAACACCCCACACCAGGCTGCCCTCCTCACCCCAAACTAGGTCGCAGCCGTGCCCCTCCCCGCATGGGGCTGCCTTCCTCAGGTTCTGACAGCAGTGCTGGGCTGCCCCGCTCAGATGACACGCTCTTCACCCCAGCTGTATCACCATGGTCCACACCCCTTCTTTCCCACACAAACCGCTACCTTGCCTGGTCCCACCTAATGGCTTCTGGGCTGAACTGCTGAGGAAGTAGAAGGAGAAGAATTTGATAATAATTTTAATATAGAAGAAGAAAGGTGTAAGAAAAATGCCAGACTGGTACATCTCTGAAATCTCTGCAAGACTAATTAAAAAAATAAAATATAACTAATGGCAAGTGGTACATTTTCATTTCATATAACAGTCACAGTCCTGAAAATTTCCACAGACATTTAAGTTTTTGTACAGAAAATTCATTTTAGAGTCCTAGGGGCCTTCTACTTAAGATAACATTATGGCAAGTTATTTCATAATAACTAGTAGCAAAAAGTTGTTTTGTAGTGTGAATAATCCCTCCTAAAGTGTCTGTTCTGCAAAAGTTGATTTTCACGAAACATGGTCATTTAAGTGCTGGTTAAAGATATAAAGTTCACTAAATACTAGTCAATGTACCCTAGAATTTTACAACTTATGCCTAAGCAAACAAAACAGAACAACATTCCATTGTAACATAGAAGCCCCAAACCATGATTTTTTTCTCCAATAAAATGAATGAAAAGGTCCATTCAGGAAGTTTTAATAGCTCACAAATAACTGTCACCTTAACCCAAGTGTCAATACATCTATGTCTGGAAGGGGGAGTAAGCCAGGAATTCAAGTAATTTCAGTACAAGGCATGTGAAATCAACAGAATTGTAGGGATATTTAATTATCTGTATATTTATTTAGAAATTTGGTCTGAAATCCATCCAGGGTTAATCACTTCAGTTATGTCTGCCTCTTTGCGACCTCTTTGTAGCCTGCCAGGCTCCTCTGTCCATGAATTCTCCAGGCAAGAATATTGAAGTGGGTTGCCATTCCCTTCTCCAGGGGGTCTTCCAGACCCAGGGATTAAACTTGGGTCTCCAGCACTGCAGGCAGATTCTTTACCATCTGAGCCACCAGGAAAGCCTCGAAATCCATCCAAGTGGCTTAGGAAAAAAAGCACAATGAGGAATTAACAGGGCACCTCTTTACCCCTGATAACTGGAATCCAAAGAGGCTTGTGGACAGAGGGGACCCATCACACAGATGGAGAGCAGCAATCCTGGGCTGCATTTCCACATGACACGTGGATCCTAAACACCGGAATGGGGATCAGTAGAGTAAGGAGTGCCCCCTCCTCACCCTGGGGAAGTGGGCAACCATGGAAGGGCGGTTGTGGGGAAGCAGATTTGGGGGCTGCCCTGAGTCAGAAGGCTTCTCTGGCCAGGTTTCCCCCCATGCTCCTCTGCTAGCTTCTGCTCCTCTAGGACAGGAAAAATAGAACGGAGAAGACCCACAGCAGACTAGGGCTCCCCTGCAGAGAGAATACTCACTGCGGCTCCCCTGCACGTCCGCAGGAGCACAGCCCAGGACACGATGCCTTACACAGCAGCACGGGCCCCCGCCTGAAAGCACGTCCAGTCCAGGTCAACGGTGGCACCCTCCCCCATCACCCATGGAATTCCAGGAAGGGCTCAGCACAAGAGGCCTCCTGTGGGGCTTCTTTCTAATCTCCACTTGCTCCTCTAGCTCTTAAGAGCCTTGGGTCACTGTCACTTTTTTTCTTTTTTTCTTTTACCTTCCTTTCTCACTCAGCGCTCAGTTGGAATTCTCAGATACCCGGATTTCTGGAGAAACCAGCCCCTCTGCCTTGCTTCAAAACTGCTCTCCTAACACTGGCCTGATGCCCAACTCAGCCTGGCTCTCCAGAGCCCAACTTCATATAGCTGCTCAGAACCCTTCCCCCGTTTCCCAGGTCAGACTCTGTTCTCTTTGATCGTCTTTACCAAGGACTGATCACACACGCGTGGGTCCGTGTTCTTACCCACTTTCTGCGTACAAAGCACCCTGCATTATGGTAGGCTCTGGGGACACATACACCGAAGACACACAGGCATCTCACGCCCTGAGACCTCCAAATTAGGCAGAGCACCAAGGAGAAACAATGAACAGATGGGCAGCATGGCTCCTCTGCGGCAGGACTGTGTACAGAACATGAGGGGACCCAGAGGAGCAGAGGAAAAGACACGGAACCAGGTCTTTACCTTCTGATCCAACTATAGCTGTACATTTGATCTTTTCCAAGTCTCCCAAGTCCAGTGAGGAAAAGCTAACCTTCTTAAAACAGAAGATGAGAAACCCTGCACAAAGGTAGCAAAACCTTCTGTTACACATAAAATATACCACGAAGGTTTTGACTTGTGTTCAAGGGTTAATAATGAAAACAAAATTCTGACAAACTAGAGTGAGTGGAACTCATCCATGAGCTCAGTTTCTGAAAGGAAAGACAGAAAACATATCATATTCCGTTGTGGGAATTCTGTCCTTAATGAACTAAGATGACCCTTTTCTCAAGAGCCACAATTTTACCAGCTAAGTTTCAGAGTGAACTATTAAGGAGCTTTTAAAAAGCCACTAGAAGGCAAGATAGCAGTGGACTTGCCTAGTAAGGAAACCCAAGCTTAAATACTGCAGAGCACACCAGCCACGGCCACCCCTTGCTGGGATATGAGATTTGGGACAGAGTAAGTAAATAGGTGCCCAAGCAAAGACCATGTTTTTCCCTGAGTCTAACTCACAAGTCTCCATGTCTGAGAGCAATATTAAATCACTTTACCGAAGCCAACTACTATTCCTACAACCGAACATGGAGCTCTCTGCGTGAAACCAGCCCATTCAAATGGATATCCAAACCATCCAGGTATTATTTCGGATACTTCTGAACCTGGCCTGCGTTCTAAACCAGAACTTCCTCAGACTTCTTCTCTCCTTTTAAAAGCCATGTTCATCCATATTTCCACATAAGACCAATTTGTATTGCCCCATTACTTTTCAGACCACGAAGTCATTTATTTTCCTTCAGAAATGCGCTGTAAAGTATGTTGATCTCAGCATCCTTACACATCTCCATTTGCCAAAATGGGGGTTGGGAGGAGGAAAACAGGTATTATATGATACATACACAAATTAATCTTCTAGAAGTGCAGCAAACATCACCGATTTGTGTGAAATTTGAGTTTATTTCTGAACGTGAAAAATGAAAAAAGAAAAAAAACAACCCTGTGATTTCTGGCACCTTCTGCAATTTTAGAAAGTTACTACGTGTGGTATTAAAATCTGCATCTGGCTCTCAGTGAAGCTAAGAATAAATGATCGAATATTTTCTAGTACGAAAAGAAATAATCAAGATGTGTATCCTTTTACACATCGGCTCTCTTACAACTCGATTTTCCTTTCTCCACATTCAACCCATATTTGCTTCCGTATTTTGCTTTCCTGTTATTAGGACTGCATCCAACCCACAACTGTGGCCTTTCTCCGAACATCTGCAATCCACAGGGGGAAGAGAATAATATGCGGGGGTCTTGCAGGGATAGACCGGGCTGTTTTTCAAAGACCAAGGACAGCTCTCAGGACCTCTGGGCTGAGGAAAATTCAGTAGCAGGGAATCCGTTTGTTCAAGAGAACCTACCTATGACGAAGGGAGAGAATGTCAAACAGCCACCACATTTCATCCCAGCGCTCCAATCTCTCTATTTCCATGCTCCCTGAAAGCCCTGGGAGTTGAGGAATAAGCTCTGCCCCCTCGGACTAAACTCTGTGTTTAAATGCTGCAGTTAAGAGAAATGACCAGGAAAGGAAGTTAAGCTAAAGAAAGAAAAACTGTTCTGGAGGCAGGAGGTGGTTAAGAGCGGCCTAACTTTCCTGGGGTCTGCAGAGCCCCCCTGGTGGGTTCTGCCCATAGCCTCTGGAGATGAATGAGGTCACGGCATCAAGGGTCACTTCAGGGACAAAACTGCCTTACATGCCTTGAGCAGAAGTGTGCGCAGCCATTCTTCCCTGCTCCCATTCTGAAAGTCCTTGGACCTGGAACCAGCAAACAATGTATCATTTTGTCCATCTTGTCCTAGATTCACTCCCTGCCTTCTCCATGGACAACTTTGCAGCCTTCTCCCTGCATGCCACCCAGCCCCCCCCACACCATCCACTCTCTATACACACATCCATCCCCCAGAGCTGCCCTGTAAAGCCAAGCTGTGTCTCACACACAAGGGGTCAAAAGCCAGCCTGCACTTGGTTCTCTGGTCGCACACCCTGGTGATGGACTGTGTCTGCCAGAGAAAAGGAGGCCTTTTCCTACTTTGCACCAAAGCACCATCCAGTAACCACGCCTGGCAGCCCAGGGGCAGCATCTGCCCAGGGAGCACCCGACTTTCTCCTCTACAGGACCAAGGCTAGCTCTGTTCCCTGCCCCTGTATATCAGCATTATGAACTAAAAAGAGTGGTCTTCACTCAAAACAAAATCTTTTTACGTCCTCTTTGATAAAAACATTTTTCATTTTAAGGCATAGTATGACATTAGCACATCTTTTCCTGGGGACCAAATTCATCTTTAAGTCAAATAGAGCTGTTTTAATTGAAATAAACAAAAAAATAATGAGTTTTGAACAGCACCTGGCATGTGGTAGCCACCTACTAAATATATGAGATCTTGTTACTCTTACCTTCTAAAGTGCCATTCAATGCTGGTGTTACCTAGCACGTCCAATACTTTCAACAATGATGTGAGAGAGATCTACCTTGGAGGAATTAGGAGAACTAAGTCTTGGCTGTTTCCAATCTTTATCAGGCAAAACGACTGCTGGAACTGGAAAAATGTATTGCATCTACAAAATGTATTTAATTATAAGCCATATATATGAAAACCAAAGAGGGGGATATCTTTACATGAAAATTAAATGAGTTGACACAGATAAAAGCTCCTAGCATAACACAGCAGGAGCTCAGTTAACTTTTATTTTTTAAAAAGCTTAAGGAAAGGAGGCAGAAAAATTCAAAAGCAGTCCTAAACTAAAAAAGGACAGTGGCCTACAGCCATTATGCCTAGAGGGAATATACCCTCACACAAATAACTGTTACTGTAGTCAGCCCCGAGTGCTCTGTGCTCTGTTTGCGGGAGGGATGAGGCAGAGTTAAACTTCACCGTGTTCTTCCTCTGGCAGCCACGCACTATTGGGATGTGTACGTTGAGCTTGTCACAATTCTATTCACTGGGCACGGTCACCCCTCTTTCATAAAAGGGAAGTAAGAACAACAAATATGAACAACGTGTTGAGAGAGAACATAACAACCCAAAAGAAGATTAAAATAAAATGGGAATCTTACACCACCAACTTATAAAACACATCTGTACAGAATCACTCATCACTGATGTCTGAACAGCCGAAGATGTCCTTGCGTAACATTTTCCTTTGCTCATCTACAGAAAAGAAAAAGGTGGGAGACTTCGCAACGCCAGTGTCTCGTCCCTGGGTTTGCAGTTCAGTGTCACTGAACCTGCTATCCTGGCAGCTAGAGATACTTTTAGACCCCAGGTTAGGCACACAGAAGGCTTCTACTGTTTGTTTTACAAGATGAAATGATTATTCCTGAGCATCGTGGGTAGGTGGAGGCTGGGACACTGAAGAAAAGTGTGCTTATTTCTGATTTTTGCTTCAATAGTTACCAGGCAAACCTTTAGCATCTGCTGCCAACAGCTCAGGGTTAGGCCCAGGAACCCACCTCTCCATATTCTTCAGTGACCCTCTCTGGTCACTTTACCTCCACCTGCTCGTCATTCCTTCAGCTAGTCACCTGAGCTATTCCTTTCAGAATCTGAGAGGGGCTGAGCTCCTTAAATAGCTTTCCTCCTCAGCTGCCTAAATGAAGTCTCCCGCACGCTGTGTGTTTGCTTTAGGGGCAGGCAATCAGTCTCAGGTGTGCTCTGCCAAACAGCTCAGCTCCCAAAGTGAGGGTGGCTGGGTCTGGTCCGCCCTGATCGCACAGAGCCGCACGGGGCTTAGCTGTTTGTGCATCTCATCAACCGGGTGACGTGTCTCTCATCACCTTCACAGCACTCACGTGTTTCTGAAAACTGTGAGTAAGGGTAATATCTGTGTTAAGTTCAACTGTGCAGCTGTGTGTCCTTATAGGGTTCTGGGTTTCGGTCACTGAGGTTGGCACTACTTGGGGATGTCTCTCCTTCCTAGCTCCTACTTCTCGCCCCTCCGTTAGCGCTTGGTGGTGGCTCTCTACCAATTATTCATGCACAGAGCTGGATTTTCAAGTGATGCTCCCACCAAGCTGTGACTGCCCCCTTCAGTCACAGGGCAGGTTTCACCCTCCCCCACCCCTACTTTACACTGAGATACTCTTAACATTTTCAAATCAAAAAGAGCAAACATACTAATTGTTTCATCTCATGGTTTTGGCAGAATTAACCAACCATACTAGAATCACTTTATACAACAGTGTCCTTCTATACAAACTGCTACATAAATGCTAAAACACAGGGAGGGCACTGCTTGGTTTCTAGGTGCTTTTTCCATGGTGACAGTTTTGATTTTCAGAAGAAAATGATAAATACATACTGGGTCTTGTAACTATGTTGCCTTCAAAACTATCATTTTGTTTTCAGCTATTTTCCCCCCAATTGCTAGCTTCCAGCCAGACTGTCATCTGTGTGTCAAACCTTAGAACACTTCCCTGCCTGTGTGCATGTGCACAAATGAAATTAATCTGCCTTCCGAGCTGCAGAGAATGAAACCATCATTGCAGGCACGCGGCCCACTGCCGTTGCCCCAGTGCTGGTGACGCTGCTCCATCACAGGCGGCCAGCATCAGGAACACATTTGCAGGTACCCCTCATCCGCTGCCTTGTGAAGAGATCAGATGCGAGGAACAGGCTGCTGTTGAGTGTCTGCAGCCTGCAGGTCAGAAACACGCTTGGTGAAATAGACAAGTTCTCCATCTCTGCGTTGGTTCACCATTTACCTGGACTGCTTACAATCGGATTCCCGATTGATATCCCAATTGATATCCCAATTGATAGAGCATTGATAGAGCAATGAAAAGCATTAGTAGAACCCTTACGTAATATTTTATGCAGCAGGTTTTTCAACCCAAGCTTTTTTAAAGAGCCTGTGTCCCTTAAAGACACAACAAGGGGCACTTTCTGTGAGGATGTCACTGGTCTCACACCTGAAGAGGAAGAGGGCAGGGTACTAGGACACAGAAATAGACAAATAAATGCAGCTGGATTAAACGAAGGTGAGTTGGGTCACTCTTTAGTTCGCCAATCGCAGTATAATTTTCCCCATCTATTGGAATAATCAGTCAGCTAAGAAGAGTCTAAAAACAACAAATGAGCCCTGGGAGTAGGGCTAAGGATCCCCGTGTAGCATCTGGCAGCTCCCAGACCCCTGGGTGGCTTCCTTGCTGATCCTGACTGCTGCAGGCTGCTTCCAGCTGATGGAGAGGTGGCTGCAGAAGGTGAGAGCTGAGCGCTAAGGGGCAAAACAGATCGTCTAGTAGCTACTGGAGGAGGAAAAGGACGATACAAGGGGCCTGGACACTGGAAACAGCTAGAATGCTGAACTAGAGTTGAACACAGTTTCCAACTTTGGGCAAAGTTAACATTCATGAAAAAAATCTGCAAAGAATTAAGAGACAAGGATACGCCAAATGGCTTGTGTCTGAATACACCTTCACTGCTTAGGAATCTGCTTACTATTAGTAAAGAAGGTAAAGGGCAAAGAGGATCATCAACCTGGTCGTGCTCAAGAAAGTGTTAAGAACCAGGCATCCTGTAAGTCCAGGCAAAAGCAGCACAAGAATGTTGTCAGCTGCTTTAATACGCTCACAGCATGACATAACCACCCTCTTCATATACGTCATCCTTGAGAACTAAACTCTCATCACATTTAATTGTGACCACATTTTCTGTGTGTGAATCACACTGACCACTACAGATACGGCTTCAGACCAACAGCTTTTGGTAGCTGAGTGTATAATCTTGCAAATCAAATCCTGTCTGCTTCCCTCTCTCCCTAACTCTTCTTCCTCTTTCTCTTCTCCTTCTTCCTCCTCCTCTTTCTTCTTTTCTCTCCCTGCCCTCTCTTCCCTCTCTCTCTCTCTCACATACACAAACCAACACACACACACACACACACACACACACACACACACACACACACACACACGGATCTGATTTTCTGAATGTATTACCCACAAAGCAGAATAACATTTCCATCTCTGGGGAGAAAAATAAAGGAAAACTTCTAGGAGGTACAAGAGTAGGCAGCAGTAAATTAGCCTTAAAATTTGTCACAAAACACAAACTTCTATACAACAGAAGGTTTCTATGCAGTCCTCAAATACGTCCAAATGGGCAACAATTAAGAAAGCAGCAATGTGGATTCCAACAACCAATTATTTTTGTCACACAAGATCCTCCTAAGCAAACTTCTCTGCTCTGCAACCAGAAAGGTATAAGTAAGAAGAAAATGAGATTCTTGGCTTATGTTTTAAACACTAGACTAATTTTGAGAATCCGAATAGGGGAAAATCTTTAAGTGCAAAATCAGGCAGCTATTAAGCCAGCAACAACAAAAAACTCAAATGCAAAATCAGCTAGCTATTAAAACAGACAGCCCAGATTACATTCTGTGAAAGGAGATGTCCCACAAAATAATAAGAGCACACAGCTGCTGAACCGGCCACAGGCAGGGACACCATCAGTCTGTCTGTGTTATCAGACCACTGGCTCTGGTGGCAGACAGAACAGGTGAATCCCAGCTTTGTCACTTACTAGCTGTGTGATACTGAGCAGGTTTCTTGACAACACACTTTTTGGGGGCGGGGGATGGGGTTGGGGATACAAAATGGGGATGTGTTAGAACACCAAGTGATGGGGTGGCTAGAAGGAATTATATGAGATGCCCTCTGAGACCTGCTCAGCCAAGTGCTTGCTGGACAAATGATCCTTAATAAGCAGGAGCTCTTTATTAGCTAACTGAGCCAAGGGCTTGAGAACACCAATAGTGTTCCCTGAAAGACATGCAAGACGGGGATGTAAAGGGCATACCAAGAGGAGAGGGAAGCCTACCACGAGGAAATGCCTCCACATTAGACCAAAACAGCACAATAAAAGAGAACAGAGAGATGGCTGCCAGAATGTTCAAGCCTCAAAGGTTAGGCGATGACAAAATGTATAAACTGCCTTTTTTCTATTATATGCTTTTCGTTTTGTTTTTCCTGTAGTGAAATATATGTCTAGCTTTCAGCGTGGAGCAGAATCAAAGAGTATCAAGTGTTTTCTTTAATACAAATGTCAGAAATGGCATGTGTGAAAGGCTTTCCTGAGGCAGCAGGGCTGGGGGGTGGGGCAAGGAGGAATGGTCCAGGCCTCAGCTGTCACTCAAAGTGGTAGCAGCTAGTGGAGCCCTGGCCAGGCTAGACACATTCTCTCCAAAGCCAGGAATATCCTCCTCTTCCCGTAACGACACAGCACGAATCTAATCTGGTCAGCTTACTGGTGTAGAAGGACTTGCTGGGTTGCAGGCTGACCTACAGCACATACATGCTCTGTGGATCCGGTCAAACCCATTACCCTCTCCAGGCCTCATTTGCCTCATCTGCGAAAAGGGAAGATACACTGCTTATATTTCTTTATCGCCATCAAGTGAGGTGTATGCGAAACTATAAAGCAGCAAAAGAATGGAAAGAGTTCTATTACTAGAAATAACCACCTATTTGGAACACTTTTCTTAATGTATTAACACGCTATTACACCTACAGCAGATGCTTAAAAAAAAAAAAAAAACCAAGCTGAAATGAGATGCTGACAAAGGACTGAATAACTTAGGACATGTTTGGAAATGATTAAACCCTTAAATTATTATATAGGTAAGCAAAATGATTCTTCAGGACATTGTAACACTGCATGCTAATCAGCCTCGGAAGAAGCAATAACTGTCAACAGCTCATGGCAGGGAGCCAACTGTCTGCTGGGTAAGTCGATGCCTAAAGAAACTGAATTAGCTTTTCAGAGGAGCCACAACACTGAGCCTCAATGTCATGAATTCTGATAGCAGTGGAGTCTGAACATGGCCCCTCCCTGCAGAGTTTTATTCCTTTCTTCCCTCTAAATTAGATGAAAATGAATGCAATTTACAATTGGTTTATAACTGCCTAACTGTATTCATTGAAAACCTATCATCAAATGTATGCAGACTCAAGCACTGCAGCTAAGACAGGGAATTAAACATTTGACAAAAATTTTACAAATTACATGAAATATCCACACTTAGAAGCTACTATGCTTTGCGGCATGAAAACAGCCTATGCCTTGTTGGGTATGATTATGTGTATTTTACAAATAACCGTCCTGAATATTCAACTATGCGAGTTCATCCTCTGCTGAACAAGTAGTTTAATACACTGTTAAAACAAACTTGGGAATGCATCGAGAGAAGGAGATTGAGCACAGGGTAATCCATAACTGCCTTATAAAGCAGGAAACGAAACAGAAAAGAACCTTAGCAAGTAACACCACAACCAAACAAAGGCAATCCAGTGCGACTCGAAGACTTTGAACAGCCCCGCTGTACCACCACGGCTTCCCTGGTGGCCCAGCTGGTAAGAATCCGCTGGCAATGCAGGAGACCCCGGTTCGATTCCTGGGAGAAGGGATAGGCTACCCATTCCAGTATTCAGGGGCTTCCCTGGTGGCTCAGATGGTAAAGAATCCGCCTGCAATGCAGGAGACCTGGGTTCGATCCCTGGGTTGGGAAGATGCCCTGGAGGAGGGCATGGCAACCCATTCCAGGATTCTTGGCTTGAGAATCTCCATGTACCGAGGAGCCTGGCGGGCTACAGTCCATGAGGTCACAAAGAGCTGAACATGACTGAGCAACTAAGCACAGCACACAGCACCCCACCGCCAGTCAAGAACCGACCCATCCACACCCACACACATAGTCTGAACCAAATAAAAGATGAATGATTTCATGGCTGCATAAAACACAAATGCACCAGCCACTGTATACTAGGTTTCTGTTTGGTTGCTTTTAATTTTTCTACAATGCTATTAAGCAGGAAGTATAAAATTCATTGCTACTTTGGAAGTTGAGAGGCGACACCTCTGCAAAACATAAGCCAGATGAAGCAAGTTCCTGAGTAGTGTTGACATGTATTTCCCATGTAAAAATAAAATTATCAGAAACCAACACAATATTGTAAAGCAACTGTCCTTCAATTAAGAATACACTTAAAAAATAAAATTTAACATTAGGACAAATATGACATGTATTCCACAGCATCACAACAACGTGAAATGTGACTACAAAATAAAACGGCATGATTTCCATAAGCCACTGCAATGCTATTACTTTGCAGTCACACTATGCAGGCTTTAAGTTACTTACTGAAGCTCGCTAACATTGGGTACCTAAACTCCACACCACGAGTGACAGTGACCAGACCTGACAGGTATAATTAAAGAGGAGCCATGAATTCAATTACAAATTGCATTTGTAAAACTGGGCTACATTTCAAGACTGATTCTTTAAGATCCAGTTAATTTTGAAAATAAAGTGCTCCTTAATTCATGTGTTCTACTACCAAAATGTAGACTTCATTTCAAATAATAGTATAGTTAACACCTAATGTGAACTTTCAACAATTGATCTATTTTTTTCCTGATCAAACCCTTTAGTCTTGATTCATGAACTAATAATGCTTTTTTTAAAAAATTATCCATCCATCCATCCATCCATCCATCCATCCTCCATCTCTGGCTACGCTGGGTCTTCATCGCTGCACGCAGGCTTTCCCTGGTTCTGGTGAGCAGGGGCTGCTCTTCCTGTGGCGCTTGGGCCTCTCCTGCTGTGGAGCAGGGGCTCCGGGCACACAGGCTTCAGTAGTTGCCTTGCATGGGCTTAGCTGCTCTGCAGCATGTGGGATCTTCCCAGACCAAGGATTAAACCTGTATCCCCTGTATTGGCAGGTGGATCGTTGAGCACTGTACCATCAGGGAAGCCCACTAATGATGCTTTTAAAAAGCTTTAAATGCTCTAAATGAGTCTTAAATCTAGGAAACAAGTATTGCTTCCTTCTGCCCAGCTATTTGAACCCAAAGCTGTGTGAAAAGAGCACCAGAGTAAATTCACTCATGAGCCAATCAGCATTTCCCTTCATTTGGCTATTCTGTGTGTGCTTTGCTTCAGCATCAGTATGGGAGCGTATCTACCCCTGAATGCCCTCTCGCGAAGCCCTCAGTGCTCCATGAAAAGGGTTTAGCCTGCAAGACACATTATTAATAGTCTACAGAGTTATTTCCTATTCAGCAACTTCTAAGCACGAGAAAGAGAACAATTTCAAGCGCTGAGTTTTCATAAATCAAACTGATACAGCGCTGTCTTGACGTCACATATAATACCACGTGAAACTATTCCATAGATGGTCACAGTGTGAGATTCATGAATGAGATGTGTCAGCATTTTAAAGCTAAGCAAAAGGCAGATATTAATTACTGATAGCTCCTTTTCTCAGGTTACTGATCAACTGTGTGTGTGACTGTTACTTCAAAATTTTCAAGATATGACTTCAAGTGAAAGAAGTTAATAAAACCTCCAGCATCTCTAAGTAAAAAAAAAAAAAAAAAAAAATTAGGTAGACTACTGACCCCATGCAGTCAACTCCATCCATGAGCTCCCCTCTCAAAGTGAGGAGATAAACTCAGAGCTTCAACCTAGATGTCCATCAGCAGATGAATGGATAAGAAAGCTGTGGTACATATACACAATGGAGTATTAGTCAGCCATTAAAAAGAATACATTTGAATCAGTTTTAATGAGGTGGATGAAACTGGAGCCTATTATACAGAGTGAAGTAAGCCAGAAAGAAAAATACCAATACAGTATACTAATGCATATATACGGAATTTAGAAAGATAGTAATGATAACCTCGTATGCAAGACCTCAAAAGAGACACAGATGTATAGAACAGTCTTTTGGACTCTGTGGGAGAGGGAGAGGGTGGGATGATTTGGAAGAATGGCATTGAAACATGTATAATATCATATATGAAACAAATCGCCAGTCCAGGTTTGACGCATGATACAGGATGCTTGGGGCTGGTGCACTGGGATGACCCAGAGGGATGGTACAGGGAGGTAGGTGGGAGGGGGGTTCAGGCTGGGGAACATGTGTACACCCGTGGCGGATTCATGTTGATGAATGGCAAAACCAATACAATATTGTAAAGTAATTAGCCTCCAATTAAAATAAATAAATTAAAAAAAGAACAAACAAACTCAGAGCTTCACTGTTTATCTCCTTGGCCATTTCTCCCCAGGCTGGGAAATCCCTGAGGGGAAGACCTGTCTTCTTAGCCCATCCATCCCCAGCATCGTGCTGAGCTCCCCGATACTCCCAGGTGGGAGCCAGTGTCTGAAAAGACACTCTCTGTGTGACATTCAACACATTCTCAAGGTCTCCTTTCAAAGTATTCCCTTCCAAATAACCTTCTCTCCTGCTGACCAAGCATAGTACCTCAAAATGCTGTTTTGGGGTCCTTCAATATCTAAATATCTTACAGATGCAAAATATATATTAAGTGTTCCACTTTTTTAAAAAGGTGAATATCCATCCTCCAAACTCCAAAGGTGGCCCCCTCCAAGGCTACCCTTGATGCAGCTGGGCTCTAAGTTCAGTTCCCTCTGGGACATATAGGTCTGAACCTCCACCTACCAAGAGAACAAACCAAGAAGCAACTGTTTGACAAAATCCACCTCACTGGACATACTCAGGAGGAAGACTGGGAAGAGGAAGAAAGACTATGAATGAGGATATTCTACAAGAGCAATGACCATGGGCATGTTATCATCTATGGATATTCCAAATACTTTCCAAGCCCAGCCAGTCCAATGAGTGAGTGTCATTAACATTCAAAAAAGAATTCAAGGAAAAACTAGCATCATTTTCTAATCCAAACTCACCTGGCAAAGTCACAGCACAGGGCTCACAGCCCCCTAGCCACTGTCCTCCCAACCCCTGCCCCACCCCCACCCCGCCCAAGTTCCAAGCCTCACAGCAGCAGACTCCCAGTTCTGCTGGCTTCCCTGGTTCCGGAGCCTGGATGAGAGTGCAAGACAGATTTTCTGGTTCTGCATCCCAATTAATTTAAGACTACAGACATCCCTGTGGATCTCAGTTTGGAATCTATGAGTTTTAATCATAATGACATTAAAGCAAGCCTTACAGAAGACTGGTATAACCCTCAGGAGAAAACCACCAAAATATTAAAATAAAGCTAAGCTTTTTGCGGGCATCTTCCTACCCATTATCAATAATGTTCACCCCGAGCCTCATTCATGCTACGTTGATAACCCCCAACAACTGACTTATTAACCTCACTAACAAACTCATTTTTTGCCCCCTCTGTCCAAAAACCACCACCAGTCTTTCCTTCATCATCAAACCACCAAACTCTCAGGGACAAGAGTCCACCCACGGCTTCGATCCCAGATTATCTTCCACTTATGCCTCTCGCACTTTGGAAACTGCACTCAACTGCACAGTGGGTCTGCCCCTGCCCTCCCCTGCTAACTCTGACCATGCCTTCTATGCCCTTGAAGGACACTGCTCCCTGGACTTCTAAAGGGTTAATTCTTTTCTGGATTTCCTTCTGCCTCTGCAGTACAAAACTTCTGCTTGAGCCCAAAAGGCAGGATGCAAAGCAGATAAAAAGCAAACTCATAATGATACAAACTGTAACTTCATCCCCACATGTTGGAGGAGAATAGATAACATTATCCAGGCAGTGTCTCTAATTCCTGAGGAAGCGATAATGATGTCTCCCAAGGCCAGAGTTTGTGTTCTTTCTCATCTGATAGGCTAGGCAGTCTGCCTGTGCAGTCACTTGGTAATTTTAGAGGCCATAAGATTTGTGAAGAGCAATGACTGGCAGGCTGCAGGTCTAGAAAGAGACCCTGGCCACTCCCTTCAGAGCCAGGGCTCCCAAAGGGGCACAAGTGGCCTGTGCAGCCAAGCCCCCTCCTCTAGACCACTGTCTTTCACACCCAGCGCCTCTGGTGCCTCTGACCACTGGCCTCAGTTTGATTTCTTAGCCATGGCTTATGCCTCCCCTTCTCCTGGAGGGTACACACCCAGGCTGACCCCTGGAAGTGTGTATCCCTGGCCTTGGAGCTCTCACCTGCACGACTGTGACAGAACCCCAAGTCACAATCTTCTTCCTCCAAAAGCATCTGTAAGGCAGCAGAGAGGAACTTCAGATGTCCTCAGGAAGTCCACCCCACACTCCTTCCTTCCTCACCCCATATATCATGTCTTCCAATTCCCTGGCAGGAGCTCAGCTAACCTGTGGGGCTCAGGGTCCCAGGAGAGAGCCTCACCCAGGGAGCCAGGACCAGTCTGCCAGGGATAGCAGTCGTCCAGAGCTGGGATTCTTCAGGAGCAGGGACTCAGCGTCTGTGACCTACGGAAAGTCAGTCTTGGCTGGAGTTCAGGGGGAAAGAGTGAAAATTTCTCAGTGGGGGGAAAAAAAATACAGCACGGTAATACTTCTGAAAGGCAGAGCTATGTAGAATTTGAAAAAGGAAGCTCTGCCCAGGCCCTGACAAAGTGAAAGAATGGACTGTTTCAGGGACTTCAGACATGGGCCCCTAGTTGGTTCTGGACACAATGTCCAAGGAAACTGTCTCCATCCTCCGGCTGGTTTTAGCGCCTTGCTCTTTTTTGGTGACATCTACAACTAGTTCTCACAGTGTTAGCTTTTGCTTTTCTTTTCTTTTTTTTTTTTGCCTCAAACAATGACCACCATAGCTGTTCTGAGCGTAACAAGCTCTTCTAAATACACTGCTCCCTGACTGAATGAAGGTTCTAGTCAGCTATTTGACTTTGGGTTTTTGATTTCAGTGTTCCACAGAATTTTACTTGTACCACCATGGGAAAGCCAACATGGATGCATTCATATCAATTTTGAGTTTTGAAACCAGGGATCCTTTTTCCCTCTTAAAAAAAAGGAAAAGAAGTGACTTAGCTATATGTACGAAAAAAAGTCAACCTAGAGTCTTTAACTAGTATCCCCCACACACGCTTCTGACTTGGAATTCAACTGTCTGGCAAACTTACCAGCTGGAAATAACAAATAGAATATTTAATACTTCTATAGGAAAATTTCTCTAAAACATTGATATAAGTTAAATGCCTCTTATTTATAGTCACCCATCCATCTAACCAAAAATGCACATTTTTCACTAGATGCTGAGTAATCTAATTAGAGTGGATGATACACATACCAATAAAACATGTTCTCTACCCTAACAAGGCTGAAAAACAATGCAAACACTTACAGAGCTACTCTATAAGATGTTCTCATGAATACACAGCTTCAGGGTCTTTTCCAGTGAGTCGGCTCTTTCGACCCCAACGCTAGGCAAGATTGAGGGCAGGAGAAGGGGCTGACAGAGGATGAGATGGTTGGATGGCATCACTGATACCATAGACATGAGTCTGAGCGAACTCCAAAGAGACAGTGAAGGACAGGGAAGCCTGGCGTGCTGCAGTCCATTGGGTTGCAGAGTCGGACACGACTGAGCAACCCGAACAACGAAGGCATGCATACTACAGGAGCATTTAACCCTGTGGATTCCAGGGGAGGGGTGGTGACTGGAGGACAGGCTTCACAGGAGGTGACCACAACAAAGCTGTGACATCTCAACTCAGAAGCCCACCTACCAACCAAAAAAAAAAAAAAAAAACACCTTATAACTCTGCGATGACCTTTCTGGTGGCCAGAGTGAGTCAGCCAGCAACTGTGGAATCAGCAGCACTCACAGTGACCAGCAGGATTTCCTTCAGAGCTGGGAGCCACCTCCACCATCGCTAGGAAGGAGATGAGAAGGTGAGGGAGCAAATGCCCAAAGACCTGAGACTTTTATCTTCCCTTATGATGGCTTCTCAGTTGTGCTGCAGGATAAAGAACCACAGACAGGCTTAAAAGCATTATTCTAGCTGCTTAGAAATCTTGCACACACGATATGCTCAGACTGTATGAGCCGCACCAAACACTCTTAGTGGTTGTTTAAGACCAAGGAAATGAGCAATAGGTACCACCAAAAGTAACAATAGTCTATTCAAGTTATTTTTAATTATTTAAAGAGAAACACTCATTTTTAATTTATGTGAAGGAAAATTCAAGACATCCAGCTGCAGGTCAGACAGAAGTAGCTGAGTCCCAGCATCTCTACTCACTGACCATGAGGCTCCACACTGAAGACTGTGACCCCAGGCACTATTTGTCTGGCACCTCAAATCCTGTCATTTTTGTGGGCGATTTCAACACACCTAGGGGTCAGAACGGAGAAGGCAATGGCACCCCACTCCAGTACTTTTGCCTTGAAAATCCCATGGTTGGAGGAGCCTGGTAGGCTGCACTCTATGGGGGTCGCTAGGAGTCAGACACAACTGAGCGACTTCACTTTCACTTTTATGCACTGGAAAGGAAATGGCAGCCCACTCCAGTCTTCTTGCCTGGAGAATCCCAGGGACGGGGGAGCCTGGTGGGCTGCCATCTGTGGAGCTGCAGAGAGTCGGACACGACTGAAGCAACTTAGCAGCAGCAGCAGGGGGTCAGGAGGAACCTTAGTCTTTCAACTCTCTGACCTCATTTGTGGTCATTCACCATTCACCACTCCGAAGGCCATTCTCTGGGTCTTACCGTTTCTTTGTGCCTGGAAATCCTAAATTTGAACTGATTTTACCACAAACTCCTGCTTTTGTTTAAAAAACACATGTATACACAGTCTAAAGTTAAAAAAAAAACCTCAAGTCCTTCTGTAAGGTTTAAAATGAAACAGAATCCTCAGCTCTGTCGTTCCTTCAATATTGACTTTCCATCCTGGAGAAAACCAGTCAACTCTTGTGAATTTCATAATGCTGTGCCTTGATGTGGCTTTCTCCTTCCATCACTGTGTTGTGCACTTAGTATCCATTTTTCAGTCTGGAGATTCGTTAGTTCTGGGTTACTTTATCCCATTTTATTCCATTATTCCTTTGATTCCTTCCAGTTTGCTTTCTAAGATCTACAATTACTCAATGTTAGAATTCCTAGACTGAGCCTTTTTTTCCTCCCTCACTTTATTTTTAGTTTCCATCATTTTTATCTTTCTGTTTTACATTGTAGGAGATATTTTTTCCAAGCCTCTGATAGATTTATTTTTATCCTGGTTATTATATTTTTCATCAACATTTTATTTTGAAAAAAAAAAAAAAACTTCTAAAAAGTAAATGTTTAAAACAAGGTTTTTAAAAAATAGTACAGTGAATATCTCTATATGTATACCCTTTACCTAAATTTACCAATGATTGTTTGGGTGGACTCCGGGAGTTGGTGATGGACAGGGAGGCCTGGCGTGCTGCGATTCATGGGGTTGCAAAGAGTCGGACATGACTGAGCGACTGAACTGAACTGAATAATACATCACATGTGCCCTCTCATTTTACATATACATATTTCTCTTCTGCTAAACTATCTGAAATGTGACATTTCACCCCGTCTACTTCAGAATCCTTTTATGAAGAGGGACATTTACTCTACGTAACTGCAATACTATTATCACACTCTTGTGATACAATACCCAAACTGGACAACTCATCATTTCTTAAAGATTTGTTGCAATGAGGAATCTGAAGTCACATCATTGAGCCTTTCTTACTGTGGCATATTAAAATCTTTTGGCCTATTTAAGAGGAAAAAAACAGTCTGTTCAACCAATGGTTTGAACAACTGGCTATCTATATGTAACGAGTGCAGCTGAACCCTTCTGTTATACCATACACACAAAAATCAGTCAAAATGGATTAAAGACCTAAATGTAAGAGTAAAAGCTACAAAATTTTAGAAGAAAACAGAGAAGGGAAGTTTCATGACACTGGATTTGGCAATACTTTTTTGGACATGAAAACAAAAGCACAGGAAGCAAAAAAAAAAAACAAAAACAGAAGCTGGATCGTATCGAAACTTAAGACTTCTGTGCATCCAAGTACACAATCAACAGCGTAAAAAGGCAGCCTAGGTAATGGGAGAAAATACTAGCATATCATATATCTGACAAGCGGTTAAAGTCCAGAATAATTAAAAACTCCTCTTATGCAACAATAAAAATCAGACAACCTGGTGAAAGAAAATGAGCAGAAGACTTGAATAGACATTTCTTCAAGGAAGACAAATGACCGATACGTATGTGAAAAGATGCTCAACATAATAAATCATTAGAGAAATGCAAACCGAAAAGACAGTGAGATACTACCTCACAACCAGTAGGATGTTTATTACCAAAATATATATATATATATTTTGTCAAGGATGTAAAGAAATTGGAACATCTATGCACTGCTAGTGGGGATATAAAATGGTACAACCATCATGGTTGGCATTGTGTATGTATATATTGATTCCTCAAAAAATTAAAAACAGAATTACCATATAAAAATTCATTGATTTAACTATACTTTGAATGGATCTTTTAACCATGTACATACATATGTGCGTGTGCTAAGCAGCTTCAGTTGTGTCCAACTCTTTGCAACCATATGGACTGTAGCCCGCCAGGCTCCTCTGTCCATGGGATTCTCCGGGCAAGGATACTGGAGTGGATTGCCATGCCCTCCTTTAGGGGTTCTTCCCAATCCAGGGATTGAACCTACATCTCTTATGTCTCCTGCATTGGCAGGTGGGTTCTTGATCACTAGTGCCACCTGAGAAGACTGAGTTATGTAGCTCTTCCAAATGTGTTCTTCCACATCTTATTGTTATGTATCAAAATCTGTATTTATTAATATCACCCCTACGCATCAGAAAAGTCTTAAGTATTAGGAACTATCAAGACTTGATAGCAGATACGAGTTTTCTCGAATCCTAATTTTTACTTGAAAGCTTGATTTTTAACACAGGCAACAAAAGCTCTCTATGGCTTTTGTTTAGGATATTGGTGGCAAATACTCAAATCTGAGTAACCACATGTATATGTTATTCTCTTAAGTGCAAATGCTGTTCCCTTAGAGTGGCGAGGCCAGCATGCAAACCCACACTGCACCAGTGCTTCTTCTCAAGATGACTTTCATCCTGCAGTAGGTGAAGCAAGTTCTTCATCTGCACTTCCCATTGCCTCACGCATGAGACAAAGTCGATACTGAAGGGTCAAGATTTAATCAAAATCATGTTCACTGCTTCAACTAGTGAAAGCACATTTAAAACAAAACAAAACAAAACTGCAGGTGCTTTTATGGCTGTGAATAAAATAACTATTTTGGAGCCAGTCTCTTGATTCAGGCTAAGGTGCTAGTAGTTTTACCCATCACTGCTTTTTTTTTTTTTTGGACTATTTTTAGTCCTTTTATTGAACTCGTTACAATACTGACTCCGCTTTATGTTTTGGTTTTTTGGCCAAGAGGCATATGGGATCTTAGCTCTCAGACCAGGGATGGTTCCCACATTCTCTGCATTGGAAGGTGAGGTCTTAGCCACTGGACCACCAGCAAAGTCCCAACCCACCATTGCTTCTGTCCTCTAAGTGCACATGTCAACACAGAGAAAGACAAATACAAAGACACATACAACAGTTTCCTAACAGTCTCCTCTCTCTCCACTCCTTCTAGGCAAATGGAAATACTTCTGATTCTTGGAGCAGGCTGTGCTGTGCCTACCTCAGCGGTCATGTCCCCGTCTCTGCCCTGGTTTATTTTTCAGGTCTGGAGCCATGTTGCTTAGAACAGGTCAGGTTACCCTGCTTGGCACTCCCATGGTGCCTGTCTGCTACGGTCAGGGAGTTTGGGAAGGTGCTCCTGAGAACCCCCTCCCCACTGGCGCCCTCCTTCATCCTGGCAGGTACACAAGAGTGATTTTTTCTTTGCTCATCAGGCTGACTCTTATACCCAAATTAAAGCTCTCTCTATAAAGCTGTCTGACGCAACCTGAAAACACAGACAGCACTTTGAATGTAGGCACCAAGGCCAGGCCTGACACGCAAGAGGTGTCTGGTTTCTACCGCCTCCAAGTCTGAAACAGATGAGAGTTTCAGGTCTGCCCGGTTAGCCCCAGTCCTGAATCCCTGAAGATCCAATGTGTCTGTCATCTAGGTAAGGATCCAGGCTCCTTCTGGAGAACAAGCATGATGGCCATCTCCCCAGGACAGCAAAGCCAACGGGGGCCACACCGGGGCAGGATTCTGCTCTGTGCCAGCGGACTCTGCCACTGCAGGTGCCCTCTGACCTCTGACCAGGTAAGACAGGCCTCAACTGTCCTGGCAGCTGTGCCCCTTTCAGCCATCAGCTGCTGTGAAAGCCCACGGAAGTGATGCCATGCACGCCTTTGTCAGCCGTCTTTGGCTACCAGTCCCCCATCCCTTTCCTCCCACTGGGTCAAAGTGACAATAAAGCCTCATTGTGCTTTATCCACTGTGTGATACTATGTTTCTATGGAAATACAGTCTCGTGGAGGAAGATGAACCTGCTAGAGGAATCAGTCCTTGTGCCTAATGCACCTCAGCCGTATACTGCTCTAGTGGGTCTTCTAATTTTCTTGCACAGACCTCCTAACTAAACTATAAATTCCTAGAGGTCATGGAGCATTATATCCCCAGGCAGATTCATTACCATCTGAGCCACCAGGGAAGCCCTATAATACCCCCAGGACTTACCATAGTACCTGGAATACAGCAGATGCTCAAAATGTGTCTGCTGAGGCAATTATACGAGATAACGTGTGGAAAGTTCTTAATGCAGTGACGGGACGCAGTCAGGAGCCAACAGGGCAAAGATGTTCTGTGTGACATGTTAACAGTGACAACAATATTAGGGTTTATACATACCATTCAGTAATTTTTTGCTCTACTGGCCTCGCTGGCAATGTGCAAAGAATATTATTTATTAGGATCTCATCATCTTAGCATGTGTCTAAATGCCATGAGAAACGAAGCACTTCTGGAATCTTAAAACCCCATGTTCGCTCTGCTCTTGAGTGGTAGGTAATTCCCGTTATTAATCTCCGCCGTCTTCCCAGGATTTCACTGCAGACTCACAATCCAATAGTCATGTAATCACTGAAAACCAAGGGCCCTTATTTGATAACTGGTCAAATGCATCTTGATTCTACACAGGCAGCCCGCTTTCGGGCACGGCCAGCCATTCTCACAGAGCACGTGGTGAACCCTGCTGAGGATAGGGCCGACAACTTCAATAAAAGGAGCAGCAGTGATCTCAGAATTCAGAAAACACTTGACAAAGTCCCACATCAAAGGCTACCAGCCAGTGTCTGAGAGCCGTACACCGAGAGGGAAATTGCTATTAGACTGATAAAACACTGAACAGCAGGAAATGAAGAAAATGCTCAAGGAGGAACGGGAAAAGCCACAGAATCTGACGTGGCTGGTGGTGAATTCCATGATTTTTATGTTATTTTAAAACATCTGGAGGAAAACCACTCTGTGTATTCTAGGAATGTAGAGCCGTCAGAAAAACAAGTGGCCTTTAATGGAATTCTGGAAATAGAAATATCACAGCCAGGCTTGCACATGAAGAAAGGCATTTACTGAACTCTGAGATGACAACTTACTGGCGGACCTGCTGCGAGCAGAACAGTGACGTCAGCTGGAGGGAAGCTCTTAAAAGGTTTACCAAGCATAATCCACTTCGTGGAGGAGAGTGTTGTAAGATGAGGACAAAGCAGAAGAGATTTTTTTCAACCAAGAATAACTTAAAATTTTTTTTTCCTTAGAAAGGAAGTGGAAGGGTGATATGCAAACCCGCATTTTAATATAAACATTGTTTTTTTTTTCCCCTGATTAACTCTAGTCACAAGTCACAACGAATCCCTTTCAAGTCAAGTAAAGCGAAGTAATTTGAGGCACCGACCCTGTAACCAGAAGACTAGAAAGTTCCTGGCATTTCCATTTGTTCTAATTAGGTCACCTTCCTAGCGCAAACACCCTGGTAAATGAGGAGCGCCACGTCAGTCCTCAGCTTCTGCCAGAGAGAGTAAGCCCTCTGAATGCCTGTCAAGCTCCCTGCTGGGGAACTCTTGCATACAGGTTTAACTGTGCCTTGCTGGGTTATCTGTGGTCTTCTCTTGCATCAAAAGAATGGTTACTGACTACTTCACAAGAAAAAACAAAAGTCTGAATCTCCAGTTACCTCCTTAAACACCTGTGATACTTAGAATAGCTTTTAAAAGAAAAAATTGAAGCATAGTTGATTTACAATGTCATGTTAGTTACAGATATACAACACAGTGACTCAGTTATACATACATACGTATGCATGAGTGTGTATACACACATATATACTCTTTTGCAGATTCCCTCCCTTACAGGTTATTACAAGATATTAAGGAGAGTTCCCTGTGCTGTACAGCGGTTCCTTGTTTTTCACCTATTTTATACACAGTAGTCTGTATGTATTAATCTGGATCTCCTAATTTATCCCTCTCCCCTCCCTTGCCCCTTTGGTAACAACTGCTATGTCTGTGGGTCTATTTCTGTTTTATAAAAAAGTTCATATGTATCCTTTTTTTAATTCAACATATAAGCAATATCATATGGTATTTGTCTTTCTCTAACTTCACTTAATAATCTCCAGGTCCATCCATTCGCTGCAAACAGCATTATTCCATTCCTTTTTATGGTTGAGTAATGTTCAGAGACATTACTTTGCCAACAAAGGTCCATCTAGTCAAGGCTATGGTTTTTCCTGTGGTCATGTATGGATGTGAGAGTTGGACTGTGAAGAAAGCTGAGCACTGACGAATTGATGCTTTTGAACTGTGGTGTTGGAGAAGACTCTTGAGAGTCCCTTGGACTGCAAGGAGATCCAACCAGTCCATTCTGAAGGAGATCAGCCCTGGGATTTCTTTGGAAGGAATGATGCTGAAGCTGAAGCTCCGGTACTTTGGCCACCTCATGTGAAGAGTTGACTCATTGGAAAAGTCTCTGATGCTGGGAGGGATTGGGGGCAGGAGGAGAAGTGGACGACAGAGGACAAGATGGCTGGATGGCATCACTGACTTGATGGACGTGAGTCTGAGTGAACTCCGGGAGTTGGTGATGGACAGGGAGGCCTGGCGTGCTGTGATTCATGGGGTCGCAAAGAGTCAGACACGACTGAGCGACTGAACTGAACTGACTGTTCCATTACATATCTATCTCACATTTTCTTTATCCATCCCTCTGTCAATGGACATTTAAGCTGCTTCCTAATGCTCGACATTGCTAACTATGAGAGAAATGCAAATAAAAACCACAATGAGGTATTACTTCACTCTGGTCAAAATGGCCATCATCAAAGTCTACAAATAATAAATGCTGGAGAGGATGTGGAGAAAAAGGAACCCTCCTACATTACTGGTAGAAATGTAAATTGGCACAACCACAATAGCAAACAGTATGAAGTTTCCTTGAAAAACCAAAAATATAACTACCATGTGATCCAGCAATTCCATATAACCAGAGAAAACTATAATTTGAAGAGATATATGCACCCCACTGTTCACTGCAGCACTGTTTACAATACCCAGGCCATGGAGGCAGCCTGGAATAGCCTTTTATTTCAACTGCATTTAATTAACCACTCCCTTGCCTTCCCCAGCTCCTTCCTAACCCCAAGATCCAGCACCCTGCACAGGGAGGGTGTCCCAGAGCACATGTCCCCCAACAACCATCAGCGGTCCTTGCTGTACTCGACAGGGCCATCTGCTGTATCTTTGGCCCCACAGGAATACTATTTGAAGGTACAAAACCGTGTTTACTTCCCAAACCAATGAATGGCTTTACTTTTTACATATTCATTTTAATCTTTCATTGAGTCATTATCTAGATCTATGCTCCCAAGCTTTCCTTCTTCCTCCAGCTCCCTCCAGGGGCACATGTTCTCTCTAAAGCCATCTTTCTAACTCTCTCACCATATCCCAATCTCACTTCTGAGCCCCCGACCCATTCATCTTAGAGCCTTTAGAAAACCAGCACTTGTAAGTCTCACAAACTTCTCAAATTCAGCACATCCAAAACAGAAATCATCTCTTCTTAGGCCCTCAGCCCTTCTCCAGGATTCACACCATCCTTCTGTGTCCTCAAGCCAGAAGCTCAGATGTCATTCTAGTCTTGCTCTTTCACCTGCCACATGCAACGAGTCTAAGGACGGATTCAAGCATCCAGGTCATCCACTCTGTGCATCAGTCACTCTAATGTGCCTACTTCTCTCTATTCCCATTGCCACCGGCCCAGTCTACGACATCACAACCTCCTACCTGGGCTGCTGCAACCGCTCCTAACTGACCTCCAGGTATTCACCAGCCTCTGAAATCCCTGCCCGTGTCTATAATGCTAAGGAGATCACCACTGTGGCTATTCCAGAATGGGACTTTCATGCCTTGGTTCCCTGCTGAAAGCCCTCATCAGTTCAGTTCATTTTGCAACCTCGTGAATTGCAGCATGCCAGGCCTCCCTGTCCATCACCAACTCCCGGAGTTCACCCAAACTCTTGTCCATCAAATCGGTGATGCCTGCCTGATATTGGGGCTGACAAGCCTTTGGGGAGCTGAGCCCTGCTTACAACTTGGGTCTCTGTACCTACCCCGCCCCCCACCACCACCCCCAAGCAAAAGCAGGAAGCCTCATCATCTTTTCCAGCCACAAGGCCTTTGTTCTGGTTTTTCCTTCATCCTATACTTTCTCTCCATCCTTCTATCCAGTTCCCCATTTACCACAGTTAACTCTCATCTTTCTTCAGAAAACTCAGCAGAAAAGTTGCCTTCTGTAGAAGCTGATTCTCTTTACCCTTCAGGGTAGGTGGGAGCTCCTGTTGTATATATATATATGAGATAGGGGTTATAAAGAAAGTGACCCTATAACCATCATGTTTCAACTGATTCACTGAATTCTGAATCATTTTTTGTCCTTCACTGTCCAACTCTGACAAGTAAACACTAATGTTTTCGAGTAAATAAAATAATCCCAAGAAGTTTACAGATATAGAGGATGTCAACATATATACATCTCACACGCACACTATACAAATACATGTAAGCATACAGACGGGCATTCATACACACACACATCAAAGTGTTAATGATCAGCAATCTGACACCCTCTCAGCATGCCCATTTTCTCTCAATTAGAGAAAAAAAATACACTCATCTTTTCCTTGATCTTCAGTTTGATGCCAGAACTCCCTTTAGTACCCATTTCACTATCTAGAAAATCAAATTATTTATTCACTGGAATGACCCAAAACTCAGGAAAGCCAGAACTACTGAAAGGTACATCAAAAACTGATACCAGAGGTTTCAATTTAACAAGACTCTATCAGTTACAAATGGATGTAAAAAATGAAGTTTTACCAACAATTTTAGCTTAATAAGTTTCACAACAAATTTGGACTAAGTCCAATACTCATGAAATCATCATTAATCAACAATGTCACTCATTATTTTATGGTAAAAAGTTGCAAAAATCAAATAACACATTTGAAATCAACACACCCCATTCACTTACTTTTGGCTCAGATGGTAAATAATCTGTCTGCAATACAGGAGACCCAGGTTCAATCCCTGGCAAAGGGAATGGCAACCCACTCCAGTATTCTTGCCTGGAAAATTCCACAGACAGAGGAGCCTGGAGGGCTACAGTCCATGGGGTCGAAAAGAGTCGGACATGACTGAGTGACTAACACTTTCACACACAAGCATCTTTTGGGTACCAGCCTCTGCTATCAGGATTCAGCATTAAAAGAAGAGCCAAAAATACAATGTTCCCATCTTTAAGTTCTGTTATGTCCAGATATCAGGTTTTCTGCTAAATACTATATTCCAAGAACACTGTTGATTATAAGACATCACATCACAATTCAACGTGCCACTAAAACACAAGTAAAAAAGAAATGTTAATTAAACTACAACACAGCACTAAGGTGTGAAATTTTGTAAAATCATATTCTGATTTCAGTTATTAAAATGTGAAAATGTATTTTTTTGAATCAGTATCTCATCTTCTAACTCTTCCATTTTAGTGTATTTGTTGCCAAAGCGAGCACTAACTTAACTCTTCTACACTTTAAAGAGCAAGCTGTGCTTTGATTTCCTTCATAAATGTGTTTTACCGCAAGTTAGAAACAGTTTTAATCTCAGAATTGATCTTGAGGGGAAGAGCCATATGACTCACCATAACAAAAATGCTAGGTCAAGTCTCCACCCCGACTTCATTCGGACATACCCTAATCTACAGAAAACTTCAGATATTCTTCATCTGGATTCAAAATTGTTAACATTTTTGCCACATTTGCTCATGTGCACCCATTCTCTCAACCAACAGGTGGGTAGGTAGGTGGTGTGGCATCTATGTTTATAGAGAAAGTGAGCTACAGATACAGTGCGTATGTTTTGTGTGGTGAGAAAAAGAGGCATGTATGCACAAATAAACTTTTTTTTTCTGGCTGAACTACTTCAGAGTAAGTTGCAGACATCATACCTCACTCCTAGATATTGCAGCAATTTCCTACCTATTCATCACACCATTACCACATCCAAACAATTAACCTTCATACAATGATTATCTATTTCATCTCATATTCAAAGTCCCCCAAGTAGTTAAAAATTGCACTTTAGTAGCATTTTTTTTACAAGTCCAGGATCGGAAGAACGATCACACACTGTGTGTGGCTTCCTGCCTATGTAATCTCCTCTAATAAGGAACAGCTCCACTGTCTGTTCTAAAAAGTTTTTGGTCTTCCACAACAGATGTTTTTGAAGAATCCAGGTATCTTGTAAAATGCCCCCTGATCTGGATTTGTCTGGCTGTTTCTTAAGGATCAGATGCAGGTCAAAGATGTCAAGAGTATGTCCCAGGTCCCTGCAGTCTCCTTGTTGCATCTGGAGACGCAACCCCGAGAAGATATGGCCCTGCCCCAACTCCATCTTCTGCCATGCGGTCCACTCCCACAGGAGCCTGCCCCCTCTCCACACCCAGACCCCAGCCTCACATGAGAACTGACAACTGGATACCATTAGGTTTTAGGGAAACCTTCAGAGACAGCAAGCAGGCTGCTGGCAGGGAGTAAGCAGGCCTGGAGAGCAACAAGTTTGAGTGAAGTCAATGAGTGGAGGGTCCGGGAGGAACGTCTCCACTAAGAAAGACAGCTGACAGGTAACAGATGAGACAGATGCTCTGAGGGGAGACTGACACTTCTAGGGGAGAGAGGCAGTAGGAAGCTATTCTAGAAAAACCAAAAGCTAAGCAACAACAACGACAAAAAGCAATTCCTAACTGGAGGACGGTTTTTACATTTCAGGCAAACTTTCTTAAAATAATTCTTTTGCTAAAGGGATGATCTTCTATCTACTTTACAGAGGAGCTTGGCAGGCTACAGTCCAGGGGATTGCAAAGAGTTGAAAACGACTCAGTGATTGAGCGCATGCACACACACTCTTCCATTTTTACTGTCATCCTCCTTGTTATTCGGTGACAAGAGAGCCTTTCTTTATAAAAATACCTTACACGGTTGCAGTTGGGCAATTTGCAGATGGTCAGGAGTGTGGGCTTTGGCGACCTGGCACTGTCACCTACCAGCTGTGTGGCACTGGCAAGACACCCCACGTGTGTCTCCGTGCTTCACTTTCCTCATCTGTGAAATGGGGCAACAGAACTTACTTCACTGGGTTGCGAAAATAAGAGGAGTTAATGCATCAAGTGCACAGAATAACTTGGTACATAATGAATGTTCAACACACTTTTGCAATCATAGTGAATATTATATTGTAACGTCAAGAAGCCTGTTTTAACTTTAAAATATGTGCTGATTGACCATGGGTTCATGAAATTACTGTCAGTAATTAGCTAGTCAAATTCTTGGTAAACATTCCTTACTGCATCTTGGTAAACCACAGTGCAACTGAACCGCCCACTAAAAAGAGCAAAAAAGACGTTCAGCAGCTCAAAAGCATCACTTCCCTTCATATTACTCTGCAGTTTACATGGATTAGCGCCTATGAGAACAAAATGGTTTCAGGTGGAGTCTGACAATACAATTCAACCAAAGTATACAGGGAGAAATACAGTTTTCTTGAAAAATAACATTTATATGGTAAGCCCTTAGTAAATGCTGAGTGAATACATACAAAATTCACTGTACACAGGAACATGAACTTAGAAGCAGAGTACCCCATTACACTTTTTAAAATCCTTAAATCATTCCTGGATAACTGTCACCATTGGATACATTATTGTCTAAAACCCCAGGATGAAAAGCTATCTTACACTAAGTAGAAGGCACCTTGCAAGCCTACTTAAAGAAAAACGAGAAAACTCTGTTGTAGGTTCCAGCTTATCTTTCTCTATATTTTCTACATTTCTCCTAAGTAACATCCTTATGGAAAAACAGCCAGCCAATCCAGAATCATACTTTGATGGAATAATGAATCATGAAGAACTGCAGGAAACAGGACATATTTACAGTGTCACTTTACAGCTTCCTCACTGAGGCTCAGACAGTAAATCATTTCTTTGGAGTTCCTAGCAGAGAGAAAGTTCTTGAGCTCCAAGTTCACAGGCCAGTACTCTGCCTTGGGAATACATTTAAGGCCAAAGCTTGATATTCTTTTATGTAGTGTTTTATGTCCAGATCACATGTATTTCAACATTAAAGATGACTCTGTGTGCCTTTCTGATGCAAAAATGGTGGCCTGTGAAATCCAAACATACTTGTGAGATCCTGTGACAGTTTCCTTTAATAACGATCACTAATGGCCTCTATGGGCTTCTCAGATGGTTCGGTGGTAAAGAATCTGACTGCCAATGCCGGAGACACAAGAGACGGGAGTTTGATCCTCCCTGGGTTGGGAAGATGCCCTGGAGTAGGATATGGCAACCCACTCCAGTATTCCTGCCTGGGAAATCCCACGGATAGAGGAGCCTGGTAGGCTGCAGCCCACAGTGTCGCAAAGAGTTGGACACAATTGAGCAAGTGAGCACACACTGGGCTCTAGACAGGGCAAAATCTGTGAGTCAAACAATCAGAATGTTTGAAATGTAAATGTAAGATAATAAAAATGCCAATAGTTCTTCTGCTGAAGCCTGCTTCAATATTCAAAACTAGTCTAACAGGACTGGAGGATGCTCACTTACATCAACATTCCAAAAACCTAATATCCAAGATTTCAACACACAGGATTATATTTTTGGCTGAATGGTAGTTATATTGGTTCTTTTGCCATCTTTTCGTAAGATTTCTTTCCTTCTTAGGCATCACTTCAAGTTCCAGATTGTACCCTAAACTGTAAGCTAACAGTGTGGTCGTTAATGAACGCAGGCTTGGGCATCAGGCAGACGTGCTGCTGTAAGAGTAAGCTGTAGTGGGGAGGTTACTTGATTTCTCGGTGCCTCAGATTCCTCAATCTGAAAACGGAGATGATAAAGTCTGACCTCATATGACCACTGAGAGGGAAAAAAGGGAAAGACAGGAAAAGTTCTCAGCACAGGATCTGGCATACAGCAAGCAGCCTTGAGTTCTCACTGTGATTATGGTGTGATTATGATTACGGCAGAAGCAAAGCAAAGTAGCTAGAAGCACATTCTGTTTTCCTCCAGTAACAAATATAACAACAACAAATACTTGAAAAATGAATTACAAACTAGACTGCAAAGAGTATAAACATTCATTTTAAGGCCTTGAATTCTGGCTTTAAATCACTGCTCCCTGTTTTATATAAATTCTTCATTAAACACTTAAAACTGCTGACTGCTAAGACATCCAGACTTGCTACAGACTTGCTATCTACCAGGTGAATACACCGAGTGTTGCCATGCCTGTAAGGTGGATTCTACAGGGAAGGTAAACTGCAGGTACAATCCGTCAACATAACCTTTATGGAGTACCACCTGTATACATGGCATGACCATATACAAGACCTGTAGTGGAGCAGAATGCAATCCTGCGTCCCAGGAAACTGAGTGCAAATTATACATAAATATAGTTTGGACAAAAAGCTGAGAGATTGGTTTATTATGTATATTCACATATTTTATCAAAATAACTTTTTCTGTCTATGTGACTAGTAGGGTTTGAGGTTAATCAGAATAAATACAATGAAAATGTTCTAAACTATTAAACCTAATTGGTTATAACAGGGCTTTTTCACTCATACCTGCCAGTTACAAACCTAGGGTCATTGCTAACCACACTCTGAAAAATCAATAGAACCGTGAAGCATTGGGTAGATTAATTAATTTTTCCATTCTATTATCAAGGATATTAATTCTTGATAATAAAAAAATGGTTTTAAGTTAAATTTGGGAATCTGCCATCTTAGATGATTAGCTGGACCTGTCATTCTCAAAGGTCTTATTTCTTTAACTAGATTCTCAGCAGCGACCTATGAGAAGAAACGACCCAGACTAAACACAGTATAAACACACAAATGGAACAGAAGGAGATGGCTTCTGAGCCCACACAGAACTAAGACATTCAGTTTCCAAACATGGATAAGCGGGGACATTCAGAACAGTCACTAAAGATGATTCAGAAATGTCATGTGACCATTCTCGTGAGACAGGCCTTGAGCAGTAAGACAGCAACTTCTGGCTCATACATGACAGTAAAGAAAGTGTTTTTGTTTAAAGAATTACACTGTAAGAAGGGAAAGATATGAGCTAAAACTAGTGAAATTTAAGAAAAAAGCAGCAGAAAAATAAGTGAAGTAAAAATATGGCTCTTTGAAAAATCTAAGTAAAAAATACTTCAGCAAAAAAGAGAGGAAAAAAGAAACAAAAGTCTATAACATTAGCAAGAGAAAAGGATATTATTACAGATGTGAATGATTAAAAGAAATATAAAGTGTGCATTATGGATAACTTTGTCTGTAAATCCAGAGCAAAGGAGTAATATTTAAAGAAAATATAAAATTGATCCAAAAATAGGCAGAAAACAGGACCCAAAAAACTATATGTCTGGATATATAAAAAATCAATAGCACTCCATTTTACAAATGAACATAATTTAAAAACTAGATTTATTTATGATAACAATTATAACTAAAAGTTATATAGGACCAAATTTTTAAAAAGAAAAAATCCCCGTGGAAACAAACTTCATTAAAAGTCATAAAAAAAGTAACCTAAATAAAGAGAAATCATATTAATGGATAGGAATGTTCAATACTGTAAAGCTTTTACCCCAAACTGATCAATAAATTACATGCTGTGTGCTGTGCTTAGTGGCTCATGCCTGACTCTTTGCAGCCCCATGGACTGTAGCCCACCAGGTTCTGTCCACGGAGATTCTCCAGGCAAGAATACTGGAGTGGGTTGCCATGCCCTTCTCCAGGGAATCTTCCTAACCCAGGGATCAAACCCAGGTATCCTGTGTTGCAGGAAGATTCTTTACAGTCTGAGCCACTAGGGAAGCCCCTGAATACTGGAATAGGTAGCCTATCCCTTCTCCAGGTGATCCTCCTGACCCAGGAATCAAACTGGGGTCTCTGCATTGCAGGCGATTCTTTACCAGCTGAGCTACCAGGGAAGCCCGTAAATTACATGCACATCCCATCAAAATCCTAACAAAATTTCTTTTGGTAGGACCTGGCAATCTGATCCTAGAACTCATTTGGAAGAGGAAAAAGCCAAGAATAGTCAAGACATTCCTAAAGAACAAGGTGTGTGGGACTTACCAACATTTGGATTTATCATAAAGGTCCAGTAATTAAAATAATATGATGTTGGTACATATCTGTTTTATTTTGCTTTGCAGATAACTGCATTTTTTGATCATTTTTTACAAATTGAAAGTTTTTGGCAGCCTTACATTAAACAGGTCAATTGGTGCCATTTTTCCAACAACATTTGCTCACTTCATGTCTCTGTTACATTTTGGTAATTTCTGCAATATTTCAAGCTTTTTCAAATTATTGTATCTGTTATGGCGATCTGTGATGAATGATCTTTGATGTTACTACTGCAAAGATTACAGTTCCCTGAAGGCTTAGATGATGACAAGCATTTCTTTTTTT
The DNA here is from genome assembly GCF_023091745.1 of Budorcas taxicolor. Classification (NCBI taxonomy): domain Eukaryota; kingdom Metazoa; phylum Chordata; class Mammalia; order Artiodactyla; family Bovidae; genus Budorcas; species Budorcas taxicolor. The sequence continues at coordinate 66,845,391 of NC_068919.1, read as the reverse complement.
AGCAATGAAGTATTTTTAAATTAAAGTATTGGGGGTTTTTTTCTTTTTTTTTTTTTTTTAAAGATATAATGCTACTTCAGACTTAACAGACTACAGTATAATGTAAGTATATCTTTTACATGCACTAGGAAACCAATGAATCTGTATGGCTTGCTTTATTTCAATACTTGCTTTACTTTGGTGGTTTGGAACCAAATCCACAATATCTCTGGGGTATGCTTGTACAGGGATAAACAGACCAATGGGAGAGAATAGAGAGCTATATATGTGGGTCCACATGAAAGTGCAGAGAAAACTAGTTGTCAACATGGAAAAACAAAATTCAATCTTTACTTAGCTCACAACTTACACAAAAATAAATTCCAGATGGCTTAAAGTCCTAACTATGGAAAGCAAAACCTTAAAACATATTAAAAGACAGTATCAGAAACAATGCCTATGGCATCAGCACTGGGAAAGATTACTTAAAGATGAGACACAAAAGCAAAAGCCAGAAAAGTGGAGAAGAAACAGATTCATCTGACTACATTAAAATATGAAATCTTCTGACTTCCAGCATGATGGAGTGAGATGGTCAGCAAAACCCACTCCCCAAAATGCAAGTCTGATAATATCACATATTTGTAGAAATGTGGAGAAACAGAAACTTGCCTATTGCTGGTAGGGGTGTAAAATTCTACAAACTTCTTGTAGCCAAATTAGCCATAGCTCAGCAGTAAAGAATTTGCCTGCAATGCAGGAGACTCAGGTTCAATCCCTGGGTTGGGACAATCCCATGGAGAAGGGAATGGCAACCCACTCCAGTATTCTTGCTTGGGAAACCCCATGGACAGAGGAGCCTGGCATGCTATAGTCCATGGCGGGGGCGGGGGGGGGGGGGGGGGTAGGGGGGAAGAGTCAGACACCACTGAGCAACTGAGCACACAATGGCAAAAGATGAACTTACCTCTTACCAAGCAACTCCATTCCAGGCGGTGGGTCTGGAAAACTATTTCACATGTGCCTGAAGGAAACCACTTTGCCCCAGAGTAAAAGAGTATGTGCCCACAGAGCAAGAGGCAAAGAGATCCAGGAGCAGATTGGGGGGAGGCCAAGAGGGCTCCATGCCATTATATGGACAGTTAATATAGAGCAATAGTAGCAAGTAAAGCCAGTGAAGAAAGGATGGACTGTTCAGTAAAGGAGTGGGGCACAACTGCTTCTCCTGAAAATACTACTGGACCTCTTACCTCACACCATATACATAAAACCTCTCATCAAATTCCTTCACCACAGTTGCTAGATGTTTCTAATTACCCATGAGTACTCTTTTCATCACACTGAAATTCCATCCATCACTTTAATCTCTCCTGTAAGAACTTTTCTCTCTGTCCTGCCTGTCAGACTCTAACCCAATTTTCTTCTTTTTCCATAGCCACAGCCAAGCAGCAAAATATTTACACTGGAAAAACTCAGATAGATTAGTGTCACTTTAAATCAGTCTCAACCCCTCAAGCAGGCTCTCAACACTAACCAGCAATTCTGTTTCTTGAATTAACTTTCTTCCCCAATCTACCTCTTCGTCTCTTTCTTCAAACTTCCTTCCTACTATCCCATTCCCTTTGAAAACCCATGGGAGTCCCTCATCCCGACCCCTCTCCCACCCTCCCCATGCACATCTGCCTGCAGCCAGGTTCTTCCCTCCCCTTCTGTCTCCAGACTCCTGTTCACAGGCAGTTAGTTACATGTGCTCTGAGACGCATCTTTCCTTGACCCAAGAATTGTTCCTTCAGTTACACACTCTCTTCTCTCCTCCTCATCAAACTTCCACTTTACTAAATCATCTCCATCAGCAAGTGAACATGCTCTCCAATCACCCATCAATAAAAAGTAAAAAAAGAGGTACCTTTCCTGACCTGTCCAGACCCTCAATTACTGGTCTCTTGGGTTTGCTATTTCCCATCACCACACTTCTCCAAAGAGCTGCCACAGCTGTGCTCATCACTCCTCCTCTCCCGTTCACTCCACAGACCACTCCATCCTCCGCTTTGCTCCCACTGCTCCATCAACTGTGTTTTAGCCAGTATAACCACCAACCTGCAAGCTGTCAAAGCTAACAGTTGTTTTTCTTTGGCCTTCCTCTTCTATACCACTCAGTAACATCAGATGTTGTCAGAGCCCCCCTTCTGCTCGAGAGACACTCTGCTCTCATCTTCCAGCATAAGAAGCCCTCTTGGTTTCTCCTCCTTGTCTTTTTCTAAAGGCTGGGTTCTCCAGTGTTCAGTTCTAAATCTTCCGCCCTCTCTACACTGCTGCCTTTCAGCATCACATCACCAACTCGTACCCTCAGCCCCTCCACTCATACCTCACTGGCACCTCAAACTAAGCAGGTCCCAAACAAAACTCTCAAGTTTTTCCCCACACTGGCTTCTCTCTACTGCCTTCACTTCAGTGACTGGCATCACTCTCTGTTCAATTACAATTTATTCTTTTTAGTGAGTCCTGCTGTTTCTTCCTCCAATGTATGTTCACTTCTCTGTATTTTCACTGTGACTACCTGTTGTATTAGTTAGAATTGTCCAGAAAAACAGAATCTCTGTGGTGGGGGTGGTGGGGGGGTGGGGGGTGGGGTGTGTGTGTGTGTCTGTGTGTGTACAGAGTGTTTTTGTTTATTTGAAAGAACTGACTCATGTGATTATAGAGGCTGCCAAGTCCAAAGTCTGCAAGGTAGGCTGATGCTACAGTTCAAGTCTGAAGGCTGCTGCAGAATTCCCTCTTGCTTAGGGAGGTCAGTCTTTGCTCTATTAAGGCTTTCAATCTATTTAGATGAGGTCCACTAGCATTATGAAGGACAATCTGTTCTTCATACTCCACTGATCAGATTTTAATCTCATCCAAAAACACCCTCAAATAAACATCAAGAATAATGTTTGACCACATATCTAGGCCCAGTAGCTCAGTCAACTTAACACGTAAAATTAACCGTCACTTGAATCTAAGCCACTGCAGCTCTGGTCTAACCTATTACAGTAGCCTCATAAGTTCTCTTTGCTTCCATCTTCACCCTCCATATTAAAGCCAAAAACCTCTCTTCCTTCATGGATCTCTCTTTAAACCCAAGAGCTTCTTACTACGCCTAGATTAAAACCAAGGTCCCTTACCAAGACCCAAAGGATCCGTCACCTCTGAACCTTCATCTCATCCCTAGCTTCAACTCTCCACTAACCAACCCTCACATCTGCCTCAAGGTCTTGGAATCTGCTGCTGGTTATAGTCCACCTCCCTCTCTCTTTGCAAACCTAACGTCTATGGATTCGTCCATAGACATGTTGTATTCCTCAGCATCACTTAGGTTGTGTCCCTGGACCACACAGTATTCTCTATCACTGTTTCCTTGATGGCACCAAGCAGGATGAAAACTGCATATCTGCTGATTATTTACTGCCTGTCTCTGCCACTTCAGCCTCCACTAGTATAGGGACCATGTTTGTTTAACTCATCACTGCCAGAGCCCCAGGCCTGGCACAGAGATGTTCAATCAATAATTAATTGGCAAAGTTAATTAATTAAATTAATATTAATAAATATTAATATCAAGACAGTTTTAAAACAGCAAAAATTTTAAACAGAAGAAAAACCTAAATATAAAAAACAAAATCAAAATAGTAATTGGGGGAAAAAAGATATGTAAGCTTTGAGATAGACTATTTCTTAAACAAAACAAGAAACTTACAAATTGTAACTGGAAAAAAAAATCCACATATGGTTACACCAAGTTTAAAAATCTCAAATATGTGATTAGATGCTATGTACAAAGTTAAAAGACAACTAAAGTATATGCAATATGTATATATACGTAACACACAGGTCTTACACATTTAAAAAAGTCAAACGATACAATTCAAAAACAGGGAAGGAATTTGAACGTTAGATATGTAATAAATGTCAGGAATTTAGCAGAAATTCCAGTCTTAGCCCATCAGATTGGCAAAAATTAACTGACATTTAAAAAATAAAAATACAAAACATTTGTTAAAGACAGAAGATAATGATTTTAAAAATGGTTCTCTTGGTCACTTTTCAAGTGGGCAGCTGCGTACAGTCTCCGTGCAGTGAGCCAGACAGCTTCAGAGAGAGAAAGGAATGTGGGAAAGGAGGGGCTAGAGATTTCTTCCTTACAGCTACATCTGCGATGAATCCGCACAGACTTTGTTTGAAGTAGAGGATTACTCATTTTGCAAAACAAAGATCACCAACCATGAAACAGGGGCATAATTACAGTCTCCTCACCAGATAGCAAAACAGCAAGGACTAAATTTTTTTTCAGTGACTTGAATTCCTCAGTAAACACAGACTCAGAAGTACCTTCCTCAAAAATGAATGCCAAACACATTAGTTTCAAAATTCACAACATGCATCCCCTCACCAAAAAAAAAAAAAAAGCTTTAGAAACAGATACAGTTATTTTTAAGGAGGGAAATTACTCCTCAGGAATCTCTTGTGTCTCTCTAGCTTTCAGATTCACTTGGTATCAGTTCTGTTCATATAATACAACTCCCACAATCTGGGAAATTGCATTTAAAAATCACAGCTGCTATTTTAAGCGTTTCTGTACTCTATCTCACTCATCTCTTAAGATGAGTAAATGTCTAATTCTATCAGAATCTCCCCATATCCCTACCGTGGTATTCCTAAATTAACATCTTGTAACTGAATGAAAAATACAACCTGCCAACCGGGAATACACTCTTAGAAACAGCGCTCTGCTGTCGGAGCACCATTCACCTTCTGCCTGACAACTACACGTGCAAACAGCAGCTTGCGACAGCCCTCAGCCTCTAGCAACGGTGTCCAAAACTGCCAGCTGAACCCATTAAGCTTTTTGACAGCCAATCCACTGAGAGATGACTGGCACTGTGTAAGTTAAAGGTATGCAACCTGTTGATTTGTTCATATATGTGTATATTTGATATTATAAAATGCTTATTACCACAGTTTTCACTAACTCCTCCATCATGTTCAAATCATTTGTGTGTGTGTGTGTGTGTGTGTGTGTGTGTGTGTGTGTGTGTGGTGAGAATATTTAAGATTTACTCTCTTAGCAACTTTCAAGTATGTAATACAGTATTATTTCCTATAATCACACTGGATCCCCAGAACTTATAACTGAAAATCTGTACCTCTGACCAACATCTCCCCATTTCCTCCACCCTCCAGCCCTTGGTGACTACCATTCTAGCACAGACATACCTGTGAGGTACTATAGGTTCATTCCAGACCTCCACAATTAAGAGAGTATCACAACAGGATAAGTCACACAGATTTTTTGGTTTCCTAGTGCATATACTACACTGTAGTCTATCAAGTGTAATAGTACGATATTTTAAATAAACAATATACATACCTTGGGTTTCCCTTGTGGCTCAGCTGGTAAAGAATCCACCCGCAATGCGGAAGACCTGGATTCGATCCCTGGGTTCTGAAGATCCTCTGGAGATGGGAAAGGCTACCCACTCCAGTATTCTGGCCTGGAGAATTCCACGGACTATTATAGTCCATGGGGTCACAAAGAGTCGGATACAACTGAGCAACTTCCACTTTCATACATACAAAAATACTTCACTGCTAAAAAAATGCTAACCACAATCTAAGCCTTCAGGGAGTCACAGTAGTAACATCAAAGACCACCAATTACAGATCACCATAACAAACGTAACAATGAAAATTTCTTAAATGTTGCAAGGATGATAAAAGTGTGACAGAGACATGAAGCAAGCAGGTGCTGTTGGGAAAACGAAACCAACACAACTTCTGGCTGCTGGGTCGCCATAAACCTGCAATTCGTTAATAAAACACAGTATCTGCAAAGCACAATAAAGCAAGGTGCAGTAAAACAAGATATGCCTGTATTCTTTTCTATGAGTTCAGCTTTTTTAGATTCCACATCTAAGTGATATGCAGCATTTGTCTTTCTGCATCTGACTTATTTCAATCAGAATAATGCTTTCGAGGTCCATCCATGTTGTTGCAAATGGCAGGATATCCTTCTTCCTTCTGGCTGAATAATATTCACACACACACCACTCCCTCACCCTCCTCTTTACTGACTCATCTACTGACAAACACTTCCATTGTTTCCACATGGGTCTGACCCCTGGTCAAGGAACTAAGATCCCATATGCTGTGCAGCCAAAAAAAGAGAAACAAACATTTAAATAACCAAAAGATCTCCATGGCACCACTCCAAAATCTAAGAAATTGTTTAATCATAAAATCTACAACAGCAAAGGCGGGGAAGTTGCTTCTGATGGGTGGTGTGCATGATTTTCACAAAGAACGTGGTGGCATTTAGAGGAAAGGTATCCCCACATGTTTCATTAGTGCCAATTTTCATAAGTGAAAATATCTCCACTGCCTCTAAAGCCTTTAGCTAAATTGCTGAAAGGTCTCTCACACAGTAATTCTGTTTTATGGCCATTAAAATGCCCAACCAGCTTCAGAACTGCCTTAGTGAACAGATGCTGTTGAAAATGGCTTCAGCCTCAAACCAGCTGCGAGGTGAGAATGCATGATGCCACTGGAGCACCATCTAAAAAAAGAGCAAGGGCATCTCAAGAGTGGATCTGTGTGTGGGAGGGTGTAGCCCAGCTCTGTTGTCCTGGGATGGGCAGGGTCTGTCTCTCTGCACCCTACTAAGAAAACCAGGCAATGGTGAAATGGTATGAAGCAGACATAAAGACATAACATTGTAAGTAAACAGTGTGAATGCTGAGCCACAAGAGATATTTAGAAATAAAGCTTTTTTATGGTGGTGGGGGGAGTGGTTTTTACAGGGCTGATTATAGGGAATGCCAAACAGCAATTACATTCATTTCTAGACTATTTACCTCTGACTTGCATGTATTCTTCCATGTGCATAAAAGCCTGAAAATGCTTTTATGGAAAGCTGTAGAAACATGTGTCAAGAAAAAACATTAATCAGCACCGAGTTTGGAGCTTTATATTTAATTCTCATCAGTGAGACATGAATGCTCCAGGGTTCATTAGGGCCATCACCATACACGGGGAGCACAGGAACACTTGGACTCCACATGGCTGGCCCTTAACTCTAACAAACAGGACCACACTCAGTCCTTATTTTCACACAGGTAAAGAACAAGATCTTAAAAGTACTAACCCCTTACGATCTCTAACTGAATTACGGAAGAGAGTAAAGGAGATCAGAAAGGCATGGGAGCCATTCTCTGAAAGACCTCCAGTGCCATTCTCTGCATGGGGGAACTTATCTTGTGTGTGACCGAGAAGGATTCAATGTTTCAACTGGGTGAAGAGATGTCGCTCAGCAGACCCAGAGGTCTGAAGTGGAGAGAGAGCTTCACATGACCTTAAAAGCATTTTAGCACCTCAGTGGCACCTAGCATGCTGAAGCAACTACAGCCTGGGGAGAAAGGAAAATGATCAGGACTTCATCCGTCTTTCCATTCAAGAAACGCTGCAAATGGCAAAGCAGGGGTTGCCAGTGAAGATGGGGAGAGGGAGTTCAGGGTCAGCGTAGACATCAGCTCTTCAGGATCTGCAGGCTCACTGGTAGGGGTGGTATCGGGGTTATTCAGGGAAAGGAAAGGTCAAGCATGAGACCGTGTTAACACTTAAACTACACGGTAGGTGGTGACGGGACCAGAACCAAAACCAGGACGTTCAGATGAGTCAGAGGAGAGAAGTGGGTTTAGGAGCAGATGCCAGGACAGCAACGGTGGGAAGAGATGCTGGGAGCTCTTGGTCTGTGCTCCACATCCTGCAATAAGAGAGGTCTTACACCCAGCTGTGTTTTCCAAAGTGCTTTTACTACATAAGCATCTATGGAGTTCAGCAACAATAACGACTTTAATAAAAAAGAACAAAGTGGTAAAAAGACTTTTATCAGCTTCTCAAAAACCGAATCTAACAACAAAGCACCTAATCGAATTTAAAGCCTTTAGTTCAACTTGTGAAGCAATATCAGAAAGGTCCTGTAACTCTAGGTTTCAGTTTTCATCCTGGAAAATGTGCCCAGAAGGAACCAGAATCTTCCCAGTGCAATACTACAGAAAAATGGTATCATAACCAGGGACAAATTATATATTCCTTTATTTTGTCAAAAAAGGAAGCTGACTCACCTTTTAAAATCTCATGTTTACTTAAATAATTTTCCAAACTGAAAATTTCTATTCTTTATCAAAAGTGTGTTTGAAGAGTCAGAAACTCAATAAAATGTTAAACATATTTGTCATGAACATATCTGGGGTTAACTCATATGGATTTTTTTAACCTATAAAATGTGTGCAATTCAATTACACAAATCATCAGAGGAGACACTGTTCTGACAAGTGATCTCAAGGCTCTTTTCATATGCATGACTACACGCTTGTCTTAACTCCTCCTCTTCCGTTTCCATGCTCAGATTTTAGAGAACTTTTTTCCTTTCACAAAAATCTCTGCTGTCCCTTCTCCATGTCCCCCATTCAAGCTCCTGACCCACCCCACCCCTTCCCCAATACTGCTTGTTTTATTCTATGAAATCAGCAACCACAGCCATAATCAAAGCTCTGGCAAAATGTATTTGTGTTTGTCAAATTAGATAATGGATGAAATTTAAGAAAGAGGGAGCTTCGACTGACTGGGGTAATAGGGGAAAATAGTGTTCCTTCCAGCCCATACTCCCTTTCAGAATCCCCTCTCAATCCAGGCCAAAGCCAGACTAACCCCAGAGGCAAAGTCAATTTGTAAAACATCCCCTCTCTATCTCCACAAAGCCTGATTTTGAGCAATGGTTTCTGCTACACAGCCCACAAATCGCTGAAGAGTCTGATATCAATTCACTTTGCCACACTGTCTGCCAAAATACTAGGTGATACAGCTTTTAAAAATGAAGATTAATGTGCGGAAAAACTTTCTCAATTAGGCTTTCCCTTTAGGTCTCCAATCTGTGACACGGTGCAAAAATAAATAGCTATGGAAGGAAGGAAAGAAGTACTATGATACCCAATATTCTTAAAGCAGAAATAATAATCATGGTTAACATTTATCTAGCATTTATAATGTCCCAGATGCCACTCTAAAAGCTAACAACTTTACATGTATTGACTCACGTATTTCAACCTAGGGGCTGAAAAGTATTAGTATTTTTTGTCACTTGAGAGATGAGTAAACTGAGGTTCCACGTGGTTATCACTTGTCCAAAGAACAGTTGGGGCTTAAACATGGGGAATGTGACTCCAAAGCGTACACTTTGAATCACATTCCATACTGATCAGAGTCTAATCAGTGGTCCTCAACTAGGGTCATTCCGCCCCCAGAGGGGACATTCAGCAATGTCTGGAGATAGTATGAGTTGTCACAAGTGGGGGCAACTATTGGCACTGAGTAGCTAGAGGCCAGGGATGCTTCTAAACATCCAACAATGTACAGCACTGCCTCAAACTGATCCAGACAAACTGTCTATAGTGCCAAGGCTCAGAAACTCCGATCTAAATACTCCTAAACTTCTTAATCATCCTTCCCTCTTCTACCATGTTCAATATGACTCAGTGCAGGGAATAAGAAACAAGAATCACACGACACTAGAAACACATCAGTGATTTAAAACACTAAGTGGAAGAAAAGTTAGTAAATTGGTGCTAAACGCTTTATTCAATTAAAAAACAAAACCCCCCAAAAGCTTCCTATTAAAAAAACTGAAAGTGTTCTGTTCTGAAGAACAAAACAAAAGTGGCAATCAGAGTCCAAACTTCTTGGACAAATTGATTCTATATCACAGCTCAAGTGAAATAAAAAGTTCCCAAAATTACAGTTTTAGTCGCCAAATTTTAAAGATTATAGTGGAGCAGTGACTCCACTAGAGAAACTCGTGTTGTCTCTGTCTAATCTCTCAGGCCCAGAAGGGGGCAAAGCAGACAGGGGCTTCTCCTGGGTACCAGCAACACCCTGCAGGTAAGGGTCTTCCACCGAGGACTGCATCCACCTATCTGGATGGTAACATTTCAGGATGTCTGAGGCTTTCGTCACTGTACGCCCACCCCAGACAACACTTCTACTGGAGTTTGGCCTTTGTTGCTGGAAGATTCTCCCACATGACTCATCAGCTACCAATCAGCCATACTTCATTTTCCCCCTTGAGGATTCCATTTGGGTGTCAGGTAAAGATTAATTCTCACCAATAAGAAAACGCTTCAACCAGTTCAACTATCTGTAAAGCTAAAAACATGTATTGTCTGAAAAAAGCTTTCATCTGTCTCTGGGCAGAATTACCAAACTTCCTGGCACTTTCATGAAACTACATACATTAACTGAGAAGCAATGTACTCTAAAAATCATGGATGCCTCCTGTGCATTTCATCAGCAACTGCACACACTCCTCGGGGGCCCTGTCTGTAAAGGTAGGACCTGATCCCTGGAGCTTACAGTCTGCGGGAGTGGAGGGAGACTTGCTGGGGCAGGTCTAATGCAAGGCAGGGTTTGCACTGTCAAGGTTTCACAGGGAGGGACCATCCAGGGATGGTCAAACTTCTAACTTTCTTTAACATAAAGTTTTATCTTATATTACCATATGTAAAATGGAGAGCCAACTGGGAATTTGCTGTATGGCTCAGGAAACTCAAACAGGGGCTCTGTATTAACCTAGATGGGTGGGATGGGGAAGGAGATGCAAAAGGGAGGAGATTTATGTATACCTATGACTGATTCATGTTGAGGTTTGACAGAAAACAACAAAATTGTATAAAGCAATTATCCTTCAATTAAAAATTAATTAATTTAAAAAATAAAGTTTTAAAGATGCTATTTTTGGTGTCAAGTGAATAATTAAGTTTGAAAGATTTGTTTACATTCATAAACTCAAACTCCAACTACACAATGAGAATGAGCGGCTATGGCATTTGACGAGGGAGTCACTCTAAAGTCTTTTCAAGTCACTGATTATGTTAAGAAAATTGCCTCAGCTCAGGCTGAACAAAAAAACCCACACTGGAGGGGTTGTTGCGTTGTTGATGTTTAGCTGCTAAGTCGTGTCATGTCTGACTCTTTCATAACCCCATGGACTATAGCCCACTAGGCTCCCCTGTCCATGGGATTTCCCAGACAAGAATACTGGAGTAGGCTGTCATTTCCTTCTCCAGGGGATCTTCCTGCCCCAGGGACTGAACCTGAATCTCCTGCATTGGCAGGCAGATTCTTCATCCCTGAGCCACCTGGGAAGCCCTATACTGGCGGCGCATAGAGTGGCTTTCAAAAGATCATATGATTCCATCACGTGTTTACAACTTCCGTGCTAAGTTACTAAAAGAACAGCTACTAACTCCCAAGAGCCTACCCTAGCCAGCAGGTGTGTGCACTGCCATTCTCTAAGTGGAAAAAACTAAGAATTCAAGGAGTTAAAACTCCAAAGCACACACTTGTCATTCAAGGCTGTTACAAAATACTTTTGTAAGTATTTTACAAAACTTAATAGCAACTTTAAAAGCAGCTATTACATCTGAGGGGCTCTGTCCATGCAGCCATGCCCTGGCTGTATGACTTGCAAAGAGAAGAGCCAAGACTCAGTTAGGTTCATTTTGCATCAAAGTCTGTGTGCTTTCTGCCTCCTATGTCAGGGTGGATCCCTACTTCACAAAAAGTGAGAAAAGTGAGAAAAACTTGGTATGCAGGCCCTGAGCTGTCACACAGATAGTTTCTTAAGGAGAGGAAAACAAGACACCATAAAATTCAAGATTCTATATAAACTTAGAGTTCTTCCCCCAGATATTCAATTCTGTAAAATCATAGCTGTTTTAGCAAAATCACCAGTTTTCTAAGCGAGGAAACATTTTCACATGTTCAACAAGTAGCAAGGTTTTAAACTGCTGCAGGCTATACATGTGAATGCCACTGGCTATGACTGACTTCTGTTTATTTTGATCAGAAATAAAAATGTACTTGTTCACAGAGAACAGACTTGTCGACAAAGTGGGGGAAGGAGAGGTTGGGACAAATTGAGAGGCCAGTAGCATGGAAACATAAATTACCATAGGTAAAATAGATAGCCAGTGGGAAAATAGATAAAATAGATAGCTGTGTGGCACAGGGAGCTCAATCTAGTGCTTTGTGACAACCTAGAGGGGTGGGATGGGGTGGGAGATGGGAGGCAGATTCGGGAGGTGACATATGATACTTGTAGCTGATTCATGTTGAGTACGGTAGAAACCAGCACAATACTGTAAAGCAAATAACCGCCAACAAATTTTTTTTAAATGTGCTTGAAAAATGAAGTGAAACTGTTAGCTATTCAATTGTGTCTGACTCTTTGCGACCCCATGGATTGTAGCCCACCAGGCTCCTCTGTCCATGGGATTTTTCAGGCAAGAATACTGTAATGGGTAGCCATTCCCTTCTCAAGGGGATCTTCCTGAGCCAGGGATTAAACCCAGGTCTCCTGCATTGCAGGCAGATTCTCTACTGTCTTATGCCAAAGCCACCAGGGAGGCCCTAAAAATGTGCTTACTAGACCCAATGTATATAAAGTACAAAAACAGGACAACTAGTCTATGGTGTTAGGTCACGAGAACGGTTACCTGTTCCTTTCTTAGGGTTGGGGGCAACGACTGGAAGGATGAGCCCGGGAGTCTTCTAGGGTGCTGGCAGTGTGGTTTCTTGCCCTGGATACTTCTTAAATGGTCTGTTCACCTTATGAAAATCCACTGAATATCTTAACATTTTTAAAATGCTAGGTGAGATCTCTGGACCCAATTTCCCATTTTTAAGCATTTTTTTAACCTTGTTTGGATCCTAATTTATTTTTAACTTTTTATTTTGTACCAGAGTATAGCCGACTGACAATGTTGTGGTAGTTTAACGTGGCCAGCAAAGGGACACAGCCATATATAAGGACTAAATTTCATAACATTCATTCTAGCTTGCTCATAAAATGTCTATCAATGGGATTTAGAAATTTAAAAAATTATATTCTTGGATCTATGATACTAAGTTGCAGAATAAAATAATAAACATGACTTCCTAAAATGCAGGTTGGGGGTGGTGGAAATCACTAAAATTCATATTTATTTCAACTAGGCACTATGGAAAGACAAACTGTTATGACTTAACTATTTATGTGAAACAAAGGTTTAATTCTACACTGAAAAAATACAGAACTACTTCTCTGTTCAAAAGGCAAGGGATGAAGCTAATGTTAGCAGTCTGTGGAATACCTGAAGAACCAAATGACTTAGGCCAGAAGCATTTTCACCTAAGAATATCTTTCTAAAATGTTATAATTGGTAAGTAGCTTTTCCAATGAGGCAATACTCTGAATTTCTATGTTAGCGGGTTCAATAATTCAGAAACTATTCATTATTAAACATTAATTGCTGTGATCTAAAGAAAATGATATATTTACATTCTAACGTCTAGAGGAAACATATCTTCAAACCATGAGGCTGCAGTTTTAATTTTAAATCTATCAGTGTATTTTAAACACAACTTTTTAACCCAATACAACCAAACTGCCAATAATTCATTATGGATACTAGGTTTCTTTGTATCCTGAGCCCATTTATAACTTCTTATAACATATAATACTTTGCAGAGAAACCAATCACTAATAATATTAGCTTCCATTAATCACTATCACATACTAGTCACATGATATGTTCCAAGTGTTTTCCTTCATAAGTCACTACCTGGAGGCAGACTGCACTAATATTTGCAAATATCTGATGTTTTCCCACAAAAGGATATGTGTCCCTAACTTTTGAACTCAGTTAGCCAGGACACTGGAGAAGGCAACTGCACCCCACTCCAATACTCTTGCCTGGAAAATCCCATGGATGGAGGAGCCTGGTAGGCTGCAGTCCATGGGGTCGCTAAGAGTTGGACACGACTGAATGACTTCACTTTCACTTTTTACTTTCATGCATTCGCGAAGGAAATGGCAACCCACTCCAGTGTTCTTGCCTGGAGAATCCCAGGGACGGGGAAGCCTGGTGGGCTGCTGTCTCTAGGGTCACAGAGAGTCAGACACGACTGAAGCGACTTAGCAGCAGCAGCGGCAGCAGCCAGAACATTTGCTTAAGCCAGTGCAATTCAAGTACGTCGCTTCCAGGCAGAACCTCTAAGAGCTGTGTTGTCTCTCTTACCTCCCTCCATGATCTTTAAATCTGTTAAGTCAAGGTGTACCTTCCAACTGGGTTCCTGAATGTCCGTGATAAACATAGTCTCCATGCTAATCCATGACAAAGTGTTAGTAATCAACATGCTGTGTTGCTGTAAAACCCCTGAGATTTGGGAGTTCCTTGTTACTTCAGGTTAAACAGGCCAGTAATGCCTGAGACAAATCTCTGTTGTATGAAAGTGGAATGTGAGCCACTGAAAAGTATTTTACCCAAGAGTCTACAGCAAGTAAACAGAGGAAACTAAGAATTCAGGAAGTCAAAACGCCAATGCCCATACTCGTCATTCAATTCTCGTCTTCATATTTTACAAAACAAATATAACTTCTTAAAACTCTCAGTAACAAATATGTGATTCCTGAGATCAAAAGGAAAAAAGATGAGAGATGGACACACGATTTCGTACAAAGCTGCTTATCTTTATTACAAACTATTATTTTTTATTAATATAAGTAAATAATAAAGAAAACGTGGGGCCTTCCTGGTGGCTCAGTGGTACAGAATCTGCCTGCCAGTGCAGGAGACATGGGTTCGAATCCTGATCCAGGAAGATTCCACACGTCATGGAGCAACTAAGCCCATGCCGCACAACTATTGAGCCTGTGCTCCAGAGCCCAAGAGCTGCCACTGCAAAGCCTATGCGCTGCAACTACTGAAGCCGCAGGGTCTTAACAAAGAGGTCACCGCAAAAAGAAACCAGGTACCGCAACTTAGAGACAAGTTCCTGCTCACTGAAACTACAGAAAAGCTTGTGCAGCCACAAAGACCCAGCACAGCCAAAAATTTAAAAATAACTGTAAAAGAAAAAAAAAGGAGGAGGAAACTGGGAAACAATAGGAAAAGGATTATTTCAATTTTAATTTACCAAATATGCCTGAAATATCAGCTGACCTGTGCATTTGCCTATGGGTCTGCAGAATCCCAAGACATCAGTCACCGACCCATGAGAACAACCAGCTGTCCCAGCACATGCCCAAGGCAGGTCATGCCATCTGGTTACTAACCCCACAAACTATGCTGGGCAGTGGGAACACAGACAGGAAAGACTGCTCCTGCCTTCAAGGAGCTTGCTGCCCGATATGACGAGACAGCAAACCAATAACTCTAACACAGCATCAGAGCACTGAGAGAGACTTACACATGTATTCTGAACTTCAGGAGTCCACAGAAGGACTTCTCTAAGGCAGGGAGTGAGGAGTGTCAGAGTTCCTGGGGGGTATGACATCTAGGCTGGGTTTTAAAGGATGGGAGAGCACAGGGCTCGAAGACATCCTAAAAAATGAGAACGTGGAAGGTGTGGAGGCAAGAGAAAACAAGGCCACCTCGGGAATTTAAGTTGAACCTCAGGCTGAAACACAAAGGTGAGAGGGCTGATCCTGCAGGGCTCACCTGCTGGCAGAATAAGGGACGAGCAGGAGCCATCATGCCCCTGACAGCTCCTGTGCCCAGGCTCCTCCAAGCTCCCATTAACTCTAATCTGGTAGCACAAAGCCAGAGGTTCCCAAAGCCACTCTTTCACACTCACCCGTGACAAGAGTGTGATCAATAAAGAGCTTGTAAGCAGGTATCCCTGTGAAACTGTCAGCAGCACAGGACTTCAAACAGGCTGAAGCACTTTCTCACAAAAGATAAGTTCAACCATGCACTGCAATGAGAAAGACAGAGGGGCAACAGAACAGGCCACAGCAAGTTCAAGTCAGTCAATGAATGGTCCCTCAGAGGCTGCGACTTCTGTTCAGCTGCACATAATTCACTTTGCGGTACCTTGAACCAGACATGGAACAATGGACTGGTTCAAAACTGGGAAGGGAATATGTCAAGGCTGTATATGGTCACCTTGCTTATTTAACTTATATGCAGAGTACATCATAAGAAATGCCAGGCTGGAAGAAGCACAAGCTAGAATCAAGATTGCCAGGAGAAATATCAATAACCTCAGATATGCAGGTGACACCAACCCTTATGGCAGAAAGCGAAGAGGAACTAAAGAGCTTCTTGATGAAAGTGAAAGAGGAGAGTGAAATAGCTGGCTTAAGACTCAACATTCAAAAAATGAAGATCATGGCATCCGGTCCCATCACATCATGGCATCCAGTCCCTCACTTCATGGCAAACAGATGGGGAAACAGTGGAAATAGTGACAGACTTCATTTTCTTAGGCTCCAGTATCACTGCAGATGGTGACTGCAGCCATGAAATTAAGACACTTACTCCTTGGAAGAAAAACTATGACCAACCTAGACAGCATGTTAAGAAGCAGAGACATCACTTTACTGACAAAGGTCCCCATAGTCAAGGCTATGGTTTTTCCAGTATTCATGTATGGATGTGAGAGTTGGACCATAAAGAAAGCAGAGCACTGATGAATTGATGCGTTTGAACCGTGGTGTTGGAGAAGACTCTTGAGAGTCTGCAAGGGGATCAAACCAGTCACTTCTAAAGGAAATCAGTCCTGAATATTCATTGGAAGGATCGATGCTGAAGTTTCGATGCTTTGGTCACCTGATGCAAAGAACTGACTCATTAGAAAAGACCCTGATGCTGGGAAAGATTGAAGGCAGGAGAAGGGGATGACAGAGGACGAGATGGTTGGATGGCATCACTGACTCCACGGACATGAGTCTGAGCAAGCTCCAGGAGGTGGTGAAGGACAGGGAAGCCTGGTGTGCTGCAGACCATGGGGTCACAAAGAGTTGGACATGGTGAGCAACTGAACTGAACCGAACTGAACCTGTTACCACTTGTTGCCATTTGTAACTACCACCATAAACAACCCAGCTGCTTCAATCCAAGTCTCCATAATTGTTCCTTTTGTAGCAAAGGCTCTCTCTGCCAAGCACCTGATTTCCAACTGGACAACTTATCCTAAGGATGCTAATGATCCTTAAGTTCACAAAGTAACTTCCATTTCTACTAACTAATACCACATTCATCTCTTTCATCATCACAGGAGTCCCAGTTTGGAAAGAATGGATTTTCCAAGTCACACTTCTGGGAGGTAAGAATCTAAGAGCAGAATCCAGCTTGGTTCCTGTCCTGCATGGCACTTTCCACTTGCTGCTGCTGCTAAGTCGCTTCAGTCGTGTCCGACTCTGTGCGACCCCATAGACGGCAGCCCACCAGGCTCCCCCGTCCCTGGGATTCTCCAGGCAAGAACATTGGAGTGGGTTGCCATTTCCTTCTCCAATGCATGAAAGTGAAAAGTGAAAGTGAAGTCGCTCAGTCATGTCTGACTCTTCGCGACCCCATGGATTACAGCCCACCAGGCTCCTCCATCCATGGGATTTTCCAGGCAAGAGTACTGGAGTGGGTTGCCATTACCTTTCACTTGCTACTTACACCTAAAGACTGATACTCCTAGGTCCTGGGCAACACACTTGGCCCAGTGACCTGAGACTGCTTATTGGGCTTCTTTGCACTTAAGGTCCCTCATGTGTAAAATGAAAAGTAAGTCTGAATACAGATCCTTCCAACTTTCATGTTCCATGTTTTTATTAAAGAAAGTTATAGCAATAGATTCTCTTCCTCCATGAAAAGACAGGATGGGTTGAAGTGACTGAATCAGTCATAATTCAAATAGGTTTGGGCAAAGGCTTAATTATAAATATAAATACAAATATTA
Source organism: Budorcas taxicolor (assembly GCF_023091745.1). Taxonomy (NCBI): domain Eukaryota; kingdom Metazoa; phylum Chordata; class Mammalia; order Artiodactyla; family Bovidae; genus Budorcas; species Budorcas taxicolor. The sequence goes on along the minus strand of NC_068919.1, from coordinate 66,827,610 downwards.
ACCCACACTGACATGTTAAAAGCAACTTTTTAATAAAATGGTGCTTTCAGGACAACACAAATTAAATATGATTTTTCCAACTAATACATGAATCAAGTCAATCATATAATTATAACCTATCAGTAATGCAGATAATTACACTGATGATTTACTACGTGCTAGAGTCAAGCTCTCCAGCTCCAATACTCTGGATCTGAGAGAAAAGAACCGAAAACCACCTTCCCTGCCTGCCAATTATTTGATGGCTTCCCTATCCTTTTCAAACTTAAGAACTACTCAGAATTCAAGGAACTTTGTACTTCATGTCCCATGAAATACTATATATAAGTTTTCTCTTGCTGCTGTAAAAAGTTACCACCAAGCTTAGCAGCTACAAACACCACACCTCTATTATCGCACAGGTCTGGTGTTGGTAGGCTTAACTGGTTTCTCTACCCAAGTCTCATATGGCAGAAATCCAGGGGTCAGGAGGGCTGTGGGCCTTTATGAGGTTCTAGGAGGAATCTGTTTCCAGGGACACTGAGGTTGTTGGCAGAACTGAGTTCCCTGTGACGGCAGGGCTGAGGTCCCTGTTACCTTGCTGCTGTCTGCCACAGTTGTTCTCAGCTCCCAGAGGCTGCCCACATTTCTAGGCCCATAGCCCCCTTCCTCTGTCTTCAAATCCAGGAGCAGCAAGTTGAGTCCTGCTCACGCTTCAAACCCTCCTGCTGCTCCTTCCCTCACATCTGAGTCTTCCACATCCCTCTTCCACTTGTAAGGACCTCTGCAATTACATTAGGCCACCCCAACAATCCAAGGTAAAATCCTTATTTTAAACTCCACGACCTTCACTGGCAAAGTCTTCTCTGCCATGCAAGATACTCACAAGGTTTCACAGACCAGGCATGAGCATCTTGATTGGGGTAGGGGCGTGGGGGGAGGGGGGCGGGTGGGCACTAGTCTGCCAACCACATGTTAAATACAAAAAACAAAAATATCTCTTTTGCTAGGAACCAATGAATAATTTTGCCCACACCACACAGCAAAGCATAAGTTTAGATTAAATATCAATGAACAGAAAGGAAGGCAGCAATTATTCTACATACACACACACAAAACCCCTCACAATTAGACGTTAGTGCTTGAAACGATGAAACTGTGTATGCTGGAAGAAGGGCTAGAGCAAACAAAAATGTTAGTGCCAAACTGTATTTATTTTAGAGACTAAGAAAAATGGAATAGTCCTCAACTTTGTGGAATTCTCAGTAAGCAGTGAATCACATTTCAAACTTTAATTTTAAAAGTACTATACAACACCTTGAAATCTACCATAAAGGCTCTCACACAAATCTGAATGGGGAAATGGTACTCATTATGCTGTCCCAGTACAAGTCAAATACAAGTACCAAAACAAGTCAAGCTGCCTCACTTGAACACAGCAGTAAAAATTCTCAACACTACTTTGGTGATTTCAAAGAAAATTCACTTTAACAAGAAAGCCTACTGTTGCTTACTCTGTGAACAATAGAAGTCAAAGCTAAACCAAAACAGTAGGGGGGGAAGAGAACTTGCAAATCGCTACATGTAACGCTATTTGTAGCAACTATCAAAAACTTCAGAAAAACATCAATAAATGTACTGGGTTACAATTTACTGAAATGTACTAGTTAATAATAACCAATTATTGATGTTAAACTCACGCTACATAAAACAAAAATTGAGATAATCACCTAATCTCAGATATATTAAAATTATTCATGGCAGGAGTGACAATATTTAACAATCAGAATTATAATGAAAATGAATAAGCATATAAACCAAAAAAGTTTTAGCCATCCATTTATTCTTTAAGAATGAACTACACACAGTTTAAAACTGCAAGTCAGAACACCAAACATTCATCAAATAGTGTTAATAATTTCCAAGTCATCTGTTAATTGTTAAAAATACTGGTGTAATCCTTTATTTGATGGGCATCTTCACAAGTAAGCAATGTCTGAGATATGATTCAGTACAATAAACCAAGCTCCTTCAGGAACACCCCCTAGTTACTGAAAGACAACAGGTGAATTGAGTCTTGATAATACAGGTTTTCTCCATAACACAGTACTGTTCTTGGTAAATACTGTACTATCTTACGGTGAACTAATGTCAATTAAATTCAACTTCTTTTCTAACCTTAATATTATTCACTATTTCTATCACCACTATGAAAATCATTTACTGAACTGTCGTATTCAATTATCTAGCTTATTTTTACAAAATATTGTTTACCTTCAATCTATGGTACTTTGATAACAATCAACTAGCTAAATTCTAAGAACCAATATACTAAAAAGAACCAATATATTAAATACATATAACTTCTTTGAACAATTCCTCAGATTTATCATCAAATAAGTGTATTTTCATGTAACTTGCTGGATAATTTAATAATTTTTCTCTTGGAATACTTCATTTGAAATGTTTCTCTAATATTCTCTGCTTCTCTATCAGTTTCCTGTATTTTGTTTTATATGTTCTATTACCTATTATTTGTCAAGGAACTTTATCCATTTTAATAGTTAGAAATTTTCTTTCTTCTAAAATTAAGAAATAAGAATAGTTAGATAGCATATAATAAAGTTAAATCTGTAAAAAAAAAAAAAAAAACTAATTATTCAAATGCTATCTACTAAAGTAAGCAGTCGTCTTTATATGTTTTCCAAACAGAGTCTATCCAAAGGCAACTACAACTGACCCTTGAAGTTCATATCATGGGGGCTTTGGGCAAACACCTTCCATGCAGTCAAAAATCTTAGTATAACTTATAGTCAGCCCTCCATACCCATGGTTCCTCTGCATCTAGGGATTCAATCAACTGCAGACCAGGCAGTACTGCAGCATTTACTACTGAAAAAAGAATATAAGTGGGCCCATACAGTTCAAGCCTGTGTTGTTCAGAGGTCAACTGTACTTATTTCAATTCCAAGTTCTGACGTATACCAAACAGCAGAAAGTTAAATAACACAAGACCAAATAAATCATAAGTTTATTTGACCTCTATCTTTTTATGCCATGATACAGAAATAAGTAAACATCACATAAAAATATCCAGAAGTTTTCCTATAATTTCAGATTTTTTTCTCCCTAGCACTATACTTGAACCACCTGAACAAAATTCATAAAGTTTTCATGTAAATATTTCTCATTAAGACCATTGTTCTTGAGTATGACATAAAGTTTAATACATTTCAGATGTTCCTTTTAGCTCTGTGAAATCAACAAAATCCTGAATATTGCATTTTAAGTAAATTATTAAACCACTTCTATGTGAAATGGTAAGGAGCTTTGTCTGTAACTAAAATTTTACTGCCTAATTCTTGTTTTCCAAAAAGTTATTTCCTTACCTCAATAGATGTGTTTTACAACAATCAGGACGATAACTCTGCCATGATATACTCATATAAGAACTATTTTTTGAAGTGTTGATAAATACTTCAAGTCAGAAGGTTACTTTATATAGTATATTGTGTCAGTAATTCATAAATACTTTTTCCTTTGCTTTAGCAATACCCTTTGATAAAATATTTTGGGAAGTCATTTTCTCATTTTTTTGAAAACTGACTTCTGTTTATTTTTTCCAGGTATAATGAGATATGTTGTCAAAGTACACAACATATACCTTGTTGTCAAGGTATGTTGTCAAGATTGATTTGATATTTTCATGCAATATTTCATGACGCTTCCATCATGTCACAAAATTACTATTTCTTTCGTATGGTGAGAACATTCGAGATTTACTCTTAGCAGTTCTCAAATATATAAAACAGTATAATTAACTATAACCAGCATGCTATATATTAGATCTCCAGAACTTATTCAAATTGTAACTGGGGGGTTATACACTGACTAACATCTCCACATTTCCCCCACCCCTTGGTAGCCATCATTCTAGTTTGTTTCTAGTAAGTTCAGCTCTTTAGATTCCATGTATATGTGATATACAGTATCTGTGTCTCCCTGACTTAACTCACTTATACAATGCCCCTAAGGTCCATCCATGCTGTTGCGAATGGCAAGATGTCCTCCTTTCTCATGGCTAAACGATACTCCATTGTATATACATATATGTCACAACTTTATGCATTCAACTGTTGATGAACACAGGTTGTTCCCATACCTTGGCTAATGCAAATAACACAGCAATGAACATGGGATATTCATTCAAGCAGATACTTCATCAAGATTTTTTTTTCATTTCCTTTACACGTGTAGGAGTTACATTGCTGGATCACATGGTCACTGTCATTTCAGTTATTTGAAAAAATCTCCAGTCTTTTTCACAGTGGCTACACCAACTTGCAATCCCACCAACAGTATACAAGTGTTCCCTCCAATGCTTGTTATTTCTTGTCTTTATGATTGCACCCATCCTAATAGGCATGAGGTGATACCAGTCTGGTTCTAATTTGCATTTCCCTGATGATTAGTAACATTGAACACTTTTTCATGTATCTGTTGGTCGTCTGGATGCCTTCTTTGGAAAAAATGTCTTTTAAGATCTTTTGCCCATTTTTAAAGCATATCGTTACGGTTTCTTTACTTTGCTATTGAGTTATATGAGTTATTTATATATTTTGGATATTAACCCCTATCAGACACAGATTTACAAATATTTTCTCCCATTCAGTAGGTTGCCTCTTCATTTTGTGGATAGTTTCCTTTGCTGTGCCGGAAGTCTTTTAGTTTAGTATAGACACACTTGTTTATTTTTGCTTTTGTTGCCTTTACTTTTGGTGTCAAATCCAAGAAATCATCAGTAAGACCAATGTCAAAAAGCTATATTTTCTTCTAGGAACTGTATGGTTTCAAACCTTACATTCAAATCCTTAATCCATTTTGAGTTGATTTTTGTGTAAGTGGTCCAGTTTCATTCTTTTGTATGTGGATGTCTGATTTTTCCAACAGCATTTATCTTTTCCCCATTGAGTATTCTTGGCTCCATCATAAATTGACCATATATGTGTGGGTTTATTTCTGGGTTCTCTATTCTGTTACATTGCTCTATATATCTGTTATTGTGCCAATACCATATTGCTCTGATTATGATGCAATTACTTTGAAATATAGAATGAAGGCAGGAGTATGACATCTCCAGCTTTGTTCTTCATCCTTATGGTTGCATGGGCTATTTAGAGTCTTGTGTGGTTCCATGAGGATTTCAGGATGATCTGTTCTATTTCTGTGAAAAATGCTACTGGAATTTTGATAGAAATTACACTGAATCTGTAGATTGCTTTGAGTACTATGGACATTTTAACAGTATTAATTCTTCTAATCCATGAACAGAGGATAGCCTTCCATTTATTTGTGTCTTTTTCAATTCCTTTCATCAATGACTTTTGTTTTCAGTGTACAGATCTTTCACCTCCTTGATTAAATTTATTCTGAGCAATTTTATTCTTTTTGATACAACTGTAAGTGGAATTATTGTCATTATTCTTATAATTCATTACTGAATTCTGTACTCTACAGCACTAATGAATTTATTAGTTCTAAAAGTTTTTTGGTGGAATCTCTAGGGTTTCCGATATGCAATTTCAAGTTATCAGCAAACAGACAATCCTACTTCTTCCCTTACAATTTGGATACTTTTTCATTCTTTCCTTGCCTAATTGCTTTGGCTAGGGCTTCAGTACTATGTTGAATACAAGTGGCCATAATGGGCATCCTTGTCTTATTCCTGATCTTAAAGAAAAAGCTTTTGGTTTTTCACTGCTGATTACGATGTTAGCTGTGGGCTATCATATATGGTCTTCATTACGTTGAGGTACATTCCCTCTGTGCTCAGTGTGCTGAGGTCTTTTTTTAATCATAAATGGATTTTTTTGTCAAACGCTTTTTTGCACTTAGTGAGATGAACACATGGTTTTTATCCTTCATATTGTTTATGTGCATATCACACTGATTGATCTACAATTGTTGAATAACTCTTGCTTTCCTGGAATAAATCCCTCTTGATCAAAGTGTATGATGTACACTTTTAATGTACTATTAAATTTGTTTTGTTAAAATTTTACTCAGGATTTTTCCTTCTATGTTCATCAGGAATACTGGCATGTACTTTTTCTTTTCTTGTAGTGTCCTTGTCTGGTTTTGGTATTAGGCTAACACTGGCCTTATAAAAATTAGTTTAAAACTGTTCCCTCATCTTCAACTTTTTGGAAGAATTTGAAAAGGATTAGTATTGGTATTAATTCTTCATTAAACACTTGGTAGAATTCACCAAAGTCTGGGCCTGGACCTTTGTCTGTAGGGAGGTTTTTGATTATTGATCCAATCTCCTTACTAGTAATTGATCTGTTCAGATTTTCTGTTTCTCCATGATTCAGTCTTGGTAGAGTTTATGTTTTTAGGAATTTATTTCTTCTATGTTAACCAATTTATTGGTATATAGTTGTTCATATCAGTCTCCTGTGATCTTTTGACTTCTACAATATAGTTATAACATCTATTTCATTTCGAATTTTGAGTCCTCTTTTATTCTTGCTGAATCCAGCTAAAGACTTGTCTGTTTTGTTTATATTTTATAAAAACCCAGCTCTTAGTTTCACTAATCTTTTCTATAATCTCCTTGGGCTCATTCATTTATTTCTGCTCTTACCTTTATTATTATTATTTCCTTCCTTCTACTAATTTTGGGCTTAAGTTTGTTCTTTTGCTAGTCCCTTGAGGTATAAAGATAGGTTGTTCATTTGCTGTACAGCAGTGATTAACACAACACTGTATTTCAACTATACTTCAATAAAAATAAATTTTCAAAAAGATAGGCTGTTCATGTTTATGTTTTTTGTTAAAATAATCAAACTGTGTTTCATCCTAGACATACAAATCATTTGTTTTAGGTTTGTATTCCTGTGGAGTATCAAGAGATATTCTGGATTTCAGCTTACTACTACTATTTCTTTTTTATCGCCTCTGACAGATTCAGAATATTCATGTTTATGATGTCTAAGACAATAAAATTTTGCTGCCTCTTCATTTATAATAATATAATAAAATTAGTTCTTACACTTATAAATATCAAAACAACAGACACTACTAACTCAAGAATTATGGTGCAGTAACAATGAAAGGAACCAAAATAAAAACTATTTAAAACTCAACTATTTAAAAAGCTGTAGCAATTTAAAAAATCTGAGGATAATGATAAACAGATGATTCTTTGAAAGCGCAGAAGGCTCCAGCTTCACAAGGAATGTGCAGTGGAGATATGCCACTACTGCCACTAAGACCCAGGCTGGAGAGACCTTGAGTGCTGCAAAAACAGACCCCACTAAAGCCCAGAAAATTAGCTGAACTAATGAGTTCCCATTCAAATGTGTATTATTAGCTTTTACCACTTCTCACATTTACTATTACATCATTCACTGACTGATAAGGAGTTTAAATATCTTAGCAACCAGTAGAGCCATCCCAATGTAAATAGCTTAAAAGCAGTCCTGGTTGTGACAGTCACACTAAATAGCCCTAATTTTTCTCTAAACTGTCACTCTTAGGACCACTGATACTTTCCATTCTGAAATAATGCCAACTGGAACACAGTGCTACTCAACTTCTTTTTTAAAGTAAAAATTTCCAAAAAAGGAGATTTCAATAAAACACAATCTAAGAAGGGGAAACCATGATGAAGAGTTTTCCACAGTAATGCTGTTAAATTTAAACCACATTGCCAGCAAAATATTTACCCATCAGGGATCATCACCAACCCCACCACAACCATCTACTACTTACAGGTTAAGCAAGAGTAGAATCATTGCCCACCCCCATCACTGAAAAGTAAATGAACAAACAAATCGACCTAAATTCTAAGTCATACTATGCCACGCTCTTTGCTGAACACCCTTCAGTGTTTCTCCTTGGGGAAAAAAAAAATTTCCAACCAGAACCCTAAGAGTTCCAGACCTCTCTGCTCGCCTGACTAACTCCTCTTTATTCTTCAGCTCGAGGCTCACAGGACACTTCCTTAGAGATCCTTCCCCATCCACCCAGACTAAACTCTGCACCTCCTCTTCTCACAGCCCCTTATTCTTTTTCTGCACCATGCTCTTCAAAATGTGCAGTTAAATATGTATCCACATGATAACTTATTGTTTGCCTACTCACAAGACAAATAGCTCCATGCAGACATGTTTTGGTCCCTATAGTACATCTAATACCTAGCATGATGCCTGGCCACAGAAAAGGGCTAGATAAATGTCCGTTGAACACAAATGGAAATAAATTGCGAAATGCCCTATATCTATGTAACAGACCTGCTAAAAGTAAAACAGGGCTTCAGGTTTTGTTTCATTTTTTTAAAACACATTATATAACAGGAGAAATATCTTTGAGTATTACTATTTCAAGAGCAAATGTGTACACAAATGAAGATTATAAAAATAGTGATTATACAAATAGCAATTACACAACAGTGGCACACACTTGCCACCCTCACCTGACTTAGCTTGGATACTGGGATGCATAGAAGATTAAGAGGGCCCATTTTCCAGCTGCCACCACCATCAGCAAAGGGGTCTCCCTGGTCTCTCCCCAAACTGTGGGGCAGAAGGAATGATTGTGGCAGAGGGAAGAAACAACCTAGTCAAGAGGCCAAGCCCTCACGTTCTAAGAACAGTAACCACCCCCACCCTAATAGACCTCAGCTGTGCAATTCCACTCAAAGATGATCCTTTCATTACCAATACTGCAGCATTAGAAATTTCACAGCAAAGCATGTGCTGGTTCAGGTCAAATGGCTTTTGCCAAGACCACCACCTACCCAGGCCTTCTGATGGGAAACAGGATGAGTGAGAAGGCAGACTAGAAACACACTAACAATCATGGCAAGTAAGGACAGGCTAAAGGACTGTAAGCCCGGATGAAAGCAGATAAGCAAAGTACACGCAGGCACGAGCAGAATGAACTCGGGGTCATGGTAACAGTAGAGGTTAAGCGACGGTGGGCTCTCAAGTCCATCATATCAGTCGGGAAAGTGGAACAGAAGTGACGGCCTCTAAAACTGAAAAGTTACAATTTTTCAATTTATACCATGGGTGTGTTTTTTTTAAAAAAAAAAAAAAAAAAAGGTTACACCATGGATGCTCCTATATGGCTGAATGGGGCCTGGAGAGTCAGGGAGACTGAGCTTGGGCCAGGGTCATGGAAACATGCCGAAGAGTGGGCTATAGATCAGTGAGGTCCGAAGGAGGAGGGGAAGAGGGAACTTAGAGGAAAAACATAGGGTTACAAAAGAAGAGACTGAAATGGAAGCAAAATGAAATCATTTCTAGTGTCATGAACTAAAGAGATGGAAAAAGGGACTCAGTTAAGGTGAGGTAGAGGAGCAGCATTTGAGAAAAAGGTTTAACACATAAGAGACTTTGTCTAGGGCCAACAGAGCAGGCGGCAACAGAAGCAGCCGGGCAATGCCAACTGGGGGTGGGAGTTCAAAAGGGAACAGAAAAACAGAGGGATTTGTGACTCAGGAAGGTACCAGTTCAGGTACCTTCGTCAGTTACCAGGATGAAGTACTGTGCATGAGGTCCTGGACATACAGGTCCCAAGATGAATAAGGGAAAGGCAATATGGGCAGGTGATCAGCTCATGATAAATATGTCGGGTCCACTCATCTCCCTTGGTCGTGCTTGACTGACCCTGTGCACACCTATCGGATTCTCTTTCCTGAAAATTAAAAAAAGTGGAGCCACTTTATAACACCCTGGAGAGAATATCTATGTTAACTCCTGTGGACACTCGGCTTCACTTCTCTCACAAAACCTGGTTACTCTAATTTCCCGCAATTCAGAGAGCTATCTGTATCCTAACCTTCAATAATGTCTCCACATTTGCTTTTTTTGGCATGATATAGCCAGAATCATTTCTGCTGCTTGTAACCAAAGTACCTTCCCTGAATCCACATGGCTCCTGACCATCACAAACTCATTTTATAAATAAGAAACTGAGGCTCTGAGAATGCATTTTTTCCCAGGTTGGAACACCAAAACACAATTTCCCCTACTATTAGTATTCTCAATGATATTTTTAAACAGATTTAGGCAGCTTCCAAAAGATTTATACTCTAAATATCATCAGATAAAATCTAGATACAAAGGTAAAATAGAAAAAGCTAAAACTGGAGCAGATGGAGGTGGGTAAGGGTTAAGGAAGACCCATGATATTCTAAGAGTAGCTATTGGAAGGTATATTTTATATCCTACCATAACATGAAGCCTAAGTAACCAAAGATTTCTATAATTTTTTAAAATATCTGAAGCCACTGTATCAATGTAAAATCTGAGAGTAAAAAAAGGAGACATAAAAAGGTACAGAACCAAAAGAAGAAAAGATAAATATCGACACATAGACAAAATTATAAAGACCATGTCTATAATATCAGAGTATTTTTGGCACTCATCACATGCTTAAAAACATTTGTCTTGGTATCCTTCCCCTCCAAATATTTTTGGACTATAAAATATTTCTCATAATTTTTTGACTTTCCAAGATTCTGTTTCCATTTCACTTCCTCCTTTTCTTGGAATCAGTAAGGCTGATTTCCTCTGTTTACCCTAGCAAGTGCCCTTCCCTTCCTAAAACTTGCATCTTATTTCCCTTTCTCTAGCCAAAAATATGGCCACTATGTATTATTTTCCTGTTTCCTTGTTATTTGATATATTCTGATCTAACCATTCCCTCCCTAATACAAGAGATTCTTAATTGGCACAATCTTGCAAACTTCTTCCATAGCACTGCTTCAGAAACAACAAGAACTTTTAAATAAAAAGGTTAACAGAGGTGACCTGTTTCTGAGTATAAACACCACATATGCTTCCATGAAGCTGTTCATTTCTCTTTGAACCACTGGTTTTCAGCAAAAAAAAAAAAAAAAAAAAAAAAAAAATCGAAAGAAAGTCTCTTATTTATTCCAGATGGTTCAAACCCATTATGATAAATATATACAGCCAGTGCCCCCATATAAAATAACTTCATGTAGATATAATTATTTTCTAAAAAGTAAACTATACACATTAAGTAACATGTTTAATTAAAAGAAAAATTGTTATAAAATCTAATAGGTAGACTATATAAACCAGAATGGAAATTCAGGTTTCCTCTATACTTACAGATCAGAAAACAAATGAAATATTCATAAAAAATGAACATTTTATAAACTTCACACTTCCAAGAAGTATGTATCATAGACTTCTTATTGCACTTAGTTCTGTTTACTTCCAATCTAATAATTACACAAATTCAATTCCATGTACATGCAAATTATGTGAAAACACCCACTACTCAAGTAACAGAGGAAAACAGCAAATCTTAATGAGGTTTATGCCAAAATTTAATACAGAATACTCTTCAGGAAAAGGAACATCATTTCTCTCTCAACCACAACTATCCTCAATTGATATATGCTGACGCCACGACATCCTAAAGCAGTGGCTCATTATGGGATGGGGGTAGGGGTGCCCACCCTCCTAGCCCCCAGAGGACATGTTCCAAGTTTGGGAGACAGTTTTGGTTGTCCCAAAAGTGGTTGGGGGCATGGGGACGGATGTGCTCCTGGCCTCTAGTGGGTAGAGGTCAGGGATGCTGTGAAACACACAATGGGCTGTGTACACGACAGCCTTCCGCAACCAAGATTACCCAGCTTAAATGGCTGAGACACTGGCCCACAGAGAAATGAGGCTGAGAGGAAAGAGCCGCTGACAAGGACACCCATGATTCACTGTCGGCCCTCCCCATTCCCAGGAGTCCCCTACCTTGGACGCCTGTGGAGTGGATATCACATGGACTGTGCTGGGTTTGACTCCATTAGCCTTTGGCCGCTTGTAGAGAGCAAATCTGCTTTTCCTCCGGCCTCTGTCTCCATTAGGTAAAGCACCATTGTACCTATAAACAGAGATGAAAGAGTTCATTTATTTGCAGATTTTTAAAGGCATTCAGAATAAAAGTCTGATGGAATTAAGGGAAAAGACAGGAATGCTCATAAAGACTTGTCCACTAACCACCCTACAAAAGGGATACAAAACAGACTTAGAGACTTTGGCTGTAATGAAATTCAAATCACTTCCAGAAACTTAATTTAAGAGTGATATACAAAGTAATTATAGGTTCCTTATTCTATAAAGTCAGACTCTTCAAATCTTTTCAGAAGAGACCAAGTATAAATAAGCAAATGAGAATTCTGCAGAGGCTCTATTAGCGCCAGCTCAATTCAACAAACGTCATCCTAATGGACCCTGCAGAAACACTCAAGAAATATTTTTAAATGAATTGGTTAGAAAAGAGCATACTAATTAAACCTCATCTCTCACTCTCAAATCATCTTAATGTCTGCAGGATCTTTATTTGTAAGAAGATCAAATTTAGTTGCTTGCATTCTTAAAAGTTCTGAATTCTCTACCTCCATTCTAATTGCTATCTGAACCTGACAGTATACTGTCAGGTTAGTGAAAGCTAGCCTTCAAAAATTAAACAAAGTATGCCTCTATAAGGTTGCCCATTAAAAAGCCTGAAGGTATAAAAGAAGAGTTTTAGTCCACAAACTATCAAATATCTTAAAAAGTCACCTGGGAAATAGTACTTGTCCTTAAGCAGATTCCCCTAAATTAATACTTTAAGCCAGTGGTCCCCAACCTTTTAGGCACCCAGGATAGATTTTGTAGAAAACAATTTCTCCACAGACCAGGGGTAGGTTGGGGGGATGGTTTGGGGATGATTGTCATCAGGAGCACACAACCTAGACCCCTGGCATGAGCAGCTCACAGTAGGGTTCACTCTCTCATGAGAATCTAAGAAAGAAAGTGAAGTTGCTCCGCCGTGTCCGACTCTTTGCAACCCCATGGACTGTAGCCTACCAGGTTCCTCTGTCCATGGGATTTTCCAGGCAAGAATACTGGAGAATACTCCTTCTCCAGGAGATCTTCCTGACCCAGGGATTAAACCCGGGTCTCCCGCATTGCAGGCAGATGCTCTACCTTCTGAGCCACAAGGGAGGAATCTAATGCCATCTCAAATCTGACGGGAGGTGGAGCTCAGGCTGTAATATGAGCAATGGGGAGCTTTACCTGCTCACCTCCTGCTGTGCAGTCCCCCGGTTTTTTTTTTGGGGGGGGGGTCACTGGGGATCCCTGCCTGAAAGCCAATACCAGTGTTTAAAAAGAATGCAGGCTTGCCAGAGCGTTTCCATTTTCACCTGTATTTTCTAATCTAGATTACAGGTCGCTGTACATTCTGATTTCTGTCTCATGCCATGTTTACTCTCCAGCTCCCTCTTGGCAGAAGTTCTTTTGAAGAGAACCAAAAGAGGAATTGTTTCAAATTTGTGTGGATAAACACGACAACTCTGAGGCTCCTTCCAAGCACCAAAGTAAGGGGTGACGTGGGTGGCAGCTCCTGGAAGTCCTGCCTTTGCCACTCGCCCATCTCACCCAGTGAGCACAGTGGGCCGTACGGCAAAGGGGACACGAGGCCCAAGGGGAACAGCAAAAGTCGGAACAAGGGTTTGTGGTGTTTGTTTTACTATTCTGTAGCTGCAGTATGATAATGGATTTAAATTAACAGGAGTTATTCCTGCGGTGTTTTTAATCTGTTTCCATCTCCATCATAAAGGAACATCAGCTACAGAAAATGTCTCCAGAGTACAGAAATCATTTGTTTCAAGTCTTCCTCCTCTCTCCTTTTTTGGAGGCAAGATCAGAATAATGGGCATGATTTTCTTAAACATACCTGTGATGGCTACTCTAATGAACATATCCCTGATTAAACAACCATTATAAATCAACTGTGTCTTAATATATTTGCACATCACTTACACCAGGATGAGCACCCTGTATTAAGAGAAACATATGTGAATCAAAGGCAGGGCCTAAACAATTTAAAGGGACGTTTTCATCACTGTGGCCTAGAACAACTGGTACAAGATCTGGCAAGGGGTCCTGTGCCCCTCACATTTGCCCAGCTCTCTACTGCACCTTTCTCTCAACTACACACTGCTAGTCAATGAAACTAGTCAAAGATTGTGGCAGGTGCTTTTTAAGAGATCTGCTCACTATGACATCCCTTCCAGGGAATCCAGCCCTGAACACCCTAAGGTAAGCCCAATACTACATCTGAATGACATGGCCAGGCCAGCACCCTCCCCACTGAGTGCTGGTGGCAGACGTTTGGTCCAAATTGGCCAATGACAGTTTGATCTCAGAAAACACAGAGCCGGGACCCAGAGACAACCCACCAGTCTGTGTGGATGGCCAGAGCTGCAAACTGTAGGCATGGGAGCTGTGGGGATGTCAGAGTCTGTTCTGTGATGAAGCAGCAGAGAAGTGAGGAGCAAAGCAGATGAACAAGGACAAGCAATAAAAAGAGATGGAAAGAGGATCCTTAAGGGCATCTCTTGGCCCAGATGTACTCTGACCCCTGTTCTTGAAATCCTTTCTGGTTTTAGCTAACTCAGATTGCTTTCTTCTACTCGCAACCCCAAAGCCATATCTAATATAAAGATGAAAACACAAAAACCAGCAATGTCAACTTAACATATACGGAAACATTTTAATTTCAATCAGTGGAGCAAAGACGCACAGATATGGCAGGAAATACCTTTTATATCTTCAAATAAATAAGTAAACCCTTCTTAGTCACAGGCCAAAGAATCAGGACCAGGAGAAAGTTGTATCACCGAAGATAGAAGAGAGACTTTCAATGACTTGTCATCAATTAAGAGGCCAGTGTGATTTGGAAAAGAATGGGTCTTTGATGACCTCACCCATCTTCAGAGCAAACCGCCAAGTAAAAACAAGCCTCTCCAACACGGAGCCTCACTCAGCGCTTCCTCTCTCTTTCTAATCTCCTCACAACCAAGAACCTTGAATCAGGACTCCACCCGCACCACCCCAATTCCAACCTTGAGCACACATCATCTGCCTCCAAATCTAAAAGTACATTTGATGATGTCATCTACCCATCATCCAACTTGCCACCTTACGTCTCTCAATGGCTCTCCTATCAAGGTACACAACATGGTCAATTAAAAATTGCCAGAAGTTCCCATTACTTCTCCCAGGGACCATGAGTCTAACTCCATCTCCCCACACCTGGGCTGGCTTTAGTGGCTTATTTGCCAACAGGATGGGAAGGAAGTGACATGCTGAGACTTGCAAAGCCAAGTCTTGTAAAAGCCTTAGAACTTCTGTCTCTTGGGAGCTCAGAGCTGAATTGTAAGGAAGCTGGGACACCCCCCCCCCCCCGCCCACCAGCCACGCCAAGGAGGCTACATGGAGGTGGCTCCAGTCAGCAGTCCCAGCTGAGCCCAGCCTTCCGACAGCCTGCTAGGTTACCACACGTGTGACTGAAGCTGCTGTGGACCCTCCAGGCCAGCCCATCCATCAGCTGACTACACCAGGTGACCTAGGTTGATCCCACACGGGACAGAAGAACTGCCTGGTTGAGTACTACCCGGATTCCTGCCTCACAGAAATGTTGCAGGAAGGGGGACCCCTTCCAGGGTCCGAGAGTGGGCTCTTGTCTAACACTCGGAAATGAATTGTCCGAGGAGACATGCGTGCTGACAAAGTAAGAGATTTTTATGGGGAAGGGGCACCCAGGAGAAGAGCAGCAGGGTGAGGGAAGCTTACCTCTCCAGGACAGGAGAACTGCTCTGCCACCTGGCTTGCAGTCTCAGGCTTTATGGTGATGGAATGCCTTTCCCGGTTGTCTCTGACCATTCATTCTGACTCAAAGTCCTTCCTGGTGGTGCATCCACTGCTTAGCCAAGAAGGATTCTGGAAGGTGGTCGGACACATGGTGTCTCCTTTTGACCTTTCCCGAATTCTTCTGGTTGGTGGTAGCTTATTAGTTCTGTGTTCCTTACCAGGACCTCTTGACATAAAACAACTCATGCAAATGGTTACTATGGCGCCTGGCCAGGGTGGGCGGTTTCAGTCAGTGTGCTTCGCCTACGAGAATCATGTGGTAAGTACGATGGTGGATGTGTTCATCCCCTAGGTCTGGCATAGACGACGACCTGTAACAGACGCCTGGGACAAGCCCCACCCTTCGGCATGGTCTCCCTCTCCTGCTTTCACAGCCTCCCCTTTGACCTCTGATCTAATGCAAGGCAAGCACTGTCACCAGATCTTCCCCATGCCCTTCTCACCTCCCTGCCTGGTCCCTTCCCCACGCCACCCTCCCGCCCCCGGAATGTGAATCCATCCTGGGCACGCAACATCCTGGGCACGCAACATCCTGGGCACGCAACAGGCACTAACACCTGCCAAGCCAACTGCATGACAGACGGTCTGTCTTTTGTGCAGCAGAGCAGAGCCCAGACAGACAGATGAGATCCTGCTCATAAAGGCAAAAAATGACTAGTCTATGAAAGAAAGTTAGAATGCTCTCTGGCTTAGCAAGGTTTCCAGCCAGCGACTTTGTAAAAACAAGACTTCCAAGCGCTGCGCGCACATCTGTTTTGGCTGCTAAACAGGGCTATTCTTATTCAAACCCACAAGTTGCCTTTCAAGCTTCACATTAAAAAAAAAAAAAAAAATCTGGAGACTTAAAAAAAATGCCACTTATTGAATAAACATGTGATGAAAATGTAGCTCATCATATATGCAGGGCAAATAATTAGTATTTATTTAGAAGCTGCAGGGGACAACAAAAAACACTTGTAAGAAACCTCGCAAAGTAATGTATGGCTTCTTTTGGTTTAAAATCCAGAGTTCACACATTAATTCTTTTTAATGGCATTTGCTGTGCACTTCCTATGTGCCAAGAAGCCTTGTGAGGGAGGCTCCTAGAGGGCCGGTAAGAGGCTCGAATGACTGGACCACACGTGAATCACATGGCTGGAAACGGGCAGTACATGAATATGTGCTCAGCCATGTCTGACTCTGTGCCCCTATGGACTGTAGCCCGCCAGGCTCCTCTGTCCATGGGATTTTCCTGGTAAGAATACTGGAGTGGGTTGCCACTGTCTGCTCCAGGGGATCTTTCTGACCCAGGCATCGAATCCGTATCTCTTTAGTCTCCTGCATTGGCAGGCAGCTTCTTTACCACTGCGTTACCTGAGAAGTCGAGAAGCGGCAGGCAGCACGCAAATCTATAGCCAGTTTTGCCTGACTCCAAACTGTGCAGTTTCCAGTAGCCAATACTGACAACTTTTAAATTCAAGTCATCTCCTGGCAAATAACAGAAAGATACATTCTTGAGAAGACACCTGCCACCTAAAAAAATGCATTTGTCAAAAAGACTTTTCTATAGGCAATAACAGCAAGAGAGGGCATGCCACAGGCTTCCAGAACACTGCAGAGGCATCACATTGGATCTTAACCAGCCTGAACTCACAGAGCACTACTTGTGAGGACAGGAATGAGAATGTACGCTACAGGAGAGGAGGCACCGTCAGCACCAAATGGCCACATTCCAGAGGCAGCCTCGCTTCCTGTTACAGACTGAAGGCGCTGCCCTCCCTCGAAAGCAACATCTCTGTCACGAGCACAGATAAACCACAAGCAACTACTGTAACTGAGACGCTGCGGATGAACAGGCCAGGGACACTAGTGACAACAGATGTGAAAACGAAGCGTGGAGTCTCATAAACCCCACACCTTGATCCCTGTCTCCAGGCGTGCATGTCAATTCACAACAGTGAACACACTAACACGCTGCTGCAACTGTGCATAAGAAGGTACACGTAAACCAGTAAGTAAGTGCCTGACACTGGCTTTACATCATTCAGTTCAGTCCATCGCTCAGTCATGTCCGACTCTTTGTGACCCCATGAACCACAGTATGCCAGGTCTCCCTGTCCATGACCAATCCCAGGGCTCACCCAAACTCATGTCCATTGAGTCGGTGATGCCACCCAACCATCTCATCTTCTATCATCCCCTTCTCCTCCTGCCTTCAATCTTTCCCAGCATCAGGGTCTTTTCAAATGAGTCAGCTCTGTACATCAGGTGGCCAAAGTACTGGAGTTTCAGCTTCATCAGTCCTTCCAGTGAACACCCAGGACTGATCTCCTTTAGGATGGACTGGTCGGATCTCCTTGCAGACCAAGGGACTCTTAAGAGTCTCCTCCAACACCACAGTTCAAAAGCATCAATTTTTTGGTGCTCAGCTTTCTTTATAGTCCAACTCTCACATCCATATACGACTACTGGAAAAACCATAGTCTTGCCTAGACAGACCTTTGTTGGCAAAGTAATGTCTCTGCTTTTTAATGTGCAGTCTAGGTTGGTCATAACTTTCCTTCCAAGGAGTAAGTGTCTTTTATTTTCGTGGCTGCAGTCACCATCTGCAGTGATTTTGGAGCCCAGAAAAATAAGTCAGCCACTGTTTCCCCATCTATTTCCCATGAAGTGATGGGACCAGATGCCGTGATCTTCGTTTTCTGAATGTTGAGCTTTAAGCCAACTTTTTCACTCTCCTCTTTCACTTTCATCAAGAGGCTTTTTAGCTCCTCTTCACTTTCTGCCATAAGGGTGGTGTCATCTGCATATCTGAGGTTATTGATATTTCTCCCACCAATCTTGATTCCAGCTTGTGCTTCTTCCAGCCCAGCGTTTCTCATGATGTACTCTGCATATACGTTAAATAAGCAGGGTGACAATATACACCCTTGACATACTCCTTTTCCTATTTGAAACCAGTCTGTTGTTCCATGTCCAGTTCTAATTGTTGCTTCTGATCTACATAGAGATTTCTCAAGGGGCAGGTCAGGTGGTCTGGTAGTCCCATCTCTTTCAGAATTTTCCACAGTTTATTGTGATCCACACAGTCAAAGGCTTTGGCATAGTCAATAAAGCATCATTACAGCCTCATTATTTGAGCTATCATATGTACCTGTTGGCTTCCCAGGTGGCACTAGTGGTAAAGAATCTGCCACCAATGCGGGAGACATAAGAGATCCAGGTTCGATCCCTGGCTTGGGAAGATCCCCTGGAGGAGGGCATGGCAACCCACTCCAGTATTCTTGCCTGGAGAATCCCATGGACAGAGGAGCCTGGTGGGCTACAGTCCATGGGGTCACAAAGAGTCAGACACAAGTACAGAGGCTATGCACACACACATTTGGATTGGACGCTCTTTGAGGAGTTCCTGTGTCTTTGTGTACCTCACCTTCACCTCTACATGGTATCTTAAAACCAAGGAAAGTCTCAGTGAAACAGTCACCATGTTGGTATGGAAATAATGATAGCTGTTTAAGGGATCAAGAGAGGATTTCTAGCTCCAATTCTTTTCCAAGCTCATGCTGTGAACTTACCTAAGATGAGACTGTTTTCTCAGCTACAAAGACAGCAACACAGAGTTACAATTTCAATATTAAAAAGAGATTCCCAAACCTCTTTCAAACATTTCAATTCAATATGGAGAAGGCATTTCCTCCAATTCAAATACCAGGATCCTGTCTCAGAAGGGTGAGGCCGTGGCTATCCAAAGACCCCTCAAGTCTTTACGGCAGTTGAAGTGCAGCTGTTCATATGCTTGCACGTTGCTTTTTATCTTGAGGTTTTCCAGCTTCCCTGTACCACAGTGTTTCCCAAGGCGAAACATTAAAACATTCTGTGTTATCGGGAACACAGAACTGCTCCCACACAGTAGATTTTCAGCCCTTCTTCCGGGATGTATACACCCACACATCCTCACTCAGCCTCTCTGCAGCAAAAGGTACAGCAGGAAGGCAAGACAGAGGCCCCACTCTGGCCCTGCAAGGAGGTCCACATTCACACAAGTCCCTGAACATCTCAGAACCTCACTTTCCCTTCCCATAAAGTAGGAAGAAGGTCTAACATCCTACAGCTTGGATTTGGGAGCCATTTAGGGGTAGGAGATGAGGGTAAAGCTGTCCCGAGAGGCCCTAACTCCAGCCTCATCAGCAGCACACCCCTCACTGCCCCCTGTTCTCTCTGTTCTCTCCACACTCATTCAACTCCTGCAACTAAAGAAGGTTGCACGCCCCCACCTGCTGCTTCTTTCAACCAGGTCACAGGAAAGAAAAGAGCATGCAAAGCAAATCCAGTCCACAGAACTATTCGCGAAAAGAAAAATATTTATTATCCAATACTCAGCCATGTGCATATTATCTGAAGTCTTTCTCCTCCCTTTTTCACTTTAAACTGGTACTGCCACTAAAAAAACACCAGATAATGGTTTTGTCTTTGTTTTTATACTGTACTGAATCTTTGATTTTTTAGCATCACTGGAGGGTCAACAATAGAGTTTTTTTTTACTGAATATCGGCCAGTACACAAAGCATGAGGCATAGAGAAGGCTGTTTATATTATTTTTAAAACACTGAGGACTACATCTTTTATTCTGCCATTGGCTTCAACAGTCCAAAATAGCTCTGATTAAAGACATTAATATTAGTGTTTTATATCAAACAACCTATTTTTTTTTTACCCTAGGGGTGAAAATTATTGTTTAAGTATTACCCTGCAATAATTTTTTATTCTTAGAAGAGAAAATGAGCCACTTGGATCAGTGGTAAAGAACCCGCCTGCAATGCAGGAGATGCAGAGCTTTGCTCCCTGGTCTGGGAAGATCCCCTAGAGAAGGAAATGGCACCCCACTTCAGTATGCTTGCCTGGGAAATCCCATGGACAGAGGAACCTGCTGGGCTACAGTACATGGGGTTGCCAGAGTTGGACACGACTTAGTGACTAAAGCAACAACAAAAAGAGAAAATATGACACAAAGGGAAAAAACTAAAGTATAACAAGAAATGAATTTAATACAGTAAAAGATTTGTACAATTCAAGACCAGGTAAAAACTTATCACTTTATCTTATTCTTGAATTAGCACCATCTTTTCTGGGCGAGAGGACAGTTTGAGTCACAGCTCTGCCATTAGTAATCATGTGTTCTTTTTAACCATTTTTAAAACTTGAAGTATTGTTGATTTACAATGTTGTGTTAGTTTGAAGTGTACAGCAAAGTGATTCAGTTATACGTATAAATACACATACATGATGATATCATGATACTTATGATATCATATGATACTTATCTCTCTGATTTACTTCATTTAATATGGAAATCTCTAGAATTATTACCATCTTACACTCCACACTGGTCACCAATTAATAATCTTGAAAACCAAATTAAAGCCCACGCATTCATTTTTTATCACTCCAATATTTCTTTATTTTAATCTCATCACCTCAATAAAGACAGGTGCATAAACTGTATGTGGTAGACTGAAATACTGGTCCCAGTTCTTCACTGCCCCCTGAAAACATGCCCTTTGACATGACTTTATACTTCCAGTTAACCTCCTTGCCCTGGATTTTGGGTTGGACCAAATGAGCTGCTTTAGCCAACTGGATGTGAACGTACGATGCAAGCAGGGGCCTGAGTTGTGCTTGGCAGTTGGGATCATCCTCTGTCATGGCCACAGGAGAGTATGTCCCAGCCAGCCTGCCAAAGAGGACAAGTGGCACCTGGAGGAAATCCAGACCCCACAAACACGGAGTAAGCAGAGCCACTCCATCACACCTTAGAGCAGAGCCATCTCAGCCAGAGCCACTCCATCACACCTCAGAGCAGAGCCATCTCAGCCAGCACATACTCCTGAGAACGAATGGCTTTTTTTCAAGTCACTGAGTTTGGGTATGATTTGTTACACAGCATTACACAGCAAAAAGTAAATGAATTTCAAAAGCAATTAACATAAATAGTTTCTTCAGTATCTAAAAACTTTGGGCTAAAAAAGCAAAAATATAAAATATATACCAAATGAAAGTTTTATATAAAAATTCTCTTTCACTATGAAGAAAAAAGTCCAAAATTAGAGATAATTAGAAATAATTCCAAATGTGTAACTTTCTAAGACTGTATTAAATGGGATTTTTAAAAAATGCATACTTAATACAGACACTGAAAATGCATTTGATAGAAGTCTTCATCTGTTTCAGATCAATGTCATTAAGAGCTGAGAATAAAACAATATTTTCTTCTCATAATTATTTAAAGGTAAAAGAGTAAAATAAAAAGCATTTATATTAAAAATCAGGGACAAAACAAGAATGCTTACCATTACCATTTTTATTAAACACCATTCTAAAATAACTCCTAGTCTAACCAAGAACACTAAATTAGAAATAAGGGGTATTAACTGGAGGGAAAGAAGATATAAAACTAGTATTACTGCTGTAAGAATTAAAACAATGTATTACTTGAGAACAAAAACCACATGCCAACGGAGAAGAAACACCTCAGAAACAGACCCTTGGCTACATAAAGTAATGTAAGATGATGTAAGGGCCACTAGACAATGCAAAAGAAACTGGATTATTCAATCGTGTACAGAAACCAACCCTCTACTTTGAAAGAAAAATATTTCTTAGAGCTGCATGTTACATTCTACACAAAAATTCCAAAGTTGACTATTTATAAGTGCTCAGTCATGTCCAACTCTTTGTGGCCCCATGGACTGTAGCCCACAGGCTCCTCTGCCCATGGGACTCTCCAGGCAAGAATACTGGAGTGGGGCACCATTTCCTACTCCAGGGGATCTTCCAGATCCAGGGATCAAACCGGCATCTCTTGCGTCTCCTGCACTGGTAGGTGGATTCTCTACCACTGAGCCACCAGGCAGCCCTGCTGCTGCTGCTGCTGCTAAGTCGCTTCAGTCGTGTCTGATTCTGTGCGACCCCATAGACGGCAGCCCACCAGGCTTCCCCATCCCTAGGATTCTCCAGGCAAGAACCCTGGAGTGGGCTGCCATTTCCTTCTCCAATGTGTGAAAGTGAAAAGTGAAAGTGAAGTCACTCAGTCGTGTCCGATTCCTAGCGACCCCATGGACTGCAGCCCACCAGGCTCCTCCGTCCATGGGTTTTGCCAGGCAAGAGTACTGGAGTGGGTTGCCATTGCCTTCTCCATGGAAAGCCCTACTTAAGTCAATAATAATGTTCTAAACATAAACACAGTTAAAAAAAAAAACCTACAAACATAAATATTGGTACATTTATATATGTAAAAATGTGAAACTTTTGCATATCAAGAACTCTAAAATTATATGTCCAACAAAACTAGAAAAACCACTGGTAATAATATGAAAAAGCTTAATAACATTAATAGGTAAATGCTGCTACAAGTAAAAGGAAAAACAGACATCCTCACAGATATACAGAAAAATAAGCAAAGAACATGAATAGAAAATTCACAGAGAAGAAACAATGGCTAATGGACATTTCTTTTTAATGTTCAATCTCATCAGTAATCAGAAAATGAAATTAAAGCAAGATCGTTATTTGCCAATAAAATTATGAAACTGTTGAAATGACACAGAACTCAAGTATATCACTGGTAAGACTGAATTGGCACAACCTCATTGTAAAATAATTAGTAACATGTATCAACAGCCTTAATAAATGTACTTATGTTCTTTGAGTTAGTAATTCTGATTTGAAGGAATCTATCCTCACAACATAGTTTTGAAATATAAGTAGAGTTTTATGCACAAAAATGTTAACTACATCATTAATTATAATGGCAAAAGACTGTAAATAACCTAAATGTTCAATAATAATGGATTAAGTTGATAACTGTAATTCTATGATGAAATTATATTTACTGCAAATTTTTAATAGCAATGAAAAAGGATTTTGAAAACCAGAGAATAAAAAAATATGCATATGGTATCACCTCTAACATGTTCAAAATACTTAATAGGGAAGACTGAAATAAGCACACTAAAATATTAAGGGATTATAGTTAGAAACTACTATATGATTTAGTTCTTATATTTTCAGTATCTTTTAAAAAACCTATGTTGAGTGTATTTTTCAAACGAATTAAATGTTTTAAAAGTACATATTTCATTAAATAAAGGTGGACCTCTAAGAGTACAGTATTAATCAATTTAGATCTGAAACAAGACCTAGAAACAAAATCAACCCTGAGGACTGGAAGAAGATTTAAATTTATACTCAAAATAAGGCCACAATGTGTCTAAATTGTTAAATGGCCACATTGAAAAGACCATCCACGCATCGATTTTCTCAGGCACACAAGGAGAACTTGGTTTTTCACAGCTGTGAAAGCTGTTACTCTACAAAAACCTCTTCGCACCTATCATTCTTGAACTTTTAAAACTTGTACAAATTCCCAAGTTTTCCATTTCTACTATAGATGTTCTTGACACAGATATACTTATTTTATGTACAATCAAACTTCTAACCCCTGTAATTTATCATTAGAGTAGGAAAATGATTTCTAGGGTCTAAAGACAGAGACTGTTGAAAATTTTAAGTCTGAAATTCCTGTTACCTAAAAGAAGAGATTAATTCCTTAAAAAAGAGAATTCTCAGCACCACTAATCAGGCAGTGTCACACTTCCAATGGTGGTTTCCCTCCAGATGAATAGGGTATTAGGCCTTATGTTCACACTTTGACTTGAATGCAGTTAAGATCAGGAACTGCAGGCAACTCATACAATTAGCAGCCTGATCTGCATTAAACTTGGGAGGCAGACTGGCAGTTTTCATACTGTCCAAGCCAGTATATATAGAATCCTGTTCACCAGAAACAGTTATAGCATCACTGCTGCTGCTACTGCTAAGTCACTTCAGTCGTATCCGACTCTGTGCGACCCCATAGACGGCAGCCTACCAGGCTCCCCTATCCCTGGGATTCTCCAGGCAAGAACACTGGAGTGGGTTGCCCTTTCCTTTTCCAATGCGTGAAAGTGAAGTCGCTCAGTCGTGTCCAACCCCCAGCGACCCCATGGACTGCAGCCTACCAGGCTCCTCCGTCCATGGGAGTTTCCAGGCAAGAATACTGGAGTGGGGTGCCACTGCCTTACTACTCAAATCAATAAACCAAAAAATTCATTTTGAAGTCAGTCTGTCAAGTGAATTAAAGAAAATTAAGCAGGTTTACCTGCTCACATCCATAGTATGCTACTATGTCCCGTGAATCACCAAGCGGAAGACATGGCAGACAGTATTTCCCACTGACTTGGTCTAACATCCCACTCTCACGGCACATGCAGAGTCAACAATTTCCTGGACCAAGCAGTCAAGTTTGGGAACTGCGAAGGGAAGTATGCACTTACACCATGCAGCCCATTGTTACTACAAACGCAGGGGATAATGTCTTGGGGGGGAAAAGCAGAAGTTAGAAACAGCTGGATTGCATATTACAATTCCATTTTCCATTTATACACATTTTCTGATTAACACCAACTGGAAATGGACTTCACTTTACAGTCATCTTTTTACTACTATAACTACTATAATGAAGAATGAATGTTATAAACTAATATAGTTGTAAATAGAATGTTTCCTTTAATTTACTTCCTTGGTATATTAATGACAAGCCATAGTGAAGGAGGAGCTGGAAATGAGAAACTAAGAGGTCAAAGCTGTAAACACAGCTCATAGACCTTTCTCGTACCGACCCAAGGGAGGCCTAAACAAGACCTGTGCAAGACAGGAGTGTAAAAGTTCCTGGGACCCGCAGTGATTATAACAAAGTTGCAGCCACCCAGAAACCTCAGCTAATGAGGCAGGCTGGGAGTCCAGTCTCTGGGTGTCCTCTCATGGAAGAGACTGTTCACTGTTCCCCAATAATCATATTCCTTTCTATCTT
This sequence comes from Budorcas taxicolor, assembly GCF_023091745.1. NCBI lineage: Eukaryota > Metazoa > Chordata > Mammalia > Artiodactyla > Bovidae > Budorcas > Budorcas taxicolor. The sequence continues at coordinate 66,802,008 of NC_068919.1, read as the reverse complement.
TTGGTAAAATAATCATGGTCACTGACACATACATAATGCTTCCTTTGTGCTAGGCGCTGTCCTGAATGATTCTTACGTCTTAATTAACTTAATGGAATCCTCATGGTAACTCCATGCTTTAAGTTAACTGAAGCATGGTAGGTGCTTCACTTTGGAGAAGGAAATGGCAATCCACTCCAGTATTCTTGCCTGATGAATTCCGTGAACAGAGGAGCTTGGCAGGCTATAGTCCACACGGTCGCAAAGAGTCGGACATGACTGAGTGACTAAATTTCACTTTTCAGGTGCTTCACTTACCTCCACTTTAAAAACAAGAAAATAGGCACAGAGAGGTGAAGCAACTTCCCCAAAGTCTCACAGCCATTCAGTGGCAGAGCTGGCATTCTAACCAGTCCAACTGGGGGAAACCCTCTCAGCTTCCCCTGCAGGTAACTGTGGTCATGTGACTGTCTGGGACACAGGAATAGGACCATAAATGATATAGGCAACTTCTGGCTCCTCTCCTTCAGGCTAAGAGCACTTCTCCTGACTTTTCTCTTCCCTGAGGTCTGCAATACAGATGGGAGACAGGACCCTTGTACTCTGTGAGACCAGCTCCCTGAGAGTAGTAACATGAGTGGCAATGGGTTTTCGAAGGACCCTGTGGACTGTAGCAACGATGGACTGCTCCATGCTAGGCTTTTTCATGAGAGTGGGAACATCTTCTACAATTCAGCTCTATTATTTAGGTGTATTTTGGGAGTATCTTTATTAAGAGAAACTTAGCCTCCTTTTTGTTTTAGCTCAGAACATTTTTTTTTGTTTAAAAAAAAAAAAAAAAAACTTAGTAATGCATTTAATAACCTGGTTCTCAGTTTTGGTCCAGATAATAACTAGAACTTATTAAATGCTTACTTGACACTATTCTAAACACACATATTAACTCCTTTATTTTTTTTAACAAACCTATATGGCAGTGGGTGGAGGGGGGTGCTATTAACATCCTCAACCAATAGATGATAAATTGAGGCACCATGAAGCAATCAGTTGACAATTACAGAGCTGGAGTGAAAACCCAAACACTCTGATTAAGTCCCAGCAGAACAGGTATGTTTCAATGGTTGAAGCATTATCAAGTTCATGGTTAGCAAGTTCAGTCCCCTGAGAAATATACACCACTACAACACAGTTGTTCTAAAGTGGATCTGGTTAAAGTCCAAAGGGAGCACCAAGAATGGCGCACCTGGGCCAGTCAGTGAAGTGGGTGAAGGCCACTCAGTCGTGCCTGTAGCCTGCCAGGCCCCTCTGTCCATGGAATTCTCCAGGCCAGAACACTGCAGGGTTAGGGTTAGGGCAGTGGGTAGCCGTTCCCTCCTCCAGGGGATCTTCCCGACCCAGGGATTGAACCCACGTCTCCTGCATTGCGGGTGGATTCTTTACCATCTAAGCCACCAGGGAGGTCCAAGAATACTGGAATGGGTAGCCTATCACTTTCTGATCCAGGAATTGAACCGGGGTCTCCTGCATTGCAGGCGGATTCTTTACCAGCTGAGCCACCAGGGAAGCCTGGGTCAGTCAAGTATGGGCTAAAGAGACACAGGGGTAGAGAGAGAGGTCACAGGGGAGAAACATAATATACTGTAAGATTATACATACTATGCATACTTATAGCTGATTAATCAGATGAAGTTTTACTTCCCACCTGTGCATCAGTCCACAACTTTCTTCTCTAACACAACAATGTAGAGCAACTATACTGCAATAAAAATTAATTTTAAAAAATTTAATTCAGAAAAATAAGTAAAAACAAAAAGAATGATTTAAAAAATTCACCAGATGGATGGGCGAAGTGGGCAGGGAACAGGGAGAAACAGAAGGGACTCTATATGCAACAGCTCTGTGGCATTAAACCCCTAAAATTGCTCCTAGAGTGAACAGCAATGCTTCAGAGTAACACAGGGTACCGGGTGGATGAGGGCAGATGTCACTGCCAGATACTGGTCAGTAACACACTCAATTTATCCTCATTTTCACTTTTTTTTCCCTAAGCTCTGGCTGTAAACATGACAAAGGTGCTTGAAGGTCTTGTTTCCTTAAGTTTTTAACCTCCAAAAGGCAAAATCACTTAATCTCCCTAAGACTTCAGCCTTATCTGTAAAGTTCTGTCAGATTTCTCAGGATCTAGGGTTGAAGAATTGATGATTTTGAACTATGGTGTTGGAGAAGACTCTTGAGAGTCCCTTGGACTGCAAGAAGATCAAACCAGTCCACCTTAAAGGAAATCAGTCATGAATATTCATTAGAAGGACTGATGCTGAAGCTGAAACTCCAATATGCTGGCCACCTGACGTGAAGAACTGATTCACTGGAAAAGACCCTGATACTGGGAAAGGTTGAAAGTGGGAGGAGAAGGGGACGACAGAAGATGAGATGGTTGGATGGCATCACCGACTTGATGGACATGAGTTTGAGTAAGTCCAGGAGTTGGTGATGGACAGGGAAGCCTGGCGTGCTGCAGTCCACGGGGTCACAAACTGAAGGATGAAGAAAACTCGGTCTAGCCTTCCCACTGCCACCAACAGCCAACTCTTCTGTGTCTGAGACAGACTGCCACCCAGCCGCCCACTACCGGGACACAGCCATGGGGCAGCCAGCTTGTGCTGGGGCCCATACAGGTCTTCTCTACGTTACGTTACATTTAGTTTCTTTGTCGAGCTCTCCATGTCAGGTCTTCTTAAGCAACACAACTAAACCTGTCCCTTTCCTACCAGCTAGGCTTTCAGATATTTATAACTGTAGAAATAAAAGATTCTAAGGTATCTTCCAGTTCAAAATACATGTAAACAGATAGTTAAACACTTATGTATGTAAAGTATCTACTCCCAAAATTCATCAATAAATATTGCACCACTAAGTACTATGTCAGATCTACAGGCTAACCTGAAAAAATTATTTTGTGACTACTCAAAGTATTTACCAAAATGGTAAAAGAAAAAAAAACAAAAAACTAAACATAAGAGAAACAGATAATGGAATCAATGACAAGGTTATATTGGATCAATCAACACACACGGCATTTATTAAAATACATCTTGATTCTTAAACTCTGTTCAAATGAGTTTCTTTACTTTGGCTACCTGTGGAGAAATGGTTTCCCTCAAGTTGGCATTTTGGCAGTCAACGCTGAATCCTAATGCTAACTACCAGACGCCCTTGACAGTTACACAGTACTTTTTTTGCCAGGGACATAATCCCCATTATAATTCCTTCTCAAACTGTTTTGCTTTTGAGGAGATCAAAGCACTTTACCTTATTTATTCTTACACCTGCCTCGAGAAGGAAAGTAACAAGCATAACTATAGAGGTCTAAGTTATTAAAATTTCTTCTCAACAATATTGGTAATGTCTATGCCATGGATTTCTAGAAAAAGCCATCAATCTTGTCCACAATGTCACCAGGGCCAGCACAGGAAGTTATAGGAAAGCAGGAGCTGTTAAGTCTCTCCCCAACTCATCACCAAAAAAGGAAGAAGGCAGGAAAAAGAATGTATGCTTTGAACATAAAGGACATTAAATCTCCCTTAAAAATTATAAAAGTAAAACACAAAATATCTGCATTATCCTCTGAAAGATGTGTGTGTGTGTGTTCAGTTGCATCCAACTCTTTGCAACCCCATGGACTGTAGCCCACCAGGTTCCTCTGTCCATGAGATTCTCCAGGCAAGAATACTGGAGTGGGTTGCCATTCCCTCCTCCAGGGGATCTTCCCGACCCAGGGATTGAACCGTGTCTCTTGTGCCTCCTGCACTGGCAGGCAGATTCTTTACCACTAGTGCCACTTGGGAAGCAACGCCCCCTCCCCCGCCACCACCACCAAAAGATACCTGCTCTTAAACCAAGAACAAAAATAATAAAGCATCCAATATTTCAAATAGAGATCTGAACACCTTAGCCACACATGCTGCAAAGTATGAGAAGTGATAAAATCTGGAAATGAATTAAGAATACAACTCCTGGTGATCAGGTAAAAATTAATGTAGTAGAATGACTTTAAAAGATCCTTCACAACTGTATTATAGTTTTTTAAAAATGTAAAAGGTAGGCTCCCACCTCCAAGGAAACTGGAACCACTGAAACCAAATACTTGGTGATGGGATAGATTCTCTTTCCATTTCCTCACAGCAGTGTCCTCACAGACGGCTCAAGCTCCTGCAGGCAGGCAGGCGCTATTTTATAAAGCATAATCCCATGTGGCATCACACTGGGCAAGTTGTAGAAATAAAAAGGGATAAAGAATGAATTGCTACATCCAGAATATATACCCAAAGCAACGCAGAACTGTGCATAAAGAGAAAGTTAAACAGGAAAAGGCGCATTGTATACAAAGCCCTCACTTTTCAATACTTGGGGATATATACGGTTTAAAGCCTATCTAATAAGTTCACACATCTTGGCATCTAACTTCCCAGCTCTTGTTTCAGTGCTATGAATTATTACAATTCTGACTTATATGTTTTTTTCACTTTCACAGAAGGATCCGGATATACTGAGGCTAGAAAAGAAGGCGTAAGCCCTAGTATAAAGGATCTGGGTAAAATACAAGTTTCCATTTTCTGAGCGTGAGGGTGTTCACTACTAAAACAGTATGAAGAGGAGGCACTTCTCATGAAGTCCTTTCAACAGCGGGTGGGTTTGGATCTAAAGCTGCATGAAGATGCAGTGACCGAGCAGTTGCTGCTCCCACCACCTTCAGCCCAGACCCCTCGGCTCTCTCACCTGCAAATCCTTACTGAGTGCACACTTGGTACCACGTGCTGCACTAGACGCCAAGGTCACAAACATATAAGAAAAGCATTTCCACCAGGGGGTACACAGCCCAGAGAGGGACAGAGCAGCCCAGCGTGACAGTACTCTGGGACAAGATCAAATAAACAGAGGGGTCTGTGAAAAGCCCTGCAAGGCAAGAGGACCAGAGGGCACAGTATGGCATCTGGGAAAGTTTCAGGCAGCCTGGGCACCCATGCTAACTCGCAGAAGGCTGAAGTTATGTGTTAAGAATGGACACGGGCGGGGAAGGACAGGGTCTCCCAGACACCAGAGCAGGACCTGAAGAGGGGGGAAGCCCCAGAGAAGGGCAGGAGGCTGAGATCGGTACACTCAGACTGGAGGTAGCCTAGGAGGGCAGGCTGCCCGTGTGAAGGTCTCTACCCCACGCAGAGTTTACACTTCATCCTGTAGTCAGTCACACATGCACACACACGGTTTTACACAAACCCTAACAGGGTCACACAAATTGCTTTCCATTGAGAACAGACCTCTCCAGTAGATCAGCGAAGGGTGAACTAGAATAGCGGAGAAGATGAAAAAGAATCAGGAGGCAACAGACATGGCGGGGATGGGAAAGAGGAGGCAGGTGGGATGTAAGGAAGAAAATGTTTTAAAACACCCTGATGTGAGACGTGAAAGAAGGATCTAGGCTGACTTCCAGGTAAGGTCTGCATAGCCCGCAGGGCCAATTACACAGGGACTTCAGGAAAGGAGGCAGGTTGAAGAGACAGTGATCTGGGTGCTGGACTCCACATCATGACCAAAAGGTAGGACATCATCTGTACGTCCCACCTGATGCTCTTAACACTTTAAACCTCAGCCAGTCTGTCCCTGGGCTAGTTACAAACAGAATATTCAGTCTTGTACCAAATCTGATTCAGAGACAATGCCAGAAGAATGACGCTGTGGTCAACATACCGTATGGGTAATGATATTCGAGATACTCCAGCGTTCCTTCTCAACACACACCCAAACCATACACTTAAAAATACTTGCTCATCCTCCTACAACATTGCTGGCTTCTCCCTTACTTCCTAAAAGCTGGGCCAGAGTAGTTTATTAAAGGATAAGACAGCTATGAGGGTACTGTTTTAATCCAGTTGGAGATTACTATTGGGGTATTTTTGCTGATTCTAATGTCTGACAAACAGTTCACATAAAACCAGAGTTCATAAAGAGAAAAAGTAATCAACATCAAACAGAAAGTGGACATGGCATGGAAAGAGTGGGAGAGACAAATTGGGAGAGTAGCACTGAGATATATACAATACCACGTGTAAAACAAATACTAGTGGGAGGCTGCTGTATAGCATGGGCAGCTTGGCTCAATGCTCTGTGATGACCTCGGTGGGTGGGATGGGGGAGGGAGGGAGGCCTAAGAGGGAGACACCATATGCATACACATAGCTGATCCACTTTGCTGTACAGCAGAAACTAATACAACACGGTAAAGCAATTATCCTCCAATAAAAGAAAAAAAGAAAGCAACACCGTCAGCATGCCATCCTGTGCAATTTGGTGCTGGTGTAGGAATCCAGGACATCGAGTGGGAGTCAAAGAAGTAACCCGGCCCACGACAGTGACTTTGATCTCTTCTCCTTCCCTCTGCCCCAGATACAAAATGACGTGTTGCCAATAAGACTATACACTCAGTGAGATGGTACACTGTCTTTAGAAAAGTTTGGCAGTTTCTTAAAAAGTTAAACAGATACTTATCATGAGACCCAGTAATTCTACAACCCCCAAAAAACTGAAACATATGTCCATACAAAGACTTGCCAACAGCAAATGACTACAACAGCATTATTCACAATGGCCAAAAACTGGAAACAGTCCAAGGGGTCTGTCCATCAGCTGATGAATGAGCACAATGTGGTGCATCCACATAATGGGATAGCATGTGGTCATCAAAAGGAATGATATACTGATACATGCTATAACATGGATGAAGCTCAAAAGCATTATGCTGAATGAAGTAAGCCAGACACGAAGACTACATATAGTGTGATCCGATGATATCACTGCTGCTGCTGCTAAGTCACTTCAGTCGTGTCCGACTCTGTGTGACCCCATAGACGGCAGCCCACCAGGCTACCCTGTCCCTGGGATTCTCCAGGCAAGAACACTGGAGTGGGTTGCCATTTCCTTCTCCGATGCATGAAAGTGAAAAGTGAAAGTGAAGTCACTCAGTCGTATCTGACTCTTCACAACCCCATGGACCGCAGCCCACCAGGCTCCTCCATCCATGGGATTTTCCAGGCAAGAGTACTGGGTGGGGTGCCATTGCCTTCTCCAATGATATCACTAGAAAAGGCAAAATTATAGGGACAGAAAGCAGATCAGTGGTTGTTTAGAGCCAAGGGAGAGAACAGGAATTCACTACAGACTGGCATGAGGGAACACTATGGGCTAATGAAAGTGTTCTAAAACTGCACTGGGGTGATGAATGCATAGATGAGTATATAAATTACTGAACCAATGAAATACATGCTGAAACAGGTAAATGGAATGGTATATAAATTGTATATCAATAAGGCTGTAAAAAAGAAAAACAGACTGCTTGTCAACAGAAAAAAAAATATGAAGACTCTTAAGATGAATGTTCTAGCACAAGCAAAATTTATGTCAGCAGGTAAACACCAGAATTTCACAATGAGAATATGTTAGAATACTACCATCAACTTCAAAAGTTCTCCTTTGTAGTATGCATACTCCAACAACACTACTGAACTCCCCATGTTACAAGGCCCCACAACCTTCTACATGCTGTTAGTTCTCCAACGCCTCCTTCTCATCCTTCAAGCTTCCCCTGCAAACACTAACATTTTCGCCTACCATCCCAATGCACCTTACATATAACTCCAGCCCAGCACTGGGTTCACGTGGGAACTGTTTGCACATCTCTATCCTGAACAAACGTTTCTCCAGGCGGGATTCATGGACGTACTCTTGGGTGCTCTATAACATATCAAGAAGCATATTTTCTGTCTTCTTTTTCAGCAGCCCAGTTTGTTCTGCATTTAGAATCGAGACAATGCAAACTATTCCCACGTTCATCATCTAGCTCTAACAAGAAACCAGTGGGGGCAGACCTACTATGCCAATGAAGCACCTGGGTCAAGAGAAGGCCCAGTGAAATTACACTGCACCGAACGAGAACAAAGACTTCAGTCCCCGAAGGGAACTGACAGTGAGAAATAGAAGCATTAACACTTCAACCCAGAGGGATGGTGTGGGGAGGGAGGTGGGAGGGGGGTTCAGGATGGGGAACACGTGTACACCTGTGGCGGATTCATGTTGAAAATACAGTATTGTAATTAGCCTCTAATTAAAATAAATAAATTTATATTAAAAAAAACTTCAACCCTTATGAGTCAATGCAAAATTCTGTATCAAAAATGTTTGATACAAACATTTTTGCTTTTGATTTAGCAAAACAACATCATCTGTCACATTAATTTTGGTTAATTTGGATTTACACGACTTGCAAATTGGCTTTGGTCTCTAGTGGTAGAAGAGATATAAGCATAATGTCTTCATTCCTAGTAACGTGGTTGTACATACCTAAGTCAACACAGGATGCAAGATACGTTTTTCCCTTTGAAATAGAACTATGTATTACCGAAGTTAGAAACAGTGCACGAAAATATACATACGTTAATAGCAGAGTCCGCATCTTTTCCTCTCTGTAGCCCAAATGCACAGCATAGGAGAAATACTCATAAAATATGGTTCAATAAATGACAGTCTACATCATGCTACTACTCCTAAACTGCAAAAATGGGAATTGCTACTGTCTGGTAATGCCCGCAACTAATCTATTCTGAAGCTTTAAACCATGGAAGTTATTCTTTTCTCAAAGACAAAAAACTCACAGTTGTAGGAGTGGGGGTAGAGTGGGAGGAGCAGGGAGGGACAGGATGGACCTCTGCCTTCTAGTGACTATTCCGCTCTTAACCCAATGTAGAGAACACCTGTAAAACACTTCCCTGGAAACCAGGATTTATTAACCTATCACCCATCTTTTAGTCTCTTTTTAATCCCCTTCCAAGCTGCGTCCTCTATTTCATTCACTATTCTCTCTTGAACACTGGGAAAGGAGAAAGTCGGCAGAAAAGAAAGACTAGGATACGGGTGGTCTTACTCATTTTGCTCACTCAACACTCGGTCACTGTGCGGGGCACCAGACCCAGTCTTGGGGATACAGGGCAAAAATTAACAGGGGTTCAGTGAAGAACACAAACAATAAACAAGATTACAAACAGCAGGGGTAACTGGATGACAAATGTCATTCTATATTCGCCACTGTGTCTATAAATTTTACACAGAAAACAGAATGCTTAAAAGCCAAGCTGCACTACTCTATCCGCTTCTCATAGAGTTACGGGTTAGCAATTCTGTCACCATTTCGTTCACATGCAAGGTGTGATGGTCAGTATCATAAGCCAATGTGGTTAGACTATAGTTTCCACCTGTTCAATAAAATACTAACCTAGGGGTTGCTGTGAAGGTATCTTGTAAATGTAATGAAAGCCCATAACCAGGTGATTATGGTTATCCCAGCTAATCTGCATGGGACTGACTCAATGAGTTGAAAGGCCTTAACAGCAAAGCCAAGGCTTCCTTAGAAATCCTGCTTGTGACATAAAGAACAGACTTTTGGACTCCGTGGGAAAAGGAGAGGGTGGGATGATTTGAGAAAATAGCATTGAAACATATACATTATCATCTGTAAAACAGATGACCAGTGCAAGTTCAATGCATGAGGCAGGGCATGCAAGCTGGTACTCTGACAACATAGAGGGATAGGGTGGGGAGGGAGGTGGGAGCGGGGTTCAGGATGGGAGGGACACATGAATACCTACGGCCAATTCATGTTGGTGCATGGCAAAAACCATCACAATATTGTAAAGTAATTACCTTCCAACTAAAACTAATTAATTTAAAAAATCCCACCTATGGACGCAGCGTCAGCTCACCCCCCGAGAGTCCTATTCTGCCCTTTCTGATGGCCTGCTCTATGATTTCAGCCTTGCTGAGCCAGCCCACACAATCACGTAAGACAATTCCTTGCAATAAGTCTTTTAATATATCTTCTAATAGTTCTATTTCTCTAGCTGAAACCTCAGTGATACAGTAGGATTGAACTGAAAACGAAATACACTATAGATCATGAGAATCAGATTTCTCCTTGCCTAAGAAATAAGTTAGAAATAAGAGAGAAGGCTAGAATGAAATGTGTGATGTTGGACTGGAATGAGAGGGATCAGTATAGACCTATGGCTCTTAATAAACCAATGGCTCTTAATAAATATATTGTTACAGATACAAAGATACAGAAAAAATATAGATGTACATGGAAGCACAGGTTAGTGTGTATACACAGACACATGTATAAACAGGCTTCCCAAGCAGCGCTATTGGCAAAGAAACTATCTACTGATGCAGGAGACCCAAGTTCGATCCCTGGGTCTGGAAGGGGGCATGGCAGGCAACCCACTCCAGTATTCTTGCCTGGAGAATCCCATGGACAGAGGAGCCTGGTGGGCTACAGTCCACAGGGTCGCACGGAGTCAGTCGAGTGACACAGCACATACATAAATGGGTATATGTGTGTGTATATGTTTTCCTACCTCTGTCCACTGAGAGAGCAAAGAACCAATAATACCCCAGTAGCAATGAGCTCACTTAACACAGAGACCTTGGTTTCGAAATATCATTCTCCAATAGAAGGAACCAAGGCTCCTTGGAAAAATGGTTGATTCCAGCGCTGGGGCAGGAAAAACACAAGATAAGCCTGAAACATCTTGTGGTGCCAGAAAACAAAGAAGCATTTGACAAAGGCTGGGGTATATGACAAAAGGACAAGGAAGACAACCCGAAGGAGCTGCCAGTGGAGACGGAACAACTGGAGCAATAAAATGAACAGTGATACTTTCAGAGATAACCCACAAAATGCCATATCCATAACTTCATCTCGCTATGAATCATAAATACATAAAAGAAGAAGGGACAACCTTCCACAGAAGGATTCCGATTAATAAATGTAAGCAGAATGAAGAAAACACAAAATCACCACCAGGCAGACATCACAGTGCCAGTTGCTACAGGCAACACGGATGCGGGATGTTTACAGAAAACACGAAAATCAGTTTCAAAGTGTCTCCCCCCAACAAGATACTGATCCAAAAGAAAAACAGTATCAGTGCAGAGGAAAAATTATGCAGCTATCACCTTAGCCAAACGCTCAAGGTGAGACATTTCACCTTCACATACTCCTGAGAGGCTATTCTGAGTAGAGCATGTTACTTCTCGAGATAACTGCCTAGCCTCCATCTACTCATGAGAACACATTAGACCAACCCACTGAGAGTCCACAAACAGCTGACCAGTACTCATCAGAAGAGTCATGGTCATAAACACTGATGAACTGTCACACATTGGAGGAGACTAAGGAGACAGGACACCGAATGCAATGTGAGATCCTGGACTGGGTCCCAAAACGGGAGATAGGCAGCGGGGGACCATCTAGCGAAATGCACGTCCGTAACGCTGGTAGTTTAGCTTCTAGGACTGTACCAGTGTCAATTTCCTGATCTTAATTGTTGCTCCATGGTTATAAAAGTTTATAAACATTAGAGGAGGGGCAAAGAGTATTCATGAACTCTGCGCCATTTTTGTGATTTTTATGTAAGATTAAAATTATTCAAAAGAAAAAAAAAGAAGTACAGGTTAAAAAAAGAGATATAAATCCAGCCTAAATTTTTTTTTTAAGTTTTAAATATAGTGCAGTAGTCTGGATCTTTTTAATTTTAAATAGAAAGACTACATACTCCTATTTTTTTTTTTTACTAAAAATACTAATCTTTAGTGTCTTTAAAAAAAAAAGTATGCCATTGTAATCTCATGTTCTTCACTTAAAATGAAAAGAAACTACTAATATGGGGGGGAAAAAAACAAACAGAATTTTGTAAAGGACAAATGTGTATATATAATTGTGTATATTCATTCATTCACTCATTGCATCGCAAACTTCTAAGCCCCCACAATATTCCAGGCACTTGCCAGCCCTAGGGATACTACGGTGACATGGCCCTCGTGCTTCGCAGAGCTCACGTTCCACTGTGAGAGACAGACCAAAGCCAAATAAACAAATATAAAATACAAAATAGGAAGTGGTCCATAAAGATGGTCTATAAAGGACACAAATGCTGTGACAGAGACTGAGGGGGAGGAAAGGAGAAGACAGAAGCATAAGCCAGACCACCAGGGCCTTGGGAGCCACTGAGAAGTGTAGGCAGACCTAGGACAAGATCCAATTCTAGCTGGTTCTGCACGTGCTGGGTGAGTGTGCCGGGCAAAGGAGCAGGTGGGACCTGCGGATGGCCAGGAGACACGGCAGCAGCTGTCTCCTCCCGTGCTGGGACCTGTGAGCACTTGATGTCCCCCTTCACATGTTTCTGTATTTTCCCTATCTTCAATGACAAACACGTGACAGCTTCCTTAAGAAAAGGCAATTATTTGTTAAAAAGAAAAAAGAAATGAGAAGCTATGTCAATTTGCCACTGCTGAGACTGCAGATTTCTAGTAACCTTGAGATTTCCTCTAGTAACCCTTTCTTCCAAGAATAGCATTCAGGGAAATGACAGGACAGGAGATGATTTCCTTTTCGCATTTGGGAAGAAATGGCTCTAAATGAAACAGACTCCAAGAGTTAGTGGAAAAGCTCTCACTTCTAAGCACAAAGCCCCTAACTCTGACACTGGGCTGTGAGCACTGAAGGACAGTCACTGATCAGTGGAACAGATTCCGAGCGTGAGCCCCACAGGGTCTCAGCTCAGTAGGGACACAAAGACCCATCAGAGGTTATCACATTCAAGATGTGGCATGTCCCAAATTTATACCACAGATTTTTTAATGGATATTTATTGTTTATTTACTTCAAGAAAACTTCAGTTTACGAGGATGAGCAACAATGTAAAAGGCTGAACACTCAGTATGTGAAATTCTGCTCATGGGCTCACAGCTGCGTTTTATTTCAAAGGTCACTAAAGAGGGATGGGTGGGTTCAAGTCACAGTAAATTAGAGATCACTGTTCATGAAAGAACTCTCTAGAACTGGAAAAGATCAGAACACGCTGATACCGCACTGAATGGCTGCAAACAATACATTGCTCATTTGCTTAAGCCCGTGCCTTTGTACAATGCTACAAGGCACTTTCCTTGTAATAAAATACCTCAAATCCATGAATATGGCCCATGAAACAAATCACCTCCTAAGAGCTGGGAGACAAATTCCACCTCAAAACAATCTTAGCAGACAAGAGAGGAGTAGGTATGTATTTGCCAGCCCGTTCTTCATAGAAGGTCCCGAGGCAAGGGTCCTGAAGGTTCATGCGAGATTCTGGTCTAACAACATCTATGCTGCATTTAATTCTCCAGAGCTAGACACACAGGAGACATAATAACACCTGAAGAGTCTTAAACATTTTAGTTTTTGAATCATATCACTTTGTCTTAAATCGACTAAAACAAGTTACATTTTTATACAAACAATGGATGGTAACTAAACTCACTGTAGTAATCATTTTGCAAGGAATATAAGACAAGGGACTATGCTATACACCTTAAGCATACACAGTGTTGTACACCAACTATCTCAAAACTAAAAGAAAACAAAATAAACAAAAAAATAATTATACTTTTATCTCATCCATGGGAACCCCAGGTTTACAAGGAAACAGTTCAGAACTAGGCACCAGCCATCACAGCCTAACGGTCCAAGCTTTGCCGCCAGCCTCTTGGGTTCCAACCAACCAGACAAGACTACTGTTCTTTTATCACTGAATGAACACTCTCTTTGGGTGACAGGACAACTAGACAAACTACGAGAGTAATGAGGATAGAAATAAACACTCAGCTGCTGTGTCAACTTCCACGAGCTCTGGCCAGCAATCTTCCAAGCTCCCTGCATCTGCATATTCTACTGGCCTTCCTCCTTCGCCCACGGAAAAACCAGCATCTCCTGAAAAGCCAGCCCCTAACTCGTCCACAGACCCTATCAGTTCTAGCGCATGTCTATCATCAATTTTTCCCTGTCTTACGGTTGAACCAAAATTTCAAACTGAAAACACTGAGTCCTCAGCATAAAGTTAAAAACTAAAAATAATTTTAAGCCTTCAACATTCTCTTTTCCTGCTTATTCCATGGGATGGGCTTGACAAAGACCCTCCTAAAGAGTAAAGAGGGTTGGCTTCTCCTTTGTCATTGGCATCCGAGAGTGTGAAGTGGGCCTTAGGAAGCATCACTACGAACAAAGCTAGTAAAGGTGATGGAATTCCAGATGAGCTATTTCAAATCCTAAAAGATGATGCCGTTAAAGTGCTGCACTCAATATGCCAGTAAATATGGAAAACTCAGCAGTGGCCACAGGACTGGAAAAGATCAGTTTCCATTTCAATATCAAAGAAGGGCAAAGCCAAAGAATGTTCAAACTACCACACAATTGTGTGCTCATTTCACATGCTAACAAGGTAATGCTCAAAACCCTTCAAGCTAGGCTTTTTGAAGTACATGAACCGAGAACTTCCAGATGTACAAGCTAGATTTAGAAAAGGCAAAGGAACCAGAGATCAAATTCCCAACATTTGTTGGAACACAAAAAAAGCAAGAGAGTTCCAGGAAAAAAAATCTGCTTCACTGACTACGCTAAAAGTCTTTTACTGTGTGGGTCACAACAAACTGTGGAAAATATTTAAAGAGAGGGAAATACCAGATCACCTGGCCTGGCCTGCCTCCTGAGAAATCTGTACACAGGTCAAGAAGCTACAGTCAGAACTGGACATGGAACAACAGACTGGTTCCAAATGGGTAAGGAGTACGTCAAGGCTGTTTATTGTCACCCTACTTATTTAAGTTATATGCAGAGTACATCATGCGAAATGCTGGGCTGAATGAATTCCAAACTGGAATCAAGATTGCTGGGAGAAATATCAACAACCTCAGATATGCAGATGACACCACTCTTACCACAGAAAGCAAAGAGGAATTAAAGAGCCTCTTGATTAAAGTGAAAGAGGAGAGTGAAAAAGCTGGCTTAAAACTCAACATTCAAAAAACTAAGATCATGGCATCCAGTCCCATCACTTCATGGCAAATAGATGGGGGAAAAAAATGAAAACAATGACAGACTTTATTTTCTTGGAATCCAAAATCACTGCAGACAGTGACTGCAGACATGAAATTAAAAGACATTTGCTTCTTGGAAAAAAAGTTATTACCAATTAGATAGCATATTAAAAAGCAGAGACATCACTTTGCTGACAAAGGTCCGTATAGCCAAAGCTATACTGGTTTTTCCAGCAGTCATGTACAGATGTGAGAGTTGGACTATGGAGGCTGAGCACCAAAGAATTCATGCTTTTGAACTGTTGTGCTGGAGAAGATGCTTGAGAGTCCCTTGGACGGCAAGAAGATCAAACCAGTCAATCCTAAAGGAAATCAACCCTGAATATTCATTGGAAGGACTGATGCTGAAGCTCCAATACTTTTCCCACCTGATGCTGGGAAAGACTGAAGACGGGAGGAGAAGGGGACAACAGAGGATGAGATGGTTGGATAACATCACTGACTCAATGGACATGGGTTTGAGCAGACTCCAGGAGATGGTGAAGGACAGGGAAGCCTGGTGTCCTGCAGTTCACGGGGTCACAGAGTCAGACACAATTTAGCAACCGAACAAAAACAAAGAAGGTTGGGATCTCGCTGAGGGCTGTGTGGCCTCTGCACATAACCCTTTAAAGTAACATTTTACCCAGAAACTCAAAAGTAGCTTCTTCCCAAAGAAAGAGTCATTTTTAAAGATTTGCTTAAAATTAATATCCTTTTCTTTTTAGCCTTCACAGTAAAAGTTAAATACAAATTAAGGATCCATTACTGTTGTATTGACTCTAGCTTTTGCTACTTTAAAAAAGTTCAAATAATTTGCACCTAACAAGAATATATTCAAATGATTCATTTTAAGCAACCACTAGTACCATGGGGTCGTGAAGAGTCAGACACAACCGAGCGACTTCACTTTTGACTTTTCACTTTCATGCACTGCAGAAGGAAACGGCAACCCACTCCAGTGTTCTTGCCTGGAGAATCCCAGGGATGGCAGAGCCTTGGTGGGCTGCCGTCTATGGGGTCGCACAGAGTCGGACATGACTGAAAGCGACTTAGCAGCAGCAGCAGTACCATTTAAAATCATTTCAAATAGGTATCTGGGATTGGAAAGAGTTTGTTTTTATTTGGGGGGAAGAGGTTGTTATTACCTATTCTTTACAAATCCTAAAGATATTAATGGGAAAGATGCATCGGTTCTGTAAAATTACAAACTTTTCAGATATAAGTACAATCAACTTAGATCTGTAGGTGGAAGAGACACCTGCTCTGAACGACACGCTTGACGCGCAACTCAGTCATAACCAACAGGGCTGCATCTTTGTTTCACAGATGTGCACTGAGATTTCAACAAGGAAGAAATGAGAGAAGGGGGAAGGAAGAAAAGATTCTTTTTCAGACAATTACTCATTTCTGATGAAAGCAAATTTAAGCAGCAGTGATATGCCTCACCAATAACAAGCTTCAAATACTGAAATCCTACCTCTCCTTTTTAATAGGGAAGCTGGTGGGCACCACCCTCTCCAAAGACAGGAGCTTGATTTACCAACTAGAAAGCTGGCTAATCAAATGGGAGGAGTGCGTGATGTGATTATTGCCAGGGCTTCTCCTGGCTCCAGCTTTTCTGTTTTTCATCTGTGCTAGGGGAGTCTCCCTGGTTACCAGAATTATATTTTTAGAAACTTAACTTTAAATTTAAAAAAAAAAAAAAAAACTTGCAACATGGAAGAACCACGACAACAAGGCAAGCAGAAACCCAAAAACAGGCATAAGTGTAAAAGGCCCTTGGGCACTTGACCCAGAAGTCAATCTAAGATTTAAAACACAGATCAAAATACAAAGGAACTCCAAGGAAAGGAAAAGCAGGAAAGTAAACAATGGGAAGAGGAGGAACAGAGCTGGAAAAAGGAATTGGTTTAAGAAACGATAATACAGCGATAAACCAAAAACTACATTTTACTCTGCTTAAACTCAACTGCATACACAAAACACAGACTACTAGTTTTCATTACAGTTTCATAACCAGTCTAAGACAATTAAATCTTGAAACCACCAGATACAGAGGAAACCCAGCATTTTTCAGTCCCACTCTGTTCAACCTCACAAGCCCTGCCTCGCTCTCTGCCCCTCCCCCGGCCAGCACCACACCACGGCCAAGGACTGGGTAGGTTATGCCCCGTGATGCAGGGTATCTGAGAAGCCAGGCCTACAGTTAGGTAATTAAGGACTCTGTGGCTTATCCAATGAGTCCACCTTCACCCAGCTGTCCCTGCAACTGTGTTGCCTACATCCTGAAAATCCCTTCAGCTCCCGGCGGCCGGACCAGCTTGAATCCCTTGTAACCCCCATCCTTTCCCACAGCCTCCCTACATGTTTATCAATTTTGTCAGCAGGAAAGAAGAGAAAGCCAGGCTGGGAAAAGGCACCTGAGAAAACAAACACAGCAACAACACAGGAGAAATAATTGTTTCAACATGAACTGAGTATTTCCATAATCACGCTATCGAGAATTCAAACAAGTTGTGTGCATGTACAATAGACATAACTAGATTGACAAGATATTGAAAACAATTCACTCCCCGTATCTTTTTGTTATGCCACAAATCAAGTACAGTTGGGAACAAAATGAATACTGTTTTAACTTGATGGATCAAATCTTTACAACTTTAATACTTCATCATTGTTCACAGATCTCTGACAATGACTCCACTTTTTCTTAAATGTGCCAAATAGATCATTTTATGACGTTTCCAAAGTCAGAACTTTACAAATTCTAATTTGTAAATACCCTATTATACAATATTTCTGTAAAATAGTTGCCATTTCCGTCTTTTTCTGTAGACAAATAATAATTCATGAATATTTTTCAGTCTTTGAAAGACAAAAAAAAAAAAAAACCCTCAGAACCACCTGTACTTTGATTTGATTTTAAAGTTATAGGGAATTTCAAAGAGAAGATAAGCTCAAATTCTGAAAGTTGCTTTGCTAATTCCACGGTAGAACTAAAACTCTGAACAGAAGATGCTTTGTGTAAAATACACAGTTTGTTTGGGCTTTCAGTACTTTCCGCTAACTATGTGTACAATTTCCAAAGAACGCTCCTGAACTTACTTTTACCTACTCATGAAAAATGACTACTCTAAACAAAAACAGCCAGTTCATGGAGAAAGTAATTTTCTGAGCATTGTGATGCTCTGATGAGCCCAGAACAGACACAGGCTGCTGGGTCAGAGGGGCAGGCGGTATCCTTTGGAAGCCTTGAGAGCAGAGAGCAGAGCTCAGGGAGCACCCTCCCCCAGCAGACACTGCCCAAGGGAAGCAAACATCCTGGGGCCCCCCAGAATCCAGAGAGGTAAGGAAGTGATGGTCAGAGAGGAACTGCGGCCCAGAGCAGATCCGCTGGCCCTCACTTCAAATTGAAATGTCTGTAATCGGGTAACATTGCTACAAGAATAATCCAATCATCCCTCTAACAGGTTTCTGAACTCTTCTGCAAAAATGAATCTGTGTTTACTTCCCTAAATAAAGCATCTTGGCAACTTAAACTCGGAACAGTTTAAGATCTTAAATCCAAACCACCAGCCTCAAATCTGATCACATGGACAACTGTGATTTTTAAACAACTGATGGAAAAGTTAAAGGAAGGTGAGTAGCGGTTTTTCACACACAAACAATCCTGCTAAATACATACCCCGGGAAGGTAAACAAGCACAAAACCATCTTTTCTACATGTGTACATCATCTTCAGTGGAAGAATCAATCCTAACATGCCAAGATCACAATATTCTGGAGGTGACAAGGAGACGGCGGACCTGGGGAAAAGTGTGCTATCTTGGCCACAGAACAGGATCCAGTGGTTCCCTAAGTTTCAGGCAGCTTAGGTTTTCATTCTTTTCCTCCACGTTAATCCAGGTACAAAGCAATTACTTGTTACACAGCTCAAACTGCTCTTTTTTCCCTTATTACTAAGTCCAATGACTGAAAAGAAATTTCTCAAACTTCATCTGAGAAAACCATCTTATTATGCACAGTCAACAGCCTCTCCCAAGGAAAGAAAAGTTACGGTAGGATTCTTTGGCTAATGAAAGCCATAAATCACCTTCTGGAAGAGGTTATAGCCCCCATCTTAGGCTCCCGGCTATAAACCTGATGCCTGCATCTCCCCTGCAGTAAGTAGTAGATGAAAATTAGTTTTCACTGGGTGGGGGAAATTCTCTTTGTTATCACCCAACCAAACCTTCCCAGCAGATGTAGGACCAGCCCCACAAAACCATCTTCACCTTTATTCACAGGGTAGGGAAGCGCAAATGGGCTTTTCAAGGGGGAGCTGGAACACAGACTAACTACACTGGCGGGCTCTTCACAGGAGACTCCTAGAGGAAGTTGCCAAAGGCAAACTGCCAAGGTCTCCCTGGAAAGGAATGATCTCAGAGGGCACACCTATGAAAAGAGGGGGAGGAGGGGAGGAAAGGGAAGAGAAAAAGAAAGAGTAGAAGAAAGACGGGCATTCAACTTCAGAGTGAGACCACTGGCAGGCATCCCATACAAATGCCACGCTTTATCCATCAATTAAAAACACTTAGCACTCAATAAGTTACATCAGAGGATGTCACAATCACCAAGGTCAGTGAGCTGGAGTACTCAATTATTATTTTTATTCTTGTTTCAACAAAAGGCATCCCTCTAACTGAACAGCCCTGGAGAATGATCTATCACATATGATATCTCGAGCTTTCCTTGCTGGTCCCAGTCCTTCTCAGTTGAAACCTAGATTTAATCTCATCTTCAACAACCCAACAGATTAAGTGAAACCACCAGTTTAAAAGGTTAAAAATATAATCCGGCAGTTAGTAATGATGCTTCTAAATTATATGCTCTACAGAAGCAAATGTGTTTATTTTGTTGCCACATGATCTAAATCCAGAACCTAAGGGTTCTGATCAAAGAAGCTGAGGACCTCAACACTCCACCCCACCTCCTGGGAGATGCTGGAAAACCCAAATATGCAGAATGTAAGAGCACCCATGAAGCCCTTGGCCAACAGAAATGCCGTCCCTATAGTCAGGTCTTTATAGAGAGCTCAGTTACCTTTAACATTTTTTTATTTCAAAAATCTAACTTACAAAATGTTTGAGAAGCACTGCAGAGGACTCCCTTGAGTTCCAGTTTTCTGCCTTTTAAATTTACAGTGTATTCAATGATTGCTAATGTTAAGAAGGATCAACAAGGCAAGCCTAACTCATCAAAGACAGACTCAAGCAGACTCATTGGATTTGGAATAGCATCATCATGAACTGGTTTTTTTTTTTCATCTTCTACAAATCTTAAATGTCCTCATCACAAGGAAAAAAAATGTAACTATGTATAGTGATGAACGTGAACTAGATTTACCACAGTGATCATTTCACAGTATATACAAATATCAAATCATCCTGTTGTACAACAGAAACGACTAATGTTATACAGGTCAGTTAGATATCACTTTTTAAAAATTTCCTCTACAGGGACTTCTGCTTAATCATCAGTTAATGTAAAACTTCAATGGTCCTTAAGTATGCCACTCCTGAAGCATTCTATTTCACTGAGCTCTGTACTGTATAAGACTGAGGTTACACGGTTAAAATTACTTAATAAGCAGAAAATGCAGCATATTGTTAGTCGTTTTTTAACCCAGTTACTTCTGGTACAGAAGTGACAAGAGTTCCAGCCTTTGAAATATATCCTATCAGAAAAATAAAGGCTGTTTTCAACTTAATAATAGTGACCATGTATAGCTAATATATTTATAACACAAAGCCAAAAATGTCAGCTCTTGGAGAAACTGCACTTGAAACAGACCTTCAGTAATAAACTGACTCATCAACCAGCATTTCACCAAAAACCACTGAGCTACCGTCTGTAAACATCATTTCTCATTCTGAGAAAACATGTGCAATTTTTAGATCATAGTTTTATTGAGAGCAGGTGCCAAATAATAGAGCAGAAAGAAAATAAACAAGGCAAAAATAATAAGCCAAATACCATAAAACAGTCTCTTGTTCTAACCCAATCAAAACTAAATGAACACATTCATTAAGCCACTTTATAGAACCACAATTCACAAATCATACGGACTGCAGCTTACTGCCAAAGATGTGTGCACACGCTGAGCAGCAGACCATTTCCTTTCTCCTTGCTAGGAAGTCATGAGTCAGCACACTGCTCACAGAGCCAGGCTTGTGTACGTTTGATACTTAGAATATAGCTCAGGGGTTGCAGAGGTACCACAAAAAAGGTTCTTCATACAGATAATAATAATAATGTATACCGCCAAGCTGCTCTCCAATGGGTAGGTAATTTTTAAAAAATATCACCGCATTTCCCTTTTTATTTGTTATAAATCTCACGAATAACCTGAATTTTAGACATTTCATTATCTATTATGGTCCTGCTAAGAACTGGAGTTGGAATGGAGAAAGCAGACAAATATTCATTGGAGAATTGTAACTTCTAAACAGCAGGCAGGATGGGAAACTGGAGTGGGACAGGGGCAGAATAAAAGAAAACCAGGGAAGAAAGATGGCTTGTACCCCCTGCTATACACAACTCTCCCAGCAAAAGAAACGGAGTTTAATGACAAGATTGCTGGTTCCTCGTGATAATGATTTTTTTTTTAATAAACAAAGGAAAGGAATGAAAAAATAAACTCAAGTTGATTTCCAGAGCACCCCAGCTGTCTTGCTTCAAATATATAACGAGCTGTAACCAGCGTGGCAGAATGGAGGAAAAGTCAACAAACAGCAAGGATGTTTGCAGGCACATGAAAAAAGAATACACTGGGCAATTGGCTGGACAGCAAACACTATACATGTAAGTATAAAGCTCTCTAAAAATCAAAAGAAAGGAGTTGGAATGGAGGAGATACAGAGTGAGAAAACACACCAATCCAACCAGCATGCAAACACAAAAACCAGCTGTGATAAATATCAGTAAAGAAATAATGGAAAGAATATTTATCTGTGACTTCAGAGTGGAAAGATAAGAAACCAGAGCAACTAATTTTAAGTGAAAAAAAAAAAAAGATTTATCACCATCGAAATGTGTTTGGTTGGATCTGTTGACTTTTCTCAGGAGATTTTTAATACTACATTTAAAACTGAAAGCTGAAATTCCTGTCAGCTTCAGACCATATCTGTGCACTCAGTGACTTTAACCCCTTATCTTTACGTGTAAAAGGAAAATTTTAAACCCACCATCATTTCAGGGCTAAACAATTGCTAACAAGTGCTCACCATGTTCATGTACTGAAGAACGCTTCAATTTACCTTGGAAGATGCAAACAGGAGAATACTTTTAGAAAGCTAATTAAAGAAACATAAATGCATGAAATACCTACTGAAAAGTAAATAATCATCCTTAAAAGCTGGATCAGGGAGCGAAGAAATGGGAAAGGAGACCATCCACGTTAAAGCTCACATTTCCAGAGCCACACTTTCTCACCCATATGCTTGACTGATCCACCAAGTGCCAGGTTGTAGCACAACGCTGGAACTGAGTGCAGAAAAGGGAGCCTCCAGCCCTACCCTGTCCAGGATTCATAAGGAAGGACATTTACAAGCCACAGAGAGCTCTTGAGAAATAACTGCTCTAGCCTGGAGGAAAAGGGAGGAGGAGTCAGGAAGGGCCTCTTGCTGGAGATAACAGCTGAGTTCAGTCTTAGCAGGTGAGCAGGATGCAGCAAGGAGAGAGAACCATGTGTGTGAAAGCAATTGAGAAAAGAGGAGAAAGAAAGTTCTACGAACATATAGTTAGTTAGAAGTTAGTGTTAGTCACTCAGTCGTGTCTGACTTTGCAATCCGATGGACTGCAGCCCGCCAGGCTCCTCTGTCCATGAATTTCTCCAGGCAAGAACACTGGAGTGGGTTGCCATTTCCTTCTCCATGAACACATAATGGGGGGCAAAATGGGGCTCAGAGAGTAGGCCCCAAGGCAAAGAAGTATGTTATCTTGGGTTTGACTGGATGTTTCTCGTGTAGAATTCAGTATTCTTCAAAGGGTCCTTTTCTCTAAGTACCTAAAAAAAGTATTTTCAGAAATCATGCCTTTAGCATACACAGTAACCTTTCAGAGATCTTTTAAAGTCTTCAAACAGTGGCTAGAATAACCCTGAATAATTCTCCTCCTCCCACATATTCTGTTAGAACAGAGACCTTAGAAATCACATGGCAATTCTGATTCTGCAAACCGCCCCCCCCACAAAAAAGCAGAATTTGTGTTAGATAATCTTTAAAAATGTATATACATTTGGCTTACTTTAAATGTCTTTCTAACATTAATTAAATTCTCTTAAAATCAGGGTCAGTTAACTAACATTTCAAAAAACAGCCTATAAACCATGTATAAAATGAAGTACATAAAAGATTTTTGTGCAGAGACAATTTTACAAGTGAATGTGCAAAAAGTGAAAATAACATTAGCATCATGGATGATTTGTCTTCCTTCTTCCAAAACTGTCATTAATATTCTCTATACAATATTTTTAACATACAGCTTTCTAAAACTAATTCCATATTACCTGAATATAAATGGTCTGCCTCAAAAAAAAAATCCATTTACAAATTTATCAGTGGAGAAAAACTAAATGATTAGTAGTAATGATTAGTGTTAACCTCTAAAAGTTACAAGAATTGGACACAAACTTAAAACTGGTTTAACCCCTGGAGAAATTGGGGTGAAATAAGTACACAGGCAAAATCGAACAGTATGTGATTTATGGTAACCTAACATGGTGAGTGGTCAAGTGGATTTTTAAAAAACACAATTAGATCAGAGAAAGATGCATTTCAGCTGAGAGTAAAGGGCCACAGGAGAACCTATCTGCTGAGGGAGGGCAAGCTCTATTGTCTGAATCTAATCTGAACAGAGGCAACAGGAAAAACAGGGGCAGGCATCCTCTGACCCTTTCATGGCCCTGAAGGAGAGGAACACAAAGGGAGTGTAAGAGGACAAGCCGTCATACTGTGAGGAGGGGCCGGCTCCCCGCAGAGCTGTCGCGCATACCATTGTGTACCCCAGCCTGGCTGGTCCAGAGGGGAATTGCCCGCCTTTCTACTGTCATAATCACAACTTCAGAATCTAATGCCAAACATGAAGCATTCCACCCTTCAGATCGTAAACAAAAGGTATTACCAATAATGACATAAGATGTACAGGTTTTGAGAAGCCCAATATGGGCAAGCCTTAGAATCTGAGACCCGGATTCAACTTCCTGAGCTTCCAATCCTTTACTGTTAATAACTGTGCAGGATCCTAGGTGAAGCTCAATCTCCAGGCATCTCTGCTTCCCCATTTCTCCAATAGAGGTGGTGACATCACCTCCTCTGAGGGCCCAGGAAACTCAGCACCACCTGGCTGGCGGCAGGGATTGGGGCTCCCTAACAGGCATCACACACTGTGCAAGGGACCTGGAGTGCTGCCTCCTGCAGTCAGTAGATGGTACAGCAGCTGAGAGACGGCAGGAAAGGGAAAGCCCTGCTGGGACCCCCATGCTCCCTACAGAAAGAAAAGCCACTCCACGCAGCCGCCCCTGAAGATAGGGTGAAGGGGAGAACTTCTCCTCCTCCAGAGGATCCCGTCGGAGCTCAAGAAGCCAGCAGGCTCACCACCCTGGCTGCACTTTCCCAGCATACTCAGAGGAGCAGTGCTATTTCTTATCCAACATGGAGGCTGTATGCTTAATCATCAGGGACAGCATTTCTCAACTAGTAAACCCAAAACAGGAGCTTTGACAGTCATGGGAGGTGAAGGTGGTGGGTAGAAGGAGGGCACACAAATTATTAAGGTAATGAAGATTTGTGTCTTTTCTCTCCCCTCTGGGGAAAACATGAGTTGTGCTATTGTTTAATATTTAAAACAGTAGTACCTGGGCAGACAACTGTTGTAAGACAATAATTCAATCGAAGGGCATTCTAGTGTGTCAACCACTCAAGTTTCGCCCTTGTGTAGTTTATTACATTATCAGAACCTCCTGATTTAATTACTTCCCTGCAGAGCGTCCAAGTCTCTGCTTTTCACCCATACAACATCTAACATTGCTTATCAAGAGGCTATATTTGTCCTTCAGTATTTTACCATCTGATATCTTAGGATGTCTATTTGTTAAGGGTATTTTTTTAGAAATCCTGGGTCATGTGCACCTCACATCTGTAACGGAAAAGGCTTAACTGCCCTCACAGGAAGGTTGAAACTGAACAGCATAAAGCCACACCAGCTACCAGAAGGGTCTAAGTCAATAGTTTCATCAAAGTCTTCACTGGCATCTGGTCTAAGTTAACACACTTAGAATAAGCAATTAAAAGGCACCACCCCTTTCCTGGCCTACTGTTGGCCCTGTGCTTTTCAGATTAGCTAAACCAGTGTTAGGAGAAGGCAATGGCAACCCACTCCAGTACTCTTGCCTGGAAAATCCCATGGACGGAGGAGCCTGGTAGGCTGCAGTCCATGGGGTCGCACAGAGTCGGACACGACTCAAGCAACTTTGCAGCAAACCAGTGCTGCTGCTGTAACAAGTTGTACTGAGGACCGTCAGGTAGGCAATGGAGGGAGTGGGGAGGTTCTTCCCCTTAATCAATACTAACAGGAAGATCAAGAGACAGAAAAGGAAAAAAAAATCAATACACAGGGACGTGAGAATCCAGGCAAATGCAGAGAGGAGAAGGGCTTGAAGCTCCCTTTCCAAGCTGTAAACAAAATACGCATGTGAGCCTAAGTCATCACAGACAACGGCAAAGACAACGGCAAAAGAAGAAAGATTTCACCAGCCCAGGCTTAATCTGCTTAAAGCCCCTCTTTCCTGATGGACGATAAGCTCCAAGAAGGCAGGGACCACTCTGTTATCACCCCCTGTATCCCCAGCGTGAGAAGATGCCAACCAACTGATAATGCTCCAACTCTTATTTCCTTCCCCAAGGACTTCAATCTCCAGCCAAATCCTTCAAGGTTCCTAAACCCCACACCATTACTATTACTGCTTTATAAAAATCCAGGCCAATTTTCAAAACTCTGCTCAAAGGCTGCCTTTTCCAGGATTTTTTCCCCAGTTCGCAGCAATTCACATGCCTTTAACCTTCACTCTGTGGAGAGAATCAGGCCTCACAGTAATCCAAACCTACCTTCCAGTCATGCCCTGCCACTGATAAGGTGAGTTACCTGAGCAGAAGCCTCACTTTCCAAATAATGCAATCTAACTCCTGGGACTGATTAAGAAAAACACAAAAGAATCTGGCACACAGCACACCTGAAATAACGGCTCCCGCCATCCATCTCTCCTCGACACCACGTATAATTCGTTGCTTAGTTATTTGTCTTGCCCTTAGATTGTAGGCCCCTGGAGGGCATTTCCTTATGTGGGTTCCTAGACGTTAGATCATCAGCATCACCAAAACAGCAACCATAACAGCATCACCTCACACAGACTGAGTGGGTAATGTTTACTGCATACGCTTAGATACTGCCCAATTCCTAATATGTTCAGTGAATTCCACATTTAATTCAATAAATCCATACATGTGCAATAAAATATAAAATATATCTACCTATACATTTGTATAGGTTTTAGTGTAGTTTTAGTATAGTTTTTTTCCTTCTTTTTTTAGTATTCATTTGGCCGCGTCAGGTCCGAGCTGTGGCATTAGGGGTCTTCCTTGCTTCGTGCGGACTCTTTCACTGCAGTCCACAGATTCTCTAGTTGCGGTGCTTGGGCTTAGCTGCTTGGCCATATGTGGGATCTTAGTTCCTCTACCAGGGATTGAACCCATGTCCCCTACATGGGGCATATCCTTAACCACTGGACCATTAGGGAAGTCCCTTTAGTGTAGTTTTAAGCTTTACAATCTACAAAATTATAAAAGCTACAAAATACACCATTTGGGCATTTATTTAAACTTTTACACTTAGTTGATAAATTTTAAATGCAAAAGTTTTCATTTTATATGTATCAGTACTTCTGATTACAAATGACAAATGTTAAAACTTTTTAAACAGAATTTGGGGGAATTTTAAGATATTCCATTCATTTCAGCTACTACACAAATCCTTTTTCCTCTTTTTATGTCAAGCTGCTTGCTCACTTGGAAGGCAGTCACTTGCAGAATCTGTGCCTGGAGCTCTTTCTCTCCATCCTGAGGACTATGTTCACGGCTGGCAGCTCGGCTGTCACACTGTCCGCTTCTGAAGGGAGAACACTAGCCCAGCCCACCCCGCACCATGCCAGGCCACCTTCTGACGTTGCTTGCCCCCAAGCCAGCACACAGCCCATGGGAAAAATGAGACCCAGGAACTATACTTCCTTCGTATCACTGACAGTCACAGGTACAACTCATACAAATGAGCTCTTCATTGCCCTGTACCTGCAGGATGCTAGTATAGATGACCTCCCCACCTCCTCAAATCTCTGTTAGTTCTGTTATTCCGTTTGGGTGGCCTTTAAAAGCCTGAAAGTCCATCATCCACTAGCTGTCCTGGGGTTAAAGCTGCTTACGCTCTAGTCTTCCAGAAGCATGGTTTTCAGCTCTGCTGGGTCATTCTTCAACTGCCTGCTCTCAAAGAATATCAGGAGATAATACTGATTACGGAGATTAATGAACGCAGAGAGACTCACAGATGACTTACACATAATAAACTTTTTCCACAAATGCTTTTGTTAGCTAAGCTTTTCAGGCCATACAGTACTTAATGTTTGGAATAACTCATCTAAAAGGCTGAAATTGTGCTTATTAAAATAATCAATAACCTGAAAGAAACAAAAACTCAGTGAATTAATTCCCATTAGTCCATCCGATGTGACAGCTGAATCACATGCCAGTGTAATACCGGTGTTTCAGGTTGTCTACTGCTGTGTAACAAACCACCCCCAAACACAACAGCTTCTAAGGACAACCAGCACTCAGAACTCATTGATTTGGCAGAATGAGAAGGAAATTGCTCATCTTTGCTCCATGTGGTGTGGCCTGGGCAGCGTGATGGGCCCAAGGAGCCAAGATGGCTTTACTCAAGGTCAGTTGCCTCAGCAGAGTGGTTGCAGTGGCTGGGGGCTGGCCAGGCCTCTCTCCTTTTGTAATCCTGCCAGGGCCACCCTCTCTAGCAGGGCAGTCAAGACTTCTTTACATGGCAACTGCCTTCTAAGAAGGTGCTGTAGACTGAATTTATATGTTGAAGTCCTCAGCCTCAGTACACTTCAGAATGTGAATGTATTAGGAGACAAGGTCTTTAAAGAGGTGTGTGCATGCGTGCTAAGTTGCTTCAGTCATGTCCAACTTTTTGTGACCCTGGACTGGAGTCCACCAGGCTCTGCTGTCCATGGGATTCTCTGGGCAAGAATATTGGAATGGGTTGCCATGCCCTTTTCCAGGGGATCTTCCCAACCCAGGGATCGAACCTATGTCTCCTGTATTGCAGGCAGATTTTTTACCACTGAGGCACTGGGGAAGCCCCTTTAAAGAGTTTAAAATCAAAGTTAAGTTAGGTCACATAAGTGGGCCCTAATCCAACATGACTGGTGTCCTCATATGAGGGGCAGGGCCACCAAGGATGGGCACCTACACAAGAAAAAGCCACATGAGGACACAGCAAGAGACAGCCACCTGCAAGCCAAGGAGGGAGGCCTCGGGAGAAACCCAACTTGCTGACACCTTATCTCAGGCTTCCAGCTTGCAAAACTATGAGCAAGTTTCTGCTGTGTAAGCCACCCAGCCTATGGTGTTTTGTTATAGAGCAGCCTGGCAGATTAGTATAGAGAACAAAAACGGAAGCTAGAACACCCCTTAAGGCAGCATCCAAAAGTCACAGACCTCCGTCACAAAGATGGTTCAGAGCAAATTACAAAACCAGCCCACATGCAGGGGGAGGGGAGTTGCCACCTCAGAGAGGTCCAGCACGCAGGCCTGATTTGAAGATACTTGGGGAAAAACATGGGTCTAAGTTAAAGCCCCAGATTCTCTTATCTGATCTCCAACTGGTTGCAAGTCCTACTGGGAAAGTCGGGTAATGTCCACCTCAACACACAGCCTTTAAATACAGTTCTTTCACTGAATGGTTTACAGAGTCAAACAACTGAATGCTTATTATGTGGAAATAGTTCAAGAATGCAAAAACCCTGTTGAGAAGCATACACAGTACAGTCCTCTGTTCTCTCCAGTAGCTCTCCTGCATACCTTAGACAAACAGCTATGCAGCAAAACGACAGATTCCATTCTGCATTCTATCTGAGAGCACGTTATAATAAAAGCACCGAAACTCTAATGCAGTCTCATGTACCACAGCAAGGACCCAGTCTGTACGTTTCTGGGGATCTGGCAAGAAGCACACTTCTTTGTGTTTGCGGTCCTTGAGCAAAAAGGGCCGGATTTCCTCAAGGTAATCAGTTCATCAATCAAGCGCTCCAGAAACCCCTCCTTGCTCACCCATCACAAGTTCTGAAGATAGATAGAGGCCCCACAACCCTGCAGCAGGAGGCACAAGAAGGCCAGGTACAAACTGAAGGAGGCGGGGGGAGGCAGGCTTTGAAGGCGCCTGGAAGGTGAAATACTAAACAGCCGTTCCATACCAACAGCCTGGAAGCCAAACACACAACTGCTCACTTGCGTTGGATTTTGCTAAACTAATTTTGGATTTTGCTAGTACTAATTAGAATGGGAGCACAAGGCTAGAGATTCTTATCCTAAACACAGAGCGAAAAAGCAGGGTATGAATGGAGTTAAGTGTTTGCCAGTGAGAAGCATTATGCAGATGGCTGGACATAAAACCTCAATCAAGAATGACTTGCAGTAGTCTTAAATCTGCTGCTGAAAATACCCCCAATGCATACTTATTAGGTCTATCATCCAGGAGGAGGCTTGCACCCCAGCCATCATTAGCCAGCACTAATGACCGCAGCCTTTCGGCACCACCCCTGTGCACCGCAGTGCAGCTCCGGCAGCTGGTGGAATGGGAACAGATGGCCTGCTTCCCTTCAAGGCAGAACGTTCTGCAGGTGACAAAATGACTGTTAGGTGACTGACAAAAAGAAAAACAAACAAAAGTTGAAACAAGAGTATCTGATGTCAGTGAAGTACATGTTTAGTATCGCAGGAAGCCTTTAACTTGGGCTCTTCAGGTGGGGAGGGCTGTTTACAAAACTGCAGCTGTGTTCGGGAATCCGCGTTCCTTCCCAAGAGAGGAAACAGTCCCTGAGCCCCAGAGATGAGGCTGAGTTGAGCAGGGCGCTGCAGTGTGCCAGAGAAATCCCACCTCCTGAGCACCTGAAAAGGTGTACCCCGTACCCTAAGGAAGGAACCCTGTCCTCTAGGAGGGAAGAGCAAATCGTCTCAAGGAGCCCTGATGCTGCTGCTACTGCTAAGTCGCTTCAGTCATGTCCAACTCTGTGCGACCCCATAGATGGCAGCCCACCAGGCTCCCCCGTCCCTGGGATTCTCCTGGCAAGAACCCTGGAGTAGCTTGCCATTTCCTTCTCCAATGCGTGAAAGTGAAGCCGCTCAGTCGTGTCCGACTCTTTTAGCGACCCCATGGACTGCAGCCGACCAGGCTCCTCTGCCCACGGGATTTTCCAGGCAAGAGTACTAGAGTGGGGTGCCACTGCCTTCTCCATCAAAGAGCCCTAGAGAATGCAATTACCACCCTGAGCATGTGACACGGATAGACTACTCAGAATCCTTTGGCCCATAAGAGTGGAATCCACCCAGCGTGGCTTAGACAGGATTGAAAGTAAAGAAAGAACTGGAAAAAGGTGGGAGCTCTCGGAGGATACAGAGTTAATTTCTGAGAAATGTTGCCCCTGATTTTTGTATCTCCCAGGGCCCCACTACCTTATCCCTTGCACTTGACCCAACTAGTCCCCCCGCCCTGCCACCCAAGCACTCTCTTGCCCCATGTCCTGCGTGAGATTTCCCGGGGCCCTCTGAACTAAAGCTGTATCTACCAAGGTGCTGACTTGTCTGCACCGTCCACCTCTTGCACTGGAAGGTGAGCTCTCTGCTGGGCTGTCTACCTCACTCCTACTGTATGCAGCCCAGTGCCCAGGGCAGCGCTGCTCCTCAGTCAGTATTTCTGAGTCAGTGAACGAGTGGCAGCCCACTCACAACCTGGGACAGTGGTGTGATTGGACGTCTTGAGGGACAGGAATCAGATCCTGGCTCCCACACGCCTCGGCCTGAGCATCTCCTTGCACCCGCCGCTGCTGCAGCCCGCTCTGCAGAAGTGCTTTCTCTGCTACCAGTTTCCGAGCTGACAGTTCAGCTACAGTCTCCCAGGCCCGTAGGATAAAGTCCCCAGTCCTGCGGGGCTTGCCCTCCCACCCTCCTGGCTCACGATTCATTTCAACCCTCCAGCCATTTGGGACTTTTCTCCACTCCTCAAAGGAGCATGTGTGCTCATCTTTGGATCTTAGAATACTGTGGGCCGTCCTCCTAGAGCAATTGTTCCCTCTAACCTCTGCCTGGCTAGCCTCTTCTTGTCCCGGCACAGGGGCTAGGTGACCCATTGTGCTCCCCCATCACAGCCTATGCTCTAGACTGCTTTCTCTGTAGGCTCCACGGCAGCAGAGATGATACCTGTCTTGTTCACTGCATCCCTTAGTGCCAAGGACAGCATCTGACGGGTAGCAGATGCTCAAATATTGGTGGAATAAATAAATGAACTGAATATTTGTAATAGCCATTCCCTAAAGGGTTGTGACAAGAATAAGGCAGTAATTCACATGTCTGCCTTGCCTAGCTATATCCCCCGTGCCTGGAAGAGTACAATCCCATTAAATATTTGTTGAATGAATAAATTCCTGGCTTGCCTGATGTAACCCCACCCCTTTCTCTCCCACTTGGGAGAACACAGCAGAATGCAAGTGGATAAAGTCACATTATTACCGAGACATCTTGGAATCATTTGAAAGATCCATACTTTATTACATGTCATAAATTACTGGCCACATACCTCAAAACTGATCATCACATGTAAGGTGGCTGAGACAGTGGTTGAGAACAGCTGATTTAGACAAAGCTAAGAACTATGAAGCACTTTTCGCTCTCCTTATTTTTATTCTCCAGAAGATGAAGGTAACAGTAAGCTCAATAAGAACCATTAACAGAATCATTCTTACCTTCCATTTTCTTCTTATGAAATAGATTCTGCTCACCCTAGGAGAAACCCTTAGTTAAATCAGATGATGTTAGAAATTCCTGTTCAGTTATTTTACTCCCACACCAAGGAGCTCCACCAAGGGCTACACTGTCTCTGTTTCAAAGCCAATCCATGTCTCCATGTTGCTGATTCCTGCATAGCAGACACAAAACCATTGCCTCAACATGACAAGGGTGGTCTCCTTCAAATACGGCAACTGGTATGCTTTCGGTTTTTTGGTCTTTTCTGTATATACGTTTCATCCTTTTGCCAATTTTACTGATATGTTTTGGTAAAGCTGCTGGAGGGCTTCCCAGGTGGTAAAGAATCCAACTGCCAATGCAGGAGACTTAAGAGACGTGGGTTTGATACCTGGGTGGGAAAGATTCCCTGGAAAAGGGCATGGCAACCCACTTCAGTATTCTTGCCTGGAGAATCTCATAGAGGAGTCTGGCGGGCTACAGTCCATTAGGTCACACAGAATCAGACAGGACTGAAGCGACTTAGCATGCACACATGCAAAGTTACTAAAATCTGAAGCAAGCTGGTTTTGCTTTTGTTTACCTAAAGCATCCATATGGATCACCTGATGAAATGCAACTGAAAATGAAAAGTCCTAATGAAGGTTTCAGGCTTGGTGTGTTAAAGAGAGAAACAAATAAATCTGAGAGACCCAGACAAGAAACCACACAGACAGCCACATACTCCAAACAAGGCTAAAGTTAGTAAAGGAAAATATAGCAACCCAAAGCCAGTCGCATCACAACCCTTTATAGCCTACGGAAGTAGACACTCCATCCACACAAACAGATCTGTGCTCTTCAGATCACCACAAACGCTGAGAGATAGCAAAGATTTTGTTTTGTTTTGCTTTAAGTTCAAAGACCTTTCAGTCTATAAAGGATACTAGCGTTTGATGTTTGGGCCCAAATTAAAGAGGAGGACAAGAAAAGGAAAAGTGTTAGGATATATTTTAAGGTTTCTCATTACTACCAAGGGGAGGGGCCAAGGCACAGTGCCAAGGTTAAGACAAAACTGGCATCTAGAAATTGGAGCTGCTTGTTTCAAAAAATAAAGACCATAAACTCTCCTAGCAACAGCCCTCTTTGTCTTACCTGATAAAATGCTGCACAGTCTAAAGGGAAAACCACACGTACCCCCTGATTTCCCCCTTTTGTAGATCTTGAGCAGTTTCAACTACAACATGTTATTTTTAAGGCATATCTACAGAAATTCTTAACCATGTTTTGTGTGCAAAGGATCTTTCTGGCAGTCTTTAAAGTATACTGAGCCCTTTGCAGAAAAATAATTTTACATGTATAAAATACAATACAAAGGCTTAAAAATGAAGTCAGTCATTATCAAAGATAAGTTGTGATAAAATAATGTATGCATTTCTGGATTAATGCATTAAATAGCAAATCCAGCAGCAGGTCTATTTGTTGCCTATACACATAATGGAGTAAAATATTAAATCTCAGTTTGAATCCAGTAAAAGCAAAGATATATTTTCCCGCCATCCCAGTTCAAGGGTGCCCTGGATTCCATCTGTGAACTCTAGGTTAAAAACCTTTGGTTGAGATATCCAATAAAAATACATTTTGTGAAGCATCAAATGAAAAAGAAAGCTTTGCAAAAGGCATTATCCATTCAGCAGTGAGGTGAAGGGAACCAAGAGTAAAGCAATATGTTTCCAAAAATCATGACGGGCCATTAGTCAGAGAGAGAGCTGCATGCTTCAAATTGAATCCAGAAAGAGATTCAGCTTCCCTCATGCAAGTTACAAAAAACCTGCAGCTTTGGGGAACTGACAGCACTGCTGGAATCTGCCCTGAAGTGGGGAACCTGTGACCTGGCAGTGCAGTGATCCAGCTCAACTATGAACTTGGACAAACCTCCTTCCTTCTGGGAGTCTCGCGTTCCTCATCAGTAAAATTAAAGAGTGAAGTATGTACCATGGCCTCTTAGGGCCCTTTCAGTTCTAAAATTTCATCATCAGATTATCTCTTCCTTGTACTGGTTATTTTAGCCTACTGAGCTTAATTTTGAAACATCACTGCCCTCCTAAAACCTGGAACAGAAAGTTTTATCAAATTTTGAACACCCTCATGTACAATCTAACACCAACGTGTCAGATATATGTATACCATTACAACTTTAAAAAATGCCTATTTTGCACATACCAACTTCCAAAAAAGTAATCACAGCATCAATCTTTTCCACTATTAAACCACAGTTCCCATTCAAATTCTAGCACCACCACCTTCAGTTCAGTTCGGTCGCTCAGTCGTGTCCGACTCTTTGTGACCCCATGAATCACTGCACGCCAGGCCTCCCTGTCCATCACCAACTCCCGGAGTTCACTCAAACTCACGTCCATCGAGTCGGTGATGCCATCCAGCCATCTCATCCTCTGTCGTCCCCTTTTCCTCCTGGCCCTAATCTCTCCCAGCATCAGAGTCTTTTCCAATGAGTCAGCTCTTCGCATGAGGTGGCCAAAGTGCTGGAGTTTCAGCTTCAGCATCAGTCCTTCCAATGAACACACAGGACAGATCTCCTTTAGCATGGACTGGTTGGATCTCCTTGCAGTCCAAGGGACTCTCAAGAGTCTTCTCCAACACCACAGTTCAAAAGCATCAATTCTTCAGTGCTCAGCTTTCTTCACAGTCCAACTCTCACATCCATACATGACCACTGGAAAAACCATAGCCTTGACTAGACGGACCTTTGTTGGCAGAGTAATGTCTCTGCTTTTGAATATGCTATCTAGGTTGGTCATAACTTTCCTTCCAAGGAGTAAGGGTCTTTTAATTTCATGGCTGCAATCACCATCTGCAGTGATTTTGGAGCCCCCAAAAATAAAGTCTGACACTGTTTCCACTGTTTCCCCATCTATTTCCCATGAAGTGATGGGACCGGATGCCATGATCTTCATTTTCTGAATGTTGAGCTTTAAGCCAACTTTTTCACTCCCCTCTTCCACTTTCATCAAGAGGCTTTTTAGTTCCTCTTCACTTTCTGCCATAAGGGTGGTGTCATCTGCATATCTGAGGTTATTAATGTTTCTCCCAGCAAGGAATACACAAAATCAATGCATGCAGAATTACTGAGATTATGTTAACTACATTTTCCACATTTGAGCCACTGACCAACATTACAAGGTATAAACCAGAAAGGTTCTTGACAACTACACAATCCAATCATATTTCATTATTGCTAAAGAAACAGGAAGAAAGTGAGGGCTGGGTGCATGTACTCAGTCATGTCCGATTCTTTGCGATCCCATGGACTGTAGCCCACCAGGCTCCTCTGTCCGTGGAACTTTCCAGGCAAGAATACTGGAGCAGGTTTCCTACTCCAGGGGATCCCCCTGACCCAAACAGCCTCTGCAGCATCTCCTGTATTGGCAGGCGGATTCTTTACCACTGGGATACCTGGGAAGCCAGAGACTGAAGGACTAAGCCACTACCACAAAGCCAGTGGGCAAGAAAGCAGAAATTCAGTCCAGGTCTTCTGAATGCTGATTCATACTCTTACCAACAAACTACATCGAACTACCTCTCAAATCCGGACACGCTTCCCCAAGTTTAACATTTTAGTCAGGTTTAAAATGAACAGCAAAAAAGACCTGACAGGTAGATAGTCATTTCTCTATCTTTCATTATGTAATGGATGCAGCAAAAAGTAGTGGCTCTGATGCATTCACTGGCTGGAATCATGAAAAAATTAAATTCTACCAAGCTGCTAAGAAAATGATGACCCTACTAAAATCCTAACTGGGATTCTCTTAACATTGTGTAATGCATGAAAAGACGCAGAAGTATTTGCGTATGAATATAGACATATACGTATATAGCTCCTCAATCTGCACTCCAGGATTTCTGAGCAACATTTTGCTACAAAATTTAGAAGAGAAAAAAAAGGGCAATCACACAACAGTTTTGTTTTTAATGAAAAAATGCACTGTATTTTATAAGCAAAAAGCTTTTTATGAATACTAATATGGGGCATTTTTAGATTTCAAGATTAATTTCATCAATAAAAAAATCTAATAGAAATTTTTACATTATGTTATAGATGATCAGACGTGTAACATTGATAATAATTTTTATTTGATCATCACTGGTGATTTAAGAGGGAGGGCGCTACCTCAAGTCCAAAGGGTACGATAATGATTAATAAGGGTTGTCTTAGAGTCTACCTACCTTTTCACTATTTCCCCACATTCTTCAGTGTGGTCAATATTGTTAGAGAGTCAGAGAACTACTCTCAAAAACAGAAAATGGCCCCAATTCTTCTCAAGTATTGAAAAACCAAACTTAGCATCTTCTCAGAGCCTGGTCTCAACTCACCTTTCACCTCCTCAGAGAAACCTTCCCTGCCTTCCCAGCTACAGAAGGCAAGACCTGCCTATTGCAAACGTCTCCTAAGCTAACCCATTTCTGTTGAAAATCTGGCAGTGCCCCAAACTGCCATTTATTATTCATTTGTTTACATGTTTCCTTCTGTTTATATCTGCCACTCCACACTACAATGAAATAGCTCCCTGTGCACTTCTGGATCTTCCATGCCTAAACAGTGCTGGCACATAGTAGGTGCCCACAAACCGCTGAGTGGCCTAAAATATTAATATAAGTGCTAATTCCATCATGGACTTCCCTTATAGCTCAGTTTCTAAAGAATCTGCCTGCAGTGCAGGAGACCCGGGTTTGATCCCCAGGTTGGGAAGATCGCCTGGAGAAGGAAATGGCAACCCACTCCAGTATCCTTGCCTGGAAAATCTCATGGACACGGGAGCCTGGTGGGCTGCAGTCCATGGGGTTGCAAAGAGTCCGGCACGACTGAGCAACTAACACTTAATTCCATCATACTAAGTGTCTCCTGGAAAAACATCGGTAAATAACAGCACATGCAACTGGAGAAGTATTTACATAGCCTGCTTTAGTATAAGCCTGATCGGAGGACAATTCAATCCT
Source organism: Budorcas taxicolor (assembly GCF_023091745.1). NCBI lineage: Eukaryota > Metazoa > Chordata > Mammalia > Artiodactyla > Bovidae > Budorcas > Budorcas taxicolor. The sequence continues at coordinate 66,764,917 of NC_068919.1, read as the reverse complement.
TTTTGGGGCTTTGGAATGTCCTGCACTTCCAGCTATGAACACAAACCCTCTCCAGACCCACTCACACCCTGCTTTCATGAAACATCTCAACGACTATTTCCTCAAAAGGAAATAATGAAATAAAGTCCTGGCCTAAGTTAATCTTTCGTGTCAGGTTCACAATGTTAAACATACTTTGAAGCCAGCCACACAAACAAAACCAAACTGCACAAAATTAGGCTGGGCTGAGGTTACATAATACACGCTAAACTCTAGCTTTTTGCCTGCCAGTCCTCTCTCCTTCCACTGAATCTTGATGTTTGTCTTTTAAGTTCAATTAGATGCAGGTGAGAAAAATGCTTATCTGAAACAGCTTCCAAATAGGTAAATGAGCTTTCCAATGATACTCCACCTAACACTGTAGCTACAAAGTACGCCAAACTGGACAACTTTGAGCTGGGCTGTGTCTGGAAGCTTCTCTTAAAAATTCCTCGCTTTAAAATTATCTTTAAGCCGGCACTTACTTCAAGGTATTCAGTTATCAAAACACATTTTTCAGAGTGCCCTGAGTTCTTCCATACCCATGACTCTTCACACGTGCGCTAAGCCTACCTTTCAGCACCCCTAATGTTCAGAACACAAGTCTTTCAAGAGAGGAGGACAAAAGCGCGGGTTTCCGAGAGTGACAGATCCAAAGGGAAAAATAATCCTTTCTCTTTTCTCCTTCAAGGCTAAACCCAAGCTGCTCCTTCTCCCGAATCTACCGCACTTCCCCACCCCATTCCGCTCCCCTTTCACTGCCCACTTTATCCTGCTTTAATCCCAGCGAAGCCTCTCTCCAGGCTTATTAAGGGTAAACAATAGAAATGTCACAAGGAAACTCAGGAAGTAGATGAAGTCCCTAATTGCTGCCGTTTAAAGATGGTAGATAATTACTATCTTCAGAATGTGGTTTTCACAAGCCGAGAGGGAGCAGAGGCAAGCGAGGATGGCGAGCTCCCCGCCGCTGGGAGGACATCTGCGAGGCCGAATCCCAGGACCGAGGGACAGAGAGGATGCAGCCCCGCGCGCCCCGGAGCCCGGGCGGGTGCAGCGGCTTTCCTGCCCGCTCCCCGACACTCCCGGCGGAGAGAGCCGAGGGCCGGCCCGGCCGCCCGGGTCGCAGACAGTTCACCGCCCTGGGGCTGCGGCTGCTGCGGCGGTCACCATAACAATATGCAAGGCGCTGACCGCGGACGCCCCTCGCTCGGATCCCACTGCCCGCAGCGCCGAGACGCCGGTGCCGCGCCTGGAGTTCCGGGCCCGGGGCTCACAATAAGAGGGAGCAGAGGGACCCTGGGGCCCTCTCAGTTTCGCCAAGGTGGAGGGGTAGTCCTCGGACACCGCGAGGTGCCCACGACGGCTGTGCTTCAACCCTGGTCCCTATCCCCGACACCCGGCCCGGGGCACGCGGGGAAGTCGAGCCTCTGCCCCCACGGTAATGCCAAGGACTTAGTCCCCGAACGCTACGCCCCGAACGCTTAGTCCCCGAACGCTACGCCCCGCGGGGCTCCGAGGTCGCCCCGCCGCTGCCTTCGCCCCGGGCTGACCGCGCTCCGCCACTTCCCTCGCCACCGTCCGCGGCGCGGATAGCGCATCCCTGTGCCTGCAGCGACCCGCGCGCGCGGATCGGGGCATCCCACCCCCACTCCCGCCGTCCCAGCCCTCCGAGACGCTCTACCGGCCCAAGCGCCCTACCGATGGCCAGAGAACCCCCAAACCACCCCGATGGCCCTGCTCCGGGATGTGGGTGCGCGGCGGCCACCCAACCCGGAGCGCTTGCTGCCCGCCCCCATGCTCCCCTGGTCGGGGATCCCCGGACTCACCCCAGTACCACCAGCTCCCCGTATTTCACGGGCTCCTTATTGGGGGCGCAGTGCTCCTCCTGGCCGGGGGAAAACATGGAGCCCTGCTCGGCCGCCGCCGCCGCCGCCGCCTCCGCCGCGATCCCCGCTGAGTCCGCGCCGCCGCTACAATCCCATCCCGAGAAGGGAGTGAGCGCGCCGGGGAAGGGCACGGCGGCGAAGGGGGCGCGGGGCGGCCAGTCCCGCGGCTGCTCCGTCGTGGCTGCGTGGCTGCCCTGCCGGGCTCTCTAAGAGCTCCGCGCGCCGCGGCTGCCCCGAGCTGGACTCGGCAACAAATGGGACCGGGCAGCAGGGAGACCCACCGCGCGAAGCGCCGCCGCCGCCGCCGCCGAAGCCCCGCGGGAGGGAGGAAAGGAGCGAGCGAGCCCGGGAGGGGCGGGGGCAGCGGGCGGGGGAGGGGCGGGGGCCGGCCGCAGAGGCGCCCCGCCCGCGCGCGGGCAGGTGGGAGCCGCCCCGCCCTCCGCGAGCCGCCCGCAGCCCTCCGCCCACCCGGCGCCCCCTCCCCCGGCGCGTGGGGCCGCCCAGGTCCACTCCCCGCCCCCCCAGGGCCCAGCGGCGGCTCGCCCCCGTGTTATGTAAACATAGAGTAAAAGGGAAAGGAAGTTCTTAAAGGAGCAGCTCTATTTTTTTTTTTCCTCTCTCTCGCTTCCTTCCCCAAACTTAACGGCGCGGGCACCTCAGCCCTGGTCGCCGAGTTCTCCAGCGGCCGAAGGCTGCGCAGGATCCCCGGAAGCACGGCGGTTTAGGTTCCCAAGCCTAACTTAGTTTCCTCGGGTTAACTAGCTGTAAATAAAGAACCTGCTCTCCGGATATGGGAGCATTAGCTTTCCCGGTGTCACCGTGTCGCGGCACACTTTCGGAGGTGTTCCACACGCGCACCAGGAGCCTCCTCTTCCGAAACCCAGTCCTTTAAAGCTTGAAGAAGTCTAGAAATTTGGAGGGCTTTGCCAGTTGGCACGGAATTAGAGGGAGTTTTGAAGACGCTTGGAGCACCCCTCCATTGTGCAGGATGTAACATCCCGGTCTGTCGTCAGCAGACTTCCACGTGGTTCAAAAAAAAGTTGTGTGTGTGTGTGATTTTAATCCATACGCTCTCCCCTTTCCCATACCTTCTCTCAATCCCCTAAGCAATTGAAAAGAAAATTATTTGAGTAAACTTTTTAGTGAATATAAAGTTTCCTTTATTATCATAATTTAGCCAACGCATTATGTTTGCTTTTTTATGCGTTTCTAAATAGTTACCAGGCTTTGAAATATTTTAGAGTATAATAGATTTACTGACTGCTGTTTCTCATCATGCAGTATTTTGTTTTACCACTTATTAAGCACTCATACTGGACACTGCATATTATTGTCAGTCACTGCCTCTCAAGATTGTTAAATATTTAAATACATATTGCAAACCCTATGTATAAACACTGACTGGTTGGCTATCACCCTAAGTAAAGGACTAGGGAAAAAAAATTTCATCACAATTGCAATAACCTTCCATTGTGCTGTTCAGTAGGCTTTGTCTAACATTCTCTGATAGGTTATTGCTACATTAACATGATCTGCAGGAAATTTTACTTCAGTTAGTGACTAATTTTTTTTAATTGGGGCTTTGGAATTATATTGTTTCAAAGTAACTAAAGCCACACCATTGGTAAAAAAAAAAAAAAAATTTAAACAACTTCACCTAAGTATAAAATTTCTTTACTTCAACTGCACACAGCTATCCTGCATAGTTTACATATCCTCTGTAACACATGTGTGTGTGTATTATTAGTTTTAACCAACAATCCTTCACTAAAGAGTTGAATGCTTTCTCATCACTAGAGTCTTGGTGTGAATTTCTGGCTGAATTTCTCTGCCTAATTAATGTAGTCTTCATCTATCTACTCTATGCTCCTACTTACCATATAGATGTGTGACTAGCAAAGATCTATCAGAATCATGCTGTGGTGATGAAGTCTCCGGTTATTATAGTACCTGGCTTTGTCATTCTAACTTCTCTAGGCTTGTTCTGTTGCTGCTACTGCTCTCTAGGCTACAATTACCCCCTCTCTCCTTCTCTCTTGGCATGCTGTGCTTTTGTGCGTTGCATTACACTGTTCTGGATCCATTTCCTCCTTGCTGTGCTCTGCATCTGCTCTTAGGAAGATGGAAACAAACATTTATTAACCTCCTACTAAGCTTCAAACACTAGGCTGAGAGTTTCCCAGAAAGTGCCCAGTCTTTGCAGGACCTCCGTTCTAGCTGTCTGCCAAAATGGAGAGTTTCCAATAGAGCGTCTCTGACTTCCAGAAGGCCATCTCTCTCTTTTTGCTCTCCCTGCATTTCTTTGAGCTTGTTTAAAAGTTCTTCATCAGGTCTATCTTTATCAGAGTTACTTAAAGGAAATGTTGCTTTGAATCTAGTTTTTGTAGCAGTGGAAGCTTTTTATCCTAAGCAACTCAGGGCTGGCAAACCAGTTCGGGGAATCATACACTGGAAAACCTCAGGAATGCATACAGGGACCAGGAAAGGAAATCCAAATGAGCAAAAGGGCCGAGTGAGGACTGTGGCAAATTGGTGCCATCTCAGAGGGGCACCAGTCATTCTTCTCCAGTTACTTGTTGCCATGTGACAATAATAGCTTACTTATTAAAGTTGCTATATTTGACTTTCTTTTAAAGTGCAAATCCTGTGTTTTATGCCAAATCTCCTAACTTTTAACTTTTGTAGGCAACTCATACAAGTTCTGTTGTTAGGTTTTAAATACAGCATAGACCCACCAAGACCATATCTGTTTTCTAGATTGGGCCCAAGTTCCCCAAATTTGCTTTTGTCTGGTTTAAAGAAAATATATAAGTGAAAGTTTTAAAAAATAAAACAAAAAAACAGAAAAACAAAACAAAAACACCTCTCAAGGGGAATCAAATGGCAAGGCTGCGAGGGGAAAAGAGTGGTGGGGCACAAACTTAATCTTTTTCAGCATCCGTGGCTGTGTCCCCACAAAAACCAGTTTGCACCTTTCCCTGTCTATTCCTCATTACAGTTTTCTGTTCACAACTTAAACCAATTAGAGCATTACCCTCACCATTCCCTGCTAACATTAGGAATCTGATTGTAGCATAAATTTTTCTCTTTCTGAATGTAATTGTTTTAGTTAGTAGCTCTAGGCTGGTGGGACAATCTGGCTGTGCCATCTGCCAACCCACTGAAAGCCAGGGTGGGCTTGACTGACCTGGCTGCCAGGGCAGACCCCCACCCCTTCCCTCCCTGCTTGCCATTCCATTTGTGTCTCTCCTAAACCACTCTCCTGAAGAGAATGACCCACCCACAGTGTCCTACAGGGGGCTGATTCTGCTTCTTGGGCTACCTAAGGCCATATGTTAACCTCAAAATAAAAAATGTTATGCTTCCTCTTACATTACCCCTGCCTCAGTTATACCTATCTCTTTTAAGTTAGAATGAAAGGTTTACTGAAGAAGTTTATGTTTGCCTTAGCCATACCTTAAATAAAATCAATCCAATAACTTCCAGTATTTCTAGAATAGTCTAATTTTTAGTCATTCTCCATTCTACCTTAGATGTTTATGTTTGCAAAGACTAAGGAGTAAGAAGATACATTCAAAAATATATTTTATGATAAACATCATTATTTCATGAAAACTTAGATCACATTTTTGTTATTAAATTTTATGTATACATATATATATATATTTTTTTTTCCTGATTGGGAAAGTAACTTGAGCTCCTTGTCAGAAATTTGGAAAGCATTAAAAAGGGGATATGTTTGTATCTTATTTTATTTAAACTATCCATAGGCTAATTACCCAGAAACAACCCTGGGTGACATTTTTATGTATTTCCTTCACCTTTTTAAAGTTTTTATGTGGTGTGATAATACTGTGTCTAGTCACCTCTCACACAGTTTACCCCCTTTTTTCAACTTATTATTACATTGTGAGCAGCTTTTTTCTTGTCACTAAAACTTCATTTTTGTTGTTTTCTCATGTGTATCAACATCTATTACCCTCCCTTCCTCTTATGAAACATTGGGAAGATTTCTAACTTTTGGTCTTCTAAATAATAAACATATTTATATTAGTTATTACTGCAAGAGAACAGTTTCCTACAAGTAAAATTATTACATCAAAGGGCATGAACATTTTTAAGACCCTTTGATGCATATTTCCAAACCATTTTTCAAAATGATTATGCCTGCCAAGTTATACTGCAGCCAGCAGTAAATGAGACAGCCTGCCTCAGGGAACTCACACTAGCATTTTTAAACCCTCACTAATATGACAGGTGATAATTTTTATTTGCCTTTCTTTGATTGCTAGTGTGAGGTACACTCACTTTTTTAAAAAATTGGGATCTACCAATTTTTTAATGAGATCTACCCTCAACAAAACTTTTAGAGTCCAGAGGAGGCAGTAATCAGACCATCCCCAAGAAAAAGAAATACAAACAGGCAAAATGGCTGTCTGAGGAGGCCTTACAAATAGCTATGAAAACAAGAGAAGTGAAAGGTAAAGGAGAAAAGGAAAGATATACCGATTTGAATGCAGAGTTCCAAAGAATAGCAAGGAGAGATAGGAAAGTCTTCCTCAGTGATCAGTGCAAAGAAATAGAGGAAAACAATAGAATGGAAAAGACTAGAGATCTCTTTGAGAAAATTAGAGGTACCAAGGGAAATTTTTGTGCAAAGATGGATACAATAAAGGACAGAAATGGTGTGGACCTAACAGAAGCAGAAGTTATTAAAAAGAGGTGGCAAGAATACACGGAAGAACTATGTTAAAAAGATCTTCACAACCTGGACAATCACGATGGTGTGATCACTGACCTAGAGCCAGACATCCTGGAATGTGAAGTCAAGTGGGCCTTAGGAAGCAACACGACGAACAAAGCTAGTGGAGGTGACGGAATTCCAGTTGAGCTATTTCAAATCCTAAAAGATAATGCTGTGAAAGTGCTGCACTCAATATGCCAGCAAATTTGGAAAACTCAGCAGTGGCCACAGGACTAGAAAAGGTCCGTTTTCATTCCAATCCCAAAGAAAGGCAATGCCAAAGAATGCTCAAACTACTGCACAATTGCACTCATCTCACATGCTAGTAAAGTAATGCTCAAAATTGTTCAAGTCAGGCTTCAGTTGTACGTGAACCATGAACTTCCAGATGTTCAAACTGGATTTAAAAAAGGCAGAGGAAACAGAGATCAAACAGAGATCCAAACATCCGTTGGATCATCAAAAAAGCACAGGAGTTCCAAAAAAACATCTATTTCTGCTTTATTGACTATGCCAAAGCCCTTGACTATGTGGATCACAACAAACTGGAAAATTCTTAAAGAGATGGGAATACCAGACTACCTGACCTGCCTCCTGAGAAATCTGCATGCAGGTTAAGAAGCAACAGTTAGAACTGGACGTGGAACCACAGATTGGTTCCAAATTGGGAAAGGCGTATGTCAAGGCTGGCTGTATATTGTCACCCTCCTTATTTAACTTATACGCAGAATACATCACTAGAAATGCTAGACTGGATGAAGCATAAGTTGGAATCAAAATTGCTGGGAGAAATATCAATAAGCTCAGGTATGCAGATGATACCACACTTATGGCAGAAAGTGAAGAACTAAGGAATCTCTTAATGAAAATGAAAGAGGAGAGTGAAAAGTTTGGCTTAAAACTCAAGATTCAGAAAACTAAGATCATGGCATCTAGTCCCATCGCTTAATGGCAAATAGATGGGGAAACAATGGAAGCAGTGACAGACTTTATTTTGGGGGGCTGCAAAATCACTGCAGATGGTGACTGCAGCCATGAAATTAAGATATTTGCTCCCTGGGAAAAAGTTATGACCAACCTAAACAACATATTAAAAAGCAGAGACATAACTTTACCAACAAAGGTCTGTCTAGTCAAAGCTATGGTTTTTCCAGTAGTCATGTATGGATGTTGAGAGTTGGACTATAAAGAAAGCTGAGCACCAAAGAATTGACGCTTTTGAACTGTGGTGTTGGAGAAGACTCTTGAGAATCCCTTGGACAGCAAGGAGATCCAATCAGTCCATCCTAAAGGAAATCAGTCCTGAATATTCATTGGAAGGACTGATGCTGAAGTTGAAACTCCAATACTTTGGCCACCTGATGCAAAGAGCTGACTCATTAGAAAAGACCCTGATGCTGGGAAAGATTGAAAGTGGGAGGAGAAGGGGACAACAGAGGATGAGATGGTTGGATGGCATCACTGACTCAATGGACACGAGTTTGAGTAAGCTCCCAGAGTTGGTTATGGACAAGGAGGCCTTGTGTGCTGCAGTCCATGGGGTCACCAACTGTCCGACACAACTGAGGAACTAAACTGAACTGAACTGATAGTACTGTTAACCATAAGCACAATACTGTACAACAGATATCTAGAGCTTTTTCACCTGGCCTGACTGAAACTTCATACCCATTGAACAGCAAATCCCATTTCTCCCTCCCTGCCTCTCCTAGAAATTGCACTTTTTACTTGTAGAAGTTTAACAATTTTAGATATATGTTTAATCATTCAGTATTTATCCTTCTGTGACTGGCTTATTTTTTAGCAAATTGCCCTCAGGTTTCACACATGGCATATAACGGTATTCCTTTTTATGGCTGAATAATATTCCATTGTATGTATATATAACTTTTTAATTTTTTATCAAGTCATTCTTTAGTGGATATTTAGGTTCTTTAACCTCTTGGCTATTGTGAATAATGTTGCAATGAAAATGAGAATGCAACTGTCTTTGAGATCCTGATTCTAACTATTTGAATAAGTATCCAGAAGTAGGATTGCTGGACTATATGGTAGTTCTATTTTAATTTTTTGAGGAAGTGCCATTCTACTTCAGTACACCATTTCACATCAACAGGACACAAAGGTTCCAGTGTCTCTCCATCCTTGTCAACATTTGCTATTTTCTGTTTTTTTGATAATGAACATCTTAACAAGTGTGAAGTGGTATCATATTGTGATTTTGATTTACATTTCCCTGATGAAAATGATGTTCAATATCTTTCCAGATATCTGTTGTATTTGCTTATCTTCTTTGGAAGCAAGGAGGCTGGCGTGCTCCCTGCACTGGGAGGGCAACTGCAAGGCCAAGGAAGACATCTGTACTGTCTGTTCATTACCTCTGCCCATTTTGAAATTGGGTTATTTAGTGTTTTTCTATGAGTTATATGAGTCTTCTATATGTTTTGAATATTAACCCTTTATCAGATATATGGTTTGCAAATATTTTCTCCCTTTCTGTAGCCTGCCTGTTTCCTTTGCTGTGCTGTGCCTACTTTTACTTAATATAGTTCCATTTGTCTACTTTTGCTTTTGTTGCTGATGCTTTTTTGGCATCATATCCAAGAAATCATTTCCAAAATTGATATCACAAAGATTTCCTTCTTAGCTTTCTTCTAAGAGTTTACAGTTTCACGTTTTCTGCTTAAGTCTTTAATCCATTGTGAGTTGATGTTTGTGTATGGTGTAGGTAAGGGTCCAATTTCATTCTTTTGCATGTGGTTATCCAATTTTCCCCACACCATGTACTGAAGAAACCCTCGTTTCCCATTGTGTATTCGTAGAAATGTTTCAGTTTTTCATTGAGTATGATGTTAGCTTTGATATTTTTGTATAAGGCCATTATTATTTTGAGATAATTTCCTTTTATTCCTAGTTTGTTAAGTCTTTTTTTTTGGTCAAGAAAGGGTACTGGGTTTTATCTATTGCTTCTTCTGCATCTGTTGAGATCATCATGAGATTTTTATCCTTTGTTCTGTTAATATGCTATCTTACATTGGTTGATTTTCATATGTTCAACCATCCTTGCATCACAGGGATGAATTTCACTTGTTCATAGAATATGAAACTTTTTATGTGCTGCTGGATTCAGTTTTCTAGTATTTTGTTGAGGACTTTTTCATCCATATTCATCAGTAAAAATGACTTGTAATCTTCTTTTATTTTCTTGCAACATCTTCTGGCTGTGAAATCAGGGTGATACTGACCTCATCTTCTTTAATTCTGTGGAAGAGTTTGAAAAGGATTGGTATTAATTCTTCTTTAAATGTTGAGTAGACTTCACCAGTGAAGACATCCGATCCTGGAATTTCCTTAGTTGGGAGGTTAATTACTGATTCAATATCCTTACTAAGTAATTGGCCTTTTCAGATTTTCTATTTTCCCATGATTCAATCTTGGTATGTTATATGTTTCTAGAGATTTATCCATTGCTTTTAGGTTATCCAATTTGTTGGTGTACAATTATTCACAGTACTCTTGTAATTTTTTTATTTCTATGGAAGTGGTAATAAGGTCCTCTTTCATTTCTGATTTTTTTATTTGAGTCTTTCTCTTTTTTCTTAGTCTTGTTAAAGACTTGTTGATTTTGCCAATCTTTCCAAAAAGCCAACTCTTAGTTTCACTGATTATTTTTTCTACTATTTTTCTATTTTGTTTCTTTTCTAATGTTTATTGCTTTCCCTCTGCTAACGTCAGCCTTATGCTCTTCTTTATCTAATTCCTTGATATATAGCAATACGTTTCATATTTGAGATCCTACTTCATTTTTAATATAGGCATTTATCACTATAAAGTTGCCCCTTAGTACTGCTTTTGCTGCATCTCATAAGTTTTGGTATTTGTATTTTTTTAAATAAATGTGTTTATTTACTTTTGGCTACACTGGATCTTTGTTGCTGCACACAGGCTTTCTCTAGGTGTGGCGAGCAGGGGATACTCTTCATTGTGGTACACAGGCTTCTCATTGCAGTGGCTTCTCTCATTGCAGAGTATGAGCTCTAGGCATGTGTGCTCAGTAATCGTGGCACACAGGCTTAGCTATCCCTTGACATGTGGGATCCTCCCTGACCAGGAATTGAACCTGTGTCCCCTATATTGGCTGGTAGATTCTTTCTTTTTTTTTTAATAAATACTTTGAAAACTTTATTAAGAAATGAGTTTGAGAAAATGTTTGAAGATTGCTACACTGCAAATTGTAAAACAAAACTGAGAAAAATGTTAAAATGCAGATCAAGGAAGAAGTAGATAACAAACCTGGATTAGAACATTGAGTATCATAAAGATGTCAATTTTCCCCAGTTAATTAATTTTTTAATTAATTAATTTATTTTACTTGGAGGCTAATTACTTTACAATATTGTAGTGGTTTTTGCCATACATTGACGTGAATCAGCCATGGGTGTATATGTGTCCCCCCATCCTAAACCTCCTCCCACATCCCTCCACATCCCATCCCTCAGGGTCGTCCCAGTGCACCAACCCTGAGCACCGTGTCTCACACAACGAAGCTGGACTGGTGATCTATTTCACATGTGGTAATACACATGTTTCAATGGCAGGTAGATTCTTAACCACTGAACCACCAGGGAGGTCCCAGTATTTGTATATTTGTTTTCATTTGTTTCAAGATATTTTCTAATTTCCTTTTTGATTTCTTCTTTGTTCCTTGGATGTTCAAGAGTGTGTTGTTTAATTTCCAAATATTTGTGAACTTTCCGACTTTATTTGCTATTGATTTTTAGTTTTAGCCCATTGTGATCAGAAAAGATACTAGATATAAATTCAATCACTTTTAATTCGTTAAGACTTGTTTGGTGCTCTAATATGTAATCTATACTGGAGAATGTTCCATGTGCACTTGAGAAGAATCTATATTCTGCCGCTGTTGGGTGGTGGCATTCAATCCTTTAACAGCCGTGTGGTTGGGTCCTGTTGAGCTTGTGATCAACAAAATCTTAGGTCTCTGTCAGATAAACTGCTTTTAAGCAGAATCCAACTCACCAGGATCTGTACACTTGAATTATTAAGTAAAATATTAAATATTTATTCCTGTTTTATTTCCAATTCGTTAGGTTTAGACAATCAACTGGGCTCTTTTTTTCTCATTCTTTTAAAGAGGCTTTAATTATTTCAAAAAGTAACAGATACAGATAGTAAATAATTCAAATTATAGAAAAGAGTAAAAAATGTTTTCATCTTAGTTTTATCCAGCGGTTCTCCTCCCTAGTGGAAACCAGTTCTCATTTTTTTGTGTGTGTATCTTCCCAGCACTATGCTCTGTGTATGTTTGTATAATCTTTTAAAAAAAAAACACAGAAATGGCAGTGCACTATGTGTACTATTATATACCTAACTTTTTTCGCTTAACAGGGAGACCAGTAAAGTCCTCTTTCAGGAGCCTTTGAGCAGTTGACTGAATGGTAGAACAAAGTCACCTGTGCAAGATTTGAGGAAACAATATTCCATCCACAAAGTGCAGCAAGTGCAAATGCCCTAAGGTAGGACTGTGCTCAGCATATATTAGGAAGAGAAAGAACTTCATGTTGCCAGAACTTACTGTGTGAGCTGGAGAGGAGTATCAGATAAAGCTGGGGACTTCCATGGAAGTACAGTGGATAAGAATCCACCTGCCAAGGCAGCGGACATGGGTTCAATCTCTGGTCCTGGAGGATTCCACATGCCATGGGACAACTAGGCTCATGAGCTGTACCTCCTGAGCCCTTGCACCTAGCGCCTGTGTGCCACAAGAGAAGGCAGCTCAATGAGAAGTCCACACACCACAACTAGAGAATACCCCTGCTGCTGCCAAGTCGCTTCAGTTGTGTCCAACTCCGTGTGACCCCAGAGATGGAAGCCCACCAGGCTCCCCCGTCCCTGGGATTCTCCAGGCAAGAACACTGGAGTGGGTTGCCATTGCCTTCTCCAATGCATGAAAGTGAAACGTGAAAGTGAAGTCGCTCAGTCGTGTCCGACTCTTAGCGACCCCATGGACTGCAGTGCACCAGGCTCCTCCATCCATGGGATTTTCCAGGCAAGATTACTGGAGTAGCGTGCCATTGCCTTCTCCACTCCCCTACTCTCTTCGACTAGAGAAAGCCTGCACACAATAACAAAGACCCAGTGCAGCCCAAAATAAACAGATAGATAGATAAATAAAGAAAAGATAAAGCTGGAGAGGTAGGTAGGAGCCAGATCATACAGGACATCGGGATCATGACTGCTTCTCTTTGACACTGGAAATCACTGGAGAGTTGAGCAGGATTGTTGAAACAATAAATAATAAAATCTTGTAACAATTTTACCTACATAGACATCACGAGACCATAAAAATGCAAAATCAATATACACATTTTGGAAGATACAGATAAATGACTTTGGAATAAAGAATTCAGTTTTATGTTCTTAGCCTAGGACCAGAGTTATTGGAAACAATGAAAGGCACTTGTAACAATGAGATTGTGCTGGAATAAGGTCTCCCTACCCTCATTCACCACTGAGACAGGGACTCCAGGAAACAGGTTGAACAGAGGCAGGAAAAAGTTATCCTCAAAGAGTAGAAAACAGGCTAGTTTACAAGACAGGGACCTCAGTTCTACATCACTTAATGTCTTTAGTTTGGGCTTCACTACCCACTCCAGTGTTCTTGCCTGGAGAATCCCAGGGATGGGGGAGCCTGGTGGGCTGCCGTCTATGGGGTCGCACAGAGTTGGACACGACTGAAGGGACTTAGCAGCAAGCAGCAGCAGCAGCTCATATGGCAAAAAAAATCCACCTACAATGCAGAAGACCTGGGTTTAATCCCTGGGTTGGGAAGATCCCTTGGAGAAGGGAATGACAACCCACTCCAGTGTTCTTCCCTGGAGAATCCCAAGGACAGAGGAGCCTGGCAGGGTACAGTCCATGGGGTAGCAAAGAGTTGGACACGATGAGCGACTAACACTTTCACTTTCCAGTTAGCCCATCTGTGAACTAGGAAAAATAATTTCCTGCCTATATAGCTCATAAGGTTTTTGAGAACATCCAATAAGATAAAGTAGATGACAGTAACTAATGTACCGCAAAGTATGAGGACACATTTAGCATTGTCATTTTTAAATAAAACTCCAGGAAGAATATTGTGGGAGGGGGGTATGGAAATATTAAATAACAATGAATCAATAAATATGTGTTGAAAGCTTCCTGCACTGGCTTTATGCAGCTCTGTAAGTAAGTTAATTTGATAAATATTTACTTAGGATCTATTATGTTAAGGCACTGTAATAGATATAGCTGGGAGTCCCAAGAGCTCATACTTTGGAGGTAAAATCCTTATCTCAGATGAGGGACAGTGAGGGAGGGTGTGGGACTCCAGTTGGCAGAGTCTCCACAATCTGTAGCTTTTCTGCTGGTTGTGAAATTTTCCAGTTGCAGCAGCTAGAAAATTGGAATACATAAAGAAGTGAACCGAAATGAGAATGCTTTCCAAACTGTAAGGTGCTATATAACAGCATAATTAGTTACTGCTGCTGCTGCTAAGTCGCTTCAGTTGTGTCCGACTCTATGTGACCCCATAGATGGCAGCCCACCAGGCTCCCTCTTCCCTAGGATTCTCCAGGCAAGAACACTGGAGTGGGTTGCCATTTTCTTCTCCAATGCATGAAAGTGAAAAGTCAAAGTGAAGTCGCTCAGTCGTGTCTGACTCTTAGCAACCCCATGGACTGCAGTGTACCAGGCTCCTCCGTCCATGGGATTTTCCAGGCAAGAGTACTGGAGTGGGGTGCCATTGCCTTCTCCATGATTAGAGGGGGTGCTAAAAGATCAGCTGATATCAGGAAGTTCAATCTAACATTTTGAACTGATGTTTCATCCATCTCCAACTTGCTTATGAATGTCCATTTGAATGTAAGTTATTCTGAATGCATTTGTTTTCTCCTTACCTCTTCAAAATCTTTAAATTTCAGTCATTACAATCACACATGTGCAGTGACTGGGTGTGTTTAGCAGCAAAAAGCACATGAAGCAGAGTGACCTAGTGTCCATTACCACATGCCAGTTCACACAAAAAACTCCAAAGGCATGCTGATAGACAAGCTCAGCACAGATGGAACTGACTCCCACAGTCAACCACTGAAGTGGGAATGGGCACCTGATAACAAATCGAAGTTATCACTGCTCCACTAAGCTAAATAATAAGGCAAAGCATTTTCCATTCTTTTTTGCAAGATTTTAAAACATGGCGGCAACTTAATCAGAGTAATGAAGGAATTAAACACTTTAAGATCCATAAAAATAAAGACTGTTGATTTGTAAAACATTCACCTGCCTGGTCGATTTAAGTTCCTGTTAACCTTTCTCTTTGCTTGTTCACTGGCCAATTATATGAGCGGTCTTTCCCCTCTTTAGCTCAGTCCTTGTGTCATTATTGGCTAAAGTCAATATGACAGAAAGATGAACAGTTGATCAAACACAAGGAATGTAAAGAATCTTCACTGAACAAGCCAAATTAATTTCTTCTGTGAAATTATAAACATTTTATTAAATGTTAAATGTTTTGTTATCTATATACTCTTCCATGACCAGGACAACAGATGCTGAAAGCAAGAAAAGAAAATTCTTAAAAAATCAAATCCCTTGCCATCTCCCTCCTCCTCTAGGCATTTTAAAAATCATAATCTTTCTGGCTTTTATCACAGACTTACCATATGTTTTATACGATACATCATATTCAACAGAGAAGTTTCTTACACTCTATAATCTTTTTATAATAAAAGCATATGACTATTAAGTTCAAACGACTATGGCCCTAAAGCAGATTTTTTTTAACTCACAATTAGAGATTTTATGGAGCAACTTTTGAGAAGAATAATGTATCAGCTCTTTTACTGTAAAACAAAATACCCCAAAATTTAATGGCTAAAAACAAGAAACCGCTCTTGGGCAAAAACCCGCTAACGGTTAGGGTCATGATGTTCAAGCATAGCTGCTATGGGAGCAAATTTTAGAGAAAACAGCAGATGGGCTGGGAAAACACCTCTAAATTGTCTACAATCATAATTCTGGTGGCCACAAAGCATCAAACTTTGAGTGTAAACAAAATGTTAAAGTGTAGAAGGAGTTATCTTTAAGACTATGTGTGGGATAAGAATGATTAAGTAGAACAGAGCCAAAGAAGATACATTAACTGAAGCAAGCAGGGAAGAGTAAATAAATAAAAGGAGATAAGGAAGAGGTGAGATCCCTGAAAGATTTGAAATATAGGATGCATAATTTAAACCTGAAGAGAAGTCCTACTGAAGATTTTGAGACAGCGGGTGATCAGGTCAAAAATGTCAGGAGGGAAATTGACTTTATTTTTCTGGGCTCCAAAATCACTGCAGATGGTGAGTGCAGCCATGGAATTAAAAGATGCTTGCTCCTTGGAAGGAAAGTTATGACCAACCTAGACAGCATATTATAAAGCAGAGACATTACTTTGCCAACAAAGGTCCAACTAGTCAAGGCTATGGTTTTTCCAGTGGTCATGTATGGATGTGAGTGTTAGACTATAAAGAAAACTGAGCACCAAAGAATTGATGCTTTTGAGCTGTGGTGTTGGAGAAGACTCTTGAGGGTTCCTTGGACTGCAAGGAGATCCAACCAGTCCATCCTAAAGGAGATCAGTCCTGGGTGTTCATTGGAGGGACTGATGTTGAAGCCGAAACCCCAATACTTTGGCCACCTGATGAGAAGAGCTGACTCATTTGAAAGACCCTGATGCTGGGAGGGATTGAGGGCAGGAGGAGTAGGGGACGACAGAGGATGGGATGGTTGAATGACATCACCGACTCGATGGACATGGGTTTGGGTGGACTCCGGGAATTGGTGATGGACAGGGAGGCCTGGTGTGCTGTGATTCATGGGGTCACAAAGAGTCGGACACGACTGAGCGACTGAACTGAACTGAAATAGACATTCAATCATGCAAAGAAAGTAAATAGAAAGTGAACGTCTGCTATGTGCCAGCCTCTGCACTGAATCCTGGGATTGTTTAATGATATGGTTCTAGAGCATCTGAAGTGTTCACACTGCTGGAAGGCTGCCTGTGCAGCTACTTCTGTGTGTTATTACAGAGAGAATGACAGCGAAGTCGAACTGCTCAGTCACAGAACAATTTTTTTAAACAGCAAATTAGAGAGAGAATCACCTTTAGAATAAAATTTCATTTTTCATCCTTTAAAACTATTCTTTAGTTTTCTTCACCTGTAATTGAGGTTAAAGTATGGATACCCCTATATCTCCTTTTCAGAGGCATGAGAAATGCAAAGTTTGGTTTTATGTTAGTGTTAAAGAACCAGTGTCAAACAGGAACTTTGTTTTGCTCATTATGGCTTTCAATAAGTCTCTCTCTATGGCTTAATACATTTACTATGGGCCAGGCACTGTTGTATAGGTTTTACACAAGTAAGCATTTAATCTTCATGATAACCAAATGAGATAGATACTATGATTGTCATCCCCACTACATAGATAAATAAATCGACATAAAGAGAATTTAAGTCCTTTGACCAAGGTTAAACAGCTAGTAAGCCTGCAATGCGGGAGACCTGGTTTCGATCCCTGGGTTGGGAAGATCCCCTGGAGAAAGGAAAGGTACCCACTCCAGTATTCTGGCCTAGAGAATTCCATGGACTATATAGTCCATGGGGTTGCAAAGAGTTGGACACGACTGAGCGACTTCTGAAAAAAAAAGTAGTGAAACTGGACTTTAGATCCAAAATATCTGAGTCCAGCGTCCATACACATGCTATGGTGTCTCTTAATCTTTTACATTTTTAAATTAAAATTTATACCTATGGCAATTTTGGCTGAATGTCCTTTAACACATCTATTCACAACAGCAGTTTTTGTCGTATATACATATCCAGCATTTAAGACCATTTAACTAACCAGAGGTATTTCCTTGTCCCACCATGACTAAAACCACAGGACCAGAGAGGCCTATTCACAATATACGGTGTGGAGGAACCATCACCTGTCCTGGCCGAAGGTCTTGAGACCATCTGAGGCCCTTTGAATGCTCCCTGAGTCATTTCTCTCCTGAGAGATGCCAGTGATTAAAACCTCATTCTTCCTTACAACTCTACTGCCTCGGCACCACACACAGGCACACACGTCACTCGGGGTCTCATGTTTAAAGAGGGACTGGCACATTTACCTTTGCTTGGTCACTTCTGCTCAAGCTAGCAGAGTGACTACTGCACGCAAGGGGACAGAGGACGGTACGGCCTGCTTCGCTTCAGTGCCCTCCTGATGCCCCACACCGAGGACAGGTGTTCATGGCTCTGCTGAGGGACCCCCTGCTTGTTCAGGGACTGGAAAGGCATCCCGTCCATCCCCCAATCTACACTTAAAAGACCCTGGACTGGAAGGGCCCAGACAGCTCTGAGCAACACAAGCATGTCATCTCTCTGTTGTGGATGTGTTACCTGTCCCTAAGTCCTAAGCCAGCTGCTGAGTTTGCCTACATCAACCTGTGATGGGGAGAGGGGGGGTCCAAACTCGCTGCTCTGGGAAAGCAGGCCAACTTGCAGATGCTTTGCTGCCAACCCCAAATTTTCTCAAATTTTATTATTGAAAGGATCAATGTCAGCATCATGAACATCATTATCAAGTTTCATTGTCTAAGGTAAGTTGGCAGTCCTTGGCCATTTTATATGAACCCAGGATAAGGTAGTGTTGACGTGAGATCTTTTGAGTTACAAGGAATAGAAAGCCACTCATGATACTTTAGGAAAGGGAGGTTTTTCTGCAAGTCTCCACATGGATTAAAAATGGCAATGGGAATGTACACATTGCTGTATTTAAAATGAATAACCACAAAGGACCTACTGTATAGCACAGGGAACTCTGCTTAATGTTATGTGGCAGCCTGGATGGGAGAGGAGTTTGGGGAGAATGGATACATGTATACATATGGCTGAGCCCCTTCACTGTTCACCTGAAACTATTACAACACTGTTAACTGACCATACCCCAATACAAAATTAAAAGTTTTTTGTTTTTTTTTAATGGCTGTAGGGCAGGTCTAGGGGCCAGGGGCTGTCCATCCCCCAGAAGATGCCTGATGTATTGCTGTTTTCCTCTTTCTCTATCTCTAGGTAGTTTTTCTCTGCTGAGTCATGTTTTCTTTCCTCTGACTTCTGCAGAGCACGTTGGAAATGAAGTCTCTCTATGTTATAATGATTCAACCTCTGCTTCTAATACTTCCTGAATTCTTTCACTTGGCGTGTTTTAGTCCACATTCCTAAGAGAAGGAACGCAATTAGCTCAACACGTGTTTTGAATATTGGCTCTTCAGTCACAGATCAGTTTCAGGCTGGGTCTTTTCCCCTGGTCCAGTAAGTTGTGATGATGAGGACGAATCATATGGTAGGAAAGAGAGCCAATGGCTCTTTCTTTCTCTCCTTTAAGTAGACGTTGCTTCACCAGAAGCTATTGTGGGCTGGCAGCCACTGTAAATATGTCTAGTGTAGATGGGCTGTACTGTGTGCTTAGTTGCTCAATCGCATCCAATACTTTGTGACCCCATGGACTGTAGTCCACCAGGATCCTCCGTCCATGGGGATTCTCCAGGCAAGAACACTGGACCAGGTTGCCATGCCCTCCTCCAGGGGATCTTCTCGTCCCAGGGATCGAACCCAAGTCTCCTGCATTGCAGGTGGATTCTTTAGTGTCTGAGCCACCAGGGAAGCCCAAGAATACTGGAGTGGGTAGCCTATCCCTTCTCCAGGGGATCTTCCAGACCCACGGATTGAACCCAAGTCTCCCTCATTGCAGGCAGATTCCTTACCAGCTGAGCCACAAGGGAAACCCAAGAATATTGGAGTAGGTAGCTTATCTCTTCGCCAGCAGATCTTCCTGACCCAGGAATCGAACCAGGGTCTCCTGCATTGCAGGTAGATTTTTTTACCAGCTGAGCTACCAGGGAAGCCCATAGATGGGTTTTCTGAGGCTGAATTGAACCAAGCTCTTGGTAAGAGGCTATTAACATTATACATTTTATACAATTAAAGTAAAATAACACCATATAAAGATTTTTTTTATTGTTCAAATTTACAGTCATTTTTAGACAGTCTGTATTTTAATCTTTAAGATGTAAGATTATCCACAACTTCCAAAGTTAATTCTTCAATAAAGTCATGTGTTATTTTTGAAAAAAGCAGATTTTTAAATGAGTAAATTATCAAAGAAAGGTTCAAGACTGCTTACAATCTCTTTCATCTTCTTAAGCTTCAAAAAGTATCCTTAGCTTTTTCAATCTTTTCCCTGGAGTTTGATTTCCACTATCTTTAACTTCACTTTAATTTAGGCCAAATGATCATTACAAATGAAACTACCAGAAGCAACGAGAAATGTTTGAAGAATTTATCTTTGTTATTTGGCTTCCAACTTAGGACCTACAAGGTCAGCGTTCACAAAATTATCCTCTAAAGATAATTTGTGGTGGAGAAATAGCATATTCAGAGATAAAGATGTGTTTTAGTAATAAAAAAATGAAGTAGTATTAGGTACAAAGGATGAGAATGAATTTTTATCATTTTTATTTTATATGTTCTCATGACAGTTAATTGAAACAGAAGTCTCTCCTTTCAAAATCAGATTTTTAGAAACTTCACATTCTCGGTATATCCATCATTCTCTCTTGCCCACACCACATTTTTGGAGAACATATTTGCTAAGCAGCCCTAAAAGCATATGATCCGCCCCCTTGGTAACTAAACCAAGAGCGGGCAATTGACTCAGGCAAGGCCACTCAAATTCTTCTAAGAACTTTGGAAATTGAAAGACAGGGACTAAATTAAATGACACTTTAGGCTCCAGAGCCATCTTTGTATAGTAGCTCAGTGGTGTCTCTCTTTGTGACCCCATGCATTATACCCTGCCAGGCTCTTCTAGCATGGGATTTTCCAGGCAAGAATGCTGGAGCAGATTACCATTTCCTTCTCTAGGGGATGATCTTGATCCCTGTCTCCTGTACAATGTCACGAACCTCCGTCCATAATTCGTCAGCACTCTGGCTATCAGATCTAGTCCCTTAAATCTATTTCTCACTTCCACTGTATAATCATAAGGGATTTGATTTAGGTCATACCTGAATGGTCTAGGGGTTTTTCCCACTTTCTTCAATTTTAGTTTGAATTTGGCAATAAGGAGTTCATGATCTGAGCCAGAGTCAGCTCCCGGTCTTGCTTTTGCTGACTGTATAGAGCTTCTCCATCTTTGGCTGCAAAGAATATAATCAATCTGATTTTGGTGTTGACCATCTGGTGATGCCCATGTGTAGAGTCTTCTCTTGTGTTGTTGGAAGAGGGTGTTTGCCATAACCAGTGCGTTCTCTTGGCAAACCTCTATTAGCCTTTGCCCTGCTTCATTCCATACTCCAAGGCCAAATTTGCCTGTTGCTGGGGTGTTAGTCTAAAAGGTCTTGCAGGTCTTCATAGAACCATTCAACTTCAGCTTCCTCAGCATTACTGGTTGGGGCATAGGCTTGGATCACTGTGATATTGAATGGTATGCCTTGGAAATGAACAGAGATCATTCTGTTGTTTTCGAGATTGCATCCAAGTACTGCATTTTGGACTCTTTTGTTGACCATGATGGCTACTCCATTTCTTCTAAGGGAATCCTGCCCACAGTAGTAGATAGAATGGTCATCTGAGTTAAATTCACCCATTCCAGTCCATTTTAGTCCGCTGATTCCTAGAATGTCAACGTTCACTCTTGCCATCTCCTGTTTGACCACTTCCAATTTGCCTTGATTCATGGACCTAACATTCCAGGTTCCTAGCTAATATTGCTCTTTATAGCATCGGACCTTGCTTCTATCACCAGTCACATCCATAAATGGAAATTGTTTTTGCTTTGTCTCCATCCCTTCATTCTTTCTGGAGTTGTTTCTCCATTGATCTCCAGTAGCATTGGGCACTTACTGACCTAGGGAGTTTCTCTTTCAGTATCCTATCATTTTGCCTTCTCATACCGTTCATGGGGTTCTCAAGGCAAGAAGAATACTGAAGTGGTTTGCCATTCCCTTCTCCAGTGGACCACATTCTGTCAGACCCATCTGTCTTAGGTGGCCCCACAGAGCATGGCTTAGTTTCATTGAGTTAGACAAGGCTGTGGTCCGTGTGATCAGATTGGCTAGTTTTCTGTGATTATGGTTTCAGCGTGTCTGCCCTCGGATGCCCTCTCGCAACACCTACCGTCTTACTTGGGTTTCTCTTACCTTGGGCGTGGGGTATCTCTTCACGGCTGCTCCAGCAAAGCACAGCCGCAGCTCCTTACTTTGGACAAGTCACCCCTCCTGACCTTGAATGTGGAGTAGCTCCTCTCAACCATCCTGCACCTGCGCAGCCACCGCTCCTTGGATGTGGGGTTGCTCCTCTCATTTGCTGCCCCTGACCTTGGCTGTCTGAGGAGGCCTTACAAATAGCTGTGAAAAGAAGATAAGCAAAAAGCAAAGGAGAAAAGGAAAGATATAAGCATCTGAATGCAGAGTTCCAAAGAATAGCAAGGAGAGATAAAGCCTTCCTCAGTGATCAATGCAAAGAAATAGAGGAAAACAACAGAATAGGAAAGACTAGAGATCTCTTCAAGAAAATTAGAGATACCAAGGAAACATTTCATGTAAAGATGGGCTCAATAAAGGACAGAAATGTTATGGACCTAACAGAAGCAGAAGATATTAAGAAGAGGTGGTAAGAATACACAGAAGAACTGTACAAAAAAGATCATGACGCAGATAATCATGATGATGTGATCACTCATCTAGAGCCAGACATCCTGGAATGTGAAGTCAAGTGGGCATTAGAAAGCATCACTACGAACAAAGCTAGTGGAGGTGATGGAATTCCAGTTGAGCGATTTCAAATCCTGAAAGATGATGCTGTGAAAGTACTGCATTCAATATGCCAGCAAATTTGGAAAACTCAGCAGTGGCCACAGGACTAGAAAAGGTCCGTTTTCATTTCAATGCCCAAGAAAGATGATGCCAAAGAGTGCTCAAATTACTGCACAGTTGCACTCATCTCACACGCTAGTAAAGTAATGCTCAAAATTCTCCAAGCCAGGCTTCAGCAATACGTGCACTGAGAACTTCCAGATGTTCAATTGGTTTTAGAAAAGGCAGAGGAACCAGAGATCAAATTGCCAACATCCGCTGGATCATTGAAAAAGCAAGAAAGTTTCAGAAAAACATCTATTTCTGTTTTATAGACTATGTCAAAGCCTTTGACTGTGTGGATCACAATAAACTGTGGAAAATTCTGAAAGAAATGGGAATACCAGAACACCTGATGTGCCTCTTGAGAAATCTATATGCAGGTCAGGAAGCAACAGTTAGAACTGGACATGGAACAACAGACTCGTTCCAAATAGGAAAATGAGTATGCCAAGGCTGTGTATTGTCACCCTACTTATTTAACTTATATGCAGAGTACATCATGAGAAACGCTGGGCTGGAAGAAGCACAAGCTGGAATCAAGATTGGTGGGAGAAATATCAATAACCTCAGATATGCAGATGACACTACCCTATGGCAGAAAGTGAAGAGGGACTAAAAAGCCTCTTAATGAAAGTGAAAGAGGAGAGTGGAAAAGTTGGCTGAAAGCTCAGCATCCAGAAAACGAAGATCATGGCATCTGGTCGCATCATTTCATGGCAAATAGATGGGGAAACAGTGGAAACAGTGTCAGACTTCATTTTTTGGGGCTCCAAAATCACTGCAGATGGTGACTGCAGCCATGAAATTAAAAGACATTTACTCCTTGGAAAGAAAGTTATAACCAACCTAGATAGCATATTCAAAAGCAGAGACATTACTTTGCCAACAAAGGTCTGTCTAGTCAAGGCTATGGTTTTTCCTGTGGTCATGTATGGATGTGAGAGTTGGACTGTTAAGAAAGCTGAGCATCGAATAATTAATGCTTTTGAACTGTGATGTTGGAGAAGACTCTTGAGAGTCCCTTGTACTGTAAGGAGATCCAACCACTCCATCCTAAAGGAGATCAGTCCTGGGTGTACATTGGAAGGACGGATGTTGAAGCTGAAACTCCAATACTTTGGCCACCTGATGAGAAGACCTGACTCATTTGAAAAGACCCCGATGCTGGGAAAGATTGAGGGCAGGAGGAGAAGGGGATGACAGAGGATGAGATGGTTGAATGGCATCACCGACTCAATGGACATGAGTTTGGGTAAACTCTGGGAGTTGGGGATGGATAGGGAGGCCTGGCATGCTGATTCATGTGGTTGCAAAGAGTCAGACACAACTGAGCGACTGAACTGAACTGAACTGAACTCTAGAGGATCCTCCTGACCCAGGGATCAAACCCAAGTCTCTTGCATCAGCAGGCGGATTCTTTACTGCTGAACCACCAGGGAAGCCCCTCAGAGCCACAAGGTCATACTGAACTAGTAATAGAATTGATTTTATGGCCAAAATTAAAACATAGCTAAATGCAAAGTTAGATACAGGCGGAGTTATGGGGAAGTGGACCCTAAAGTGTCTATAGAAGTCGGTTTCCACAGGAAAGATGAAGTTGACATGCAAAGAGAAGAGAAGACAATGTTCTGAGACAAACGAGAAATGATGTGCCTTAAGGTGTTAGAGTTCTCATAAGTCACCAGTTGTATCATTAGATTCATAGGATTCTTACAATAAATTCCTCTTTATTTCAACTAGCTTGAGTATTTCTTTTCTTTGTGATGAGATTAAGATAATTCTGTTTCTTCTATGCATATTTTAAAACTGAATGAACTGCATTTACTATGCCTTGAATGACAGAAGGGACAGAAGGGATGGTCTCCACTACTGGTGCTCCCTAAAGAAAGTGGAAGGCAAACACCAAAGTGTACTTATCTTAAGTATTTGCAAAGACCAGTTGTTTCACCCAGGATGGACCTTGATGAGTAACTTCTATGACCGAAATGGAACTTAATAGAAAAGCTTTTCCTAATAAAATGGATGCTTCAGGCATTGCAATCATTCAACATATTATATTCAGTGTCCACTCTATCTGCTAAGTACTATGAACAGTCCTGGAGCCCTCAAGGAGATTAGGTGAGCTATAAATAAAGTTTCCAGTGGGACCATGAGTAAGTCACAGTTATTATATAATATGCCTTAGTCCACTGAAAGCTGAGGATGATTTTGAATGGAGAACACTGGCCTGGAGACTTGAGGGGTTTGAACTGCACATAAAAAAAAAAAAATTCAGCCCTTTCTTGCTTGAGTTTTTGTGACAAGGGATTACAAATTTAAACAAAGTCCTGTGAGCAAGTTTCTGAGATAATCCAGAACAAGTCAGTAGACCTCTATTTAAAATGTACTATGTCCTGGGCACTAAACATACACTAAGATGAAAAGAGCTTAGCTCCTTGTACTAGAAAGTGATCTAAGCTAAACACGTCCAAATGGTTTTTATATCCTGATAAGAAATATCATCCATACACTAGATTCCTCTTTGTACTGATGCCTGGATGTTGTGTTGGTGGGTTGTGTAACTGTCTAAGACCTCTGTGACTTCTTCTCCTATCATTAGTTTATATTCTATCCCATTAAAAACAGATATGATTCCAAATAATGTCATTACAACTTGATAAGAGCATTAATAGCTGAAAGCCCTCAACTCACCTTGTGAATTAAGTCTAGCAAAGTCCACTAAGCATGGTGTTAGTCTTTAAGCAATGATATATTTGGGGCCATTTTTGTTGTGGAAGGAAAAGGCTGACAACATAACCCTCTGAATCCACACATCACAAGTGAGCTAAAACACCAGTTGCTGGCACAGGAAACAAGTCAAAAGAGCAATCTGGCACAAGGGCTGAAGCCATCGGTCGCATTAATGGAATAAAGAGGAGTGTATAAATATCTCTGGATCCTAAAATCAAATAAACCCTTTCTCCCATGACAGCTCATGGAACTCACTCAGAATCAACTGAGGGCCTGAGCAGAGTTGGAATTGGAGACTAAAAGGGAGAAGCACAAGATGAGAAAACATTTAGAAAGCATCTTACAGATAGCATCATCCCTTAGTGCTTCATAATCATCATGTTACAGGTGAGTGCCTATCAAATTATAGCTGAGGACCAAGGAAAGCGCAGACTTTTTTAGAGCAGTTACTGCTCACTTAATGGTCTGATGGGACAAAGGATAAATTCTTGAGAATGTCAGGTATTCAATAAGTCATTTTCTTAGAGAGAGAGGGAAGTCCTTCTAGAATTCAGGCTTATTACCCAGATAAAATCATGGGGCAAGTCCAGAAGGAATTTGCAAAGTCAAGCTCAAATGTTGCAATATTAGTCCCCAAAGCTCCTTAGTCAAACCAAAGCATTTTAGCTGCTCTGCATCACTCAGTTATGTCCCCCAATGCCATGCTACTGAGAAGCAAAAGACTCCACCGTGAATTATTTTGAATGGGTCCTTACACAAAAACCCTAAGAGCAGGTAGACTGTAGCTATGGAAAAATGAAAAGACCAGGTAAAGTTGAACAAATAAATTGATTAATCTGGTTTTGAATCCCAGGGCCACTATTTGGCAGCTCTATGACTTTGGGAAAGTTATTGAACACCTCTGAACCTCAGTTTTCTCTTCTGAGAGATGGCAGTAATAACACTTACCTCATAGGGTCAGTGTAAGAATTAAGAGAGGTAACATGCAGAGCATTATAGCTAGCATGTAGTGGGTAATCAATAAAAATCAGTCCCTATTCTCTAGTACAGCCTAGAAATGAATATCCATTTGCAGTTTGCTTTTCATTGTTCAGTGCAGTTCAATTCAGTCACTCAGTCGTGTCTGACTCTTTGCGACCCCATGAACCGTAGTACGCCAGGCCTCCCTGTCCATCAGCAATCCCAGGGCTTACCCAAACTCATGTTCATTGAGTCGGTGATGCCATCCAACCATCTCATCTTATGTCATCCCCCTCTCCTCCTGCCTTCAATCTTTCCCAGCATCAGGGTCTTTTCAAATGAGTCAGCTCTTCGCATGAGGTGGCCAAAGTACTGGAGTTTCAGCTTTAGCATCATTCCATTCTAAAGGAGATCAGTCCTGGGTGTTCTTTGGAAGGAATGATGCTTTTCATTGTACTTTACCTATTTTTCCCATTGGAACGGACAGGTAATCCAGAGTAGTGGTTAAAGCACACAGCAAGTGAAGCTAAATTGCCAGGGCTCAAAGCCTGATTTTATTGATTGCTAGGTCTATAACTTTGGGCTCATTACTTAACCTCTTTGTAACCCAGTTTCCACGGAGGATGAACTGAATTAATACAGACACTTGGAACAGTGTCTGGCACATAGTGAACATGATGAAATTTAATTACTATCATTATTACTACTGTTGTTATCTGTAACCTGAATAAAATATTTATCCCTCCTTGAAATGAGGAGCTTATTTCAACTAAGTTTTTCCTGCCAGTTGTCAACTCATGTTTTGAATAATGCACATTTTGAATCACTTTGGCATTTTTTTCTTCTTGTGGAAGATGCTATTTTTCCAAAGACAACTACAACAACAGCTGCCATCTCACATGCTCCTGTACAAAGTGACCTGTCCTTCTCCATCAACAGGTGGCATCCACTGCCCCTCAAATCTGGGCTTTGGATTGCTTTAGCCAGTGGAGTGTGACGCTATGGGTTAGAACAAGTGATTCACTGTCTGCCTCGCCTAGTGGAATGCTTGCATATAGAGCCCTGGAGGCGCCAAGCTGTGAGGAAGTCAAACCATGTGGACTGTGAGGAAGCCAAGCACTTGTAGGTGCTCCGGTCAGCAGTCCTGCTCTTCAAGTCATCTTAGTCCAGGTGCCAGATACAGGAGTAAAGCAGCCTCCAGAATTCTGAATCATCCCCAACTTTTAAAACTTCCTAGCTGAGACCTCTGACATTGTAGACCAGAATCAACACATTCCTTTTGTGCCCTATACAAACTCCTGACCAACAAAACCCATAAGCATATTAAAAATGGCTGTTATTTTAAGCTGCTATTTTTTGATGCAATTTATTATGCAGCAGCAGTAGTAACTGGAACACTTTCTTTCAAGGAGAAATTTCCATTATTTTAAACTTTTCTGGAGTTAACATGTGAAAAAAATTGTTTGGTTAACAGAAAATATGGCCCTCTTTATAATAAGCCATGGGAGTAACATAGAATGTACGTTGAAAATTATATTTTTCTTTTATGAGTTGATGGGCAGGCCATGGGACTCATTTTTATGAATTACATGCCAAAAAAGTTCACATGGTTTTCCTCTCCAATACATACACAGTTATTTTTCTAGAACTGGAGTTTCCAAGAAGAAATTTTTTTTTTTTTAATTGGCGCAGCAAAAGTCTCTCTGGTGTTTCCTAACTCTGAAATAAAAATCATTTAGAAATGTTCAAACAGCTGTATTCAATTATCACTGCGCATTTTAAATAGCAAGCAGTCTCAGATTCAGAATTATTCACAGTGACTTTTGAAAGGGTCTTGATCAACTCACATTTATCATGTATTTGAATTCTTCTTAGCCAGCTATGCTTCCCAGCATCACTACGAAGATTCCAGCCTTACAATTCCAAAGTTGTAATACTGTGGCCAGGGAGAGACCCAAGACACCCGAAGACAGGGTATGCTCTGTGTTAAATAAGGACATGGAATCCCATTTCTTAAAGGAAGCTTTCCTGAGAACAACCATCTGTCCTCTGTCCTGCTTTTTTTTTTTCCCAGGCTATCCTGATTTCAAAGCAGAAAGTCTAGTAAGAGCTGACCTGAAATATTTCCATACTGTCAGCTTGCACCGCCTTCTTGCAGGCAGCTCCGCTCTGTCTCATCGGTGTCTGTGGGAGGCTGTACGCCGACAGCGGGGGACACGCAAGGCCAGGGTGCGGAGCCGTGACGGAACTGAACCTGCCACATCGTCTGAAAATGCGGCTTCATTTCTTAGGTCTTTGGGCTCTCCTTCCTTGTGAGATACTTCTTTTTGTCTGGACACCTCCCTGGTCCCTTCTACTGTGCAAACTGCTGCCAAAGGAACCCCCCAGAGCTGTGGGTTATAGTTTGCTGTTAGAGGCATCTGAATTAGATTTCTGGAGCTTCCACCTACCACCTATATGACGTTGGGCAAGTTAATTAAATTCTCCGGTTGTCAGTTTCTTGACCTTGAAAGTGGAGACAATAATATACCCACCTTGCACAATTCTTTTAAGAACTAAAGGAAAATAATGCAACATAAACATGTGAAAGAGTGTTTATGACGGAACTGCATGTTCACTGCATCTTAGCTGTGATTTAGAATAAATGAGTGTGTATCACAGGTTTTAGAACAAGGAAGAGCTATACAGTCCAGATTGCTCTTCCTAAGCTGCCCTCTGGAATTCAGTTATTCCAGGAGTGCTAGGAAGAGGCAGATTGTTGAAGTCAATAAAAATACCCTGAGATCACCTAAGGCTCTGCTGGCAGAGAGGTAGAAATGGGACTTAAAGACAAGTAAGTAAGGACTTACCTTACTTTGCCAAGGTAAGGTCCCTAATGGGGTCAAGAATTACTGGTTTAAGACAAAACTAAAATTAAAAACATACATGTACCTCTATATTCATAGAAGCACTGTTTATAATAGCCAGGGCATCAAAACAACCTAAATGTCCATCAACACATAAATGGACAAAGAGGAGGTGATATGTGGTGTTGGAGAAGACTCTTGAGAGTTCCTTGGACTGCAAGGAGATCCAACCAGTCCACCCTAAAGGAAATCAGTCCTGAATGTTCATTGCAAGGACTTGAAGTTGAAACTCAATACTTTGGCCACCTGATGCGAAGAGCTGACTCATTTGAAAAGACTCTGATGCTGGGAAAGATTGAAGGCAGGAGGAGAAGGGGACAACAGAGGATGAGGTGGTTGGATGGTATCACCGACTCAATGGACATGAGTGACTCCGGGAGTTGGTGATGGACAGGGAGGCCTGGTGTGCTGCAGTCCATGGGTCACAAAGAGTCAGACACGACTGAACAACTGAACTGAGCTGATATATATACCATACACAGTAGAATACTCCTCAGTGATAAAAAAGAATAAAATAATGCCATTTGCAACAACAAGGATGGGCCTAGAGATTATCATATTCAGTGAAGTAAGTCAGACAGAAAAAGACAAATACCATACGATATCACTTAGATGTGGAATATAAAATATGGCACAAGGGAATATATCTGTGAAACAGAAACAGACTTACAGACATGGAGAACAGACTCATGGTTGCCAAGGGAGAGGGGAAGTAAAGGGAGGGAAGGATTGGGAGTTTGGGATTAGCAGATACAAACTATAATATATAGGATGGATGAATAATAAGGTCCTACTGTAGAGCACAGGTTATCCTGTGATAAAGCATAATGGAACAGAATATGAAAAAGAATGGACATGTAAGTATAACTGAATCACTCTGCTGTGCAGCAGAAATGAACACAGCGTTGTAAATCAACTATACTTCAATAACTTTTTTAAAAAAGGAACTATTGGTTTAAGAGATGCTACATGTTTGCTGCAGCTCTCAGCAGGATTAGGTAGTGAGAATGAGGTGCTAATAGAGAGCATCTACCCAACAGCCTGGAGAATCCATATCCGCCTATTCATCTGTTCATCACAATGAGGAACTCCCCGGAGAATTTAATAATATACGTTCATAATCATTCCACAGGGGTTGGCCACAGGGGTTGGCTACCTGATTCAAAGTCATGCTTGTTCTCTTAGGAGACCAGTGTAGCTCACGTCACATTTATGTAACAGGCCAGACCTAAGACTCAAGTATGCAGCTGTGTCAATGTAGCACAGGAGCAACCACCAGGGCCCTGGGGAAGAACATAAGGAGGGTGACATTTGTCTTTAAGTCCCATCCGCTTTGCTCCCACTAAGCCTCCTCCCTCAAAGCCAGGACAGGCTGTCTCTGCTCCTATCACCAGCACCACGAGTGGGAGTTTGCTCTCCTCTTCCCTTCACCGAAATGTCCCCAGTGCCGAGATAGCTCTGCTTTAGTTTTCAATACAGCAACACTCTCATCACTCTTTACATAGAGTTGTTATTTGATTCACCTAATTCTCAGTGAGATATGAATGATCAAAGTCTTCAAACTTCATGCAGTGGGCTAAACTTTGTCTCCTCAAAAGGTATGCCTTTTCATACCCCAAAAGATATGCCATTTCATGCAAAGATGGGCACAATAAAGGACAGGAAGAGTATGGACCCAACAGAAGAAGAAGATATTAAGAAGAGGTGGTAAGAATACACAGAACTATACAAAAAAGATCTTCACGACCTGGATAACCACAATGGTGTGATCACTCACCTAGAGACAGACATCCTGGAATGTGAAGTCAAGTGGGCCTTAGGAAGCATCACTACGAGCAAAGCTAGTGGAGGTGATGGAATTCCAGTTGAGCTATTTCAAATCCTAAAAGATGATGTTGTGAAAGTGCTGCACTCAATATGCCAGTAAATATGGAAAACTCAGCAGTGACCACAGGACTGGAAAAGGTCAGTTTTCATTCCAATCTCAAAGAAGGTCAGTGCCAAAGAATGTTGAAACAGCCGCAACATTGCACTCATCTCACACGCTAACAAGGTAATGCTCAAAATTCTTCAAGCTAGGCTTCAACAGTATGTGAACTGAGAACTTTGAGATGTTCAGGCTGGTTTTAGAAAAGGCAGAGGAACCAGAGATCAAATTGCCAATATGCATTGGATCATAGAAAAAGCAAGAGAATTCCAGAAAAACATCTACTTCTGCTTCATTGACTATGCTAAAGCCCTTGACTGTGTGGATCACAGCAAACTGTGGAAAATTCTTAAAGACATGGGAATACCAGACCACCTTACCCACCTCCTGCAAAACCTACATGCAGGTCAAGAAGAAACAGTTAGAACTGGACATGGAACCACAGACTGCTTCCAAACTGGGAAAGGAGTTATGTATATTGTCATCCTGCTTATTTAACTTATATGCAAAGTACATCATGAGAAATGCTGAGCTGAAGGAACACAAGCTGGAATCAAGTTTGCCTGGAGAAATATCAACAACCTCAGATATGCAGATGACATCACTCTAAGGCAGAAAGTGAAGAGGAACTAAAGAGCTTCTTGATGAAGATGAAAGAGGAGAGTGGAAAACCTGGCTTAAAACTCAACATGCAAAAAACTAAGATTGTGGCATTTGGTCCTATCAATTCATGGCAAATCTATGGGGAAACAATGGAAACAATCGCAGATGTTATTTTCTTGGGCTCCAAAATCACTGTGGACAGTGACTGCAGCCATGAAATTAAAAGATGCTTGCTCCTTGGAAGAAAAGCTATGACAAAAGCCTAGATAGCATATTAAAAAGCAGAGACATTACTTTGCCAACAAAGCTCCATCTATTCAAAGCTATGGTTTTTCCAGCAGTCATATATGGATATGAGGGCTGGGCCATTGAGTGCCAAAGAAGTGATGCCTTCGAACGGTGGTGTTTGAGAACCTTGGACTGCAAAGTGATGAGACCAGTCAATGCTAAAGGAAATAAGTCCTGAATATTCATTGGAAGCACTGATGCTGAAGCCAAAGCTCCAATACTTTGACCATCTGATGCAAAGAGCTGACTCATTGAAAAAGACCCTGCTGCTGGTAAAGACGAAAGGCAGGAGGAGAAGGGGACGGCAGAGGATGAGATGGTTGGATGGCATCACCAACTCAGTGGACATGAATTTCAGCAAGCTCTGGGAGATGGTGAAGGACAGAGAAGCCTGGAATGCTGTAGTCTGTCTGCGGGGCCACAAAGAGTTGGACATGACTGAGCAACTGAACAACAGCAAAAAATATGTCCACCTCCTAAACCCCAGGACCTGGGCATGTGACCTTCTTTCGTAAAAGGGTCTTTGTAGATATAATTAAGTGAGGGATCTTGAAATGAAATCACCCTGGATTAACTGAGTGAGCCCTGAATGCAATGGTGTCTTGATAAGAAGACAGAAGGACAGAAGGAGAAGTCAGAAACACAAAAGAGAATGACATGTGAAGATAGAGATTGGAGCAACACAGCCAAGCCTCATGGCTAGAGCTGTTGGAAGCTGGGAGAAGCAAGGAAAGACTCTCCCCCAGTGCCTTCAGAGGGAACATGGCCTGCTGACACCTCAGTTTTGGGTTTCTGTCCTCCAGAACTGAGAGAAACTTAATTTCTGTTACTTGAGGCCACCCAGTTTGTGATTAATTCTTACAGCAGCCCCAGGAAATGAGACCACCCAGTAACCCCAACTACCACAAGCCTAGGAGCCTGCTGAGCATGAAGTACTTTCCTATCCCTCATTTCAGTGAATCTTCCCAAGAAGTTCAGAGTAGAGGCCCAGTGTAGCCTTGACTGATGAAGAGCCTGAAGCTCAGAAAGGTTGAGTTCCTTGCCCTGGTCACAAAGCTGGAACTAAAACAGTTCCTTCTGCGCCTTTCTACTCAACCATATTTTTTTGTGGTTTTGCTACTTCTCTTTCCATGTTCCTTTGTCCAGGGTCAACCAATACCCAATCCCAGCACTTCTTTAATTTGTAAGCAAAGACTTGTGTTATTGTTCAGTCACTCAGTCGTGTCCAACTCTTTGTGACTCCATGCACTGCAGCATGCTAGGCTTCCCTGTCCTTCACCATCTCCCAGAGCTTGCTGAAACTCATGTCCACTGAGTCGGTGATGCCATCCAACCATCTCATCCTCTGTCATCTCCTTCTCCTCCTGCCTTCCATTTTTCCCAGCACCAGAGTCTTTACTGATGAGCAGGTACTTTGCATCATGTGGCCAAAGTATTGGAGCTTGACCTTCAGCACTAGTCCTTCCAATGAATATTCAGGACTGATTTCCTTTAGGATGGACTGGTTTGATCTCCTTGCAGTCCAAGGGACTCTCAAGAGTCTTCTCCAACACCAAAGGTCAAAAGGATCAATTCTTCAGTACTCAGCATTTTTTATTGTCCAACTCTCACATCCATACATGACTATTGGAAAAACCATAGCTTTGACTATACAGACTTCTGTTGGCAAAGTAATGTTTCTACTTTTTAAACATGCTTTCTAAGCTTTTGTCATAGCTTTTCTTCCAAGGAGCAAGCGTCTTTTAATTTCATGGCTGCAGTCACTGTCCACAGTGATTTTGGAGCCCAAGAAAATAACATCTGTCACTGTTAATTGTTTCCCCATAGATTTGCCATGAATTGATGGGACCAAATGCCACAATCTTAGTTTTTTGCATGTTGAGTTTTAAGCCAGGTTTTCCACTCTCCTCTTTCATCTTCATCAAGAAGCTCTTTAGTTCCTCTTCACTTTCTGCCTTAGAGTGATGTCATCTGCATATCTGAGGTTGTTGATATTTCTCCAGGCAAACTTGATTCCAGCTTGTGTTCCTTCAGCTCAGCATTTCTCATGATGTACTTTGCATATAAGTTAAATAAGCAGGATGACAATATACATAACTCCTTTCCCAGTTTGGAAGCAGTCTGTGGTTCCATGTCCAGTTCTAACTGTTTCTTCATGACCTGCATATAGGTTTTGCAGGAGGTGGGTAAGGTGGTCTGGTATTCCCATGTCTTTAAGAATTTTCCACAGTTTGCTGTGATCCACACAGTCAAGGGCTTTAGCATAGTCAATGAAGCAGAAGTAGATGTTTTTCTGGAATTCTCTTGCTTTTTCTATGATCCAATGCATATTGGCAATTTGATCTCTGGTTCCTCTGCCTTTTCTAAAACCAGCCTGAACATCTCAAAGTTCTCAGTTCACATACTGTTGAAGCCTAGCTTGAAGAATTTTGAGCATTACCTTGTTAGCGTGTGAGATGAGTGCAATGTTGCGGCTGTTTCAACATTCTTTGGCACTGACCTTCTTTGAGATTGGAATGAAAACTGACCTTTTCCAGTCCTGTGGTCACTGCTGAGTTTTCCATATTTACTGGCATATTGAGTGCAGCACTTTCACAACATCATCTTTTAGGATTTGAAATAGCTCAACTGGAATTCCATCACCTCCACTAGCTTTGCTCGTAGTGATGCTTCCTAAGGCCCACTTGACTTCACATTCCAGGATGTCTGTCTCTAGGTGAGTGATCACACCATTGTGGTTATCCAGGTCGTGAAGATCTTTTTTGTATAGTTCTGTGTATTCTTACCACCTCTTCTTAATATCTTCTTCTTCTGTTGGGTCCATACTCTTCCTGTCCTTTATTGTGTCCATCTTTACATGAAATGTTCCCTTGGTATCTCTAATTTTCTTTAAAAGATCTCTAGTCTTTCCCCACTTTAGAAGTGCTATTATTTCCATCATTGTCATCTGTGCTTAAGCATATTTTTATATTAAATGATATTATCAAATGTTGGTCACACCTCCTCATCCCCTAATTTTCAATAGCAATTATACTTCCAGCTGCATACTTCAATATGTCCCTGAAATGTTCTTGTTCTGGTGGATTCACTGGAATCCCCCTTACATTTTCCATAGCAATCAGTAGCTGGGATCAGCTCACGCTCTCATAATTTATAGAGGCTCCAGGCAGCTAAGATATCAGTAACAACCCATCACTTCTGCCTTTTCATGCTCATCATTCTCATCTACCTCTCTCTGGAGCTTCTTAAATATTGCGGCAACTTGTAACGCTGCGAGGTGCTGAAGTTGTCACGTATTTAAAGAGTTGCTCCTCTGTATATAGCACTGTACTCCAGTTGCTATAGAAATAGGCCAGAAAATCTAACTTGAGAGTCTTATGTCTCACATATTCAAATTTAGATGAACTGTGACGTGGCTGCAAAAAAATTATGCTATCTTCCATGTGATGGAAATGCAAACCTGCAGTTTCATTTGGCTCTTGTAACTGATAAAGCTGTCAAGCAAAGACAGAAGAACTCATCTGTCCATTCCATTTTATTTTCTCTGGACTTGATAGAGCTTCATTTATAGTGAACACTTAGTCCTGGGTATTCTAACTATCCTGGAACTTAATGGACTGGGAGAGAAGTATAGAAAAGAGAGGGTTACAGTCATGACGTGGCACAATTTTTTAGTGCTTGAGATGACATACAATTTTTCTTTTTCTAATCTTATTTCACATAAATAGAATTCACCTGGAGACAGGTCACAACTGAGACTGTTCAGTCCAAAAGGTAGTACAGTTGAGACTAGAGTCTAAAAGAAGTGTTAAGATTCACAGAGGGATACAATAAAGCAGCCAAACCAACCGCTGAGTGTTGAGAGAGAAATAGGCAGAATGCAGTATTCTGATTGCCCTTATTTTGAGCCAAGCTTTCTTAGTTTTTCTTGAAAAGAAATTGAAAATCAATCCAGTACACCCACCACTCTAGCTTTTGTTACTGTAAAGCACGTATTCAACTTGCATGTGGTATTGCTAAGAACAGAGCCATTGAGAAATGCTACATTTAGCATTGGAAGGGGAGTAGAGAAGAGAAAGGAGAACATAAAAACTTTTAGATCTCACAACTTCAAAATAGCATTTTTCCCTTTAACTAATGACTAGAGGAATCTGTATTTGAGAAGACACTTGAATTACAAGTTGAATTACAAATCCTGTGTTGTAATATTTGAAGGGGAAATTGAGTTACATCAGAATAGGAAGTGATTTGCATCTTATTACTTGGCAGGGATTGGCACCTTAGCATTTACAGTCACTTGGTTGAGGGGCCAGGCATTTTGAGTGCCCAGGTTGCATACCTCAACCAGGAAGATGTCCAAATGTTACAATAGGAAAGGTGTCATTGAGAGTTGGCTGGGAGCTTGGGGATGCTAACTAAGGAAGTAGAGAGGCCATAAAACTTATCTTTGGATCTATTTTCTAAGAAGAAGGAAGAGGATCCCATTGTGTGAGCTTCTAATTGCACAGGGGAAGGAAATGACAGCTAAGAGTTTGAGAGGACAGCATAAGGAATTTAAGTTGGTTTTTAAACAAAGAAAATTTCCCACAGCAAGCTGCAGATGTTATTTAAAAGACTAAAGCTATGCCCATAGCAGCCATCTTCGCTACCCCTTCCTGTCAATTTTATTCTTACAAAATACAGCAGCAGTATTCTGTCAAGAGGCAGCAAAAGATAGAGGCCAAGTACTTTTACTTTGTAATCAAGTAGATGGAGGTTCAAGTCTTATATCTGCTGCTTGACAACTGGTTAAGCCAAGCAAGTTATTTAAACGTCCTAAGTTTTAGTTTCTTCTGCTGTAAAATGTGAACAATAATAACAATATGTACTACCCAGGGTTTTGGTGAGAACTCAATAAAATAACAAATATTAAATGCCCAGAACATGGTAAAAACTCAATAAATATTAGCTAGTATTGTGGCCACCATTATTATTACCTCAATAGAAGCAAAATAAACACCTCAACTAATTCCTTCTTTTCATTCAAATCCCATGCCAGTAGGATATAATAACTAATCATTGTAACTAACCATACGGTCACTGACTTGTCCCTATTTCAAGTTCTTCACTGCAAATGTCTCCTAAGGCTGCCCACACATTTCATTCTTGTGCTGGTCTCTGACCTCGTGTGACAATATTAACCTAACCTGCTGCATTCTGCAACACTTCACTGGAGCAACATCAGCTTGGGCTTCACATCTCCAGGAACCTGCTACCATTTCACTGTTAATCTGTGGTTTCTTTCAGGTCTTAGGGCTTTCAAAATTGGATATGGTCAATTTCATTACTAGTGGTCTGTAGAGTCAATTTTTAAATCATTAATCTTTGTAAACTCAAAGGTACACCTACCAGCAAAGGTTCTTGCAGAATTTTCATTATGCTGGGCTACAGAGTGAATGGATATGCAAGCAAAATCCTTCTCATAGCAATAAGATTAGAACAACATAATTAACAGAGAAATAGTTACTTGCTGTAAGTAGCATCAGACTCTTGCATTCTTACTGGATTTTTTTTTTTTTAATGTTGCTGGAAATGAGGTGCTGGGTATTATTAGCTTCCAGCTAAACAGGGTTACGCATGAAAGCTCCAAGAAAATCCAGAAAGTGATTAGGTGGCACAAGAATAATAAAATAAACACATAAGTACACAAATGCATACATACATGGATATACACATACATAAAGGGATCAGATACTTCTCTGCTCTGTCCTTTATGAAAAGGGAGGAAAAATTAAAAAGATCATGCTGTATGCTAGAAATTAACAAAACATTGTCAATCAACTATATATACTTCAATAAAATAATTTTTTAATGAAACA
Organism: Budorcas taxicolor; assembly: GCF_023091745.1. Taxonomy (NCBI): domain Eukaryota; kingdom Metazoa; phylum Chordata; class Mammalia; order Artiodactyla; family Bovidae; genus Budorcas; species Budorcas taxicolor. The sequence continues at coordinate 66,726,997 of NC_068919.1, read as the reverse complement.
AGTCTGTTATCTTGCTTACTCACTTATTTTTTGGAATCTATACACAGGATCTGAGAAAATTTGCATGCTATTGTTCTTAGTGTGTTTGTTTTTCTGTTTGCTTACTTTTTCCTGGTTTTTAATCCGAGGTAACTGTGATTACACAGGAAAACGTGAGCAATTGCTGCCTGACTAAAAAAAGTAAATCCACACACATAGAAACAAGAGGAAATGAGTTTCCCAGGTCAGAAACCGCTATAAGAACAGGGAGAGTCTCCTGGCATTTTCTCCAAGAAAAGTCAGTCCCCAATAAATCAGCTTTTGGAGGCATGGCTCCTGTATAGCTGTAAAAGAGGAACAGAGGCAGATGGAATATAGGGAAACGACTTGATCCTGCAGAGCTAAGTTTAAAATCTCCTTTCCTAAAGTATTTTCCACAGATTCAGGGTTTGAGGGAGAATCAGCTTAACAAAAGAAATGGAGAATCATCTCAAACTGGCAGGCTTTTAATACCAGCCTCAAGACAAAAACATCATGAGGGAACATCCTCTGTACATTAAAACAACAACAAAATAATTGCAACGATGAGAATAAAAATTTGTGTAGTTCATTTTCCCATGAAAGACCAAATAGGAGTTCCCTGTGAAAGAATAGCCTTTGCATAAAATTTGTTCATCATTATTTTTAGAGCAGATGGGGCCAGAATCAGCTCAAGCTTCTCACGACAGACACCAGCCAAATTTGCCACTAATTAGCAATGCCCCACACTGTTAAATGGCCCGCGCCTTCCATTTGCAGGCCATAGCCTTGGTGACCCGCAACGCACCACCTGAGACCAGGACTCCACCATCTCCGCCCATCAATCGTCCTGCCTGGGCTACCCTGTCAATGGCTGAGAATGTGCAGGGTAACAAAGGAAACCAGAGGAGACTCTACCTTTTACTTATTTTCCATTTTAATATTTCCCCCCCAAATTCCAATTCCAAAACTCATCAGCCAAGGAAATAAAAGTATGTTTTGTCTCACTACCTAGAGAATTTACTGATGCATCTGTCTCACAAAAAAGAAATGGGAAGGATATTTTTCTCTTAAAATAAGGAAAAGGGGAAACTTCTTTTTTTCCCCCCCTGTGTTCACATGATAATTTTCAAAGTGTAAGTATGTATTTGTAATTTCTTTTAGGTTATTTGGGGAGAGGATATCTGGTCAACCCTTTAGGTGGGCAAAATGGAATGGCATGGCTGGCAGCAGCTGCCTGACATTCCTTTTTCATCAGCTGCAGATCCTGCTTGATGGATCCTTAGGAATTGGGTCCTTCGAGGCTCATCTCGACCACAGAGGCCCTCGGCCCTTCCATGTGACCCCAAGATATTACTGGCTTTGTTAAGTCCATGAAGACAAAACTATGTTTTTAAAACCCATTTTTCAGATGTTACCACCATCAAGAGAAACATTTCAGCAAATCCAAAAGTACCACAAAGGGGTAACTGTTCCGGTCATAAAATCCGATTCTCCTTCAGATTGTATGTGAATGTGTGTGTGATGATCAGGAAAACTTTACACTTATACTTTATCTTCACAGCAGTATCCAATATTTAGAAGTTTTTCCTGCAACAGTATATTCAAAGTAAAAGTGAATAACCTGTTGTGTTCCATTAGAGTAACTCTAGAATGAGCCTTATGTTATCTCCTATATTATTATGTTATCTCTTAAATTAAAAATCCCACACTACATCTAACTAGCCTCTGGGATTAAAATCTTAGATTTCTAATATGTGATATTTTAAAGAAAAGTTTGGTTATCTGCATCTCTGAAAACATGGACATAAGCATCTTCCAGCATTATTATAGTGTTTTTTCTGTCTTTATAGCTTTCCGCTCACAAGAGCAAAAGCAAATATTTAAGATAAATTGAGTAATAATAGTTAACATTTACTGAGCAATTGAGTGTGAACCTATGCTAAAATTTTTATGCCCAGTACCTTATTTAATTCTCAAGACAATGCTGTGTTAGAGATTAATATTATCATCATGTTAGAGATGATAAAACTGGAGATCAGAGAGATTTAGTAACTTGCATAAAGTCACATAGCTTAGGTAGATCCGATCCTGGCATCTGAACACTTAACCACAACACTCACCTGTCTGTCTTTGACAGATGCAAATAATTGTACCTCTGGAACTTTTCAAGGAAAAGCTTGCTTTGGATGTGTTTTCTAGTCCCATTGTGAATAAATAAAGGGCTACACTGGCATGCCTCAGCGAACCTCTTCCCACGAGTTCTGTATACAGGAACAGAGACATGGCCAGAGACGAGTCTCTTTTGGAGAGCAGCTGGTTCTGGTTGTTGAAAACTTTGGAATTAACTGGAGCAGTTGCTTTTGAGACTTCATTGTCAGTCTAACTTTCCTGTGGTGGTTCTGGTGGTAAATATCCTGGGATAAAATTTAGCAATCTCACAAACCAAAAATGGCAAAATTTTAAAGCAGGCAAAGAGTTTGCAAGGAAAATAATGTGAACTTCTAACCTTAGGATTTTTCATTCTTTTCTGTTCTTTAATCTCCACATGAGGGACAGTTTTGTGTCATTTTAAATCCAGAAGCATCACAATGAAGGCAGGAAAAAAACAAAGACTTTTTTGACAGTGCAGACTTTGATTTCTATTTCCAATACAAATTATTGGGGGCAAGATGCTGATTTGGCTAACAAGAGCTCACTTAGCTATTTTAGCAGATGTATGGGCTCCCCTCTCCTGAAGCTTTAAAACAACTATGCTACTGTTTTCTTCTCAATGTCCCCAAAAATTAAGTTCCTGAAATGAGATAAAGGCCGGCCACCAACACAGACTCAGAAATCTCTTTCCTATCTCCCTTCAGGCAGTTAAAATTTTCCTTCTTTATTGAAATGCACTCGGTAAAGGTATAAACAAATTGTAAGAGATCATTTATTTAACCATCTGACAGCTTAACCAAATCTCCTTGTAGCCGAGCTTCCATTATAAGATTCCGTTCTCATATGTCACAGAGGGAAATTCATATTCATAGGAGAGTGGAATCTCTTGTGAAAACCTGTCACGTTGATGGTACATCCTCCGCAGTTAAACTGTTTACAGGACTTGTAGGGGCTCAGCTACATTACCATATTCACGCTGAGTATCGACCATCTCCTTCATCTTGGGACTTTTGGTGTTGAATAAAATAATAGAGCTGATTCTTTATGCGAATACTACCAGTGACTATGGGCCACTTAGCATAGATGCCTTTTCTTGCCATAAGGAGCATCAGTATTGGAAACCCTGCTTTCTGCCAAGAACTCCGGAGTCATCCTGTCACGAGCTATTAATTCAGGAATCAGTCTTCTTGTTGGCAGCTAACCACCAAACCCACAAAGTTGTGTTTAATTTGTTCTTGGAAGATAGACTGAGTTCTCCCCCTTGAGCCACGCGAGAAGGATGCCTAACTGCAGAGCCCCAGAAAAGGTCCACACCAAAGCTTGTGAGAGACACTGCACTTTTCACGGCTGTTAGTGGCCTGGCTGATCTGTTCCAGGCAGCACTACCTGAAAGCCAGGACAAGATAAACACTGCTGACTGCACAGGCTCCTGAGGGAGATTTGACTCTCCTCTGCAGGCTCAGAGCTTTCTATTAACAAAAGTTAACATCATCTCTCAATGGCCGCTCATTGGTTTGGCCGAAGGATGTGTTGTTCTCTTGGCAGCTAGAGAGGTAATAGCAGCAGTGGCAAGACTTGATGCCTAGATTTTTCTTAGGAAATGTCTACATTCGGCCAGTCCCCTCTCTTGCTGAGTCAATGGGCCAGTTTTGGTTAGGGGATCCACTTCTACTCACATCTAGTCCAGAAGGGCTAAACAGGGTTTCAGTCAAGGTCTTAGGATAGAACTTATATGTGTGTACATGTGTGATAAGTCAGTTTGGTTGTGTCCAACTGTTTGCAACCCCATGGACTGTAGCCCACTAGGCTCCTCTGTCCATGGGATTCTCCAGGCAAGAATGCTGGAGTGGGTTTCCCTGTCCTCCTCAGGGGGATCTTCCTGATCCAGGGATTGAACCCACGTCTCTTACATCCTCTGCATTGGCAAGTGGGTTCTTTACCTGGGAAGCCCAGGATAGAGCATATATCTAGGCCTAAATCAATCAATATACTATATTTCTCCTGATCACAGAAATTGGTTTAGGATGTTTATGTGTGAATCACTGGATGTATAAAAGCTTTGCTGTTTTCTGTTTAATTCAAACTTGGAAGGATATAGCCTTGGGGACTGCTGGAAGATACTTTATGACTGTAATACTTAAGGCTTGAGATTAGACCTGGTATGGAGAAAGTGAAAGTGAAAGTGAAGTCGCTCAGTCGTGTCCGACTCTTTGCGACCCATGGACTATAGCCCACCAAGCTCCTCCATCCATGGGATTCTCCAGGCAAGAATACTGGAATGGGTTGCCATTTCCTTCTCCAGGGGATCTTCCCACCCCAGGGATCAAACCCAGGTCTCCCACATTGCAGGCAGACGCTTTAACCTCTGCACCACCAGGGAAGCCCTGATATGGAGAAAGCTGATATCAGTAATCAGTATATAATACCATCACGTAAGCCTGATCAAGCCACACCTGAAGTCCATGCCCTTTCAGACTTTACTTTTCATTCACATTTTCACATGGGATGATTTATGTCATCTATCACACATAATAAACATTTTTGTTGATCAGTTGCTAAGTTGTATCTGACTCTTTGCGACCCCAAGGACTGCAGTATACGAGGCTTTTCTGTCCTTCACTATCTCCCAGAGTTTGCTCAAATTCATATCCATTGAGTCAGTGAAGCTCTCTAACCATCTCATCCTCTGCTACCCCTTTTTTCTTTTGCCTGCAGTCTTTTCCAGCATCAGGGTCTTTTCCAGTGAGTCAGCTCTTCACATCAGGTGGCCAAGTATTGGAGCTTCAGCATCAGCATCAGCCCTTCCAATGAATATTCAGGATTAATTTTCTTTAGGATTAACTGGTTTGATCTCCTTCTGTCCAAGGGACTCTCAAGAACTTTCTCCAGCACCACAGTTTGAAAGCATCAGTTCTTTGGCTCTCAGCCTTCCATATGGTCCAACTCTTATATCTGTACATGACTACTGGAACAACCGTCCCTTTGACTATATGGATGTTTGTTGGCAAAGTGATGTCTTTGCTTTTTAATATGCTGTCTAGGTTTATCATAACTTTCCTTCCAAGGAGCAAGTGTCTTTTAATTTCATGACTGCAATCACTACCTGCTATGATTTTGGAGGCCAAGAAAATAAAATCTGTCACTGCTTCTATTTTTTCCCCTTCTGTTTGCCATGAAGTGATGGAACTGGATGCTATGATCTTAGTTTTTTGAATGTTGAATTTTAAGGCAGTTTTTTTCCCTCTCCTCTTTCACCCTTATCAAGAGGCAAAATAATCATAACTAATATAGCTTTAAGAATTACCTTCCTTTAAAAACACTCAAGGGACAGTTATCTAAGTGCTTTATGTATTAGCATAGTCAAATTTGCTCTTCACTAGAGTTTTTTCCTAAAAATATTTTGGGGAAAATAACAATCTAAACACAGCTTATCAAAATAATGTGTATGTGTTAGTCATTCAGTCATGTCTGACTCTTTGTGACTCTGTGGACTGTAGCCCGCCAGGCTGTGGGGAATAGTAATAGTCAAAGCTTTGCATGACCAAAGTGTTTTAATTTACCAAGTAGTTTCAGAAATAACTCATTTGAGCATCTTAAGCAAATGATGAACCATAGAGGACAAATTTTGTCTTATTTTACAGGAAAAGGGGTTAGTTGATACCATGTTCAGGGAATAGAAATTGACCTTAGTGACCATACTGTATTATGGATGCAGACATTGTCATTCCAAAAAGGAAACTTACCTAACTTCACAAGATAGTCATTTAATGAATATTTTGAAGAAAAAAGTTTGAATTTCTTTATAACTTCAGCTACTACCTCGTATTTATTATCCATAAATCCCTTGTACCTGGTGCTTCAAGTATAACTTCCTTCCTCAAAAAAAAAAAGAGGCCATGTTTCTCTCATACAAAAGGAAACATTTAGTCTAATTCAGTTCACGTTTCTGAGCCCCAGAAATGTGATTGGGTCACAAGCGTGACAGAACAGATTTTCCCATCCACAGCCATAACCATAACTGAGATCGTAACATGATGCCTTTCCTCACTGCCTTGAGACATTATTCCATCGCTTTGATATTATAAATCATGAAGGAACGATGCCACTCTGCCCAGGAGTCCTCGCTTGGTATACGTGACCATCACAGGTTTATTCTTAATGTTCGAGCCGTAAAGCTAGTTCTTCACTGGCAGCAGGAAGAAGCTCTCTGGAGGGAGACCTGCATCAGCATGCAGCTAAGAAAAGGTTACCTCTGATTATCTCCCTCTCGATGACCATGGGTTCGGTTTATATTGGGTGATATTTCTGAAATGAAATGTTAGTCACTCAGTTGTGTCCGATGCTTTGCGACCCCATGGACTGTAGCCTGCCAGGCTCCTCTGTCCAGTGGAATTCTCCAGGCCTGAATACCAGAATTGGTAGCCATTCCCTTCTCCAGGGGATCTTCCTGACCCAGCGATCAAACCCAGGTCTCCTGCATTGTAGGCTGATTATTTACCATCTGAACTACTAGGAGTGATAGCGTTGGCATGAGTGTAAATACTCCAGAACACTAGATTTCTGCCACCTTTTCTCCAAACACCTTTTTAAAAATTTAACTACTCTTTCTTTTGCTATTCAAATACATTCAATAAAATCCATTCATTCAAACTTTCAATAGATGCTATTATTTTCCAAATGCTGAGGTAATATTGTGAAAAACACTCCAGAAAACTCTCTGCTCCTATGGGACATACAATTTTGGAAGTCATCAGCACAAAGATAGTACTTAATGTCTTAAGACTGGAAACATTTACCAAAAGAGTGAATGTAATTAAAAAGTGAAACATCCAAGGGTTGAGCTCTGGGGAGATCCAACATTAAGTGTTTGGAGAAATGAAGACCTTGACCAGTGAGGTAGGAGGAACACCAGGAGAATCTGGATACCGGGAGAAGAAAGTGTTTCCAGGAGGAAAGGGGGACTGACTTGGTCAAAGGCTGCTTGTAGGTCAATCAAGCTGAAGTCTAAGAGGTTACATTAGAGTTTGCCAGCTTGTAGCTCAATGGTGGCCTTGAGCAAAGTCAGGGGAGGAGTGGGGCTCAAATAATGCCTCGAGTGAGTTCAGAAGAGAGGGAGAGAGAAGCAACTGGAGGTTGCAACAACAGATGCCTATTTCCCTGAGGTTTTTCTCTAAAGGGAAAGAGAAAAATAAAGTATAACCAGAAGAGGAAGTGGATTAGTTTTAAGTTGCTCAGCATAACAACATGTTTTTCTGCTGGAGGGAATGATTCTGTTGAGAGGGGAGACTTGAAGGACTAGGGGATGGGAGAATTGCTGGAGAAGACATCCTTAGATGGGGCTGAAGGGATGGTGTAGTGCCCCGGCGGAGACACAGGCCACAGGCAGGTGCAAAGTCACGTCGTCACAGCCGCAGGAGGGAAGGCAGGTGGGCTGGCAAATGTAAGGTAATGCCTTGGGATAGGTCTCCTCTGATCCTTTCCATTTTCCTGCTGAAGTAGTGTGTGCTTCTAGCAAAAAGCTTACTTCTCAACATCTCTATGAAGCTTGGGAATGTCAATGTTGAGAATTTTCTGGCTGGGAAATCTGACAAAGGTTGTGCTTCTCTTCTTAGTTTATGCCAAACTTATCACGCTCTGAAGAAGAGGCTCTCCTATGTTAAGACTAGGCCTGTCTTTCTGGAAACAAATTTCTCACAAGTGGCTCAGATGGTTCCATGGAAGCCTCACACACCCGATTCTGTCACTCCCTGGGGGAAGAGACACAAAACCTTGATTTCATGAGTGCCTGCCATTTCTCTTCTCCACGAGGCTCCCCCTCTCTGTCAAATCTCCTTTCAGATGTTCAGGAGAACATGCTCTGGAGATGGCAGTGGTGATTAGCAGACCAAAAAGAGACCCCCGGGGAATCCTAGGCAAGTGCCTGCATCTCCACGGATTCCCCAGGTTTTCTCTGGACTTGACTCTGATCATTTCTTCCTCTGCTTAACAAAAATATTTTCTACCATTAAAAAAAAAAAGATGCTTAAATCTCTGAGAGGGGACCTGATAGAACTCTGATGGATGTAATAAGTATATCCTTTTCCATTACTTAGAATCTCAGATTTTCCAGGCAGGTGGGAAAAGGAGCAGAAAATGGATAGGTGACCTTACCCCATCCTGACAGCTCTGTATGGCAGGTGTTGTTATCTCCAGTATATGGATGGGATTCAGAGACAGTCAGTAACTTACCCAAAGCCAGGCACTGGTAAGGAGAGGACTCAGACTTGAATCCTGGTCTCTCGGGGCTCAGGGTCACACTCTTCTCACTCTACTTTGCTCCACAGTCAATTAGGAAAGGCAAATGGTGTGTCAGGACAATGAGAAAGGATTCTCCTGCGCTGTCCCTCGCTGACTCCCCAGGCAATTCAGAAACTCCCACTTCAAACCTTCGGGCTGTGCAGTTTATGCTACCAAGGACCTTGTATTACAACACTAGCATTCAGAACCTTGCCTTCTGCCAAGGTAACTTTTCATTTGTCATTCAGCCTTTGGTATACGGATCCCCAAACTGCTCGGTTATTGTTTGCATAGCCAAAAAAGCCAGTCAGGGAAGAAGTCTAGGCGCTCAAATGGAATGTGAATCTGATTTTTTTTTTTGTCTTTGGGATTCCTTACTTTCAAAAACATTTGCCATCTAATCCCATGGTGGTGGTGTTTGCCTGCTACGCATTCTCTGTCCCAAATATACTCCTTAGGCATTCCAAGGGGACATTTATGACTTTTTACAGATCATCTTTTTCGAGCACACGATCTACAGTGGCCAAGCTATTTTCTGTTTGCAGAGTTCCTGGCTCATTTCATCAGCACCGCTGTAGGAAGATGGAGGCTGTTCTCTGCCAACTTCCTCAGTTTCCCCACTCTGGGCAGCAGATCTGCTCAATGCTCACCCTGTCCTCCCTTCTCTTATCTCAGAGGCAGGAAGCAATGTTTCCACAATAATTTTTTCCCATGTGTCCTTGATTCCACTTCCTCCCATCTCCCTGGGAATCTCCTCTCACATTTTCAAGCTCATATTCAAGCTAATTTCTAAATAGCTCCCATTAAAAGAAAAAAAAAATCCTTCCCATTTTCTTAAGTTACTGCCCCATTTCTAAAGTTTCACTGCCAGACTTTTGAGAAGAAATGCTAAATCTGACTCCTTTATTTTCTTCGACTGCAACCTGTCCCGACTGTTGCACTGCAGTTTCCTGATCACCACAGTTAATGACATGCTTTACATCTCCATTCTATTCAGCATTTGTAGAGTTAAGGGTATTGGCATCAGTTGGACCTGGATACAAGTCCTAACTCGAGTTTTCATACGATTCCTGGCACATGGTAAAGAGTTAGTTGTTATTCTCCGCATGACTATTATTAGCCATCCCTTCTTTTAGAAATTCTTTCATCCCTTAGCTTCCCGGCCACTGAGCTCTTGATTCTCCTTCCGTCGCTGATGGTTTTCTCTAACCCCCTCTCCGGCCTCTCTTTCTTAAACCATCAGCAGGCTCCTAGCTGCTGCCTTTCACTTTTCCCTTCTCCTATTGTGTTCTTTCCCTCAGAAGTCTGACTCTCCCACCGCCCTCCCTCTGCCCTGGGTGATGGGTGCATCTCTAACCCCCGGCACTGTTCTGATTAGCTGGAGGCCTCCTCACTCTCCTTCCTCTAGTGAAGGCCCATCCTTAATGCCACTTTCTCCATGAAGCCTTCCAGTCTCTTTCATCCTTGGTCAGAAGTGAACTCTTCCTTGGATGCCTCTCTTTTAAAAAGATTCCCATTTCTGCACTTATTATTATATGCGTTATTACTTTGAAATCTGGTTGGGTGTGTGTATTTCTAACTCCCTCATTAGGCTGTAAGCTCCATAGGTCAGGAACTATATTTTAATCACCCTTTTACCTGCTAATGTGGTATATCTCTCTGGGTAGGCTGGACCCATTTGAACTGATAGGAAGTATAAGTAGGGTCTGCTGAGTATTTAGAGACTCAAGCATCTTCCAAAGTCAGCCCTAAGTTATGGGATGGCTCAGGAAAGGCAGGAGGCATGAGTGTTAAAGAGAAAGCAAAGGAGGAGAGCACAAACGAACTACATGGTGTGAGGGTGGGGTGATGGGGATTACAGCACCTGGGTTGAGGAGGAGGGCAGGAGTGGCCAGGAGTGCTTAGGGAACCAGTGAACCAGAGAGTCAGCAGGAAGAGGGGAGGGCAGGTGACAGAAGAGAGGGCAGCCTCAGGCCTGTCCCGTGGCTTTGAGCCTTTCTTTCTCTCATGTAGATTCCAGGCCCAAGGAGAATAAAATAAATCTCACAGCAGTACTTGGAAGCTTATTATTTATCAAGATTTGGATGATTGTCAAACATGAAGTATAAGAAAGAAAAGGATTTTGTTGTTTCATATGTACTCTTTAAATATTAAAGTGAACAAATGTCTTTAAATGCAAAGAGAAAACATACAAGATTCTCCTTTAGTTTTCCTGATGAAACGTAAATAAGATACACTGACCACATTGACAATCAACATGTATTGAATAAATTTTTAAACGGTCAGATAAGAAATAGTGATAAATTATATATAATTATATATTTGCACCTCTTTGCTTTACTTATCTTTGTACCAAAAGGTTGGGGGATGGGGAGCAATACATTACACTGCATTCATTTTTAATATCAGTTTCCCTCACTTCCCCCCATTCCTCTTTGCACGAATAGTGTATGTTGTAGGTAATTAAGCTGAAATCCCACAGGCTGCTTTCCTAATGTGATCATTTAAACACAGGCCAGATGCTAACACAAACACTACTTGAACAAGAACTTCTCCACTCTTGAGAGTCCTCCTAGAATGTTCCATGGACAGTTTTAGAATTTTTATTTTTGAAAACTGGCATACAAGACATTTTCCACAACAGAAAAGAAACCAACAACACCCTATTTGCAGCAGAAGAAAACACCATTGAGATGAGGTCTTAAAACACATTTGGATGATGGCAGATCACAAGACACTTGGCTCTGGAATCAAGATATCAGGTTTCCATCAAAAATATATAGATGGGATATGAATAAACCCTCCTGAAAACTCACGCTTCTCTACTGGCTGGGGATTCAGAGTGGGGATCAGTAACACTCACAGATGACTCCAGAGAAACAAGGATCCCACCTGCAGACAGATGAGAAAGAGGAATTTTCCTTGGGTGCTTTGCTTGAGACACGTTAGAAACAAAACAGTCTATCACATCTTTCTAACAACATCGGCTGGTACTCCCTTGCCAGCGACTCAACTGGTTCAGAATGTTAAACTTAGAGAATTGCATCATCTACCTCAGAAGGCTACAGACTCACTCCTGCCTAACCAGTGGGAAAATGAAGACATGAAATTCAGTGGTATCCTAGAGTCAGCAGCCCATCCAATTTTACTTTGTCTTTGCACCCCTTGCAGAAGACAGCACCATCGGGTAGCTATAAAGGACATGTTTTCAGTCTGTCCTCAATCAGATATACGCCATTGTGCCATCTAAACCTACTCTCCACTCTGCTCTGTTCCACTCCATGCAACAAGGGCTGCCCAGTACAGACCGTCCCAACTGGGCCGGATTAATGGAGCACACTGGCAGGAGATTGAGGGGGTGAGAAGAGGGAGCCCCGGGTATTTATTTCCCGGTCCCGCCCGCTGCCAGATTGCAAGGGTTTGGCTGCTGCACCACCAAAGGCCACAGCTCCTTTCAAATGCCCTCTCCATACAGCCACTTTGTCTGGATTCTTCAAACCAATTGTACTTCAGGCCTAGGAGTGGCAAAGCAGAGCCAGCATCCCTGTATTAAACACCCCCAAAGTCACTGGTTTGAGTGTTGCATCTGAGCTGACCATGTGTGGGTCAACAGTGACAGATTACTGATGGCTTCCCCCAGCGATGTTGTACTGAAGACTAGCACACAGATTATAATAACATGTGCTGTCGTTCTATGTTGCTGTTGACCTTGGGCATGAAAGCAAGGGAAAAACCAGCAAAAAATTCCTCCTCTTCCTGCCATAAAGGTTTATCATAGTAGGTAAAGGGCCAAGGGTAACTTCATTCTAGCATCAGGTCTTTGATTTTAAAATTTAGTTGACCCGTGGTGGATTCGTGTCAATGTATGGCAAAACCAATGCAGTGTTGTAAAGTGAAATAAAGTAAAGATGAAAATTTAAAAAACAAAAAAACAAAAAAACATAAATCCTTAAATTAAAAAAATAAATAAATAAAATAAAATTTAGTTGAGGCTTATCGGTGATTTTCATTTTCATGTTGCATATATTCAAATGTCAATGCCAATATCAAGAAAGGGAATGCTTTTCAAGTACAATAATATTTTCAACTTTAAAACCATGTTGTCCTATAGAACTTAGAACCAGTGGATGATAGTTTTAAAATTGATTCCATTTTTGTTCCATAGTCTGTCCCTGTTTTTGTGTTTTTTTCTCAAGTCTTCCCATGTATATAACAACAAGATCTTTATTTCTTCAGTAATCAGTAATCTGATTTCTTTAGTAATCTCTTAATTTCCCACTTGAAGCCATTTAATCCTCTTTAAGAGGCCAAGTGTGTCCTAGAAACTAGAGCAAATAATACAGTATACTGATCAAATTCTTTTCCTTTAAGTCAAACTCAACTTTTTTGTGCCTAAATTTGTCTTTTGGCAAAATGAGTGATAATGAGTTACTGCCTCTGCACTTTAATAGCCTGAGTCAAAAAAGCTGACGATACCTCCATGCTCCTGTTGATCCCAGGTTTACTACGGAAAGATTTCATTCTTATACCATGTAGCACGGTGCCTTCTAACACACAGATGCAGTGGAAGATTGTCTCAAAAATAATTCTTTAAAATATATTTGATTACAAATGAAATAAAAGGAAATGCATTTATCTGTATATGAGATGTAAATACAGATTTCTTTCTTAATGAAAATGTGTTCTTGAGCTATCAGCATCTTTCAGCCAATTGTTAGATGAGCTTATGGTCTTAACTGTCAAGACTCTGCCTAGATGGCTTAATATTATTATTTTTAACATTGAAATAAAACTTTTTACTGTCTGAAAGGCAGAACAGATATTTGGATCACTGGAAAAAAAGGCCAGGACTGCAGAGCTTGGTAGGTGTGATCATGTGTCTTTCCTGTTTGCTATACCTCTAGAATGCATCATTCATTCAAAAACATTTATGAATAAACAGTTAATAATACAGTATAAAGCATTATTACTTAGGTTTTGACCATAAGCTGTGAGCACACAGACAATGTAGCAGTTAGTTCTAGAGCTTGGGGTAGAGTAAGGAGGGGAAACTCATGTTTATGTTGGGCATTGAAGGATGAGTAAGTGTTCACCAGTCAGACAATTAGGTAAAGAAGGCATTCTAGGCGGAAAAAACAGCATATGAAGGCCCCAAAGTGTGAGAATTGATGTGACCTGGGGATGGAGATAGAGCTTATTGACTTTATCCTATGGGCAATGGGGAGCCTTTAAATGAATTTGACTGAGAGAAAGGACATAATCGCATTCTAATTTTTAAAGATTATGTTGTTTGAAATTTGGATGAATTGGAGAAGGCTTGGAAACCATATATACAGTCAAAGGTAAAAATTTGGTAAGATTGTGGGTTTGATTTAGGGCAATGACACTAAAAGGGAGAAAAGTGTATTGATCTGATATTTTAGAGATACAAATCAAAAGAACTTTGGCTTGCTGACTTCCCGGGGAGCTCAAATGGTAAAGAATCTGCCTGCAATGAGGCAGACCTGGGTTCCATCCCTGGTTTGGGAAGATGGGGGTCACAAAGAGTCGGATACAACTGAGCAACTAACACCTTTTGTGGACCAGCTCTGTGGGGTGAGGGTGGGTGGGAGTGAGGGAGAATGAAAAGAGTCAGATGATTTTGAAGTTTCTAACTAGTGAACTAGAGAGAGAATGACTTTGATTATCGGCATGCCCAGTGTGTGATTGCTGGGCCAATCAGATGGAGATACTCCACTGACAGATGAAAGGCAAGACTGGAGCTCAGAAGCCAAGTGAGGGTTGAAGATGTGGATTGTGGAGATCATTATTTCATCAGCATTGATGCCACGGGGATGGATGAGATCACAGAGGAAGCACACAGAAGAGGACAGGAGAGAGGAAAAGACGCAGTCTAATAGGCATGTGCTATTTTCAAGTGTGAGTGTTCATTCCAGTCTTCTGGTGCCACCTCCTCATTTATCATTTAGCCAGCCACCCTCCCCGACTCTATGCAGCACTGGTGAAGCAAACTTCGGGTATCCTGTCCACACTTGCTTGCCTCCTGCCCCAAGATGAACAGAGTATGCCTCACATCACCCTGGCCACAGAGATTTGATCAGCACCATGGCAGTGATATGTTGGAGCCAGGTCCTTCCAGCCCACAAGTGGCATCACATCTGTAGCTTAAAGTCAGCCTCAGTGGAGATGTTTACACCACAGAAATTGGCAAACATTGCCAATCAAGCCCTACCCGCTGTCCCTGTGAAAAGTCAGCTTACTGGCACACTGGTGGATGTGGGCAAAATGAGGAACACTGTCCTGCAGACTTGACATACAGGTCTCAGAAGAGGTGTTCGTTTTCATTCTGGATTGCAGACTGTGAAGTGTGCCCATGCTGAATGTTCTTACTGTGTATCAGAGCCGCCTTACAAGGACTTCAATCCACGTAGGATGAGAGATGAAGAAGGGACAGAACCCTAAGCACAGAATTTGTTGCTCTTTCATTTTTTCAATTAAAAAAAAATTCTTAAAACTTTAAAAGGGGACATACTTATAGGAAATCCCATTCAATATGTATATATTCAGTTAACAAAATAATAAGAAAATACACACCTGAATAAACACTGTCCAGGTCAAGACATAGAATACTATCAGGTCCCCAGAAGGCAGAGTTCTCTTCTTGTCCTTTCATCTTGACCTTTGTAATATTCCATCTCGACCTTGGTAATATTCATTTCCTGGATTTGAAAAACAGATTTACGAACAATGTATACATTCTTAAACATAAAGGTGCCTCCCTTCCTTCCTTCTCTCTCTTCCTTCCTTCCTTCCTTCCTTTTTTTCCTTATCACTATAGGGAAGCCAGAACTTGGGGAAGCATGTTTTTCCTATGATGGGAAAAACTGGAATAGACTTATAAAGTTGATATAAAAGAAAGACTGAGGATACCAGGGACAGAATAATTTGGAGCATAGCTGTAGGGAAGATGAAGAGACGGGGAACCCGGTTTTCTGATGGAGGCCTTAGGTTTGGATGGAGGGTGAGAGATGCCTCCTTATGATATGGGAAAGAAGATTGGTTTCTACTTACAAATGCCCAGACTACTTTAATTTATACAAGGTGCAGCTTAAAAAATAGTAAGCCCCCCCCAATTTCATCTTAGTGCATATGCTGTCCTCTGAACTTTTCTTTGGTATGTCTGATATCCCTGGATTTTGCAGTTAGTGACCTGGGATCTCCTCTCCCTCCCTCCTTTGTGGGTGGTGACTCTGTGTCTGGCTCCGGCTCCTGACACCTGGAACTCCCTCTCTCCCTGACACCAGGGTCTGGCAGGGGCTTTGCCCTGACAGCTTCAGTCTGTGGCCCAGCACCTCCTTTTTGCTTCTTTCGGAGTACACAACACCCTGGCCCAGTTGGCACTTTTACTTTCTCTGGTCCTAGTTTTGTCTCTAGGGCAACCAACCCTGTGTGGGATGGAGAGGGTACTGGCAGAAGGGGAGTAAGGTAGACAAATGTGAAGGTGGCCGTACAGGAAGCTGAGCTGCCAGGGTCCACTCCTGTGACATCCCTCACTGAGTTGGCCTCCAAAGCCCCTGAGACCATGTCCCTGTGGGGATTTCTAGGTGCTCTGCAGACTGTGTGCCCAAGAAGTTTTGAGACCTCAGATTCATTTCCCCGTCACCTTCCTGCTTCTAACAAAGCTTGTGTTTAAGCCTCCTTGGCTGCATCAAAAACAAAACATTTCTACAAATTAAAAGCTTTCTGGATTCCTTGCCTTGTCTCCGAGCTTGCTTTTGAAATACTAATTAGCAGGAGAAACGTATGCTTTGTGATTCCAAAAAAAGAAAAAGGGGAGACCTCGCTAAAGATAGCTAGCTCTGGTGGGAGTTTTTTTTTTTTAAGTTGCAACTAAATGTCTATGTATCCCATCAGCATTTAGCAAAAGCTGTCTCCTGTCCTTAAAAATATGGAAAGCACTGAATGAGAAGTCTGTCCCAGGGCAGGTGGCAATGAAAGGCTTTGGTCTCTTGGAACTAGAGTCTGAATTATGTAAAGATTCCTCTATGCAGAAGCAGAGAACTTAGTCAAGTGACTACAGGCAGTGCCCTGACTCTGGACTTAAAGGGGTCAGCATGGGCGTGTGCAACTGAGCCAATACCAGAGCTTTCCATCTCATCCTAATAGATGTCAAAGGTCACTCTATCCCTCCGTTTGATGAATAACTGTAGCAACACCACATCTGTCTTATAACTGGCAACGATTCTCAAGTTAGTGATAATGAGGGTCTTCCTAACAAAGTCAAACGCTCTGGTGCCTGAGTTGAAGGCCACTGCTTCTGCCCACCTATCTTGCATACATTTTCAGCCAAGGAGAACCCTGTTGGCTTGAGATACATAGTAATAACATACTAACACAGTAATGCTTTCAAAAATAGCAGTTTCTAAGTAATGATTACAAAAACTCACAAACATCTTCTTTTCTTTATTAACCCAAAGAATAATAATATACTGAGCACAGCAGAACTGAACAAAGCAAGGTTAAATTTGCTTCCTCATTTAGAAGAATTCTAGGAAACTGGAGTTGTCCCCACCCATCCCTACTGCACACCATTTGGGAAGAAGCTCTGTAGTACCAGTAGGTAATCGCATGGACAGGTTAGTGCTGTCCAGTGGCTATTTACAAATTAACATGGTAGATGGGGAATAACAACGCAGTTTTAAGAAGGAATACGGGTTTCAAGAGTGAGGGACCAGGCCATTAAAGAAGACTGTCAGGCAGTGGTTCCAGAAGGCGATAAGCATAGACCTAATAAAGTAGAAAGCCGAAAGTACAGTTTTGTTCTGTGAGAGGTCATGAGACTTCTGCTCAATGACCTCCAAGCCTGGAATACATTTCAAATAGGAATTGGAAATTTCCACTCCCTGGCTGGCAAGAAAACACAAGTTCCTAGGACCAGCAATGCCTATACTCCTTAGCACATATTTCCTAGCAAATCAGCAGCTTTACCAAAGATGGCGTCCTAGATTCTCTCCACCAAACCTCAGATACAAAGCAGAATAAAAGACCCTCTCCATTTCTTAGTTCCTTCATCTCTGATGAGCATGCACAACAGAATGGCTGAAGAAGAAATGAGATAACAGGGTCTCTGTGTTTTTAGCCCCCCAGTATTCTTTATTATGAGTCAGTGCTACGACTGAAGCCTTATTTAAAGACAAGAAATTACAAGTGCATTTTTTTCTTCTCACTAATTAATTCATTGGCCCTTTGGTTAGCTTTCAAAAAGACAGACATTTATTCAGCATGTTCTACATGCTACACGTCTTCCCTGGTAGCTCAGATGGTAAATAATCTGCCTGCAATGCAGGTGACCTGGGTTCTATCCCTCGGTTGGGAAGATACCCTGGAAAAGGGAATGGGAACCTACTCCAGTATCCTTGGGGCTTCCCTGGTGACTCAGACAGTAAAGACTCTGCCTGCAATGTGGGAGACCTGGGTTCGATCCCAGGGTCGAGAAGATTCCTTGGAATACCATGCTCAATGTTAAAGAATCAAAAGAGAAAACAGACAAAAACATGATATCAACCCTTGAAATATTCTTCGTACCTGGCAGAAAATGATAGATTAAAAAAAGAGAGAAAGAGAAATGAGATCTTGCAGTTGCTATTAATGGAAGTGTTTACTGGAAGCAGTGAAGAAACCAAGGTGAAAATAGTGTATCAATTGTATGTATATGTGTGTGTATGGAGGGGTGGCCAGGAGTGGTGGGGGATGGGTGTTGCAGGTTGATTAGACATGTCAAGATGAGTTGGCATAAACCAGGATGCCAGGGTGGAAAAGGGCATTTCAAGGAGGGGTCCATGGAAGTGCAAAACAACCAGGATGTGACAGAGAGGAGTATAAGCCTTTCCCTAAAGTGGGGCCCTGGAGAGTTGGGGAAGGAATTAGTGACAGGGATGACAAAGTGGTGGGGGCCAGACTGCAGAAAGCCAGACTGCCTTCTGTGTTGCATAAGGAGGAGCCAGAAGGCCTTCTGTGTTGCACTAAGGAGCTTGGACTCTATGGCCAGGCAAAGGTTAAAGCATAGGCAAACTGCAAAGAGTTCTGGAACAGTCACCTCTTCACCTGTGGGGCGGACTGGAGGGCAGGGGGTCAAGACAGACAGATTACCTCAAGGGCACATCCAGTTGAGACTCCACTAAGAGGACAGGGGCAGAGAGGAGAGGAGCCACACAGGAGGAGAGTGTGAGGGGAGGAGGAAGCGGGTCACTCCCAGGTCTGGGCTTTGGGTGAGGGCTGGTGAATGTGGAGAGAGGGAGGCAATGGGGACAGAGAGGAAGAGGACCAGTTCACTCTACTTGCTGAACGGGTATTGTCTGGGGGATTCCAGGGAGCGGTCCAGTGAGCAAGATACTTGCATCTAGAGCAGGGGTTCTTATACAAAAGACTTTAGGGCCTGTGAACTTGAGCAGAAAAAAATTACAACTTTATTTTCACTAACCTCTAACTCAAATTTTGTATTTCCTGTATGTGCCTGGGCAACAAACCGCAGTGGCATCAGCAGCACCTCTGCCTCCGTCACAGGTAGAAATCACCGTTTCATGCCATTTTTCAGTTATTGCAGACATGTTAAAATATTGTTTACATTTATTTCTTCAAAATGATAGTAGTTACTCAATATGCTGGAAAAGATGATTATTTATTATTAACAAAAAAGCATAGGTGGCACTAGTGATAAAGAATCTGCCTGCCAATGCTGGAGATGCGGGAGATGCAGGTTTGATCCCTGGGTTGGAAAGACCCCCTAGTGAAGGGCGTGGCAACCCACCCCAGGATTCTTGCCCAGAGAATTCCATGGACAGAAGAGCCTGGTGAGCTACAGTCCATAGGATTGCATAGAGTAGGACTCGACTTAAGCGACTTAGCATGCATACACATTATATACCATTTATTTTTCATAACTTTTTAACATTTTTATTGGAGTATATTTGATTTACAATCTGAGTTTCAGGTGTACAGCAATGTTAATCAGTTATACGCATACATATCTCTACTCTCTTTTTAGATTCTTTTCCCATGTGGCCCATTACAGAGTATTGAGTAGAGTTCCCTGTGCTGTACAATAGGTCCTTTTTAGTTATATTATATGTATGTTAGTGTGTATATGTCAATCCCAATCTTCCCATTCATCCCTCTCCATCCCATTATCCCTTGGTAACCATAAATTTGTTTTCTACATCTATGTCTCTTCTTCTGTTTTGTGAATAATTTCACTTGTACCCTTTTTTAGATTCCGCATATAAGCGCTATCATATGATTTTTGTTTTTTTCCGTCTGACCTACTTCACTCAGGTCATCCATGTTGCTGCAAATGGCATTATTTTGTTCTTTTTTATGGCTGAGAATTTTTCATAATTTTAAGAACTGTCTTTCAACAGGACTTGTTTCATTTGTAATCTCATGTATTTCATATGAAGCATTTTAAAAACATGGAGGAAGGAGTTTATGGGCTTCGGCAGGCTGCCAAATACATCCATGGACCAAAGAAAGGTCAAGAATCTCTAGTCCAGAGTTTGAAGCCTTCGGGACTGGTCAATAATTCCCGGATTTCTGCTGAGCAATGCTACACTGAGAAGGATATGACCTATTCCAGGGGCTCCTTAAATAGAATGGGACTGAAAGGAAACAGTTCACTGCAAAAAGAAACAAGGTTTGTGCTTACCCTGGCCTTCTCCCTGATGTGGTTGGCCTTTATAGATCCAGCTCTCATTCAAAAATGTGCTCTGGGCTGGTTTCATTTATTGGTTTTGAGGAAATTGTGCAGATGAGAACCATGAGTCAAGGTGATGATGTAGACACTCTTAAAATGAACATCCCTCAGCAGAGTTTGCATGTCTCAAAATCTGTTCAGCCTAGAGGAATGTCAAGCAAAGTATAGAACTATACCTAGGAAGGTCTTCTCCTTTCCTGAATCCCATTCCTAATGTTCAATAAGCCATAAAGAATAATGTGTGCAGTTGGGTGAATACCTGCTCAGCTAGCCACCGGCCATATTTGACCACAGGCCTTGTACTTTCACTGGAGACACCGAGCCTCACTCTGGTCATGAGCAAGCTCCTTTCTCAGTCTCCTAAAGTTCAAAAGGACAGGAGGATGAAACGGACACTTGATCTTCATGCCATCCTCCCTCACTCTCTAGTTCTGCATCTGGTAGCTGCTCTTGGGAGGCAAAACAACGAAAACTGCCATGCGACTTCCAGTCCTTAAAGAACGTAGAAGTCCACTTCAGAAGGTCAAAACTCTGCAGATTCCCGTCTAGAAATCTATCCCACCAAAATCTCACTCATGCTCACAAGACTGATGAATGCACATGGCTCATGATTCTGAAAATTAGAAAGAAACTAAAAGTCTATCAACAGGCAACAGGTTAATTAATGAGGTTCATCCACACTTATGGAGTACTTCAAAGTGGTTGAAAAAAATACACCCATATGAACAGATATTCACTCTACATTTCACCACTGTGAAAAAAAAACTGCCGAATAATATACATAGTAGGGTCATTTTAAAAAAGTTTCTGTAAAATGCTCACATATGTTCGTAAATGTCCAGCTAAGACTGACCTAAAAAGATGATCATGAACTACACAGTACTTATTTTGGAGACAGTAGAATTTGGTAGAGGGGAAGGAGGAAGATGAGCGTTTCAAAGATAAATTTTCACTCTTTCCTAAAATATCCCCTTATTGTTTGAAGTACAAAATTGCCTTTGAGATTTAAAATATAATTGAAAGATCACATCAGCTCTCATCATATGTAATGGAAATCGTCTGGTAATTGGGTTTCGAATTTTAATTTAAGGAAACCATGCTGTATCAGAAAAAATTCTGTCTCCGAATTAGGCTTCACTGTGAATAACAGATACCCAAAATAACAGTGTTTCAGACAAGCAAGGGCAGTACTTTGGAGGTAGACAGTCCAGGGCTAATTTGGCAGCTGTGTTCCCATGCAGCTCCTCCCTATGGAGAGGATGGCTTCACCCTGGTGGTCTAAGACAGAGCCTGGAGCAGCAATCGTCTCACCCCTGTCCTCAGAAGCTAGAGGAGAAAGGGACGAAGAAGGCAGACTTGGATCCACTCTCTGCATGTTTTTCCCTAAACCACTGGCCTCTATGTTCCATGAGAGTCACACACAGTGAGTCTGCAATATGAGAGTGTGTGTTTTCTACGTGTGAGGGTGCGATTATTGTTGTTGTTCAGTCGCCAAATTGTGTCCAACTCTTCATGACCCCATGGACTGCAGCATGCCAGGCTTCCCTGTCCTTCACCATCTCCTGGAATTTTCCCAAGTTCATGTCCATTGAATCGGTGATGCCATCCACCCATCTCATCCTCTGTCACCCTCTTCTCCTTCTTCCTTCCATCTTTCCCAGAATCAAGGTCTTTTTCAGTGAATCAGCTCTTTGCATCAGATGGCCAAAGTATTCAAGCTTCAGCTTCACCATCAGTCCAGCGAATATTTAGGGATATTCCAGCAAATATTTAGGGTTGATTTCCTTTAGGATTGACTGGTTTGATCTCCTTGCTGTCCAAGGGACTCTCAAGAGTCTTCTCCAACGCCATAGTTCAGAAGCATCAATTCCCTGGTGCTCTGCCTTCTTTATGGTCCAGCTCTCACATCCATGAGAGCATGATACACACAAGAAATCTCGAGACACCCCTCCCTGCCTACTCTAGACAAGGCACGGGCACCTGAAGCCCTCCTCTTAGGGACTGCTTTTCTTCTTCTTCGTTCACTCACCTCCTTGTTCTCCTTCTGCATTTCCTGCCCTCATTATCACACTGCTTTTGGTCCAGCAGGCCCAGCTCAGAGCTAAAGGGTTTGCTGCTGCTGAGGTGGCACTGGGGGTTGCTTGATCCCACAGGAAGATGGCAGGATTCACAAATGAAAGCTCTTTTTCCAAGCAGCGTTTTAGAATTAACTCTCAGAGTGTGAGAAAGATACAAAAGAGAAAAGATACAGTTTGTTCAGCCAAGTAGGGGTTCTGCTACTGGCCACAGAAACAGCTAACCAGGTGTGTGCGTGTGTGCATGTGCATGTGTGTGTTGTTTATGTGAAATTTTAGCTGCTTGGTCTCAACATCTGGGCTTCCCAGATGGCACTAGTGGTAAAGACCCTGCCTGCAAAGCAGGAGACATAAGAGACCTGGGTTCACTCCCTGGGTGGGGAAGATCCCCTAGAGGAGGGCATGGCAACCCGCTCCAGTATTCTTGCCTGGAGAATCGCTTGGACAAAGGAGCCTGGTGGTCTACAGTCCACAGGGTCACAAAAAGTCAAACACGACTGAACGACTTAGCATGCACACACATTCTCAACATCTATTATTCAAACTCCTGAAATGTTTTGCCAACACCTTTCTTATGACATTTTACTTTCTCTTTTCTCCCTGATTTTATCAAGATAGAATTGTGATATAATATTGTATTAGTTTAAGGTACACAATATAATGATTTGATATATGCATATACAATTGATCTTTGAACAATGCAGGGGTTGGAGTACCACCCCCCAGACAACTGAAAACACATGTGCAACTTTATTTTTGGCTCTCTCCATGCATGGTTTGGCATTCACCCATCTACGGATAGTCCATATTTAGTGAAAAAAAATCCATGTATGGGTGGACTCATGCAGTTCAAACCCATGTTAAGGGTCAACGGCCTTACAAAATGGTCACCACAGTAAGCTGAATTAACATCTATCACTTCACATAGTTTCAGTTTTCTATCTCGTGGTGGGGAATTTTAAGAGGTAATCTCTGAGCAGCTCTCAAATATACAAAAGAGTATTGTCAGCATGCTGCTGCTGCTGCTAAGTCACTTCAGTCATGTCTGACTCTGTGCTACCTCAGAGACGGCAGCCCATCAGGCTCCCCCATCCCTGGGATTCTCCAGGCAAGAACACTGGAGTGGGTTGCCATTTCCTTCTCCAATGCAGGAAAGTGAAAGTGAAGTCGCTCAGTCATGTCCAACCCCCAGCGACCCCATGGACTGCAGCCTACCAGGCTCCTCTGTCCATGGGATTTTCCAGGCAAGAGTACTGGAGTGGGGTGCCATTGCCTTCTCTGTGTCAGCATGCTGGACCATTACATCCCCAGGAGCAGAAGTTTGTATCTTTTGACCACTCATCTCCTTCATCCTCCACCTTCTACCCCTACCTCTGGCAACTGTCAGTTTATTCTTTGTTCCAGACTTTGTTTGCTTCAGATCCCACATTTAAGTGAGATCCTACAGTCCTTGTCCTTCTCTTTACTTCACTTGGCGTATTATCCTCAAGAGCCATTCATGTCGCTACATCACTACAAGTGGCAGAATCTCCGTCTTAATGGCTGGATAATATTCCATTGTATATGTATCACATTTTCTCTATCCATTCACCTGCTGATGAACACTTAGCTTGTTTCCATGTGCTGCCTATTATAAATAAGGATACTGTGAACGTGGGGGATGTAGATAATTCTCTAACACAATGACTTCATTTCCTTCAGCTACATACCCCAAAGCGGAACTGCTGAAATCTACTTTCTCTTTTGTTGTAGTTATTTGTGCATCTATTTCATCTTTCCTACTAGATCATAAACTTCTTGGGGGCAGGGACTGTTTCGATGCATCTGTGTTTCTTTGGTATCTGGCCTGGCATGAGGCTGAGGCTTGATGTCCATTGACAGAACAAGTGCACCAAACATTATTGAAATATGAAATAATGCATGACTTGTTCATCTTTCCAAAAAATGCAGGCTACAGCTGCACAAGAATATTATGAGGCCCTTTTGAATACAAAATGGGAGGGCCTTTAAATGGGAGGAAAATGTGAAAAAATAAGATTACACCATGGCAAGTGCTTCCACCTCTCTCCAGCCTCTCTTCCACCTGTAGTCCCTTAGTTACTAGAGTTGACACTTTTCTCTCCCTGACACTGACAGTCCATCCCAGGGCAACACTGAACACACGCTCTCGTGAGTGGTTAGATCGGTGCTCACTGTGACTTCCAACCACAGTGTTGATTCTGTCTGACTGTGGATGTTGCCTTGTACTTCTGTATCTCTAACACAGTGCTGGAAACCTAGCAAATGCTCGATAAATCCCCTTAAGATGATTAAGTCATCCCTGGATAGATTAAATAGAAATATGTTTAGAAGAAGACAAATAGGAACACATAAATGAACTTGGTCTTTAAAGTTGTCTTTCTTTCCCTGTTTTATTTTTCTATAACACATACCATCTTCTAACATACTGTCAGTTTAACTTGTATTTTGATGCTCCCCCTCTTCCCTCTGGCATCTAATGTCTCACACACTGTTGGTGGAAATAGAAGTTGTGATAACTATTCGGAAAACTATTTGGCAGTGTGTACCGAGGTTATTTTTTTATACCTTTCATGAGGTTCTCATGGCAAGTATACCAGGGTGGTTTGCCATTCCCTCCTTCAGTGGATCACAATTTGTCTGAATTCTCCACTATGAACTGTCCGTCTTGGGTGGCCCTGCACAGCATGGCTTATAGCTTCATTGAGTTACACAAGCCCCTGCACCATGACAAAGCAGTGATCCATATTAATAAAGTTAGTGGATACAATGAAATTCCAGCAGAATTATTCACATCCTTAAAGGAGGAATCCATAAAGTTTTTACATTCATTATGTCAGCAAATCTGGAAGACCCAGCAGTGGCCACAGGACTGGATAAGGTCAATCCTCATCCCAATTCCCAAGAAGGGTAACACTAAAGAGTGTGCTAACAGACAATCGCACTCATCTCCCATACCAGTAAGGTCACGCTTAAATCTTGCATGCTAGGCTTTAGCATTATGCAAACCAAGAATTTCCACATGTCCAAGGTGGGTTTATAAAAGGAAGAAGAACTAGAGTTCAAACTGCCAACATTCGCTGGATTATAGAAAAAGAAAGGGAATTTCAGAAAAACATCTATCTCTGTTTCATTGACTATGCTAAAGCCTTTGGCTGTGTAGAGCATGACAAACTGTGGAAAGCTCTTGGAAATACTAGAATACCAGACCATCTAACCTGTCTCCTAAGAAACCTGTATGTGGGTCAAAAAGCAACAGTTAGAACTCTGTATGAAATCTTGACTAGTTCAAGATCAAGAAAGGAGTATGACAGGGCTGTCTGCTGTTACCCTGTTTGTTTAACCTATATGCTGAGCACATCATGAGAAATGCTGGGCTGGATGAGTTACAAGCTGGAATCAAGATAGGCGGGAGAAACATCAACAACCTCAGATATGTGGATGATATCATTCTAAGGGCAGAAAGTGAACAGGAACAAAAGAGCTTCTTGATGAGCGTGAAGGAGGAGAGTGAAAGAGCTGGCTTAAGGCTAAATGTTAAAAAAAATCTAATATCATGGTACCCGGCCCTATTACTGCATGGCAAATAGAAGAGGAAAAGGTGGAAGTAGTGACAGATTTCCCTTCTTGGGCTCCAAAATCACTATGAACAGTGACTGTAGCCATGAAATCAGAAGACAATTCCTGCTTGGCAGGAAGGCGATGACAAACCTAGACAGTGTGTTGAAAAGCAAAGATGTTGTTCTGCTGACAAAGGTCCATACACTCAAGTCCACTGTCTTCCCAGTGGTCATACACGGTTGTGAGAACTGGAGAGTAAAGAAGGCAAAATGCCAAGGAATTGATGCCTTCAAACTATAGTGCTGGAGGAGGCTCCTGAAAGTGTCTTGGACAGCAAGGAGATCAAACCAGTCAATCTTAAGGGAGATCAACCCTGAATACTCACTGGAAGGACTGATGCTGAAGCAGAAGTTCTAGTATTTTGCACACCTGATGCAAACAGATGACTCATTGGAAAGTCCTTGATGCTGGGAAAGATCAGGGGCAGAGGTGAAGAGAACATCAGAGGATGAGATGGCTGGATGTTATCACCAATGCAATGAATATGAACTTGGGCAAACTCTGGGAGATGGTGAGGGACAGGGAGGTCACATGACTGGGCAACCAAACAACAACCAAGGTTATCGACTTCCTTGGTGGGTTAGACAGTAAAGAATCTGCCTACAATGCAGGAGACCCGATTTGTTCCTGGATTGGGAAGATCCCCTGCAGAAGGGAGGGGCTACCCACTCCAGTATTCTTATCTGGAGAACCCCATGGACAAAGGAGCCTGGTGGGCTACAGCCCATGGGGTTGCAAAGAACTGGACACAACTGAGGGACTAACACACACCAAGATTATTAACTCTCACACAGTACTAACAATAGCTATACACACAAGGCAGAAATTCTTGAAGGAAGGTCTGGGTTGGATGGCCACAGGCCTTGGTTGTTTTTGTGTCTTCAGCTTCAGGATCTAGAAGCTGCAGTTTGGAAAGCACACAAGTTAGAAGAGATTCTTAATATATCACTTCTCCCCATCCTGCACATTTAATTCTTCCTCAGTTCCTATCAATTACAGATACCCCCACAAATGTATTCTGCATCCCTTTCTCTCCACACTGACTTCAATCACCCAATCTTAGCCTGCATTTCTCACCCACATTACTGCAATATTTCCCAAGTGCTCCCTCTTTCCACCCTTGCCTTCCCATCCCACCTCAGATCCACTCAGCGACCCATGTGATGACTTCCCTTGAACCCGAAGTAAAAACCAATTTTGTTGCCACAGACCCCAGGTGCTATGAGCCTGCCTGAGAATTTCTGATTTCATCTCACTTACTCTCCATCACTCTTGCTCCTTAATCTCCAGACATTCAAGTGGTTGTTTTTTAAAGTCAGCTTAATCAAGTTGTAGTTCACCTATCATATAATTCACCCATTTAAAATGTACAGTTGAATGTCTTCAATATATACCATCACCACAGTCAATATTAGAACATTTTATCACCTCTCCCCCATTAGCAGTCACTCCCCGTTTCCCCCCAGCTTCTCAGACCAAGGAAACACTAATCTATTTCCTGTCTTTATAGGTGTGTCTGGTCTTATTTTTAGCTCTCAAATCCACCAAGCTCTTTCCTGTATTAGGTGCATACACATGCTATTTCCTCTGGGACAGCTCCCTGGTCTGCTCTCCAGGGCTCCCTGCACCCTTCACTCCAAACCTTGTGTGGCTTCCTTCATGCTGAAATTAAAATGTAATCTACTCAGGGCTTTCCTGGATACCTTATCTAAGACTAGCTCCTAGTTTATTATCTTCTTATACCTCCTAGTTTATTATCTTCTTATACCTCCTAGTTTACTATCTTCTTATACCTCCACAGTTGGTAATCATTGGCTTACTGACTTTTTATTGCCTTATTCTTTCCAGTTGATTTTAAACATAATGAGGGGAGTGAATAACTCTCTAGTTCTCTGTTGTAGCTCTAGTTTCTACTGCAGGGCCTGGCACTGAGAATACCCTCAATAAACATTTGGCAAATGAATGAATAAATGAATGAATGAATATATAGCTCAGTTATCTGGCACTGCCTAGAAATAAAACATCTTGCCTATTTGAAAGCAGCAGATATTACAACGCATCATCATTTAGCCAGCTAGGTTTTCTGCTGATACAAGACAGGAGTTTTAGAACAAGCGTCTTCAAATCATTTTGAACAGCTGGCCGAAAGTATATGTGCCCCCCCAAAATAAGGTTTAGTTGGCCCAACAAAGATTAAACAGAATGATCAATTGCAATATGGTCACAGAATGCTTCTGAATGAGTGGCAGGGGTTGACATTTGGGAGGTTTCCCTTTTCCTCTTCCTCCTAAGATGGCAGTATTGATTGCTGCTCTTTTCCCATAAACACTAACAGCAGGACAATCACTTGTTAATGATTATCTGATCATCAGACCAGACAGTAACCCTGCCCATCAAGTCTTTATACAGCTATAAAGGATCCACTTAGTGCTTCATTAGTGCAAAAAGGTGGGTAGCAATCCCCCTCCATCACCATCAACCCTGTCCAAGATTCAGTAATCAGCTCTGGGCAAAACCAGATTGTAAACCAATCGAAGGAAAGGATCTACTCTTTTCCCAACTGTATGGACAGTTCACCTACCCACAACCAAGTGCATGTCCAAGAAGCTCACAAATAACAGCTGCTTATAAACATGCACTGAATGACTGACACCTGATCAGGTTGTACCTCCCATCTTTCTTCACTAATCTCATCCCGCCCTCCCCCATCCATTTGGTTACCCCCAGTTGTCATTCCTGAACGTTCAGGCTGCTCAAATGTCTCAGTCACAGAGAAAGTCGATCTGATTGCTTAATCCAACTACTCTGTTTATGGACCTAAGCAGTGGGGTGCTGGAACAGTTTACAATGGTTTATAAGAGCCAATTGTGTGCATCTCTTTTTAATTCTGCATTCAGTGACAGCAGGTTGGTAGCTTGAAAGCAGCCATGGTGGGAGTACTTATACCAGCAGAGCTGGCAAATGCTGCCAGTTCAAATCAGGGCCTTCTTTCCTTAAGAGCCATTTGCTAAACCTTTACCAGTATAACCACCGGTGACACAATGTGTTCACATTACTGCCCACCTGTCCTGCCCACCCTCTTTCCTAAGAGAATTCTAGACCAGGCTTAATTCAAAGAATCACTTACCAAGAAAGACTTAGAACTATACATTTATAAAGTAAATACTTCTTCCCACTCTCTTGTTTAGGCTCCTTCACAGATTTCACTGTTACATGCTTTTAGGCTTTACTTCTGCTCTTAACAATGCACTTCATAGCTTGCCAAAACAGGCTAAATCAAATTAGAGTATTTTAGGGATTTTAGCTAACTTTTTTATGTCAATTTAAAGAGAATGAAAAGATTGCCTCATGCAGAGGCACTGCCCAGTCCTCATACCGCACCAGATTTGGTGCTTAAAATTGACATCACTTCACATGTATATGAACAGATAAGCATATGCCAGCATATATGTATTTTATATTTATATATATATATATATATATCATTCAACCTTCTGTACTTCTGAGACTGAAACTCCATAGAATTCTATAGGAAGTTTCCTATTTCCAGGCCTAGTGATTCTGTAGCACAGATTCAAGACTTTAGGTCAATCAGAGAAATGAGAGATTATCTGATGCAGCTTCTCAACCTGACTATGCACTAGCATCACCTGGGGAACTTGGAAAAGCAATGACTCTCTAGGCTCCCCCCGACCCAAAACACATTCAGTCAGAGTCTCCTGGGCTGGAATCAGGCATTTCTAGTTTTAGAAACTTCTCAGGTGACTCTAAGGTGTCACTGTACGGTGTCACCACTCCTCACTTTTCAGAAGAGAAACCCAAGCTCCGGGGCACCTGAGTAAAGGCAGAACTCGTTGACGACTCAGGTCTCTTCGATGTTCACACCACAGAGCTTTCACAGTCATGCTCCAAACCTCAG
Source organism: Budorcas taxicolor (assembly GCF_023091745.1). Lineage (NCBI taxonomy): Eukaryota > Metazoa > Chordata > Mammalia > Artiodactyla > Bovidae > Budorcas > Budorcas taxicolor. Next base: position 66,697,188 of record NC_068919.1, on the reverse strand, counting down.
GACTTCCTCACTCCTGTTTCATAAGCCCTCAAACATGCTGCTGCGGCTAAGTCGCTTCAGTCGTGTCCGACTCTGTGCAACCCCATAGACGGCAGCCCACCAGGCTCCCGCGTCCCTGAGATTCTCCAGGCAAGAACACTGGAGTGGGTTGCCATTCCTTCTCCAATGCATGCAAGGGAAAAGAGAAAAGGGAAAAGTCGCTCAGTTGTGTCTGACTCTTCACGACCCCATGGACTGCAGCCTACCAGGCTCCTCCGTCCACGGGATTTTCCAGGCAAGAGTACTGGAGTGGGTCGCCAGTGCTTTCTCTGCCTCAAACATGAGCCACAGAAATAATGAAGGTTTTTCTGTGGCTGAAATCTCATAAGAGACAGGATTCTTATAAGGCATGATTTTATCCATAAGTCTAATTGATCTTTGATCTTTAGCAAATTATTTCTTTACATTGCCCTAGCATTCAGTATTTTCTAAAAAATAGAGGGAGAATCCTTATGATAAGATACAGAAATGCAAATTCTATAAAGACAGGAAGCACTGTGTCTAATCTTTATCAAGCATGGGGCCTGATTGAGGGTCACATGACCATTAATCAGTCTATAAGCATTCAATGCTTTGTCTAGATGATTGGTCATAGAATAATGCGGTGGACAGGGAAGTCCTATTTACTGAGTTCAAATCCTGGCCCCGCTATTGACCAACCTGAGACCTTGAGTAAGTTATTTCACCACTCGGTTTTAAAGAATTAAAGTATTTTTAAAGTTGCTGTGCAAATGACAGAGGTAATGTATAGAGTGAGCTTGGCCCATTGGCTGGTGCAAAACCTCTCAACAATTAGCTATTATTGTTTTGTTTTATGAGCCCGTCTCTTCACTTGAATCCTGCTGGGAGACGAGAGGAGACATTTGAGTGACGAGGGACCAGGAACTGTCAGCCTTTGAGCATCCTGACCTGAAGTCTCTGCCTTCACCTCGAGGGTTATCAGTAGCTACGAGGGAGAAGCTACACTGCACCCCAGGGGTACGCCCAAGGGCAACACACCAGAGAAAGCCTGCAGCAGTGGGTTCTGGGCTGACGACTTCTTCCTCTCGCAGTGGATGTCATTGATTCATTTTGTTTTTTTAACTTTTCATTTTATATTGGAGTATTGTTGATTAACAATGTTGTGTTGGTTTCAGGTGTACAGCAAAGTGATTCAATTATACATATACATGTAGCTATTCTTTTTCAAATTCTTAACCTATGTAGGTTGTTGCATAATACTAAATAGAGTTCCCTGTGCTATACAGTAGGTCCTTGTTGGTTATCCATTTTAAATATAGCAGTGTGGGGCTTCCATTTTGGTCTAATGGTTAAGAATCTGCCTTGAAATGTAGGGGACCCCAGTTCAAGCCCTAGTCCAGGAAGATGCCACATGCCAGAAGCAATTAAGCCCATGTGCCACAACTACTGAGCCCATCTGCTGCAACTACTGAAGCCTGAATGCCTAGAGCTTGTGCTCTGCAGCAAGAGAAGCCACCCTGCAAAAAGAAGGCCATACAATACAGCAAAGAGCAGCCCCCACTCACTGCAACTAGAGAAAGCCTGTGTGCAGCAACAAAGACCCTCCACAGCCAAAAAACAAATTAAACAATAAATCTTTAAAAATATATATATACCAGTGTGTACATGTCATTTTTAAATAAGGCTATTTTGTTAGCTCTGAATTACATTTTTTACAGTACACAATTCTAACATGGTTAATCATTAGAAATTTTGTTAGCTTGTAAAAATGTGTTCTATAGAAAACCTTTCTGAAACACTAGTATTACCTGCATTACTCTTAAAAATTGAGATATAATTGATGTGTAACATTATATTAGTTTCAGGTATACAAAATAATGATGCAATATTTGTGAATACTGGGAAATGATCCATCAGTATACATAGTTTCATATTTTTTTCTTGTAATGAGAATTTTTAAGTTCTATTTTCTTAGCAACTTTCAAATAAATAATATATTATTACTGAGCATACTGTACATTAGGTATTGATTCTGGGGGGCAGCAGCCCTACTAAGCCTTCTCTTGTCCCTCTAACTGAGCACTGGACTGCAGGGTGGGTACAATCCCAGCTCAGCACCTGATCGCCATCTCCTCCTCCTCCAGGACTATTTCTCAGCTAGAGTTTGCGTTTCACCCAGCATCCCAGTTCAGCCAGGAGATGCTATCAGAAACCTGTCCCCATTCATAACACTGACACGGCTTCTGCTCTTCAGATCGGATTTTAATGAAAACTCCCATGAGATCAAAGCAGAGCTGAGAGTAGAACAGAGAATGATAAACATCCTGGAGCAAAATGAGATACATTTCTAACATGGTTGGGCAGCAGTTTCTCTTTTAGACATTCTATGAATGATATTGGCAAAAATGTCAAAAGTCTTTGTCTGAATTTCAAATATTAGCATGGGGATATTTTCTTCGGTCATTATCAGAAGCAGAAATGCATTCCCACTTAGGGCCTCTTGTGGAATCTAATGTTCAACTAGAGCATTTTTCTAAAACTGATTGTAAGGTTATGGGATGAGGAGCTTGACACAAAGAAGCAAGCAGAGAGATCAAAATGCAGTTGGACAGGGCTTTCAGGATCTCATTAGATGAAAGTCTGAATTTACAAAATCCATCAGTATGCAGATATTTACTTTTCCGAAGGATTCACTATCCGCCTAGGCAGGGCAGAATGCAGGTGTGTGAGTGTACGGATGTAAATATTTTCTTTTCTTTCTTTTCCTACCAGTTAGTGCTGTACCAGACTTTTTGGTTCTCCTTAATATATACCTTCCCATCCCTGTTCTCAGCAATTTATTCAATCATGAATTTCCCCAAACCTGATCATCTAAGGAAATCAGGAAATCTTCAAACATTTCAAAAGAAGCAGCCCCTCCCAGCTCAGAATAATCGGTTTGTCTATCCTGATAATATGCTTAAACTGGTGAGATGGCATCTCACCTTCACCGATTATTCAGAGTTTACCATAGAATTTTTATTAGAGGCACACCTTCATAATGCTTATAACGAAATCTGTTTGCACAAAACATTTCAGAAACATGAAATTTGGAGCAGAAATTCCTAAGATAAGAGCGAACCCCCAACCGTAACTTTAGTGAAGAAATCAAGCACAACAAAATGAAGAAAATCCTTCCAAGTTCACAAGAAAATTTCTCCAGTTAGAAGCAAGGCTAGAATTAGAACCCAGGATCCCAATTCATGATTGCTTGTAAATAAATATATACATGCATACATAAGATAGTTATTAAACAATTACTAAATGCCAAGCACTATGCAATATACTAGAACAAATAAGTCAAAAGGGTACACACCTGCCCTCATGTGTAGTAGGAAAATAGATCTACAAGCATAAACTCAAATGGTATGAAAAAAATTACAGGGTACTTATCCTGGTCTGGGGATGTCAAGGATGACTACCCTGCTGAAATGGCATTTGAGCTGAACTCTAAGAGCCAGATGAGTAGGAGTTACTAAGATGAACAGGTGTGGCCTGGCAGAGGAGAAGTTTCCAGGTGGAAGGGACTACAAATGCAAAGATCCTAAGTGTTTTCCAGTATGCAGTTGAACTTTGAACAATGGAGGGGTAGAGGGAAGGAGGGGAAGAGAGAATGGGGCACAGATTCCTGCTCTGTGCAATCAAAAACCAGCCCTCCATATCTGAGGATCCACATCCAACATGGATAAAGCTGACTTTAGACTGTAGTGCTGTGTGTGTGTGCATGTGTGCTAAAGTCACTTCAGCCATGTCCAACTCTTTGCAACCCTAGGACTGTAGCCCATCAGGCTTCTCTTTCCATGGGATTCACCAGGCAAAAGTACTGGAGTGGGTTGCCATGCCTTCCTCCATGGGATCTTCCTGACCCAGGGATTGAACCCACGTCTCTTATGACTTCTGCTTTGACAGGGGAGGGGGGGCGGGATTCTTTACCACTTGCACCACCTGGAAAGCCGGTAGTGCTGTAGTTCGTATTTGTTGAAAAATATATATATAAGTGGATCCGTGCATATTGCTCAAGAATCAAGGAATATTAGTACTTCTTGACCAATGAACTGTAAAACATGCAGTTTTTTTCCCTAGCCGTCTTATTTTTAATCTTTCCTTTAAGTAGATCTAATTTAATAATATGGGCTTCCCTGATGTCTCAGATGGTAAAGAATCTGCCTGCAATGCAGAAGATCTGCATTCAACCCCTGGGTCAGGAAGATCCCCTGGAGAAGGGAATGGCAACCCACTCCAGTATTCTTGCCTGGACAGTTCCATGGACAGGGGCCTGGCAGGTTATAGTCCATGGGGTCACAAAGAGTTTAACACAACTGAGCAACTAACACACACATACTAAACTCATCAAAGAATTGGTTTTCAGTCTTTCATATTTTGTCAGAAGTGAAAAAGATTCACCTCACTCCATGTCTCTTGATTTTCGCCTCAGTTCAGCTCAGTTCAGTTCAGTCACTCAGTCATGTCTGATTCTTTGTGACTCCATGAACCGCAGCACCTCCCTGTCCATCACCAACTCCCAGAGTTTACCCAAACTCATGTCCATTGAGTCAGTGAAGCCATATAACCATCTCATCCTCTGTCATCCCCTTCTCCTCCTACCTTCAATCTTTCCCAACATCAGGGACTTTTCAAATGAGTCAGCTCTTCACATCAGCTGGCCAAAATATTGGCGTTTCAGCTTCAACATCAGTCCTTCCAATGAACACCCAGGACTGATTTCCTTTAGGATGGACTGGTTGGATCTCCTTGCAGTCCAAGGGACTCTCAAGAGTCTTCTCCAACACCACAGTTCAAAAGCATCAAATTCTTCGGTGCTCAGCCTTCTTCACAGTCCAACTCTCACATCCATACATGACCACAGGAAAAACCATAGCCTTGACTAGACTGACCTTAGTCGGCAAAGTAATGTCTCTGCTTTTGAATATGTTATCTAGGTTGGTCATAATTTTCCTTCCAAGGAGTAAGCGCCTTTTAATTTCATGGCTGCAGTCACCATCTGCAGTGATTTTGGAGCCCCAAAAAATAAAGTCTGACACTGTTTCCACTGTTTCCCCATCTATTTCCCATGAAGTGATGGGACTGGATGCCATGATCTTCGTTTTCTGAATGTTGAGCTATAAACCAATTTTTTCACTCTCCTCTTTCACTTTCATCAAGAGGCTCTTTAGTTCTTCTTCACTTTCTGCCATAAGGGTGGTGTCATCTGCATATCTGAGGTTATTGATATTTCTCCCGGTAATCTTAATTCCAGCTTGTGCTTCATCCAGCCCAGCGTTTCTCATGATGTACTCTGCATATAAGTTAAATAAGCAGGGTGACAATATACAGCCTTGACGTACTCCTTTTCCTATTTGGAACGAGTCTGTTGTTCCATGTCCAGTTCTAACTGTTGCTTCCTGACCTGCATACATGTTTCTCAATTGATTTTCACCTAATCCCCATTAATTTCAATTCCTTACTTATACTTTCTTTTCCTGAAATAAAAGGAAAAGAGCATAACTCTGGAAGCATAGAGATCATGATGCCAGATGGGAAATACGAGCTTTAGAATTACTAGGAAGACTTCATTATCTTGGTTTCATCTTAAAAGCAAGGAAATCTGAACCTTGTAAGTGAGCTCTGCTTATAGAAGGAGATGGGAAAGAGTAATGAGGAAAGGGGGCACCAGGAAAGTAATGCTGTTAGAACTGGAAATGGTTTTCAGTCATTCTTCTAAATGTAACTTACTGCAAACTGATTTGAGTGCCTCTCATGTCTGCTCTTTCCATCTTCTCTTAACAGCTCAACCCATTGCACATTCTAAACTACACAGTCTAGAGCAGTTAGAAATTGTAGTGAGACATCAGATACAAAAGAGAAAGTCTACACATCAACTTGATCCATAGATATGGAGTTCTACTTGTCATTCCAAATGGGGAGAATCAAGGGAATTGGAGCTGTGACAGATAGTTGACAACTTCTTGTCTTGGGAGGGGAAAGTATGGGCAGTCTATGGCCATATGGATTTATTATCTCATATTTTTCTGTGCTTCTGAGTTTGCATTATACATATGCTCTTGAGTTTTTTAAACAAGGTAAATCTCCATGGGATATTATGATTCATGTGGGTATTAACTATTTCAGTTGCAAAAGATATAAAGCATTCTTTAGGGATCTTTCTAGTCCAAGTGTTCAAAATGCATGTAACAGTACATTTTGAAATTGTGTATGATATAGGCTACATGGGAACATTAGTTTAGGAAATCCTGAACCCATAAGAATATTAGACCACAGGGACAAGGTACAGATGAGTCACACAAAAGACAGTGATGTAATCATGCAATTAGTCTACAGAGATGGTCTTAATGAATGAATCTAGCTGCAGGAATTTTGTAACTCCAAGATTCTCGGTCACTAACTCCAAAATGATTAAGCCATATGGCCCATTGCATACTACTTCACCAGCGTTCTTTATTTTTCTCTTGTCTCAGTCCTTACATTAATACGTCTGCAGATATCTGTCTGTCAGCCTCTCATCTCCTCCAGCACAGAAGCCCAGGGTTAGCTTTTTCCATTCCCCATCATTAATCATCTGTACACAATCCATCACCACGTGTTTGTTTCTTTCTTCCACTAGTCTTTTGTTTGAGTTCTGTGAGGTTCTTTACAACTTCATGCCCTCATCACCTCAGCTGGAATACTACAATCATCTAGCTAGTCTACGACTAACCAACTCCTTTTCTGTGTTTAAGGAGTTCTTCATTGTGTGACTCTCAATGGGAGGCTGTGATAATGTCATTTATACTAAGAAATATATTTGGTCCTTGTCCACATTTCTAACATAGAGCTTCTAAACTCAAGGAATTTCTTAAGTGATGAGAGCAAATAAAGGTATCTTTTGTTATGTTAATGAGGTGACTTTTGGAAAACCCCTAGGTAACCAAAGGTTGCTAGGGAACCCAACCACGTGTTTAGGAGGTTGGAACTTCCACTTCCTCTCTTGCCCCCCACCTCTCCACCCCTCCCCAACCCCTTTGACCTCTAGGGAGAGGGGACAAGCTGGAGGTTGAATCAATTGCCAATGACCAACAATTTAATCAATTGTGCCTCTGTACTGAAGCCTCCATTAATACCCAAAAGGGTGGGGGTTCAGAGAGCGTCTAGGTTAGCAAGCTCAGAGAGGGTGTGGAAGCTTCACACCCTTCTCCTGAGCCTTACCCTATGCATCTCTTCCATCTGATTATTCCTGAGTTATACCCCTTCATAGTAAACTGGTATTGTAGTAAGTAAAACATTTCTTTGTGTTCTGTGAGCCACTCGAGCAAATTAATTGAACCTAAGATAGCTCTCGTAGGAGCCTCTGCTCCATAGCCAGCTGGTCAGAAGCACAGGTGACAACTTTGCACTGGCATCCAAAATGGAAGACAGTCTTGTGGGACTGAGCTCTTAACCTGTGGAATCTGATGCTTTTGGGTAGATAGTGTCAGAATGGAGTAGACACCCAGCTGGTCTGAAGAACTGCTTGGGGGTGTACGGAAACTCCTCAGTCCACTGACCCACCCTTACCTGTTGGAAATGGGTTCAGAATCATGAGAGGCAGAGATTACATCCTTCCATAGAAACCAAAAAGGGCAGATGAGTTGTCTCTCAGCCTCTCTTGCAGCTAGAGCAGAGGTGCCTGCACCTGGCTTTGCCAATCAGAGGTATCCATCCCAGACATTAAATCTGGTGCTATAATGCACAGGAATGGAAACAGTTGAAAAATCCCTTTCTGCAGTGGCAGTGGGTGTCTTCAGGGCCATCCAGAAGCCCTTAGTGTGCTGAGTCAGCCAAGCCATGGTACTCAGTGTTTAGCATCTGTGCTGACAGTGTCCTCTCCTGACCAGGTTGGTGGGGGTGTTAGACAATGGTTCTTGCTGCATAGCTCCGTTCAGTTCTGCTCTGTTCCCCATCCTGATTCCCTAAATTTCACAGCATTTTGGTGAGTTATACAATAATCCACTTGAAAAATTCCTACCATGCTTAATTAAGATAGCAAGAATTAGTCTCCATTCTGAGACTCTTCGATGATTGTCCAGTCTCTATATCTGCCCCTAACCTCAAGCTATCACTCATGTACTGCCAAACTGTTTTTAAAACTTCACCTTTATCATGTCATTTCTTAATACATGCTTAAGAAGGTAAAATGGACTCTACATGCCTAAGAAAGTACAAAGGATTCCACAGGAAGCCAAACTCCTCAGCTTGATGATTAACATTCAGAATAATTCAGCCTCTCAATCTAAAGAAACTGCCATTTTCTCTCATGTCTGTCCAGTAGTTTCCCCCCCAAAAATTTTTATGAGGTCCATAGAAATAAATAAATTTTAAGAACCAATACACACAGACACAATTGAAACAAGTGTTTCATTAAAAAATGCTTACTTCATGCAATGAACTCTGATATTTTCCATTCCTTTCTCTCTCCCTTCTTCTTTTTTACTTGAAAAAATGCTTGCTGACACTCATCAGATTGATTTGGAAAACACAGGCTTAGCTTTACTTGTGGTTTTCTGGCCATCCACACTCTGTTACCAGTTTATAACATGGGTAGGAAGTACATAAAGGAATTCCCTCAAAACCTTCCCTTAATCCCACTTTTCCTATTAGGGTTTCTCATATTTAAACAAACCTTGTGAAAAAAAAAAACAAAAACAAAAACCGAAACTGACTTCATGACAAAGAAGGCTATTAAAAAATATCATTCTCAGGGCTACTATGTAATCCCATACTTTAATATGTAATTAAATCAAGTATTAAAAACTTTTCTTTCCAAATTTTTATGATTTTGCATACTACTATTAAAGATTTTTATTCCACACTCGCAAAGACATTTTTTGCCTAGAATTGGTCTCCTGGAAAAGTAATGCATTGGATCAAGGGTTAAGGCACTGGCTACCCTGATTTATTGATATTTGATCCAGGATGTTTCGCTGCAAAAACTCTAATCAAATACCTGCGTAACAAATTATTGCTGGCATTTTTCAGATGAATGAGGTAGACTTAGATCAGCAAAATGATTAGATGAAAATGATTAGGAAAAGTCAAGTCTACAAGGGTGGGCATGAGCTGTTATGCCCATTACCTGTCCACATGGTGGACAGGTTTCAATGAGCTGTTAAAACTGTAAATGTCTCTTGATAAAAGTGAGACTGAGGGTCGGGGCTGGAGTCTGGAAACAGAGGTAGGTGGAGACTGGCAGACTGAACAACTCAGGGCTGGTGGTGGCACATCTGAGTCCCTGCCCCAGGGACATCCTCTCCCAGCTGCTGCCCTTTCACAGCTTACCACTCCCTTCCACCGGGTTTCTTGTGTCAGTGTATTTAGTCCTTATGGTTGATGGCCTGTAGCCTTTGTGCTTTGTAGCCCATTATAACAATCTGTTAACCTTCTTGAATATCTAATACATAGCAGATATGCTCCCTTGAGGTTAGAACTACATATTGAAGTAGAAAGGAAAGAATTTTTTTTTCTTCTTTCAGTTAATTCCACAGTGGCTCATCTTCAGACACAGCCCTGTATTCATCCATCTTTGTGGGCTGGAAAGCTAGCCATATGGAGTCAGACACACAGAGCAGATTCTCCCTGCAAGAGCTTGGGGAGCATAAATAATGACCTTCTCTCCCTTTCTCCTGTTAGCCAAAATCTCTTAGACTCCTGGTTATTTCCAATCACTCTGGAGTTTTCTGCAGCTCTCTGCTTCACAGCTTCCTTTCTCCACATTAAAAGAAACACAAAAGAGTTGCCCAAATAAAACCAAATCAGAAATTCCTTGGTAAACAGGAAAATGCATCCTGATGGTTTCATTTCTGCTCTTTCTACCTACCCCTCCCAGTCCATCCTCACAGCTCTCTTCAGAGTCACGCTTTTGTTAAAACAAAAAGGCGCTGGTATTGGGGACACCAGCATTTATTTACTTTTTCTTTGTCTAATCCATGGGGAAACCTTTGCCTTTCTCTGCACTACCATTTGAGGACAGTGGTAAAGCAAGGAAAGTTGACTAATTAATCATGGGAAAAAACTCTAGAAATTGGAAACAGTTAATGACAAATATTCCTAATGCTGCCCTCCTCTCAGACAGTGGGAGGTAATACCTAATAGAGGTTAAGAACACAGTCAGATGATTCAGATTTAACTCCCACTCTGCCTCAACTCCTTTTCTGACCTTGATACATTACTTAACCTCTCAAAGCATGGGTTTCTGTCTTTGCACTCTAGTTATGCTATTATCCCCTGCGGGGACAAAGATGAGAGCTCTACCCTCCAGAAGCTTGCACTGAAATGGAAAGAGTACTCAGCTGCATGCTGACATCACTGTTATCCCAGTGTTTCACCAACCGTGGATGCTGTGAGTATCAAGTGCCTGGTGAGAGTGTGGGAATAGGGGTCAAGTGCTTTCCTTAACATGATTTAGGATCTGGAGCACACCTTTTCCCTCCATGGTTCATCTAGTCTTTAAAGACAAATGACACCCCTGGCCTGCCAGGTTGGTTGATTTCCTGGTGATATGACACCAACCTGAAGTTTCAAAGCAGAGCCTTTCCTTGTCAAGAACATATATGGCACACAGCTGGCATCCTGTTCAGAAGCAGTGGCCCATGTGCTGAAAATGGGTGCCTCTGGCTACACATGAATGGATTTCATTTGGCAGCAAAATTTCTCTTTTCAAAGTGAAAGATACCTTCCTTCCTTCTCTCCTTCCCTTCCTTCTTTCCTTCCCTTCTTCTCTCTGCCAGTTTGCTGCCAGAAATCATTGAATTATTTGGGACATCTTTCTTTATTTCTATGTAAGAATTGCTGGTATCAGCTAGATATTATGGCTTCTTGCAAAATATCTAGTGTGTCTAATTAGATCACAGTATTGTTGACAACTCATAAGTCCTTTTTTTTTTTAAATAAAGTAATCTGGAGGACATCAGAGTGAACTAAAACAATTTCCCCATCTGCAAAAGATTTCACAGACAAATAGTACTTAAGCTGAGAACTCCCTTGATATATTTGCTAGTAGACCAATTTTCCTCACTGGTGGAGGGAGGTTTATAACTGGAATCCTTTGTGCGTTGTGGAAGGCAAACACACATGCATTTTAGATGAGCAAATTCTAAACCAGCCAGCCATGATTTTTTTTTCAATTACACTTTCTTCAAAATAACCTCCTTTAGAACAAGTTCTCAAAGGTTTTCTCCCCATGATTGTAAGTTTCTCTTGGAGCCCTGGAAAGGGTGCAAAGAGAAAACTGAATGTCAAAGGTTTCCATGTAACCACAGTTATTTCTTGCTTTGGAAGCTGCCTATTTTTGTTGTCTCTAGAGAGAGAATTGCAGAAGATTTTTACCTCTGTCTCAAAACTGATTATGTGTTTTTAAGTTTATCAAGTTCAGACTTTAAAAAAAACCTCTCAACAACAACAACAACAAAAAAAACACAAAAATAACACTTATCATCCTTTCTGTGCATATCAGCCAGTCTGCTCAGCACTTGTGCCTGCTTGGGATAACACTGCACATGGCATGTTGGCATTTACTGTGAAATGCTACAAACTTAAAAGTAACAGTGGGAGGATACTGTGAGGACAGCTGTATTTAGGAAGATTGATTCAAGGCTCTCCTCTATAGATTAGCTAGACCTTTAGGTTAGTTTTTTGTTGTTGTCGTTGTTTTTCAGGTGTTAACTCAGTAAATGTTCCCATTCAGTTCAGTTCAGTTCAGTTCATTTCAGTCGCTCAGTCGTGTCTGACTCTTTGCAACCCCGTGAATCACAGCACATCAGACCTCCCCGTCCATCACCAACTCCCAGAGCTTACTCAAACTCATGTCCGTCAAGTCGGTGATGCCATCCAGCCATCCCATCCTCTGTCGTCCCCTTCTCCTCCTGCCTCCAATCCCTCCCAGCATCAGAGTCTTTTCCAATGAGTCAACTCTTCGCATGAGGTGGCCAAAGTACTGGAGTTTCAGCCTCAGCATCATTCCCTCCAAAGAAATCCCAGGGCTGACCTCCTTCAGAATGGACTGGTTGGATCTCCTTGCAGTCCAGGGGACTCTCAAGAGTCTTCTCCAACACCACAGTTCAAAAGCATCAATTCTTCTGCGCTCAGCTTTCTTCACAGTCCAACTCTCACATCCTTACATGATCACTGGAAAAACCATAGCCTTGACTAGATGGACCTTTGTTGACAAAGTAATGTCTCTGCTTTTCAATACGCTATCTAGGTTGGTCATAACTATTCTTCCAAGGAGTAAGCGTCTTTTAATTTCATGGCTGCAAGCACCATCTGCAGTGATTTTGGAGCCCCCCAAAATAAAGTCTGACACTGTTTCCACTGTTTCCCTATCTATTTCCCATTAAGTGATGGGACCAGATGCCGTGATCTTCGTTTTCTGAATGTTGAGCTTTAAGCCAACTTTTTCACTCTCCTCTTTCACTGTTATCAAGAGGCTTTTTAGTTCCTCTTCACTTTCTGCCATAAGGGTGGTGTCATCTGCATATCTGAGGTTATTGATATTTCTCCCAGCAATCTTGATTCTAGCTTGTGCTTCCTCCAGCCCAGTGTTTCTCATGATGTACTCCGCATATAAGTTAAATAAGCAGGGTGACAATATACAGCCTTGACGTACTCCTTTTCCTATTTGGAACCAGTCTGTTGTTCCATGTCCAGTTCTAACTGTTGATTCCTGACCTGCATATAGTGCTACCATTTAAACAAATTATCTGAAGTCTGGATTTCACTGTTGGGGGGTGTGGCAGGTAAAAAAAAAAGCCTAATATTTTAAAACCTTAATTTAGCTTTTACTGCTCAAACTACTGCACAGTTGCACACATCTCACATACTAGTAAAGTAATGCTCAAAATTCTCCAAGCCAGGCTTCAGCAATACGTGAACTGTGAACTTCCAGATGTTCAATGTGGTTTTAGAAAAGGCAGAGGAACCAGAGACCAAATTGCCAACATTCGCTGGATCATCAAAAAAGCAAGAGGGTTCCAGAAAAACATCTATTTCTGCTTTATTGACTATGCCAAAGCCTTTGACTGTGTGGATCACAAGAAACTGTAGAAAATTCTGTGGAAAGAGATGGGAATACCAGACCACCTGACCTGCCTCTTAGATACCTGTATGCAGGTCAGGAAGCAACAGTTAGAACTGGACATGGAACAACAGACTGGTTCCAAATAGGAAGAGGAGTACATCAAGGCTGTATATTGTCACCCTGCTTATTTAACTTCTATGCAGAGTACATCATGAGAAATGCTGGGCTGGAAGAAGCACAAGCTGGGATCAAGATTGTCGGCAGAAATATCAATAACCTCAGATATGCAGATGACACCACCCTTACGGCAGAAAGTGAAAAAGAACTAAAGAGCCTCTTGATGAAAGTGAGAGAGGAGAGTGAAAAAGTTGGCTTAAAAGCTCAACATTCAGAAAACTAAGATCAATGTATCTGGTCCCATAACTTCATGGGAAATAGATGTGGAAACAGTGTCATATTTTATTTTGGGGGGCTCCAAAATCACTGTAGATGGTGATTGCAACCATGAAATTAAAAGAGGCTTACTCCTTGGAAGGAAAGTTATGACCAACTTAGACAGCATATTAAAAAGCAGAGACATTACTTTGCCAACAAAGGTCCGTCTAGTCAAAGCTATGGTGTTTCCAGTGGTCATGTATGGATGTGAGAGTTGGATTATGAAGAAAGCTGAGTGCCAAAGAATTGATGCTTTTGAACTGTGGTGTTGGAGAAGACTCTTGAGAGTCCCCTGGACAGCAAGGAGATCCAACCAGTCCATCCTAAAGGAAATCAGTCCTGGGTGTTCATTGGAAGGACTGATGCTGAGGCTGAAACTCCAGTACTTTGGCCACCTCATGAGAAGAGTTGACTCATTGGAAAAGACTCTGATGCTGGGAGGGATTGGAGGCAGGAGGAGAAGGGGACGACAGAGGATGAGATGGTTAGATGGCATCACCAACTCAATGGACATGAGTTTGAGTAAACTCTGAGTTGGCGATGGACAGGGAGGCCTGGCGTGCTGCAGTTCATGGGGTTGCAAAGGGTCGGACACGACTGAGTGACTGAACTGAACTGAAATTGCATTATTAGTGGCCTTTTGAGGAAGAGGAGAAATGTTTTACATAAAATGATACTGAAGCCAATAAATGTAGAAAATTTGTGAAGAAGTAGAAACTAAGGGGAAGGATGTATAGAGGAGATAGAAAAGAAAGGGAAGGAGAAGGAGAGACAGACAGAGATTATATTGGTTATATGAGTACCTAAAAAGGAATGGGGGAAAAAAAAGAATTTAATGAGTGGACTTATCATTGGATGGTGTTGGTGAATACAACATAACAGACCCAGAGTTTATTAAAAAAAAATCCTTCAGGCTCTGATACAAAGTTGTCAAATGCTTATCCAAACCCAACTAGCCCTACCAGAACAGCCCAAGTAAAGCTTGATATAACTCACATAGTATTTGAGATCCCCCTACCCTTTTGAGATCTAAACATGTTTGGCTTGAGGCTTTGATCTGTGTCTCATAGAGGTCCAAATCTTTATTTTGATAAAGTCAAATTTATGTTTTTTTCCTCTGTGGTTCATACATTTATAGTCCTATCTTAAATGTCTTTGTGTACTCCAAAAAAAGAGGTATTTTTAACATCAGATTTAAAGCAGTTTTAAGTTGAACATTTGACATTCCTTCCAGCCTCCCCTCCACCAAGATTTCACACTGGCCACTCCATGCAGAGATGCTTCAGACTAACGCCATCCCCTGGCTCCTCAAACCCACCCAATCCAGGTGCTCTTGACTCTAAGTCCTAAACTCCAGATTCTTCTCCTTCTAAAATAGAGCTATGTGAACTTCTAAAGCTCCAGAATAATCTTTGCATAACTAAAACCTACAAGCTGTCCACCAAGTCAGAAGAATTTTCCAGAACACAGTTGTGACTGTAATAACAGTTTTCCTCTTCTTTACATTATTGAACCAACTCAAACTTCTGGCCCAAGTTTCCCATTAAAATTTTGGGATTTTAACCAAAAGACACAGACTGGCTGAATGGATAGAAAAACAAGACCCATATATATCCTGTCTACAAGAAACCCACTTCAGACCTCAAGACACACATAGACTGAAAGTGAAAGGATGGAAAAATATTCCATGTAAATGGGAAGCAAAAGAAAGCTGGAGTAGCACTCTTCATATCAGACAAAATAGACCTTAAAATAAAGAAGATTACAAGAGATACGGAAGGACATTACATAATGATCAAGGGATCAAATCAAGAGGAAGACATAACAATTGCAAATATCTATTCACCCAACATAGGAGCACCTCAATACAGAAAACCAACACTAACAGACATAAAAGGAGAAATTGACAGTAACACAGTAATAGTAGGAAACTTTAACACCCCACTCACACCTGTGGACAGATCACCAAAGCAGAAAATTAATAAGGAAACACAAGTCTTGAATGATACATTAGATGAGATGGATCTCATTGGTATCTTCAGGACATTCCATCCAAATGCTGAAGAATACACCTTCTTCTCAAGTGCACATGGAACATTCTCCAGGATAGACCACATCTTGGGTCACAAATCAAACCTCAGTAAATTCAAGAAAACTGAAATCCTATCAGGCATCTTCTCTGACCACAACACTACGACACTAGATATCAATGACAAGAAAAAAACTGTAAGAAACACAAACACATGGAGATTAACAGCACATTTCTAAATAACCAGCAGGTTACTGAAGAAGTCAAAAGGGAAATCAAAAAATTTCTAGAAACAAATGACAATGAAAACACAACTCAAAACCTATGGGATGCAGCAAAAGCAGTTCTAAGAGGGAAGTTTATAGCAACACAATCCTACCTCAAGAAACAAGAAAAACATCGAATAGACAACCTAACTTTACCCCTAAAACAACTGGAAAAAGAAGAACAAACCCCCCCCCCCCAAATTAGTAGAAGGAAAGAAATCATAAAGATCCAAGCAGAAATAAATGAAAAAGAAATGAAAGAAGCAACAGTAAAGGTTAACAAAGCTAAAACCTGGTTCTTTGAGAAGATAAAATTGACAGACCTTTAGCCAGACTCATCAAGAAAAAAGAGAGAAGAATCAAATCAACAAAATTAGAAATGAAAAAGGAGAGGTTACAACAGACAAGGCAGATATACAAAGGATTATGATTCTATTATGAAAAATTATATGGCAATAAAGTAGATAACCTGTAAGAAATGGACAGATTCTTAGAAAAGTTCAATCTTCCAAGACAGAACCAGGAAGACAGAAATTATGAATAACCCAATTACAAGCTCTGAAATTTAAGCTGTGATCAAAAATCTCCCAAAAAACAAAAGCCCAGGACCAGATGGCTTCACAGAAGAATTCTATCAAGCATTTAGAGAAGTGCTAATGCCTAGCCTTCTAAAACTCTTTCCAAAAATTGCAGAGGAAGGAACACTTCCAAATTCATTCTATGAGGCCACCATCACCCTGATACCAAAACCAGACAAAAACAACACAAAAAAAGAAAACCACAGGCCAATATCACTGATAAACACAGATGCAAAAATCCTCAACAAAACTTTAGCAAACAGAATTCAGCAATGCATCAAAAAGCTCATATACCATGATCAAGTTGGGTTTATCCCAGCGATGCAAGGATTCTTCAATATATGCAAATCAATCTATATGATACACCGTATTAAGAAATTGAAAGATAAAAACCATAGGATAATCTCAATAGATGCAGAAAAAGCCTTTGACAAAATTCAACACCCATTTATAATTAAAACTCTTCAAAAAATGGGCATAGAAAGAACCTACCTCAACATAATAAAGGCCATATATGATAAGCCTACAGCAAACATTATTCTCAATGGTGAAGAACTGAAAGCATTCCCCCTAACATCAGGAACAAGACAAGGGTGTCCACTTTCACCACTATTATTCAACATAATTCTGGAAGTCCTAGCTACAGCAATCAGAGAAGAAAAAGAGATAAAAGGAATCCAGATCAGGAAAGAAGAAGTAAAGCTTTCACTGCTTGCAGATGATGTGATACTGTACATAGAAAACCCTAAAGATAGTATCAGAAAATTACTACAGCTAATCAGTGAATTTAGCAAAGATGCAGGATACAAAATCAATACACAGAAATCACTTGCATTTCTATATACTAACAATGAAAAATCAGAAAGAGAAATTAAGGAATCAATCCCATTCACAATTGCAACAAAAAGAATTAAATATCTGGAATAAATTTACCTAAGGAGACAAAAGAACTGTACACAGAAAATTATAAGACACTAATGAAAGACATCAAAGATGACGTAAACAGATGGAAAGATATTCCATGTTCCTGGGTAGGAAAAATCAATATTGTGAAAATGACTATACTACCACACACAATCTACCGATTCAATGTGATCCCTATCAAATTACCAATGGCATTTTTCACAGAACTAGAACAAAAAATATCACAAGTCATATGGAAACACAAAAGACCCCAAATAGTCAAAACAGTCTTGAGAAAGAAGAATGGAGTTGAAGAAATCAACCTTCCTGACTTCAGATTATACTACAAAGCTACAGTCATCAAGACAGTATGGTCCAAAAAAAGAAATATATACCAATGGAACAAAATAGAAAGCCCAGAGATAAACCCATGCACCTATGTGTACCTTATTTTTGACAAAGGAGGCAAGAATATACAATGGGGTAAAGACAGCCTCTTCAATAAATGGTGTTGGGAAAACGGGACAGCTACATGTAAAAGAATGAAATTAGAACACTTCCCAACACCATACACAAAGATAAACTCAAAATGGATTAAAGACCTAAATGTAAAACCAGAAACTATAAAACTCTTGGAGGAAAACAGAGGCAGAACAGTTGATAACATAAATCAAAGCAAGATCCTCTATGACCCGCCTTCCGCTGCTGCCGCTGCTAAGTCACTTCAGTAGTGTCCGACTCTGTGCGACTCCACGGACTGCAGCTTACCAGGCTCCTCCATCCATGGGATTTTCCAGGCAAGAGCACTGGAGTGGGGTGCCATTGCCTTCTCTGATGACTCACCTCCTAGAGTAATGGAGATAAATACAAAAGTAAGCAAGTGGCACCTGATTAAACTTAAAATCTTTTGCACAGCAAAGGAAACTATAAGCAAGGTGAAAAGAGAACCCTCAGAATGGGAGAAAGTAATAGCATACAAAACAACTGACAAAGGATTAATTTCCAAAATATACAAGCAGCTCATATAACTCAATGCCAAAAAAGTGGGAAAAAGACCTAAACAGACATTTCTCCAAAGACATACAGATGGCTAACAAACACATGAAAAGATGCTCAACACTGCTCATTATTAGAGAAATGCAAATCAAAACTACAATGAGAAATCACCTCACACCAGTCAGAACGGCCCTCATCAAGAAGTCTACAAACAAAAAAACTGGAGAGGCTGTGGAGAAAAGGGAATGCTCTTGCACTGTTGGTGGGAATGTAAATTGATATAGCCACAATGGAAGATGGTATGGAGATTCTTTAAAACACTAAGAATAAAACCACCATATGACCCAACAATCCCACTCCTAGGCATATACCCTGAGGAAACCAAAATTGAAAGAGACACATGTATCCCATTGTTCACTGCAACACTATTTACAATAACAAGAACATGGAAGCAACCTAGATGTCCATCAACAGATAAATGGATAATTTATACATATGCACAATGGAATATTACTCAGCCATAAAAAGGAATGCATTTGGGTCCGTTCTAATGAGGTGGGTGAACTTAGAACCTATTATCCCGAGTGAAGTGACTCAGAAAGAGAAAGATAAATACCATATTCTAACATATATACAGAATCTAAAAAAGTGATACTGAAGCATTTATTTACAGGGCAGCAATGGAGAAACATAGAGTATAGATTCATGGACATGGGGAGAGGGGAGGAGAGGGTGAGATGTATGGAAAGAGTAACCTGGAAACTTACATTACCATATGTAAAATAGATAGCCAACGGGAATTTGCTGTATATGGCTCAGGAAACTCAAACAGGGGCTCTGTATCAACCTGGAGGGGTGGGATGAGGAGGGAGATGGGAGGGAGGTTCAAAAGGGAGGGGATATATGTATACCTATGGCTGATTCATGTTGAGGTTTGACAGAAAACAGCAAAACTCTGTAAAGCAATTATTCTTCAATAAAAATAGATAAATTAAAAAAATTATATACATGGAATAACCATTAGAATGGAAAAAAATTGGGGATTTTTAAAAGTAAATTCTTTTACTGAAATTGCACCCCAAACCTTCAACATCTAGAGACCTCAGACACTTTTTTTTTCTATTTACCTATTGAATCCATACTTCTGAGTATAATGTGATGTGGTTGAATAAGACATGAATAAGCTACCTCTCTCCATGTTAAAACCCCGTCTTCTGGTCTTAATGACATTTAACATAATCATCCTAGAGGTCAGTGACTACTCCTCTTATTTCTAATTTCCACTGGTCTCTAATTGAGACCATTTCACTTATGTCTACCTGTGGAAATCTCAGACATTCTAGGGTAAAATAAAGAATTCAACCTTAAATTGCTCTTCTTAAAAGCTGAACTTCAACTTTAAAATTAATAGAGTCTTTAACAATTTATCTTTTGTTGGATTTTAAACTGTCCTGTCACCTTAAGTTCAATATGTCCCAAAGAGAAGCTGTTTTCCTTCCAAAGTGGCTGGCACTCCTCTTGAACTGTCCCATCTCTACCAGTGTTCACATCAGTTTGGACTTTTACATCCTCATTATCCTCTAGCTGTTACTATGAAATGCCCAAGATTTGTCCTTTTTTTCTCCATTCCTACCTTAAACCAGACTTTGCTTGCTTAAATTACTGTTGTAACTTCTAATATATTCTCCCCATAGTCTTTCTCTCCTCTACTCTCCAAACAGTGTCATCAATTCCACATCATTTTTTACACTAGGCAGACCTTTCTGTATATAATAATCTACACTGAATCGCACTGGCCTACCACACCTCCTGACTTTGAAGACTCCTGGAGACAGGCTTCACCCCACCTATTAGGATTCTCTCCCAACATGAGCTCCGTTCCAGAAAGTCAGTCTCCTGGCTCTCTCCCCATGTGTCCAAGCTCACACTGTTTTTGAGTTCTTTGCTTGGGCTACTGTGTTAAGTGTTACTTGCTCAACTGTGTCCAACTCTGTGACTCCATGAACTGTAGCCCACCAGGCTCCTCTGTCCATGGAATTCTCCAGGCAAGAATACTGGAGTGGGTTGCCATTTCCTTCTCCACAGGATCTTCCCCACCCAGGGATCGAACCCAGGTCTCCTGCATTGCAGGCAGATTCTTTACTGCCACCACAGAAGCCTGACTCTCCTCAAAGACTCACAGCCTAAAATGCCCACCTTTCATGGTTACATTTTAAATTCTTCTATTTCAGAACTTGGTCACCTTACCTTCAACAACAAATTTCCTTTTCCCCTAAACTACTGTTTCTTAGTCCTAAAGGAAATCAGTCCTGAATGTTCATTGGAAGGACTGATGCTGAAGCTCCAATATTTTGGCCACCTAATTCGAAGAGCTGACTCGTTGAAAAAGACCCTGAGGCTGAGAAAGATGAAGGGCAGGAGAAGGGGGCAACAGAGGATAAGATGGTTGGATGGTATCACCAACTTGATGGACATGAGTTTGAACAAGTTCCAGGAGTTGGTGATGGACAGGGAAGCCTGGTGTGCTGTGGTCCATGCGGTCACAAAGTCAAACACAACAGAGGGACTGAACTCAACTCACTGCTTCTCTTATTTTTCACTGAGCCTCATTTGAAATATCTACATATAATACCATCCAGCTCAGAGTTCATGATAATCAAGTTGAAGAACATTTTTTAAAAAGTCAATATGCTTATAATACAGAGGCCCCATTTGACGGGAACTGAGCCCTGAGGCCCCTGGGAAGCAGATTTGGACTCTGTTCCCCCACTAAACATTTCCTTCTATGGCCACTCATTTACAGGAGGACTGAGAGCATCCTGGGGAAAGCAAAAGAAATGAATGCTGCTCACTGTTGGGAATCAGACCACACGGCCGTGTCTGATGGATGCGGTTGGCCCCAACAGGAGCCAGGAAGGACAACAGCGTCTTTAGAGAGAAGTTATCACAGGGAAGGAGGAATCTGGCCCAGTGATCCAGACTGGAGAAGCAGTTTCAGGAATGGCCCAACAGTTGATACCAGAATCTTTCTGACCTAGTCCAGGTGACAGCACTTGTCATTGCAGAAAAAGGGCTCAGCTGTGTGAAGTGGAACGAGCTGTGTATTAAGCACTGTGGAACTCTGGGGCTCAGTGAACCTCACTGACAACCCTTCTTCTGTTTCCCCAGTCCCCTTCCTGGGCTAAATACACAAGAGCATTCTCCTCTCTTTGCCAGAATGGTGATAAGATCTCTGGCCTCAGGGTACAGTGGCATCATTCCAATTTCCCAAACAATAAGTGCCATGGATTCCTACCTCCACAGGTGGCTAGCGGGAAAGAAGCCAAGTTCTACCCCTAGAGGAAATGCTTCTGTGGATCTGCCAGGGCCCCAGGCTGCAGATTCCCAGTTCACCTTGACACTGATCACAGTAACCTGTCAGAGAGTGAAAGGTCCCTCAGTTGTGTCTGACTCTTTGTGACCCCATGGACTTAGCCTGCCAGGCTCCTCTGTCCATAGGATTCTCCAGACAAGAATACTGGTGGAAAGGTGGCTCACACTCTGAGGCCCACTCATCATTGCTGTGCCATTTTCTAGTCGGACATACTGTGCAATCTTTTTCTGCTACACGAAAGAAGAGACTCAGAATATACGCCCAAAACAAGCACAGTTTAATGCTACCTGCTATCCTCCTGTGATCAAAAAGAAGAAGGTTCATATTAAATAAAAGGGCTAAGGTTTTTCACCAATACAGGCAGGGCTGGGTGCAATCTAACAGTGAAGTCTGGGATGATCTCATGGCCTTTGGACTCCTGGGAAGTTGGGTCCTTCTTAATTCACTTGGGAGAAGAAGCTGTCTGAGTGTTGAGGTCTCAGAAGCTGTGATAGCAGTAGGGACAGACCAAGTGACTGTCTTCACTCCTCACACAGCTCTGGGGCCCTTCCTTTCAGGGGGCCAGCTAATGCGGTGTGTCTCTAAAGAAGAGCAGCCAGTCATGGAGTCTAGATGGTCTTGCCACATCATAGGTGACTGAAGGAAGATAACTCACCTTTTGCAATCATGCTACAGCCATTCCCATGCTTACACTTCAAGTACAGCATTACCACCGATGTTCAAAATACATATTCTAACCAAGTTCATCAGCCATATGCATCCCATCAACTTCCTACACTAGAGCACAGTCTGGTGTCCAAAGAAAGAAAATCTGATTACAAAGTGGCATTTGCTTAGGGAGACTAAAGCCACTAAGAGGGAAGAGTGCGAAGTCTCTATCAAGATGCTACGTTTAACCCAAAGGAGATTCTCCCTCCTTCTGTGAGGTGTCAGGAAGGCTCTCTGACTTCAAGACCCAGTGGTGACATAACCATTTCAGCTTTGAATGTGTCAGTTTCTAGCACTATTAACATGGAAATTGAACTATGAAATAGTTTATAGGTATTGATTTCCTTTTGTATTTATTTTTCTAAGCTCAAAATACGTCCAAGTTCTCAGAATCTTATTAAACATTTGTATACACATCCAGCAAGGAACAAATGTTACTGTTTTAGATTTTATCTCCAGGTTTTTTTTTTTTTAAAGAAGCAAAATAGAGCATGATGGTTAAATGGAGGCTCTCCTTTCCCTCTCCAGCACTATTTGTTCCCTATCCTTCTCTTCTGCAATCAGCTTTCCCTGTTGCTTATCCTCCACGTCCATGGTTTTAAATCTTTAAAATGTCTTATGAACATCCATACCCATGGACAACGTATAATACTGCTCTGAGTTTTTAAACTTTTTACACTACAGCTATCATCCTATGCAAATCTTCTGGCAATTTGCTTTTTTTCTTCTCTACGTTTTTAGACTTATGCATATTGATACATATACCACTAGTTCATTCATGCGGTACTGTTTTGTAGCATGACATACCATGGCTCAGAAGTAGTAGCATCACTAGGGGACTTCTTCAAAAGGCGGAACCCCAAACCCTACTCCATATCTAAAGATCCCCAGGTAGCTTTCACATGAACTCAGGAAGAAAAAGAAACACTGCTGTTTTTCATTATTTGACAATGCCACAACTTGCTTATACTGTATAATAAACAAACATAATATAGGTGTGGTGGTGGGGTTAAGTCACTAAGTTGTGTCTGACTCATTTGTGACCCCATGGTCTATAGCTCTCTAGGCTTTTCTGTCCATGGGATTTTCCAGAATAACACTGCAGTGGATTGCCAGTTCCCTTTCCAAGGGATCTTCCTGACACAGGGATTAAACCCAGGTCTCCTGCATTGCAGGCAGTTTCTTTACCGACTGAGCCACCAGGGAAGCCAATATATGTGTAAATACGTTTATTGTTCCCCTACTGATGGACATTCAAGTTGTTTCATTTTTTTCTGTCAGAAACAATGCTGCAATGAATATCCTTATGCACCTTAAAGTACACATGCATAATAGTTTTGCAGGGTAATTACTTGAAAGTAGAAATGCAAAGTTGAAAGTACGTTCATCTGTTCATTTTCAACATGATATTGCCAAATTGCTTTCCAAAGAGGCTGTGCGAATTTTATACTGCCTTCTGCAGTGTACAATCAGATCCTTGACAACACTTGATACTGTTAAGATCTTTTTGAATTTTGCAAGTCTGATGAGATTGAAATTATACCTCATTTGATTTTTTTCTTCTTTTTACAGCTTTATTGAAGTATAATTGACATATATCAAGTTGCACAAAAAGTACGCAATTTGGTGTTTTGACATATTTACACTCTTGTAAAACCATCACTGTAGTCAAGATAATGAACATGTCTGTCACCTCCCAAATTTTCTCATGTCTTTCTGTAATCTCTCCTTCCTGCTCCTCCCCCTACTCCAGGCACTGCTGATTTGCTTTCTGTCCCTATGCTGCTGCTGCTGCTAAGTTGCTTCAGTCGTGTCCAACTCTGTGAGACCCCATAGACGGTAGCCCACCAGGCTCCCCAGTCCCTGGGATTCTCCAGGTAAGAACACTGGAGTGGGTTGCCATTTCCTTCTCCAATGCATGAAAGTGAGAAGTGAAAGTGAAGTCGCTCAGTCGAATCCAACTCTTTGCGACCCCATGGACTGCAGCCTGCCAGGCTCCTCTGCCCATGGGATTTTCCAGGCAAGAGTACTGGAGTGGGGTGCCATTGCCTTCTCCGTTCCGTCACTATAGATAGTTTTTAATTTCTAGGCTTTTATGTAACTGGAATCATATATACTATATACTTTTTTCTGTATGACTTCTTTTCCTCAGCATATTTATTTCAAGATTCATCCATGATGTTTCATATATCAATAGCTTATTTGTTTTTAACATTGAAAAGTATCTGTTACATTAATAATACCAGAAATTTGTTGATTCATCCACCTATGGAATGTTGGTGGACATTTGGGTTCTTTTACATTTGTATTACAAATAAACCCACTATGAATATTTGCTACAAGTTTTTGTGTGGACATTTGCATTCATTTCATTTAGGTAAATACACAGGAATAGAATGGCTAGATGGTGTGGTAAGTATATGCTTTTAAGAAATTGACAAAGTGTTTTCTGAAAGTAGTTGTATCATTTTACATTTACACCAGAAATAGATGAGCAGTTTAACTATTCCATATTCTTGCCCACAATTGGCAGTCAGTCTTTTTAATTTTAGCCATTTTAATAGGTACATGGTGGTATCACACTGTGGTTTTCATTTTCATTTCCCTATTGACGGATGATGTTGAGTCCTTTCATGTACTTTTTTTTTTTACTTTATTTTACTTTAGAATACTGTATTGGTTTTGCCATACATTGACATGAATCTACCACGGGTGTCCTTTCATGTACTTATTTACCATTCATCTTATCTTCTCTGATGAAGTGCCTATTCAAATCTTATGGCCATTGTACAAACTGGGCTGCTGGTGTTCTTACTTTTGCTCTTGAATGTTTAAAAAAATTTTTTTAATGTATATTCTAGATACAAGTCTTATATCAAAGATATGATTTTCAAATATTTTCTCTCAGTTCATGAATTGTCATTTCATGAATGTCTTAGGTTGTCTTTCAAAAAACAGAAGTTTTAATTTTGATGATATCCAGGCTATTGAATTTTTCTTTCACATTTAGAACTTTTTTAGTGTCTTTCAGTAATTTTTCTCTTTTAGTTTCAATGTACAGGTCTTATATCTTTTGTCAAATTTATTTCCAAGTATATCATATTTTTAAAATGTCATAAATATTTTCAATATATAATTATGCATTGCTAATATGAAGAAGCATAATTATTTTTAACTATTCATTTTAGTAGTTTGATGACTTGGTGGATTTTTCTCCATACATAATCATGATGTCTACAAATGCAATTTTACTTCTTCCATTGCAGTTTTTATTTACGTTATTTATTTAGTTAGATTTGTTGGCTTATTTAGTGGTCCCTCTAGGGATTATATGAACTTCCCTGGTGGCTCAGATGGTAAAGCATCTGCCAACAATGTGGGAGACCCAGGTTCGAACCCTGGGTTGGGAAGATCCTCTGGAGAAGGAAATGGCAACCCTCTCCAGTACTCTTGCCTGGAAAATCCCATGGACAGAGGAGCATTGTAGGCTACAGTCCATGGGGTGGTAAAGAGTCAGACACGACTGAGCAACTTCACTTTCACCTTCTTAGGGATTATAATACATATCTGTAATTAGTCACAGTTCAACTTCAAGTGATGGCATACCTCTTCATGTAAAGCATAAGAACCTTACACCAACATACTACCATTTCCCCCTCCAGGCCTGTGGGTATTATTTGTTCTCATACATTTTACTTCTACATATGTTATAAATCTCACAATATATTTGTTATGATTCTGGTCTTAGATGGTCAGTTATCATTTAAAATAATTAAAAATAAATTTGTTGCATTTACAGGTGTGCCTCATACTTCTGTATAAATTCAGATTTCCATCTGGTTTTGGTTTTCTTCTGCCAGAAGGACTTCCTTCAACATTTCCAGAATGCTCACTTGTGGTGCAATTCTTAGCTTTTATATGTTTGAAAGTCTCTGCTTCACCTTTGCTTTTGATAAATATTTTTGTTGGCTAAAGAATTCTAGATGTCCAGTATTTATTTTACGTACTTCAAAGATGATGCTCCATTGTTTCCTGGCTTGCACTGTTTCTGATGACTGAATCTGTTGTAATTTTTAGTCTTTGATTTTCTGAAAATGATATTTTTTTTGCTTTAGCTGCTTTTAAGTTTTTTCTTTTTATCATTAGTTTTAAGCAACTCAGTTAAGATATCTCAAGTCCTCCAAAGCAGCCTATCTGTCATCTCAGTTCAGTTCAGTCGCTCAGTCACGTCTGACTCTTTGTGACACCAGACTTCCCTGTCCATCACCAACTCCCGGAGCCCACTCAAGCTCGTCCATTGAGTCGGTGATGCCATCCAACCATTTCATCCTCTGTTGTCCCCTTCTCCTCCTGCCCTCAATCTTTCCCAGCATATGTGTCTTTTATAATGAGTCAGTTCTTCACATCAGGTGACCAACTATTGTAGTTTCAGCTTCAGCATCAGTCCTTCCAATGAATATTCAGGACTGATTTCCTTTGGGATGGACTGGTTTGATCTCCCTGCGGGCCAAGGGACTCTCAAGAGTCTTCTCCAACACCATAGCTCAAAAGCATCAATTCTTCGGCACTCAGGTTTCTTTATAGTCCAACTCTCACATTCATACATGACTACTGGAAAATCCATAGCTTTGACTAGACGGACCTTTGTTGGCAAAGTATCCATTTTCCTGTAAAATATTCATAGGCTAGATTTGGGCTTGATCTGGATTTAGGGTGTGAATGTAGTACTTGAATGAGATGAACAAGTAGTTGAATCTTTTTTTCCTGCCAACAGCATCTAATCAGGCTAGAGTCCTTGAAGTCAGTATTCTGATTAAATGCCCCAATTATCAGTTAATTGCTAGAGAATAGATGCAACTGACTCATTTATCTTACAAATTCCAACTTGGAAGCCTCCAATGAACAAGAATAATTCTACCTCCACAGTTTGTTAAATGTCAGGCTAAACCTGGTCAATGTCACTGTAAAATATGCCCTCAGGCATCACAACTTAGCATATAGCACTAAAGAGATTTAACATTAATAAGGTGTTTTGAAAGAATGCAATCACAGCGGAGAGCGAAAATCCAATAGTGCAAACCACATGGATCCACACTTTCCAAGATAAATACTTCGCATGCCTCCTTAATTAAAGTCATTAATGATAATTAACCTCATGGGGGAAATGACTCATCCAACTGGTAAAAATACACTTGGTTTCATGGTCTACTGTATTCTTTCTAAGGTTACAGATGGACTGTCTTTCCTTGTACACATATGTACTCATCTGACAAGAAAGAAGACAGAAAGTTGTCGACGGCCTTTCTGTCAAGTTTTGAAAGAATCAGAATAAAAATCTGATGCTGTATCCTGATCTCTCCCAAACAAACCTGTTGCTTTCCCATGGAAAGCACACCAGTTCTGTTGACTTAAACATACAGTGGATGACCAGTGATAAATAATGCAAGGTTTACTCACTTTATTGGCTTGCTCAGGAAAATCAATCTAAGGACTCAAATTTATTGTTCATTGAAATGCACGGATCAGTTAATATGCATTGTTTACTCCTGGATTTTAATCAGATTTGAAACAAATGCACTGCATTATGACACGATGAGGGAGTAAGATGTGCTCAAGTTCCCAGCACAGAGGCAGAACCCTTCCATTTTCTTATTTTGAGTATAGACCTGATGGCAAAGAGGAATACCCCATGAGTTTCACTGTCCATATAATTGACACCACCACCCACCCCTCCTTTCTTGTCCATGGAGAATCAAGGCAAATTCAGTAAGTAAGGGATGGGTGAACTCTTCCTTTGGCTCTAGAGGGGGAGACCACAAAGGTTTGGGAGCCTGTTTAATTAAAGCAACAGGGGTAGTCCATGAATATTCTGTTAAAAACAGATCGAGGTAACTCTTTACTAGTCAGTATGTGAGCCAAGAACTTTCAGATGAACAAGCTGGATTTAGAAAAGTCAGAGAAACCAGAGATCAAATGGCGAATATCCATTGGATCATAGAGAAAGCAAGGAAATTCCAGAAAAATATCTAATTCTGCTTCACTGACTATGCTAAAGCATTTGACTGTGTTCAGTTCAGTTCAGTTCAGTCACTCAATTGTGCCTGACTCTTTGCGACCACATGAATTGCAGCACGCCAGGCCTCCCTGTCCATCACCAACTCCCGGAGTTCACTCAGACTCATGTCCATCGAGTCCATGATGCCATCCAGCCATCTCATCCTCTGTCATCCCCTTTTCCTCCTGCCCCCGATCCCTTCCAACATCAAAGTCTTTTCCAATGAGTCAACTCTTTGCATGAGGTGGCCAAAGTACTGGAGTTTCAGCTTTAGCATCATTCCTTCCAAAGAAATCCCAGGGCTGATCTCCTTCAGAATGGACTGGTTGGATCTCCTTGCAGTCCAAGGTGGGTCACAACAAATTGTGGAAAATTCTTAGAGATAGGAATGCCAGACCACCTTACCTGTCTCCTGAGAAACCTGTATGCATGTCAAGAAGCAAAGTCAGAACCAGACATAGAACAATGAACTAGTTCAAAATTGGGAAAGGAGCTTGTCAAGGCTGTAGATCATCACCCTGCTTATTTAACTCCTATGCAGAGTACATTATGCAAATTGCCAGGATGGATGAATCCCAAGCTGGAATCAAGATTGCTGGGAGACATATCAACAGCCTCTGGTACGCAGATGATACCAACATAATGGCAGAAAGTGAAGATGAATTTAAAAGCCTCTTGATGAAGGTGAAAGAGGAGAGTGAAAAAGCTGGCTTAAAATTCAACATTCAAAAAACTAAGATCATGGCATCCAGTCCCATTACTTCATGCAAATAGTTGGGGGGAAAAAGTGGAAACAGTGACAGATTTTATTTTCATGGGTTCCAAAATCACTGTGGATGGTGACTGCAGCCATGAAATTAAAAAGTGTTTGCTCCCTGGAAGGAGAGCAGTGACAAACCAAGACAGTGTATTAAAAAGAAGAGCCATCACTTTGCGGACAAAGGTCTATATAGTCAAAACAATGGTTTTTCTAGTAGTCATGTATGGAAGTGAGAGTTGGACCATAAAGAAGGCTGAGAGCCAAAGAATTCATGGTTTTGAATTGTGACACTAGGGAAGACTCTTGAGAGTCCCTTGGACTTCAAGGAGATCAAACCAGTCAATCTTAAAAGGAAATCAAGCCTGAATATTCATTGGAAGGACTGATGCTGAAACTGAAGCTCCAATATATTGGCCACGTGATGCAAAGAAATGACTCATTGGGAAAGATCCTGATGCTGGAAGAAACTGAGGGCAGAAGGAGAGCGGGGGGACAGAAGATGAGATGGTTGGATGGCATCATTGACACAGTGGACATGAGTTTGAGCAAACTTTAGAAAACGGTAAAGGACAGAGAAGCCTGGCATGCTGTAGTCCACAGGGTCGCAAAGAGTTAGATATGACAGCAACTGAACAACACCAGGGTTTATGTCATCTCCTAAAAATCAAGTCATATGAATGGTGGTCACTTTTGTGTGGCATAGTGGATGCAGCGGTGTGTCACCCAGTTCCTACTTTCAGGATCTTGGACACTCATTTCTTCAATTTTCTAGTGTTGGCTGATGAAGTCTCACAGCTCAGTTACCCTCTAGGAATTGCCAGCAACTGAATGGAGTGACATGATACAAAGTTATGCCTCCTTCTTTTCCAAGCTGATTGTTATCAAAAGACCATGTGGGTCTTGATAAGAAGCACCTCAGCATTACCCAGTGAGGACAAAAGACATTATATTAGTTTTGTAGGACTTCTGGGGCATTTGAGTAATGGTGCTGGTGGAAATTTTCAGTAAGAACTGGGTTGACTTCTTGTGTATTATCCTGGCCAATGCGATTCCAAATTATTTAATATAAAAAAGTGATGCCCAATCAAAATATGGGCAGAAGATCTAAACAGACATTTTTCCAAGAAACATACAGATGGCTAACAGGCATATGAAGAGATGTTCAACATCATTAATTATTAGAGAAATGCAAATCAAAACTACACTGAGGTATCACCTCATACCGGTTAGAATGGCCACCATCAAAAAATCTACAAACAATAAACACTGGGGAGGCTGTGGAGAAGGGCTTCCCTGATAGCTCAGCTGGTAAAGAATCCGCCTGCAATACGAGAGACCTGGGTTCGATCCCTGAGTTGGGAAGATCCCCTGGAGAAGGGAAAGGCTACCCACTCCAGTATTCTGGCCTGGAGAATTCCGTGGACTGTATAGTCTACAGGGTCACAAAAAGTCAGACACGACTGAGTGACTTTCACTCACTTCACTCACTCACTCAGGGTGTGGAGAAAAGGGAACCCTCCTACACGGTTGGTGGGAATGTAAATTGGTGCAGCCACTGTGGAAAGCAGTATGGAGGTTCCTTAAAACTAAAAATAGAGTTACCATATGATCCAGCAACCTCACTCCTGGGTATATGTATGAAAAAAATGAAAACATTAATTTGAAAAGATACATGCATTGCAGCATTCCTAGCAGCACTGATTATAATAGCCAAGACATGGAAACAACCCAAGTGTGCATCAACAGATGACTGCATTAAGAAGATGTGGTTTATATAATGAAATACTACTCAGCCATAAAAAGAATGAAGTACTGACATTTGCAGCAATGTGGATGAATTCATTAATCAGTGTTGGTTTGTTTGTTTTTTCTTCAATCCAGTATCATAATGGAGCAAAACTCATACCAACTAGGAGTAATATAAGCACTAAGTTTTACATCAAAATCATTACTGCCTGGGTGTGTCAAGAAATTTCATGGGGAAAAAGATGAAACATAGTAGAATCTTTAGAGACAATAAAAATGAGAGAAATGAAAGGAGGGAGTGGGTAACATTCCAATAAACTATGGTACAAAATCGTAAAGATGAGATGTACCTTTTGCTCCTAGGAAGATGGGATCCTTTAGGCACTTCTCAAAAAGCACTCAAGACGATGTTAACAGCCATAGCTTTGAGTTGGTGCTGAAGCTTTCAACAAGAACTGCTCGTATCTGCTTCTCAAGAGTCTCCAATACTTCTCAATAGGTACTGGCGTGATTTATGCTGGAACAGCAGGTTTAACTTGTCATCATGCATCAACCCTCACCACCTGAGACGTTCTCTTCAGGTGCCAGTGATGGAAAAAGCAGCCGCTCTTCCTTAGTTTCCACACCTTACCTTGCCATATTCTTCAGGAGTCAGAGTGAGCACAGGCTTGTCCCGTATCCCTCTGCCTCTCTTGTCAGCCACCATGGTTAAAACCAGAAAATGCATACCCATGTCAGAAATGAATTGTGCACCCAGCCTCTTGGATCAGCAGCCATTGGATCATCAAAAAAGCAAGAGAGTTCCAGAAAAACATCTACTTCTGCTTTATTGATTATGCCAAAGCCTTTGTGTGGATCACAACAAATTGTGGAAAATTCTAAGAGAAATGGGAATATCAGACCACCTTACCTGCCTCCTGAGAAATCTATATGCAGGTCAAGCAGCAACAGTTAGAACTGGACATGGAACAACAGACTGGTTCCAAATCGAGAAAGGAGTATGTTAAGGCTGTATATGGTCACCCTGCTTATTTAACTTATATGCAGAATACATCATGCAAAATGCCAGGCTGGATGAAGCACAAGCTGGAATCAAGATTGTGGGGAGAAATATCAATAACCTTAGATATGCAGATGACACCACCCTTACGGCAGAAAGTGAAGAAGAACTAAAGAGCCTCTTGATGAAAGTGAAAGAGGAGAGTGAAAAAGTTGGCTTAAAACTCAGCATTCAGAAAACTAAGATCATGGCATCCAGTCCCATCATTTCATGGCAAATAGATGGGAAAACAATGAGAGATTTTATTTTGGGGGGCTCCCAAATCACTGCAGATGGTGATTGCAGCCATGAAATTAAAAGACGCTTGCTCCTTGGAAGAAAAGCTATGAGCAACCTAGACAGCATATTAAAAAGCAGAGACATTATTTTGCCAACAAAGTTCCATCTTGTCAAAGCCATGGTTTTTCCAGTAGTTGGGTATGGATGTGAGAGTTGGACTATAAGGAAAGCTGAGTGCCGAAGAATTGATGCTTTTGAACTGTGGTGTTGGAGAAGACTCTTGAGAGTCCCTTGGATTGCAAGGAGATCCAACCAGTCCATCCCAAAGGAAATCAGTCCTGAATATTCATTGGAAGGACTGATGCAAAAACTGAAACTCCAATAATTTGGTCACCTGATGCGAAAAACTGACTCATTGGAAAAGACCCTGATGCTGGGAGAGATTAAAATCGGGAGGAGAAGGGGACGACAGAGATGCTTGGATGGCATCACCAACTCAATGGACATGAGTTTGAGTAAGCTCTGGGAGTTGGTGATGAACAGGGAAGCCTGGCGTGCTGCAGTCCATGGGGTTGGACATGACTGAGCAACTGAACTGAGCTGAACCCAGCCTCTAATAACAACTCTCAACTGTATCCCTTCTTTAGGCATGGATTCTTTTGCTATTCAAAGGTAAACAACGTTTCCTTCTCACCAGTTAGTGGAAAAAGCTGAAACTGCTCTTTCCAAACCATCCATTGTTTCCATTCGGAAGCTATTAACCTGTATCTGCTGCTGCTGCTAAGTCCCTTCAGTTGTGTCCGACTCTGTGCAACCCTATAGATGGCAGCCCACCAGGCTTCCCCGTCCCTGGGATTCTCCAGGCAAGAATACTGGAGTGGGTTGCCATTTCCTTCTCCAATGCATGAAAGTGAAAAGTGAAGTCACTCAGTCATGTCTGACTCTTAGCGACCCCATGGACTGCAGCCTACCAGGCTCCTCCGTCTATGGATTTTCCAGACAAGAGTACTGGAGTGGGGTGTCATTGCCTTCTCTGTAACCCGTTATCAGCTGGGTACATAACTGGTGAAACCCTAATTTTTCCATGTAAAGTATTCTTGATAGAGGATAAAGTGCCACAGACCTGTAATCTAAATAAATGCTATTTTAAAATACAATTAAATCTAGTATTTAGCTACAGGAATTGGTGACTGTTTGGAAAGTCCTGGTATTTAGTTTTATCTGTCCATGTTAAATCAGGAGAAAATATTACTAAATACAGACACTTAATGTCCTCTGCTTCTTTGTCTCTCTGTCTCCCAAGTCTGCTAACATCCTTCTCCCCCCTCACTCCCGCATCCTCTGATTACATGTCTGGGCTCTGATCCACAGTTTCAAGGGAACAAGCAAAGCAATCTCCCTGACTCCTTAGAGCATCTTTTCTGGGCACCTTAATAAAAATGAATTTGCTTCCTTGCCCTATGTTTCTCTCTTATCTCCCCCCTTTTGCTCTTTGTTTCTAATGACAATTGACACTGTTTTCAGCATAGTTCATTTAATCCCTGACTTGGCTGAGTAGAAACTCTTCCACCCTAATAAATTACACATGATAAACATATAGGGAGATACATTGAAGATGTAGAAATAATTTTAAACAATGATCAGGTGAACTCTCACTTAGTGTTCTAAGATGTTCATCCTTGCTCCTGACAGGTGCTAAGTTTAAAGCTATAGACTATAGAATGGGGCAGAATATACACAGGACAGGCAACGTGTTTCTTAATTTTGAAAAAAAGTCCATCAGAAATGACCTAGACATCGTGAAAGAATGATTTTTCTGTATGTTAAGACGTCTGTCTTGAAATACCGTCAACAATTACAGGTGGGACACAAATCTAAAAAGTTTCCTCTTTTGGGGAGCGACGTCAAACGTCCACGTGTGTGTGCTTAGTTGCTCGGTGTGTCTGACTCTGCATGAAGAGAAAACTCCAACTTGCATCCCATCGGTAACTGAATGTTGCAATTACAACTATGGGTTGGCCAAAATGTTCGTTCAGTTTTTCTGTTGCATCATACAGGAAAACCTGAATGAACATCTTGGACACCCCAAAATTTATGTTCCTCTAGAAGTCTCCATAGCCTGCAGGGTTGATGGGGGAAGGGAGGGAGAGCACACTGCACAGAAACAAGCAGAGAGAGCAGACAGCCCAAGTCTAGTCACCAAAAGAGTCAGAGAACCCCACAAAGTGATATTTAAACAAGTAAACTTTAAGGGATTTTTGCAGAATCCCAGAGCCCTGGCCCACAGAGTATCCTCACGTGGGACTGAGACAACCGGCATCGAGTTCCTGACTTTTGTCTCTGCAGATGCTGGACACAGAGCCAGCTTGAGCATGAGACAGATCCCGGTCCTCTTGCTCCTTTCCTCCACTGGAGCCCAAGTAAAGCCTCAGGGGAAGGTGGCAGTTCCGCTTCAGGGAATGTGCAGCCTGGCTTGGGCTACTTGCTACAGGGAAGCAGGGTGGACAAAAAAGGAGGCTTAGTCTTAGGGCTTAACAGTCTCAGAGACAGCAAGACACAAGCGGCTGGGCCATGCACAGTCAGTGATCCGATGAGCTGCTCTCACAGGAGGGAGGGAGGAACAGGATTTCCTCCATGGCGCTCCTACCTGGAGAGGGAGGTAGAAGGCCTGTCTCTCTTAGGGGACTCAGATTCCCCAAATAGAAGCCCCCAAAGAGCACTAGGTATGGTTTCCTTCTCTGTTGGTTTGCTAAGACTTTTGTAAAACAAAGTACCACAGGGTGGGGCGCGGAAACAACAAAAATGGATCATCTCCCAGTTCTGGAGACCGGAGTCTCAGATTCAGGTTCTGTCTGGAGGCTGTAAGGGGGGAGCTGTTCCAGGCCTCTCTCCTTGGTATGTAGACGGCTCTCTTCTCTCCGTGTCTTCTCACTGACTTCCTCTACACATGTCTCTGTACCCAAATTTCTCACCTTTATAAGGACACCATCCATACTGTATGAGGACCCACCCTAATGACCTCATTTTAAATTGTTTACCTCTGTAAAGACCCCCTTCCAAATAAGGTCACACTGGGTATGGTTTCTTTCATGAATCAAGTGTTCCAGAAAAAGCTGACTTAATAAACATGGCAGTTTATCAAAACGTATACAGTACTAGCCAGACAGCAAAATGTCTTACTCCAAAGTGGTGTGTGCACTTCTGGAAAGCCCAGCTTATGCTGGAGCGCCCAGCCACACTCCTCTACGTGCTGTTAATTCTGAACAAGACTTTTGGGAAAAACCTACCTGGCTTCACAAATGCTTTGCAGCCCCACACCTCAGAGTCTCTGTCAGGAACATGAATAACCGGCTCCTTTCCACATGTTCCCTGTCAGAATTGTTCGGCGATCCAGAGCTCCCATCTCTAAATATTTACAAAGTACTGTTTATCAGATTGAAAGTGAATGTTTCTCCTCTACAATGCTGGGCATATGGGAAGCAGCATGAGACAGAAGATAAATCGTGCTGGGTGATTCCAACTGGATTTAATGCCAGCAATAATTAATTTTAATCAGATGGAAAGTTCACTCCTGATACCAGCCCCTCTAACATTAGAAAATAATTTTGTCAGCTCTCATTGTCTGGTGCTGTTTCTATAAATAATTTCTAGGGCCTTTTGAAGTCTAACTTTATATCTTTTATCTTTTCTCATAGGTTCTTTGTATGGTAAAGTTTTAGCCA
This sequence comes from Budorcas taxicolor, assembly GCF_023091745.1. Classification (NCBI taxonomy): domain Eukaryota; kingdom Metazoa; phylum Chordata; class Mammalia; order Artiodactyla; family Bovidae; genus Budorcas; species Budorcas taxicolor. The sequence continues at coordinate 66,661,251 of NC_068919.1, read as the reverse complement.
TTCTCTAAATCTTGGCTTTTGATTACAGAATGCCTTTATAAAATTAAAGCCTGTGGAGCTTAAACAAATCCTCTTACATCTACACCGAATTTCAACATATTCCCTGATTCTCTGTGCACTTCTTCCCTGCCTACTCACTAGCCCCCTTCCCTCCAAGTGGGCAACATATAACTTAATAGCCTAAGAGCACGCTGTATCAGGTGATTCCGAATGGGTATTTGGTGTGTGTTACTGACATGAGGTTGGAAACAGGTTAGATGTATTACTTGGGTAATAAGACCCCCAAATGGGCACCTGACTGCATGGGCCAGGCGTGCGCACACCCTGCGTACACCCACCCACACCTCATGAAGGCATAGACGCACTTTCTGACAGGATCTGATCTGGAATTTTAAACATAACTCATAATTTAAAAAAATATCTGGCTGTTCAACTGGGTTCACTTGTAGGTGTAAAAATATGCCTAGGGATAAAATCCTATTTCCAGACAATACAAAAAGGAGGTTTGTGTCTTTGAGAATTTTCCTTTAATAGGTGAATGGGAAGAGCCGTATCTCTGATGCAAACCCACCAACTGGTCCAGGCCGATGACTCCTCCACCAGAGCCGGGATTTTCCCTTCTGGGCTTCATGCAGCTCCGGGGTGGGGTGTGACCCCAGAACCTGAGGGCCCCACCAGGAGATCATTGGCCAATGTCAGATTAGCTCTCTTAAGTTCAGAAGTTTGTCAACTATCCTAGGGCGCTCATCCTGTGAGCCCAGGACTTGGCTAAACTCCCAGCCCTGGAGCAAACAGTAGCATTTTTGCTAATATGTCAAAGTTCCTTTCCTACTGTGAGAGGAAGAGTCAGAGGAAAAATCCTCTTACAGGTAGCAGCAGAAGGGGGGTTGGGGAGGGGGGCGGGGGGGGGGGGGGGGTTGGGGGGATGGGAGGTGGGTTTGACTGTACCTGGTTTAGGAATCAAATCTACCTGACTCCTCTTTCTGAGGAGCATCCCATTTTCTTGGATCTGGAGAAAATGGCTTCTTGCTTTGGCTCCTCCTGCTCCAAACTGCAGACCAGATTCAGTTCAGTTCAGTCTCCCAGTCGTGTCCGACTCTTTGCGACCCCATGGATTGCAGCACGCCAGGCTTCCCTGTCCATCAGCAACTCCTGAAACTTGCTCAAACTCATGTCCATCGAGTCGGTGATGCCATCCAACCATCTCATCCTCTGTCATCCCCTTCTCCTCCTGCCTTCAATCTTTCCCAGTATCAGGCTTTTTTCCAATGAGTCAGTTCTTTGCATCAGATTGTTGGTACCTAAACTCTCCAGGCTACTGAGAAATTAGGTCACTTCCATTTCCCTTGGGGTAGACTGACCTGAGTCCCTGGCTGCAGCTGCCAGCGGACCTCTGACAGGACAGCCTGACACTGGGAGTTGTAAGGCTGTCCAGGCCACATACCCAGGGAGTTCTCTGGGGCCAATGTGAAGATATTTGACTCTGAGGTAAACTCTTACTTATAACTGACCTTCTTGGGAGCCCAGGACTTGGCTAAGCCCCCAGCCCTGGAGCAAACTGCAGCATTTTTGCTAATACGCAAAATAATCCATTTCACAATCCGCCTTTGCCACTGGAGAAAGAGAAGCCTTATCACTTTTTCATTTAGAGCTTTACTAGGATGCTCTAGGGGTATAAAAACTTCAGGGTCACCAATCAAAGGAAAGTTAGAGACATTAGGGTAGGGACTGAAAAAGTAAATGATTTTGATGATTGGGTAACAATTCCTTCCTCAAGTCAGCTCTTCCAATTGTTTGCTTTCAACAGAAACAGAGGAATTGTCACCTAATATATGACTAAAAATAATTTTGATGGTAGATCATCATGTGATGGGGGCGGGGGCAGAAAACAGGTCCAAGGAATGAACACAACTGGGGACTACATTCCAGCAAATTTCTTTCTTTTCCATCTACCTTATTTAGTGCTTTGCTTAAATACTTCAAGAGAACGTTACTGTATGCCAGGGATGGGTTTATGAAGTTAAATGCATTAACGGTGTTCAAATCTTAAAATGACACTGTAAGGTAAGTTTTACTAGTATTCCTAATTCACATTTGAAAAAGGAAGCCCAGAGACGTTGACTACTTGTTCAAGGTCACAGAGCTAAGAAGTGATAGAACTGGGACTTGAATTCAGGTAGACTGGCCTCAGAGTCTGCCTGGATAATGGCAGTGGTCTGGTCACTAAGTCGTGCCTAACTCTTGCAACTCCATGGACTGTAGCTTGCCGGGCTCCTCTGTCCATGGAATTCTCCAGGCAAGAATACTGGAGTGGGGTGCCATTTCCTTCTCCAATACATGAAAGTGAAAAGTGAAAGTGAAGTCACTCAGTCGTGTCTGACTCTTCACGACCCCATGGACTGCAGCCTACCAGGCTCCTCCACTCATGAGATTTTCCAGGCAAGAGCAGTGGAGTGGGGTGCCATCACCTTCTCCATATTAGTATTAGATAATAGTAATATTAAATATAGTATTACTTCTGAGCTTATAGCAATGAAAGCAATAATGGCAATAGAATTGATACTGAACCTTAACTTATTTTAGCCATAGGTATATCCATCTCAGAAACATCTGTGTCATAAATATATTCATCACCCCCAAAGGTTTTCCTTTGGATATTTTTTTTAAAAGCAATGTAAAGGTTTATTTTTCAATGTTAATATTTATAATATCCTGGAATTATATCCTTTGCAACTGTTTATAATTATTACAAAATTTTTTGAATGTCAATCTAAAAATATGCAAGAGGTTGCATCATTTTTGAAAACTATTTTTGGTGTTATGTGAACAAAAATGTTCAAAGACCAGTGCTGTAGTCTGTGGGCATCTCCTCTCCACTCCCTGGGTGTTTTAGGTTTCTCACTCTTAGCACGTCCTCATTTAATTTACTACTTGATCAATATGTATTAAGTGCCAACTATATGCTAGAGAGGACATCTACATCCCAGTGAACAAGACAGAAACATTGGTGATTTTATGAAATAGTGAGATGTTAATTCATTCTGTGGAATTTTTTTCTTGCTACTCCTTCTCTGTGGCTTCTGGGTCTCTTTCTTTTCATGGCTTATTTTTAGTTGGGGCCTAGTTCCCATGAGTATAGAAAGCATTAAAAATAATTTAAATTATATCTCAAACAGAGTAAAATAAGGAACAATAAAATGTATACTTGTCTTCTTACCATCCAAGTTTACCAAATCTTACTATTTTGCTCAAAGTTCTTCATATTAAGCAACAAAACAAAACAAGAAAATATTACGTACATTAACGAAGCCACCTGAGTACCCCTCCTTAATTCCGTATGCTTTCCTCCCTTTACTACATATAAACAACTTAAAGATGTATTGATTTGTGTGTTTTCAAGTTGGATAAAAATAGTCATTTTGTACATATCTTGCAACTTGTTTACTCAATTTTTTTTTGAGATTTATACATGTGATTTTAGTTAAGGCCATTCATTTTCTTTGCTATATAATATTCCACCACAGGAATAAGACATTTTTTTTAATGTTTTTGCCACTTTATGTTTTAATTGAAGGATAATTGCTTTACAGAATTTTGTTGTTTTCTGTCAAACATCAACAAAAATCAGCCATAGGTACACACATGTCCACTCCCTTCTGAACCTCCCTCCCATCTCCCTCCCCATCCTACCCTTCTAGATTGTCATAGAGCCCCTGTTTGAGTTCCATTCTTCTTTGATGGAGATTTAGGTGGCTTTTCACTTCTCACATGATGTGACAATGAATCTTCTTCCGCTTGCCTCCTGTACATGTGTTTGAGAGTTTCTCTGGAATCTTCATCCAGAAGTGGAATTGCTGTGTTATAGAGCTTGTACAGTTTCCAAGTATTGCTAACTTGCTTTATAAAGTTGTTGTTTAAACTTACACTCCAGCAGAAAATGAGCATTACTCTTTCTGTTCTTTTGGTGGATAGTCTTGAATTTTGTAAATGTAAACCAATGTTGATGTTTCTCTTCCACTTCTGAAGACATAAGGAATTTGGCAAGTTTTAACTGTCCATTAACACTCCCCCACCATCATCTTATTTTTTCCTGAAGTTTTAGTTTTACCTTATTTTAAAGCACAAAATTAATTATTTTTTAAAATAAATAACTAATATTTGTTTCAATTTCCAAATATCAATTTTTCATTGTCTCTCTGGGTTCACATTTCTTTTTGTTGAGGTATATCCTTTACTTGTTCTTTTAGTGAGTATCTGTAGGTGATATATCCCACTAGCCTTTGTTTTAAGTTGTCTTAGTCTTGTTCCTTAACGATAGTTTAGACAGATACAGACATATTTTGATAGTACTTTTCCATCCTCGGCACTTTGAAATGATAGCTTCATAGTGTTCTAGTTATTGTTTCTGAAGAGTTTAATGTTCCTAAAGACAAGTCTTCTGTTAGTCTAACTTTTATTTCTTTGGTTTGGTAACTTCCTATTTACCCCAGAGATTCTGCTCTTTTGCAGTAACATGTCTAGGACTAGATTTATTTTTATTGATCATACTGAATACTGTTCTCAGAGACTGTCTTTGTTTTCTTAAGTTCATTTTTTATCTAAGCAAAAAATAAAAAAAAAACATATTTTAAATACATATACATAATTTTCAAAGCAAAATATTTCTGTAAGACTTATAATAAAAAACAGCAATTTCCTGCCTCATACCTCTCCAATCCTGATATTTTTACTCCTTGGAAGCAGCCACTTTCCACTTTAAAATATTTTAGCCACTTCTTTTTTTTTAATTAATGAATTTATTTTAATTGGAGGCTAATTGCTTTACAATGTTGTAGTGGCTTTTGCCATACATTGACGTGAATCAGCCATGGGTGTACATGTGTCCTGCACCCTGAAGCCCCCTCCCACCTCCCTCCCTATCCCATCCCTCAGGGTTGTCACAATGCGCTGGGTTTGAGTGCCCTGTTTCATGCACTGAACTTGGACTGGTGATCTATTTCATATATGGTAATATACATGTTTCAATGCTATTCTCTCAAATCATCCCACCCTTACCTTCTCTCACAGAGTCCAAAAGTCTGTTCTTTATATCTGTCTCTCTTTTGCTGTCTCGCATATAGGGTCATCGTTACCATCTTTCTAAATTCCATATATATATGTTAATATACTGTATTGGTGTTTTTTTCTTTCTGACTTACTTCACTCTGTATAATAGGCTCCAGTTTTATCTGCCTGATTAGAACTGATGGAAATATGTTCTTTTTAATAGCTGAGTAAGATAGCTATTTCTTTTTGAATTTACTTCTATTATTGAAAATAACATTCATATACAATGATTTATTGATTTTTGTTTTAGATTTATTAACTTTCTAACTTGAAAGGTAAGAATTTTTCCCTCTTAAACCCTCACCCATATTTTGCAATCTCTCTCTTTCTAGCATACCGCAAGTCCCCTACCTATGAACCTTCAAGCTGAAAACTTTCAAAGATGAGAACACATGTTCGCATATCCAATCACATAAGTTAGTCCATGTTTCCAGTGCACACTGTCACATGTATGCATCCTCTACACGTGGTCGTGCTCTTGTGTAGATCTGCAAGAGGATGACTTCAGGTAGCTCCTTGCTGTGCAACATGAGGAGCTTACTAATGAAGACTTGGTGGAATTGGAGCCCCATCAGGAAAAAAAAAAAAAGCTAAGAGAAATAAGATGAAGAAGAAGTAACTGAAGAGATTCATGACATAGGAAATGGCAAGGGGATACTCTTTATTTGAGGAGGCACTGTTAGTTTTTGAGGCACAAGGTGTAGAATGGTATGTGAAGGTCGCAGCAGCTGTTCAGAATGTAATTCATTGCTACCATGTCATCTATTAATATGATGGGGAAAAAAAAGAGCTACTACTACAGATGTCCCTGGATCTTTTTGTTCAAGAGGGTGGATAGAATTAAATCCAGCAAGGAAACACAATCTGCACCATCAGTTTCAGGCACGAATGAAATTGCAGCTTGCTTTCCATCTCCTATTGCTGATGACCCTTCAGCTTTACTATCTCCCACCTTTCTCTCTTTCCTCCAGTCAGTAACCCTTCTTGTCTGCTCACTCTATACCAGCTGTTATACTGTACTACTGTACTTTTCAAGGTACTGCAATGTAAGATGAAAAATGTTTATTTTTTGTTTTTTTATGCATTATTTGTGTGAAAAGTTTTATAAATCTATTAAGATACAGTACTATATTGTATTTGTTGGATACCTAGGGTAAATTTGTTGGACTTACAAACAAATCAGATTTATGAATGCATTCTCAGAATAGAACTTGTTCACCTGTAGGAAACTCACTGTAGTTATAATATATTCATTGCTGAACCACACAGAGTATTTATATTATTCAGAACTAAGCCATGTGTTATGCTAAAATTATACTTTTTCTTTTAAAAGTTTTTATTTTTCTTGTTTGAGTATTGCCTTGTTCTTTTATTCACTTAGATTTATATGTACCTAGAATTATTCTACTGTAAAGCATCTTTAAATATGATTACATACATCAGGTAATCTGTAGTTTCATTTATTTTTTACAGATACCTTTCCTAGAGTACTTCAATCTACCCTTTTAGGCTGAACTGGTTGCTTCCCAGTTTGGCAGCTGTCATCCAGGAATTTCCCCTACTCATCCTGGGGATTCCCCTTTCCTCTTTTCTAATTGAATCTTCTGTTTCCTGGATCTTATGCCTCTTCCTGTTTTGGTTTATGCTCTGATGTTGAAGGAGCATATCCTCAAATATCTTTCTGAGGAATGGTAAAAGGAAGTAAATTTTTTGAGACTATGTATGTTTTAAATGCAACATTTAAACATATGCCATGCTCATACTTGGCTGATAGTTTGGCTGGGTATATAATTCTAGACTGGAAATCATTTTCTTAGAATTTGCTTTTGAGCAGTTTAAAGCTTCTTATTCCTAACATTTTATGAAGAAGTGAAGTCGCTTGGTCGTGTCTGAGTCTTTGCAACCCCATGGACTAGCCTACCAGGCTCCTCCATCCATGGGATTTTCCAGGCAAGAATCCTGGAGTGGGCTGCCATTTCCTTTTCCAGGAGATCTTCCTGACCCAGGGACTGAACCCAGGTCTCCCACATTGTAGACAGATGCTTTACCATCTGAGCCACCAGGGAAGTCTTATTATTCCTAATACTTTATACTTCAAGTTAAAAAAAATAGTGTGTGATTACATTAGAAATTTCAAAGTAACACAGATTGACATGGGACTTTTTCTTTTGAGGGAAGGTAGAAATTAGTAGATTTTTTCAATCTAAAAATATTTTTTATTCAGTACTTGGAATTGAACTATTTCACAGTACCGCTTTCCCCTAATTCCAGAATGTCTTGGTTCATGTCTTCAAAAGGAAAAATGCCAGTCTTCTTTTAGGGAGTTAGGAGAGGTGATAACCTGGCTGTACCTGGTGAGAGAAGGGATCTTTGTCCTTTTTTGTTTTGTTTTTGTTTGTTTGATTGGTTGGATTTTTGGCCTTACAGCTTGCAGATTTCAGTGGGGGGATCTTCTTATGAAGATTTTCAATTAATTCTCCTTTTAGAGTTAACCAGTCTTCAAATTTATGAACCATTCTTGTATTTTGAGGTGAAAATTAGCTTATTGTTGACTTCTTCTTTTGAAATTAGATTTAATAAACTCCCATACGCCAAATATGTTATCGTTTATTTATTTACTTTTCAACTTCTGAAATTTTGTGCCTTTTTCTTTTCTCCCATCTATAACTTGGCAGATTTACATCCTTTTAATGGTTTTATTGTCATTTTGGTAGTCCTAACAAGAAGCAGCAGTATATTCATTTTTAACTGGAAGTCAAAGTTACTATGTTTTAAAACAAGTACTCTCCATTATTCTTTCTCTTTTCTTTTTCAAGAACTTCTATTAAACACATGTTGGAGAATTTTAGTTTATCTTATAACATTTAACTTTTTTCACAACTTCTGTCTCTAAGTTCTGTGTTCTAGATGAAATTGCCAATGCATTGTCTCTTCTTCATTCTTTCCAATCTATAGTAAACTGCATCTATTACGTTTTTATTCAGTGACTGTTTTTTAATTTTTAAAATTTCTTTCTTTTCCCATTCTTATAATACTTATCTTTGGCTTTCTTTCATGGTTTGAAGTCTTTGATCAAATTTTTATTTAAAAGATCAATTTCCTCTAAAATAACTTCACATTAAAGATTTTAAGGTTGGCTATCTTTGTTAGCATTAAATATCTTTATGTATTTTGGAATTTGACTTTGCAAGCCAGTTTTCAGTGATTGTCTCTCTCTTTCTGTGCTCAGTTTTCCTTGTACAGTGGTTTTGTGGATATCATTACTCAGATCCTACATCTGGTCATATGATAACAATTCAGTATTCCTGCCCTGACATGATATTGACAATGGGCAGATTTACTCAGCTAGTCAGTGGCTTAGTTTGGCTCCAGGTTGGGAGACTGCCTCTGGGTCTTCCTATCTTTCTAGACCTACAGCTTATCAAGAGCCATTGCCCTAAACAGCAGTTGAAAGTAGCTTTTTTCAGATTCCTCTCAGGATCAAGGAATGCTTTAGGGATCATGCACGAAACACTTAAGTCTTCATTACCTACAAGAACTAAACTCCTGTACATCACTGTATGAATCCAGGACCTCATAGAGGCTAGTGATTTCAGCCCCTTTCATTACTCTGCGATTCTTTTCCAAATCTGGTCTTAACCCATGTTTATCTTATTTTTGATCTTGGCTTATGCCATTTTTATTTTTATTTTTTTCCTCTCTCTTTTAATAATATTTGGCTGAAATCTTTCATATGAAAATTTCCAATGAAAAATTTCATATGAAATTTCCAATTGGTTGGCAAATGGTCACATATTAGCAATTTTATATGGTCCATATTAATGAAGCCATTTTGCTACATTTCACACTTGGATACATCAAAGCATGAACCTATTTTGACATCTTGACTGGCGGTCTTTAGAAGTCTTTGATCTTTCTCTTACCAAGCAGTCAGCCAGTCAAACAGCCAAATACCAGAATCATCTCACAGTTTCAGGCAGAGACTTTTTCTTCCTATAAAGTGGCTTTTAGAGTTTTATAGAGAGGGAGGGAGGTGGTGGTGGTAGGTTGATAAACAATGAGTGATTGAGACAAAACATTAAGTCTGCCTTCTCCAAATGGCATTATTCCTCTTTCTGCCATCATCCAAATGTTTAAACCAAATTAAATTTTATTGCGTCTAAGAGCTATGATTGGTTTGTTTTCATTTGGCAAAGAGGGAAGAACTAGAAAATATGCAGAGTAAGGGAGGAAATAACATATTCATATTTTACTTTTATCTTAAGGTCTCAATTTATACCCATTATGAGCAAACATATGAATAGCCTAGCTTGTGCAATGAATAAAAAGCCCTGGGTAATGGAAATGTCTAGTTTGTGTGTGCATTTTGGAGACTTGACTTTTGTGAAAGACAAAAGAAACTGGAACATGAAATTTTTCACAAAAATTAGAGCCCAAATATTCATCATCATGAACAATTCAATAGCTTCCTTTCAAATATACTGAATTTAAGAAGCCTTGACATCTTTTAATCTTAAAAAATTCAGTATTCCTACCCTCGATTCGGAATTCCTAACCTATTCTGTCACATGCCCGCCTCCCAAATATCTATTCTCTCTCTTTTCTGAGTAATATAATCCTTGCTCTGCAGCTGGGCAGATTGCCCCCCAACTGAAAGACTAAATTTACCAGACTATACAAGTAGTGCAGAGAGACCATGTGACCAAATTTTGGCCATAGAGTTCCATGTGACTTCTGGGCAGTATCTTTAAGGGAATATCTTTAATGTTCTGTACCTACATTCATGTGGCTGCCTGGAGCAAGGATTTGATGGTTAGAGTTCAAGAAGCCATTTCATAACATGAGGAAGGGCAGAGCAGAGAGCTGAGAGGGGCCTGGGTCTCTGCTAACTTAGTGGAGCCCCCAGAGCACCTCCAGTCTCTTTGCTTTTAGATGCCATTCATTTGAAATAGACATAAGCTCCTGTCCTGTTCAAGCCACTGCTATTTTTCTTTTTCTGTCTTGTGTAACCAATTCATAAAGGTTGCAAATTATTCCATTGCGAAAATAAATTATGTATCATGACACGTTCATTTTGATGATAAGACTCAGCACGTAGTATTTTTATGACAAAGTGAAAGGGCAAAGAGATTTGTCATTTGATTCATTCCACTCTAGCTCCAAACACTTGAGAAACAGTTGGGTTTTCCTCAAGTTTGCTTGATCATGCTGCGCTTTCCAGTGACCTTAGCCAACATGTTTGGAAACTGTGGTTTTCATGTCATAACTATCTGGGCCTCTACAGTAAAATAAATCTCATTTTCAAATGTCAAAGTCCCTATGAAAGAGAAGAAATGCTTTTTAAATGTTAGCCCCTGTTAATTGCTGTGAAATTGCCTTAGGTGTTCCTTGCTATAAGTGTGTTCTCAATGTATTAGTTGTACTGACACCCACTACTTGGTTCCAACTTAATTTTCACTGTATCCCAGGCTAAATCCTCATCATCCTAAAGATAAGGCAGATACTTGTCAGAAATGTTTTGTTTTAAAATGAGAGAAATTTCAGTCATGCTAACATAATTAAAGCATCATTTATTTGCTTATGCCACTGAATAATCCATGGGACATAGGTCTCCTGGCTTCAGGCTTGGCTTGGTCAAGTGGTATTATCAATCTATTTCATTACCTTCTAAGGCCTGTGTCTCCTCTGTGGTGGCAGGATTTCCCCACATGGTAAACAAAATCATTCCTAGCAATTAAAGGTTCCCAGAGGGTTTTTTTTCTTCCCCCCACCCCCAGTCTTTAATATTAGCATCACTGCCCCCAAATGGGCTGCCTGTTATTTGTCTGGCTTAAGATATGTGCTCACCCTGAATAAATCCCATAGCTAAGGGTGGAGTTTTTTGATTAGCAAGACCAGCCTACATGCTGCCCTTGTGCTGCCCAGCCAGAGGTGCTGCATGAGAAAAGAATGGAAAAAAAAAAAAAGAGAGAGATTTTTATCCACAGAAAAGAGCATACACAGAAAGGAAAGACAGCAGATGTCCACCACAGGGCAATTCAAGAACTAAAAATAAGGACAAATCACACGTTACTTTCAACATCTTTAAATGCTTTTCACCTTACTATATTTTACAGTTCATTATATTTTACCACTAATTCACTTGTAGCCTCAGCTAATACTTATTATTTATACAGGATTCTCACTCCTCTAACTTCCCTTCTAAACTTACAGCTTTTTCATCTAGAAGTGCATGATTGACAAGACCAAGGCTCTTTAGAAATGGGAACTTAAAATTCTTTACTTTAAACAGATGGGATTGTTGGGTTTAAGAAATTGGGGGGATAATGAGGTAGAAAGTAAAACCACTCATTTAGGAAGTCCTTTGAGGAATAATGTACTGGGTGCTAGCTACATGGGAAAGGCGCAGTAATGACAATTGGCATAAATAGGATGGTAGAATTTACCTATCACAGGTTTTTGTATCTGAGGAATGTCACCTCCAGTTCATGCAAGGACCTCAGTGTAAGCCAGGCAGGAGAAGGCCCGGACATAATAGAACCAAGGGTAGATCAAAAAGGATTGTTGACCATTCTTCCAAAAGCAAATGGTGCCCCTGGCTTTGACCAAATGGCATCGAGAGCCACGGGGTCCTTGTGTGGTAAGTGGCATTAGATAGCAGACAATATGCAAGTCAAGGGGTGACTACCTCAAAGTCCTGAGTGTGGTACAGGGGTCCACACAGCAGTGCTGGTGACTGACAGATCCATATTCCTCCTTCTAAAATACATACTGACGAAATTCCCATCCTATGGGAACCTCAGGTATCAATCAAGAAACAAAGGCAATTGGATTTCATATATATGCATTAATATACAATGTTTTTTTTTTTTATTTCTGACTTACTTCTCTCTGTATGACAGACTCTAGGTTCATCCACATCACCATAGAGGACCCAATTCCATTCCTCTTTATGGCTGAGTAATATTTCACTGCATATATTTACCACATCTTTATTCATTCATCTGTCAACAGAGGGCAGGAAGGAGAGGTGAGACAGTAGCATTGACATACACACACTGTAGATACTAGTGCGTGAAATGGATACCAGTGGGAAGCGGCTGGTAGCACAGGCAGCTCAGCTTCATGCTCTGTGATGAGCTAGAGAGGCGGGACGGGAGTGTGGGGAGGGAGGCCTACGAGGGAGGGGATTTATGTATACATATGGCTGATTCATGTTGTACAGCAGAAACCAAGACAACAGTCTCCGATTTTTAAAAAATTAAATTTAATTAACAAAAACAAAGGCAATCAGAGCTCACCCATGAAGACCAGAGTGATGGCTTTGATCTGGGGCATGCCATTGCCAGACAAATCCCAGATCATAACCTCTAGAAGGTCTACAGCTGCTAACACAGTTTGACTCAAATCACAATGGCTGAGAACTCAGGGCAGAGTTATCAGCTGAGAAAAAAGACAAATTTGAGGAAATTCTCAACTGACTTATAATTACACTTCTTTCTGTAACCTGAAGCACTAACTACAATGCTGGGCATTGCACTCAATGCTGAATTACTGAATTTAAAGGGAAATGGCAAAAACATACACTTGTCATCCCAGTGTGACCACGACCACACATAGCACTCAGGGTGACAGGTACAGCCACAGATGGGAAGAATGCTGGCGAAGCCACCAGGCTATGCGAACTTGGCCTGCTTGCTGCAGGGTCCTAACCACACAGGCCAATAAACGTCAAGCCCACACCTCCAGAATCCACCCAAACTCATTCATATCAGCATGCCCTTTTAGCTCCAGGAGTTGATGTGAGTTCCCAGGTTTTTGGAGAGAGAGCAGTGAAAGCCATTGGGAAGCAGAAATGAGAGTTGTCACCCCCTGAATAATGACATTTTCAGGCTCAGTGAGAATGCACTAGGGCATTCTCACCCTAGTGCTAGTAGTAAAGTACTCAAGAGACACAGGTTTGATCCCTGGGTCAGGAAGATCCCTGGAGGAGGGCATGGCAACCCACTCCAGTACTCTAGCCTGGAGAATCCCATGGACAGAGGAGCCTGGAGGGCTACAGTCAGTAGGATCACAAAGAGCTGGACACGACTGAAGCAACTTAGCACACGTGCGTCCACTGTATCTTTCTAGTTTCAGTATAAGGAAAATCCTTCTCAAACAGCATGTAAAGGTTACAGAGAAAATTCTTCACGGCTTCTATGGCTACTGGTTACATAAGACTGCTAAATACTCTTGGGAACCTCTCAAGAATCACAAAAAGTAGGTGTTGCCAGATTATCTTGGCCATCATTGGGCTGACAGATGTCTCATCCAGGTGGTCCTCACGCCCAAGTCATGACTGGGAGCCAGGCCAGACCTCCAAGCTGGTAGTCCAAGGGCATACATAGCCCAGTGGACAACAAACAGGAGGCATGATCAAATCTGCCCTATACTCAGGTCAAGGCAGATAGCTAGCCTGAGAGGTAATCAAAGTTACACAAGGAAAGGTTCCCTCGACTTGGGGATAGAAATAGTTTGTATCCTTTATAGCAGAGAACCTTCAAGTGGGTTAAAACATACACCGAACAGCTCTGTGTACACATAGGGGCCTTTGACCTTAGGGAAAGCTTGGTTAGAGGACATCATGAAGTTTAATGTTACAGTCTGAGACACTCTTGACTGGAGATTATCTCCTTCATTCTTGGAGATCGTTTTTGAAAGGGGCTATGTTCCTGTTATGTGGAGTTTAGTTTCTAACGAATCACCTTCAAAGGATCCCTCTTTATACACTGAGGGGCTATTAAGTCTAAGTTGCATGGGAGGCTTGGGTCTTAACTGAATATGGTTTGGGGCTGGGATCCAGGACCACATCCTCAGGAAAGTGACGGGGCTGGGGAGGAGGCCTTCCTGGACCACCCAACCATTCTTCCCCAGGCGACCTCCGTTTCCAGAAGCAGGGCCAGGGCAGCACTCTGCTGTATCCAGTGAGACTGGCAGCTGCCAGCTGGGCAAGTGTTCAGGGTGAGCGCTGCTGATTACACCCTTGACAGTGGTCCAGTTGGCCTTGGCATTTGAAGACAAGGTCCCTGGGCCTCTGTACTGTGCAAGAGCACTTGGGAGAAGGTGGCAGCTCTGCACAGACATTCTCCCCTCACCCACATAAATCCTCAGAGGGTTTCCCTCTGTGGGTTTATAAAAGCCCATTATCTAATTCATGACTCAAGAGAATTGAGCTTGCTGGCAAGAGGCTTTTTAAGTCACATTTTGAATAATTTCTCAGCAATTCATTACATGGGAAAACAGATCCTTTTTGTTCTAATACTTAGCCTAGGAATGCAACTCCCTCCTGCCAAATTCATTAACAAAACCTGTGTATGGGGGCTGAGCAACTCTGGCCAGTTTCTTAAATGTACTAAAACTTGCTGACCATTGAAATGTAAATTTTTACCTTTGGCTGGAATGATTCATGGGTCTCAGCTTGTAGGAAACAGCAATGTCACTTTCAAATGTTTGGGATAGCTCCAAACCAAGTGCCCATTGTGAGAGGAGGCTTAACGTGTGGCAACCAGGAGATGGCCACATGTCATCTTCTCGACTGGCAGCAGGAGGGAGGGCTGATAATGAACATGCTGACAGCTTCAGGGGGAGAAAGCTCCCCTTGTTGACAACATGGTGACCTAGAGCTCAGCAGAGCCCAACGAGGGGATCAGGCTGTCCAGGCTGCTGGTCACACCAATTTACCATCCCTGTGAGAGCAGTTCAGGCTTGCCACGCCAGCCCGGCCTGTGCAGAGGAGCAGGCCAAGTTCTCTACGCAGTGGAACAGAGAATTGTGGCCAAAGGACCCCAGATCAATGAAGCAGGTGCAAAGTGGGGACATAAAAGAGCTTTCTCAAGAAACAGTGCTACTTGACTCAAAGCTGGAAATGCTTATTTCTAAATTTTTATTTATATTATGTTAACATAAGATATATTTCAATGATATTATTTTATATATTTAAACTAAAATGTTTAAAATAAAATATTAAAATATATTAAAACACACTGTTGTTGTTCAGCCACTAAGTTGTTTCTGATTCTTTGCAATCCCACTGATCGTAGCATGCCAGGCTCCCCTGTCCTTCACTATCTCCCAGAGTTTGCTCAAGTTCATGTCCATTGAGTCAGTGATGCTATCTAACCATCTCATCCTCTGCTGCCCTCGTCTCCTTTTGCCTTCAGTCTTTCCCAGCATCAGGGTCTTTTTCAACAAGTTTTATTTTAAAATATACCTGACATAAAATTTATCATCTTAACCATTTTTAAGTGTGCAGCTCAATGGTAAGAAGTATTAGTACATCTATATTGCTGTTTAACCATCACCACCACCCATTTCCAGAATTCTTTTCATCTTGCAAACTAAAACTCTGAACCCATTAAATAATAACTGTATTTCCCTTTCTGCCAAGTCCAGGGCAGCTACCATTTTACTTTCTGTCTTTATGATGTTGACTATTCTAGTTACTTCATATAAGTTGTATCTTCTTATAATGATGTCTCTTCTTATAAGAGCATTGAACTTATTATGAGGGCCCCACTCTCGGAAACTTATCTCAACCTAATTATTTCCCTGGAAATTATCATACTAAGCAAAGTGTGAGATCAGTATCTACTTATCAGTATCAGATAGAGAAAGACAAATATCACATAATCACTTATATGTTAAATCTTTAAAAAATGATGCAAATGAACTTATTTATAAGACAGAAATAAACTCACAGACTAAGAGAACTTATGATTACCAGGGGGGAACAGTGGGACAGAGGGATAAATTGGGAGTTTAGGATGGACATATATACACTGCTATAAATAGATAACCAGCAAGAACTTACTTCTGCTCAATATTCTGGAATAACCTAAATGGGGAAAGAATTTGAAAAAAAAACAAAACAGATGCATGTGTATGTATAAGTGAATCACTTTGCTGTCTACCTGAAACTAATACAACATTGCTAATCAATTATATTATAATACAAAATATTTTTTTTAGAAAAATCTTAATTATTTCCCAAAGGTCTCACCTCAAAATATCATCTTATAGGGGGTTAGGGCTTCAGCAGATAAATTTTGAGGTGACATAATCTAGTACATAGCACTATGCAAATACCTCTTTCAATTATTTTAATTTCAAAGAGCATCCTTATAATTATTTTGGGTATACTCCCAGAAGCAGAATTTCTGGTCATATAGTAATTGCATTTTCAACTTTTTTTGAGGAACTGCCATACTGTTTTCCACCACTTTACACCCCCACCAACAGGACACAAAGATTCCAATTTCCCCATGTCCTCATTAACACTTGTGGTTTTCTGGTTTTTTGATATTAGTCATAGTAATGTGTGTGAGGTGGTAACTGATTGTGATTTTGATTTACATTTCCCACCAAACTCAGACTCAAACTGAAGAAAGTAGGGAAAACCGCTAGACCATTCAAGTATGACCTAAATCAATCCCTTATGATTATACAGTGAAAGTGAGAAATAGATTTAAGGGTCTAGATCTGATAGATAGAGTGCCTGAAGAACTATGGAATGAGGTTCATGACATTGTACAGGAAACAGGTATCAAGACCATCCCCATGGAAAAGAAATGCAAAAAAGCAAAATGGCTGTCTGGGGAGGACTTACAAATAGCTCTGAAAAGAAGAGAAGTGAAAAGCAAAGGAGAAAAGGAAAGATATAAGCATCTGAATGCAGAGTTCCAAAGAATAGCAAGAAGAGATAAGAAAGTCTTCTTCAGCGATCAATGCAAAAAAATAGAGGAAAAGAACAGAATGGGAAAGACTAGAGATCTCTTCAAGAAAATTAGAGATACCAAGGGAACATTTCATGCAAAGACGGGCTCAATAAAGGACAGAAATGGTCTGGACCTAACAGAAGCAGAAGATATTAAGAAGAGGTGGCAAGAATACACAGAAGAACTGTACAAAAAAGATCTTCACGACCCAGATAATCATGATGGTGTGATCACTCACCTAGAACCAGACATCCTGGAATGTGAAGTCAAGTGGGCCTTGGAAAGTATCACTATGAACAAAGCTAGTGAAGGTGATGGAATTCCAGTTGAGCTGTTTCAAATCCTGTGAAAGTACTGCACTCAATATGCCAGCAAATTTGGAAAACTCAGCAGTGGCCACAGGACTGGAAAAGGTCAGTTTTCATTCCAATCCCAAAGAAAGGCAATGCCAAAGAATGCTCAAACTACCGCACAATTGCACTCATCTCACATGCTAGTAAAGTAATGCTCAAAATTCTCCAAGCCAGGCTTCAGCAATACATGAACCATGAACTCTCTGATGTTCAAGCTGGTTTTAGAAAAGGCAGAGGAACTAGAGATCAAATTGCCAACATCTGCTGGATCATGGAAAAAGCAAGAAAGTTTCAGAAAAACATCTATTTCTGCTTTATTGACTATGCCAAATCCTTTGACTGTGTGGATCACAATAAACTGTGGAAAATTCTGAAAGAGATGGGAATACCAGACCATCCGACCTGCCTCTTGAGAAATTTGTATGCAGGTCGGAAGCAACAGTTAGAACTGGACATGGAACAACAGACTCGTTCCAAATAGGAAAAGGAGTACGCCAAGGCTGTATATTGTCACCCTGCTTATTCAACTTCTCTGCAGAGTACATCATGAGAAATGCTGGACTGGAAGAAGCACAAGCTGGAATCAAGATTGCCGGGAGAAATATCAATAACCTCAGATATGCAGATGACACCACCCTCATGGCAGAAAGTGAAGAGGAACTAAAAAGCCTCTTGATGAAAGTGAAAGTGGAGAGTGAGCCTAAAGTTCAACATTCAGAAAACTAAGATCATGGTACCTGGTCCCATCACTTCATGGGAAATAGATGGGGAAACAGTGGAAACAGTGTCAGACTTTATTTTGGGGGACTCCAAAATCACTGCAGATGATGACTGCAGCCATGGAATTAAAAGACACTTACTCCCTGGAAGAAAAGTTATGACCAACCTAGACAGCGTATTAAAAAGCAGAGACGTTACTTTGCCAACAAAGGTCCGTCTAGTCAAAGCTATGCTTTTTCCAGTAGTCATGTATGGATATGAGAGTTGGATTATGAAGAAAGCTGAGCGCCAAAAAATTGATGCTTCTGAACTGTGGTGTTGGAGAAGACTGTTGAGAGTCCCCTGGACTGCAAGGAGATCCAACCAGTCCATCCTAAAGGAAATCAGTCCTGAGTGTTCATTGGAAGGACTGATCCTGAGGCTGAAACTCCAATACTTTGGCCACCTCATGTGAAGAGTTGACTCATTGGAAAAGACTCTGATGCTGAGAGGGACTGGGGGCAGGAGGAGAAGGGGATGACAGAGGATGAGATGGCTGGATGGCATCACTGACTTGATGGACGTGAGTCTGAGTGAACTCCGGGAGTTGGTGATGGACAGGGAGGCCTGGCGTGCTGCAATTCATGGGGTCGCAAAGAGTTGGACACGACTGAGCGACTGAACTGAACTGAACTGAATGATTAGTGATGCTGAACCTCTTTTCTTCTTGAATTTTATTTATTTTATTGGCATATAATTGCTTTACAATGATGTGTTAGTTGCAGTTTCTGATGTACACTAAAGTGAATTAACTATATGTACGCACATATTCTCTCCCTCTTCAACTTTCCTCTCTCTGCATGTGCATTCAAAAACATATAATATACACTTTTAATACTTACTTTATATATTTTAAAGTACATATTAATACAGATGCTTGGGGAAAAAACTGAAAAAAAATCATAAATACAAGGCTACTGATCCTGTTGGCAAGATTAACAGTAAATTTTTGGTTTCGTTCTTAAGTTTTGCAATCTGTTCTAAGTTTTTAAGAAGACTTTTCTATGATAATTGTTGTTGTCATTATCATCACGTAACATTCATTATTTTGCTCTCAGCACTGTGTTAAGCACTTTACATGAATTCTTTCAAATAAACTTTATAACCACCATAGGTCACTGGCACCACAATTATTTGTAAATATGCTATTTTGTGTTTTTTAAAAAAGTCAAGAATCTCAAGACTGTCAAGATGACTTACCACCAAGTTCATTAGAATTCCCTTCTTGGCCACTTCCATAGCTCATTCTGTCCTTGAGTGTTAAGCCAGGTTGCTCAGTAACAAGACAAGCTTCTCTGGGCTAGTGTTCTCAGCAGCATGGGGCTTCTCTGGTGGCTCAGACGGTAAAGAATCTGCCTGCAGTGCGAGAGACCTGGGTTCGATTCCTGGATGGGAAAGATCCCCTTCAGAAAGGAATGGCTACTTACTCCAGTATTCTCGCCTGAAGAATTCCATGGACAGAGGAGCCTGGTGGGTTATAATCCATGGAGTCGCAAAAAGTCAGGCACAACTGACTGACCAACACTTTTCTTAGCAGCACTCTGTGGAGGTGAGTTATTACATGTTCCATTTGTTTAAACACTATATCAGATGATTAAGGAACACCTACTACGCACTAAGGGAGGAGGAAATGGCAACCCACTCCAGTATTCTTGCCTGGGAAATCCCATGGACAGAGGAACTTGGTGGGCTACAGTCCATGGAGTCTCAAAGAGTCTGACATGACTTAGTGACTAAACAAACTAACAAAACTATGAATTAGACACTCAGAGCTCAGAAGGAATGCGAAGAGAAAAGATAGTCCCCACCTTAGGAGTTTGGTGCAGAATTAGACACGTGAATAAGCTGCTGTAGCATCCTATAAATGCTCTCCAGGGAAGACACGGCAGTGCCCCCGCGATTTCTACATGTCATGGCACATCAGAATTATCTGGAGCACCCTGTAAAGTTACAGAATTGGGAACACCACCCCATGCTTTCTGAATCAGAATCTCTGGATGAAACCCTGGGAATCTGGATTTTGAAAGTTGCCCAGGTGATTCTGATTTGCAGCCAGAAGGAGGAATCACTGGTAGATCCCTTTCCTTGACTTGCGTGGTATGTTGTAGATGCTATTGTTGACTGACCAAGTAATCTCTTTTCAGATAAAAGAGGGAGGAGAAGTTCTGTAGAAAAATAGTAGAGAATTCATATGGGTAGGGAAGAATGCTTATGAAGCTGGTGTTTTATTCCCCATTCAAGCTCAGTCCTATGGGTAATACATCCTGCAGAAGTATTAAAGAAGATGTTACTCCTAGGTATAACCATTTTGGAAAACAGTATGGTGGTTCCTCAAAAAATTATACGTAGAATTGCTATATAATCCAGCAATCGCACTCCTGGGTAAATAGCCAAAGGAAACAAAATCAGTATCTCAAAGGAATAGCTACACTCCCATATTTGCCGCAGCACTATTCACAATAGCCAAGATACTGAAACAATCTTTCAGTGGATGGAACACTCTTTCAATGGTCTTTCAATGGATGAATGGATAAAGAAAGTGTGGTATACACACACACATATATAATGGAATATCATTCAGCCTTAAAAAAGAAAATCCTGCCATTTGCAACAACATGGATAGATCTTGAGGGCACTGTGCTAAACAAAATAAGTCAGACAGAAAGACAAATACTGTGTATTTATTTATACATTTATATACATATATAGTAGCATTTATATATAGTATTTTTTTTAAAAAATCCAATTTCACAGAAACAGAATTGAACAGTGCTTGCCAAAAGCTGGAAAGAGAATGAAATGGGAGGTGTTGGTCAAAGGGTACATTATATTTTTGTTATATGAAGAATAATCTCTGAAGATGTAATGCACAACTTGGTGTCTATAATTAATAATATGGTATTATGTAGTTAAAAGTTGCTGAGAGTAGCTCTTAAACATTCTCACCACATACCAAAAACAGTTAACTACGTGAAATGATGCATGTGTTAATTATCTTGATCTTGGTAATTACTCTACAATGTAGATGTATATCAAATCATCATGTTGTATGCTTTAAATATGTACAATTATACTTGTCAATTATTTCTCAAGAAGATTGGGGAAAAAAAACTTCAAATGTTTCTTTTTACTCTTAATATCTAAACTCCTTGAACAAAAAACAGAAGACATATTTCTCTGGTAATTTTTTGTCAGCCTTAAAACTATTGAATACATCAAAGATTGTTTTATACAGTATTTGTATAAATATTTCTACCTGCCAGCATCCAATTCAAATCCTATTCATCAAACAATCCAACTCAATAAATATCTCTTTTAGTACCTCTTGGACCAAATAAGAAAGCAACCCTGACTCTAACCCCTGACCTTTTAAGAAGAGCTAAAGCATTTTATAAATAGATAATAAAAGGAGAGAGAGAAGAGAAGTCGGTAACAAATGCATGTACACTGAGAAGAGTTTGATCAGACCACACACAACTTCAGTTCACTGAACCTGGAGACTGGATTCATATCTTCCCACACTACTGATTTACTGGCTGTAAATTTAAGAAAGTAACTTCTAGTTTCCTACCCAAAATCTACCCTTACCCTCTCTTCCCTATTTAAATGGAAACAAAAAAGTGCTCACTGCGGGGAGAAACTTGAAATTTCTAGCCTCCTTTACATTTAAGTGTGGCTGATGTGATGTCAGCAGTAGTCATTGGTTGAGGCTTTCAATAAAGCCCTTGTTTCTCCTTCTGCCCTTTCTATTGCCTGAGAATCAGAAGTGATGGCTGGAGCTCCAGCAGCCAAACAAATCACAGATGGCTTTAGATCTGACATCTTTGTTCCGCTGAACTAAGGACAGTCTCTACTTACCTCTAGACTTTTTAATACATGGGAGAAATAACTTTCTGCGTGGCAACTACATGTGTAAGCCTCTTTAGCCAGGTCTCTGTTCCTAGCAGGTACCACCTAATAGCAAATGGGCAACATCTATCTCCTAGGGCCTAGGTTATACATAGAGAAATCGGCAGTGTGCTTCAACGTACTTGCAAGTGTGCCTGACAAACTGGAACCCTAAACAACGTTGAAGAACAAATGAACACACGACTGCGGGATCTTCTACGTTCCAGTCCTCTCAGGAAAAGCAGTTAGTTGTCTTGGCAAAGGTCATGCAGGTCTATGGTCACGTTTGAGACCAAACCCACAGATTTAGGCCCACCTGCGCTCTGTATTTCTACTGCTGTGTGTCATCACTGAGCCAGCCTAGGAGACTCTTGGCCTCTCTAGTTAGTCAAGGATTAGAGAGGCAGTCTTGACATTTATAAATTCTGTTATATCACTGGTCATGTCAAAAAGAGATTGTTTGTTGCCAAATTTGTGGGATTTGGGAAAAGATTCTGCTGTCATGGAAGACTGGCTAGGGCAGGGTCTTCTTTCACTCTTACAGAAAATCTACTCCTGCCCCGAAGCTTGAGATTCCATTTCCTTTGCTTTGATAAACTACAAGTGGTTTTAAATTGAGTCATAAATTTCTCCAGGCCTTTTAGAGACCAACCCCCTGCCTTTGATTCTCTCACCTCCTGTGGCAGTGAAACCTGCTGGAGACCTGCTCATATGCTTTGTGCACATTTAGGCTGGGAGTTTGAAATTTACAGGCCAAGCCTTGCAGCGTGACCTCAACTTTTTAATAGCTTGAAAAAGAACCAGAGAGACTGCAAGCAGGATTCATCAGGGCTGCAGGTCTCCAGGACAGACCCAGCTGCATCTAGAGAAGACCCTCACATCGGATGCTAGAAACGAGCAATATTTTGGTGGCTCTGATAAACTCCTCGAGGTGACTATGTGGACTCCTGGTTATGGAGTCATGGTCATTTGAAGTCATCTTAAATGAGTTTTTCTTTTTAAAATAATGATTTGTAACATATGTGCTTTGCCTTGATTTGTAACGTATAGACTAAGCTTCAGAAACGGAGTAACTTGATGTGTAAAGGCGCTACATTCAGGGAGAAATCGTTAGCAAAATCCCCATCTCACCACCAAATCCTTCTATGTGCCCTTGGCAAGTCGTGTGCAGAAGACCCTGGGCTGGTTCGCAGGTGCCCCCATCTATCCTTGATTTTCTAGAATCAGTGTATCAGGTGAGGGACAGCAGAGTGAATGGGGAGCTTCTACCTAAGCAAGGGCTGCTCGAGGCCCAGAAATAGGAGCAGTAATCCCCTCTTACCCACGTCTGCAGCCTGTACTCTTCCAGGTGGCTTGGAACATTCCCAGCAGTAGCCAGTTCCAGTCTGTTCTCTGAGCACATCTGACTTTAAGCCAAAGAAATCTCCACCTTTGAGGTTTTGCCTGAGGTCAAAGTTATCCCCAGCAATATGTATGTATGCATGCATAGTCGCTTCAATCATGTCCACCTCTTTGCGGCTCTATGGACTGTAGCCCTTCAGGCTCCTCTGTCCATGGGATTTTCCAGGCAAGAACACTGGAGTGGGTTGCCATCCCTTTCTCCAGGGGATCTTCCCGACCCAGGGATCAAACCCGAGTCTCCTGTATCTCTTGCACTGCAGGCAGATTCTTCACTGTTGAGCCACCGGGTAAGCCTCAAAAATATGTATATATAAAATAACTAGTTCATTCTCACATAATTAATAGCTTTGAGATAGGTACTATAATTAGCCCCATATTAAGGATGAAGAGACTGAGATATAAAATGTTAAAAGTAACTTCCCTAAATTCATTCACCTAGAGAGTGTTGTAAGTGTTGAGCTAATGTGTAAGGCATTTGGCACAAATCTCCCAGGTGGCACAGTGGTAAAGAATCCACCTGCCAATGCAGGAGACACAGGAGACTTGGGTTTGATCCCTGGGTCACTAAGATCCCCTGGAGAAGGAAATGGCAAACCACTTCAGTATTCTTGCCTGGAAAATCCCATGGACAGAGAAACCTGGCAGGCTACAGTCCATGGGGTCACAAAACAGTTGGACATGACTTAGCAACTGAGCAGGCATACAGTTAGTACAATGTAAGTGCTGATTATGACAATGATTACTTTTCTAACATTCCAGGCACTATACCAGCACTAGAGATACAATGATTGGTAACACACAGCCCCGTCCTTTAGCAACTCACTGTGTGGTGGGAGAGAGAAAGTCATGCACACTGATAATTATGCTGTAGGTAAATGTTTAAGGTCTGAATAAGGGACTGTATGTGCACACAGAGGAAGCACTGGGCTCACTCTAGAGCTGTTACAGAGTCACACTGTCCAGAAAAAAATATCGTTCAAGCCTGACATGCTATTTTAGAGTTTCTTGAAGCCAAATTTGTGAAGTAAAAAATATGGAGAAATTAATTTCATAATGTACCAAAATATTATCACTTCAAAGGATAACTGATATTTTTAAAACCATGACTGTAAAAATATTTTACATTCTTTTTTTGCACTAAGTCTTTGAAATCTGGTGCATATTTTATACCCAGAACACATCTCAGTTCAGACTAGTCACTCTTTAGATGCTATGTGGGTCTAATATCTCCTGTATTGGCCAGCAGATACAGAAGGCTTTCTGGAAGAAGTGACATTTGAGCTAAATGAGGAGGTTCGGCCCTGTTTCTAATTACTCCTGAGAAGGATGAGAACATGATTCACTGGTGACTTTGATCCCAGGCTCTACTTCTCCGGGACAATACCCTGTGTGGCTGGCAAAATAATGACCCCTGAAGATGTCCACTTCCCAACGTGAATATGTTACTTTCCCTGGCAAAGGGAAATTGAGATTGCTAATCAGCTGATCTTGAAATGGAGAGAGTATGCTGGTTTATCCAGGTGGGCCTTATGTAGCTACCAAAGCCCTTACAAATGAAAGACAGAGGAGAGTCAGCATCAGAGAGATGCAGCATGAAAAAGACTCTACCAGCCACTGCCAGCTTTGTGGACAGAAAGGGAGGGCATGAGCCAAGGAGTGCGGACAGCCTCGAGGAAATAGAAAAAGCAAAGACACAGAGTCTTCCTTAGAGCTTTTAGGAGGAACACAACCCTGTTGACACCTTGATTTTCATCCAGACCCATTTCAAACTTCTGACATTCAGAAATTCAAAAAGATAATGAACTTGCCCCCTGTTTTAAGTTGCCAGGTTTGTGGTGATTCTTGTGGCAGTCATAGGAAACAGACTCATTTCCTTCTTCTGCCCTGGGAGCCCCAATTTGATCCTCACTCCTTGAATGCACTCCCCAGATGTGGGTTAGGTCACTGAGAATAAGAGTTGGGGGTTTCCCAGCTGTTGCACCATCACCCCCATCACTAACTACACTCATGCCCAGAGGTCCATGTCCACAATTGGCCATCATGGGACACTCTTGCTTCCTGAACAGTCTCTGGTAAGTGAGATGATATAGGTGAAAGTCCTTCCTTTTCACAAAAATGATTGTCTTCTGGTACTGTTGTTCATAATGTTAATTAAAAGTAAAAGGTAGTCATCATAGGGGAATTTGGGGAGTGAGGAAGTATATGGGAACTCTGTACTTTCTGCTCATTTTTCTACAAACTAAAATCTGTTCTAAAACTAGAATCTATTAAATTTAAAAAGTAAATTGCAAATTTAAAAAATACAACCGAACACCTATGAATGTGCAGAAGGCCTTGTCAGCAAGAGAGACTGGACTAGAAGAGTAACAAAGATGCTTTTCAAAGCACAAAAGGGAGACTGAACTATGTAGTTAAATCAGGAACCAGGAGAAGATGGCTCAATTCCACGAGTCCACAGGCAAACAGGCCTAACTGAACTTTTGTTCTTCAGGGATGCAGGATTTTTGGTGTTCTAGGCCTTTACCCCAGGCATATCATAAAAGGAAAATGGATCTAGTGATTTAAATAATGATTCCTGTCCACCCCACCCAGTTTCATCCCACTGTGAACCATTCGGGTGTGTTCTTAACCTTTGTTCATGTTGAGAGAAGGCATCACCACCTCGTAGAGTACAGACCATCTCTCTTCTCCAGAGGTGTCTGCAAGTTCCCCTGGATGAATTTCACAAGGGTGGAATTTCACAAGGGTGAAATTTCACCAATGCCTGAAATTCAGAAGGGTGGCCTGTGAAAGGAGAGCACAGGCTGTCCTTCATCCCTGGCAGGCACCGAGGCTGCCTTTCTTACCAAGACTCCTAGCAAAAGTGAAAAGAGAGGCTGGATTCTGTTCTCATGTAAACAGTTACTCTCCTTACAGGCTCCACGGGAGAAGGCTTGGAGAAGACACTGACCAGTGTCAAGATAGCACACAACTCAGTTACTGTTCCTAATTTGTTTCCAGGAGTTTAGGATGAAAGACAAGCCTCATATCAGCAGGTTTCACCTCCTGTATCTAAACAGCCAGGAAAAGACAACTTTGTTTTTTCCCCCTATTTTTAAAGAACAGTGCATTATAAGAGTGCTTAAGGTGTGAGAGAGCAATGAATTCAAGGCCTGTTGAGGCAAAGAGCAGAAAGAAAGGGTGCCTGGTGAGCAGCAGTGTTCTCTATACTGAAAGCCCGCCATGCAAAGGGACACAGAGATTTATTGCTCACCGCGGGTTAGAGAGCAGATGCTTGCTACTCCAGAGATTTGGCACGCTGGGATTTATGGACTTAATATAGTTTATGCTCTTGTGGCCTCATTGGTTGGGAAAGTACAAGATTTCCCTGTTAATAAAACTTAAAGCGAGGATAATAAACCACTTCCCGCAGGGTTTGAGAATCTCCCAGCCCAGGTCCCCCCAAACCCTCTGCCTGGATAAGACAGCTTGAGTCGATTCTTACCCCAGCTCCTCACCCCCCACCCCACCCCCGCCCTATTCTCCCTCAGTGATGCAGCTAGTGTCTCCCAGAAAGGAAACTCAGAGACTGAAATTGGGTGAGGATGAGCAACTTCATGTCCAGCCAACCAGTGGGGTCTCAGGGCTCCTTGAAAATGCAAAAGGGAAACATGTAGCTTGTTGTGGGCATCTACTCTGATGTGTTATCTCGCTGCCAAAGCAAAGAACAAACATTTGTTTCAGCATATGGACACTGCCTCACACAGAATTTGGCAAATCATTGGTTATTTGAAATCAGTGTTTTCCTTTCCTTGATCACATCCTAAAGTACTTATTACCTGGAAAGAAAATGATGCCATTCAGCTGAAAGCTTAAGGTGCCCAGGGATGGATTTAATGTAATATCATCACCAAAGTACATCCTTTAAGCACCTAGTTATTAGAAAAGGAAGGAGAATTTGTCTGTGAGTTGGAAGCTGGGAACATTCCTAAGAAAATATAAGTTTTGTTACCTTGGTGGTATTTCAGGGCAGAGGCAGGCAGGCCTGGGTAATGGTCCATGAGGACCCATGGATGCGTGGTTCCCAAACTGCCCCTAGCCATCAGAAGACTCCCAAATACAAAACACAGTCAAGGACAACACAAAGGGAATAGCCCAGGGGAGGAGGCTGTGACTCTGCTATTTTTAAACTGCCAATTAGAATGTCTAAAATTACGTGGCTGAAACTACCACATCCGCTCCAAGATAATCATACTCTTCTGAGCTGAAATGTTAAATCTTCTGTTTTCTAAACCCTGATCAGAATTTCTGGCTGCATTAGGCCCCAAACCAAGTTGTGGTTCAGCATGCTTTCTCCTAGGAATGACTTTTCTTGATTAGAGTTCTCAAAACCTGCCTTTTGAATATTTTGTTTGCTTCTAGGGGGAGAATAAAGTAAAAATAGAGATTAAAAAACAAAAGGGACAGAAAGAAAATATCAGGGAAAAAACGTGTATGAAGATTAAAAAAAACGTGACAGGATTCTGTCTCTTCGACCCACCAAAAAAATTAACATGATTAATATGAGCCCGCTTACTACTTACCCTTGGCCTCCTGTGAGTCCTCCTTTTCCTCCAGGTCTTGCTATCCAAGCAGGAAGAATGTGACGTTTTGCTTAGGGCAGATGAATCCAGTTTCCTCCACGGACATCAAACCCAGAGAGTTCAATTCAAATAAAATTAGATACAGACTAAAATGAAAGTAAAATACTCATCAAGCCCATTTAAAAGACCTGATACAGAGTCTAGTCTTTATGAAGGCTGCATGAATGAAAAAAGCGTGTTGAGTCCCCACTAATTCCTGTACCAAAAACATTGCAAACTGCCCATCTTGGCTATCTATGCAACATGTAGCCAGAATGTAGCTTCTCAAAGCCACCTAAGATAGGAGGACAGCTCTGAAAGACGATAAGGACTGAAACCAAAAAATGCAATAAAAAAATCTATCTGTATATGTTATACATATATATATATACACACATATGTTATGTATATATATATGTATGTATGTATGCAGTGTTTACGGAGAAGGCAATGGCACCCCACTCCAGTACTTTTGCCTGGAAAATCCCATGGACGCAGGAGCCTGGTGGGCTGCAGTCCATGGGGTCGCGAAGAGTAGGACGCAACTCAGCGACTTCACTTTCACTCTTCACTTTCATGCACTGGAGAAGGAAATGGCAACCCACTCCAGTACTCTTGGCTTGAGAATCCCAGGGACGGCGGAGTCTGGTGGGCTGCTGTCTACCGGGTCGCACGGAGTCGGACACGACTGAAGCGACTTAGCAGCAGCAGCAGCATGCAGTGTTTAAATGAAATTAATTTTATTTAATGGATTATTAAGTTTTACTCCATGCCTCTCTATGGTTTGGTGGTGGGGGTTGTAGTATGGTTGATTTATAACATGTTAGTTTCTAATGTACAGCAAGGTGATTCAGTCATATATATACACATACACAAATTCTTTTTGAATTATTTTTCATTACAGGTTATTATAAGATATTTAATATAGTTCCCTGTGCTATATAGCAGCACCTTGTTGTTTATCTATTTAACATACAGTAGTTGTACCTGTTAATCCCAAAACTTCTCATTCATCCCTCCCTGCCCCTTTCCTCTTTGGTAACCATGTTTGTTCTCTATGTCTGTGAGTCTGTTTCCATTTTGTAAATAAGTTTGTTTCTATCATATTTCAGATTCCACATATAGGTGATATTATATAGTATTTGTCTCTCTCTGACTTACATCACTTAGTATGATATTCTCTAGGCCCATCCATGTTGCTGCAAATGGCAATATTCCATTCTTTTCTCTGGCTGAGTAGTATTCTACTATATACATGTACCTTGTGGCTCAGCTGGAAAAGAATCTGCTTGCAATGTGGGAGACCTGGGTTCGAGTCTGGGCTTGGGAAGATCCCCTGGAGAAAGGAGAGGCTACCCACTCCAGTATTCCGGCCTGGAGAACTCCATGGGCTGTATAAGGCATGGGGTCGCAAAGAGTCGGACATGACTGAGTGACTTGCACTTTCACTTTCACCACGTCTTTATCCATTCATCTGTCGATGGACATTTAGGTTTCTTCCATATCTGGGCTATTGTAAACAATGAACCATGAACACAGGGGTGCATGCATCTTTTCGGATTACAGTTTTCTCTGAATATATGTCCAGGAGTGGAATTGCAGGATCATATGACAACTCTATTTTTCATTTTTTAAGGAGCCTCTATAATATTTTCCACAGTGGCTGCATCAATTTACATTCCCACCAACAGTGCAGAAGGGTTCCTTTTCTTCCATACCCTCTTCAGCATTTATTGTTTGTGGACTTTTTAATGATGTATGCCTCTGTATGTTTCAAGGAAAGCATATTCCATGTGGTCCTTTGGGAGTCGTATCCTGCTTCCCATGACTGTGCATTTGTTCTTTCAATTCTGTCACTCAGGAGGAGAGTGTTAATTTTTCTCAGAAAAGAATAGGAAAGATTCTTGAGGGCAAACAGAGCGAGTGTTTTCCAGATAAAGTTCCATGCCTTGGGAGAGGGCACGTGCATCCACCATGTGTACATTTGTTCCAAGTGATGGGTTGGTGAGGAGGCTGACTGTCCCCTAGCAGCCTCCTGTTTCTTTGCTGCTTTGCCCTAGGAAGCTCCTCCCCAAGTGGCGACCAAAAGAAGCTGGAAATGTTATAAACGAAGGATTGTTGCCCCTTTAGCATCTCTGTCTGGATCAGCCTTCAATGTATTTTCCAGTTGCTATACTTCCCAGCACAATGTTCTATCCCCTATAACCTCACAGTTAACAAAAGGCTGCTTATACTATACAAAAAAGGCAAATGGTTGTGAACACAAATTACTTTTTAAATGTTGCTTATGGCTTCTAAGCGTTCAAAACTATATCTGCGTGCACAGTGCAACCAGCACCATGGCATACATCTTGCAGCTGAAGCCACTTTAAAAGAGGTCCTATTGGCCTTTCAGTAATTGCAACCACTTGGATGAGCACAAGATGACATAGAGAGCCCCGTCCCAGGTTCCAGGGCAGCATCATAAGAGATCTTTAAAGATACAAATAGCAGTGATTCCATTTTATTGTGGGAAAATTGAGTTACACAATAATTAAATAATTGTTCCAAAATTAAACTGAAAAAAAGAAATCAGGAATGGAGTTCAAGTGGCATCTTGGTTTCCCAGCCCTGAGCATCTAGCCTTCTTCTCATTTAATATACACTACAGTATATCTTCTTTCTGCTATAATAAATAATATAAGCTCTCTTCTCTTCTGAAAAGAGTTCATTCTGGGGACCAGACAGGGTGCCTATTTCTTTTTAATACTGCCCCTCAGTCCTGTGAGCTCTGATTAAATGATTTCGCATGCTGAGTTCAATAATTGGAGTTGCCTAGTTCCCGACCATTTGTTTGCCAGCCATAATGAGTGTCACTGTTTTAAAGGAATGACTGACTGATACCCTGGAGGAGCAAGACAGGGGCTGTGAGGACTAGCAAACAAGGAATCCTATTCAGAAGAAGCAAGGTACTAAAGGTCACCACTGCCCAGCTCCCCAGGAACACCCTCTCCCCCCCAGCCACCTCACACCTACTTGCTCATAAATCGTAAATCCACATTCAGTACTCAACACTTTAACCTTGCAAACTGCATCAAAAATTCAAATACTGGTGATGCCAAGGCCTGATTTCCAGTCCTTGTTCTGTTTTTGTTATTTACCAGCATCCTCAGGTCAGCTGCTTTATCTTTCTGAGTTTGTAGTTCTTTATCTGTCAAAATAAGATACCTATCAGGGCCTCAGTGACATTCTGTGGTCCCTACAAGGCAAGTTGGTTAGAGACACTCTGGTGAAAGCCCACCACTGTCACCCAGAAGAGAAGCCATGAGCCACAGAATGTTATTTTATATATTTAGAAGGAAGTTTACTTCCAGGAAAAAACCTCTATGTCTGCACTTACAAACTTAAAATTTAATAGTAGCAATAATGCATGAAACTAGGAAAAGGAAACCAGTAAAGAGTGTAACACATCACGTATAGTTTTATAAAGTATATAAAAAAGGGTCTTGATGTTTGAGAATTCATTAAAACATCCACAGAGCATCTACTACGCTCTCCACACTGCAGTGCATGCTGGAAAGAGAACAAGACACAACCCTCAAGGTACTTCAAGTTTGCCAGGACATACGGAGGGCTGGGCACCCAGAGGGGGCATGGGAATTCTGCCTGCAGGCATGTGGCTCAAGGAGACTGGGAAGTGATGCAGAGGCTGGGCCAAGGAGCACAGCCTGGAAAGAACAACTGTCAATGATTTGGAGTGGCTGGAGCATGAGCTATTGGAGGTGGGGAAAGGCAAGGGAGGAAACGGACAGGGAAAGCAAAGAGGGGTCCAGAGAAGCCAAGGCAGCCAGGCCCCGGAGGCCGGGATGTATGCCACAGCACAGCTCTGGATTGCCTGGAGCGGGTGTTGAGCTGAGGGAGGACTCGGTCCATCCTGTTTACAATGTAAGAGCAGAAATGCAGGACTGGGTGAGCATGTACATGTGAAAGAGGAACAGGAAATAGGGATTGTTGGTAGGAGAAAGTGGTGGTGATCATAATTAATATTAAAGAAGAGCTTCTGTCCATATGTTATGAGGAAACGCCTAAGGTAAGGCTGTGCAAACTATAGCCTGTGGGCTAAATCCTGGCCCCTACCTAGTTTTTGTTCAGCCTCAAGCTAACAATAATCTTTATCTTTTTTAAATGATTGAATAAAGTCAAAAGAAGAATAATATTTAGTGGCCATGAAAATTACATGAACTTTAAAATTTTATGTTCATTAATAAAGTTTTATTGTTGCACAGTCTTACCCATTTGTTTGCTATTGTCTATGGCTGCTTATTTAACTTATATGCAGAGTACATCATGAGAAACGCTGGACTGGAAGAAGTACAAGCTGGAATGAAGATTGCCGGGAGAAATATCAACAACCTCAGATATACAGATGACATCACCTTTATGGCAGAAAGTGAAGAAGAACTAAAAAACCTCTTGATGAAAGTGAAAGACGAGAGTGAAAAAGTTGGCTTAAAGCTCAACATTCAGAAAACTAAGATCATGGTATCTGGTCCCATCACTTCATGGCAAATAGATGGGGAAACAGTGGAAACAGTGTCAGATTTTATTTTGGGGGGCTCCAAAATCACTGCAGATGGTGATTGCAGCCATGAAATTAAAAGACACTTACTCCTTGGAAGGAAAATTATGGCCAACCTAGATAGCATATTCAAAAGCAGAGACATTACTTTGCCAACAAAGGTCCATCTAGTCAAGGCTATGATTTTTCCAGTGGTCATGTATGGATGTGAGAGTTGGACTGTGAAGAAGGCCGAGCACCAAAGAATTGATGCTTTTGAACTGTGGTGTTGGAGAAGACTCTTGAGAGTCCCTTGGACTGCAAGGAGATCCAACCAGTCCATTCTGAAAGAGATCAACCCTGGGATTTCTTTGGAAGGAATGATGCTAAAGCTGAAACTCCAATACTTTGGCCACTTCATGCGAAGAGTTGACTCATTGGAAAAGACCCTGATGCTGGGAGGGATTGGGGGCAGGAGGAAAAGGGGACGACAGAGGATGAGATGGCTGATGGCATCACCAACTCGATGGACATGAGTCTGGGTAAATTCCAAGAGTTGGTGATAGACAGGGAGGCCTGGCGTGCTGCAATTCATGGGGTCATAAAGAGTCGGACATGACTGAGCGACCGAACTGAACTGAACTGATGGCTGCTTTAGCATCACAGTGGAAGAGTTGAATAGCTGGAACAGACCACATGGCTTTCAAAACCAAAACTATTTACCATCTGGCCTTTTATAGAAAAAACTTGCAGACCCCTTGGCCTAAGGCTTGAAGATGAGGGGAGGATACAGGATCCTTGAGGGCAGGCATGGTGTTTTCTCTCTGTACACCTTGCTCATGCCTGGCTCGTAAGAAATGCTCCAAGACTGTTCAGTAGGGGAACAAATGAGGACCAGGTGGAAACAGTCATAATAAACTGGAATGAAGACAGTGTTGTCCCAGAAGTTGGCAAAGTAGGAGTTTATCTTAGTGAAGTGATCAGATCTGGGAGGACCCGGTGCCCTCTCATCCAATATATTCCACCCCCTTTAGCAGGGCAGGAGAAAAAGGGGAAAAGATGTGAGTGACGCAAAATGACTCATTTTTTTCATTCTCTTATTTAAAAGTGAGGCTCCTACAATGAGTTAGAACTGGACAGATCCCCAGGACACATCTGGAGTACAATCCTGGTCTTCTAACTGGTGTTCCTATTTCTTTTTCCTCCCTGCCAATTTCTTTTCTATGCAGATACTAGGGTAATTTTTCCGAAACATAGTAGAGAGTACTCCATGCCCCCAAGTTTCAGCCTCTCCTAGATAAAAAGTCCAAACCCTTGACCATGCATCAAACCTCTGAGTGGTCTGGTTCTTGTTTAACCATCATTCCCTAAGACATCCTTTCAGTGCCACCTCTATGGACACTCAACAACCTTTAGTTTTCCAAATGGGCTGGGCTATTTCATGCCTCCAAACCTTTGTTCTTGTGGGTTCCTCTGCCTGCCTTGTGAACCACCCCCCTCCCTGCAACATCTACTTATTCAATACAGTTCAGTTCCAGGGTCACTAGGTATGTAGCCAGCAGATATAAGGACAGTACACGGCAGTGGTACCTAGAGAGGTAGTGGACAACAGAGGCAGAGAGGTGGGAAGCCTGGCTATGGAAAAGACTGAGACCCAGGATCCTGTTTATTATGGGTGAGCACGTGGAGTAACTAGAACTCTCCAACAGTGCTGTTGTTGTTTAGTCGGTACATCGTGTGCAACTCTTTTGCAACCCCATGGATTGTAGCCCACCATTGTAGACTCCTGTGTCGATGGAAATTTTCAGGCAAGAATACTGGAGTGGGTTGCCTTTTCCTTCTCCAGGGAGTCTTCCTGACTCAGGGATCACACCGACATCTCCTGCATTGGCAGGCAGATTCTTTACCACTGAGCCACCTGAGAAGCCCTCAAACAGTGCTGGTGAGAGTCTAAAAATGTGCAGCTATTATCAAATCAGAGTCATTTTGCCCCAAGCACAGCAAGCCAAAACTCTTGAGACCTTAAGGTCTGCAGTAAAGATATATTCACAAGGCAGTGAAGAGAGTTAGGTGTGGAGGGAGGGGGAAGAATCTCAAATTGAGAATCCAGATCTGTCTCCCCACGGCAGGGGTATTGGGGTATTTATGGGTTAAGGAACAAAGCAGTAGGGTGGTCTAAGGTGTGGAGGGCATGATCAGTGTGGGGAAAGGCAATTGGAAAATGAAGCAGGAATGACAATCTTCATTCTACACAGGGAGAACTAAGCTACAGGCTCTGTACTCAAATGCGTGGGTGCTTAGCATGATCGGAGGGTAGAATTTTCAGCCCTCTGACGTCAAAAGGTCACAGAGAGGTCACTCACGCACGCCCAGGGTCAGTGGTCCTATTCAGTTCTAACCAGCTCAGCTCCAACTAGACACAGCTGACTCCAAGTTCCTAAAAACAACCCAGGCGTACATCTTCCTGTTCAAGCTACAGGCTTTTTGGAGGACATGCAAGTCATAAAACCACCTTGATTAGGGAAGGCAGGTAAAATGGATTTGACTAATAATTGCCCACAGTTTCATAGCCATTTCGCAGAACAATCTGGCAGTTTCTTATAAAGTTAAACATAAAATTGTCATTTGACCAGCAATTCCACACACAGACTTTTACATGATTGTTCATAGAGTTTTATTCTCAATAATAAAACTCAATAACAACCCAATTATCTATAAAAAAGTGGATGGGTAAATAAATTGTGGCATTGCCACAACATAGAATACTATAAACCGATGAAAAGAAATGATTTAAAGCCATATGCAACAGAATAGCTATATCTCAAAATATCATGCTCAGAAAAATAAACCAGACTCAAAATAATACACAGTGCATGCTTCTATTTTTGTGAAATTCTAGAAAAAGTAGTAATTACAGTGACAGCAGACCAAAGGATGCCTGGGGCCAGTAGTTTGGGGGGTATGGGCATTGAGTGCAAAGGGCATGAGGAAACATTTTTGGGTGATGGAAATGTTCTAGCTTGATTGTGGTGGTGGTTACAGGGGTGTATGCTTTCATCAGAATTGACTGTGCTAAAAATGAGTCCACATTATTGTTTGTAAATTATACCTCAATGAAGTTGACCAAACAAACAAAGAAATACAAGGTCCAGGTCCTGTGGAAAAACTCCTGAATTAAATCTCTGCAGGCTGGACCCAAGGCACCTCACTGTGTTTAACATGTCCATCGGATGATTCTGATTTGCACTAGGTTTCCACATCATCTTGTTACCATTTTACTGCGATAGCTGAAAATACTGCACTTCTCTTTATCAACCTTGGCTTTGGAGTGAGCGGTGGTGTCACAGTCTCTCAGAGAGACTTCATTAAAACTAGAAGAAACCTCATAAGGTCATGCAGGCCAGTCCCCCGCCTCTGGCCAATCCCAGGTACAAATCAGTTCTCAGAGTTCTGCCTCGTCTTAGTACATGCAGGAGAAGATTCCAGATTCTCTTTGAGAAAAGCTCTTGAGTAGGCTTCCCACTCACAGACCTCAACAGGGGATGCCTCATAGCCAAATCTCACCAAAGTGAACAAACGAGCTCCCTTCCCCCAGAGCTCCCACGTGAACCAAGCAATACTGCAGTTGAGTCTGTATTCTAACAGCACTCAAGTTTCTGAAGTTAGATTACTTACTTTTCTGCTCGCCTCTCTATGGAAATTCACATAGTTGTGCATGGGATATACTTACATGCAACCATGCCTCATTTTTTTTTAAAAATTCTCAACTTTAGGTTGTAGAAAATCACAATTTTCAACTAAAATAAATATGCCACTTTAAGGACAGGATGAGTAATTCTCTGTCTGTGACATTTTTCAGGGTCGGTTCAGGAGTTTAGGGTGCAATGCAGTACGTGACAGATACTACCTGTGATAAAACGCTTCTCTCTGTCAGCAACGAGCACTCCAGGGTTTCTTCAGCCTGTTTAATTGTGGAAGATAGCTTACAAGATGTTTAGCATACTGTAATTTGGAAAGCAATGCATTATGGGTTAAATTACTACCCAAATCCTACCAATAAATTATAGCCAGAGGTAGAAATGTCTTTGGCAGTAGAAGTTTTACCTTCCTGGAGGCTGGCTGCCTTGTCTTGATCAGGACTGCTGTTCCTCAGGCACTGCATTAATAGACCAGTGTGCTGGTAAAATAGAGCTAGAGTCACAAAGGGCTGCTGCATAAAGAACAGCTTGAATTACATTATCTCCTGACAATGTCAAAGAAAATTCAATACCTGAGCCAGAGGGGCTTTCATGGAATTATTAGGAAGATTATTTTTTTTTTATCATTGATGCTTTTGTTTTTGTTTATGTCTTTAAAGTTTTTGTTCAGTTTAAACTAGCCTGACTTTATAGAAAAAATCTAGATCTAGCCTTTTCATTAAGTAAACCTGGACCAGAGCAGCTCAACACCCCTAAAAAACATAAGATGAAATTACATGTACTATACAACTCTCAGAAGAATGAAGGAAGGAACAGAACCTCCTTGTAATAGTGCATCTTGGATATATGTAGCATTAGGACACAGAAGGAAAGCCTTTGGTGCCGCAAGAAGGCAGGTGAGAATATCTGTCACACCCTAGCAGCAGTGTCTGGGGATGGGAATGAAAGATTTTTCTCTAGAGTAACAGTGGTGGTGGCATCTGTAATGGACATTACAGTAACTGCTACTTATGGAGGACGATCTGTTGTGATGGGATATGTCTCAGAGTCCTGAAGATAAGCAAAAGGGATATACAGGAAGCACTTAGTACAGTTCCCAGAGCATTGTGAGTGCTTAGCACAAGGTGTAATTACCATCACCGTCTTTGTTACCATTAACCTTATTTTAGAAACAGAGCAATTTAGAAACACAGAGACTCAGTAGCTTGTCTAAGTGTTGTAGTGAGGGTCCTAACAGGACTTTAACTCGTGTCCTAATGACCCTAAATCCATGGTTTTAACCAATCTCTGAACCTTCTTGGTTTGTAACTGCATGAACCTGCTGAGAAAACTATCTCCCCCAACACCAAATTACTCTCCTTAACCCAGGTAAATAACTGAGATTTTGGAAACAACTCAGAGGTCTATATTTATCTATTGCTGGGTCTTTAGTTAGAGCACTTGTACTGAGTGAAGCGGGCTCATAGGCTCATGGGCAGAGGGTGTGAAACTGTGTCAGCTGTGTGTACAAGACTATAGGAGGGACCCTGGCTCCTGCACCTTTTCCACGCCTCCTGCTCTGAATCAGAGGTAGCTTTCACAGGTATGCAGAGCTCACTCACATCTGGGTTGCTAGGATTAGTGCTATAGATTTGGTGAATTTAGGATACACATCAGGCTGTTTCAATGACTTCATGGTTTCTTCCCAGAAAAGACATTAGGTGTCTAAAGTCAAGTATATTTAATGTTATTTTTTCATAAGGAAAGTCATATCAGTCCTAAGTGATGAAAGTCACTTAGCTCACCTGCAGGTGAGGACAGAAATCCATCTGTACTTGGAAAGTATCACAGAAACTGAAAATGTTCACGGGCAGTACAGAGAAGGGCTCGGTTGCTAGAATGTCCACTGATGAATAAATAGATAAGACTCCACAAAATCTTATTAATAAAGTTGATGTGTCTTTGGTTGACTGGCCAACTATGGCTGCCTTCAAAGTCATTAAACTTCAGACTAGGCTCAAGATTTATTAAGAGATCTTGCTGCCTGATAGTCTGTAGGGATATTCTCATAGCATTTGCTGCTATCATGTTCAGCCACTGGGTAAATTTCCAGCAACCAAGGTTTTGTGAGAAACTGAAATCCAATTTAATATAATTTAACTACAACAAGAACACAGTAGGACACAGAAAATATCAGAGACCAATGATTTCCTCATAGATAATTTTACATAACTGACATTAAATAAGAATTTTTTTAGGAGTCCAGGGAAGAAAATTTTGCTTTACATGGAAACTATTGATTCATCTTCATCATTATTATCATCATCACAGTTCTTGACCACTCTCCACACAGGAGTCATTGTGCTAAATACCTTCTCTCACTTAGTCCTCCCAACATTTCTAGAAATGGATCCACCCTCAGTCCTAACTGAGACAAACAGAGAGATGTCTAATATTATCTCAAGATTTCTCAAGAGACAGAGGACACTTTCTCCAGAAATGTCTAAGCAAATTAACCTCAATGTATTTATTTTTTAAGAAACAAATGTATTTCATCCATCACTTTTAGTTAGAAGAGGCCTTCAATAAAATCGAACTAAATAAAATGGGATGCCTGAATCCCAAAACAGTGGGGATTATGCCTTTAAATCATATAGGAAGTCACCAAAATCTTATGTCTGGCCTGTGATATAAAAACTGTTTACACTCATTCCTTGGGGAAACTTATTAGAATTAATGCTTAAGGATCAAAGCTTCAGAAACTCAGCTCCTTGAGAATACAAAAAGGTGCTCTGTTATCTGCCACAGCAAAAGCCTGTTAACATACTGTGAAACAACAAGCATCATCTTGTCTCCAAGCGAGGTGAATGCACAAAATGAGGGAAAGGCTAAGTCACACTGAAAGACAAAAAGGAATATTCCTTCTGTGTTTAGTGACCCCTTCTCCCTTCATCCAGAGGCTACAGGGTGCACTCATCTACCTTAACCCTCAAGAGAGGGGGCTAAGGGCCAATAGGTGCCGCTGTCAAGATATACCAAAGGACCTTTCTTAATTAGTTTTTATTGCAATATAGTTGATTTACAATGTTGTGTTAGTTTCAAGTGCACAGCAAAGTGAATAACTTAAACATATTCATATATCCACTCTTTTACAGATTTACGCTTTGAAGAAGAAATAGTATGGAACTAAGAATTTTGAGAACTTGGTTTCAGCCCTAACTCCTCTACTAGATACTTGTGTGATCTTTAGAAAGTCACTTAATGTTTCCGAACTTGAGTTCGCTCATCTGTTAAATAAAGGGGTTCAAATAAATGAGTATTGACAAGAGGGTGTGTGTTGGGGGGGGGGGGGGGGTTAGCCAAGGAATCTTAAATTCATACCTGAATATCTAAAATGTCAAAGTGCAGAGACTAGGAATACCAGAGAGAAGACAAGGCCCTGGCAGCTCAACCAGGTTGTTATTGTTATTTTTTTGTTTGTTTTAAATCAATGGACTTGATGCTGAGTTTCTTAAATCTCTTTCAGTTACAAGTAATGGAATATCCAACATGAACTGGGTTAAGCAGAAAGGGGGACTATATCGACTTCAAAAATGGAAATAAAAATCCCCATCTAGACTACCTTCAACCATGGCTAGGTCTAGCAGCAAGGTGATGCCATCAGGACCACATTTCTCTGAACCCCTCAGCTCCAGGTCCTTCTCTGCTGCCTCCATTTCTGACAGACCTGTCCTCCTGATGGCAAGAAGGCTGCCAGCAGCTCTCCATCTACTTCCTCTCTTAGGACCACAGGAGAAAATTTTTCCTTAAGAGGTATTTAGTCCTGGGATTGACTCTTATTGGCCCAAATCAGGGTGAGACATGCTCATATCTGAACCAATCATGCAACAGAGCAGGAAACATGCTCATTCATTGGCTTGGGCCACAGGACCACTTCTGATGGGGAGTGTTCAGGAGAGCAGGTGGGAGCAGTTCTGTTGCC
Organism: Budorcas taxicolor; assembly: GCF_023091745.1. Lineage (NCBI taxonomy): Eukaryota > Metazoa > Chordata > Mammalia > Artiodactyla > Bovidae > Budorcas > Budorcas taxicolor. The sequence goes on along the minus strand of NC_068919.1, from coordinate 66,621,191 downwards.
AACAGAAGGGAGGATGGCTATCACGTGCCCAAAACGACCAATGTCCACAGTGAATCTTTCCAACTCCAACCTCTAGCATGTTTCCTTGCTGATGCCTTTCTGTCTTCTGAAAACCGCTTAATCTCACCACCCAAGTTGTCTCATCTCTTTGCCACATTTCCTTGCTATTGCATCCACATCCCTTAACTGAATAACTAATGGGTCAGTAAGTATGTGTTTTATTTTGTGAGCAAAATTAGACATCTCTGAGACTAGATCTTTATCCTCAAGGAGTTTATAATCTAGTTGGGTAACAGAACTATTCTGGTTGTGTACATTCATAAGCAGTACGAGTTCATAAAGGGAGAGATCAATAACATGAACAGTTCCAGGCAGACTGAAATGGATGGTCAAATCGAACAAGATGAAATTCAACGAGGATAAATATAAGCTCCCAGGCTTAGGTCCAGGGGCTCTAGGGAGCAACTGAAGATTTTTAACCAGGATAGTGACAAGGTCAAGGCAGTGGTTTAGGAAGAAGCGTTCAGCAATACATATGGATGGGTCAGAGCAGGAAAAGATGGGAAGGTGGGGACCAGCTTAGAGTCCATTACAGGAGTACTTGTATAGAATGAGGTTACAAATCCTAGACCTGAGGTGTTCATGGAAATGAAAAGAAAATGCGAGCAGAGATGAACTGGTTGGAGAAGGCAGAGAAGAATGAGTTAAGGAAGAAAATTGTCCATGAAGCTTTGAGGCTGGAAGACTAAGGACAATTTGCCATTGGAAGTAAGCATGTGGGAGTAAGGGACGCTGACTGGGAAGTCAGGACAGCACGGAGAGCAGGGCCGGAAATAAGCTGCCTTGGACGTGCCACGCTTGTGACACTGGAGAGACATGAAGTGGAAATCCTCAAACAACAGGTGGAGGTTTGCTTCAGGGTCAGGGCAGAAAAGATAGTGATTAGGAGTCAACTTCCTAGAAACAGGAGCACACGAAATGAGATTAATGCCACGTACCCGTCAGAGCAATAGAGCGTCAGAGAAAGCCGCACCTTTCAGCTCCCCCACGCGCTGGCCAAGGGACCGTGATCTCAGTCTCCTGACTCATACGCTGGAGTTAAGTGACAGCAGCAGGGGCGCTGACTCTGGTGTAGGGTCACTGTTGGCTCTCTTCTCCTGCACAGCCTATGTGGACATCCAGTTTCCTGACCAGTCATGAGCTACACCATTGCCTGGAAACGATCTTGAACCATTAGCTACCCAGTCCCAAATGCCCCTCAGTCTCTCCACGGAGCATGCCCAGGGTTCCACATATTGACACCATTTCAGCCAGACCACTGTCAATATGACTTTTGCATAACATACTTTGCAGATCATGTCAAGTTGTTCGATAATTTACAACCTCCACACACTCCCCATTGCTGACTACCCCAGGCTCAGGGTGGAAATATTTCAAAAACTTGCCTTCATGGGAGAATGGCATTGAAACATGTATACTATCATGTAAGAAACAAATCGCCAGTCTAGCTTCAATACAGGATACAGGATGCTTAGGGCTGGTGCACTGGGATGGCCCAGAGAGAAGATATGGGGAGGGAGGTGGGAGGGGGGTTCAGGATTGGGAACTCATGTACACCCATGGCAAACTCATGTCAATGTATGGCAAAACCAATACAGTATTGTAAAGTAAAATAAAAAAAGAAAGCCTTCTCCCACCTGGCCAAACATCTACTGAATGTATCTTTGAACCAAGTTTAAATTTTTTAAATATTTTATTCTCCAACTATCTTAAAATCCTTAAAATGCATGCCCTATCCATTATTTCTGCTCATAAGAAGGACAATGAATGCCCATTGTCCCCTTTATCATTAAGACAGAGCATCTACTTGACAGTCCTTTCTCACATTAGAATTTGAAACCAAGAGATAAGTTATTTGGACAGAAACGTTTCCCCTGCCGCATAGCAATGGGCTGGCATCCAAGCAGGGCCTAAGGACACCTCTCCAAATGGCAGATGGCAAATAACTGGCTTTGTATGAGTAACTCAACCTGATGATTACATCTAATAACTCCAGGCCTGTTCCTGGAGACTCTGCCAATGCAGAGAGCATTCCTACTGCCATTTCCAATTATGAACAATCCACAACAGAAATATGCTTTCCAAAATATATATATATATATATTTGTATATTTGTGTGTGTGTGTGTACAGGTTAAGGTGTACTATACTGTCCTACACAACCTGGCATTAACTTTTGCTGGTTCATAAGTATTTCTTTTGATAAGTTGTTGTTGCTATATTTATGTATCTCCAGCCTCTGAGCCAATCTATAATCCTTAGAAGTGGCCCCTACTTATGTAAAGCAACATCATTATACATTTATTTACTATTTATTATATGGTAGATACTGAAATTACTCTTAACTTTCACAGAAATTCCATGAGGGGTGTATTATTGACTCATATTACAGGTGAAGAAAGTTAAGTAGCAAGCTTAATAATATATAGGTAGCAAAGGTAGGCTGGAGATCAAACTCAAATTTGAATTTGAGTTTTCCCAGGTCAGGTGTCTTTTCTACCTTGAATATTATTAGGAATCAGTAAATACTTGCTAAATGAGCGCATGAACGAGGGACAGTAAAACTCAAATCTTTAACCACTATGTTATATTGAACCAATTTACAGCCACAATAATAAACCCAAAGCCCTTGGACATTACATATGTTCCCTAGATGTAGACAGTTGACAATTACATGAAATCAAGAGTTGCCTAAAGGCATTTTTTTTTTTAATGTAACACCAGAATGGGTAAACTGTGGTACATCCAAACAATGGAATATTACTCAGTAAAATGAGATGAGCTATCAAGCCATGGAAATGAAAAGATATGAAGGAATTTAAATACAAATTACTCATATTACTAAGCGGAAGAAGTCAATCTGAAAAGGCTATACACTGTATGATTTCAACTACATATATGATGTTCTGGAAAAGGCTGAACTGTGGAGACAAGTAAAAAGATCAGTGGTCACCAAAGGTTGGGGGGGAGGGGAGAGATGAAGCAGCAATAGGCAGAATACAGAGGGTTTTTAGAGCAGTGAAACCACTTTTCATGGTACTATAGTGATGGACACATGGCACGATACATTTGTCCAAACACACATAACGTACAATGCCAAGTATGAAGCCTAAAGTAAACTATGGACTTAGGTGATAATAACGTGTTAGTATAGGTTCATCAGTTGTAACAAATGTACTACCATGCTGAGGGATGTTGACAACAGGGAAAGCTATCAGTATGTGGGAGCAGGGGGCATATGGGAAATCTTTGTACTTTCCTCTCTATTTTACTGTGAACTTAAAATTGCTTTTAAAAAACCAAAAGTAATAGCAAGGGAAACACAATAGAACAAAGTGATCCACACTTGGAGAAAACCTGCACTGAGCTCAGGTCATCTTTATCATCACTCTTGACAAATATCATTCCTCAGGTCAAAATCTGGACTTAGACAGGACATGCTTACCAAGGAGTGGCTAAAAGTCATAGATCAGCTTGGCTTTGGACCATTATTTTCACACATTAGGATTATGACCTCAGGGAATTAAATTTGTAAAGGATTTACTGTGAACAAGACCTGATGGTAAGCTCTGGGGTGAATTCCAACTTTCCCACCCACAGTCTGGATTTGGGAGTACACACACAGAGTATCTGGCTTCCCTGATAGCTCAGTTGGTAAAGAATCTGCCTGCTATGCAGGAGACCCTGGTTCAATTCCTGGGTCAGGAAGACCCATTGGAAAAGGGAAAGGCTACCCACTTCAGTATTCTTAGGCTTCCCTTGTGGCTCAGCTGGTAAAGAATCCGCCTACAATGTGGGAGACTTGGGTTCGACCCCTGGGTTGGGAGATCTCCCTGGAGAAGGGAAAGGCATCACTGCTATCCTCCTTCCCTGGGATCTTACTGATGGCCCAGTAAGCTGATAAACAGACACTCTGCATGCACCATATTCCTTGACATTATACAGCTACAGAAACAGCATGTTGTTGATACTTGGCTAGCCTTTCTTGATCTCTGCTACCCAAATGTGTGCCAGTATTTCCCTATAGTTAATGACTATACAGAATAAAAATCCATTCACTTTGATTCACCTCATATTTTTAAAAACAGTTACCTCTTTTTAACTCATCTCTCCTTCTAACAAGTGAATTTTTCTATTAAAGGTTATCTCTTGAGTTCACTGTCGAGTCCATTTTAATTCTTGCATTCCCTTATGAGGTATTCATTCAAAATGAATTGCTATCCTGTCAGTTACATAGCTCTGCTCCTGACAAGGGAATTGTATTTCTTTAATGGCTTTATTCCTCTAAACATATTCTTTTTCGAGGTCTCCATTATCCCCCAATCCTTGGAGGGAAGCACTGGCAATCATAGAATAGGGCTCTCTGCTGCCTGGAGGCCTGAGAAACAAATCTGAAATATTTTGAAACTAAAAGAGTTTCTGAACTGATGTGTGTCCTGAATTGACTGTTACTGGGCACTGAGCACCAGACACAGCACAGAACAGCAATTATTCTTCCCGGCAGTCAGGGTGCCAAATGAGTTTTTTCTGCACTTAAAAATGGACAGAGGTTTGCAGTAATTGAATGAAATAATGTACAATAATTTAAAATATTGTTCATTCAGAGAGAGATTAGGCTTTAATTAAATGGTGTCATTTAATATACCGTCCAGCAGATATTATAATTGGTTTCTTTAGCAGAGAACACAGTAACATCTAGGCTTACTGAAGTGATAATGGTACTAATTTAGCCCAGTAGACACATAAACAGCTTGGCTGTCTCTGATACCCCCAGTGAATAAGGTAAGGTTTGATCATGACATCTGCATAACTCTTAATCAGTCATTTCTTTCTGAAATACAATCACTAATCACCCAAACTAAACAAACTTTGTTTATATTAAACAGGTACGATATCTGGGACTTTCAAGGGTATTAAGTGGTTCATTTCTATAGATACAAAAAGGCAGGCTTATCTTCAAACCAGTTATGAAATTATATTTCATTTGAGCAGGGAGAATGGCATTTATTTATTTTTAAAACCTTGTGTAAGTGCAAACCAGCACCCCTAGTTCATTCAGAGAGGGCAGACAATTTTCTGGCACAACAACAGTTATGTATTTTAACTCCTGTTTTCTGTTGGTCATTTACAAGGACTTTCTCATTTTCAGGCTTGGCTCCTGTTTCCTCCTGGCTCATTTGTGAAATGTGATACAATAAGGTCTTATTCTCTTCAAGCTATTCTGCTTGATAATTCTGAACAAAACCAGAAGGAGGAGGGGGTGGGGGGATAGAATTTGACTAAATCTAAAAGAAAAAAAAAAATTGCTTTCTAAGGTCTAATGCCCCAGACAAATTACAAAGTAACCAGAGATTAGATTTAGCCTTTGCTAAATTCTTTTGTTCCAAAAATATATGCACTGCACCTAGGAATGGAAAACTTTCATTTCTCTGTTTGAAAATTACCATCAACCTGTTTATTTTGGAAAAGAATGGAAACATTGATCATGGCAAAAAGCTAGGTGGGTCACAGTGTCAGAAAAACAGGCTGGCTCTATCGCTGGGTGGGGAAACAGACTAGCAATCACAGGATGGGGTCCCTGGGGTGTAACTTCACCTTTACAGACTTTCCAATGGATTATCAGGGATCTGGTACAGTGCTTCAGAACTCCTCCCAGCCCTGCTAGGACTCAGGGAGGGTGTTCCCCACTTCATCCTCAGAGGATGAGAAATGTCACCGGGGACCAGGAATGATTTGCAAATGGTATCCTGAAAACTCTAAAATCAGGAAACTCCCTGCAAATTCAAGAGAACTGGCAACCCAAGCTGGGCTGAAGAAAGTCTGCCTCGGAGTCAGCCTGGATCCTCACAGTGACAGCACAAACGTCACACTAATGCCACTGCACATCTGATGCAACTCGCAGGGACCAGCATGGTTGCTGGAGCCCCTTGGCATCCGTTTATCCCTGGGTTGTTTTCCTTACAGAGCAAACCACGCTTGCTGGTCTGAACAACAACCACTACAAAGTGACTGTGCTCTGGACAATTAGAGCCTCCACTCTGCTTTCCTGTAAATTACCCTTTAAACCAGTTACACACAGAGCACACTTGTGGAAGGTCCTCAGTGACCTCTTAATGACCACGTCCAGTGGCCTTTTTCAGTCTTTGTCCTTCTTGACCTCTCTGGGCGCAATTCACAAGGAGAAACACCACCTCCCTGGCCACTCTCCTCCACTGGCTACAGCAGCCTTATGTTAGATCCTTCTTCCTTTCCCTCTGACTACTAGAGGACATACTCTAGAATGTGGACGTACTCAAGCTTTCCTGTTTAAATCTTTGTCTGCCTTCCAGTGCCTACAGGATACAAACCAAACTCAATGTCATGGCATGCAAAAGCCTTCAAAGATGGCTTCAAACATCCTGACTTTTCCTGCTTTTTTCTTGAAACTTTCTCACTAATATCTATTTTCCTCCCTTCCCTCCACCCCCACATTCTTGTATCTCAGCACTCCACGCTTTTCCAGCTTTCTGTGTCTGTACGTATCGTCTCTCCTTTTCTTTTTCTTTCTTCTTCACCCAATGAGACCCAAGTTATCTCTCAAAATCCTTCCTGCCGCTCTAGTTGAAACTCCATGCAGACAAGATGCTTCTGTCTTGCCCTTCGTTGGGACCCAGCACAATTCGTTGAGCATGGCATGGCACAAGCATGCCATATATGTTTGCTACAATGAGTTACATTGACGTTCTCAATGATTTAGTCCCTCTGTCCTTCATGTGCTCACTGAATTTTCTACAAACCATAAGCAACACCATTTTTAATTTGTGCCTTAATTATCTGGGTGGGAATCATGCCTGTCAAAAATGAGTTTTTCCAAATCAGAGACCTTATTTTAGCCATACGCTCAGTACAGAGCAGGAACTCAAAAATTGTTTGCTGGATGAAGGAAGAAAATGGAAGTGTCCAGGTGAGCATCAAGAGGTGGGTTTCCCTCAGAAAACCTATGTTCTTCTCCCTTCCTCAGGGGGGCATTTCCATAACTTTACCACCTCCAGCCAGGGTTCTATAAAAGTCTGTTCTTAAAAATTCCTAGATGCCTGCTGTGACCCCATAGTCACAAAGCAGGCGATGCCTATTTGGCACTTCACCCACAGCCTGACTCACAGCCTCCCTCAGGGATAAAGAAGCCTGTTCTAACCTAATCAAAGGGCTGCTTCAAAAAGCTTCATTTGTACAGATTCTCCACATTCTCCTGCCTACTCCCTGAGACACCCACCAGGAAATAACAGCGGCCTCCCGAGCCTGCAGGATAAACCCACTGGGATTACAGCCATTCCCCACAATTGAGCAAACCGCCTCTCAAAATGCCCATACATTTTGCATTAAACACAGTGTATCAAATTAAAAATAAAACTCAAGTTGTTTGGTTAATGGTTTTCCCAGGCCTGAGGTTGAGACCAGACCACTGATTTGTCTCTTCAAGAACATCGACGGGTTTTGCTGCTTGCCACAGACACTGTTAAGCTATTATGTGGCATGTGAAGCACTTTTTTTCATTCTTACAACTTATGTCCAATTAACTGAGAAAGGGGATTCATTAAATAAACTAGATTCAAATTAAAGGGCAGTTTTCTCAGTTGTATTTGCAAAGAAGTTCAATTTAACTGAGAGGAGTAATCATGTAAGCCCATGTTGGTTTGGGACACTTGCTAATGGGACTAATTTTGAATCAGCTCCATTTGCATTGTCTTCTGATAAGCAGCATAGGGAAATCTTGCCTGTGACCCTCACCTACAACGTTCTCTTTTCGACAATGTGTTTAAACTTCATTCTTTAAAAGTTGTGTAAAAAAGAGTTTGGGTCATAATTATATGTTCAGCTTTTACTTGAGGACCCGTTAGACTAGATGATGAGTCATAGTCATTGCCAAGATGCTAGAAAAATAATCCCTGGGTACCATCTGGAAAACCGGTTGATCATAGACATCATTCGTGTCAGTTTATTCTTAGAAGAGCTGGGAATAGAACTCAGAATATTTGACTTGTTCTCTGGTGCCTTCCCACCTCACCTGCCTAATGTTATGCCAGGGAGGCCTACAGTCTAGAGCTGAGTCATAAAGAAAGCAGTTTAGGGGGTCTGGCCAGCTCACCGGGTATTTGCACGATGCGATCTTATGACAGGGAAATGCAGGAGGAGAAAACTGATCTTCTGTTCCTGGAAGCTGGCTTCTCTAAATTGGCACACAATTCAGTTGGCCAATAGGAAACAAGTCAAGGTCACAGAAATCCTAAAAGTCTTTCTCTCAAGTCCAAGGCTTAACCCAGCCCACCAGGGCTTCTAGAACAACTTCCACCCAGGGCCATTCTACTCTTTCTTTATCCAAACAGTGGATCTAAGGAGTCCTTGAAAAAAATCCTTTCAGTGGGCCTTCCTCGGAAGGCCAATTCCCAAGTTCACTCTCACAACCACCAGCCAAACTCAATACTCTGGGCCAGACGAGCTGTTCTTAGGGGCAGTCCTCTTTCCAGGTGCAGTTTCCTAAACAGACTTTCTAGACCCTGACTTTGGTCTTTCACTCTCTTCAATTAATGTGCTACTAATTATCATTATATTCATATTATCATTTCTATCCAAATACTTACTTCCAGTTGCCCTCTTAGTAATGAGCACACACTTGGTACACTCCCCTCTCTCTTCATGGTGAATCAAGCTGGGAAAACAGCTCAGTCAGAGGCCTTCAAGCAGTCAGGCCCCCTCTTCATGACGGTCCATGCATCTCCCTCTGCTGGTCTCCAGCTGCTCCTCCTCGCGGGAGCTGCGGGCAGCTGTTCCTGGTGGGCGATCGCTCATCAGCACCAGTACCTTCCACCTTTCCTGAGCCCCACCCCAGTTCATCACCTGAGAAATTCAGTGGCCTCTCCGGCCTCCTGGAATAGGTCTCTAACTTCCCAGTAACTCGAAAACTTCATTTACAGTCCCAGCACCACCTTCAGAGAATGGCTCCTCAGAGAGTTTACTCGGAGTTTTCTAGAAATAACTACAAAGCTGAACAGCCCCTTGAACAAACTTTAAGAGGAGAAAAAAAAAAAAAAAAACAACCCATAACATTTATAAAGACGTATATGGCTACACAGCATTTCTACATGTATTATTCATTTTCATTTTCACAAAAGTCATAGGAAGCAGATACTATTATTTTATGCATGAAGATAGTAGCAAAAAGCCCCCAATTCTTCTTGTGTTCCTCTGCCCTCACTTCCACTGTTTTTAGGCATAAGAAAATGTAAATACTCTCTTCTTGGTACTTTGGTGCACATCTATGATTTCCCATAGAATAGAATCTGCAGAATAGAATCCTAATTCCTTAACCAATGGTACAAGGCCATATGCAACAAGATAAAAGCCTTCTTTTCTCATTTTGTCTCTTGTGCACATGCTATGATCCAACCAAAATGAGTTACTGGGTGCCTCACACTCACCCACCTATGATAGATACCTTGATGCTATAAAAAAGCATTAGGTTTAGATACAAATTTTTATTTTTTTTCCAGATCCCTGACCCTACCATTAATCAGCTATTTTAATCTGGGAATGTAATTGAGCCTTAGCATTTAGAGATCAATTTTTTCATTTGAAATATATTTATTGGCAGACACAGATATGGTTCTTTCTGTTCTAGAGACCACCCTACGGGAGGAATTGGAGATAGGAGTTCAACCTTGGTGAAGTCAAGTGAGAGGGGCGGTCAAAAAGGAGATGCAGGACAGGGAACTGAAAGACTTTTGGAGTGAGTGGAGGATGGATGTGTAGGATGGAAGAATATTCCAAGATGAGGCTGCAGAAGGAAACACAGGTTAGATCATAGGTTCCTTACGTTTTGTTCAGGAATCCTTTTGTCTAAGGAAAATGAAGAACGTTCACAGGGTTTTAATCAGGGAAAGAATCAGACGAAACTATGCATTCCACAGTGACATCTCTGGCTACTATGTGGAGAATGGATTGCTTGAGGATGGAGGGGGTGATGGATTGGGCAAGACTGGAAGCAATAAGATCAACCAGATGGTTAAAATGGTTCCTGAGAGATGGTGACGGCCTGGACCAAGTCAGGGGCAGCCAGAGTCTGCCTGAGTGGGTTCCAGAGATGTTCACAGGGTGGAATCCACAGATCTTGATGAGGCTGAAGGGCAGAGTGAGAAGAGTTAAGAATTATGAGCAGGAGCCAGACATAGGCAACAGAATAGACAATGAGGTTATTTATCTGAACAGACATGCAGGAAGTGAGGGTCTGGATGGGCAAAGGGAGAATGAACTGTTCAGTTCAGCTTGAAATTTTGTCTTATGTGTTTATGGAACAGACAACACCACCTAGTAGAGTTCTTTAAGAATTAGATGAAATGACATACGCAGTGTTCCTGGAACCTAAGGGAATGCCCACATGTATCCATGGACTACATTTTTTAATCCTCCCCAAGTCAGTCAGTCAGTTCAGTCGCTCAGTCATGTCCGATTCTTTGCGACCCCTTGGACTGCAGCACGCCAGGCCTCTCTGTCCATTACCAACTGCCAGAGTTTACCCAAACTCATGTCCATTGAGTCAGTGATGCCATCCAACCATCTCATCCTCTGTCGTCTCCTCCCACCTTAAATCTTTCCCAGCATCAGGGTCTTTTCTAATGAGTCAGTTCTTCGCATCAGGTGGCCAAAGTATTGGAGTTTCAACTTCAGTATCAGTCCTTTCAATGATTATTCAGGACTGATTTCCCTTAGGATGGACTGGTTGGATCTCTTTGCAGTCCAAGGGACTCTCAAGAGTCTTCTCCAACACCACAGTTCAAAAGCATCAATTCTTTGGCACTCAGCTTTCTTCACAGTCCAACTCTCACATCCATACATGACTAATGGAAAAACCATTGCTTTAACTAGATGGACTTTTGTTGGCAAAGTAATGTCTCTGCATTTTAATATGCTGTCCAGGTTGGTCATAACTTTTCTTCCAAGGAGCAAGTGTCTTTTAATTCCATGGCTGCAATCACCATCTGCAGTGATTTTGGAGCCCCCCAAAATAAAGTCTCTCACTGTTTCCACTGTTTCCCCATCTATTTGCCATGAAGTGATGGGACTGGATGCCATGATCTTAGTTTGCTGAATGTTGACCTTTAAGCCAACTTTTTCACTTTCTTTCACCTTCATCAAGAGGCTTTTTAGTTCCTCTTCATTTTCTGCCATAAGGGTGGTGCTATCTGCATATCTGAGGTTATTGATATTTCTCCCGGCAATCTTGATTCCAGCTTGTGCTTCATGCAGCCCAGCGTTTCTCATGATGTACTCTGCATATAAGTTAAATAAGCAGGGTGACAATATACAGCTTTGACATACTCCTTTCATACGCCTGTTTGGAACCAGTCTGTTGTTCCATGTCCAGTTCTAACTGTTGCTTCCTGACCTGCATGCAGATTTCTCAAGAAGCAGGTCAGGTGGTCTGGTATTCCCATCTCCTTCAGAATTTTCCACAGTTTGTTGTGATCCACACAGTCAAAGGCTTTGGCATAGTAAATGAAGCAGAAATAGATGTTTTTCAGGAACTCTCTTGCTTTTTCGATGATACAACAAATGTTGGCAATTTGATCTTTGGTTCCTCTGCTTTTTCTAAATCCAGCTTGAATATCTGGAAGTTCACAGTTCATGTATTGCTGAAGCCTGGCTTGGAGAATTTTGTGCATTACTTTGCTAGTGTGTGAGATGAGTGCAATTGTGCAGTAGTTTGAGCATTCTTTGGCATTGCCTTACTTTGGGACTGGAATGAAAACTGACCTTTTCCAGTCCTGTGGCCACTGCTGAGTTTTCCAAATTTGCTGGCATATTGAGTGTAGCACTTTCACAGCATCATCTTTTAGGATTTGAAGTAGCTCAACTGGAATTCCATCACCTCCACTAGCTTTGTTCATAGTGATACTTCCTAAGGCCCACTTGACTTTGCACACCAGGAAGTCTAGCTCTAGGTGAGTGATCACACCATCATGATTATCTGGGTCATGAAGATCTTTTTTGTATAGTTCTTCTGTGTAATCTTGCAAATTCTTAATATCTTTTGCTTCTGTTAGGTCCCTACCATTTCTGTCTTTTAATATGCCCATGTTTGCATGAAATGTTCTTGGTATCTATAATTTTCTTGAAGAGATCTAAATTTACATGTTAAAGCCCTAACTCCCAATATGATGGTATTTTTGGAAGTGGGGCCTTTGGGAAGTGACTACGTTTATATTATGTCATTCAGGTGTTCCTCTTGTGATGGATCAGTGCCCTTACATGAAGAAGACAAGATAGCAGTTTTCTCTCTCTGTTCGTTTGCACTGAGGAAATGCCCTGTAGGTCCAGGAGGAGTCTCAGCAAGGTTAGCATCTGCTAGCACCTAAATCATGGACTCCCCAGTCTCCAGAACTGTGAGAAATAAATGTCTGTTGTTTAAACCAGTCTATGATATTTCATTACAGCTTGAATTAAATACCCATTGAAGTGTGGTTTTCTTTTCTATTTCTTAAATAATTCCCTTTGCCCAGAATGTAAAGTCCATACTGTAAAGACCATCTTCAAAAGTCACCTTCTCCTAGAAGCCTTCTCTAATTCTCCCAGGTAGACTTTCCATACATATGTTTTTACCTTACATTGTGTCTACCAGTTATGTCCACTAGTAGTATCATATTGCTTCTATAGCTATAGAAATTTCAATAACAATAGGACCCATGCCTGATTGACCCCCAACCCTCAAATTAGGACCTGATAATAATTATTTATACATCAATAAGAACAAAATTATTATAATTTATGTTATTTATACAATATATCATACTCGACATAATACATAGCATATTATAATAAAATTACAATAGTAATAGTATTAATGTTTTAATTCAGGAAGCCAATGCATTCATTACTGAATGAATAGCCATACTTTTGTCCTTGGCCTCATCTTGGCCCATTTCTCTCCTGAAAGCAGCAGAGAGAGGGGAATGAACACAGGCTTCTGAATTAAACTTAAATGGTCTTTTCAATGAATTGAGAGAGTAGCACTGAAATATATGCATTAACATGTGTAAAACAGATAGAGCAGGGAGCTCTGCTTGGTGCTCTGTGACAAACTTCAGGAGTGGGATGGGGTAGGAGGTGGGAGGGAGGCTCAAGGAGGGGATACGTGCATATATTGAAGGCTGATTCATGTTGATGTATGGCAGAAATCAACACAACATTGTAAAGCAATTATCCTCTAATTAAAAATAAATTACGAAACATAAAATAAATAAATCATTTAAATCTCAGCAAAAGATAAAGTAGGCCTTTAAATTCTTAGTTAAGTGATTATAATAAGTCAGCTAATATCTCTGAATCTGTTTTTATATCTGGAAAATGGTAATAAAACTCCTTGGCTCTTGAGGTAATCATGAAAATAGACAAAATATAGGAAGTAAGGTGCCCAGTACAAGTATGTGACACTTGATCAATAAATCCTGACTCCTTCCCATTCCCAATGTTCGCATTCACTAAAGATCAAGGAGGAACGGAGAACTAAAAACAGCAATAAGACAATATTTATATGTTTCATGCTTCTTGGATATCATATCCATTTGGTATACTCATTTATAATATAAATTTCCAGTATGCCTGTTGCTGTTATTAAGGCTGTAATATTTTACTCTGTGGTCTGTTTTCATCTCCCATTACATGTATGCCTTGCTTCCTCTTACTCTGCCCTCTCTGCAGATCTGTATATTATAATATGAACAGTAAACAAGAGCTCTGCTTTGATCAGAGTCAGACAGAAATCATTGGTAAGAAGCTGAACTATCCATTATCTAAAGAACCTTATGAGAACAGAAGATAATTAAGTAGAAAACATTAAAAAATACTGACTGAATACAACCTCAGAAGTCAGAATGCCATTGTGTCCAATCAGGACTTAAAAGAAACAGTAAGACATTTAAACATGGGAAGTTTAAAGATGCAAAGGTTCAGAAATGAAGAGTAATTTTTAAAAATATGTGCTTTTGAGGATAAAAAGGCTTAGCCTCCTGTCATTAATATCCAATTTGGCTTTATATTTTTCAGGATCAATCACATTATTAAAAACATATCTGTTAACAGATGACCACACAAAAGAATTTGTTTATATTATACCATATTAAGAGGTGTTTAAAAAAAAGCTCAAAAGAAAAACAAGAATTATGACCATGAAAGAAAAGCAGACACATCATTTATGAGTTTTCCCTCTGTGTGCTCTGAAAAGGCAGGATAATTCATTTTCCATGTAGAACAACCTTGAAATGGGAAAGAAAGTTACTTCTAGCATTTTCTGAATCTTCTCTGGGTAATCAATCAAGGTATAGAATTTGGAACTAGGCATCTCCCTCCCTAGTGGACCAACCTTTGTCTATATCTGCTCTTGTCAAAATAGATCTAATACTAAAGCAGAAGGCAAGACCATAGGCACTCTTATAAGTAGCAGAGTGGAGCTCTGTGCACTGAAGTCTGACCCTCAGCTCCACCCTTACTGTGTAAAATAAAGAGAATACAGTCTAATTATGTGGATTATACAAGCTAATCCATAGTCCAGAATTCTTCTCACATAAATGGTAGCTTTCAAAGATAGAGAAAGTATAGTTTTAAAATTGCTGAAACAATATCATGGTAATCCAAGACTATGCCCTGACCAGTAACACTGAAGAAGCTGAAGTTGAAAGGTTCTACGAAGACCTACAAGACCTTTTAGAACTAACACCCCAAAAAGATGTCCTTTTTATTATAGAGGACTGGAACACAAAAGTAGGAAGTCAAGAAACACCTGGAGTAACAGGCAAATTTGGCCTTGGAATGCAGAATGAAGCAGGGCAAAGCCTAATAGAGTTTTGCCAGGAGAATGCACTGGTCATAGCAAACACCCTTTCCAAACAACACAAGAGAAGACTCTACACATGGACATCACCAGATGGTCAACACTGAAATCAGATTGATTATATTCTTTGCAACCAAAGATGGAGAAACTCTAAAGAGTCAGCAAAAACAAGACCAGGAGCTGACTGTGGCTCAGATCATGAACTCCTTATTGCCAAATTCAGACTTAAATTGAAGAAAGTGAGGAAGACTACTAGACCATTCAGGTATGACCTAAATCAAATCCCTTATGATTATACAGTGGAAGTGAGAAATAGATTTAAGGGACTAGATCTGATAGACAGAATGCCTGATGAACTATGATGGAGGTTCATGACATTATACAGGAGACAGGAATCTAGAAAGAATTCTTTCATCCCCAAGAAAAAGAAAATGCCAAAAAGCAAAATGGCTGTCTGAGGAGGCCTTACAAATAGCTGTGAAAAGAAGAGAAGCAAAAAGCAAAGGAGAAAAGGAAAGATATACCCATTTGAATGCAGAGTTCCAAAGAATAGCAAGGAGAGACAAGAAAGGCTTCCGCAATGATCAATGCAAAGAAATAGAGGAAAACAATAGAATGGGAAAGACTAAAGATCTCTTCAAGAAAATCAGAGATACCAAAGGAACATTTCATGCAAAGATGGGCTCGATAAAGGACAGAAATGGTATGGACCTAACAAAGCAGAAGATATTAAGAAGAGGTGCCAAGAATACACAGAAGAACTGTACAAAAAAGATCTTCATGACCAAGATAATCACGATGGTGTGATCACTCACCTAGAGCTAGACATCCTGGAATGTGAAGTCCTTAGGGCATTAGGAAGCATCACCATGAAAAAAGCTAGTGGAGGGGATGGAATTCTAGTTGAGCTGTTTCAAATCCTGGAAGATGATGCTGTGAAAGTGTTACACTCAATATGCCAGCAAATTTGGAAAACTCAGCAGTGGCCACAGGACTGGAAAAGGTCAGTTTTCATTCCAATCCCAAAGTAAGGTAATGCCAAAGAATGCTCAAACTACCATACAATTGCACTCATCTCACACACTAGTAAAGTAATGTGCAAAATTCTCCAAGCCAGGCTTCAGCAATATGTGAACCGTGAACTTCGAGATATTCAAGCTGGTTTTAGAAAAGGCTGAGGAACCAGAGATCAAATTGCCAACATCCGCTGGATCATGGAAAAAGAAGAGAGTTCCAGAAAAACATCTATTTCTGCTTTATTGACTATGCCCAAGCCTTTGACTGTGTGGATCACAATAAACTGTGGAAAATTCTGAAAGAGATGGGAATACCAGACCACCTGACCTGCCTCTTGAGAAATCTGCATGCAGGTCAGGAAGCAACAGTTAGAACTGGACATGGAATGACAGACTGGTTCCAAATAGGAAAAGGAGTATGTCAAGGCTGTATATTGTCACCCTGCTTATTTAGCTTATATGCAGAGTACATCATGAGAAAAACTGGGCTGGAAGAAACACAAGCTGGAATCAAGATTGCCAGGAGAAATTTCAATAACCTCAGATACGCAGACGACACCACCCTTATGGCAGAAAGTGAAGAAGAGCCAAAGAGCCTCTTGATGAAAGTGAAAGAGGAGAGTGAGAAATTTGGCTTAAAGCTCAACATTCCGAAAACTAAGATCAATGTATCCGGTTCCATCACTTCATGGAAAATGATGGGGAAACAGTGGAAACAGTGGCTGACTTGATTTTTTTGGGCTCCAAAATCACTGCAGATAGACTGCAGCCATGAAATTAAAAGACACTTACTCCTTGGAGGGAAAGTTATGACCAACCTGGACAGCATATTCAAAAGCAGACACATTACTTTGCCAACAAAGGTCCATCTAGTCAAGGCTATGGTTTTTCCAGTAGTCATGTATGGATGTGAGAATTGAAGTATAAAGAAACCTGAGCATCTTTAAAAAAAAAAAATTGACGCTTTTGAACTGTGGTATTGGAGAAGACTCTTGAGAGTTCCTTGGACTTCAAGGAGATCCAACCAGTCCATCCTAAAGGAGATTAGTCCTGGGTGTTCATTGGAAGGACTGATGCTAAAGCTGAAACTCCAATACTTTGGCTACCTGATATGAAGAGCTGCCTCATTTGAAAAGACCCTGATGCTAGGAAAGATTGAGGGGAGGAGGAGAAGGGGACAACAGAGGATGAGATGGTTGGATGGCATCACCAACTCAATGGATATGAGTTTGGGTAATCTCCGGGAGTTGGTG
Organism: Budorcas taxicolor; assembly: GCF_023091745.1. Lineage (NCBI taxonomy): Eukaryota > Metazoa > Chordata > Mammalia > Artiodactyla > Bovidae > Budorcas > Budorcas taxicolor. The sequence goes on along the minus strand of NC_068919.1, from coordinate 66,604,003 downwards.
ATGGACAGGGAGGCCTGTCATGCTGCAGTTCATGGGGTCGCAAAGAGTCAGACACGACTGAGCAACTGAACTGAACTGAAACAATTAGGCAACCCTACCTGGAGATAAAACCTCTTGAATCTGTCTTTATCCCAGGGGTCACCCAGGTTCACAACTTACACTGTCTGCTCCCCTTTGAGGTTCCAGCATGCCTTGGGGCTTAGCCCACATGAATCATGACTCTGTAGTATATTTTGTAGAGAAGAATCAAAGTTTCCATACTGCTACTTTCTTCTAAGACAACATTAGAACAATATTTAAAGAAATAGTGCTTATTAGCTTTCTTTCCTTGTTGGTGTTTTCCTTTGGGGTTTTTATGGTCTTAGAGAGCAGGGTCTATGTCCATTTCTCTCACTATGCACTCATCACTGCTAGTTAATAATTTAACAACTACTGCTTGTTCTTTGGTTCTTTAAGATTCATTGTTAGGAATGTGGAAGGAAGGGCACTCATCTTTTATAGCTTCAGTGGGTGGCAAAGGCAGTGAGGGGGCTGTTGGGGGTAGGGGAGCATCTGTCACTCACTGTGGCTGTCTTCTGAAGAGAAGACAGGGGATCAGCTGAACTTCAGCCCTACCCAGGCCACAACTCGCAGAAGCAAAAGGCTTACTTGGACTCAGGTTTGCAAGCAAATGTGGCCAAAGGGAGAGTGAGAGGAGCAGGTGAGCACCTATACTTAGGAAGCTGTCACCAATGGGTGGCCAACCTGAACCTAGGGGGCTCTTGGACAGTCTATCCCGTTGCCAATTCAATTCTGAATCCAAAGACACATGCTGTCATTTTAGAGACACCTTTAAGCCTGGCCAGGAAATACCAGCTTGAGTTTCCTCAACAAGAAAGAATGACAGGTTTGGAAAGGAGCATCAGAAAATGCATGGCCTGATCATCATCTTCCACATCTCTTCTAGAAAATTACACATCTATCCTGTGGTCAGAGATGGAGAAGGCAGATGTTTTTGTAGGAACCCAGCAGCATCAAAGTCTTTAATTCAACCACTGTTTATTGAGCACCTACTATGAGCTCAGGAAATAACCAGAAAATGTGATTTTTACCATCTGCCTAGAATTTTTCATGAAGGAACTTTAGCAACCTGTTCTAGATTAGCGTAACAAAACTTCTAAACTAGAGAGATCCTAGAAATTGAATCCAAACTCTTTTTTAAGGGTGAGGAAAAGGAGTCCAAATTCCTAAGTGACTTTCAGTGTTACTAAAACAGATGTTATAGAGGTAAGTCTCAAACTTAGGTTTCCTGGATCACTGTTTGTGCTCTTTTTCTGTTGCATCAACCTTCTTACCGGTGGCATGAACATAATAGAGTCCTCAAAGAGATACAGTGGAGCATCCAAACATTATTTTTCAATTAATTAGTATATTTACAGCATGCCCACTTAGGGCTGCCTTGTGGCTTTCGTGGAGGTATGGGTGGGGTCCCAAGCACTATGTCTTTGTGGGTCCACTCCCTCATTAAATATTATTTTAAAATTATACTTAACCACTGTGTTGGTATAAAGAAGAATATATTAATATTATACATGAAAATATTTTCTTTGAACCAAAAGTTCATTTTTTTCCTTCTGATATGAAAATAAATGAAAAAATTTTCTTGGGCCCTAAAAGTCTTATGGGCCCAGAAACCAGTCCTCTCTGTGATGAATGGGAGGCATGGAATGCAATCATGGAAAGGAGACTGAAAAATCACGAAGACTTTCTCATTCCTAGCCGGCACACAAAATAGCTGAAGAGAGAGAGCAGAGAATGCCCTTTATTCTCTGAGTAGTGGATCCACTTTATACATGGCAAAGATTAGCATGTATTAAAATAAAAACTGAATTAGTCACAGATCATTTCCTATGTCCATGCCTCTCCACTAAGGAAATCCAGACACCAACATTTTGATTGAGTCATGCCAGTCAATTCTTTTGCACTCTTTCGCCCAGCCATTTCTAACCGCAGTCAACCATTCCAGGGACGGAGATAATAAGCCCGTCTGCAGCAGGGGAATGTCTTTTCTCACTCCATCATCAGTTGTATGGTTGGTGTCATCTTTCTTAATAAAAAGCCATTGCTAGAAGCTATCTCCACTAAATACTCTTGACATCACTTCCTTTAATAGAGCTTAAAAGTTATAAAAAATTTAAGCAGCAAGGTGTGACAGAGCATTTATTACTTTGGGCCATACACTCAGCTCTCGCTGCTGGTGTGAAACAAGACATTGAAGACCAGTCCGTTTCCTGCTTCCCTCAGAGCATGAGTGTGGATGCTGAATGCTGCTGATTTTATTACCAATGTTAGTTTTAAAAGTAATTACTAGATGGGGAAGCATCAGCATAGATGATTACCATGAAAGTAAATGAAAGTGCCAAGCCTCCACTCTCTATCCTCTGATTATTCTGTAATGTTGGTGTCTTTCTGTCCCAGCAGACAACTACCTGAGTGAAATCTCCTTAAGCAGAACAGAACTCTGTGGAGGTCACCAACACTGCCTATTCCTACTTTTAAGTAGAGAAAGAACTGAATGATCACATGAATTGGAGAGAAGAGAAATAGAAACCAAAAAACTAGTAGTGCAATATTTACACACACACAAATAAGCTTATAGCAGAAGTAAGAGTTATAGATGTGAGCTGATTACTACTAGAACAGCAAAGGAAAGCCATGATTCTCCCAGAGCAACATTCATTCTATACTGAGGAAGATGTATTCCTTCTCAAAATTTTCAATAATTCCAATTATCTATAGGGTATATGCTCAATAAAAACTTTTCAAAATAATCAAGACATTTTAGTAGAATATCTATTATGCCAGGTCAGGTTCCCTATTGTGTCAATGTATAAATATCAAATTTCAATAAACCTTAATAATTTGTTTTATGGAATACCAGACAGTGGTCATTTGTTGTAAGTAAAAATGAAAATATAAATTTATGTATCACTTACATATATGATCCCAAAGAAAGATTTGTATTTTTGAATTGGTTCTCACCTCACCCTTAAGAACTTAGAGAAGTATTGCTTCACTGAGAGACATGCTTACACATAGGAGGTGCTCAAGAAAACATAAAAGTTTGATCCTAGTCGTTCCCATCATTCCCTCCAAGCCCTTTGCCCTTTAGTAGGGTGATCAATCATACATTTCTAAGATACAGTTGCCTTGATAGGCTGTAGAGTCAAAGAGCCAGGAGATGGAGTCCACATTTTGTACACTCTAAAAATGTCTCCCAGAAACACACACAACTCTTTAGTAGGTCAGATAAAATTAATTTTAAAAAAAATGAAAAAATGAGTGACTGAAGGCTTTGAGAAATCAGACCAAAAATGGAAAAGCAAAATGTAATGCGAGTGGGTAATTAGGTGGCAGCTCATGTCCTGACAGACAATTTCAGAGCAAAAGCCCAACAAACCCTGCCATATGTTCCGCTCTCTGTGTAAACCACTACAGACGAGAGAGAGCTTTACGGAATATTCTATAGCATATGTCTAGTCAGTATGTTTGTTCCATCCTACTTGTTGCCAAGTTCCAAATGCTTAAAATAATTAACCTTTCCCACCTGTTTGGAAAACTTGGCAATGCATTCCAAAGGGAATACTTTACTCTGACACCCTTTGAAGCAGTCAGCACCCTACCAAAATTTACCAATGAAGTAGGTTTATTCCCCTCTGGAATTCAGTTCCAGCATGGATACTAAAAAAACCTCTCTTTCCCAGAACATTACTCAGGTGGTTATACAAATGCCAAACACTGGTTTCTTAACCAGTGTGGAAGAAATATACAAAAATAATATTAATCAACTAAGCATTTTACTCAGTATTGTTATGTTTAAGAATATATTATTATTACTTATTTTACTGAACATTAAGTACCTTCCATTTAAGGCGGTGCTTCAGATACAAATATAAATAAGACATGTTCCTTGCTCAAAATAATTTCGATGTTGATAGTGGAAATGGATCTGTAAAACACCATTACTCTTGTAAAAGGAAAATATGAGAGCATAATGAATTTGTACTGTGTCAGCTAAGTTTTGCTGGATACATGTTTCTCAGAATTCCCTTCACTCTAGACTTCCAGGTTAGTGTGGACCTTGAGAGCTGTGTTATGGGAAATTTGGAAGACAGAGAAATGAAATAGTCATGTTCTTATTACACTCAGAGTTTTGGAGCAGGGCAAAGGGTGTTGCCCTGTCTCACATATACGGCTGCTTATTTTGCTGGTTTACCTGGTCAGGGATGGGGAGCAGGCAGCAGCTGGGCTCGCAGCAGGCCCGGCTCCTGCTGTATCCTCCTGTAGATCTCTGGCTCCTGGTTCAGCACATCTCAAGCATCACGATAAAGAGGAGTGGACTCACTTGCGGTGGACACTCCTAGCATCAAAGTTGGAGGCCTCGAGGTGGCAAAAGACCAATAACACAGGTTCCAATTCACCCTCATAGGTCCCATTCAGGTTCCAACTTGTCCTTCTTCCCTATCTTCCTGTTCCAGCTGCCTACCCAAGGCTGACGTGAAACCACCCATAGGCTGTTTTATCAATCAACTGGCTTCCACATTGTTTAAAGTCAAATTTCCCATGATAAATCATATCCTAATGGTTCTGTCAGGGGTATCAAGAAATGATCCTTAATCAGATGATATTTGAGTTGAGGGTCTTCAAAGATAAAGGAGAGTTCTCCAGTAAAAAGAGCAGGAGAAAGACCTTGCAGGCATGGAAAATAGCACATACAAAGACTTGAAGACATTCAAGAGCATCCTGTGTTCATGATATAGTGACCTTCAAGTTTATGAGAGAGGGTCCTGGGAGATAAAACTGAAAAGGCAGGCTGAAAATTTTGGAGCATGTGGCCCATGCTAAGATATTTGAACAAAATCCAATAGGCATTCAGGAACTACAGAAAGACGTTGAACAGATAATGCATGGATGTGAGTGCCTGTAAATGTGTAAAATGATCAGATTTGTATTTTAAAGACAGCTCTGGCAGCTGTGTGAAGGATGGATTAGAAGGGAGAGGACAAGCCTGGAGCCAGAGAATTTGGTTAGGCGCCTATTGCAATACCAATTAGCAAAAGATAAAGGATGGTGGAAGTTGGGGAAAGTCACCTGTCCTGTATAGCCTGTAATTTCATTTTGTATATACAATTATATGGAGACTAAATTCAATCACCATGGGGATGCTGAGGATTATCCCTTTAAAACTGTCCTTCCCATGGAGTTAAATCACACTGACTAAGTACCAGTCAGGAACTCTCAAGTGGAAAAAAACATCAAGAAACCTAACTCTAGGGAAAATAATCTAAAAAAGAATGGATATGCTGCTGCTGCTGCTGCTGCTGCTGCTAAGTCGCTTCAGTTGTGTCTGACTCTGTGTGACCCCATAGACAGCAGCCCACCAGGCTATATGTATGTGTGTAACTGATTCACTTTGCTGTACACCTGAAACACAACATTGTCAATACCTATTCTCCAATTATAAATAGATAAAACAAGCCTAACTCTAACTGGTTAGAGAGTTTGGAAGGATTTTAAGACTGGTTTAACCCGGAGAATCAACCATGTCACCAGAATTTGGTGATTTTTTTCTCTCAGTTCAGTCTTCCATGAAAATTAACATGCACACAAACAGCAACAGTAATAAACAGATAAGGTGTTACACATTTACTTTGTACTATTTGAACTAGGAACTGCTTGAAATGCTTTAAATGTGTTTACTAGGTTTCATTCAGAGGTAAACTGGAAACTAAAAGCAATTAGAATTGCACAATCCCTTGACCATAGGCAGCAGGAAATAAAAGTATTTTCCCTGCCACCACCAAACAGTGGCTTCCCAGGTGGCTGTAGTGGTAAAGAAGCTGTCTGCCAGTGCAGGGGACATAAGAAATGTGGGTTCCATCCCTGGGTTGGGAAGATCACTTGGAGGAAGAAATGGCAACCCACTCCAGTATTCTTGCCTGGAGAATCCCATGGACATAGAAGCCTGGCAGGTTACAGTTCATGGGGTCGCAAAGAATTAGACATGACTGAAGTGAACTGTGGTGTTGAAGACTCTTGAGAGTCCCTTGGACTGCAAGGAGATCCAACCAGTCCATCCGAAAGGAGATCAGTCCTGGGTGTTCATTGGAAGGATTGATGCTAAAGCTGAAACTCCAATACTTTGGCCACCTCATGCAAAGAGTTGACTCATTGGAAAAGACCCTGATGCTGGGAGGGGTTGGGGGCAGGAGGAGAAGGGGACGACAGAGGATGAGATGGCTGGATGGCATCACCGATTCGATGGATGTGAGTTTGAGTGAATTCCGGGAGTTGGTGATGGACAGGAAGGCCTGGTGTGCTGCAGTTCATGGGGTCACAAGAGTCGGACACGACTAACTGACTGAACTGAACTGAATTGAAGCGACTTAGCACACATCAAACAGTAGTCACCTCAAACCCACTGCTACAGCCATGGCAATGGGATTTCACTTAGCGACAAACCAAATCGTGTTCTGAAACCGGGGTTGGTGTCAATGCCATGGTGTCAATGACAAAATAGTGGCATTTCGTTAGAAGTGGAAAGGAATGACTGGGCAGTCAACTCAATGTCTATTGTGCTCTAAAACAGTTTTAGTAAGATCCAGGTCCTAGATCTGTAATTGTCATCGTCATCAAAGTGACTATTTATTATCAATGTATCAATGTAGCTATTTTGTGTCATGTATCAATACTAAGGGAACAGAAGACCAAGTCTTATTTTCCTATTTCTAAAACTTCCTATTCTTTCATTGTATTCTAAGCACAGATATCATGTCCCAGTAAGATTGTAAACTCACTGAAACACAGACCCTGTCATATTATTCTATGTTCCCTAAAGCCAATATACAGTCAGCATTAATATAAATGCTTTCTAACCTGAATTGTAATCATGGAGTCAAAACCTATCTACATAATGCTGTAATGCTATATAATGACCTGTATCCAGTTAATTCTGCCCCTTTTTTGCTTCACATATTTTGAAGCCCTGCTATTTGGCATGTATACATTTATGGCTATGTCTTCCTGATGATCTGACCCTATTATCATTTGGAAATGTCCCTTTTAATCTATTTTTTCTGATATGAATGTAGCCACTCCAGCCTTCCTGTGTTTCCTATTTGCATGGTGTATCTTGTTTTCCAGTATTTTTCTATCAACCTATACATGTCTTATTTTTAAAGTGCAACTATTATAGACAGCATTTATAAATCCATGTTTTCAAAATATGCTCTTGCTTTTAAAAATCCATATTGATAACCTCTGCCTTGGAAATAGACTGTTTAATTCATTAATATGTAACACAGTTACACATATGTTTTGATTTAGGCTTACTGTTTTCATTGTGTGTTTCTTGTTTACATCATCTGTTTTTCTCATTTTTCTGTGCTCTCTCTCCTAACTTCTTTGAAATTATCTTAACATGTTTTAGAATTCCATTTATTGGTACTTTAGCTGTACTCTTTTGCATTGTTTGTCAATGTTTGCTGTAGTGATTCTAATATCCATCTCTGACTTTCCGTTCTAGTTAAAGTTGTTATTATACCACTTTACCTAAAACATAAGAATCATACAACTCTATTAGCTCTATTTATTTAACTATAGTAGCTGCACTTTCCCCCTATCAGTATCCATGGTTTTGTTTTCCACTCTTTCCGTTATCCAAGGTCAATTATGGCTCAAAAACATTAAATGGAAAATTCCAGAAATACAGGCATACCTCATTTTATTGTGCTTTGATTTATTGCACTTCTCAAATACTGCATATTTTACAAAATGAAACTTTGTGGCCACCCTATGTAGAGCAAGTCTATCCACATCATTTTTACAATAGCCTTCACTTCTTTCATGTCACTGTGTCACATTTTGACAATCCTTGCAACATTTCAAAGTTTTTCATTATTTTTATATTTGTTATGGTAATCTATGATCTTTGATGTCACTATTGCAAAAAAGATGACAACTTGATAAAGGGCTCAGATGATAGTTAGCGATTCATGGGGTCGCAAACAGCTGGACATGACTGAGCAACTGAACTGAACTGGACTGAACTGATATATAATGTATCAGTTTTCCCTGGCTGCCTTGTTTTACTAAGAGTATCTAAGCATGATTTTTTCATCTATATTCTCCTTGGGGGGTCTTCCCAGATGGCTCAGTGGTAAAACGATTCACCTGCCAAGCGGGAGATGTGGGTTCAATTCTTGCACTGGGAATATCCTAGGAGAAGGAAATGGCAACCGACTCCAGTATTCCTGCCTGGGAAATCCTACGGACAGAAGAGCCTGGTGGGTTACAGTCCATGAGGTTGCAAAGAGTCGGACACAATTTAGCAAGTAAACAACAACAAACAACATATCTTGCTTGGGGATTATAGAGTTTCTTGTCAATTTATGTGTGTGTGTTTTTTTTAACCAATTCTGAGAAGTTTTTGGCTATTATTTTGTCAAACATTTTTTTCTGCCTTGTTTTTTCTCTCTCCTTCTGAAACTCCAATTTCACATATGTTAGACCCTTTGCTATTAATCCACATTTCCGAGGTTCTATTAGTGCTTTCAATCTTTTTTCTCTCTCTTCGTCTATTTTCAAATTAATTGACCCTTTTCCATTGTATCTATTCTGCTCTTAAATCCATCCAGTAGTTTTTTTGCTTGTTTTAGTTATCATATTATTCCATTCTAGAATTTTATTTTAAAAAATATTTCTCTTTGCTGAATTTTCCTGTCTCATTTATTATAAGTAAAATTTCCATTACCTTTTAGTGTATAGCTACAATAGTTCCCTGACTGAGAATTCCAACATCTAAGCCATCTTCCACTGATTGTCTTTTTTCCTTGAGACTGGATCACACTTTATACGTCAAATAAATTTAGATGGTATTCTGGACATTGTAAATGCTATATGGAGTTTTTGGATTCTTTTGCTAAATTTACTCTGTTTCTGATGCCATTTTGAATGGAATTATTTCTTTAATTTCATTTTCAGCTTTTTTCAGTGACAGTATACAAAAATACATGGGTATTTTTGAGTTAATCTCACATTCTGCAATCTCATATCATTCCTAAATTTTCTAATTATTCTAGTAGTTGTTTTTAAGAAGCTTCTATATACATGATCATTTGTCTGTAAAAAAGATATCTTTACTTCTTCCTTTTGGAACAAAAAATGTTCAGACATCAGGAAAAGGTCAGGGCAAAACACAAAACAAAGTGAAATATGTAAGGAATCTAGAATATCATCTCTGGTAGAAACTGGCAGAGACAAATGGCTAATGACCCTGTGTTGTTATACGGGATGGTATAAGGTATTGCTTACTTCTTTCCCTTTTATATCTGACGGGGGAGAGCTGTCACAAAGCACCCATCTGGAAAGCCCCTTTCTGGGCTGGTCTCCAGTGCTGCTAGTGCTGGAGTAGTAATATCATCTGATGACTCCAGGAAGTAGATGAATGAGATGCTGAAGGAAGCAATCAACAGAGAAGAGGGATATCAAGGTGGAGTGGGGGTGGTGGAGTTGGTGTCTTCTGGACAAGTAAATGAAATTTCTGTGGAGTACAGACATGAGTTTGACAATAATACCACCCACTTTCAGATGCCACCACAGTCACTGCTTGGCTAGTGCAAAGTGTTCTTTACTAATTATCTATATCCGTCTCTATCACAGTTGCTAAGGATAGTCAAAGATTCTTACTGTCCTATGAAATCTCCCTTTGGAATCAGGCAGAAGTTAGGAAAAATGGCCTAACACCAGAAGAATTTTGACAGCTTAATATCACTGGGGTATTTGGAATAGTAGGCTGGCCTCTGAGGTTTTTCACTCCTCAAGATGTGTTTTAAATAACTTAGTTCAGAGATTTGATGTCACACTAGAAATTAGAAGTGCATTGGATACAAAAAGTCTTAACTACTGTTAGCTAGCAGCTTGCTTTCCAAAGTGATCCCAGATCCCATCCTAGGCTTTTTGAGAAAAAGATTGTTTTCTACAAGGTTTACATTAGTGATAAAATTATTTCTTAAAGATTTAGGGTTTGACTATGAAGGGTTTGACTTTTCTATGAAGAAAAGGAGAAGGAGATCTCCTTACCAGAAAGGGAGATCCATTCCCAGTTTTTGATATCAAGTTAAAGCAATTTCCTCTTAAATGTAAAATACCCTCAACAACAGGTTTCTGGATCCAGAGATGGAAACTATATGATCAGATTTACTTAAATGTCCTGGATTATATGAGAGTTGAGGGAGGCTTAAAGACAAGGAGGAGTATTCTGTCTCTAAAGTTTCAGTAATACTAGATCCTGGTTATTCACAGGTCTATATCAGAGAGGAAAAGAGTACTAGAAAGAACATGGATTTTGAAGTTAGGCATCCCTAGAACGGTATTCCAACTCCTTCAATTATGAATCAGATTTTGGGCAAATTGCTTTATCTTTATGAATCTTCCTTTTCTCATCAGGATTCTAGTGAAGATTAAAATAGATGGTGTTTATAAAGCATCTGGCACACAGCAGGCCTTCTCTTTGTCATCCTCTCCATCATGAGCTCTGTCATCTTTTAAATGCCGTCCATATGGTAGCATTTGATGGTTCCAATGGAGAATAATTAGACTTTGATCAGAAGACCCATACTTGGACACAAAATAATAAAATGGCGCATTCAGGACTCTTGTGTAACCTGTGTCCACTGGACACTTGCCTTTGACCTTTGTTTTCTTCTATAATTTGAAACTACCATAAGCCACATTTTTGGTGTCCTTCTCTTCCTACTCCCCTTTTCTCCTATTCCACTCTCTGTCTCCAGTATATCCATATGGTATGCTTTTAAAAATATTAGATTTACTCTTCACAATCTACCAATTTACTTGATGGTTTTAAATACTTTTTTAAAAGCTATGCTTTAACAAGAGACAAGTCTAGAAAGTTTAATTCAGTATATCTTCCAAAAGCATTTTCAAAGTTACTTTAAATGTCTTGCCTAAAATCTTTTAGGAATAAAGTAGGGTATAAATGAATACAAGATATGCACATATCACTCTAAATAGATCAAGAGAGTCATATAGAAAGTTCATCACTCTTCTAAAGACACCCACTGGGACTCATCTATTAGATTAGTGTGGCCTAGATTAACACTCACCTAAGCGACATGTGGGGTACAAAATACTTCTATTACTAAACCACTGAGTCATAGGACCCAAGAGCTGGGGGTATCTTGAGGTCATTTAGTTCAATACCCTACCCAAACCTTCTAGCATCTCCTTTATAGATAAGTAGTAATGGTGATAATAATGTCAAAGACTTAGGTAGAGTTTAATATGTTTTATCATATTAATTTCTTTAATCTTCAATTTGACAGATGAGGAAAACTAATGACAAACAGAGGCACAGATGACCATCCAACCACTGCTTCATCTTTTACTGCCTGACGGTTCTGCCATGGAAGGGCTACATCTATAGAAATTTAAACTTCTCCTTATAAAAGTTCTCCAGACTTCCCTGGTGGTTCAGATGGTCAAGAACCTGCCTGTAATGCAGGAGACCTGAGTTTGATCCCTGGGTTGGGAAGATCCCCTGGAGAAGGGATGGCAACCCACTCCAGTATCCTTGCCTGGAGAATTCCATGGACAGCAGAGCCTGGCAGGCTATAGTCCAGGAGGTCACAAAGTCAGACATGACTGACTAACACTTTTACTTCACTTTATAAAAGTTCATCTCAAAGATTTTCCTCCCTAACAATTCCAATTCATTCTCAGGCAATCTGAGTTATTTCTTCTTCCTCCGAGATGGTAGGAATTCCCTCCCCAAACTCAGCATGCACTTGTAGTCTACTGCCCTCCTCACATGACAGTCGTGTTTCCCAGAAAGCATCCCTTGGCATCACTGTAAAGGTTATTGCCTGAATAACAAATTTACCTTTGCCCTTTGGTTTAAGTGAAGTGAAATGAAGTGAAGTCGCTCAGTCGTGTCCGACTCTTTGCGACCCCATGGACTGTAGCCTACCAGGCTCCTCAGTCCATGGGATTTTCCAGGCAAGAATACTGGAGTGGGTTGCCATTTCCTTCTCCAGGGGATCTTCCCGACCCAGGGATTGAACCCAGGTCTCCCGCACTGCAGGCAGACACTTTACCGTCTGAGCTACCAGGGGTCTCCCCGACAAAGGCCCCAATTACCACATTGTTTCTTCCTACGGTATTAGAGCTCAGGGTAGGCAGTAATTCAGGCCTCCTTAACAAGCAGGCAGTGGTTTTGTTGTCCAGGGACAGCAGTCAATAAACACGCTGTGCCTCCAACCTCCCCAACCTCCACTTACCTCTGAAACTAACTACCTTGCTAACTGCAGAGGCTGTTCAGCCATGCTAATGAGCTGCTGGACGATGGCATTTTTTGCTCTCAGAGGAAAAGCCACAATGTGATAGCAGGGAGGGCAGCCTCCTCAGGGTCAGCTCTTCTCCGAGAATCAGCTCCAGAAATTCTCAGAATGCCACTTAGCAGGGATATGGACTTGGACGCAAAATCCTCCTGCTGCCGAACACGTCCATTAATTAGCATCCAGAGAAATAAAGAAAAATGAAGATTTAAAGGTCACTGCATTAGCATTTCTCATTTTTGAATAGCTATTTGTGTATACTAATTTTCCACTCATTTCTTCCATTAATCACTGTCTCTATGGAGAACTTGGCCAAACCCATTAGCGGACATGCTTCCTGGTGGCCATATTCTCCTCCGTAAATAATAATAAAAGAGATCACTGTTTATTTGCTCAACTTTAACATTTTCCTGTGAAAGAGAGTTATGTAGGCAGTTAAGCATTTCATCTCTCACTGAAAAGAATGCAGATAGAATTTGTGGTTTCTCTGCAAACCAGGATCCGTGTCACTCTCAGGCTTCTTTTTTTTTAACACCAAAATCTGGCCAGTTATGAATTCTCTCTCTAGAAGGATCTCTTTTTACAAAAGACCTAGTAGTGATAGACTGTTTTCCTGTGTGAGCTAGGAGAAGTCATCCCACTCTCCATTGTAAACAACACACTGTGTTATTTAGATTTTAAGCTTGTCTGAGTCTCCGAGGAAGTTCTGGCTTCATAAAGTGAGTTGGAATTCAGTAGCTCCTGGTCACCATACCTTTACTCCCCCACGACCTGTAGTAACCTGAAAGTTCTTGTCTCAAAAGAGCTCCTTTCCTGCGAACATTTAGCACTGTTCTACAGTGTAGAGGATTGTTCTACCCTCACTGCCCTGCTCTCCTAGAACCAAAGGGCCAAGGTCCCTGGATGGATGGGAGGAGGACAAGTTCCCCAATAGAGCCCCCAATTCCCAGGAGCTCAGAGAAGAGAGAGCAGCCACAGGTTCCTTTCAGGAAGTCTTCAGATGTGCTGCCCTTCTGGGAAACATGTAACTCCTTATTATGGAAAAACATCATCAGAGAAAATCTTCCCCAGATGTGTTCTTTGCAGGGTGATGTCTCAGAGTCTGGGGGTTAGGAAACTGCTCCCCAGTCATTATGGCCAGTGAGAGGAGCCTTGAGCTATGGCAGCCAGCAAAGTGTATTTCTTTTTCCTGCATATTCACACTGCATGTCTTCAGTATTACACCCTCACATATATCAAGTACAGAATGTACCTAAAGCTGCTTCAAAGAGGGGCTAATGTCTGACAATTCATCTCTGAAATCTTTTTCTCTTTTTTCCAGCAAGCAGCCCAAAGTCATTTCAAACCAGCAGCTGTAAAGGTCATGTGAGAAATCTGTTGCCATCTTTGAATAATTTCTTACATGTAAGGCGAGAATACATTGAACAAGGGGAAGGAATTGATGCTTTTTCACAGATGCCAAGCTGAAAGGTATGATGAGCTCTTTCCATGTATGGTGATAATACTGTTTCCTTCCCTGCCTGCCTACTCACCTGCTGGAATCAAGCCATTTAATGTCAACATTTGTTATAGCAGGTCATAGGAGCATCATTGATGCATTGGCTTTCATACAGCAGAGTGATACCCAATGATACATTTATAATACTCTGTTTTAGGAATAATAAAAAGTGAGAAACTTGGAAGAAAGAAAAAATATGGGACATTTAAGGTTACCAGAATGTAGTCAACCCATGGAATAAAGTGGAAGTGGCTGTGACTCAATTTCCTTGATCAAAAAGAACAAGCTTATAGTAACATGTATATCCAGGACAGGGTGGCACTTAGCTAAGCCATATCTACAAATACAGAGGATGATGGGATTAACAAAATATTTGAGCACAAGAATTATGATGGACAAGTTGATGTCTCTCGGTCCTTGGTTGGCAGTCTAAGCTTTATGTAACAGAAGACTCCATTACCAGATGCAAGCAATGGGTCCTATGTGACCTGATCTGCCCCATCTGAAACCACCTCCGGGTAGAGCTGGGGTCATAGAGATAGTGATGTGTCACGTGTCACAGGCTATTCTCCCCTGCAGAGAGCCCCCATGTGCCGCTAAGAGTCCCCGGGGATGGGCTGCTCTGTGCTCACTAACGAGCTCCCTCCTGCTGGCCCTGCACTTCCTCTGCTCAGAGCTGGACTCCACAGTCTGTTGCTGCCACCATTCACTGCACAGGACCATGACCCACCATGACGCCTGGCTCTTGGGTCGTTGTTGTTCAGTCAGTCAGTCACGTCCGACTCTTTGCGATCTCATGGACTGCAGCACACCAGGCTTCCCTGTCCTTCACCATCTCCCAGAGCTTGCTCAAACTCATGTCCATTGAGTTGACGATGCCATCCAACCATCTCATCCTCTGTCATCCCTTTCTCCTCCTGCCCTCAATCTTTTCCCAGCATCAGGGTCTTTTCCAATGAACTGGCTCTTCCCATCAGGTGGCCAAAGTTTTGGAGCTTCAGCTTCAGCATCAGTCCTTCCAATGGATATTCAGGATTGATTTCTTTTGGGATTGACTGGTTTGATCTCCCTACAGTCCAAGGGACTTTCAAGAGTCTTCTCCAACACACATTCATACTTTTGAACTGTAGTGTTGGGCTCTTGGGTGTTTTATGGCAAGTTGAATTAGACCATTTTCCCTCCCATTTTAGTAACATTTGCTAAAGCCACACTTCCTGATATCTGAGCATTTATAGGTTTAACAGTTCTTACCAACCATTCTCTCTTTGCTTAGGTTCCAGGGGTATCAGAATCTAGCAATGGACAATAAATACACTGTCCTTAGAGTCACTGCACTCCCCTAGGACGGAAGCTCTGTTACTGGGTCAGCTCAGCATGCCTGACTCCCTCTTTCCTTGGATAAATTCTCTTCAAGAGGGCTCCCTAGCTCACAGGCACAGAAACTGCTGCCTTGTCATCTTGCAGGATGCCAATCATGCCCAGACAAATCAGAGCCCTGACAGTGGGCAGATGCTAGGCTGGATCAGGCTTCCTCTTGCCCTCATGTTGGAAATCTTTACTGCCTGCACAGGGGCATGAGGCTCAGGGGCAGGGACCCAACACAACACAGGATCATCTCTCTCTTATTTGCTTTATCTGACTGCCCTACTTACTCCCATCAGAGATGTACTGATGGAGGCAATATATTTCTAATTCCAGAAAGATAGTGCAAAGTTTTGAACTGAAAAGTTTAAAAGCTTCCTTGGCACTCCTGAAGCCAAAAATCAAACCAGGGTTGGTTGGTGGAATGCAGGGGAGCAATTGGTTGGTTGGTGGATGCTGAAGCTGAAGCTCCAATACTTTGGTCACCTGAACACACTATCTCTTTTAATCATCATGGCAAACTTATCATGAGAATGATAGAGTTATTAACCAGTTTTGCAGGTAAGCAAGCCAAGGGTAGGGTAAGTTTTTATTAACTTGTGGTTTCAGTTGTTTAGTGCCACGTAACAAACCACTTCAAATGTGGTGGTTTGAAACAACCAATTTATTATTTCAAACAGTTATGTGGGTGGGTAGGGGCTCAGCTGGACAATTTTTTTTTTTGCTTTGGCTTCTCTTGGGATTTCTTATGAAGCTGCATCAGATGGGGAATGGAATGTCTTAGATGGTCGCTTACATGTCTGGCACCTGGCTGGGGGCAGGGTGGCCTCAGCTGGAATGCAGAAATATCTGGGTCCCTCACTGCCCAAGTAGTAGTTTCAAGGCTATTCTCTCTGTGGGTTCTCAAAAGAGTAACTGGATTTCTTACATGGTGGTCGGAGCTCTCCAAAGAGCAAAAGACTTCTTAAGATTTCAGTCCAAAACTGGTGCAATGTCACTTCCACCATATTCCAGTCGCTAGAGCAGGTCACAGATCCATACCATGCCCAAGAGGAAGGGAAGCAAGACTCATCAGGGACCACAAATGTAACCAGCCACTGCACTTGTCCCACTGATGACTCTGGGACTTGAACCGGTTCTTTAACCCTAAGTTTAGTGAATCTTGTTTTTGTTCTACTGTTCTTCCTTGTTGTTATTCTTACCCCAAGCTCAGGTTCTGTCCTCTGCCTCTTTCTCACCACTCTTTTTTTGTAACCTCATCCCGTTTCAGGAATTCAGCAGCTTAATCCATGGGGATAGGTGTCATGTGACACTTAGGGCAGAAAGCGAAGAAGAACTAAAGAGCCTCTGATGAAAGTGAAAGAGGAGAGTGAAAAAGTTGGCTTAAAACTCAACATGCAGAAAACTAAGATCATGACATCCGGTCCCATCACTTAATGGCAAATAGATGGGGAAACAATGGGAACAGTGACAGACTTCATTTGCGGGGGGTGGGGGGGGGGGGGCTCCAAAATCACTGCAGATGGTGACTGCAGCCATGAAATTAAAAGACACATGCTCCTTGGAAGAAAAGTTATGACCAACCTAGACAGTGTATTAAAAAGCAGAGACATTACTTTGCCAACAAAGGTCTGTCTAGTCAAAGCTATGGTTTTTCCAGTAGTCATGTATAGATGTGAGAGTCAGACTATAAAGAAAGCTGAGCACCAAAGAATTGATGCTTTTGAACTGTGGTGTTGGAGAAGACTCTTGACAGTCACTTGGACAGCAAGGAGACCCAACCAGTCCATCCTAAAGGAAATCAGTCTTGAATATTCATTGGAAGGACTGATGTTAAAGCTGAAACTCCAATACTTTGGCCACCTGATGAGAAGAACTGACCATTGGAAAAGAACTTGATGCTGGGAAAGATTGAAGGCAGGAGGAGAAGGGGATGACAGAGGATGAGATGGTTGGATGGCATCACCGACTCAATGGACATGAGTTTGAGTACACTCTGGGAGTTGGTGATGGACAGCAAGGCCTGGCGTGCTGCAGTCCATGGGGTCACAAAGAGTCGGACGTGACTGAGCGACTGAACTGAACTGAGGTGTCATGCCTTCTCCGTTTGACTTCTCCCATTTCCAATTGTCTATGGATTAAGATGTCCAACCTCAGCCTTAACACACCTGAGATAGGATCTATGCCCTTCCCTTTTGTATTTTCTGACTCTTGTGTTTCCTGTTTTTGACCCTGGAATCAGCTTCTCCTAATCACTCAAGATTGACGTCTCTGAATACCTGTGACACCGCCTTCTCCCACAGCCCACACATAATGAAGGTGCCAAAAGCTCTCTATCTGACCTCCTCCTCACCTTTTAATCCATGCCGTTCTCATTATTCCAGTTCATTCCCAAGCCTTATACACCCTTGCCTAGACTGATTTTAAAGTTATAATTTTAAGCACAGGCATGGTTTAAAACTAGAGGAGAAAATTATAACCCCCATACCCCACTACCCTCAAACAATTACACTCAATTTGGTTTATTTTAATGTATTTTTAAAAGAATTATTTTATTATACATATCACTGACAGCTTTCTTCACTCATAATAGTTTTCAATTTTGCTACCTACTCTTCATAATGATAACATTGTAATGACTGTGCAACTTTCCATCTATGCATGATCCTAATTTATGTAACAATTTCTCTATTATTACCAATTTAAAATTTTTAATTTAAATTTTATCTCATATTGGAGTATAGTTGACTTACAATTGTGTTAATTTTAGGTGTACAGCAAAGTGATTCAGTTATATACATGCATATATCCATTCCTTCTCAGACTCTTTTCCCACGTAGGTTATTACAGAGTATTGAATACAGTTTTCTGTACTATGCAGCAGGTCCTTGTTGATTATCTGTTTTATATACAGTAGTGTGTAATTACATTTAAACTTATTTTTTGCTGTTATAATTTACTTGGTGATGAATGGACAGCTTCATTTATGTTCTTTTTGAAGTTTGAGGCTATTTCCTAAGTATCCAAAATTGGTACTGCTAAAATTAATTATATTAAAACTCTTATAGCTCTTGATATATATTATCAATTATTTTTCAAATCAGTTATACTGTTTTATATACAGTTTTATTTATAATATATGAATATATAAATTTCCTATGCCCTCAACTCAAACTAAATATTATCATCAAAGTTTTCCTAATTTAATTGGCAAAGTGATATCATTATTTCAATTTGCATTTCCTTGAATAACAGGAAGACCAGCTTTTTGGCTATAATTCCTAAAGGAAAAAATAATAATTGCTAAGGAAATATAAGTCTATGTCTTTTATCTATTATTCTTTGATATCTTGCTATATATCTTATCAATTTTATGGTACTTTACATATTAACAATATTAAAATTTTGTTATATTTGCTATAAACATCTCTTGCCTTTTCTTTTTTTGGTACTTCATCTAGCTCTACCTTTTAGTATGCTTTTTTAAGACACAGTCTTGAATGTGACCATCTTCTCCTAAAAACAAAACCAAACAACCAACCAAGAAAAAAGTCAGTAGTGTTTTACTGTTTAATACAGCAGTTCCCATTTCTTTGTGACTCAAAACACCCGTGACAGATGGCTATCACACCACCATTGCACATCAAGGATTATGCAAAATTTTTCACACACTTGTTATAACTTCACCTCTTTCCCTAACTTCTAAAAATCAAGATTTTCTAATTCTCTGCCATGATTGCCTATTTTTTCATTTGTTACAAGAATGTTTTCTTTTATCTGTTTAAGCATACTTGTAATAGTTCCATTAAAGTTCTTTTCTGACAGGCCCAATGTCTGTATTATCCAGAAGTTGGCATCTGTTGACTGTTCTTTCCATTAGAAATATTTTCCTGATTTTATATATGTTAAATAATTTTGGCTTGTGTCTTTGGCATGCTAACACTATGCCATGGGAGATTCTCAATTCTGCTATATTCCTTCAAAAAGTATCCTTTTCTTTTTTTCTAGAAAGCCCTCAATTGTTTTAACTCAAAATGGAAAATGAAAGCCTGCCTGCCCTGGTGATGATTCTGCATGTAAGGGTCAATGTCTGCCAGGGTCTTGGGCAAAGCATGTATATGGATCGTAACATTCCCTTCTCTGTTTCTCTTGTTTCTAGGGTTCCCCCATCATCCTCCAGTGGTCCTGGTTGCTCAAGGCTCCTCCTTCTAAATTCCCTTGCCAGAGAGGCACAGGCTTTCTACTGCAGTTTCTAACCTCTTTGCCAACACCATGATTGCCTGTAGGGTAAAACTGGTGTATGTCATTGGCAGTCACTTCTTCCAAATTTTGACTCTTGTTTTCCTTTGCTTCAATCTCCAGAGCCCCACAGTGACTAGTGACTTCTTTTGTTATTGTTCAGACTCTGTAACTGTTATGTCAGAGAGTCAGGATGTTAGGTTAGAAACTTAGTCTACCATACTGGAAGCAGAACTCTTTCAGAACATATATTTGTTAAGTGAAGGTTCATAAAAATGCACATAGTGTTTGTTCAAACTAAACACAAAGGGATTTTAATCACAATTCATTCTTAACTTTTAATTATGGTTGCAAAATTTTAAGAAGTTACCAGTGTACTGATATGTCTCTAAATCAATTGTCTATAAACACACTTTCAATGAACATATACAACTTTTGTGATTGTTTTGTTCTGTTTGTTCTGATCATATCCATTGAAATGTATTATGTGTCCATTAAATATACAAAATACATAAATATTTAATGTCTGTGTATTTAAAATATATCTTTTCTGTGAAAATATTGACATAAATCAATCTCCTGTAGTTTAACAAGCTCTGTGCCTTGTGGTTCATCACCATCAAATCAATTTGATAAATATTCTCATGTAGATTTCTAGTAATTTATGTTTCTTTTCTCCAGAACAAGCAAACTGACTAAATTGGTTTATTCTGACTCCCATAATATTTTGCACCTTCCCAAGATCCCCTGGAGGAAGGCGTGGCTACCCACTCCAGTATTCTTGCCTGGAGAATCCTATGGACAGAGGAGCCTGGCAGACTACAGTCCATAGGGTCACAAAGAGTCGGAGAAGACCAAAGCATCTTAGCTAGCATGTAAGCATAACTGTTTTATAATATTTTGATATAGGATCTAGATTTTATTGTTTATATTTTGAGCTAAAACCTTTTTGAACTCCTAAAAGGTATTTTGTAAGTTCCATGAGAACTAGTAAGTTCTGGTGGGAAGTTGGGAACTAGTGCTCATGAATAGACTTCCCCGCACATTTAGGCAGATGGAACTTCCCTATGCTACTTTGTGCAAGGTCAGTAGCAACTTGGCGCCTGACAGGAGTGGCAGAATCCAATTTGCTCTCAAGCAAACATCTTAAGAACATTGGCATTATCACTGGTATTCTATGTTCTGATACGAACATTACAATTTTGATAAGAACATAAGAATTTTGATAAAAGCATGAGAACTTTGGCACTATTATTAGTTTCCTTTACCTCACATATTGGCCACCACTTCGTACATTCAGTAAAATGAGACTTGAAACAAGTTCCAGGAGAACAGTATTGTCTAGCTTCAGCCCTATGTTCACTTTCATGGGTCATATTCACTGGTGAGTTTTCTGTACAGAGAAGAAGGAATATATATACCTTTTACAAGCAAGCAATATTTACCCCACTGGGACTGCTTTAGTCAACCATGTGCAACCATAAGAAGCTGGAGTTATTACCAACTCCTGGGATCACAGGGAAGTCACTTTCTCTGCCTGAGGAGCAACAACTTGAGTTTTAAAATACAGATGTTATAGAAGAGATCATGGATGAGAGGATATAGCACATCAGCTGTGGTCATTACTCTTTTGCTTTTAGTTAAGGAGAAGTGACTGGCTTCTTGGTTTCTGTACTTTTTTCCTTCCTTTATAAATAGAAATTACTCTTTAAAAAATTCCTTTTTCTCTCTCTTTTGGAGTCAGTATCACTTGAGAAACTTTAGCTTCTGAAGGACTTCTTGGCAAGGACTTTCTGAAGATGCACAACCCCCTCCCCACATACTTATCCTCATGGAAAGCTTTTATATGATCATATGCCATCTTCGGGGTTTTGCAGGACCCGAAAATACAGCATAAGGTGAGAACATGCAGTTTCAGGACTTTAAAAACTCAGACAGTAGGAAAAAATAATGCAAGCTATTAGAAAAATTGGGGTGAGATAAACCTAAGTGGTATCTTCCCTGTCCTGTCTTCTTGTGCTATAATGTTGCCCCTAAGGGGAAACATCTTCATAGCATAGAGGTACCATACAAACATGAAGGGAACTCGTCACTTTCACTCAAAAGGCAAATATACTCTTTTATAACTTCTCATCCTTTGGATAGGATTTTGTTAAGTGGCATTATAGCATATATATTCAGATACACTTTTAATTTCTATAGCCATTTGGGTAGCACAGAGGAAAGAATGAATTGGTGAGAAATTAAGTATCTTCAGACATGGGCTCTCAAACATGAGAGCCTGAGCATCAGTTTCCTCAATTTAAGATCTGGATAGTAGTTCTCAGTGAGGGGTCATGATATTCCAATTATATCATTGATCTTAAAAGTCTGATAAATCACAAAGCATTATATCATTATAAAGGGATATACTACAAAAGATGAAAATCCCCTTGTCTGTACACTGAGCATGCATGATGTCCTCCCATAACAAGATTTCCTCTCATGATACCTGTACAATCCTACTTTATTATAGTTTCCACATATTACCACCAATCCAGACATCTTCTCCGAGCTCCAGAATGTTGATCTGATTGCCTAACAGACCTTGCCCCTGGCGTATCTCAAAGACACCCCAAACTCTACAAGTCCAAAGGTAAATTCATGATCTTTCCTCTTTAAGCCTCTTCCAGCACTCCTTAACTCAGGAAATGGTGTCACTTTTCATCCAATGACTCAAGTTAGAAATTGAGTTATCACTGACATCTCATTTTACTCATGCTTTGTATCTGATCCATCATCAGTAAGTGACTAAGTCCCATTAGTAGTGTTGTCTTAAATATTTCTTGAGTTTGCTTCCTTATTTCCATCTTTATCACTACAACAGCCACCATCCTGGTTCAACCTAACCTCGCTTCTTATCTTCTCACTTCTCTTTCTGTAACCCCATTCTTAGCTCAATCCCTCTCACCCATCTCCTACCATGCTAGTTATCAGAGTAATTTTTTTCGAAACACAGATCATGTCACCCTTCTGCTTCCATGGCTTCCCATCTTAAGGAAAAAGACAATGAGGACTCCACAGTCAAGCTACCACCCACAGGTCCAACCTTATCTTGCTGGTTCCATACTATCTGCTCTAGCCATTTCTCTGTTTCTTGAATTTGTTATTTTCCTTTCTACTCCAGACATTTGTTTCGGGGGGGGGGGGGGGTGGGCAGGCACACTGCGTGGGTTGTGGGGTATTAATTCTCTGATCAGGGGTTGAACCTGAGCCCCAGCAGTGAAAGCTCCGATTCC
Organism: Budorcas taxicolor; assembly: GCF_023091745.1. Lineage (NCBI taxonomy): Eukaryota > Metazoa > Chordata > Mammalia > Artiodactyla > Bovidae > Budorcas > Budorcas taxicolor. The sequence continues at coordinate 66,581,234 of NC_068919.1, read as the reverse complement.
TAACCGCTAGACCTCCAGGAAATCCCCAAACATCTGTGCTTTTTGCAAACCTTACTTAGAATCTCTTCCTGCATCTCTTCACCTGATTATCACAGGTGTTATTTCCTTTTCCTTGGAGAAGGCAATGGCACCCCACTCCAGTACGCTTGCCTGGCAAATCCCATGGACGGAGGAGCCTGGTAGGCTACAGTCCATAGGGTCTCGAAGAGTCAGGCACGACTGAGCGACTTCACTTTCACTTTTCACTTTCATGCATTGGAGAAGGAAATGGCAACCCACTCCAGTGTTCTTGCCTGGAGAATCACAGGGACGGGGGAGCCTGGTGGGCTGCTGTCTATGGGGTCACACAGAGTCGGACTTAGCTGTAGCTGACATAGCTAACTAGGGCAAATCCCCTCACCATATGCTCATGAAGCATCATGCATGCCAACTTCACAGCTCTTTCACAATTGTGGTCTTATAGTACTTCCATGAAGCTGTTTCTTCCATTGGTCCATAAGTTCCATGAGGACAGGTAGCATGTCTGTTTGGTTGCTTCTCCAGTGCCTGACCCTAAACTAGATGCTAGATAAATATCTTATTGAATAAATGAATAAATGAGTGAATGAGTGATGACATAGTTACTCATTATTTCTATATTAATTTTCCCTAGGAAAAGTGAGTTTCTAAAAAGGCAAATACACCTTCAGTGTCTAACACTGGCCTAACATAAAACAAATATTGAATGTTAGTTGAAGAAACAAATTAATTCCAATATTAAAGTATATATATATAATCGAGAAAAGAGCATCATATGAATTGTAATTTGAATAGCTCCTTTTTCCTTCACGAACAGTGAAACCAGGGACAAGTGGTTTGTCCTAGCCTTTCAGAAACTCTGTTTCTTCATTATATATACATCTTACAAATCCGCACAAAGCCTAATAAACAGTAGTCATGCAAACTTTCACCAGTGTTCTTTCTCCCTCTCTGAGTATGTATCCCACACACCTCGATATATCTGAGAGACTATGGTGTGTCTTGCCAACTTTCTATTTGAGAATTTAATTCTATGACCCTGTGTCTGACAAATATTAGCATCCTTGTTTTTTTCCCCCAAAGCTCATTCATTAATTCAGTCATTCATTCCTAGGCTCAGCCATTCATTAAACTATTGACTTATTAAGAGCTTATGGAACTCATATACACCCGTAGCGGATTCATGTCAATGTACGGCAAAACCAATACAGTATTGTAAAGTAAAATAAAGTAAAAATAAAAAATTTTAAAAAATAATAATAAAGTGTTTTAGAATGTAAAAAAAAAAAAAAGAGCTTACTATGTACCAAGCACTTTATTGGGTATCAGTGATGAAACAAACAGCCCTCTTGGTTCTTAGAGTCTACTGGGAGAGCCAGCCATCAGAGAAATGCTCATGTGAATAACTATTTTCAAAGCTTGGCAGATTTGGTCATCAGGCAAGATTCAGTCAAAGCTATCCTGAGACTAGATGCTAGGAATGAGGAGTAAGGAGGACCTAGTCTTGGCAAAGATGGTTTTCCCAAGGAAGAGATGTTGAAGCTGAGAAGGCGAGGATGGGAAGAGGATATAGAAATTTCTCTAGGTAGAGGTGCCAACATGTGTGAAGATGCTGAATGAGGCTATTTGAGAATCTAAAAGAAGGGTGATATGTCTGTGTGGAAGGAGCTCAGAGGTGAAGAGATGCCAGGATGTGCAAGCCCCTGCTGCTGCTGCTGCTAAGTCACTTCAGTCGTGTCCAGCTCTGTGTGACCCCATAGACAGCAGCCTACCAGGCTCCCCCATCTCTGGGATTCTCCAGACAAGAACATTGGAGTGGGTTGCCATTTCCTTCTCCAATGCATGAAAGTGAAAAGTGAAAGGGAAGTTGCTCAGTCGTGTCCAACTCTTCGCGACCCCATGGACTGCAGCCTACCAGGCTTCTCTGTCCATGGGATTTTCCAGGCAAGAGTGCTGGAGTGTGGTGCCATCGCCTTCTCCAGCAAGCCCTGCAAGTCAAGCTAAATGTCATTTACCCACTGTAACCAGAGAGTCAGGCAAAAGTATTGAAGGAATTCAAGGCAAATTCAATATGAAGGAATGCAGAATCCAATCCAGCAGTCAAGGGAATTAATTGCAATCTGAGACCAGGTATAGAAAACATCTATTTAAATTAAATGATAGAAGTTCAAAGAGGTTGTGAGTGAACTAGGTGAGAGTATAAGGTGAGCCAATGGAAGGCTGGTTTTGAAACCAATTTTGTGTAAGTGAAAGTGAAAGTCACTCAGTCATGTCCAACTTTTTGTGATCCCATGGACTATACAGTCCATGGAATTTTCCAGGCCAGAATACTGGAGTGGGTAGCCTTTCCCTTCTCCAGGGGATCTTCCCAATCCAGGGACTGCACCCAGGTCTCCCACATTGCACACGGATTCTTTACCAGCTGAGCCACAAGGAAAACCCTTGTGTAAGAGGTGTGGACTTTGAGTCCTTTGTTGATACAGCAGCTATAAAAAGGGTCCAACATGTCATCCATGGCTTGAATAGAATCATCCTGGACACATGTAGCCCACAAATCCCTTCAACTATAAATTTATGCAAATTCACAAGTGCCTTGGTAACCTCAGCCTGCCTGAAATGAAAACATGTTCCAGCAGGGTTTAAAATTAAATTAAAATTATAAATCAAACCTATCTCTGTGCTGTAACTTAACATGCAGTGTTTGAAAGGTTCTTGACATTTTATGCTTGTGATTTTAAGTTTAAACATAAAAGAAAATTAAGCTTATGAATAGTATTGAAAATTTAAGAAAATTTGGCAATTAGATTTACCAGAAGTATTCAAATTTTTGGAAAGCTCCTATTTGTTAGTATATACATTAAAAGATCCTGCTTCCAATACAATCAAACATAGAAAATGTACAAATGAGTTTAAATGTTTAAGATAATTTAATTAACTGAACTTGTATATGGCATCAATTGTGTAAAGCAGTTTAATTTGTATAATTTGAGCTCTTCAAACATTAATCAAAGAAAAAATGATAGTGGTTGTTATTACCAAATTTGAAAACAAGATAACAAGATTTGTAAGCTGAACTCAAAGACTTGAGCCAGGGGGGCGGCAGCGGGGGGGAATATGTTTTAACTTTGCAAATATAACAAATTGAATATTTTAAAACCAAGTAACTGTAAGTAGCCTGGTCTGTTCCACACTCAGAAATCATTTTAAATATTTACCAAAAACAAAAACAAATACCATTCTCATTGACTTAAAGAACTTGAGACTCTCAATGCAATTGTTGGTGACCCACCATAGCACTTTAGATTTCTTGAGATACATACATACATATATATATATAGTATATATATATAGTATATATATAGTATATATATATATAGTGTGTGTATATATATAGTGTATATATATAGTGTATATATATATAGTGTGTGTATATATATATAGTATATATATATAGTGTATATATAGTATATATATATATATAGGTAAGCCCTTCCTGAATTAGAGACTGGGTATGAATACCTTTTAAGCTATGCTAGCTAAATCAGTCTGTGGCTGGATTAAAGACAGAATCTGAAGTTTGTTCTCTGGAAGCTCATTCATTTCTCTACTTCTGGGGTTTCCCTTCATATCTTAGTAAAAATTGCCTTGTCATGTAGGGAGAAGGGAATTCTTCAAATGTCAGTCAAGGTAAAGAGGTGAGCTGGTTATGGGGCCAACAGACTGGACTGGTTCAAGGCCCAGAGCAACTCCCAGAACTCTGGGGACACAGACTGGGATCCAAAGAGGGGAAGAATTAGTGGTAGCATCAGTTGCCAAGACAGGGTTTAAGTAAGCCATACAATGACATGACATGCTAAGAGTAAAGAGGGAGGCTGGACAGAGAAGTGAGGTGCCAAAGAGGGAAGGAGAACCCTCCAGATATGTAGGAGTAGGCCAGTAGGCCTCCACAGGAGTTTCTGAGAGCAACGCTGAAATGCTGAAGGGCAGGTCGATGGCCAGTTTACTGTAGTGAGCACTGAAGATAATTTCCAGAGAAGAGTAGCTGGTGGAGTTAAAGCTCCCAAGGTCATGTCGGACCAGACCTAAGATGGGCTAGAGCTGAAACAGGGAGCAAGGCTGAAGGCAGGCTTCTTTTTCATGTTCTACCAATCATTTTTTTAAAAAACTTAAATCATTGGAACATTTTTGAAAAAGTAAGTCTTAATTGTAAACCAATACATCATAGATAAAAGAATGTGGATAAGTTGAAGAGGAGATGGGGGAGGGGCACTGGGCTCTCCTTTATCCATCCGGATGGAAAAGGTCCAGCTAGTCTTTTTTCCATCACTGGGGATGGGAGAGAGGCCCCTGTAACTTTCTTCATTATGAATGAGAAATGGTAGGCACATGCAACCTCTCCTTAAATCCTTGCCCCATTCCTGAGGGCAACTCAGAGAAATCTGAGCTAGCAAACTCTTGCCTCTGATCACTAGCCTTTGGTCTTGTCCAAGAAAAATGTAAATGTTAAGTGTTGCATTATAAAGAGGATCTTGCAATGTTGGCCACACCTGGAGACAAAGAAGAAAAGAAAAAGTTTCCAAGATAGTTATCAGGCATTACCGTAGATAAAGAAGATAAATTATATTGCCTATATTTTCTCTGGCGTAATATTAGGGTGTAGAATTATGCAATAGCAGCTGTCCTGTGAACAAGTGCAGCGTCAGGCTTTGCACATAATGGTTACCATTGAGGCAGAATGTTCTGGATGGTTGTGGATCTGAAGCTGTTGCAACAGTGAGCTGGAGTGACAGGAAGTTCCTGTAACAAGGGTAAAGAGCACACAGAGTGCCCAATTTAATCAGCACTAAGTGCTGGGCTGCATATTTGCCACATAGCGTGAATAGCTACAATAAAATACAGAGGAAGGTGAATAGCAAAGGCCATTTGTTCTTTATTAGTGGCAATACCAATTGGTCCAACTTTCACTCAGAGAAATTTGGCAATATAATCATCATTTTAAGTGTGCATAATCATTAACACAGCAAGTCTACTTCTAGGAATGTATCTTATAGAAATACTCAGCAGATGTAGATACATATATACAGAGAGAGAGAGAAGGATTTTTTGCAGCATGTTTAACAGCAAAAAGAGAGAAAAAGGAAATACTAAAATAACCATTAGTAGAGATCTTACCAAATGTATTATGATCTGCACTTAGCATGGAACACAACACAGTTTTCCAAAGGAGATATTTCTATGCGTAGGGGCATGGAGGGATACACACACAGCAAAAGAGAATTTCAGTCTTCATAGAAAGCTTCCATTTGTGTGTAAAAGCTCAAAACCATGATCTACATAATCCATATAGACAGCTGGAGTCATAGTAACTGACATTGCCATAGGAAAAGATAAACAGCAAATTTTAACAGTGTTTTCCACTGGGAAGCAGGTGTACAGGTAAAACTTTAACTTGCTAACTCCTCAGTGGTAATCAAAATACTTTCAACAAGAAAACAAAAAAGTGGGAGCGAAAAATAAGGAAACAACAGAGCCAGCATTTGCAGCCAGGTTGGGCTGACTCACTGTCCAAATTTTCTGCCCTACGCTGCAAGCCAAAGCTGGCCACTGTCTATAAAGTTATCCGTCAGGCCACCATTCAGCCTACCAGCCCCATGGTCCTCCTCCCAGCTGTCACCACTCCTGCTGCAGGAGGATGGGGCCAAAATTCTGCTTACTCTTTCATCTCCTTGGAACAGTGACCACCCATTTAGAACCCTGATGGAGAATGGGACTTGGTACTTGAGGCTCGAGACTCTTTTGACCAGGAGTTTCCCTTTTCATTAATCAAAATTAAAAACTTCTCCTAGAAACCTAAACCAGAGCAGCTGCTGAGAACAAATCTCTCAAGCGGACAAGCCTGGGGCCTGGCTGACTACCTCAGCCCTTCCCATCACTTAAACCCTCTGTCCTGTAGCTGTAGGTACATTGAGGAGGGGCCTGGATTCTTTTCCATCTACTTGAGTGAGTGAAAACCCTCCATGGTGAATACTGGGTGTGGCTCCGGTGAGAAGGTCCCAGGCCTGTTGGTCTTCCGGCCCTGGGACTTGGCTTTCTAAGACTCTGACTTCAGACTTTTCTTGCTCAGCGTCCCTGACTGAAGTGCCAGCTATGGCAGAAAGGGCTCTGACTTTCCTGTTTGGTGGTCGTTTAGTAGCTAATTCATGTCTGACTCTTTCGTGACCCTGACCTCATGCTTTTTCACCTCTCTCTCAAGACCAGGCTTTTGTCCTCAGCAGCCAGACCTTCTTAGTGCTGGACACAAGCTACTAACAGATCTGTGTGATGCTAGGCTCAGACACTCTCATCCACGTTGTTGACTTTTTTTTGCTTGATGTACAGTTCTGTTTTTATTCTTTCTTTCTGTTCAGGAAAGATCTGCTTCTAACTTTTCAGACATCCATGGTTTTTTCTTTTTTGAAGGATCAACAGGTTAACAGAAATGAGATGCACGGCTCCTATCTCTGGTTCCTATCGCCGCTTACCACAGTGAGACCTCCATTTCTTCCTACTTCACTCCCAAGCGTCTCCATCATTCCTCTTCTGCAGGATCTGGATCTTCCTCACCATCCACAAGGCGGGCACCCCGTCACTACCATCATTCCCCTGCACTTGGCGACTGGTGAGGCAGCACCGCGGCAGGAGCCTCAACAGGATGGGCAGGCTAGGGAGAGGCCTTCAGAATAATGACCTTTCTGTGCCTGGAGGTGTGCTGGCTAAGAATCTCCCCATCCTCATCCCTCACCAACCCACCATTATAAAGCATTTATTTTATTTTAAATCTTCGTCTTCAAGATTTTTCAGTAGGATTCTATGAGGCATCCCCAGGGGCAATGCATCTGAGATTTGAAGTGCAAATTCAATATTAGAATTTAAGACTCTTTTTCAAATTTGAGTTTTATGTTCTTCAAATAAGTGTTAGCAATACCAGTCTTAGGAATTATCAGTTTAAAAAACCTCCATCTCCTTTTCTCATAGGAAGGTAATCAAGTGGATGGCTTCATGTTTAGTTCCCTGCAGTTCACAAGACAGAAAACTCTTTGCAGATAGCTCCCTAACCCAGAAAGCTAGAAGAATGAGGAAAATTTGGAAGTCTGTCTCCAAAACAGCCCTGACTCACATGACAATTGTGGTTACCCATCACGATCACCCTCAGTTCTCCCAAGTCCTAGGAGGGGGGTGTGTTGGTACAGTGGCTAAGACCCAGCTTTGCAGGCAGTGGTGGACCAGGCTTCAGCAAATATGTTTGGGGAGATTTCTGAAGACAAGCCTGGCATGCTGCAGTCCATGTCGCAAAGAGTCGGACGCGACTGAGCAACTGAACTGAACTGACTGAAGACAAGCCTCTACCTTGGTGTGATCCTTGACATTTTTTGAATGTTCTGAATGTGCCCTGCATAGATTTGCACACTGTACCGGGTCCCACTCCAAATTCCATGTCTTGAGTGTTTAAGCTTCCTGAAAGACTCCATTTGGAGGTAACCACTGGTTACAAGAGGAAAGTAAAGAAAGGATAATACTGCTAGCAACTACACTTACCTTTCTTGGTTTCTAAAGTACTTATCTTCTGATATACTAAAAAAGGTCTTTATTTATTATGTTTATTGTTTGTCACTTATCTCTTCCTATGGAATGTAAACTTCAAAAGGGCAGGAATCTTTGTTTTCTCTACTGACAAATCCCACATGCCTGTAAAAGTTCTGACATATAGTAGACTGTCAAAAACTATTTGTTGAATTAAATGGAAATTGAAACTGGGACACAATTCAAAGTTCCCTTCTCCGATCTCTGAACCCTCTGATATTCAAAGCTTTTCTTGAGTGTGGGTTAGGCCCATTTGTGCCAGCTTGTTGGTATTCTCCTTGGAGGTGGCCCTTTCCCTCCTGCCAACTACCATGACATTGATCCATTGTTTGTACACAGCTCCTCCTAGGCATGGAGATAGTCTTCCACACCAGGGCCCACAGCCAAGCTCAGGCAATCCAGCTCAGATGTGAAACCCTAGACTTGGCAGCTGGCACCTGGCAGCCAGACATGGTAAGCTACCCTCAGCTTTCTTCAGCCATTTCCAAGCACTCTTTGGTATGCCATGAAACTACTCTGAACTTTTCTGAGCATGAGCTTTTTCACTTGACATGAGTTGAAAGGGAATGAGCCAGTCTTGGTGTTCTGCTCACCATCATCTGCTTTTCATTAGACCAAACATTCAGCCATGCCCCTATATTTGGCCCAGCCCTGCCTGGAGGAGTGGGCACAAAAGCCGGGCCAGTGGCCAGCAGGGCCAGAAGTAGGCCCCAGATGTGGGATCTCTGCCAGACAGAAGGGAAAAGGACTGCAGACTGTCACTGAGAATGCAAAAGGACTGAAGACCAGATGGATGAGGGGATTTGTCCAGCATCATATGCCAAGATGGTGGCAAACTGGGATACAGCTCCTAGACCTTCACTGCCCTGCCTCTTGGCTGTTAGGTGTCTTCTCTTACCCTTACCCCAAGCGACAGGACCACCATACTTGCCCTGCATGAGTGTGGTTCAGGCACTGGAGGGTCTTTCGGGCCTTTCTTGTCTACGAGTCATCACACAGCTCAACTGGTTTCTTCCTAGAAGACAACTGACTTCAAAGAGACTCTCATTCACTCTGTTTTATTCATCTCTTCTCTTCTGAGCACCTAACACTGTTCCTTGCATTTAATAGGTACTCAATAGACAACCATTGAATGAAGAAATTAGTATATATGTTTCATCTCCTAAGCTCTACAGATGTGGCACCAGGTTTCTTTCCTTTGATCACTGTAGTTTAAGGGCCAACTTAGTAAGGCAATCACACAGCTGACCAGTCCCCACTACTGGGAACAAATCTCCAGGCATAGCTAATTTGGTATTCTTAAGCAAAAGCAAGGAGGCCTGGTTTCTGAGCATTGGGCCCTCTGCGACTGATGCTCCAAATGGGAATTTCCAGCAGGGCCAAGTTGAGACCAGGACCAAAGGGGCAGGTATGAGATAGAAGTAGTTCTGCCCTGTGTCATCCAGTGTCAGAGCTGGCATGAGCAGGTGCTAAGTTGCTTCAGTCATGTCAGGCTCTGCGATCCCTTGGACTGCAACCTGCCAAGCTTCTCTGTACATGGACTTCTCTAGGCTAAAATACCAGAGTGAGTTGCCGTACTCTCCTCCAGGGGATCTTCCTGATCCTGGGATTGAACTGGCATCTCTGACGTCTAACCTGCTCTGACAGGCAGGTTCTTTATCAATGTCAGAGCTAGCAGGAACAGTCTATTCCTTATTAGCTACGCTAATGTGTCAACAAGGATGCAGGGAGATAACTGAATGCATTTGAGTTATGAAAATACTTTTTAGGTTAATTTCTGGGGGACAATGTGCCTTAATGGAAATAGCACAGGTTTTATGGTCAAATCAGTTCATATCCCTGCTGAAAATTAGGACAAGTTACTTAGGCCTGTTTACTCATTTGTAACAAGGAGGAAAATAAATAGCTGGCAGGAATAATGTGAACGTGTAAAGGGGGAAAAATGTGTCTCTCTGTGTATCTTAACATAGTACGCCAAACACTGAAAGTGCTCAATGCCCAGTATAAGACTACTTCAGTTCTTTCTTTCATCATCACTCAATAATTGTTCTTAGGCTTTTTAAGCATCTGTTATGTGCTAAGCAGTTGGTATTTTGTTTAAGCCCTATTTTAAAATATCCCACATTAAGAAATATTCCCTTTGAAAAAGTTTCCAGAAGTGGCAGAGGCATTTTATAAAAGTTGCAGGTGAGCAATAATCATAGAAGGTCACCAAAAGACATCTTGGTAATACCAGCTCTCAGCTTGATAACTATTAATGAGCAACAGCTCCCTCTGACTGAGTACCTGGGAAAACACTATCTTCTGATTAGAGAGGATACAGTCTTGAAAAAGCTATCTTCTTAACAAAGGGGAAATTGTGTGGTTTCTTTTTTTTTTTTTTTTTGCCTCTGATACACAGAAGAGAGGTGGTAAGAAAGAAATAATGCCATAGGTCTTCAAGTCAGGTGCATCTACCTCTTAAAAATTCATGTGCCTCCTGCTTAAAAGTCCACATTTGAGGGTTTCAATGCTTTTTCAACTAATAACAATCATGAGTCAAGAGGATTCTCATTTATGAGTATTGGATGTAGCTCAAATATTAGTTAAATCTACACAGAGTCTTTATTTCAAATTATTTTTGTCTGTCATTTTTATTTGCCCCATGTAGATTAATTAAAATCAGGTCAGAATGATATAATTAATTACATTCAGCTTTAATTATGGTTACTGCTCACACGGTATCTGGTGAGAGTTATGATTGTCACAGCCAAGTGGGGTCCCTACTGGATTTGTGTTCGCTAAAGAAGTTTTAGGAAATTCTGGCTAATGAATTGTGGCCTGTAGGCCACGTTGTATCCCCAAGGTGCTGGTAATCTGAACTGCCTGGAAGGGAAACTAAAATCACTCTGTATATACCTTCAATGGCTTAGGCCAACTTGACAGATGTTGTCTTCTTGATTTTCTTCATCCCAGCCCACATCACCAATTGATTAATATACTCTCTCCTACTAAGACTAAACTCAGCTCCAGAATATTTTTCAAGATAGCCATTACCAATTGGGCTTTCCAGGTGGTGTCAGTGGTAAGGAATATGCCTGCCAGTGCAGGAGATGTTAAGAGACCCAGGTTCGATTGCTGATTTGGGAAGATCCTCTGGAGGAGAGCCTGGCAATCCACTCCAGTATTCTCACCTGGAGAATCCCATGGACAGAAGAGCCCGGCAGACTACAGTCTGTAGGGCTGCAAAGAGTTGGACATGACTAATGCAACTTAACACACACATCACCAATTCTGCTGCTGCTGCTGCTAAGTCGCTTCAGTAGTGTCAGACTCTGTGCGACCCCATAGACGGCCTCCTACCAGGCTCCCCCGTCCCTGGGATTCTCCAGGCAAGAACACTGGAGTGAGTTGCCATTTCCTTCTTCAGTGCATGAAAGTGAAAAGTGAAAGTCCGACTCTTAGTGACCTCATAGACTGCAGCCTACCAGGCTCCTCCGTCCATGTAATTTTCCAGGCAAGAGTACTGGAGTGGGGTGCCATTGCCGTCTCCGTCACCAATTCTATTAGTTATCTATTGCTGCCTAGCAAATTTGAACAAACTGAACAGTTTAAAACAAAACACATTATCTCACAGTTTCTGAAGGTCAGGCTTCTGAGCATGGTTTAGCTGGATTCTCTGTTTCAAGATCTTTCACAGAGCTGCAATCCAAGTGTCAGCCAGGACTGGGATCTCATCTCACCAAGGGCTGGAGGAGGATTTACTTCTACACTCATGTGGTTGTTGGCAGCATCTAATTCCTGCCAGGATGCTGAGGGCCAACTAGATGCCAGGCTGAGAGCCTCTGTTTCTGGTTGGTTGTTGGCTAGATGTTTATCTCAACTTCTGCCGCATGGCCCTTTCCCTAGGCAGCTCACAACATGGCAGCTTGCTTCTTCAAAGCCAACAAGGAAACGAGTCTTCCAAAACAGCCATTCCAATTTAATGTAACTGGGTACAGCTTGTCACCTGCTGCATACTGCTGGTAAGAAGCAAGTCATATATCCTGTCCACATGCAATAGAAGAGGATTACACAAAGATGTGAATACCACAAAGTGGGTATTTGAAGGTACATGAGGGTTACCTTAGACTGTCCCTAACACCAATATTTCAAAGTTATCTGGAGAGAGAGAGAGCACAGTTTTACCTTTCTTGATTTAGGCAGTTATATTACCTACAAGGGGAAGCAATGACTGGTTGAACCAGACCACTTTAAAGTATTTGAAGTCATGTTAAGCCATTCCTGGGGGACTATCAGTTCAGTTCAGTCGCTCAGTCGTGTCCGACTCTTTGCGACCCCATGAATCGCAGCACTCCAGGCCTCCCTGTCTATCACCAACTCCCGGAGTTCACTCAAACTCACGTCCATCAAGTCGGTGATGCCATCCAGCCATCTCATCCTCTGTCGTCCCCTTCTCCTCCTGCTCCCAATCCCTCCCAGCATCAGGGTCTTTTCCAATGAGTCAACTCTTCACATGAGGTGGCCAAAGTACTGGAGCTTCAGCTTTAGCACCATTCCTTCCAAAGAAATCCCAGGGCTGATCTCCTTCAGAATGGACTGGTTGGAACTCCTTGCAATCCAAGGGACTCTCAAGAGTCTTCTCCAACACCACAGTTCAAAAGCATCAATTCTTCGGCACTCAGCCTTCTTCACAGTCCAACTCTCACATCCATACATGACCACAGGAAAAACCATAGCCTTGACTAGATGGACCTTAGTGAGCAAAGTAATGTCTCTGCTTTTGAATATGCTATCTAGGTTGATCATAGCTTTCCTTCCAAGGAGTAAGCGTCTTTTAATTTCATGGCTGCAGTCACCATAACTAAGAATTTTTGTTTTGTTACAAAGGAGCATTCTAGTTAAATTCTAAGTATTCAAACTAAAGAATAATATGGAAGACTTGCATATTCAGCAATATTGTAGACAAGTTATCCAGTACAGAACATCTAAGACATAGTATAAAAATACATGAAAAATTATTTGAAGGTCATGGCTGAGCCTATAAAAATGTACAAGAGAAATCCTCATACATTTGAATCAAAATAAGAATACACAATTCTAAGAGGCAAGAGAGCACTGAAGCACTTGTCTGTGGCATCTGCTAATGCCCAATGGCCTGAAACTTGGGTTTTAATGGGCTACAGGTGTGGGCAGTGATCCTCCCGGCATGGTGGGAGGTTGGATTGGAGCCTACCTTCTCCACCCGGTAAAGCCAAAACATTGAAAAGACCAGACCCTCAGTAGTAAATTGGCAGGGAGGAATCATCTTTCACAGGGAGATGATAGACATGATTATTTGTTTTGGCCTTGACTATTAGTAGAGAAAAACATATGGGGCTGAAGGTGGGGGGAGTTTTCCCCTGAGAATTCCTAACCACACAAGCATCCCTCACAAAGATTTGAGGCAAGAATTTGCATTTACACTTCCAAAAATATCTCAGGCTGAAAATTTAGATTAAAATTATCTTGGGATATAGCTATTCCAAGCCTTTGGTAGAAACTGTCTTAATCCTTTTAGAAGGAATGTATTTAAATTCAAGCTTCAGATAATTCCCACAGAGTTTGAATGTGCTCACAGTAATCATAAACAAAACAAAATCCCAGAACACACAGGGAAACAAGCCAGTGTGAGCTAGAGTTTGCAGAAACAAGCAAACCCAGAAGCTACAAATATAGACATGAAAAAGACAGCAGATACAGAAATTTAAGATATAGACTGCAAAATAAACACATTTAAAATGTTTAAAGATGGAAAAAAATAATTCAAAATGATCCTTAGGCATAAGATTATTATATTTGATTAGGTAAAATTGAAAAAATACAGCTATTAGAAACACAAGAAACATAACTAACATTAGAAACTTGGTGATTTTGAAAGCAGATTAGACATGGTAAAAGTGAGAATTTAGGAACTGCAATATAAATCTGAAGAAAGATTACACAAGAATCAGCCCAGTAAAATAAAGAAGTGAAAAATTTAGGAAGAGGTTCAGACAGATGAAGGATAAAGTGAAAAAGTATAATGAGGGTTCCTGAAGAAGATAACAAGGAAAATAAGGAAGAGATGATATTTTTTTAAAAAAAGATAAGAATTGCTCAGAAATAACAAATGATATGTATCTTAATATTCAAGAAGCCCTGTGAATCCCAAACAAGGTAAATTAAGAAACAAAACAAAAAAACCTAGATGCATTGTTCTTAAACTTCAGAATACCCATGTCAAACAGAGGCTCTTATACCATAATGTATTTTAATCAGTTGAGGAAAAACAGCAGATTACTTCTAAAAGAACAATAGTTGGACTGATCTGACATCTGAGCTCTCAAAAACAACAAAGAAGACAGAAAAAAATGGAATAATATATTCAAAGGGCTGAGAAAAATTAACTGTCAACTTAGATTTCTGTTAACAATAATGTCTAATTTGTAACTTACAAGAGACCAAATATACCAGGAAGCTACATACAAGGTGGAAAGTGTGATAGGAGTTATCACGCTCATTTTTTCTGGAGAAGGGAGAAAAGGTTGATAACTTGAGACTTTATTGAGTTAGTATGAATATTAAAATTTCTAGGGCAAACACAAAAAATATCAATGGGATATAAACCTTAGCAAAATAAGGCAACAAAGAGAGAGAAAAAAGGAGATACACAGAAAAAGTTGAAACTAGGAAGCATAAAATATTGTCAAAATTAATACAAATACAGCATTAAATTTACTCACTGTATACAGACTAACCTCCCTAAGTTTAAATTAAAAAGATGGTCAGACTGGAATAAAACCTACCTATGTGAAGATACAAAAAACTAAAACACAATAGTTTTTAAAATTTTTTAATGAAGAATTATATTCAAGGTAAGGAATGACAAAATCTGGAGTAGCTATGCGTATAGTAGACAAAACAGATTTCCAGGAAAAAAATAATCACTAGAGACAAAGAGGGCCACTGTATATGAATAAATGTTCAATTGGCAGGAAAATACAATTACATACTTGTGTGTTCCTAATCAGATAGCCACAAAATAAGTAAATCAACTTGATAGAACTACTGAGAGAAATATCTTAATTCACCATCATAGTGGAAAATGTCATATTTTCTCAGTAATGTATAGACCAAAAATCTTGAAGATTTAAACAGTGAAAAGCTTGACCTAATGAACATAATCAGAACACAGTACTCCATAATTAGACTCTTTCCACATTTTTCCAAACACATGGAACACAGGCAGAGACAGGCAGAAGACTCCCAATAACCATTCTCTCTTCTGAAATTTTTTCCTGGGGATATAGCCATTCCAAATAAGGAACTACACTTCCCAGCTTCCTCTGAAGGTAGATGTGGCCTCCTGACTACATGTTGGCCAATAGGATACAAGCAGAAGCAATATATGTGCACTGAAGGGAGGGCACAAGTTCCTTCTTCCCTGTCCTCCTTCCACTATCTGGAACACAGTTGGGATGGTAATGCTCACAAGAGACAGAAACAAGAATGTTTATAGCAGCTGCTGCTGCTGCTAAGTTGCTTCAGTCGTGTCCAACTCTGTGCAACCCCATAGATGGCAGCCCACCAGGCTTCCCCGTCCCTGGGATTCTCCAGGCAAAAACACTGGAGTGAGTCGCCATTTCCTTCTCCAATGCATGAAAGTGAAAAGTGAAAGTGAAGTTGCTCAGTCATGTCCGACTCTTCGCAACCCCATGGACTACAGCCTACCAGGCTCCTCCGTCCATGGGATTTTCCAGGCAAGAGTACTGGAGTGGGTTGCCATTGCCTTCTCCGGTTTATAGCAGCATAATTCATAATAGCCTAAAACTGGTAACACATCAAATATCCATCATCAGAGAAAGGAATAAATTTGGAAAATCCATAAAATGGAAAGCTATTCTAGAGTAAAAATGAGTGAGCAACAGCTACACTTGTCAACACAGCTTGGGATGAAATAAGCAGGACACAGAGGAATATACTAAGCACAATTCCAGTTACATAAAAGTAAAACATTAAATAATATATTTGAAAGGACGAATACAAATGTGATAAAAACAAAAACAAAAGAAGGATAAATTCAAAATTCAGCAGAGGATAAGTTCTTCATGGGACAGAGAGAGAATTAAGTAGGGATAAACAGAGTTACAGATATCATACTAGTAATTTTTATTCTGAGTGATTTCATAGGTCAATTTTATTATAAATCTCAGAAATCTACTTATAATCTTATATATTTATTAAAATTGTATATACAAATACACACATTATGTGTTCGCTATTGTATATGTAACATACTGAAGAGTGAACTTAGGTGATTAGTAGGAAAACTACCAGATTCTACCTAGACATTCATATCTTTAAAAGCCTGCCACAATTATGACTTATCTATTCGTTAGTGTTTAACTGACTTAGTAAGCTCTTGAGTGTGGAAATCTGAGCTGTTGACACCATTTTAATAACTCAGAGATGGACTTCCTTGATAGCTCCTGGGTTTTAGCCCACCCTTTATCACACTTTGGGTCTGAACCAACAGTTTTCATACTCTACTTTTTGAAATCTTTTTCATTTTTAGTGGATCCTTCCATCAAATGAGATTTTATGAAAAGCCAATAAATAAAACAGATAAAAGCAGAACTGCCCTGACTGGAGAGAGGCGTGCCTAAGACCTTTCTTTGTTGTAAACCTTACTAATGCCCAGATGTAAACCCCAGGGTTCTGTGGCTCTACGAAATGGGGAGTTAATGGAGGTATTAAGCAGAAGTGACATTATCACATTTGTGCAACATTCTCCATTTGGAAAGTAGGAAACTAGACCCCAGATGAAACTCAAACCATCAGCAATAAACTTGTGGTCATTAGAGAGGACAAAATTAATTAGATTAATTAGTGGGTACCATCACCTTTTAGGGCTTCCCTGGTGGCTCAGAGGTTAAAGTATCTGCCTGGAATGCAGGAGACCCGGGTTCAATCGCTGGGTCGGGAAGATCCCCTGGAGAAGGCAATGGCAACCCACTCCAGTACTCTTGCCTGGAAAATCCCATGGAGGGAGGAGCCTGGTAGGCTACAGTCCTTGGGGTCGCAAAGAGTTGGACACGACTGAGCGACTTTACTTACTTTACTTACTATCACCTTTTAATAACGATCTACCAGACTCTGCTCTGAATGTAAACACACACACACATACAGATTACCTTGCCCCTGCCCCTTAACCCTACAGAGCTCACTGTGAGTGCATTAACTCTCTAACATGGCTGCTTCCAAAGGCAACAACAGCTTTTGCCATGGCACAGGATGAAGCTCATTATCACAGGATAGCTGGTCGGAAAGCAGCAGAGGCAATCTTTTCCTGCTGGGAGAATCGGTCTTACCCACCTGCTTACCAAGTAACTCTGTCAATATGAATCAAAGCTAGGAGGGAGGCACACACTTGCTTGCAATATATGTAACAACATACACTTCGCAACAACAAAGGCCTAGACAAGGTGGGTAACTTGGTCTCTCTTCAGCAGGCCATCTGGGCCTCAGAACCTGCAGAGATCTCAGACCTTGATTCCTGCACGTGCAAAACCAGTCATCTCAGCAGCTGCGGCTCCTAACAGGAATTCCCTCTGGGCAACGTTCTTGCCTTTGTTCAGGTCAGTGTGTCTTTTTCAGTTCTAAAGCTAGAGTCAAGAATCAGGCTTACACATCTTACCTAGAAAAATCTCCTACAAATGCTTTTACCTTAGAGATGAATATATATGAACTGACATTTATAATTTATTTTTTAGAAGAAATCCCTTTTAGGTTCTCTTTTAAAAATGCGCACATTGTTTTTGCTTTGTTTTGCCTGTCTTTTGACTGCACCATGCAGAATGTGGAATCTCAGTTCCCCGATCAAGGATCAAAGCTGCGCCTCCTGCACTGGGAGCATGGAATCTTAACCAGAGGACCGGCAAGAAAGTCCCTCGTGTGTACATCTTAAATGTAGGCAGTACAGTGAGTCTAGTACCTAAAATATCTCCTTTAAAATGCCAACATCCATTTGGGCCTTTCTTCCAAGAGGTCAGCCAAAGGCACAGACCATCCTTAGCTAGAATTTTGGATTTTAATCTTCAGCTACCTGGTTTATAGTTCCAGAATGCCTTTGAAAATATGATGAAAACTGCAACCCTCTCCCAGAAAAATGCACAGAACATTTCCATCAACCCCAAAATTCCCTTCTATGGTCTTTCTCGGTCAGTCCTCACCCCACATCCCCAGGCCGGAGCAATAATGGATCTTCTTTCTGTCGCGAGAAACTACAATGTATTTCTGGACTTCTTTTACAAATATAATCAAGGAGTGTGAATTCTTCTGTGTCTGACTTTTCCTGCTCATCACAGCGTCTGTGAAATTTTTATTGCTGAGTCCATGTCCATTGTAAAGATGTATCACAATTTGTTTGTTCATCTGTTGATAAACATTTTTAGTTTTCAGTTTGGGCTTTTATTCAGTTTCACACATTCTGAGTCAAACAGTACATTTACTACTTTGAATGTAGTTTCAAGACAAGACTCAGCCACTTCAACAAACACTGCTAATGGAAGTCTCTCCTGCATGAAAGTTCTAGGCAGCCATGAAGGCCTCTCTCACAGTCTCCATCCTTACTCATTTCAAAACCCAATTTTTCATCTCATTAAGGAGTCAGGCATGAGCTAAAGTTGATATCACTGATGTCTGAAGCAAGAACCTATGATTATGACCTGAAGAAAGATACCACCAAATGGAAGGTCATGAAAGAACTCCGCAGACTGGCCTTATCATGAAACCACAAATAACCATCAGTTAGATCCATCACATCTGTAACCTGCCCTAACCAATCAAGGTTATTTTAATCATTGCTATCGAAGACTTACAGGTCCTCCAGCACGTAGACTAAACAGTAAGATGTTTGCCGGAGTCATTTTCCAGGAACTTGGAGTCAGCTGTGTCTAATTGGAACTAAGCCGGTTAAGACCGGATAAGACCACTGACCCTCCAGCTGGGCATGAGTGTGTACCCTACGACCTTTTGACGTCAGAGGGCTGAAAACTCCACCCTCTGATCATATTGCATGCTTCCACCTTTAAACTGCAGAGGCCTGTAGTTAGTTATAGCTGCACAGAACGGTGATTACTGCACATTTTTCCAATCACCTTTGCCCATGCTTCCCACACCATCATGCTTCAAATGGCCCACCTGCTTTATCCATAAAAACCCGCATGCCCATTGCCTTTGGGGAAGCTGAACTGAGTCTTGTCTCCTCTCTTGGCTGCCTTGTCACTAAACCCTCTCTTTTCTGTTAAACCTCTGGGGTCTCAGTATCTTACCTTGATGTGCATAGGGCAAAACAAACTTGGTTGGGTAACAAGTATGGCTAAGGCAGAGCACAGATGACCAAAGTTATATCTAAAGAAAATGGGGCTTGGTGCTAGCAAGGCTGATCTGCTTGGCAAGGACTCTTTAACAAAGATCATTTAACAAAGGATAAATGGGGAGTGTCAAAGGAGGTGAACAGATAAAGTGCATCCCTAGATTTCCACATCCATAGAACTAAGAAACCACAAGCTTTTCCTTTTTTTCCTTTTTACCTTTTGGCCAAGTGTCTTGACCCATACCTAGCATTCTGCACCACAGGAGTATGTCTGAAGTCAAATAAAATAGTATGCCAAGGGGGAGATGGTAGGAGAGGGATGGATTGGGAGTTTGGGATTAGGAGATGCAAGCTGGTATGTATAGAGTGGATAAACAAAAAGGTCCTACTTTACAGCACAGGGAACTATATTCAATATTCTGTGATAAGCCATAATGGAAAAGAATATGAAAAAAAGTATATGTACAGATGTATATATAACTGAGTCACATTGCTGTACAATGGTAGTTAAGACAACATTGTAATTCAACTATACTTCAATAAAAAATGTTTTCTAAAAAAGAAATGTCACATCAGCCTAGTCATGTATGAAATCTTGCCAGCTAATCTTGGTGTGTCACTGGAAGTGTTTTCAGGGTTTACAGCAGTTTGGAGGGTTTTTTTTTATTATTATTATTCATTCATTTAACAAATATTTAATTATCCAAAAAGTGCTAGGCACTGTCCTAGATGCTGAGGATGCCAAAATTAGAGTTTACAGTCCAGTGGGAGAAACAGACATTGAAGCAGACAAATTTCAAGTTGGTGCTGTTGGGCAGGAAGAGAGCGCACAGAGTGGGAGGAGGAGGCTGCAGGAGTAGGGAGATACTGATGTTTATTTAAAAATCTGCTGTGCTACCAGTGACTTCAGTCCATGCAAGATCATAGCAGATTTAATGAAGTAGAGGGAAGAAGCATTGAGGCAGGAGTCCTGAGATAAGGTTTCATAAATTATCACTCCACACACACACTGGAACCCTGATTTTCACCAAAATAAAACCTCTTGTTATTAGCTCTTCTCACTAGAAAGTCAGGATTGTCCTCTTTCTTCAGGACACTGTCAAGTAAATCTGTTGATGTGTGAAGCTGAGGGATTAGAGATGAAATTACTCATGGAAAAAATGAGTATGTCAAGGAAAATAACATGTGCTCTCTGAGAATCTCTTGAAGTTTGGCCAGAAGTTCATACCAACACTCAGTGCTGGCCAAATGCCTGATTTCTGACAAGTTTAAACATGTCATTGATGTTTTCCCCCATGGTTGCCATAGAAACTCTCCAATGGGGATGGATGACCAAAAACATTTTAAAAGTGGGGGAGGGGGGTAAACAATCAAAAGGAATATATGTTGCAGTTGCCCTGGGTTCTTTAGTGCCCTCCTTTTCCTTGTTTTTCATAGTCATCAATTGCCTGCTAGGCCTTCCACCCCCATCTGCATATTCAGTCTTTACCCTTCCCTTCAGCTCTGGAACCACGTGTCCATCTGCCATAGCCAAACTTAGCATCTATCCCCTCCAGACCTGTGAGTGGGAAAGAACATGTATAACAGGAATATATGGAAAGGTCTACAGTCTAATGCAGATAGAAATGGGGGTTCTGATCTCTTTCCAGATTTTTTTTTAAAGATCTAATAGCAAGTGGAAAAAAAAAAGGTTTAGTTTGACTTTCAGTTAAGACTTTAAGTCTTTCTTTTTCTCCTTGAAAAGTCCCCAAAGCAAGAAGACAGAAGAACAGAGCCTCAAGAAATCCAAATGGGATGTGGCAGAAACTGTTATATGCCTTCAGTATAGCCACTCTTCTCTTGTTCCTTAGTAACAGAACCTTGATTTTATTTGGCCCAGCAGTGCACACAGCTGAAAGACATTTCCCAACCTGCTTTGCAGTTAGCTGCAGCCACATGACCAAGTTCTAGTCAGTAAGACATATTTGGCAATATCTAATAGGACTTCCAAGAAGGCTGTTTAAAGGGATTTAAAGTTACCTGGAAAAAAATGGCAACCCACTCCAGTATTATTGCCTGGAGAATTCTATGGACAGAGGAGTCTGGCGGACTACAGTCTAAGGGGTGGCAGAGTCGAAGACGACTAAGCACAGTTACCTGAGAAGGCTGGGAAAACAGCCCTTTGACCCTCCTCTCTTTCCTGCTGCCAGGGACACAGACATGATGACTACAGGTTCAGAAGCCTTTTTCTCCTAAGAAGACCTTGGTGATAAAAATTATGTGCTAATGAGGGAAGAGCAAGTCTCTCTAACCATGGAGCTGCCGTATGAACACTGGGCTGCTTTCTTCCAGACTTCTTTTAAGTGAAATAATCTAAGCCACTATGTACTTAAGCCACTATGTATTTAAGCTACTGTATACAGGTCTCTGTTATGACAAAACCTAATCCTTGCCAATACATTAAATAATTAGGAGTTAGCTATAATATCGAGTGATCAGGAGTTAACTGTAATATTTATATCAGCAATTAAAGCTTGAGAGAGACCTACAGTTTCCGGCGAGTGTGCTAATAAACTAAACCTCAGCTCTTCTCACTCCCAACATTACTCTAGCCTTGATGAATGCAAGGCAGTGGCATCAGTAGATGTCACATGAATGTTGGGTTGAATTTTGATTGCATGACCTGAAGTTCAAATACCCAAGTAGCTGATATTCTTCTTGGTCTTGTTGTTTAATTGCTTTGCTCCAGGCCTAAATTGAGCACCAGGATCCTCAGGCTTCACAATCTGGACTAGACAGGATCAGATTCAAGCTACACGACCCAAGTTAGCATCAAGCAAACAACCCTCATGGTTAACAACCCGGCTCCAGTTTGCCTTCTTAGGAAGCTGGAGACAAATCCACTCAGAGCCAGGATCAAGCTTGGAAGAGGGGAGAAGCCTCATTTGGTGAGGAAAACAAGTTCCTCTCTGCCCCTCCCAACCCATCAAGATGTCCATGCACATCTCCCCCAAACCCCAGGACAAGAATCATCCCTATCACCAGAATGGTAGGCAGACGAGGCCAGAGGTCGCATCTGTACTAGGGGCACTATCCCCCACCTCCACCCAGCCTTGGCTTCCACTGGGTCAAGCAGGGCTCAGGGCAGTCACTTCCTCAGTCAGAGACTCAGACAGCCCTCTCTCCCGGAATCAGCCCTCCCAGCTGCCTCTGACTTTGGCCCTCCTCCAGGAAGACTGAGAGCGCTTGTCCAAGGGGGCAGACAGGGCAAGCCTTCTCCACCAGGTCTGTGCAGAGAGGCCTGACCTTCCCCATTTGTTTCTTTTGGCTCTTTGACCTTAGCAGGTCCCAGAGTAGGGACCATATTTAGAATTCTAGGGGAGCTCTGCTGGGCAAGAGTGGGATTCCAAGTAGTCACTGGGCACCCTTTTCACACCACAACCTTGCACTCTATCATTTCTTAATTAAAAACAGGGGCTTTTGAATCTGAAAGGAATTAGCTGGATTTTTAACACTTTGTCAAAAGCAGCCTCACTCAGCCTGGCACCCTGGAAGGAGCCCTGTTATGGGCCACCAGAGGCTTGGATTCAAGTGCAGCTGTTCTACTAATTCGCGATAGGATCATGGGCAAGCCCAGTTTCATTTTTTCTTTTTCTTTTTCTTTTTTTTTTGGTGACTTCTACATGCCAAGTATTTGTCAAGGTGCTGAGAACTCAGGAACAAAACGATTTTTTAAAAAATCCTACCTTTATGGGTTTTATGGCTTGATGTAGCAGGTTGGAGGTGTGGAAAGAGACCTGAAACAGAATGATGTGTATACATACAGGTTTATAGACTTTGATAAATATTATGAAAGGAAAGCACATGGTTCTCAGAGGGGGAAACATCTAGTTTAGGTTGAGGGAGATAACACTTCAGGTAAAGCCTGAAGAATGGGCATGAGTTTGCCAGGCAGACAATGGAAGAAGGCTTTTTAAAAAATAGGGACTAGACAGGCAATGGATCTCTGAATTCCTATTTCTCTTTCATAGCTCCAAAATAATAATAGTTATCATAATAGTTAAGTGATCTATATATGTATGTATGTAATATATATGTATATTAATAGTAATGATAATAGTCAAGTGACCTGCAAGAGCCTGTTGACCAAAGCCAAATGAGATGTGACCTTCAAGAGTCACTGACGGAGCAGAGGCCAGTCATCAAAAACCAAACAAGAGGATGTGAGCCCAGTAGACACCAGCTAAGGGCCAAACCAGCACCCCATCCATCCATCACATCCCCAATCCCTGACATGCTGTAAGACCAGGGCACTTAGGTTCCCATGATGGAGAAAAGGATGTGTGGAGGTAGTTATCCTGAATACCCTGGGATGAAATCTGAAAATTCTGAAAAACACTACAGTGGGCAAGTCTATTTGGAAAGAATGAAGTGCAAGTTTTCTGCCTAGGACTTGAGGTGGGGATTGTTTTTGCTGTGCGAGATTATGCTTTGGGGGGCATTTTTTGGCACATCTGATTGTAACCTGTGAGGTGCTTCTGCATACAAAAGGAGAGGGCAGTGGGGTGAGTCAGCTATTGGTTGCTATGGAGTGCAGGCTGGGGGCAAGCAGAATGCATCAACAGTCTCTTGGCAGCCTGGTGTAGCCTGCCCCAGCCCACATCCAGCTCCAGCTTGAATGTAGCCCCCTTCACCCATGCTTCCTCCACTTACTCAGCCTGAGATTTCCCAGTGCCCTCCAAGAGAGTATGCTCCTTAACAAGTGGGTTTACCCTGGCCCTGGGCACATTTTCCAGAGCTTCCTCACTTCCTCCTGCTCTCCTGGACATGTACTCTGAGGCCTGAGCCTGGGGGGCGCCTCCCAGGTGGGCGCCTGTGACCCCAAGTCTGCTCTCCTAGGCCAAATGGCCCCAACTCCCACTTCCACCTGCGGGGAGGGGCTGGCAGTCCTGATGGGTAGAGACACCCGAGCCGGAATGTAAACAGCTCTGAGTAAAGATGAGCAGAGTGAGGAACAGGCTGTGCAAAACCTAGAGGACACCGGCCGTGGTTCCAGAAGGGCAACCGACCCTCCAGGACAGCCAAGAGACTACCTCCAGCCACAAGGCGCCCCCCTGCAGAACTCACACCCCAGGAAACCACAGAGGCCTGGCTCACTCACAAACAGTACGAGGCCTCTCCCAAGGAGGGGATTCTATCCAGTCCACCCTTTATTCATTGGGCAGACAGGGAGCTTGTAGACAGGACTGCAGAACTGCACCACGAGCTGACAGTAGATAAACTCAACCACATCCCCTGGGCTGGGAGGAGGGGTCCACTGAGCCTTAGAGCACAGCCCGGGGGAAAGCACTGGCTGTGCCTCCAGCTCCCCCTGCATCATGTGGAGCAAACGACTTCACGTGTCCCAGATCAGGGAGAACATGCGCTTCAGGGATGTGTGGCAGGTTAGTGACACTGTATGTGATATTGTTAGTGGGTCCTAACATACTCTCTTGGAGGGCGCTGGGAAATCTCTGAAACAATATCTAGTTGGGTTTGGGGTTGTTGTTGTTTTTTATTTCAGCCACCTTCTGTTCTGACACTGCATTTATTGCAACTTGTAATTTTATTATTTTATGTTTTGACCTCATTCTTTCTATTGTTTTTGCTGTTTATATCCCTCTCCAGATTATAAAATCCATAAGAATGCAGAGCAAGGCTGTCTTGCCCGCCTGTGTCCCCAGAGCCTAGCATGTAGTAGGTACTCAATAAGAATACTTTCAATAACATTTTAATTCAATATTTTCATTTTAATTCAATAAAAATTAGATTCTGTTCTTCTTTTGACCCCAGGGGTAAGTCCAGCATTCCTGAGCTAGAACCACAGCTGGATGGCTTTCCTGGTATACACACTGCAGCATTTACACCCAAAACTACTGAGAAAAGAGCTTGAAACCAACAAACATGGGCAATCACCAGACAAGGTTGTTGTGTTTATCTGATGAGAGATGACTAAGTCACACACCTAGGAGCCACTTAGAATGAAGCAATCAACCAGCTCACTCCTGGAGGACAGCAGAGAAGAAAGTGCTTCTCTGACCCGTCTTCCCCCCACCTCCTAGGAACATCAGCAGGACCCTCTGGTCCTGGAGGCAGGCTGCTGGGAGAGCAACTTTCCAGTAATTGCAATGCTGTTTCTTCAAGAGAGGGGGGGAAAAAGCATTTCAGTAACAAGCAAAGGAGAGGGAAAATCAATAAGGATGTGTGTAATGAATTTTTGTTTCCTGAAATAGCCTGGCAGGAGCCTTGCCAGGAAGACTTAGGACTAATCAGTGACAAGATGAGAGACACAAATCTAAGAACATTATTCAGCTCTGCAGGCTCCCCTGGTGGAAGCACATCAGTGTAAGGAATTAGAGAGCCCAGTCTTTGTCCAGAAAGACAGTCTTTAAGAGAAGTTGGAGGAAGGTAACAAAAGTAGCTATTGGGAAGGAAAACTGCTTCTCTTGCCACTTAGAATGAGAGAAGTATGATCAAGCTGGATCACCTATAAAGGTTTTTTAATCAAGTCAAATAATCACACTTCATCAATATTACACGCATTCCACTGCTGGGCTATGACATAGTGGTTATGAGCAGATTTCAACTCTCCCATTTACTACTCGTTGACTGTGTAATCTCGGGTAGATTCCTTAACATCTCTGAACTTCTGTTGTGTCTTCTATAAAATAGGGGGATAATAGCTCCCATGTTGTAAAGCTTTGGGAAGATTGAATGAGACTAAACGTCAGTCTTACAGCTCAATGCCTGCCACAAGGTAAACACGCAGTGAAAGGTAGTTACTATTGTTAACACTGTTAACTAGGCCCAGGCTGCTGAGACCCTGTTAAGATCACTGGGTCTTATGCTACACTGTTTGTTCACCCTTTATGGGGCTTTTCATCCAATGTTTTCATCCTAGAACCCCATGGACCTGGCAGAACCAATAAACACTGGCCCAACAGAACTGTTGAACTCAAAGCTGGAAATTAGGGCAAGGCGTTTCTCACTCTAATCTTCTCCCCTGTATGTCTTTCATCTCAGTTTATGTGTATGTGCTTCACCTGAATTCCCATACAGGGATTTTAAACATCTAACAACTCACTCACCTATCACAGAACAACTAGCCACGTATTAGCACTTCTTAAAAACC
This sequence comes from Budorcas taxicolor, assembly GCF_023091745.1. Classification (NCBI taxonomy): domain Eukaryota; kingdom Metazoa; phylum Chordata; class Mammalia; order Artiodactyla; family Bovidae; genus Budorcas; species Budorcas taxicolor. Next base: position 66,555,069 of record NC_068919.1, on the reverse strand, counting down.
ACGCTGAAGTATTTTCACTTCTTGCCATTACTATTTGCAACATAGTGAAGTGGTTCTGAACAGTACTAATGTCATTTCGTTAATTCCTGTAACTAAAATTTTTAAATAGACTTTATTTGAGGCACAATTTACACTTAATAAAACAGACACGTTCTAACGTACGGTGTAGTGAGTTTTGATAAACGTCTACACTCATGTAACTACCAACTAAATCATAATGTAGAAAATTTCCAAATAGCCTCCCTTGTGGTCTTTCCTCCCCAGACAACTACTGTTACATCTATTGTGGATTAGATTTGTCTTTTCCAGAGTTTATTTAAATGGAAACGTACCATATGTTGTCCTTTATGTCTGGCTTCTTTTGATCAGCCTGTTTTTTATATCATTCATGTTGTTGCATGTATCAGTGGTACATTCCTTTCTGTCGTTAGGCAGTATTCCATTGTAAAACACATTTGCAAAAACTTCATTAACCTATTGATGAACATTCTAGGTTGTTTCCAGTTTTCTGGGCTTTTTTACTATTAGAAATAAAACTGCTATGAATATTCACATACAAGTCTTTTGACATGTTTTCATTTCTTTTAGGTGAATGTCTAGGAGTGATATTACAGAGTCGGACGATACATGTATGTTTCTAAGACATTGCTGAACTGTTTTTCAAAGTGATCGTGCCATGTTACATTCTCACCAGCAGGAAGAGTTCCTGTGGCTTTATACATTCTCCAAAACTTGGAGTTGTAAATACATCTTAAATGAGTTATTCTATTTTACTTGCACCTTCATAGAATTTCTTCTTCTCTCCCCATCTCCCTCCAATTTCTAGAACCTCTACCCTTCTATCAGTGTCTCTGGAGAGCATAGTAAGGTTAAAATGTTTTTTTATTAAATTCCAAAATTTGTTTTAAATATATTTATATTTTTAAACTACTCATATGGAAACAATCTAAGTGTTCATCCAGTACTGAATTGAAAAAGAGGGTGTGAAATATACACCTGTGTGTGTATATACATGTTGTCATGTTGTGGTGGTGGCTCAGTGGTAAAGAATCTGCCTGCCAATGCAGGAGACACAGGAGATGCAGGTTCAATCCCTGGGTCGGGAAGATCCCCTGGAATAGGAAACGGCAACCCACTCCAATATTCATGCCTGGAAAATTCCATGGAGAGAGGAGTCTGGCGGGCTACAGTGCATAGGGTGGCAAAGAGTCAGACATAACTTACTGACTAAACAGCAGCAACATACATACATACATACATATATATATATATTTGCAACATAGTGAAGGAAACATATGTATAGGAAAATATCATTCAGCCATAAGAAAGAAAGAAATCCTGCCATTTGCAATAACATGGGATGGACCTTGAGGGCCTTATGCTAAATGAGATAAGTCAGATAGAGAAAGACCAATACTGTAGGATCTCAGTTACATGTGGAATCTGGGGGAGGGGAATAAAAAAAGCCCAGCTCATAAAAAGAAAGAGTAGAACAGTGGTTACCAGGGGCTGGGAGGTGGGGGTATAGGGAAGACATTGGTCAAAGGAGTACAAGCTTGCAGTTAGAAGATAAATAGAGACCTAAGGCATAGCATAGTGATTATAGTCAACAATTCCGTATTATATACTTCAAAGTTGCTAAGAAATGAGATCCTAAATGTTCTCACCACAAAAAAATGATAATTACGTGATGTGATAGAGATGCTAGCTAATGCTACAGTGGTAATCATACTGCAATATATAAGTGTATCAAATCTACACATTGTACTTAAACTTATACAATGTTATATGTCAATTATATCTCAACTAAATAAAATAAAATGCTCAAAAGATGTCAGGTGTTCATCTACCAGAGACAGTTCTTCCACATCAGAATCCCTCTTGTTTATGTCCCTATAACCCTCACCAGCACGTATACACACTTAAAATCTTCTTGTCTTTGGGCAAATGTAGCTCTGGGATAATTTAATTATAGCAGACAAAGGAAACGAGAAAAAAACACAGCTTCCTTTAGACACTAAACTACTAGCTTCCAGGACTTCTTTTCAATAACTACTCAGCAAATGAAATTGTTTGGCTCACCTTCTGCAGTGTTCTTCCCTCTGGGCTTGTTTTCAGTCACTCTTGAGCCCGGTTTGGCCTCCATATCATATGCCAGTCACTAAATTCACAATAGCCAATCACTGCACCTGTAAACAGATGCGGTGTTTTTCATAAAATGTATACTGATTAGGCTGTGTTTCATTCAATGCTATCAATTCTTGTCTTAGAAAATAAAATCTCAATCTGTAGCAAATAAAGAACACACACAAGAATTTCATTATGAAGATTTTGACTTAGGAGAATAAAAACCTCACGTACTTTAAATTTCTAAGATTCCAACATAACCATGTTCTTTCTAGGATTAAAAGTATAATAGTAATAAACAACAAATCTTGGTGATGGAAATGCCAAGGTCTTCTTCAAAGATGTGTAAATGATTTCTCAAGGCAAGTAATGAGGTCTATCAGGCTCTGAGGTTCAGATGTTTGGATGGTCAGATTACATTCCTTGAGTACCCTACAGTTATTTTCCAAATCAAAAGTATAGAAAAATGCAAACCTTTTTTTAACCAAATACTTTCCAGTTTTAAAACCAAGTAATTTAAGGAAGATGTTTATGCCACTACTCCTTTCTACTTAAGTTATTAAATGTGTGTCCCATAAACTCTTCGAGACACTTAAAACCATTTGTAAGGGCTTTTCTGAGCCCTTTTTCTTAGAAACAGAGCATTTTTATTTTAAGAGTAAATTAACTTGAGCATAGGAAGTTCAGAGTTTAGGTGAAAATGCTGAAGCCAGGAGGTTGGGTAAGTTATAAACTTGGCAAGTGGCATCCTCTGCCAGCCCCAGTGGTCAGTGCCGCTTCCAGCAATAGAAATGCAGTGGTCAAACACTGCAGGAGCAGCACATGGCCAGTCACTGCCACAGATGGGTGATCAATAATGCTGTCAGCCTCTTCTTAAGGTTTGGGAGGATAGAAGCCCAGGGGCTCCTCAACACTCCAGCAAATGAACAAAAACAAATGCCTCCACCGCAAAAACACTGCACCATAAACCCAAGATAAAAATTCTCATAAATGTGAAAGGTTTTTTGCATTCTTCTATACTGTTATATTTTTTTGCAAACAGTGATACTGTTTCACAACTGTATTACTATTTCATAACTATGTGAAGGATGTGATGTGAAAGTGAAAGTCACTCAGTCGTGTCCAACTCTTTGTGACTCGTGAACTATACAGTCCATAGAATTCTCCAGGCCAGGATACTGGAGTGGGTAGCCTTTCCCTTCTCCAGGGGATCTTCCCATCCCAGGAATCTAACTGGGGTCTCCTGCATTGCAGGCAGATTCTTTACCAACTGAGCTATGAGGGAAGCCCTCATAACTATATAGATAACTTTTATTAGATAACTATATATGCTATTATTATACTATATATTATATACAGTATAAAGGAAATCAACCCTGAATGTTCATTAGAAGAACTGTTGCTGCAGTAGAAGCTCCAATACTTTTACCATCTGATGTGAAGAGCTGACTCATTGGAAAAGACCCTGATGCTGGGAAAGACTGAGGGCAGGAGGAGAAAACGGTGATGGAAGATGAGATGGTTGGATGGCATCATCGACACAATGGACATGAGTTGAGCAAACTCCAGGAGATAGTGAAGGACGGGGAAGCCTGGTGTGCTATAGTTCAGTTCAGTTCAGTTCATTTCAGTCGCTCAGTTGTGTCCGACTCTTTGCGACCCCATGAATTGCAGCACGCCAGGCCTCCCTGTCCATCACCAACTCCTAGAGTTCACTCAGACTCACGTCCATCGAGTCAGTGATGCCATCCAGCCATCTCATCCTCGGTCATCCCCTTCTCCTCCTGCCCCCAATCCCTCCCAGCATCAGAGTCTTTTCCAGTGAGTCAACTCTTCTCATGAGGTGGCCAAAGTACCAGAGTTTCAGCTTTAGCATCATTCCTTCCAAAGAAATCCCAGGGTTGATCTCCTTCAGAATGGACTGGTTGGATCTCCTTACAGTCCAAGGGACTCTCAAGAGTCTTCTCCAACACCACAGTTCAAAAGCATCAATTCTTCGGCGCTCAGCCCTCTTCACAGTCCAACTCTCACATCCATACGTGACCACAGGAAAAACCATAGCCTTGACTAGACAGACCTTAGTCGGCCAAGTAATGTCCCTGCTTTTGAATATGCTATCTAGGTTGGTCATAACTTTTCTTCCAAGGAGTAAGCGTCTTTTAATTTCATGGCTGCAGTAACCATCTGCAGGGATTTTGGAGCCCAAAAAAAATAAAGTCTGACACTTTCCACTTTCCCCATCTATTTCCCATGAAGTGATGAGACCAGATGCCATGATCTTCGTTTTCTGAATGTTGAGCTTTAAGCCAACTTTTTCACTCTCCTCTTTCACTTTCATCAAGAGGCTTTTTAGCTCCTCTTCACTTTCTGCCAAAAAAAGTCAAACACCACTTAGTGACTGAACAACAAAAACAAATAACTATATAAACTGTCATATAACTATACATACTGCTACATTTCTGTATATACTATTTCATAACTACATTTCATATGTGTATACATACACACACATATGTAAGGAAATACATCAAAATGTTAATAGCAGTTGTCTTTAGGGACTGGCATTATGACTCTCTTTATGTTGCACTTAGTGCTTTTTCTTTTTCAACAGTTTACATAACAAGTATGTATTGCTTCTATAATTAAAAAAAAGTTACTCAAAAATTTAAGGGAAAAAAGATGAATATGAGAAACAAAATGTAACATGACTCAGTTGGGCCAGTGGGTTGGACTTGGCTTGGGGAAGGCCTTGAACTTTAATCCCTGGACACCAAGTTTAGCCTTGGAGCATTCAGCGTCCTACGAGAGGCTCCATGGGCATCTGTGTGGGAGCCTAAGCTCAACTTGTCTTCTCTTTTATTCCAGGAACACTGGTGGTGATCCAGTTACTTTACAGCACCTGTTCTTTATGGGAAAGCAGCCCAGACAACTGATTAGATTATTTGTAATCCCTTATTTAGAAAATCCCAAATTGCTACAACTGGGGTTCTGTCCAATTGGATGAACACAAAGTGAGTAGTCAAAAGGTTCAGTAATTGCTATTGCTAGACTATATTAATTACTCAGACAGAAGTATAGCATTTTAAGTTCATGGAATTCATTGTCAACTATACCAAGCAGTAGAGAAAAAATGTCAAGCAGATCCAAATCTCATTTGAAGAATAGAAGAGAAATAATTATGTTAGCATTAACACAAAGGGTAATACATAAATAAAGTAAAATTTCTATTAGAGATATTGATCCTTTGGAGTGTATTAAGCCAAAGGTAGTACCTGGAGGAGGTACTACTACCTGTTCGTTGAACCAGACTCCTCAAGATAAATCTGCCTTACAGCAATGATAAGCCAAAATGAGGATTTGTTAACTTCACTGAGAAATCCCATTTTGTAACGAAATTGTAATATATCAAATCCATGAGACTTGCTCATGGCATAATAAAGTGCATAGGCATCTGAGCTAGACAGATCTGGGTTCAAGCCCTGGTGCCTGCACTTAATTGCTGGGTGATCTTGAACAGACATCAATCCCAAGTTTTACGCCTTGGTAACAACAGTGTCTTACTGAGATGCTTGGCATTAAGTTAGATAATGCATACAAAACACTTGGAACATTATCTTTGAATGGAGAGATATCATTAAATGTTGGTGGTAGTGAATTAGTTGCTAAATCATGTCTGACTCTTGAGGCCCCATGGACAGTAGCCTGCCAGGCTCCTCTGTCCATGGGATTACCCAGGCAAGAATGCTGGAGCGGGTTGCCATTTCCTTCTCCAGGGGATCCTCCCAACCCAAGGGGTTGAATCTGGGTCTTCTCCATTGGCAGGTGAATTCTTTACCGACTGAGCCACCAGGGAAATCCATTAAATGTTATCCATATTATCCCATTTATCCCATTTTATAGATGAAGTTGTAAAAGGCAGAATAATTTGCCCAAAGTCCCAGAGATGGAACATAGATGTAAATCCAAGTGAACTGAGTCCTCATATACAGATCACAGACAATGAGAGAAATGATAAGTTACGTATTATTGAAAGGAGACTAAAATGTATTCTCACTTCTGCAATATTTATAATCAACCCTGATATTTGTTGGGAGAGGAAAGAAAAGTCTCTCAAATTACCTCCCAAAGATAATTTAAGCCTGCCTGAATTAAAGCATGGCATATTCAGCTGTACGAGATGTAAACTGCACAGCTCTAGAGGTAGCCCTTTACATGGACAGTAGCCCTAAGAGTACCCGGTCCATTAACTGCAGAACCACTGTTCTGCTCTAGAATTAAGAGGGTACTGGAAGTGAGAAGCTAAACTGCAGAAGCTATATTTTGTAAGGAATTCAGGTAGATGTAATCAGAACGTTCTATGATTTCCAGAAGCACATGGAATAGTGCTCAGTAACACTACCACCTTTTTCTGCAATGCAAAGCAGTTCTCTCCTCAGAAAGGACAAAGTGCTTTTATAAATATCCTCTTAATACCAATTGTTGCTTTGGCAGTGCTTAGTCACAACAGGATCCACTGCTTAAAATAGCTCTGGGCCGAAAAGCTACAATAGGATTTTGATGCATAAAAGAAGTGCTCTGTGTGATGAAATGGTTCTAAGAGAATTCTTCTAGGAAACAAGAACATCCCAGTCATCAAATATTCCGCAGCCACCAAGACAGGGTGGGCTGTCCACTTTTGGGCCTGAGTTAGAGCCAAGGCTCCCCATCATAGCAGTATTTATTGCAGTGCTGAGCACACGTTGTCTGTATCCTGGGAGCTTCCCAAGCTGGGAGGCTCCTGCAAGCCAGGACTGCGTGTCTCATCTCTGCATTTCCAGTGCCTGGCACAGAGCAGGATACCAATAAATTTTCAGTAAATGGATGAATATATAACTTCTGAGGAGGCTTCTCTGATTATTAGCAGATCCTACATGTAGAAAATTTTGTTGAGAAACCGAACTTTTGTCAAAAATGAATCAGAATGACTTGCCCAACCCACCCAGGGCTGATGATAAAAAGCTTTCCCCCAACATCACAGCCAGCAAAGGAAGGCCAGGCACCAGAGAAAAATCCCAAGACAATCTGGGATTCTCATGACATTGAGTTCATCCCAATCTAGTACAAGGAGACATATTTTGTTCTTCACTGGAGTAAGGTATGAAGTGGGTTATCTCTAAAAGTCTTCTCAGGACTGCAATCAGTGACATTTACCCTTCAAAACCATTACCAGAGCTGTGTTCTTTCACTTGAGCCCCTTCTAGGAGGAACGTAGTAACCCTACAATTATCTGTTTTCGGCTTCCTAAACGTCGGTTACAATGCAGGCAAAACAAATCTATTTTCACACTGTGTTCAGTAGCCTTCCCTTCACACTTTTGGCCAACTGCTATATATTTTTCAATATACAATAAAATATTTTAAATATACTAATTAGTAATTATAGTGATATAAATAATTTTGTGATAGACACTGCTAGGATACATACAACCTGCTAAAATATATATACAAATGTGTGTGTGCGTGTGTGTTTACATATTAGCCCCTTGGTACCTGCACAGGATTGATTCCAGGACCCATCTCCCCTCCCCCCTCCATGGATACCAAAATCCACAGATGCCCAAATCTTTTATATAAAAGGCATAATACAGTTGGACCTCCAAATCCCTGGATGCAGAGGGCAGACTGTATATGCTAAAAAAAAAACTTTATATGTTTTAAAATCTCACTAACAATGCCATGATAGTTCTGTTCACCAATTCAGTTCAATTGATGGTGAAGCTGAGGCTCAGTAACTCCCATTGTCACATAAATAATAAGTGGTGGCATATAGATCAGATCTCAGACTCCCACTCTTGACGCTACGCTTCACCAGTAAAGCTGCAAAGCTGCACCCATCCTGTTAGATTCTTAACATATCTTTTAAAATTCATGCAATTCCCTTCCAACCTTCCAGCCTCCCAAATAATAAGTAACCAAATAATAAGATTGTCTCCCAGGGTAAGATTTCATCTGAGCGATGAAGTGTGCACACCTAGGGCTTTGATTTAATTCTCTTGGACTAAACTGATTAAGTGCAGAGCAGTTTAGAATCTTTTATAATTTTATTAGATTAGATCATTAGATTTCAAAGATGAAATGAATGAAAACCAGAAACTAAAACAGCCAAACCCAACTGCATGGAAGACTCCTCAGGGCTAGCTTTCAGGATTCAAACATGTAATAATACAACAAAGCGTGACTCTCTGAACAACAGGGACAAAATTTTGATATTAAAATAACTTTTATGGTGCCAGGAAATGCAGTGACATGCTTTTGTCTTGAAGCATCATGGTTTAGCTTTAATGAAACCATAGATTATTGATTCTCAGACTCGAGGAACACTGTCCTAATGGATATCATCTTGAGTTATACTACTACTACAGCCATTAACTCATGTGACTAAAAGCAAATGACTTCACCTCCTTGTGCTTTATCTCCCTTGAACCTTTCCTGAAGAATTTAGAAAAATGAGGGTGTTCGATTAAGAAAACATTTGTGTCCACATGTAAAGGACACAATAAAGTGGAATGAGTAGCTGCTGCTTATGCTTCTTGCTGGTTTCCCAGGGTCCGAATTCCTTGGGCAAGTCATTTAAATAATGTTTCAACAGACGCAAAGATCACCAGGTTGCACATTACACCTGGCTCAGTCCTGAGATGATCCATTCTTCTCTGTCTCTACATGCACTGTTGAGATCCTATAAACGGTTCAGTATTTCCCACATGCAGTTGTCTCCCAGACCTCTAATTACTAGCCTAATTTCTCAGCCTCGCCTGAGTTTATTTCTCCAGTTATCCATGGAATATCTCTACTTGGATATAAAAGTTAATAACCCAAGCACTCCTTTCCCAGCCTCCTTTCCCAGTTTCACCTTCCATCAGTGGTACCAGGTTACCCAAGCTCAGAATCTCATTCTTTTTCGCCTCCCTCATCAGATCAATATTACTCATTTTCTCTGCTATTTTTATCTCTGTTTTTATTTCTTTTGTTCCAGCTGTATATTGTCACCCTGCTTATTTAACTTCTATGCAGAGTTCATCATGAGAAACGCTGGACTGGAAAAAACACAAGCTGGAATCAAGCTTGCCGGGAGAAATATCAATAACCTCAGATATCCAGATGACACCACCCTTATGGCAGAAAGTGAAGAGGAACTAAAAAGTCTCTTGATGAAAGTGAAAGAGGAGAGTGAAAAAGTTGGCTTAAAGCTCAACATTCAGAAAACGAAGATCATGGCATCTGGTCCCATCACTCCATGGGAAATAGATGGAGAAATAGTGGAAACAGTGTCAGACTATTTTGGGGGGCTCCAAAATCACTGCAGATGGTGACTGCAGCCATGAAATTAAAAGACCCTTACTCCTTGGAAGAAAAGTTATGACCAACCTAGATAGCATATTGAAAAGCAGAGACATTATTTGCCGACTAAGGTCCGTCTAGTCAAGGCTATGGTTTTTCCTGTGGTCATGTATGGATGTGAGAGTTGGACTGTGAAGAAGGCTGAGCGCCGAAGAATTGATGCTTTTGAACTGTGGTGTTGGAGAAGACTCTTGAGAGTCCCATGGACTGCAAGGAGATCCAACCAGTTCATTCTGAAGGAGATCAACCCTGGGATTTCTTTGGAAGGAATGATGCTAAAGCTGAAACTCTGGTACTTTGGCCACCTCAGGCGAAGAGTTGACTCACTGGAAAAGACTCTGATGCTGGGAGGGATTGGGGGCAGGAGAAGAAGGGGACGACAGAGGATGAGATGGCTGGATGGCATCACTGACTCGATGGACGTGAGTCTGAGTGAACTCTAGGAGTTGGTGATGGACAGGGAGGCCTGGTGTGCTGTGATTCATGGGGTCGCAAAGAGTCGGACACAACTGAGCGACTGAACTAACTAACCCTTAATGTAGGACTCATTACCTTATCCCTAATATTTTGGCACTTGCCTTCCAGTTTGTCCAAATTCCTCTTATTTTTCTCTGCATTATTCTACACATGGCTCCATAAGAAAGAACTCTCCTCTTGACTGTTGTATAAACTCTGATTTCCACTATGGGGCCTTGCTCTTTTATCTGTTCTTACTCTATCAACCGCATAAGCTTCTTCTGCATGTTACAACCTTAACACAGGCCCTGTCCTCCAGACAAGCACATTTGTGTTCTGGCTTCATTATACTGCTTTCTTGTTCCCATTACTGGGATTCCAAAAGATTTAATTGAACGAAAGAACGAATGGATGGATACATTGAATGGGTTATATGGCCAAACCTCAACTCTCCTCTTTAATGCTGTCTCTCACCACCATAGTCAAAACAAAGCAAAAGATATTCATAAAACCTTTGGCAATGGACCCTCTTCACAGATTACTGCTACTCAGAATTGGTGTTATTCTTCCCTGGGTTCCTGTCTCAGACACAAGATTGGCAATTTACCTCTTCACCAGACCCAGTTCTTCTTCTTGTATATAACTGTGCATTTCCCAGCCTCCTTTGTAGTGAGTTAAGTGTGACCATGTAACTACTGGATGATGGAATATAAGTGGAAGCTCTGCAGGCCGCTTCTGGGCTGTGGAAGCTTAAGACCTGGTTGTACCTCTTAATGCCTCTTTTTCTGTTTCCCCTGGGATAGGGAGAAGCAAAGACCAAGTGGCTTTGGGAGTCAAGTGTGAAAGACTCCAGAGCTGCCCCCAGCCTTGGGCTTCTAAATAATGAGGTGAGTCAGCCATTGGAACATTTCCCTCTCTGGATTTGTTGTTTTGTTCAGTCACTAAGTTGTGTCTGACTCTTTGCAATTCCATGAACTGCAACACTCCAGGCTTCCCTATCCTTCACTATCTCCCAGAGTTTGCTCAAATTCATGTCCATTGAGTCAGTGGTGCCATCCAACCAGCTCATTCTCTGTTGCCCTCATCTCCTTCTGCCTTCAGTCTTTCCCAGCATTGGAGTCTTTTCCAATGAGTTGACTTTTTGCATCAGGTGGCCAAAGTATTGGAGCTTCAGCATCATCCTTCCAGTGAATATTCAGTATTGATTTCCTTTAGGATTCACTAATTTGATATCCTTGTTGTCCAAGAGACTCTCAAGAGTCTTTTCCAGCACCACAGTTCAAAAGTGTCAATTCTTTGGAGCTAAATGAGGGTATAAAAACGTCTGTATTTCTAGAGCCACTGAAACTTTGCTATATCTTGTTACAGCAGCGCAGTCTCCTCTAAACTGGACTGCTGCTGCTGCTGCTGCTGCTGCTGCTAAGTCGCGTCCGTGTGTCTGACTCTGTGCGACCCCATAGATGGTAGCCCACCAGGCTTCCCCATCCCTGGGATTCTCCAGGCAAGAACACTGGAGTGGGTTGCCATTTCCTTCCCCAATGCATGAAAGTGAAAAGTGAAAGTGAAGTAGGTCAGTCGTGTCTGACTCTTCGAGACCCCATGGACTGCAGCCTACCAGGCTCCTCTGTCCGTGGGATTTCCCAGGCAAGAGTACTGGACTACCAGTGCCTTATTAGCCTCAGCAGCATGAACAGTCAGAACTATCCCTGGATGTGAATCAGACCTGCAGAAATGCCTCAAGTAGGACCAAATAACGGAGAAGGCAATGGCAACCCACTCCAGTACTCTTGCCTGGAAAATCCCATGGACGGAGGAGCCTGGTGGGCTGCAGTCCATGGGGTCGCACAGAGTCGGACATGACTGAGCAACTTCACTTTCACTTTTCACTTTCATGCCTTGGAGAAGGAAATGGCAACCCCCTCCAGTGTTCTTGCCTGGAGAATCCCAGGGACGGGGGAGCCTGGTGGGCTGCGGTCTATGGGGTCGCACAGAGTCAGACATGACTGAAGAGACTTAGTAGCAGCAGTAGGACCAAATAATCCATGTGAAGGTATAAAGGAAGGTAGGCTAGTCTGACCTTTGAGAGTCCTCATAAGTGTGGATGCAGGTTGAATCACAGGGAAGGAAGAAAACCTTTTGGGAGACAATATCCAAGGCATTTAGACTTTTTGTGACATGATGGTAGTGGTGGTTGAATCACTAAGTTGTTTCTGACTCTTTGTGACCCCATAGACTGAAGACTTCCAGGTTCCTCTGTCCATGGGATTTCCCAGACAAGAATATTGGAGTGGATTGCCATTTCCATCTCCAGGAGATCTTCTGGATACAGGGATCAAACCCATGTCTCCTGCTTGGCAGGTGGATTCTTTACCACTAAGCCACCAGGGAAGACTTTCTGTGACATGGATAAAATAAGAATAACAATACTTTTTGCTCTTACATAAGAATTATGAGGATCTAATGAAGCAATAGATGTGGACAATTTTACTTAATATGTACAAATATAAAACATATTATTGTGCTAATGTTGCCATTAGCACATTAGGGAATATATGTGCATGTGTGTGTGTGTGTGAATTTGTTAAACAATGATGTAGAAAGTAACACTATACTTTACACAATACTTTACAATAATAATTCGCAGCTTGAATCCCACTCCAAGCAGCAAAAAAAATGACTCTTCCCAACAAGGAATTAAAAACATACAGATGTATGTGACGTGGAATGTGCATGGGGGACAGGAAACTCAGGTTTGAGAGAGAGCTGCCAGGCCCAGAAACAGATCAAAGCTAACCCATGATAAATGAGCAAAATATTCAGACATGAATCTCTGACTCTAAATTGGTAATTTTTAAAAAATCACCTCCCACAAAAATAATCAATAAAACTTGCTAAACTTTAGAAAGCAGAAATAGGAATAATCCACAGGGATTAGTAAGTGTTCTGAAACAAGGATGCTAATACTGCACAGTCTGTGAGGTTTGATGGAAACCAGGAGTATGATTTGTGGCCTAACCTAAAGTGTAATTAAGGAAGAGGTATCTTGTGAGTTTTACTACCTAACTACTAGGGAGAAGGACAGCAACAGCTGTGCCATCCACGGTGTGAGATGAGCAACAGTCGTAGCCTGCCTGGCTGCCCCAGGGCCAGGTCAGTGCATTGACAGCCAGGAACTGGGGCTCAAGGATGAATTTCAAAGGAGGGGACAGCCCCAAAGTGCCTGGGAAGACAACTTCCCTTCAGCAGTACTTGTGAGTTTCAGTTCACTTCAGTCGCTCAGTCGTGTCTGACTCTTTGTGACCCCATGGACTGCAGCATGCCAAGCTTCCCTGTCCATCACCAACTCCCAGAGCCTGCTGAAACTCATGTCCATCGCGTTGGTGATGCCATCCAACCATCTCATCCTCTGTTATTCCCTTCTCCTCCTCTCGTCAATCTTGCCCAGCATCAGGGTCTTTTCCAGTGAATCAGTTCTTCGCATCAGGTGGCGAAAGTATTGGAGTTTCAGCTTCAGCATCAGTCCTTCCAGTGAATGTTCAGGACTGATTTCCTTTAGGATTGACTGGTTTGATCTCCTTGCAGTCCAAGGGACTCTCAAGAGTCTTCTCCAACACCACAGTTCAAAAGGATCAATTCTTCGGGCTCAGCTTTCTTTGTAGTCCAAATCTCACATTCATACATGACTACTGGAAAAACCATAGCCTCGACTAGATGGACCTTCTTTGGCAAAGTAATGTCTCTGCTTTTTAATATGCTGTCTAAGTTGGTCATAGCTTTTCCTCCAAGGAGCAAGTGTCTTTTAATTTCATGGGTGAAATCACTGTCCACAGTGATTTTGGAGCCCCAGAAAATAGTCTCTCACTGTTTCCATTGTTTCCCCATCTATTTGCCATGAAGTGATGGGACCGGACATCCCATCACTTGAGAGTTTGCTCCTCCCCAGTTGGGGGTCGGCTGGGGATCCAGTGATTTGGAGACCCTCATTCCTCAGTGCACTCCAGGCTGACGTGGGCTCAAGTACACAGCACAGATGCTTGTGCATTGCAAGAGAACAACTCTCCACTTTGGAGTTAAAATATGAAGGGAGTGAGCGACCTGCTTTCCATAGTCTGCTTGCGCCCTTCGTGTGCTTCACAACATTAAAAGCAAGTGGAAGGCAAAAAGCTCAATCACAGTTTAAAATTCAGACAAGAGTTGAAAATGGATTATTTTTGTTCCTGGGAATCTGTGTAGCCAGCTTCTGTCTTTCTTTAGCAAGGGACAAGGGACTATAGAAATTGCCACCAAAAAAAAAGTTTCTAGAGAGTAGTACATGGTAAGCTGTAATATGTTTACTTATGAATTAGCCTTTAATCAACAGATTTAATATTAATTAATAATTCATAAGCTACTCTTTGCATAGAAATGACATAATTATGTCTCTGATTCAACCCAAAGTGTCCACTGCAGAATGTGTAAAATGTTAATTAGTAGTGAAATGCAGTTAGAAAAAAATTCTTTTAATTATGTAATAAGGCTCATTACAATGGGTAATCAACAAAGCTGCCAAATTAGTCCTCTGGTGGCATTTTTCTATATATAGCAAATAAACTTTTGTTTGAAGAAAATGTGTGTTTGAATAGACAGATTTTGAATTGCTTTCCTGAAAGGAGCAGCAGCAAATCCCAGAAACAGTTTAGAAATGACCTTGTAATCCTTCAATTCTGTGAGCCAATAAAGATGGGTCAGATAAAGGAAGGAAAAAAATCCCAAGTACTCCTCCAATAGCTGAGCAAACGCTCAAAATTTCTCCCAGGTTTGAACCAATGTGATATTATCCTTCAGTAACCTCAGCAGCCTCTGAAAGAGTTCAGATAGCAGGAGTATTATTATAAATAGGGTATTAATGCAGCACCTATTGAATAGAGAACATCAAAGAAATAGAAAATGTGATGCCTGACTTTCATTGTTAAGACCTCAAAAATTGAGTCTCTATCCATTCTACATATGTGAGCTCCATGGCCAAGAATTCACCACATACTCATGAATGAAGATGAAACCGAATCCATCGTTCATTTATCATTTACTCACTCATTGATTCTTTAAAAACATACTGATTGTTTTCTAAGCTCAGACCCAGTGCCAGGACAACAAAGATGACCAAAGCATGAGCTCCACACCCATGGAGCTCTTGCAAGTAGTTTGAGGAGCAGATTTGAGGTTTGCAAATCAAAACATCCTAGACTCCCATACACTGTCACCCCATCCTCACCACATATAGCCATGTGAAGTTAGGCAAATGGCTTGCCTCAGGCTCATCTACAGGGGGATGGTTTCATCCACGTTGTGGGGTTCTTTAAAGGTTTCAGTGTGATAATAATGTGTAACACTCCACCTGTGTGTGGCAGAAGACAGTGCACAAAGATTGCCTCTTCCCCATCCTTCACATCCGGGGTGGCGGTGATTTATCAGCCTGAGCTAAACTTAATACACATATCATATAAAGACGAGGGCTTCCCTGGGGGCTCAGCGGTAAAGAATCCACTTGTAATGCAGGAGACACAGGTTCGATCCCTGAGTTGGGAATATCCTCTGGAGAAGGGCACAATAACCCACTCCAGTATTCTTGCCTGGAGAATCCAATGGACAGGGGAGCCTGGAGGGTTACAGTCCATGGGGCCGCAAAGAGTCCAACACAACTGAAGTGACTTTGCATGCGCACATGATATAAAGACCATGGATTTTAAGGAACTGTCTGTGGAACTTAATTCAGATTAATTAGCATTTGTATTAAGTGCTGCCTTAGATGCAGGGAATATAAGGAAGAAGGATCTTATCCCTCCTGCCAGGAATGTCAGACCTGTTTCTCCTGTCTTGGGCCTTTTTCCAGCACTTTCCACTCATCCTACTGGTCCTCATTCCTCCTAGGACTTTGCCTCTCTTACACCCTCATCTTGATCAATCCTCTAGTTCTGAATGGATCTCTCTGACCACATTTATCCTGCCTCTCTTCAAACTCCTAGGTCCTTTCCTCTGCTGCCCATCAGAACCTCTGCTCAGACCTGCAGACCCCAGACTCACAAGGTTCCTGTAGGGGTCAGGTCTGACATCCTAACCCTGATTAACAGTGGAAATTCACTCTCTCCACCCCCACCAACCTTATATAGTCCTTTCTATCAGGAAGCAAAAGAACACAGGTTTGTAGCCCCTGGTGCTCCAGCTGGGAGCAGAAATTACAGCCCTTTGGTCAGCCTCTGAGTGTTCCCTGCCAGCTCTCTCCCACCAAACAAGTGCTCAGTTGGCCCTGGAAGGGTTCAGAACCTTCAGGCCCACCTTTACATGAGTTCAGAGCTCTAGCAACTGAATGAAGGAGACAGAGATGTCTTGGGCACTTTCTAATATTCAATGGCTCAGAGTGCCTGGCTCACTGAGGGTGCTTAATACATGTGGAATGTACAAATGCATGAACCTGATATGTAGACCACCCACAGCATGCAACCCTATCCCAAAGCTAGGAATGACCAGAGCTTAATCACACAGCTTAAGCAGACTTTATGAGATCCCCTTTGCCAGGAAGCTGCCAGCCGTCAGACTTCATGGCTCTAGCAGAGACACTGATCCATTCTGGGCATATGAGTCCATGAC
Source organism: Budorcas taxicolor (assembly GCF_023091745.1). Lineage (NCBI taxonomy): Eukaryota > Metazoa > Chordata > Mammalia > Artiodactyla > Bovidae > Budorcas > Budorcas taxicolor. The sequence continues at coordinate 66,538,486 of NC_068919.1, read as the reverse complement.
AAATGCCTAAACCCTGAACTGGAACGAGATGAGTCTGCTGTGGTGGACATGGTCCAGGTTGGATCAGGGATCCATCCAGGAACAGCATGCCCAGGCTGAAATGTATGAGTCCTTGCCCAGAGTAAGCAACCAACACTGCTGACACCTCCTTAACATGGTCTCCTGATACTCAGTTCAGTTCAGTTAAGTCGCTCAGTCGTGTCCAGCTCTTTGCAACCCCATAAATCACAGCACGTCAGGCCTCCCTGTCCATCACCAACACCTGGAGTTCACTCAGACTCACGTCCATCGAGTCCGTGATGCCATCCAGCCATCTCATCCTTGGTCGTCCCCTTCTCCTCCTGCCCCCAATCCCTCCCAGCATCAGAGTCTTTTCCAGTGAGTCAACTCTTTGCATGAGGTGGCCAAAGTACTGGAGTTTCAGCTTTAGCATCATTCCTTCCAAAGAAATCCCAGGGTTGATCTCCTTCAGAATGGACTGGTTGGATCTCCTTACAGTCCAAGGGACTCTCAAGAGTCTTCTCCAACACCACAGTTCAAAAGCATCAATTCTTCGGCGCTCAGCCTTCTTCACAGTCCAACTCTCACATCCATACATGACCACAGGAAAAACCATAGCCTTGACTAGACAGACCTTAGTGAGCAAAGTAATGTCTCTGCTTTTGAATATGCTATCTAGGTTGGTCATAACTTTTCTTCCAAGGAGTAAGTGTCTTTTAATTTCATGCCTGCAGTCACCATCTGCAGTGATTCTGGAGCCCCCCAAAATAAAGTCTGACACTGTTTCCACTGTTTCCCTATAGAGATACCAAGGGAACATTTTCATGCAAAGATGGGTACAATAAAGGACAGAAATGGTATGGACCTAACAGAAGCAGAAGATATTAAGAAGAGGTGGCAAGAATACATGGAAGAACTGTACAAAAAGATCTTCACGACCCAGATAATCATGATGGTGTGATCACTAATCTACAGCCAAACATCCTGGAATGTGAAGTCAAGTGGGCCTTAGAAAGCATCACTATGAACAAAGCTAGTGGAGGTGATGGAATTCCAGTTGAGCTATTTCAAATTCTGAAAGATGATGCTGTGAAAGTGCTGCACTCAATATGCCAGCAAATTTGGAAAACTCAGCAGTGGCCACAGGACTGGAAAAGGTCAGTTTTCACTCCTGATGCTAGGACATGCCTAAATTAAAAAGGAGGGCCAAGGCCGGTGCATGAAATCCAGGAGATTGGCACCAGCTCAGGAAAAGTGCAGAAATACCCCGAGGTGGGTTGTTAGGCCTCAATCACTTCTTCTACTTGTCTTCTTCATCCAGAAATTGCTTTTTAAAAAAGAATATAATAAACAGTGTAGAATAGACTGGGTAGATAGACAGATGGATGGATAAATAGAGATAAAAATGAAAGGGGTTTCAATTCAAGGTACTTTCCCAGAATTAGAAGCATTTAAAAAGAGAATATAAATCTTTGCAACAGAAAAGCCTCTATTTGGAAATCCATGTCATCGTTTAGTTGCTAAGTCATGTCTGTCTCTTTTGTGACCCCACGGACTGTAGCTCGCCAGACTCCCCTGTCCATGGGATTTCCCAGGCAAGAATACTGGAATGGGTTGCTATTTCCTTCTCCAGGGGATCTTCTGACCAGGGATCAAATCTGTGTCTCCTGCATTGCAAGTGGATTCCTTACCACTGACCCACAAGTGAAGTCCATGAAAATCCTTGGGACAGCCCAGTTGCCAACTGTGTGGCAGAGCCAGCCCTCAGACACAGGTTTTCTAACTCCAAGGCATCATCCCAGGCTGCATTTATGTGAGGCATTATAACCTTAGGGAAATAAATATGGGTAATCAGTTATTTCTGCTTTAAAAAAAAAACACAACTGTTCCAAGACACTAAAACAGCTACAGAACCAAACTTGAGATAATAATTTGGGGGCAATGAGGACAGCATTCAGACAATTGAGACAGGAGGCAATACTGCATTTTTTGACTCATAAAACCATTTTCCTATTACCCAAATCCAGTTTAAATCCACACAACAGCTGCTGATGGTGTTATGTAATTCCCCAGAGGTACCCCCTTCTGAAGACAGAAATTTAAATAACTGCATTTATTGTAGTGAATTGTAGTGAACTCTGGCCAGCAGCAAAGGCCCTAAGGCTAATCAGACCTCCATTCTCTGTACACAAAGACGTCCAGAAGGGCCGGATCTGTTTGGGTGAGTTCCTCCTGAAGCTACATTCATTTTTAAGCTATAAAACCATAGCAACCATTTCTATACAATTTGGATAATTCCAGTTTCTATGCTATTGGTTTTCATTAGGATGGCTCACATATCAAAACTAGCTGTAAAATATTAAACGAGCAGCAAGGGCAGATTTTTCGCCAATAGCCTCCTCCATGTTTACCCCCTGGAGGTCGCTGCAAGTGCTAAGCTCCAGGCATGGCAACGGGAACATTCTTGCTGTCCCTCTGTAATCAGCAGCCATGAACTTGGGGTGCTGGTTGGCTCTGTTACTCAGATGTTGGCTGGAGGTTCATAGCCACTTCCGATCAAGATGAGATATACATTCACAGCCTTTACCAAAGCTCAAAGCCCTGTGCACAAAATTCCTCAGCTCTCCGCAGGATCATATTTTCATATTTATTCTTGACTTCAAATTTCCTGCTGCTGCTGGAATTTTGTTTTTTCCTTGGCATCCCTTGATCTCATCTGGAATTGATCCAAACTTGATACCCACTCTCCCAAATTCCCAGCTTCGAAATAAGTTCAAATGATTGTATTTATTATTAACAACCAAGATTTATTGAGTGCTTCCTTTATATCAGCCTCTATTCAAAGACTCCACTCAAAGCATTTACATGTATGTTCTCATTTGATCCTCCAACAGCACTTAGAAAAATATCCAGCTTACCTGTGGCAGAATAAAGATCTTGGGATCACAGGGAAGTAGCATCACAGTCTGCACAAAAGAAGAACAACTTATAATTGTCCTGGTCAGTCTGGCTGTCCTGGTCTTCAGTCTCTCACGGGCTCTCTTGACCTGCTGTGGCAACCCCATCCTTACAGCACCATCTTGTCTGCGTCTACTGTCTCCCATCACAGATTTCCTTCTCACTTATTCTGTCTGTATTACTCTAGGAATCTCCATCTTATGCAAGGAAATCCTGCTTATTTTGAGTACCTATTCCCAAAGTCACATGTACGAAATTATCGTAGTGCTCAGCAGAACAATGAGCCCCTCTGAACAGTTAGGGCTTTCCTGAGAACGCTTTCTCCTTGGAAGAAATGCTATAACAAACCTAGACAGCATATTAAAAAGCAGAGACGTTACTTTACTGACAAAGGTCTGTATAGTCAAAGCTATGGTTTTTCCAGTAGTCATGTATGGATGTGAGAAGAATTGATGCTTTTGGACTTGGTGCTGGAGAAGACTCTTGAGGGTCCCTTGGACTTCAAGGCAGTCAGACCAGTCAATGCTA